>NC_090447.1:869172759-870422759 GCF_031143425.1 Pleurodeles waltl
GCCTTGTAGGTAGTTCTGTTGGTGGTGTCATGGCTCGCTCTCCATTCCCTTTCTAGCTGTTTATAGAGTTGTTTGATGTCTCTAAAGCCTTCTGTGTACCAGCTGGCCTGCTTGTCAGATCTACTCTGCTTGTTGGGATTGATGGGTGTGAGGGAGTCGGCGCTGTTCTTGATCTAGTTGTTGAAGATGTTCATGTCCTTGTCGAGGTTGTCTGTGGGACTAGGTTAATTAGTGCTGAGGGAGCTGAGCCAGTCTGCACCTGTGATTATCCTGTTCTCCCCCTTTAGTAGCGTGGCACAGAGTAGGCAGACTTAACTTAGAAGGCAATGTGTAAAGTATTTGTCCAATAACTCATACAGCAACACAGCGAAAACACTACAAAAGGAACGCCACAGAAAAATAGATAATGTTTATCTGAATTAAATAAGATGAAAACGACAAAAACACAAGATGCATATGTCAAGACATCACTTTTTAAACATTTAATGAGTCTCAATCCTTAAGAATCAGTGATTATATTCTTGTAACACACAGTACCTGGGATGCGTAAAAAAAAAACAAGCACAAGGGCTGCAGAGAATAGGTGCATTGAAAGATAAGGCACTGCATCAGATTTTCCAGCGCAGCTCAAACGATGCATCATTTCTTTCCACACTGCATGGTGATGCATTTATTTCGGGAAAAGCAGCCTTGGTTCCTCACTGCAATGAGGGGATATTTTGATGCCCATGAATGATGCAGTGAAAATGCTTGATGCTCTGGTAGAAGGAAGAGGCGCTGCCTCAATCCGGTAGGTGATGCAGGTGATGAAGCAATTTTTCCACTGGGAGGCAGGCGCTGCATCGATTACTGCTGGCGTTGCACTGATTTTCTGATGCATGGGGATTTTTTTGTCTGGGGTGAAGCCTTTGTGGCCCTGAGACTTCAGAACAGGGCTGCGTTGCATCAATCCGGTAGTCGATGAGGCAATTGTTTCACCACGAGGCAGGAGCTGCGTCTATTTCTGCAGGCGTTGCACTGATTTTCTGATGCATGGGGATTTTTTGTCTGGGTTGAAGTCTTTGTGGCCTTGAGACTTTAGAACAGGAGGCATGCTCAATCCAAGCCCGAGGAGAGCACTTGTGGGGAAGGCAGAGTCCTTCTAGCACAGTAGGAGGACAGCAGGCAGTAGGGAAATAAGCAGGGCAGCAGTCCTTTTCAGGAAAGCAGTCCAGATGAGTTCTTTGGGGAGCCAGGCAGTCCCTCTGACAGAGTCTAGGTGTAAATCTAGAAGTGTCTGATTTGGTGGGGTCAGAGACTCAGTATATATCCAAAAGTGCCTTTGAAGTTGGGGGAACCTTCAAAGAGTGGTTTTGAAGTGTACAAGATCCCCTTTCAGCCCAGTCTGCCAGTATCCCTGTAGAGGGGTATCAGTCCTTTGTGTGAGAGCAGGCCATTGGCCTTTGAAGTGTAAGAGAGAGCCCCTCCGCCCTTCCTGCCAAGGGAGACCCTTCAACACGTAGATAAATGCAGATGTGACTGAGTGTCCTGCGTTTATGGCTGTCTGGGTGGAATGCACAAGGGGAGCTGTCAACTAGCACAAACCAGACATGGATTGAAGACAGGCTGTAATGCACAGATGGCAGTAAGTGCAGAGAAATGCCCATTTTCCAAAAGTAGCATTTCTAAAATATTAATACTAAATCCACCTTCACCAGTATGCAGGATTTTCTATTACCATCCTGGTCATGCTAAACATGACAGGGCTAGTCCTTTCAGATCAGAATCTACCACTTAAAAGTATATGAGGGCAGTTCTAATGCTGGCCTATGAGAGGAGCAGGCCTCACAGTAATGGAAAACAAATTTGTGAGTTTTCCCCTAACAGGACATGTAAAACACATAAGTACATGTCCTGCCCTATGGGTTTACTAGGGCCTACCTTACGGGTTACTTATATGTAGAAAAAGGGGGTTTAACACTTGGCAAGTAGTTTTTAAATGTCAAGTCGAAGTGGCAGTGACACAGCACACAGGCCTTGCAATGGCAGCCTGAGACATGGTTAAGGGGCTACTTATGTGTGTGGCACAATCAGTGCTGCAGACCCACTAGTAGCATTTGATTTACAGGCCCTGGGCAACTTTAGTGCACTTTACTAGAGACTTACAAGTAAATTCAATATGCCAATTGGATAGGAACCAATGTTACCATGTAAAGGGGAGAGAGCTCATGCACTTTTCACTTTAGCACTGGGCAGCAGTGGTAGAGAACGCAGTCATAAAACCAGCAAAAACAGGGTCAGAAAAATGGAGGGAGGGAAGCAAAAAGTTGGGAGATGACCACCCTAAGGCTGCCACGTCTAACAGAGTTGTATTTGATGCTGTTGCTTGTGGAGAAGATGGGGTCAGTGATTATCCTGCATTGTGTGTTGGTTCTGTGATGGGCTGGGTGAGTCTGATGTTACTCAGGCTTTTGAGGAGTGCTGTGAAGCAGTGGTGGTTTTGGTCTTCCAGGTGAAAGTTGAGGTCACTGAGGAGAATATAGGCTCTGGTGTTGATGGTGAGTAAAGTGACAAAGTTGGTGAAGAGGTTGCTAGTGGTGGCTCTTGGCCCAAGTGGTCAGTGGGGGGGGTGGGGGGGGGGTTCTGTTCAGGGTGAATTTTTAGGAGATTTGAAGCTTGAAGTATAGGTTTTCCATGAATGGGGTGGCATTCTCTGTGGAAGTTGTGGATTTGATGGACTCCTTGTTGATGCTAGTGAGTCTCCCTCCTGGCTTGTTATGGTGGGCCTTGTTAGAAATGGGGTCTTTGGTTGACAGTCAGGTTACCCCCTGTTCAAGCAAGGACCCTCACTCTAGTTAGGATAAAAGAGAATCACCCTCAGCTAACCCCTGCTTACCCCCTTGGTAGCTTGGCAGAGCAGTAGGCTTAACCTCAGAGTGCTGGGCGTAAAGTATTTGTACCAACACACACAGTAACTTAATGAAAACACTACAAAATGACACAACACCAGTTTAGAAAAATAGGAAATATTTATCTAGACAAAACAAGACCAAAACGACAAAAATCCAACATACACAAGTCAAGTTATGATTTTTAAAAGGTTTAAAATAAAAAGAGTCTTTAGGTAGTTGTAACAACACACTAGCGCTGCTAGCGTGTAAATGTACCTGGTTTGCGTCAAAAATAACCCCGCACGGGCGGTGCGCGTCGAAAATAACCCTGCACGGTTATATGCGTCGAAAACAACTCGGCACGGCGACGCGCGTCGAAACAGCCAGCCACGCGACGGTCCGAAAGTCCCGCGGCGCAGGTTGCGATCTCTCAGCCTTCGTCAGCGATGCTGCGCGTCGTTTCTCCTGCTCCGGGCGTCGATTCTCCGGTCGCGTTTCCTGCGGCGTCGTTTCTCAGCTGCGGAGCCGGCGTCGCGTCGTTTTCTCAGCCGCGATCGGATTCGCGTCGATCTTTTCTCCGCACGGCGCTCGGTGCGTGTATTTTTGTCCTTGGGCTGCCAGCCTCTCCTTTCAGGGTCCCAGGAACTGGAAGGGCACCACAGAGCAGAGTAGGGGTCTCTCCAGAGACTCCAGGTGCTGGCAGGAAGAAGTCTTTGCTATCCCTGAGACTTCAACAACAGGAGGCAAGCTCTACATCAAGCCCTTGGAGATTTCTTCTTCAAGATGGAAGGCACACAAAGTCCAGTCTTTGCCCTCTTACTCTGGCAGAAGCAGCACTGCAGGAAAGCTCCACAAAGCACAGTCACAGGCAGGGCAGCACTTGTTCCTCAGCGATCAGCTCTTCTCCAGGCAGAGGTTCCCCTTGATTCCAGAAGTGTTTCTAAAGTTTGTAAGTTTGGGTGCCCTTCTTATACCCATTTTAGTCTTTGAAGTCACCTTCCTTCAAAGGGGACTCACACCTTCTTGTGAAATCCTGCCTTGCCCAGGCAAGGCCTCAGACACACACCAGGGGGCTGGAGACAGCATTGTCAGAGGCAGGCACAGTCCTTTCAGATGAGAGTGACCACTCCACCCCTCCCTCCTAGCAGAGATGGCTAATCAGGAAATGCAGATCACACCCCAGCTCCCTTTGTGTCACTGTCTGGTGTGAGGTGAAAAACAACCCAACTGTCAAACTGACCCAGACAGGGAATCCACAAACAAGGCAGAGTCACAGAATGGTTTAAGCAAGAAAATGCTCACTTTCTAAAAGTGGCATTTCCAAACTCACAATCTCAAAATCAACTTTACTAAAAGATGTATTTTTAAATTGTGAGTTCAGGGATCCCAAACTCCACCTGTCCATCTACTCTCTAGGGGAATCTACACTTTAATCATATTTAAAGGTAGCCCCCATATTATCCTATGAGAGAGACAGACCTTGCAACAGTGAAAACGAAATTGGCAGTATTTCACTGTCAGGACATATAAACCACATTACTATATGTCCTACCTTATCCATACACTGCACCCTGCCCTTGGGGCTGCCTAGGGCCTACCTTAGGGGTGCCTTACATGTAAGGAAAGGGAAGGTTTAGGCCTGGCAAGTGGGTACACTTGCCAAGTCGAATTTACAGTGTAAGAATACACATACAGACACTGCAGTGGCAGGTCTGAGACATGATTACAGAGCTACTTATGTGGGTGGCACAACCAGTGCTGCAGGCCCACTAGTAGCATTTGATTTACAGGCCCTGGCACCTCTAGTGCACCTTACTAGGGACTTACTAGTAAATCAAATATGCCAATCATGGATAAACCACTTACATACAATTTAAACAGGAGAGCATATGCACTTTAGCACTGGTTAGCAGTGGTAAAGTGCTCAGAGTTGAAAAGCCAACAGCAACATGTCAGAAAAATATAGGAGGCAGGAGGCAAAAAAGTCTGGGGATGACCCTGCAAAAGCAAAAGTCCAACACGACCCCCTACCAGCCTAAAGCCAGGGGAGAACAATCAATACCTTGATGTACTTCCCTGATTGGGGCGATAGAACAGGGACCCAGGCCCACAACAGCAGGGGCATGTTCCAGTTCTACGCCTTCCTGACTCCAGTTGGATCCCTCTGTCCATACTCTCAGGGCCCACTAAGCTAACCCATGGGGAACCCTTCTCCACATCTACAGACACCATCTGTGCAACACCTAACTTTACTTTGCTCACAGATGTATTGCAATGGGCAGATAGTACCACCAGGGCCAACACAATGGTGTTGCCCACTCCACCCCTGGGGTGTGACTTTCGCCCTTCCCCCCCCAGGGGCAACTCTGTCCACCAGGACAGCAAGCCACAGTGGCCCCAGACAACTGTCAGGGATGAGAGCCCGACCTCAGGCCTCTCTAACCACTGTGACTGTGGAGAGTGGGGGGTGGTAGCCCCAGGTGCCTGGCACCCTTTGACCACTCTCTCTTCCACCAGGTCAGGGATGACAACCTGACCCTGGTCCTCCCCTCTGGGGCTCTGTACCCTCCCTGCAGAAGCGGCACCCCCAGAGTCCAAAACTGTCAGGGTGCTTGTAGAAGCAGTCCTGCACAATTCTTCCATCAGTGCAGGGATGTTAACCTGCAACTGATCCTCCAACCTGGGGTCTGTACCTTCAGGTTGGACCAGGGCCAGGGGTGAGGCTTCCCTCCCCCTGCCCTCTCTTCTGGGGTCCTGAACCACCCAACTAGGAGCGGCCCCCCCAGAAGACAACCTGGTAGGGGTACTGTTAGTAGTAGCCCCTTCCTCCAGGTCAGGGGGGACACCCTTAACCTGGCCTCCAAATCCAGGGTCTGTACCCACAGACTGGATCACTGCCTGGCAACCCAGGACTTCCTGGGGGGCATACCTACCCCCTACCAGGTCAGAGTTTACCCTCTGAACCTGGTCATCCAACCCAGGGTCACCACCCTGCGGTTGAACCACTGCCTGGCACACCAGGACTTCCTTGGGAGCACATTTACCCCCCATCAGGTCAGAGTTTACCCCCTGAACCTGATGATTCAACCCAGAGTCACCACCCTGCGGTTGAACCATTGCCTGGCACACCAGGACTTCCAGGGGAGCACACCTACCCCCTACCAGATCAGAGCTTACCCCCTGAATCTGGCAATCCAACCCAGAGTCACTACCCTGCGGTTGAACCACTGCCTGGCACACCAGGACTTCCTTGGGAGCACATTTACCCCCCATCAGGTCAGAGTTTACCCCCTGAACCTGATCATCCAACCCAGAGTCACCATCCTGCGGTTGAATCATTGCCTGGCGCACCAGGACTTCCTGGGGGGCACACCTACCCCCCACAAGGGAAACACTTTCCCCAAGGGCCATACAAGAGTCTGGCTGGCGCAGGTCTCCTGACCTCTGCCCATCTGACAGAGTCTGGATTCCCCCCAGCCCAGAAATGGTCTCACCAAGGTCATTCCTGGGGGGCTCTGCACTCAGAGCTGACCCCTGACCCTCCAGGTTCTCCACTGGGGTCCGCAACCCCCTCTCAACCCTCTGTCTGGACTTCTGCAACCCCTCACTAGGAGTGGTACTGCCAGACACCAGAACTGGTGGGACGCTGGCTACAGCCGCCCCCCCAAGTTCTCCTGACACTGTGGGGTCTCCCTCAACAGATGGCCCTATGGTACAGGCTAGGCTCCCCTCCTGGGGTTCCCGCAGGGAACCCTCCAGGACCTGGGACCGGATCTCGGGCACCTTGGGCCTCAACCCATCCCCATTCCCTCTCCTCTGAGACTGGACATGGGGTCCCTCACCCATCCCACTACACTGGGACCTACCTGGGACACTACAATCCTTCCCTACCTCACCTGGTTGGGAACTACCTAGACCACTCCTCTCAGGAGCACCCCCGAATGCCTCTTTAGACTCTCTGGTACTCACCCAGAAGTCTGCCTCCATTGTAAGCTCCCTGGGGTCAGAGAACTCACACTCCACCTGGTGTTGGCATAGCTCTGGAAAATAAGGACTAGACATATGCTCTCCAGCAATTACATCACTCAGCCCCTCACATGAATTAACCAAAGTACCCTTCACCCAACCATCCAGTGACTCTGCTTTGAAAAAGCACCCCACATCACCCTCCTGAGACTGGTGAGACAGTACCTGACTGTCCCTGACACTCAACCCACACTCTTCTGGGATGTCTTCACACTCCATAACCAGGACTTCTACCTGGGGGGAACCCCTCTCCCTGTCACTCTCAACTAGAGTCAGTAGAGTGTCCCTCCCACCAGTAGGAATATGACTCCCCATGCCAGTTCCCCAATCCACCTCAGGGACCCTGTGCATCACTGGAGCTACCTCATACCCCTGAACCTCCTGGCGTGTGTTAACTCCCTCCTTCAAGTAGGGCACCACCTCTCTGGGCATGTGTACTTCTGCAGCATCACTGGATATACAATTGTTGCTGCCACCATTCCAGCTGGACTCAGCCCTCATGACTTCCAGCTCTTTCAATTTAAGCTCGTAAGCATAAATCATTTTTTTAATCTCTAAGTCCCTCCTCCTTTCTGCCAGGGCTAAGGCTCTCTTCTCCTCGGCCCTCTTAAACTCTTCCAGACTCCGGATTCGAGCTAGGAGCCTATCATCTCTTTCTGTTCCCTCCTCAGGGCCACTGCCCTCCTCTTTGGAGTAATCCTCCTCCTCAGAGTAGTTATCCTCCTCAGACTCATTTGGTGGTGTTGCCTGACAACGTTTCAATTCATCCTGAAACAGGGCTGACTCAAGATCCTCCCTTCTGGATTCCTTGTTCACAGCCAGTCCCCTTTCCATGCAGAATGCTTTAAGCTGCCACTTTTTATACATAGATAGGTGCCAGAAATTGACTTCCATTTCTGCAAAGGCTTCACAACCAAAAAACAAAGTCCAAAAATATTATCAATACTTCCAGGAGGACATCAGAGAACAAAAAGCAGAATCACAAGACAAGTAGTATGTGGTCACGTAGTGGTCTGAGATCAAAACAGTAGTGTACACTTAATTACTGTATGTCAAGTACAAATACAAGTCCAAATCCCGACCGCTGGTCACCAATGTTAGAAATGGGGTCTTTGGTTGACAGTCAGGTTACCCCCTGTTCAAGCAAGGACCCTCACTCTAGTTAGGATAAAAGAGAATCACCCTCAGCTAACCCCTGCTTACCCCCTTGGTAGCTTGGCAGAGCAGTAGGCTTAACCTCAGAGTGCTGGGCGTAAAGTATTTGTACCAACACACACAGTAACTTAATGAAAACACTACAAAATGACACAACACCAGTTTAGAAAAATAGGAAATATTTATCTAGACAAAACAAGACCAAAACGACAAAAATCCAACATACACAAGTCAAGTTATGATTTTTAAAAGGTTTAAAATAAAAAGAGTCTTTAGGTAGTTGTAACAACACACTAGCGCTGCTAGCGTGTAAATGTACCTGGTTTGCGTCAAAAATAACCCCGCACGGGCGGTGCGCGTCGAAAATAACCCTGCACGGTTATATGCGTCGAAAACAACTCGGCACGGCGACGCGCGTCGAAACAGCCAGCCACGCGACGGTCCGAAAGTCCCGCGGCGCAGGTTGCGATCTCTCAGCCTTCGTCAGCGATGCTGCGCGTCGTTTCTCCTGCTCCGGGCGTCGATTCTCCGGTCGCGTTTCCTGCGGCGTCGTTTCTCAGCTGCGGAGCCGGCGTCGCGTCGTTTTCTCAGCCGCGATCGGATTCGCGTCGATCTTTTCTCCGCACGGCGCTCGGTGCGTGTATTTTTGTCCTTGGGCTGCCAGCCTCTCCTTTCAGGGTCCCAGGAACTGGAAGGGCACCACAGAGCAGAGTAGGGGTCTCTCCAGAGACTCCAGGTGCTGGCAGGAAGAAGTCTTTGCTATCCCTGAGACTTCAACAACAGGAGGCAAGCTCTACATCAAGCCCTTGGAGATTTCTTCTTCAAGATGGAAGGCACACAAAGTCCAGTCTTTGCCCTCTTACTCTGGCAGAAGCAGCACTGCAGGAAAGCTCCACAAAGCACAGTCACAGGCAGGGCAGCACTTGTTCCTCAGCGATCAGCTCTTCTCCAGGCAGAGGTTCCCCTTGATTCCAGAAGTGTTTCTAAAGTTTGTAAGTTTGGGTGCCCTTCTTATACCCATTTTAGTCTTTGAAGTCACCTTCCTTCAAAGGGGACTCACACCTTCTTGTGAAATCCTGCCTTGCCCAGGCAAGGCCTCAGACACACACCAGGGGGCTGGAGACAGCATTGTCAGAGGCAGGCACAGTCCTTTCAGATGAGAGTGACCACTCCACCCCTCCCTCCTAGCAGAGATGGCTAATCAGGAAATGCAGATCACACCCCAGCTCCCTTTGTGTCACTGTCTGGTGTGAGGTGAAAAACAACCCAACTGTCAAACTGACCCAGACAGGGAATCCACAAACAAGGCAGAGTCACAGAATGGTTTAAGCAAGAAAATGCTCACTTTCTAAAAGTGGCATTTCCAAACTCACAATCTCAAAATCAACTTTACTAAAAGATGTATTTTTAAATTGTGAGTTCAGGGATCCCAAACTCCACCTGTCCATCTACTCTCTAGGGGAATCTACACTTTAATCATATTTAAAGGTAGCCCCCATATTATCCTATGAGAGAGACAGACCTTGCAACAGTGAAAACGAAATTGGCAGTATTTCACTGTCAGGACATATAAACCACATTACTATATGTCCTACCTTATCCATACACTGCACCCTGCCCTTGGGGCTGCCTAGGGCCTACCTTAGGGGTGCCTTACATGTAAGGAAAGGGAAGGTTTAGGCCTGGCAAGTGGGTACACTTGCCAAGTCGAATTTACAGTGTAAGAATACACATACAGACACTGCAGTGGCAGGTCTGAGACATGATTACAGAGCTACTTATGTGGGTGGCACAACCAGTGCTGCAGGCCCACTAGTAGCATTTGATTTACAGGCCCTGGCACCTCTAGTGCACCTTACTAGGGACTTACTAGTAAATCAAATATGCCAATCATGGATAAACCACTTACATACAATTTAAACAGGAGAGCATATGCACTTTAGCACTGGTTAGCAGTGGTAAAGTGCTCAGAGTTGAAAAGCCAACAGCAACATGTCAGAAAAATATAGGAGGCAGGAGGCAAAAAAGTCTGGGGATGACCCTGCAAAAGCAAAAGTCCAACAGGCCTGTATAACGATGTTGGGGGCTGATGAGGGGTTGAGCCATGTCTCTGTTTGCTGAGTGATTGTGTGTTGAGCAGCATGCATGCAAGTGAGTGTTGACGTACAGGTTTGCTGTGGCCTGTGGTGTATGGTGGGGGTTTAGGTGTTGTTGATGCTTGTGTGTTGGGATAGTATTTTGAGAGCATTGTTAGTATTTGTGTGGGTGTGTTGCAGATGAAAGCTCCTAATGTGGTGCAAGGTGAGGTGCAGCAGTAGTTGGGGGAGCAGCATTAGGGGTCTAGCGACCCAAAGAGTGCTGCACAGTATCCCAGTGTGATAATTGGACCAGGGTTCTTTCCACTGGGTGCAGTCCAGGCATGGACAGGCTTGCCCTTGGCTCACCAGCAGCCTCCCTGCTGGGCTCATCTGCTGCATGTCCATGATACAGCGGTCATTAAGTGGGTCCTTGTAGGGGGAAGGAATCCAGGGTGCCATGATGTTATTTTCTGCACTAATTGGTGATGGAAAAAGTAAAAGTACAGACATCATGTGCAGTCTCATATGACCATTCCAGTAGGGGAAACATGGAAAAATATAAATCCACAAAAGCCCACTACAAGCAAGAATCCTAAATATTGAATGCATACCTCAATGGCTCATCCATAATGGCTAAAAATGGCTATAATTAGAGGCGTATGTGCAATTGATCTCCCCTAAACTGAAAGTGTGTACGAAGTAAAATCACTGCTACTTTTTGCTGCTTTATAAATAATGTGGCAATTGCTCAACATGATATTTTGTCATTTTTCCTCAATGCTATTGCAGTGCAATCATGATAAGGTGTATGACAGACTTTCTTATTCAGCATTTAAAAAATTTGCAAAGCTTCAACCTAGACAATTTCTGGGGCTCTCTCCAGCCACCACCATTACATGATAGTGCTCAAAGTACATCCCATTACATAAACTGGCAATTTTGACTGCAAGACTGTACATTGTACCTACCTCATATGGTGAATTTTTCACAATTAGTTTCCTACCTTAATCACCAACCGTTTTAAAATTGCTACAAACGATGAAAAGGTAAAAAGCTAAGATTTTTTGCACATATGTAGAGATCCTAACCAGGCAGGAAGAAGTGTCTGTGTCATTAGTGAAGCCACTTTTTGGTGGTTCCACTAAAAGCATTGACCATTCACGAGAAAGAGACAAATTTTATGCACACTCTTGGCAAAGTGTTTTGTTCTCCAAGAACAAAGAACCAAGATGTTTCTGTTGTACAAAATAATGATATAATGTAGATGGAGCTTTCTCCTTGCATGTGTGGGCTGCTGTGGGATGTTCCTACTCTACAGAGGAACACCGATTCTCCCATCGAGGAAGTGAGCATGGAAAATGTGTAAGGATGTCCCCAGTTTGAATAAGGTGGTGTGGTTTTCACTGTGATTTGATGGCCTCCAGCTGAGACTTTGCTGTTGCAACCCATGCCATCAGAGGCACTGGAATTAGGGGTGCTTGCAGGGCCAGCTTTAGGACAATGCGCTGACCTGGTGAGGGGGCACTGACCTCAGGGCAAGGGGTCCTGTGTTTAACACTAATGTACGATTTGAAAGCACCTGCTGCAGAATTCTGTTACAACATGCAATAGTTGTAATACCCTGAAATGGTTAATATACATTCTAGGCACAGCTTATCTGTTCCCCACCCTGCTCATCCAGTTTGTGACATTATGGAATGTTGGTGAGTGACTGAAGGAGTGTTGACACTTAGAGATATTGGGCTCAGTGGAGAGGATTCTGCTCTTGGTGGGGTTTCCTTTTAAGCAGCCTATAATCTAATCTGTAACCTCTTGAATAAATCTACAACCTGTTAACCTATATGAACTGGCTGCCTGACTCCTACATACAAAGAAGGGATTTTCAATTACAACAAATTACCTGTGTATTCAGCTTTCAGGCAGCAATATAATAGCTCTTCTGATCAAAGTTCCTGCCAGAGAGAGAGGTCAGAGTTTTGTTGAGTGGCAGTTTTTACTCACCCTAAAGTAGCACAGAGGGTTAATATGACTGTTGAAAAGACCAGATCTGTATTTTATCTGGATAGCTGAGTAGATTAGTAAAGCCGGCCTTTACCAAACCTTTAAAACAAATTAAATGAGAGTGAGAGAGGGGCTATGGAGTGATGAGGCTATGGAGAGATGGTAGGGAGGGATTCCGAGAAGAAGGTCTTGAGTAGAGGTGGGTACCAAAAAAGATTGTTGCAGCGGGCGTCACCCTTGAAAAAGCCAGCCCTGGGTACAGGGGTAATGCAGCACCCCAAAATAAGCATGTTGGAGTACAGAAAGTGAATGAGCAACCTGTAACAATCTGGACTACTGTTACATTTTCTTTTCTTTGAAAATACTTTCATTTGTATTCGCTTGGGAAATAGTATGGAGGAAGAAGGTTTTTTTAGTGCAAAGACTTATTTATCTGAAATATGTTAAGTAATTTTCCAATGGACTGCTGTGAATGAAAGCCACTGCATATACACTATTAGCTACATTTGGATGCTTCCTATTCATTAGTATAATTCTCTGATGGAAAGCTGCAGAGGGTGAATATCTTCCTAAAAGAGATCAACACATCAATCCTTGAAAGCATGGTCTCTTTAAATGATATGAAAAGTCTAAACTCTGAAAGTTAACCCTTTCCTTGTTGGGATGTTTGTGTAACACTTTGCTACAGCCTTTCACAACTTTTACTTTGAGGTTCCACAAACGCATCATCTGATATCTTCTTGCAAACAATATATTTTATTTCCCAAATACAGGGCAAATTATCGGTGCAAACGTATGTCAAAATCTCACTGCACACTGACGCTGTGATGAAAATATTTTTCATTTATTTTCCATTTTAAAGACTTTGGCTAGTACCTGATTGTTGCTCCAAAACATATCAACTAAACACTAACTAAATAAATGTAAGGGATTGTAGGAATGTACCCTCTTTTTGGCATGCTACGCCCAATTTCTGCCTGATGTCAGTGTGTTTGACTGTGTCATTAGGATCCTGCTAACCAGGACCTCAGTGCTCATGCTCTCTCTCCTCTAAATTTTGTCACTGCACACTGGTGACCCAGTATTTCATCCCAATTTAACATACTGGTCACCCCTTATAAGTCCCTAGTATATGGCGCCTGTTAGAAATGGGTTTTTTGGTTGGCAGTCAGGTTACCCTCTGTCCAAGCAAGAACCCTCACTCTAGTCAGGGTGAGTCACACACAATCCAAAATTAGCCTGTGCCCACCCTTTGGTAGCTTGGCACGAGCAGTCAGGCTTAACTTAGAAGGCAATGTGTAAAGTATTTGTGCAATAAATATACAATACCACCATATAGCACCACAAAAATACACCACACAGTGTTTAGAAAAATATATAATATTTATCAGGATAATTGTAGGTCAAAACGAATAAAGTTGCAATGTGAATTTGTAAAGATATCACTGAAAAGTGATATAAAGTGTCTTAAGTCTTTAAAAAGCAACCAAAGTCTCTTTCAAGCACAAAGTACCTGGTTTGGAGTGGAAAATCTCCGCAGAGGGCCGCAGAAGAAGAGATACGTAGAAAAATGGTGTGTGCGTCGATTTCTCCCCAGCACACACAGACTTGCGTCATTATTTTTCACGCGGGGAAGTCGTGCGTAATTTTCCGGCACGCGGACAGTCTCTTTCTGTGGGTCGCGGGGATTACCAGATGTCCCGGGTCTGTGTGTGGATTCTCCTGCTTGTTCAGCAAGGCAGCAGGCCAACAGCAAGGCAGCAGTCCTTTGTAGAAAGCAGACAGGTGAGTCCTTTGAGTAGCCAGGCAGTTCTTCTTTGCAGGATGTAGTTTCTGGTTCAGGTTTTTTCTCCAGCAAGTGTCTGATGAGGTAGGGCAGAGGCCCTGTTTTATACCCAAATGTGCCTTTGAAGTGGGAGAGACTTCAAAAGTGGCTAAGGAGTGCACCAGATCCCCTTTCAGTTCAATCCTGTCTGTCAGGGTCCCAGTAGGGGCTGTGGCAGTCCTTTGTGTGAGAGCAGGCCCTCCACCCTCCCAGCCCAAGAAGACCCATTCAAAATGCAGATATATGCAAGTGAGGCTGAGTACCCTGTGTTTGGGGTGTGTCTGAGTGAATGCACAAGGAGCTGTCAACCAAGCCCAGCCAGACGTGGATTGTAAGGCACAGAAACATTTAAGTGCAAAGAAATGCTCACTTTCTAAAAGTGGCATTTCTAGAATAGTAATATTAAATCCGACTTCACCAGACAGCAGGACTTTGTATTACCATTCTGGCCATACTAAATATGACCTTCCTGCTCCTTTCAGATTGGCAGCTGCCACTTCAACAATGTATGAGGGCAGCCCCAATGTTAACCTATGAAGGGAGCCGGCCTCACAGTAGTGTAAAAACGAATTTAGGAGTTTTACACTACCAGGACATATAACTACACAGGTACATGTCCTGCCTTTTACCCACACAACACCCTGCTCTAGGGGTTACCTAGGGCACACATTAAGGGTGACTTATATGTAGAAAAAGGGGAGTTCTAGGCTTGGCAAGTACTTTTATATGCCAAGTCGAAGTGGCAGTAAAACTGCACACACAGGCCTTGCAATGGCAGGCCTGAGACAAGGTTAAGGGGGCTACTTAAGTGGGTGGCACAACCAGTGCTGCAGGCCCACTAGTAGCATTTAATCTACAGGCCCTAGGCACATATAGTGCACATTACTAGGGACTTATAAGTAAATTAAATAGTCCAATCAGGTATGATCCAAAGTTACCATGTTTAAAAAGGGAGAGAGCATATGCACTTTAGCACTGGTTAGCAGTGGTAAAGTGCGCAGAGTCTAAAAGCCAGCAAAACAGGGTCCAAAAAGTGGAGGGAGGCAGGCAAAAAGTTAGGGGTGACCACCCTAAGGCATGTCTGGTCTAACATGTGTCCCTCCCAGCTGAAAGTGGGGAGAGCTACCCGACTTCCTGGGAGCTCTCATCGCTAAGGCGGAAGTATCTGGAGAGACCATCAGCATTGGCGTGGTCAACATCTGGACGATGCTCCACCGTAAAGTCCATCCCCTTTAGGGAAATGGACCATCTCAAGAGTTTTGGATTCTCACCCCTCATCTGCATGAGCCATCTGAGGGGCCTGTGGTCTGTCTGAACCCGGAAGTGAGTCCCAAACAGGTAGGGTCTTAGCTTCTTCAGTGCCCAGACCACAGCAAATGCTTCTCTCTCAATAGCACTCCACCTTTGTTCCCTTGGTAATAGTCTTCTGCTAATAAAGACTACTGGTTGGTCTGAGCCCTCCTCATTCAGCTGTGCTAGAACAGCCCCTATGCCATGCTCTAAAGCGTCTGTCTGCACAATAAATTCCTGGGAGTAGTCAGGGGCCTTGAGTACGGGGGCCGTGCACATGGATTCCTTCAGAGAATCAAAGCCTTTCTGACAGGCCTCTGTCCAATTCACCAACCTAGGTTGTTTCTTGGAAGTGAGTTCTGTCAAGGGGGACACAATGGTACCATAGCCCTTGACGAACCTACGGTAGTATCCAGTGAGGCCCAAAAAGGCTCTCACCTCAGTCTGTGTTCTATGTGGTTGCCAGGCCTTGATAGTTTCAATCTTGGCCTGGAGTGGCTGCACCTTGCCACCACCTACTAGGTGTCCCAAGTACACCACGGAACGCTGCCCAATCTGGCACTTACTAGCCTTGATAGTCAGGCCTGCCTGTTGCAGAGCCTGAAGCACCTCCTTGAGGTGGAGCAGGTGTTCCTCCCAGCTGGAACTGTAGACAGCTATGTCGTCCAGGTAAGCTGCACAGAAGGCATCTTTACCAGCTAGGACCCCGTTAACCAACCGTTGGAAGGTAGCGGGGGCATTTTTCAGCCCAAATGGCATCACCCAGAATTGGTAATGGCCATCAGGGGTGGAAAAAGCGGATCTTTCTTTAGCCCCCTCAGTGAGGCCAATCTGCCAGTACCCGGAAGTAAGATCGAATGTACTCAGGAACTTGGCAGCGCCTAGCCTGTCAACGAGCTCATCAGCTCGGGGGATGGGGTGAGCATCAGTCCGGGTGACTGAATTGAGACCCCGGTAGTAGACACAGAACCAGAGTTCTGGCTTCGCACCTGGGGCAGTAGCCTTGGGAACCAATACCACAGGGCTGGCCCAGGGAATACTGGATTTCTCACTAACCCCCAAATTCAACATCTTGGAGACCTCCTCCTTGATGCTGGCCTTCACCTTATCCGACAACCTGTAAATTTTGTTCTTTACAGGGGGACTGTCACCTGTGTCAATTTCATGCACACAGAGGTGGGTTAGTCCAGGAGTAAGGGAGAACAGGGGGGAGAACTGCTCTAACAGCTCATAGCAGTCCCCTCTCTGGGTTGGAGTCAGGGAGTAAGAGAGAATGACACCCTCTATTGACCCATCCCCTTCTTTGACAGCGAGGAGGTTGGGGAGAGGTTCACTCTCCTCTTCCATGCCCTCATCTGTGACGAGGAGCATACTGACCTCAGACCTCTCAAAGTGAGGTTTGAGCCGGTTGTGATGGAGGACCCTTAGGGGGTGCCTAGGGGTCTTGAGGACCACTAGGTAAGTGGCCTCCCCTTTACGCTCCTTGATCTCAAAGGGGCCAGTCCAGCGGTCCTGGAGAGCCCTGGGCTCTATTGGCTCCATCATCCAAACTTAGGGGCTCATTCTGAGCCCGGCGGGCGGCGGGAGCCGCCCGCCTGGAGGGAGCCGCCAAATGACCGCACCGCGGTCAAATGACCGCACCGCGGTCAAAAGACCGCGGCGGCCATTCAGACATTTCCTCTGGGCCGGCGGGCACTCTCCAAAAGAGCGCCCGCCGGCCCAGAGGAAATGCCCCTGCAACGAGGACGCCGGCTCAGAATTGAGCCGGCGTAGTTGCAGGGGTGCGACGGGTGCAGTTTGCACCTGTCGCGTATTTCAGTGTCTGCATTGCAGACACTGAAATACACAGTGGGGCCCTCTTACGGGGGCCCCTGCAGTGCCCATGCCATTGGCATGGGCACTGCAGGGGCCCCCAGGGGCCCCGCGGCACCCCCTACCGCCATCCTGTTCCTGGCGGGAGACCCGCCAGGAACAGGATGGCGGTAGGGGGTGTCAGAATCCCCATGGCTGCGGAGCACGCTCCGCAGCCATGGGGGATTCCCCCGAGCAGCGGGAAGTCGGCGGGAGACCGCCGACTTTCCGCTTCTGACCGCGGCTGAACCGCCGCGGTCAGAATGCTCGTGGGAGCACCGCCAGCCTGTTGGCGGTGCTCCCGTGGTCGGTGGAATGACCCCCTTTGTCTCCAGGTGAGAACTCAACTAGAGTGGCCTTCTGGTCATACCACTCCTTCATCACCTCTTGACTGGCCTCGAGGTTACTCTGGGCCTGCTTCCAGAAGCGTTGGGTTTGTTTGTGGAGGGCCAGCATGTAGCTGACCACATCCTGGGGAGGTGCCTAGGGAGCTTTCTCCCACCCCTCCTTAACAATGCTTAGGGGGTCCCCTGACAGGGTGACCATAGAGAAGCTCAAAGGGGCTGAATCCGACCCCTTTCTGGGGCACCTCTCCATAATCAAACAACAGGCAGGGTAAGAGGACGTCCCACTTACGCCTCATGGCCTCAGTCAGGCCCCCAATCATGCCTTTCAGGGTCTGGTTGAATCTCTCAACAAGCCCATTGGATTGAGAATGATAAAGGGTGGTAAACCGGTAGGTCACCCCACACCCATTCCACATGGTCTTCATGTATGCAGACATGAAGTTTGTGCCCCTGTCAGACACGACCTCCTTAGGGTATCCCACACGGGTAAATATTCCCAACAGGGCTCTGGTCACCACCGGTGCAGTCACTGTTCTCAGATGGATTGCCTCTGGATAGCGGGTGGCATGGTCCACCAAAACCAGGATAAACCTGTTGCCCAAGGCAGTTTTGGGGTCCAAGGGACCAACAATGTCGATGCCCACCTTTTCAAAGGGGGTGCCAACGACTGGGAGTGGGAGCAGGGGAGCTTTAAGCCGTTTCCCTGTCTTCCCACTAGCCTGGCAGGTGGGGCAAGCTCTGCAGAAGTTATCTGAGGCTTTCCTCATTCTGGGCCAATGAAAGTGGGTGTCAAGCCTGTCAAAGGTCTTGGCCCAGGTGTCCTGCCAGGGGAATGTCGTGAGCCAGGCCTAGTAGGAATTTCCGGTAACATTGGGGGACTACCAGCACACGGTGTGCCCCAGGACCTCAAATCCTACGCTCACTGTAAAGGAGATCATTCTCCCAGTAAATATGACCTGACCTGCTGCGTGGTCTGTGGCCTGCTTCCTCAGACCCTCACGGCTGGGGCATTTTTTCTGAGCCTTGCAGAATGCTTCTCTGGTTGGCCCCCCTCTACTTGCCAGCCAGCAAGTTCAGGTAGGTTACCCAGGGCAGCTATGTCCTCCCCAGTTGGCTCAGGGGCCTTCTCCTCCTCAGGGGCCTCGTCTACCACCATGGGAACACTGGAGGCGGGTTTCCCGCGCCCCTGGCCCTCCCTTTTGGCAGCTGTCTGGGCCATCTTTCCAGGCTCCAGACGCCCTTGACTCCCTTCCCGGGGAGCCATGGACCGTGTGGTCATGCAGATCACTCAGGTAACCCTAACATCTCCAGGTGAGATCTGAGCTCTACTTCTTTCCAAGCAGTATGCTCAAGATCATTGCCTAACAGACAATCTTCAGGCATGGCAGGACTCACAGCTACTTTCAGAGTACCAGAGACCCCCCCACTCAAAGGGAACCAGAGCCACCGGTAGGTGACTCTCACGATTGTCAGCGACTATGACCTGGTGAAATGTATTAGGGACTATCTGTTCTGTTGACACCAGCTGACTCTGGATAGTAGTCATACTGGCTCCTGTGTCACGCAGAGCCTCCACCTTCTGCCCATTAATGGTGACCCACTGCCTGTACTTGGAAGTATTTCGGGGCATGTGGGCTTTGGGCACCATTTCTCTTTCTCCCAGGGACACTAGGGAAATCTCTACCTGCTCCCCAAAGCTATCTGGGTGCATCTCCCCCCCAAGCGCTACACTAGTCAACCCAGGTGTCTGTCCGGTAGTGGACGGTGCTCTCTTGGAGCACTGGGGGTCGCCTTTATAGTGACCATACTGGTAACACTCCATGCATTTGGGGTTGGATTTCCCTGACCTATCATATGTCCCTGGCTTTTTCCCAAATCTGTAAAAGGAATGGTTGCCACCCCCTCCCTGGGAATTCTTTTGGGGGCCTTTTGAGAGTTCCTTATCTGTAAGTTTATCTCCCCCCTCTTTCTTCTGTTGGGAACCCTGACCACCTTTGTGGGTGTCCACCCCACTACCTTTTTGGACACTCTGGTGCTAACCCAGAGGTCCGCCTCCTCAGCAAGCTTCCTTGGATCAGTCAGCTTACTATCTACCAAGTGCTGGCGCAACTCTGTATAGGTAACATTGAGTATATGCTCTCTCAGAATCAAGTCATATAACCCTTTATAATTATCTACTTTGTTGCCCCGCACCCATCCATTCAGTGCCTTACTAGAAAAGTCAAAGAAATCTACCCATGTTTGTGTGGTTTGTTTGGTGCTGTCCCTGAACCTCTGACGGTATCCCTCAGGGGTCAGCCCAAACTTGGCAAGTAAACTGGCTTTCTGAAGTGGGTATGTGTTTTGATCAGGTTGATCCAATGTGAGAAGTGTGTCCCTCCCCAATGGCGGCACATAACCCCACATAGCTACCCCCCATTGCCCTTCAGGAACCTCATTAACCCTTAGTGCAACTTCATAAGCAGCTAACCATTTATCTCTGTCATCTCCCACCACAAAACTGGGCACCACATTTTTGGGTATACAAACCTTATTTTCTCCAGCAGGTCCTGTCTGTATGCTGCCACCATTATTGCTGGATTCAGACTGCTTTGCTTTGAGATCCAGCTCCTTGAGACTCAGTTCATGAGCCAATAACAGTTTATTTTCAGCCAAGGCTCTCTCAGCTTCAATCTGTTTGGCTGCTCTTTCAGCCTCAGCTTGCTTGGCTTCTCTTTCTGCCTTTCTTTCCTCCTGTTGAGCATCAATTTTCAGTTTTGCCATTTGCAATTGGAACTCCCTTTCCTCTCTCCTTTCCTCTGCGGTCAGGCTTTGCGCAGAGACACTGCTCCCTGGTCTGGAAGGGGGCACAATTGCAGTGGTAACATCATCCACTGATAGCAACAAATCCTCTGAGGGGCCATTTTCTGGCTCCTCTTCCTCATCATCCTCCTCTAAATGGGCTTCTGCCCAGGCCCTCAGCGCCACTTGAAAGTCCTCATTTTGGAGGCCCCTAGGGTGGGTACCCTCATTGCCCTGCAGAACCCTCTTAGCTGTTTGACCGTATATGTATCCAACAGGACTAGGTCAAAGTCTCCTATTTGAGACCCCATCAGAGACATGTTGAGTGAGGATTTCGTTTTTGAAAATTGTCAGGAAAAACGAATTTGCAAAAAAGAGATAAAAATCAAGTTGATCTTCAACTGTGGGTAGGTAGTGAAATACTTAGCTACTGTATGTCACTGCAAAAATAGAAGTCCTATCCTCACCGCTGATCACCAATGTTAGAAATTGGTTTTTTGGTTGGCAGTCAGGTTACCCTCTGTCCAAAGCAAGAACCCTCACTCTAGTCAGGGTGAGTCACACCCAATCCAAAATTAGCCTGTGCCCACCCTCTGGTAGCTTGGCACGAGCAGTCAGGCTTAACTTAGAAGGCAATGTGTAAAGTATTTGTGCAATAAATCATACAATACCACCATATAGCACCACAAAAATGCACCACATAGTGTTTAGAAAAGTATATAATAATTATTAGGATAATTGTTGGTCAAAACGAATAAAGTTGCAATGTGAATTTGTAAAGATATCACTGAAAAGTGATATAAAGTGTCTTAAGTCTTTAAAAAGCAAACAAAGTCTCTTTCAAGCACAAAGTACCTGGTTCGGAGTGGAAAATCTCCGCAGAGGGCTGCAGAAGAAGAGATACATGGAAAAATGGTGTGTGCGTCGATTTCTCCCCAGCACAAACGGACTTGCGTCGTTATTTTTCAAGCGGGGAATTTGTGCGTCATTTTCCGGCGCGCAGACAGTCTCTTTCTGTGGGTCGCGGGGATTACCAGATGTCCCGGGTCTGTGCGTGGATTCTCCTGCTTGTTTTCCGGCTGCGCGTCGTTATGCGGGGCTGTGCATCGAAGTTTCGGTCTCACAGCAGGCGTCGCGTTGATTTCTCCTCTGGAGGTCGGGCGGCGTTGTCCTTGCGAGGCCGTGCGTCGAAGTTCCGGTCGTCCCGAAGGCGTCGCGTCGATCAGCGTCGGTGTGCGGCGTTTTTCTCGCCGCGGAACAAGCTGTGCGTTGGAAATTTTGGCGCACGAAGCGTCCAAGTGAAAAAGAGAAGTCTTTTTGGTCCTGAGACTTCAGGGAACAGGAGGCAAGCTCTATCCAAGCCCTTGGAGAGCACTTTCACAGCCAGACAAGAGTTCAGCAAGGCAGCAGGCCAACAGCAAGGCAGCAGTCCTTTGTAGAAAGCAGACAGGTGAGTCCTTTGAGCAGCCAGGCATTTCTTCTTGGCAGGATGTAGTTTCTGGTTCAGGTTTCTTCTCCAGCAAGTGTCTGATGAGGTAGGGCAGAGGCCCTGTTTTATACCCAAATGTGCTTTTGAAGTGGGGGAGACTTCAAAGAGTGGCTAAGAAGTGCACCAGGTCCCCTTTCAGTTCAATCTTGTCTGCCAGGGTCCCAGTAGGGGGTGTGGCAGTCCTTTGTGTGAGAGCAGGCCCTCCACCCTCCCAGCCCAGTAAGACCCATTCAAAATGCAGATGTATGCAAGTGAGGCTGAGTACCCTGTGTTTGGGGTGTGTCTGAGTGAATGCACAAGGAGCTGTCAACCAAGCCCAGCCAGACGTGGATTGTAAGGCACAGAAACATTTAAGTGCAAAGAAATGCTCACTTTCTAAAAGTGGCATTTCTAGAATAGTAATATTAAATCTGACTTCACCTGTCAGCAGGATTTTGTATTACCATTCTGGCCATACTAAATATGACCTTCCTGCTCCTTTCAGATCGGCAGCTGCCACTTCAACAATGTATGAGGGCAGCCCCAATGTTAGTCTATGAAGGGAGCAGGCCTCACAGTAGTGTAAAAACTAATTTAGGAGTTTTACACTACCAGGACATATAACTACACAGGTACATGTCCTGCCTTTTACCCACACAGCACCCTGCTCTAGGGGTTACCTAGGGCACACATTAGGGGTGACTTATATGTAGAAAAATGGGAGTTCTAGGCTTGGCAAGTACTTTTAAATGCCAAGTTGAAGTGGCAGTGAAACTGCACACACAGGCCTTGCAATGGCAGGCCTGAGACAAGGTTAAGGGGGCTACTTAAGTGGGTGGCACAACCAGTGCTGCAGGCCCACTAGTAGCATTTAATCTACAGGCCCTAGGCACATATAGTGCACATTACTAGGGACTTATAAGTAAATTAAATAGTCCAATCAGGTATGATCCAAAGTTACCATGTTTAAAAGGGGAGAGAGCATATGCACTTTAGCACTGGTTAGCAGTGGTAAAGTGCGCAGAGTCTAAAAGCCAGCAAAACAGGGTCCAAAAAGTGGAGGGAGGCAGGCAAAAAGTTAGGGGTGACCACCCTAAGGCATGTCAGGTCTAACAGCACCTATGTACCCAGGACACTGGGGTTCCAGGGAATCCCTATGGGCTGCAGCATTTCTTTTGCCACCCATAGGGAGCCCATGCAAAGGCTTCTACAGGACTGCGTTGCAGAATGTGTGAAAAGGTTCATGCACCCTTTCACAGCCATTTACACTGCACCAGGTCACTTATAAGTCACCCATATACCGGGCCTTCCAACCGTGAAGGCTGGGTGCAGAGTACCCATGTGTAGGGGTACCCCTGCACTAGCAGAGGAATCCCCACATTGTCCAGGACCATTTTCACAGACTTTGTGAGTGTGAGGACGCCATTTTACGTGTGCACTATACATAGGTCACTACCTATGTACAACTTCACAATGGCAACTCTGAATATGGTCATGTTTGGTATCAGACATGTTGGAATCATACCCCAAGCATTGCATTGCAATGCAAGCATTTGTTGTATGATTCCATGCACTCTGGAAGCTCCTTAGAGGACCCACAGTACTGCCATTACAGCCTTCTGAGGTTTTCCAGGCAGCCCTAGCTGCTGCCACCTCACATACAGGTTTCTGCCCACCTGTTGCTTGAGCACTTCAAGCCCAGGAAGGCAGAACAAAGCATTTCCTTTGGGGGAGGGTTGTTACACCCTCTCCCTTTGGAAATAGCTGTTACAGACATGGGAGGGGTAGCCTCCCAGAGCCTTTGGAAATGCTTTGAAGGGCATAAATGGTGCCCTCCCTGCATAATCCTGTCTACACCGGTTTAGGGACCAACAGTCCCTGCTCTGGTGTGAAACTGGACAAAGGAAAAGGGAGTGACAACTCCCCTGTCCATCACCACCCCAGGGGTGGTGCTCAGAGCTCCTCCAGAGTGTCCCTGGGTGTTGCCATCTTGGATTCCAAGTTGGCAGGGCACTCAGGGGGCCTCTGAGTGGCCAGTGCCAGCAGGTGACATCATAGCCCTCCCCTGAGAGGTGCTTACCTGTTTAGCTGACCAATCCCCCTTTCAGGGCTATTTAGGGTCTCTCCTCTGGGTGTTACCTCAGATTCAGATTGCAAGACTCCAGCAGGAATCCTCTGTATCCTTTACTTCATCTTCTACCAACAAAACTGCATCTGGACCCTCCAGTACCTCTACAAACTGCAACAAAGAAGCAGCGAAGATTTCTGCAAAATTGTATCCTTAGCTCCTGCTAGCAACTGCAACTGTTTCCAGGTCATGCATTCTCCGAGGAATGCCTGTCTTCGGCCTGCACCAGAAGAATGAAGGAATCTCCCTTGAAGTGAAGGAGCCATTTACCTGCTTCAGCATGCACCACTGTCCAGCAAAGACCAATGTCTTGTGTCCCTTTTCCTGAAGCGGTGCATGGATCCAGCAACACTGGTGGTGGACTGCAGTGGTCCTGATGGTCTAGACGTCCAGCTGTCCAAATTTGGTGTAGGTAAGAGCTTGTCCCGCAAGACAGTACCCCGTGCACTGTGTGTTTTGCAGTTGCCAAGGCTTGTTGGCATCCTTCCATGAAGTTCTTCATGCACCATGCAGCTCTGGCCCCCAGCACTCTATCCTGTGATGCACAGCTTCCTGAGTAGTTCTCCGGTGGTGTGGGAACCCTTTGTGTAGTGCTGTGTGGGCCTCCTTTTGCACCTTCTTCGTCCCCATAATGTGGGACTCCTGTGCGTGCTGTCTCGTCTTCTGAGATCTCTCTGAGCTGCTGAGAGCCCCCCCTGTCCCTCCCTCCTGTGTACAGGCACCAGGTCCCTCCTGGTCCCGGGCAGCGCCATTTTCTGCTAACTGCATGCTTTGCGTGTGCCACGGCTTTTTGGCAGAATCCAGCGACGCAAACCAGACTGCACTCATCCATCCGGCATGAGGCATCATCTGCACCAACCAGGAACACGCATCCATCTTCTTGGGTGCAGTACTGACTGTTCTCCTTCACCGGTGGTTCTTCTTTTGCACCTTCATCCGGGCCAGTAGGGGCTTCTGTTCTCCCTGGACTCTTCAGTGCTTCTTGGACTTGGTCCCCTCCTTCCACAGGTCTTCAGGTCCAGGAATCCATTGTTGGTATCTTGCAATCTCTTCTGGTTCTTGCAAAATCTTCTATCATGTGTTCTTGTGTATCCTAGGAAAGGTACTATGATTTACTCATGCTCTTCTGGGCTCTGGGTTGGGTTCTAATACTTAACTTTGGTGTTTTCTAATACTCCCAGCGTCCCTCTACACACTATACTTGCCTAGGTGGGAAACCGACTTTGGCATTCCACTTTCTTAGTATATGGCATGTGTTCCCACTAAGCCCATTTCTAACTATTGTGATTTTAACTATTTGCATTGTTTTCTAACTGGTTTTACAGTGATTTCTGCATTCTAGTGTACATTCTGTGTAAATTACTTACCACCAAAGGGAGTATAATCTCTAAGGTATTTTTGGCATTTGTGTCACCAAAATAAAGTACCTTTATTTTTGTAACACTGAGTATTTCCTTTCATGTTTGTGAGTGCTGTGTGACTACAGTGGTATTGCATGAGTTTGGCTTGTCTCCTAGTTAGGCCTTGGCTGCTCATCCACACTACCCCTAGACAGCATGGCTTCTAGACACTGATCACATTTCACTAATAAGGGATAACTGGACCTGATATAAGGTGTAAGTACCTTAGGTACCCACTACAAACCAGGCCAGCCTCCTACAGGGATCTATTAAAATATTGCCTCAAATGCCCCAAATCTGTTAAAGCCAAATTTGTAAGTATTGTCATAGTTATTGTGGTTTGTAACAATGTTGAAATATTATTTTATATGTACATTTGTGGCAGATTAATTGGTTCATTTGATGAAATATTAGAAGCAGGGCTATAGAGGAACTATGAAAAGGTATTCGTGGACATAACATGGGATCTATTGCTTTAGACAACCCTCTCTTGCTTTGATTTGCTGACCAGATTGCAGAACAAGCTTTTGTTTATATTTTCTTTCTATATTTGTTAAAAGTATTTCAATTCTCTTTTAGCTCACTTTCAGTTAAAAATAACAGGATAGAGTGGGCACATCTGCTGTTTCTCATCTGTCTCTTTAAAGTGGGTATACAGAAATGCATGGCTTATAATGGCATTGGGACTTAATTAGACATTAAACTATGGACAGCCTGAATCATCCCTTGCTTTTTCTTCACTCCCTTCTGTCCCTCATGACTGTGTGTGTGTGTGTGTTCTAGGATGATGGTAACTCCCTTATCTCATCTGACCTATACCACACTCCCTTCTTTTGTTATCATCGTGCCTTACTTTCCTGTTATTTCACTTGTGCATTGCTCACCTTTCACAGCTGTCTAGCACTGTCTCATACGCATCACACTATGTGCGTGTGTCACCTCTGTCATCCACAATATGACTAATTTCTCTTTCTTTTTATTTTTTTATCGCACACACCCCTCTTTCACGGCTGACATCCTGCTGTAATATTATATACAGTGGGCTCCTTGGTCTTCTCTCTCTTTCATGTTATATCTACGTCCTTTCAATCTATCTGCTATACAATACATGGAAACCTGTCATCCCTGTATTAAAACCCCATTTTTTATTTGCTTATTACAGACAATTAGTGACGTCCCTAGTCACCTATAATTAAGAAACAATGTAGCAGCTCAAATGTAACCTTTATTACAGTTGAGTTTGGAAGTCACACCGATTGCTGGCAGAGCCAGCTGCCAAGGGGAAATTGAGGTCACAGAGCATAATAAATGCTGCACTTTAAAAACGAAAATGACACATGGCTTTTCCTTCTTTGTAGATGAACAATGAGAAGCAGAAAGGAGATATGTATGACAACATGCTTATTTTCCCACACTTTAGGTATTTATAGGCAGGCTCAATGCCAGGTTTATAAGCTTTGGGGGGTATGATCCCCATAAACAACATCAGTGGGAATTTCATCTGCCCAGGCTTTTGTGGGACTCAGCACACTATATTAAGCTTTCAAAATGCATTTTATATTCTTATGAGCATTTTAATCCAGGAACTATTGAGGAAAATTTGTTGCAAGTAACACAATTAAAGTACACCCTTCTGAGATAAACAGAATAAGTACCATTAAATTGGCGAATAAACATCAGTTATCGGTCAATAGCATTAGCACCTCCACCTTCTCGATATTGCATAACATGATGTAATTTCTTTATGAGATAAAAGAGAGTTGCAGGAATGAGAAATCTAACTTTAAATTTGCTGCTTAAGGACAAGAGACAGGGGGCCCAATTCACAGAGGTAAACTTACACTTTTGGTCTAAGTTTAGACCAAAAGTGTAAGTTTAGGACTGCTTGGTTTTCACAAAGGTAAGTTATGAGTAGTATCTTTACATCTGCACTCAGGTCTGATCATCCGCACTCAGGCCAGATCATCCGGACCACAGCCATAATCAGTGTAATCACATGCACTTGCATATAATCAAGCTCACCTGCAACCCAGACCCAAAAAACAGATAAAAGCAGCACACAAGCAAGGCTCTGGTTTCCCATGAACCATACTGTGGCTACTTGTACTGCATATCCTGAAGCCATGCTGCCCACTAGGAGGAATACAAACTACACAAAGGAGGAGACCAACATGATCCTGAAATTCATTGTAAGGAACTACAAGAGACTACATGATCTCCCACCCTACAGCAGCAGCTCCACACAGAAGGCAGCTTTATGGCAGCAATTGGCCACAGCAGTCAATGCATTGGCGGAGGATATCCGGACCGTGAACTACATCAAGAAGAAGTGGCAGGATGAGGGTGAAAGAGAAGTACACTAAGATAGAGGTAGCCAGGGCTCTCCCAGGTTTACAAACTGGAGCCAGCCTAAGACTCACCCCACTTGAGAGGGATGTCCTCTCCACCATAGACCCCCAGCTGCTCCGTGGGCTGCCTGTGACTGATGACCACAATGCGGTGCCAGGTATTTTGCAGTGTAACTAACTATGACACCAAATGGCTAATGTTTGTGATGCTCATTAAATGTGTCCATTAATGGTGTCCCAAATAAGTGCTATCTGCATGGTGACCCTCATGTGTCACAGCTAGTCCATTACACTACAAGTACCAGAATCATTTTGTGATGGCAATAGAAATTTACAATAACTCAGTCCCAAACAGTGAGTTATCACTGCTGCCTCATACACTTCACACTGGTATATGGCAATGTAAAAGTTCCCTTATATATTCACCACTGCTGTTGGCATTTAGATGCAAATGTGTAGTCATGTCACAGGTTCCACATAACCAAATATCTTGGATATGTCAGATGACCTTTCTCTTCTGTTGCCACACACAGCCAGAGAACAGTCACACACTGGAGCACAGGTCCCTGCACCATCAGTGAGGCAATGTCATGGAGTCCAACAACACATATCATCAGCACTAACTGGTACGTAAATATGGCTAGGGGAGGGCATTGTCCCATCCACTGTTACCAGTCAATACACAGTTTATGTACATGGACTGCATGAACTGTGTCAAACCTGTGAAGTGAACTAAGTGTTCTGTGTTTCACGTGCCAATTACTTTGTTAACTGAACACACACATATCATTGTAGGCCCTGTGACATTGTCCAGAAAGGTACAGCCTGCAGTGGCCTCTACAACATGTATGTGTGTGACTTCTGGTCCACCATCACACACTGGGCAGATGTCAGACACTTCTAAGGATGCATGAAAAAATACCTTCATGAAAAGCTTTTGCTCCTAAACTGCTTTGTAAATGTCAGCAGTATGTGGTGTCTGTCTAATGTCACTGTTATCACTCCTCCCCATATGCTCATATATGGCTCATAACAGCATGCCACACACCAACCTGACATTTTGGGAAGTGATATGTCTACCAAATATGTATATGTAATTACCTACCTAAGGGTTCATATATACCCTCAGGTAGGTTTCTTTTTGCGTGGGTCAGTGCTGGAGGTCTACATGTGACATGTCACAATGACATCACATGGGGTGGAAGGTGTTTGCGCTCTCCCAGTTATAAATGGCTCTGTCACTCTGGGGAACTGTCACAAGTGTTCCCATTGTTGATTGAATGTCATTCAAGTGGAGAGTGAGGCAACACAATAATTGGTCCACACTTGACACACTCCACGCAGGCCACTTCAAACTATGCAAAGTAGCCTGCTGTAGACTCAAATACATGAAGCACTGGTGTGTGCAGCTGGAGATGCACAAAGATTGATCCTCTGGTGCTTTGAGGGGCTCATTAATTTGTCCCCAAGTATATCATGGAGGGTTGGAATCACAACCTGTTCCAAATTTTCTGGCATGGATTCTTGCTGACAAGATGCCAGGAAGCAACTGCTAAAGTCATGTTGTAGGTGAGGTGTGTACTGATACCAGCAGGCATGCATTTTGGGAGTGTGGTTGGGGGTGGCAATTTGGCTGTAAAGGAGGGGAAGACTAGACATCTAGTGGTTGAACAGCACATAATTTAATAGTAAAGCTGGGGAACAGCCCAGCTTTTCCACTTGAGGAAGATGTGGGCTCCTTTAAAACTGTCAGTCTCCCTTTGCCAACAGTATAACACATGAATGAACCTCTGAATAGAGGAACACAGGATTTGTGCTGACCATGACTGTATACAGTGTCAGGTCAATCAATCAATCAAATAATCAAAAAAATGTATAGAGCGCGCTACTCACTCGTGAGGGTCTCAAGACGCTGGTGGGGGGCGAAGGGGGGTTACTGTTCAAACAGCCATGTCTTGAGGTTTTTTCTGAAGCGTAGGAGGTCTTTGGTTTTGCGGAGGTTGGTGGGGAGGGAGTTCCAGGTTGTGGGGGTGAGGTAGGAGAAGGCCCTGCCTCCTGTGGTGGTTCGATGGATGCGGGGGACTGTAGCTAGTGCGAGGTCGGCTGATAAGAGGTTGCGGGTGGGAGTTTCACTCTTTCGTTGAGGTAGGTCGGGCCGGTGTTGTGGAGGGATTTGTGTGCGTGGATGAGGATCTTGAAAGTGATTCTCTTGTCTATGGGGAGCCAGTGAATAGATTTGAGGTGTGGTGAGATTCGTTCATTGTGGGGGAGGCCAAGGATGAGGCGTGCGGCCGTGTTCTGGATTCTCTGGAGTTTGTGTTTGAGTTTGAGTGTGGTGCTGGCGTAGAGGGCGTTACCGTAGTCAAGTCTGCTGCTGATGAGTGCATGGGTGACTGTCTTCCTGGTCTCTGGGGGAATCCATTTGAAGTTTTATTTTTTTTGTGTAGAGTGTGTGGAAGCAGGAGGAGGTTAGTGCATTGATTTGTTGTGTCATGGAGAGGGAGGGGTCCAGGATGATACCGAGGTTGTGTACGTGGTTTGCGGGGGTGGGTGCAGGGCCTAGGGTGGGGGGCCACCAGGAGTCGCCCCATATGGTTTTGTTGGGGCCGAAGATGATGATCTCGGTTTTGTTGGAGTTAAGCTTGAGGTGGTTAGTTGTCATCCAGTTGGTGGTGTCGAGGAGAGCAGCGTGTAGGTTGGTTTTGGCAGTGGTGGGGTTGCGGGTGAGGGAGAGGATGAGTTGGGTGTCATCTGCGTAGGAGAGGATGTTGTTTCCGTGTGGTCGGAGGATGTTGGCTAGGGGGGTCATGTAAATGTTATAGAGTGTGGGGCTGAGGGAGGACCCTTGGGGGACTCTGCAGATGATCTTGATGGCAGTGGAGTGGAAAGGTGGAAGGAGGACTCTCTGGGTCGGGTCGGTGAGGAAGGAGGTGAGCCAGTCTAAGGCTTTATGGCAAATTCCTATGTTGTGTAGGCATGTGCAGAGTGTGTGGTAGCAGACAGTGTCAAAGGCTGCGGAGAGGTCTAGGAGGATGATTGCGACGGTCTCGCCTTTGTCGACTTTGGTCCTGATGTCGTCAGTGCATGAGATGAGGGCGGTTTCTGTGCTGTGGTTCTTGCGGAACCCGGATTGTGAGGGGTCGAGAGTGTTGTTTTCTTCGAGGAAGTGGGATAGGCGGGCGTTGACTAGTTTCTCGGCAACCTTGGCGGGGAAAAGGAGGAGGGAGATGGGGCGATAGTTGGAGAGGATCTCCGGGTCGGCTTTGTTTTTTTATAGGAGAGCGGTGATTTCCACGTGCTTCCACGGGTCTGGGGAGGTGGCGGAGTCGAAAGAGGAGTTGATTATGTCATGGAGTATGGGGGCGATGGTTGGGCTGGCTTTGCTGTAGATGCGATGTGGACAGGGGTCAGAGGGGGATCCGGAGTGGATGGAGTTCATGTTTTTCTTCGGTTTCTTTGTGTGTGGTGGGGGCCCAGGTGGTGAGTGTGGTGGGGGGGTCGTGAGTGGGGGTTGAGTTGGGTGAGTGAGGGGTGTGTGTGGTGGGTGTGTGGTATTAAGCTGTTGTGGATGTCCAGGATTTTGTGGTGGAAGTGGTTGGAGAGGGCATCACATAGGGGCTGTGTGTGTGTGGGGTCTATGTTGCTGGCTTTGGGTTTGGCTAGCTCTTTCCTGATGGTGAAGAGTTCCTTGCTGTTTTGAGATGTTGTTGTCAAGGCGTGTCTTGTAGTGATCTCTTTTGGCAGTTCGTATGAGTTGGTGATGGGTGCGGATGGTGGCTTTGAGGGTGGAGAAGTTGGTTGCAGAAGGGTCTTGTTGCCATATTTTCTCCGCTTGGCGGCATTTGCGCTTGGAGTATTGGAGTTCGGGGGTGAACCATGGGGCATTCTTGATGTTGCGGATGGCGGGTTGTCTGCGCAGGTAGTGATCCATTTAGAGAGGTTGTGTGCTCCTGTGTTGGGGTCGTTGGTGTTGGGGGGGGAGGTTGTGAGCCAGTTGGGAGTTCAGGCGTTCTGTGGGGATCTTGTCCCTCATGCAGTAGGGTGTGGTGTGTTGATGGTGGTGTGTGGGGGTTTGGTGAAGGAGAAGTGGACACAGTGGTGGTCAGTCCAGAGGAGTTCGGTGGTGTGGGTGTAGGCTATGTGTTGGCTTGAGGTGAAAATTGCATCGAGCATGTGTCCTGCTGAGTGGGTGGGTGCGGTGACCAGTTGTTTGAGTCCGAGGTTGGTGAGGTTGTCTATGAGGGAGGTAGAGTTGTGGTCTTGAAGGTTCTCCAAGTGAAAGTTGAAATCACCGAGGAGGATGTGGTCTGTGGAGGTGAGGGCGTGCAAGCTGATGGTGTCGGCGATGGTGTCGCAGAAGGCGGGGCGTGGTCCTGGTGGTCTGTAGATTAGTGTACCTTTGAGGGTGGAGTTGTTGTTAATGTGGATTTGGAAGTGCATGTGTTCTGTGTTGTCGATAGTGTCTTGGGAGCTGGTGGTGACTTTAATGGTGTCCCTGTGTAGGATGGCGATGCCACCACCTGGCCTGTTGAGGCCGTCTTTGCGTTGGAGTTGGTATCCCTTGGGGGTGGCGATGGCTATGTCGGGTTCCGAGGAGGGGTTCGTCCAGGTTTCCATGACGAAGGCGATGTCAGGTGAGTGTGATGTGATGAGGTCCCAGAGTTCTATGGCATGTTTGTGAAGGGAGCAGGTGTTGACGAGCAGGTGGTTGTGGTGGGTGGTGTTGGTGTGGTGCATGATGGTGTTGTTGCGGGGTGTGTTCTGGTTGTGGGGTGGTGTGCTGCGGGGCTGGTTGGTGGGGGCAGAGCAAGTGTGTATTGCGTTGGGGGTGTTGTGTTTGTTGTCGGGGGGTTGCTATGGTTGGTGTGGTGTGAGGGATGAGGAGCAGGAGAAATGACAGGTGTGGCAGGTGAAGGGGCCATGAGTGTGTGTGGAGCTGGAGAGGGTGCAGGTGCAGCGAAGGCCTGGGTTGAGTGAGTGGAGGGTGAGGGGGGAGTAGATTTGTCTGAGGGGGCCAGGGGGATTGGCGCTGGGTGCGGTCTTGGCACGGATGGGTGCAGACGGGCTTGCCTTTGGCACGCCTTCAGCGCGCCAGCGGCGCGTCCGCGCCACAGCTGCTATAAATGGGGAGGAGGGAGGGAGTGGCAGCTTGGATGAGGGAGGTCTGGACGAATGGGAAGGCTGGGGGGGTGGGGCCACAGGGATTAGCAGCGGCGGGAATGTAAAAAGGACGGTGAGGAGGTGGGGGGAGGAGGGAGGGGCCGCGGGGACGCAGCGGCAAGGAAACAGAGAGGAGAAAAGGAAAAAGAACAGTGAGGAGGTGTGGAGGCAGGAGGGGCCGCGGGTTGCAGCGGCAAGGAAACAGAGAGGAGAAAAGGAAAAAGGACGGTGAGGAGGTGGGGAGGCGGGAGGGGCCGCGGGGACGCAGCGGCAAGGGAAACAGAGAGGAGAAAAGGAAAAAGGACAGTGAGGAGGTCGGGGGAGGCGGGACAGGCCGCAGGGACGCAGCGGCAAGGGAAACGGAGAGGAGAAAAGGAAAAAGGACCATGAGGAGGTGGGGGAGGCGGGAGGGGCTGCGGGGATGCAGCGGCAGGGATTTTCAGCAGAAAAGGAACGGCCAAGTGGAGGCAGCGCAGGGCGGAGGTGCGAGGAGCGACCAAGGGCTGCTCCTTGTTACCACGCTGCGGCTGCCATAAATGGGGAAGAGGGAGGGAGTGGCAGCTGGGAGGAGGGAGGTCTGGGCGAATGGGAAGGCTGGGGGGGCGCAGGGATTAGCAGCAGCAGGAAAAAGCAAATGGAAAAAGGATGGTGAGGAGGTGGGGGGAGGCGGGAGGAGCCGTGGGGATGCAGCGGCGGGGATTTTCAGCAGAAAAGGAACGGCCAAGTGGAGGCAGCGCAGGGCGGAGGTGCGAGGAGCGACCAGGTAACATAGAACATGAAGTTAGAAACACAGGCTAAAGGGTAAGTGCACAGAGAGAGCCCTACCAGTCCACAATTAACAATGTTTTCCTGTTGGAGGGGGGGTAAGCAAATTTCATTATACCTTGGTTGATAATTGTGTATTTCAAACATGTGCCTATCAATGTACCGGCAAAATCTGATGTGCAAAAATTGCCCCACTCTGCATCTTCGGGAGGACTCCTGTACAAATTAGCAAATCAGCACATACCACACCACATCATATTTAGGGTTTACAATGCTAATGAAGACGTAGGAGTATCTAGAGTTAGCTAGTGCAGGACACTCAGTTCATTCCCGTCCTATAGCTCTCAGTGACGTCCAATTACGTTTGCCTATAAGTGTGGAAAATGGTTAATTGGGATATTGTGTAACTTGTAGATCACTGGCCAGTTTCTCTAACATGTACATGTGGAATCATCACCTTCATCCTTTGTTATCAGTAATGGATATATATGTTACGTTACAGCTTCTGCCAGGACAACATCAGTGATAAAGATGACACCATACAGGGGTTTAGCAGATATTCTAGCTGCAGCAGTCAAACCCACTGCCATCCGTCCATCAGGGAAGTGTGGCATATGGTGTGGTAAACTATTGATACCCCACCCTTGAACAAGAACCAGTTTCTTGTGGAAGTGGATGTGCAGATGCTGCCATTTGTTTGTCTCTCCTGTAGTTTGTGTGCAAAATGTAACCGAATAGCGATGCTTATGTCAGGTATGCATAATCCCATTTGATACATGGAGAATAGCAACCTCTCTCCAAAGATGCTGGATCATGGATTACTTTTTCTGCTACACACTCAAGGAGCCCAGTCCAGCAGCTGACATCTAGGTGGAGCTCAGTACCACATAGACCTTTGGTTGGAACTGGTGAGTTTGCGTATGCATTTCACATCTTTCACATCTGCTTTAAATCTCAATGCCACAGTGTGAGCTATCACGTGTAGGGGTACGCAAACCAGATCACATGTGGAACATCCATTGAATTGCAGATATTTTTGACTAAAACCTTTCTTGCACCAAATCATGTTATAAGCCACATGCTTAACCTGTTGCAAACTCTGTCTCAATGATGGTGACATTGAAGATCAGAGTCAGGTATGGGAGCAACTACCAGTGACGGGTGCCAGGCAATCTGATTGGCGAACCCCCTTCTCTTTAAAGTTGCCTTTTCAGCTTCCAGAACAGCACAGACGTGGGGAGGAGGAGGAAGTAGAGGAGGAGGGAGATCGGGGCTGACTACAAGTGATGTGAAGTCCAATCCCATGATAACACCATTTGGCCCACGCAGCTCACACACAAAGTCCACATCTGCTGTGTTTGCCATGGTGCCTCCTTCTACAACCCTGAGGATTGCCAATTCCCTACAAACACCAACACACAGCTCCCCTCTTCACAGCCCTCACACCCAGGTCAGACATGTTGGTTTCCCTACACACTCCTACTCTGACAGTGTCTCCCAGTCCTTCTCTCCAACATCTGAGGGACATTACAGCGCTGCTGTGGAGCAGGCAGCCCCTAGGCACAAATATATTCCTCACAACCTCCCACTTGGCACCACCCTTCTGCTCGTGCCCCTGCTGTTGGTATCTGAGGGTGTCCCAGGCAGAGAGGGCTGGCAGATATACATGTTGGAGAGTGGGTGGAAGATTTTTTCCCAGCAGCAGTCAGATGTAAGGCAGGATATTTGTGACATAGGAGCTATACTGTCTGACATGTCCACATCACTGCAAGACATGTGCCAACTCCCACAGTTGGTGCCCAGAATGACCTAGGTGTTGGAGAGGATGGACACATCCTGGTAAGACCTGGGGAAGAGGCTGAATGATATCATGCCCATATTGAGGGAGGAGAGTGCAAGACACCATGCATTGGCTATGAAGATGATGGTGGGGATACTCAAAATGATACCAATCCCTTCACTGCCAATGCATGGAGGGGAGCCACCACATATACCTGCACCGTCACACCTCCAACCCCTGGTTAAGCAACCTGAACCAGCCCCCCCAATCCACTATGGGAATACTCACCCTGCACACACCCTCTAATGCATTGTTACATACCCTCCCTGTACAGGCTCCAAGACCCCCAGTCTAGGCAGACCCCCACACTGGACAGGCTCCGACACCCACTGTCCAAGTAGACCCCTACATTGGACAGGCTCAGACACTGGCTGTCCAGGCAGAACCCCCCACTAAACAGGCTTGGACACCCGCTGTACAAGCAGACTCGCACACTGGACAGGCACCACACCCATCTGCCACTAAGTACTCCAGGAAGTGTACAACATAGCAAAGGTCCTTACCACCAAAACTGAGAAGACGCAGCTGAGATCCCCATGAGCACAGTGACATATGCATACTCAGCACTATGTAAACAAATGAAATTCTGCACATTTTATTTCGTCTGGCCATTAGTTGATGATGTTCAAAGGCTTAATGTGGCTGTATGCCATGTATGTGTCAACAACGTGGGTAAGACATGTTCATCTCCAGTACCATCTGAATACAGTTGTTTCAGGTGGAAGGCATAGTTAAACAGCTCCAGACATAGAATTCCATATAATGGTTCCAGCACAGACAGCAAACTATATGACACACTTTCTCTTTTTTTACTTTATATGGATAAATATATTTTGAAAAACACAACTGTCTATTGGGAGAGGGAGAAATGAAAATATATATTGCTGTTCCTAGAGTAGGGGCAGGGGCCATGGAGGGGTTGGGCAAAATAAATAAGACATGTCAGGAATGTCAAGGAAACAGTATTTTCACATGGGAGAAAAAGAAAAGTCCAGTCCAAATGAAATGTCCAGTCAACAGTCATTCTGTTCATCTTCTTTCTCTATGACAATGAGATCCTCTGTCATTGTGACCACTTCCTGGCTGGCCATGGGAGGACCTGACACCCCACAACACTGGTACACATGGGGGTAGGAGGGGTAGGTGGGAAACAGAGTGGGAGGACGACAGGGGGACACATGGACAGTTGTGTGGAAGGGATGCTTCAACAAGGCAGAAATCATAGCTGCACCCAAGGAAGAGAGGGTGGCATTGATGTAATCCAGGGAGCAGATCAAGTCCTCTTGGGTCCTATGCTGTTCTTCTATTAACTTCTGTAGGAGCTGAGAGAAGTTGATCTGCTCCACCTCGGATGCCACCATCCCTTCCTGGGACACAGCCCTGCGGTCACAACACAGGGAGGGGTTTGGGTAGCGCAGAAGGGATGTGGGGAGTCAGGGAAAATGGAGCTCCCAGTGGGACTAGTGCAGGCACATGGAGGGGGACTGTTTGCAGGGGGGCCTCATGTTGGACTGGGGGCCTCATGTTCTAGGATGGGACAGAGCCAGCCACAGATGTAGGAGATAGGGACTCTGGGGACACCACTGGCTGATCAAGGTCTTCAATGTCTAGGGGAGAGGTGACAACCCCCCCTTGGCCAGAGGTGTCCAGATCAAGATCCCCCCATAGTCTCCACAGGCTCCACCCGGGCACTGTCCTCAGAGTCCATCCGGATGGGCGCACTTCCTATGTCTGTAGATGGTACAGGTCACTTTTCCTCCTCTTCTTCCTCAGTTGACGATAGAGGTTGTGCCCACAGTCACCCTCTGGTAGCTCTCCTTCGTCCCCAGTCCTCTCCTGGGTCTTCCTGTCCAGCCTGGTCCACTGACATGTAAGTGTGAACATTATGTAGTTGGTGTCCAAATCATGGTAAGGCACATTAATTTCTGCAGCAAAAGCTGACTTTGTCTACCTTTGATCTCGCTGGCCAATTCCTGCTGACTTTGATTCCCTATAGAATGTGTACTATCACTGATATGTCCAGACATGATTCACACATTGACATCTGTCACAATTGTGTGTGGTATACCCTACTGTAGTGACAAAGCCAAACCACAAGCAAAACCTAATTATCTTGTCCTGATCCTCAACGGCCATAAAAACTGTATGTGTGAATTATTGAACTGAATGTCAAGTTACCCAAAGATACTGGGACAAGGGTTTCCTGTCCTCACTACCTAGTCTTCTTCACAAGTCAGTCTTCAAGTGGAGATGGAACACGGTCTGGATGGAGCTGTCTGCCCCAAAGCCATGGGCCCGAATCACAGAAGTCTGAACTTAGACCTAAACTCTAAGCTTGCAACGAGTAAAGGTAGACTTTAGGTCTAAACTTAGACTCGTGGGGCCCAATTCTCAAAGATAAACTTAAACCAAAAGTCTATGTTTAGACCGAAAGTTTAAGTTTAGACCTAATTCTAACTTTACTCGCATTACAGTTAGACTTTTGGTCTAAGTTTACCTTTGTGAATTGGACCCTGTTCGACCCGGGATCCTTGGCGTAGTATCCCCTGTCTTTTTTGCCTCTGCTTCCTATGTTTTGACTGTGTGCTGAGATTGGTTTTTCTGTTTTTGCTACTTTGGCCATTTTACCACTGCTGACAAGTGGTAAAGTGCAAGTGCTGACTGTGTAAATTGTATGTGTAATTGGCTTTCCATGACTGACATATTTGGTTTACTAGTAAGTCCCTACTGGAGTGTATTAGAGGTGCCCAGGGCCTGTAAATCAAATGCCGCTAGTGGGCCTGCAGCACAAGTTTTATTTTTTTATTTTTTTTTATCGTCCTCATAATAATAAAGAAGGGAAAATCCCACCTTGCTACGTGAGGATCATCAACCTGCGTCTCGTAAGGCGATCCAATATAAACGGATCCGACCTGAACAAACGCAGCCATTCGCCTCTCCCTGCCGGTACCGAGACTCGTGACCTGCAAGACCACCAACCAGCAGCCAGCCACGAGAGAAGGGTGAGGAAGAGGACAAAAGGAGGTGGTAATAATCATTGGACTATACGTCTGAGGTAAGAGTTTACACAAAGTTCTCCCAAATGGCCCAACATTCATCTCTGTTGCCCAGCGGGCCCATGCGTTCCAAATCACAAAAATAATTAACAGATGCAAACCAATCATGTATGTTTGGAGATGTGGGTTTAACCCAATTTAAACATATTTGTATTCTAGCCAGCAGCATCAGTACAAACATCATACCCTTATATGACCTAGACAACTTGGAGTCCCATGAGGTACCCAAAGAAACCCCCAAAAACACTAATACAGGAGTCAGTCCCACGTCCATGCAAATAATCCTTTTAAGAAAGCCATTAATCGAGGACCAAAAAGAAAAAAAGGTTAGGGCAACTCCAAAACATGTGTATGTCATCTGCATTAGGCACCGCACAATGTGTGTACTTCTTTTCTACCTTCCCCAGAGCAGTTAACCTCTGGGGTGACCGGTAAACCCTGTGTGTTGTATAGAAATGATTCTTCTGCAGACAACTGATCTAATTACCGACCAAAGCATGGAAAATGAAGACTCTCAAATCTGCACTATATCTGGGTCTGGCAAGACATTTCCCCACTTCTTCTCTGGGAGGGAGGCCTTTAAGTCCGAGGCTTCAAGCAACGCCCAATACCAGACAGAAGTCTCTTTATGAACCAAACCTGTTAATAGCCTCTCCTCCCAGTAGTTCTTAGTGCCCCCCTCCTCTTGAAGGGAAGCCGCCCAACTCAATAGCTGCAATTATTTAAACTTGGAAAGCCTATAATCCGTTAGCTACCGAGCCTAAACCAGGATAGCACCCTAGACTCCTCCATTATTTGTCCCCACCTCATTATACCCCTCAATGGAAGAGCCAATTTATCTAAAAGGAACTCGGGAGTGACAGGCGATTCCCAAATGTCTGGACCCTCCTGTCTGGTGATGTTGGGTAGGTGTCCTGCAGTGGTGTAAAAGCATGATTATTGCATGTGTGTGTGTCATGGTGTGCAATGGGTGGGTGAGCGTGTACCCCGGTGCTTGCATTCCTGTGTGGGGGCTTGTGTGATGATGGTTGGGGGGGTGTTATGGGTATGTGCAGTGGGCATGCTTTAGTGAGGGATGTCCATGCTTTGTTTTTGCATGCAGGGCTTGGTGTTGGGATGGGTGGTTTGTGTTATTAGTACATTAGTGAGGAGTTGGAGTGATAGGGGAGGGGGTGAGGGTGGGGGTCTGTGATAGCATGCAGGTAGGGTGGGGGATATGATAGTTAAGATTTGACTTACCAGAGTCCATTCCTCCACCGACTCCTCCAAGGCCCTCAGGATGCATAATGGTCAAGACCTGCTCCTCCCATGTTGTTAGTTGTGGGGGAGGAGGTGGGGGTCCGCCGCCAGTCCGCTGTACCGCGATGTTGTGTCTTGAGACCACGGAACGCACCTTCCCCCGTAGGTCGTTCCACCTCTTCCTGATGTCCTCCCGATTTCTTGGGTGTTGTCCCACTGCGTTGACACTGTCCACTATTCTTCGCCATAGCTCCATCTTCCTAGCTATGAAGGTGTGCTGCACCTGTGATCCAAATAGCTGTGGCTCTACCCGGACGATTTCCTCCAACATGAACCTGAGCTCCTCCTCGGAGAACCTGGGGTGTCTTTGCCGTGCCATGGGGTGGTGTAGGTGATGTGTGGCGTGGTGTATGTGGTGATGAGTGTGGTGATGTGTAGTGGTGTGTGGTGTTTTGTGCATGGATGTTGTGTGGGTGATGGTGTTGTGTGCCTCTGTGTGGTGGGGTTGTCTATGCTGTGCAGTCTCTCTGTCTCTCTGTCTCTTCGTCAACATTTTTGGTCGTAGGGGTTTGTGGGTGATGTGGGTGTGTGTTTTATATAGTGTTGAGTGTGTGGGAGTGGTGTTTGTATGTGTATCAGGTGTGTGTATTTCGAATTGTCCAATGTGGCGGTGTTTTGGAGATGTGTGTGTATTTTGAGGACGGCGGTGTGTACCGCCAATGAAATACCACGGTTGAAAGACCGCCACGTGGATTCGTGGGTCGTGATAGCATGGGCGTGTTTCTGTTGCCGTGACGGTGGAGGATTTGTTTTCACCAGTTTATCACTGACCTTTGGTGTGGCGGACTTGTGTGGGTCTCTGAATTTCGGCGGATTCCGAGATGTGGGTCATAATAGCTGTGGGGGATTTCCGCGGCCGCGGCGGTGTATTGGCGGTCTTCTGCACTGCGGTAAGCGGCTTATACCGCCAATGTTGTAATGACCCCCTTACCCTTTTTTCAAATGTGGGAAGCATGAGATTTTGGACCCTAGCTCAGTCAGAACCAAGGAAAACCAGGTAAACCTGTACAGTTTTGAAGAGTAGATACCTAGGAGTATCCACGGTGGGTTCACTTGCATGGCTCCCTCTCTACTTGTTTTCGACCCAGAATATTTTGCAAACCTCAAACTTTGTTTAAAAAACACAGTTTCCTCCCTTACTGTTCTGGAAAGTTCTGGAATCTGTGGCGAGCCACAAACTTCCTTCCACTCAGCATTCCCCTGGTCTCTTGATAAATATGGTAACTCACTTGTGTGGGTAAGCCTATTGTGAACTACAGGAAACGTCCCAAAATGCAACACGGATTCAGCACATTTTTCCACAGAAAACTGACCCTTTTTTTAGAATGTGGGTAGCTCAGCCAGCACCTAGGGAAGCCTAGCCAACCTGTACATTTTTTAAAACTCAACACTTAGTGATATGCAGGGTGGGCTGGCTTGCATGGTTCACACTACGTTCTTTGACCCAGAATTCCTTGCAAACCTCAAACTTTGACAAAAAAAAGCATTTTCCTCATGTCTGTGATAAAAAGTTGTGGAATCTATAGGGAGCCACAATCTTCCTTCCACCTGGCATTTCCCCAGGTCTACCGATAAAACTGATACCTACACTGAAAACTGACCCTTTTTTGTCAATGTAGGTATGCTGGTTCACACCACAATTTTGACACAGAATCACTTGCAAACCTCAAACTTTAACTAAAAAAACACATTTCTGTGATGATATGTATTGGAATCTGTGGGGAGCCGCAAACTTTCTTCTATCGAGCATTCCCCCAGGTCTCCTGATAAAAATGGAATCTCACTTGTATGGGTAGGCCTAGTGTCCGTGACAGGAAACGGCCCAAAACACAACAGGGACGTAGCAAATTTTTCCATCGAAAACGGACCCTTTTTTCCCAATGTGGGTAGCTTGCGATTTTGGACCCTGGCTCAGCGGGCAACTAGGGAAACCTAGCCAACTTGTACATTTTTTAAAACTATACACCTCGGGGTATCCAAGGTGGACTGACCTATGTGCTCACGTCAATTTTTTTTACCTGAAAGCCCTTGCAAACCTCTAAGTTTCACCAAACAAATACATTTTCCTCACATGTCCGTGATGGAAAGTTCAGGAATCTGTAGATAGCCACAAATTTCCTTCCACCCGGCATTCCCCCAGGTCTCTCGATAAAAATGGTCACTTGTCAGGAAGCGTCCCAAAATGCAACATGGAAGCAGCATATGTTTCCATCAAAAACTGACCCTTTTTTCCCAAAGTGGGTAGCTCTGAATTTTTGTCCCTAGATCAGCCGGCACCTAGGGAAAACTGGCTAACATGTACATTTTTATAAACTAGACACCTTTTGCTATGCAGGGTGGGCTGACTTGTATTGCATTCACCATGTTTAATTTTACCCATAATCCCTTGCAAACTAAAGAACACATTTTCCTTACATTTCTGCTATGGAACATTCTGAAATATGTGGGGAGCCACAAACTTCCTTCCACCCGGCAAATGCCCCAGATCTCTCAATAAAAATAGTACCTCACTTGTGTGGGTAGGCCTAGTCCCCACGAAAGGGAAGGGCCCAAAATGTATTGTGGTAATACTGATAAATAAGGTGGGTGTAATAAATAGTTGTGTGATGTGATCGGAAGCCATGTAGGAAGACCTATCAAACCCAGACATTTCTGAAAAGTAGACATCAAGGGGATTCAAGGGAGATGTTGCTTATGTGGATCTCCCAAAGTTTTCATACCCTGCAAATGTGAAAGATCAAATAAATACACTGTTTTTCCTTGCATTTCTGTGGTGTAAACTACAGGAATATGCAGGGATCTACAAACTTCTTTCCATCCAGTGTTCCCCAACTTGTCCAAATAAAAACGCTACCCCACTGGTTTGCCTGGGCCTACTGCCCATGATAGGAATGACTCACACAAGCGTCAATGGTAGTTCTTGCATGAGGGCTACTGTTGACCCATTCATGACGATGGCACTAGGCACAGGAACACAAGTGGGGTAGTGTTTTTAACAGGACAAGTGGAGGAACGCTGGGTGGTAGGAAATTTGTGGCTGCGTGCAGATTCCAGGATATTTCCTCACGGAAATGCAAGGAAAATATGTTCTTGGGCAAAGTTTGAGATTTACAGGGGATTCTGGGTAAAAACCACTGGTGACAGCCACGCAAGTAACGCCGCCCCGGACTCCCCTGGATTTCTAGTTTTTAAAAATGTGCAGGTTTGCCTAGGTGCCGACTGAGCTAGGGCCCAAAATCCACAGCTACCAATAATGACAAAAACACAAGGAGCTCTTAGTAAGGGCCATCTTACCGTCACACAATAAATCTGGTGCTAATTTGTTAAAGTTAATCCACCGCTCACATGAGGCTCAGGAAGATATTTGCTTCATGAACCTTTAGTGCACTCACTGTGCTAAATCTAGTCAGTCCTGACCAATTCTGTATAATTGCCAAGTTAATATATACTAATGTCTTCCATCTCTAGCTACTTAAAGCTCAAGAAGACATGTTTTTCCTGAGGATGTAAGCTGGGGGTGTCTGAGTATGCCTTGTGAAGCCTCTTATTTGAACTAAGCGAGCATATCTACCGTTGAAACTAATGCAGACATGCTGAGAAATACCATCTAAGGTTTCTAAAGTAAAAAGACAAACAAATGTGCAAATGTTCACCAACACTTCTACTTTTGCTTTGAAAGTGTGAAATCGCTAACTTCTATCATACCCAATGCTATTGAAAAGTGGTGCAGGACACAATACCTTGCACGATGATTGTTTTCACATCTTATACTAAAAATGTGAAAACAATCATCATACAAGATATTGGGGGTTATTCTAACTTTGGAGGAGTGTTAATCCGTCCCAAAAGTGACGGATATACCACCAGCCGTATTACGAGTTTCATAGGATATAATGGACTCGTAATACGGCTGGTGGTAAATCCGTCACTTTTCCGTCACTTTTGGGACGGATTAACACCTCCTCCAAAGTTAGAATAACCCCCATTGTGTCCTGTACCCCTTTTCAATAATATTGGTGATGAGACAAGTTACTAATTGAGTTTGCATGCTTTCAAAGCAAGTAGAAATGTTGGTGAAAAAGTCCCACGGGACATTTGTTTGACTTATTACACTTGCTCTGGGTCTCATGGGCAATCATAGTGGTCTTTGTCTAGCATATATATGTTCCCTAACAAGCACTTTAAAATTCAGTCACACCTTTAACATTTTGCCACACACGGTACTCCGTGATAACGTTGCATATGTTCTGTCCTCCAGTATGTGCAGTGTGGGTACTATAATACACTTGTCAATCTGGGAACAGAACACCTCGCACGTTCTGATGGCGGATTAAGGTTGAGCAGCCACAAGGAAGTCTATGATTTCCTGAAGTAAAGAAACTAAAATGATGTGGCTGCCTGCCTAACAAAGCAGTGGCCCATGGACGTTAGGTATCCATGCACAGCCATTGAAAGGTTTACCGAGAGGCAGCTCCGCCTCAATCAATTTCCCAGACGTTTGCTTTAATATGATACAACATAAAGCAAGTAGGAAAACAAAGGCCTGGCTCAGATGGGCCCTGGGACAGTAAAAACAACTCCCCTGCCTCTTCCCATGCTCCGAGCACACTTAACTAAAACATGGTTGATCGTTTTTGGGTGCTTTAGAAATGTGATCAACAAAGTGTCACTCATGCAGCCTTGCCACGTCCTCCAGAACATATGACGTGGTGGCTACTCTGTCTATAGCAGCACTGAGACTTTTAATCACAGACAAGTGAAAGTCAAGGAAAGATATGAGTCTTTCTGTGGTTGTCTGATGATAAACAACATATGCGTTGCATGTTGCCATCTGGATCAGTTAGGTAAACAGTTTCTTGTACTAAGTGTGAGTTTTATGACTCACATTGTATGGTTGAAGTACCTGGTTGTTCTGGCCCACTCCGCCCATGTACATGTTGTAATCAAGTATAAAGGTGGGCTTGTGGACTTCGGCCATCTGACCCCAAACTGTAAAGGGGTAATATGTAGTGCTCTCATCATGAATTGTAGTGAACACGTACACATCAAGCCTATCTGAGAATGTGACTGCTAGCAGTTTGAGCCACGCAACGCAGTGCTCTGAGATTTCTGGAACTTCTTGCAAACAAGCTCCTGTGGAAATCCTTTGCAGTGACAATGAACTGTACTTCAGGCCACGGTGCCAACTTTATAGAGCTCACTGAACAGCTCTACTGCCATATAGAAATTGCCCACATAAATGTAAGTTTATAATCTTTGTGAAGGAGTGGCTGGACAAGATCCCATACAATCTTGCCTGTGACCATAGCATGGGAGAATAACCTACAGGATTTAGATTGGGTCCCTTCCCGGCATACACTCTTGAGCTGTATGCATAGCCAGAAGAGCTCTCACACAGCATGTACAGTTTGATGCCAAAGTGAGCTCTTTTGCTTGCAATGTACTACCTGAACAGCAGCCTCCCTTTGTACAGGATCAAGGATTCATTGACTGCTATATTCTTTCAGGAGTATAGATCACTGGAATCCTGACATACAAATGTTCCATGACAGGCCGACTTTTGAACAACCTGTCATGGTCTGGATGGTCGCGGGCAATGCAGCAGAATTGTCATTGAAATGTAGCATGCACAGCAATAGCAGAAAATGATATCTGGTCATGTACGGTGCAAAGATTGGGGGTTACTCAAACTATGCCAGTAGGACTGCAAGGTTAGTGTCTGCACCAACACCATTTTGAGCATAAGCCCAAACACATCTTCAACTCCTCCAGTGAGGTGGGAGCCCACTGGCGGACCCAAGAGTCCCTCCATGCTCCCTCAGAAATTGCTCGGCACACAGATTTGTTTGTTGCACAGTGTTATGAAGGAAGTCAATATCCAAAAAGAGATGGATGTAGTCAATTGGCAAAAAGTGGCCCATACCGACTTTACATCCTGCGTCACCAGTAAAAGGTAGAATTTGGGGCTGAACTAAATAGGGGGGCTGGGAATAGAGCACCCTGTGCCTGCCGCCACACACTCCTGCTCATCTTCTCCCTCATAATCACTGGAAGAGGAGTCATCGGATGGGACTCAGCTGACTGAAAAATCCCAGATTCTGCTCCATTGTCCTCTCCCTCAAATGCTGTCTCAGGATCTGCTGTCTGAGTCTCTGATCATGCATCAAGTCTGTCCTTCATAACTCGAATTAGGGCTTGAGCAGTAGTAATCCAATGAAACACCATCTCTGCTACTGGCTAAACTGTCCTTCTAAAACACTATCCTATGTAGAAGGCAGATATGTTGTTCGCCAAGTGATTGTGGGTGAGTGATGTGCACAACAATAAATAATGTTGGTCACATTACCTTGTCTTTTTCCCTCAATCAATTGGTTCTCCAAAGAAACTGAAAGAAACAATAAAGAAAAACTATTACTTCACCTTCCCACATAGCCATCATCGCAGCCTTTAGCGCTAGTGGCACCCAGTGCTACAATCTTTTTGGTATTCCCTCTTACATGACCTCCTCGTTGGATTCCTTCACTACTACCCAGCAAAAGTGCCCCTCATCTCTCCATAGCCCCCCCTCGCACTGGTAACAACTCTCTTTACTAATCCATTCGCTATCCAAATAAAATTGAGATTTGTTCTTTGCACCAGGCATATTAACCCTCTGCTCTCCTTGATGGCATTAAAACTGCCACTAAAGTCTGATCTCTCTCTCTCAAGCAGGAAAATAATCACAAGAGTTATCTGACATTCCAATGCTGCGCAAAAGCAATATTATTCTATATGTATGTATGTGTCAAAAACGAAGTTGTCCTCATGTGAAAGCGCACTCCCAACAGGTTATATAAACGGGAAGAAAAAGCAAAGCCAGCAACTCACAGTGAATTCTTTAAGCAGTTTCATAATTCCAGGCCTTAAGTTATAAAATCATCTCTGGACACGTGTTTCTAGGTCAATCCTTTCTTCAGCAGAGAAAAATATAAAAGTGTTTCACCCTCATAGGTGCAGCCAGTGCTGGTAGTTCCAGGCATTTCTTTATATAACCTGTTGGGAGTGCGCTTTCACATGAGGACAACTTCGTTTTTGATAATTAACCGGCCTGTCCAGCCGGGAAGGCAGCACCACTGCACATCGAAGCAGGTCTGTGTGACTAAAAATGGATTGTCACATAAGAGCAATCAGGTTGGGTTATTCACAGCAAATCTGACAATTTTACTTTGGATTCGCCTACAAAGGTTTTGCACTTTGGGTCATTATTTCGTTTGGCTCCAGCAACCCACTAGGGGCAAAATGAAAAAATTGCAGGACCACCACAACCAGCATGCACTGCTCACTTGAGAGGCCCACTGGGGCGGACTAGTATTTAAAGAGACTAATCAGGTGCCTGTAATTAGACAAGCTGAAGCCATGCCGGTCTTTTCAGTAATAAAGAGATGCCTGGAACACCTCCAGCACTGGCTGCACCTACGAGGGTGAAACACTTTTATATTTTTCTCTGCTGAAGAAAGGATTGACCTTGAAACACGTGTCCAGAGATGATTTTACAACTTAAGGCCTGGAATAATGAAACTGCTTAAAGAATTCACTGTGAGTTGCTGGCTTTGCTTTTTCTTCCCGTTTATATAACCTGTTGGGAGTGCGCTTTCACATGAGGACAACTTCGTTTTTGATAATTAACCGGCCTGTCCAGCCGGGAAGGCAGCACCACTGCACATCGAAGCAGGTCTGTGTGACTAAAAATGGATTGTCACATAAGAGCAATCAGGTTGGGTTATTCACAGCAAATCTGACAATTTTACTTTGGATTCGCCTACAAAGGTTTTGCACTTTGGGTCATTATTTCGTTTGGCTCCAGCAACCCACTTGGGGCAAAATGAAAAAATTGCAGGACCACCACAACCAGCATGCACTGCTCACTTGAGAGGCCCACTGGGGCGGACTAGTATTTAAAGAGACTAATCAGGTGTCTGTAATTAGACAAGCTGAAGCCATGCCGGTCTTTTCAGTAATAAAGAGATGCCTGGAACACCTCCAGCACTGGCCGCACCTACGAGGGTGAAACACTTTTATATTTTTCTCTGCTGAAGAAAGGATTGACCTTAAAACATGTGTCCAGAGATGATTTTACAACTTAAGGCCTGGAATAATGAAACTGCTTAAAGAATTCACTGTGAGTTGCTGGCTTTGCTTTTTCTTCCCGTTTATATAACCTGTTGGGAGTGCGCTTTCACATGAGGACAACTTCATTTTTGATGTATGTATGTGTATACATAAATATATCGATATTTATAGATAGATAGATAGATAGATAGATAGATAGATAGATAGATAGATAGATAGATAGATAGATAGAAAGATAGATAGATATCTCTTTCTCTGAGGCACACTGATGACACAGATGGGCGGGAGGGTGTGGGGAGAGCTATGCTGTGTCTCACCCAGGGGTTTAAAAAGAAATCCTCCAATGCTTTGCACCTGAGGATCATATAAACTCCTCCCTGAAGACTGCCAGTGGTTGCCTGACGCACCAGGGAGAGTGTGCAGGTGACAGCAATTGGCCATTTCAAGCAGCAAAGGGGCTAAGAGTAAATCACTGTCCACTTCAAACGCAGGTGTAAATCATTATTTCATTTAGTACATTAAAAAGAGTAATTGTAAAACACAAAGTTCAAAGTCTCTGTTTGCCCTGATTCCTTATACCATAGTTTTCTGTGCAAGTTCACCTTAAACATAACCAGATTTATCTGCCAGAAACTGAGTCTAAATTGGCTTCCAAATGAACAGTCCAGCTGGAAAATAAATATTTGTGGTACATTGATAATGCCCCTCGAGTTTATTCCATATCAACTTTGGAGCAATTCATTGTTTCTCTCACTCCCATTAATGCCAAGGAAAAGATACATTGAAATAACTGTTTTGCTCATTATAAGATACAGAACCAAAGGATGACAGCAACAACCATTCACCAGAATGTGGCCCACTAGCTTAAACAACAAGCCAGTTTCAACACAAGTTTCCACAATCTATATCTAGATGTAACAAATCTCCTTCATTATAACAAACAGATGCACTCATAGTACAATCTATTACTTTAACATATTACATATACATAAAGCAAATACCCAGAAAGAAGGAGGGGCTCACATAATAAATAACCCTTGAACTTTTGAGGGACTCATCTTCCTCTTGTCCTTGTACCAATTCTTACACTCGTCATTTCATCAACATCATACACTGCACTTGCACCAACCATCAACTCTACTCCCTCTGAACACTCCTCATGCTCTTTCCCAACAAGTTATATTTTGTCACTCCCTTTAGGTTTCTCACCTCCTTCAAAGCTATAGTGTTGTTTCTTAGGAAAAGACATAGTGGACAACCCTGTGTGAACATCATGTAAGAAAGAGTTCAATCTATTTCTCAGTCCCAAAGTAATTACCAGTTTGGGTTCTGGAGTGGTGCAGTACATGCCACAGATTGCTTCAATGTCTTGTCAGGGGTAGTAAGGGATATGTATATATCATTTTACAGTCACAATTACAATTTACTTATCTGTTTTCACATTTGACTACAGTAAACAATTTGTTGTGAGTATCCTACTTATTTATTGGAACCTGTTTTCCTCTTAAGGTTAGGTTGAATATGTCTCTACATTCTTTGAAAGGTGTTGAACGTTTCTGTGGTTATTTAAACCACATTACACACATTACACACATTACACTCATCTGTTACCTTTTGTCAGCCCTACCTAACTGCTCTCTGCGACAATCAGGAAAGTAAAATAACTGTGTTATCTCATTGCAGCATAATATGGAATCCTGATTGTTCACTGGGATACTAGTTGCTTCTGGGTCCACCACTCCACCTGCAGCACTCAAGGTGAGGAAGGGAGGGGTTCACTGAACCACAGTTTAAAATTTTAGAAAATGTTGGTGTCTCTCAGGGTAGCCAGAGAGACATGTTAACGCCAAGATTTTAATGCGTTTTACTAATGAATATTAATGCATTCAGAGTGCTGTATTTGCGTAGAAATAGGAATAATGCAGAAAAAATAATGTACGCATTTGAAGGTGCACCTACCAGAGTGGCCATCAATATCCACAAAGTGTACTTATTAATGACCTAATAATATGAAATGTTGAGCTTATGTTTGATTAATGTAGTAATATGTCATATTAAGGGTTATGTATTATGTATTAGCTTTATTAATCGTAGGCCTTAACTTAGCGAGGTCTTGGCCTAGTTGCACGGCCTCATGTCAATCTACAATTTCTTAGGCGTTTATTAAAATGGATGCTTAGAGAATTAAATTGTGATTTTCCACTGTGCTGACCAAGTGCTCGTAGTTAAAAGTCTTTCTCATGAGAAACTGCTTGCTAGAAGATGATGTACTTGCTAGTGAAACAGTGTTTAATGTAATGTGTTTAAGGCTGACCTTCCCAGGGAAAGACAATGAATGTACTGACTGGAGTATAAAATTAAACAATATTGATACCTGACAAGCCACGCAATGGGAACAGGAGACGAGGAGCCAAACATCGACATGTGAACCATGTACTAGCGAAAGTATAGATTTGAAGCTTTAGTTTCAATTGACTAACCGAAACATGCGACTCTCTAACCAAGAGGAATATGGGAAGTAGTTTTAGGAAATCTAACTTGGCCAGACTGCACAGAGAGGAGAGAGTAATTCTGCTATTATTTTCTAGACCATCATGAGAAGAGACGTGTTTAACTTTACTGCTTAGAAAGGCTTTGGATTTTCTGAACTTTGATGCTGAATCCTGATGCCTAGCTGGCTTAACTGATGTCCTGTTGATGAAGACTATCACAGCTGCTGAACCATATTGAGGACAGGTATACTGCCCCTGTTATTGATTGCTCTGTCTATTTGCTTTTGTTTCTAGGTACCAACCGCTATTTTGATAGAGCCGTAGTTAGGTGTTTTCCAAATTTGTGTTGACTGAATTGTTTTTCATGAAGCCCAAAACATGCTAATTCTAATCTAATGTTAGTTAGGGCAATTTGAGAAGAATTGTGGCTTAAAGATAACCCTCCCTTAAGTGAAGTGTTAATTGTAGCCAAACAAGTGGATCATATGTTGAAATGTGTGCAAGAAATAAAAAAAGATACCTTGAGTAAAGAGGATGTACAACAAGTAGAGATAGAAGAAAGTAATGCCCAGGTTGTGAAAAGTAATGTACTCACACAAGGAAAGAGAACTGACAACGAATTCAAAGGGTGTTGTTTTAGGTGTGGGCACACTGGACATTTGGCAAACAATAAAGATTGTCCTGCCATCAAAACTCATTGCAACAAATGTGGGGAAAAGGGACATTACATGGTGTATTGCAAGAGTGGGAAGTTTATAAAGAAAATGGATGAGAAGAATGTAAGTGACATTTGTGAAGAAATTGTGTTACAAATGTCAGATACTAAGCTATGTAATCCTAAAGACTGGATAAGAATAGATGACAAAGATGTAGTCATGTTCGACTCTTGTTCCAGGTTGACAATCATATCTGAGAGAGAGTTCAATGTAATGTACAAGGGAAAAGTCAAACTTCTAAAAATGGACATTTCGCAAAGAGGGTATGGTGGGCAACCCATAAAGATGAAGGGTTACTTCCTAGGAACAGAAGAATACAAAAAGAAATATACTGTCTGCAAAATATACATGTCTGTTCAAGGAGATAATATCCTGAGCTGGCCTGTACAGAAGGATTTAAGTGTTGTTCTCAACCCCAACCCCAGCCCACAAATATTAGTGCAAAACATATCTCATTCAGGGGATGAAAAATGCAAAATTGAAAAAGAATTTCCTGAAGTTTTCTCTGATAAGTTAGTCTGTCTTAAAACGTTTGTACACAAAATAAAATTAAAAGATAATGCCATCCCAGTTTCAGCTAGAGCGAGAGGTCTTCCCAATAGTGTACATGAAGCAGTCAGAGCTGAGTTAGAAAAATTGTGCAAGCTGGATGTGATCATGCCAGTTGAGGCGACAGAATGGTTAGCTCCCATTGTGGTAGCTAGGAGAGCAGATGGGAAAATCTGCCTATGCATAGACCTTAGAGCACTCAATAAAGGAGTAGTAGTGAACAAGTTCCCATTGCCCAAAATCACAGAAAGATTTTCCAAGATAGCTGGAGCAAAGTATTTTTCAACATTGGACTTAACCTCAGCATATCACCAAATTCGTTTACATGCTGATTCACAATACCTTACAGCTTTTATAACTCCTATGGGGGCTTACAAGTTCAAGAGGATGCCGTTTGGCCTTGTGTCAGCAGCATCAGTTTTCCAAAGGGCTATGAACTCCATCCTAACGGATGTACCAGGGGCATTCTTTTATCAAGATGACGTGTTGATTTTTAGTGAAGACGAGACAATACATGACACAAGACTTCAACATGTCCTATGAAATTCAAAGAATATGGAATGACTGTCAAAAAAGAAAAATGTAAGATCAAATGTACAAAAATAAATTATCTAGAGCACACAATTTCATCTTAGGGCATACGACCCAAACCTGAATTGGTGAACACAATAATTAATTTAGCTTCTCCTGAGAACAAAGATGAGTTAAAATCGTTCTTAGGAATGGTAGAGTTCTATAGTAAATTTATAATCAACTTTGCAAGTCGCACTTTTCAGATGAGGAAATTACTGAACAAAAATGTTATTTACACCTGGGACAAGGGATGTGAAGATGAATTCAAAGACATTAACAAGGCACTAGTGAACACACCCAGTCTTAAATATTTTGTACCAGGAAAGGAAACAATAATGGCAACTGACGCAAGCTCAAAAGGTCTAGGTGCATTTCTTCTTCAAAATGATAGGAGAACAAACCATAGCTTTTGCTTCCAGAGCTCTTAGACAAGTAGAAGTCAATTACTCTGTGATTGAGAGAGAAGCATTAGCAGTATACTGGGCTCTTCATAAATTTAGAGACTTCATCTGGGGAACTACATTTAGGGTAAAAACAGATCATAAACCACTTAAGGAGGTTTTTACCAAGAAAGGCTTGATGACAATCTCAAGTAGGATTAAAAGGTGGGTGGTAAATCTCCCAGAGTTCAGATTTGATGTTGAGTATGGTCCAGGGGTTAGGAATTGTGCTGCTGATTGTCTTTCATGTTTAGTGAAAGAAACAGATGTAGAGCATGACCGTAAGATGAGATGTTGCGAGGATGTAGATTAACCCAAAGAAGATGTCTGTATGATAACTAATGGTGCCATTGAAGAGAGTTGTTGGAAACAGGAATTGCAAGTTGATCCCATTCTGATAAAAGTTAGAGAAAATCTAGTTAAGGGATGGGAATCACAAGGGAAAATTGAGGAACAGGTGCAACCCTATTGGATGGTCAAAGAGGAATTGTCTGAGTTGGAGGGTGTCTATTTAGGGGTACCAAATTAATACCGCCTAGTAGTTTAAGGATGAGGTTGATTGAGCTGGCTCACGATGGTCACTTTGGCATCACCAAGACTAAACAGAGGTTACATCTGGACTTTAGGTGGCTGGGGATGGATGGAGCTGTAGAAAGAGTAGTCAGGGATTGTGTACCATGTGCAGCCAGTGTTAAGGTGTTAAAGTTACACACTCCACCTATGTTGTGTCGTCAGTTACCTGAAGGGCCTTGGATGGATGTGGCCAGGGATATAGTGGGACCATTGTCTGGAGAAAAGGGATGTCCATATATCTTAGTTTTAGTGGATCTCTACTCAAGATGGCTAGAAATTAAAATGTTTTCAGACATTAGTTCCAACACAGTGATCACATTTTTGTTGAAATTTTTCATGCGTGAAGGTCTTCCCAACACGTTGGTGACTGACAATGGAACACAGTTTTGCTCAACAGAAACAAAGGAGTTTCTGAAATGCAATGGAATAAAACAAAAACGTTGTGCTCTTTATCATTCTGAAACAAACGGGGTAGTAGAGAGGTTTAACAAAACCATAAAGGAAAGCATTCAACAGGCTGAGGTAAATGGACTGTGTTGGAAAGAGGAAGTAATGTGTAGATTGGAAGCTTATCGTCTCACTCCACATCAGACCACTGGCATGACACCTTTTGAATTGCTAAAGGGTAGGAGACCTAACTCTAGATGAATGTCTGGGTGGATGAAATGGTATAAAGGTTGGGTAAGATAGACACGAACCAAGCGTGGAGGAGAAAGAAGCTTGACTCACAACATACACGAAAGAAACATTTTGACAAGACACACAAGACCAAGGCAATTGACTACAGAGTAGGTGAATGGGTTAAAGTGATATCTCATACAGGTCAGAAAGAGGGATCTAAATTCACAGAACCATTGAAGATAATTAAACTATTTCACAATGCAGTAAAAACTCAGGATGGAAGAATATGGCACTTGGGTAGAGTGGTCAAATGTGTGGAGCCGGATCAACATGATAGTGGGATTGAAATCTCAGTTCAGAGAAAGACAGATGGAGAAATTATAGATGAACATCAATTAGGGAATACCACAAAGAGTGATAAGTTGGTGAAGTCAAACAACAACAAATCGGAAATTGATATCAGAAAGAGTGGGCGTGTAACAAGGCTCCCCACATATTTTTAAGATTATAAGGTCAACTGAGTTCCACATATTTCTTGAAGTTTTGTTTCAACCCTAATTTAATTACTTGAAAGCCTTGTATTATCTAGCAATATTCCTATGTTTATACGTTTTCCTTTGAGAATTGTACATTGTGTAAATGCTTTTATTCATTGGATAATTCTGCATAAGTGTTGTAGACACATCTATGCTCCAATGTATTTTCTTTGTTATTACTGATTCTTGATGTTAGTTTACAATAAGCTCAGGCCTCATATTTTCTGTTAGTGTATATACCTTTGTTACTGTATAAAGAGGGAGAAGTGTGACATCCTGCCCACAGCCTCAGGGGATTGGCCAGTGTCTATGGAATTCTTGTGTCATGAGAATTCCGATTCAGCCTCTCTGAGGTGATGGAGAAATGAAATGTCAGTTGGGACTGCTTCTGTGGCTGAGGTGTAAAGAATAAACTAATAGTTAATACTTGAAGAGCTGTGCTTAATTTTTGGGGCATTTCATCTACATTTTATGTGCAGTTTTACCTGTAAATTCGACTTGGCAAGTGTACCCACTTGCCAGGCCTAAACCTGCCCTTTTCTTACATGTAAGGCACCCCTAAGGTAGGCCCTAGGTAGCCCCAAGGGCAGGCTGCAGTGAATGGTTAAGGTAGGACATATAGTAATGTGTTTTATATGTCCTAACAGTGAAATATTGCTAAATTCGTTTTTTAACTGTTGCAAAGCCTGTCCCTCTCATAGGTTAACATGGGGGGCACCTTTAAATATGATTACAGTGCAGATTCCCTTTGGGAGTGGATGGACATGTGGAGTTTGGGGTCTCTGAGCTCACAATTTAAAAATACATCTTTTAGTAAAGTTGATTTTAAAATTGTGTGTTTGAAAATGCCACTTTTAGAAAGTGAGCATTTTCTTGCATGTACCATTTCTGTTACTCTGCCTGTTTGTGGATTCCCTGTCTGGGTCAGTTTGACAGTTGGCCTGCTTGCACCTCACACTAGACAGTGACACAAAGGGAGCTGGGGTGTAGTCTGCATTTCCTGATGAGCCATCTGTGCTAGGAGGGAGGGGAGGAGTGGTCACACACACCTGAAAGGGCTGTGCCTGTCCTCACACAATGCAGTCACCAACCCCCTGGTGAGTGTCTGGGGCCTGGCCTGGGCAAGGCAGGATTTCACATTCAAGAGAGACTTTGCTTTGAAGTAGGCCTACTTCAAAGGAGAAATTGGGTATAAGAAGGGCACCCAAAACCACAGACTTTAGAACATTTCTGGAAACCAAGAGGAACCTCTGCCTGGAGAAGAGCTGAAGAGCTGAGGCAGAAGAGCTGCCCTGCCTGTGACTATGCTTTGTGGAGCTATCTTGCAGTTGCTGCTTCTGCCAGAGTAAGAGGGCAAAGACTGGACTTTGTGTGCCTTCCATCATGTGAAGATCTCCAAGGACTTGATTTAGAGCTTGCCTCCTGTTGTTTGAAGTCTCAGGGACAGCAAAGGCTTCTCTCTGCCAGCACCTGGAGTCTTTGGAGAGACTCCTACTCTGCCCTGTGGTGCCCATCCAGTTCCTGGGACCATGAAAGGAGAAGCTGGCAGCCTGAGAGGAAGAAATCCATGCACACAATGCCATGCGGGGAAAAGATCAACGCAACTCCAATCTGAGGCTGAAAAATCAACACGCCGCTGGCTTCGCACCTGAAAAGCGACGCTCGCCTGCAACGCAACCGAAGAATCAATGCATGGAGCTGGAGAAACGAAGCACAGCATCGCTGATGGGGGCTGATGAGATCACAACCCGCGCTGCATGGTTTTCGGATCATCGTGCGGCTGGTGACCGGATTGATGCATCTCTGTCCTGCGGAGAGAAAAAAGTACGCGCCCGACCCGATGAAAGGAGAAATGATGCAAGGTCTCACTCGTGAGTGAAATAGACGTATCGCAAGCCCTTTTTTATGCACACTCGCCTGTGCTGTGTTATTTTTGACGCACCCAAGGTACGTTTTCATGCTAACAGTGTTAGTGTGTGTTTAAAACTGCATGAAGACTCTTTTTGCTTTATAATTGATAACTTGACTTATGTATTGTGGATTTTTGTTGTTTTGGTCTTGTTTTGTTTAGATAAATATTTCATATTTTTCTAAACCTGTGTTGTGTCATTTTGTAGTGTTTTCATTAAATTAATGTGTGTGTTGGTACAAATACTTTACACCTAGCACTCTCAAGTTAAAACTACTGCTCGTGCCAAGCTACCAAGGGAGTAAGCAGGGGTTAGCTGAAGGTGATTCTCTTTTACCCTGACTAGAGTGAGGGTCCTTGCTTGGACAGGGGGTAACCTGACTGCCAACCAAAAAACCCATTTCTAACACTGATGAAGTCCGCTACAAGTAACTGTTGATGTCTTTTCTGTGCTGTATCTAAATGTATGTAATATCGTTTGTACAGTTATTCTTGCTATTAATTTGTACAATAACCTTAGAATGCATAGTAGCTCAAGCTCTGATTAGATTGCAATTCTTTTGCTGCTTTGGTCCACCAGTATTGTTTCTGTATGTTTATCATTTGATTTTGATATTAAGTTACACAACATTAGGATTGTTAATATAGGAGAATAAACATTCTAACTTTTACATAACGTTCTGGTTATTCATGGCCCAGAGGTCATGGTGTGTGGAAATTACTGACTCCTATTGATTATTGATGTTATTGATTGTTGATGTTATTGATCTGTATTGGTATGGGATATAGGTGGGAAAAACTTAAAGTAGTCAAAAGGTCCATCATTTAACAGAGGCCATAAGCAAAGCTAAAAAAAAAAGAGGTCTATGGATTCATCTGAGTGGCCGCTGACATCAAGAATGCAGTACCTGGTCCCAAACTGTTCTCTCTTTGGTTTTTGCCCCACTTTGACACAATAACGTTCTCCCTCGCGCCAGCTCTAACACTCCGATGATGATATTATTGGAGGCATCATCTCTGACTGGCCAGTTTTCAATTTATAAAAGAATATCTTCTGGGGCCTAAATTTTTGCTTAGAAAGCCGCAGCTGAGCTATCCAAGGTCAGAGCTCCAAATACCAAGACTGTGTACTCTTGCTTCCATCTCATGCCTCTTAAATCTACCACCAGACATTCCCTGCCTCTTTAACTCACTCTTGCAGATATTGTTTCGTTGTCACTGTTTTCCCATCTTTCTCTGCCTCCTCCTTCTCACCTTTTGTGTTTTTCCCTCTTTTGCACTGGGCCAAAGTCTGCTGAGGAAAAATAAGTGCTTGTCCCCAAAAATCACTGCCGATTGGCCTCACCTTCAAACACATAAATATAGTACTGTAGCTGATAGTGAAACATTGTGTGTGGCAGCACACATACACAATAAACAGACAACATGGAGTCTAGTGAAATGTACTGCTTATCAGTGAATAAGACAAATGTCACTTTGGATCCCGTTCAGACTAAATGAGACGAAAGCATTGTGCAGCGCACCAACATCACTTATGCGAAATAACCAATCATGTGCAAGCACTTGAAAAGCCAACCTTCTGGGTGATCCAGTGTGTGAAAACACTAAAACTGCGGTACAGTGGCGCTGGTTCATGATTTTCTACAGAGCAGGGCAAAGAATGGCTGGATTCGGGCCTGGTTTTTAAAATCACCACCGACAATATAAATGAGTTTGCAAGATACTATTAAACAGCATTTGTTGCCTTTAAACCCTGAAGCTGAAACAATGCTTGACAGTAAAACAGATTACCATATTAATCAATTATAACATCTATAGGCATAGACCTAGTTAATCATGTTCTGTTTTTTGGAAAGCAATTTGTAGTCAATTATTAACTTGAAGGCTATGGGGCAAATAAGCAGCTTTCTCTTCTAAACATTTTCAACAAAGAAGTTCAGAAACTGTGGATGTGTATCAGTTGTCAGGCACTCAATTTCACACTTCAAATCATAAATAAATAAAAATACGACACAGATTGTGAGCTTATTTGTTCTTAGCAGGTTTTCTAACATAAATAAGCAGAAGGGAAGATTGATTTTTCCTGACTCACTGGTTCGTAATATCATCATTGTCATTTTAAAGTCAGATTTCAAAACACGCATTGGCATTCATCACGAATGTTTGAAATCAAGATGTCTTCGTGCGTGAGCTGATTATATTTTGAGTCTAGCACACTTGTGAAAATTGCAAAATGTTTACCATTGAATCAAACTTGGTTTTAAATCAAGGGGCATATTTATACTCCATTTGCGGTGAATTTGCGTCGTTTTTTTCGACGCAAATTCGACGCAAAACTAACTCCATATTTATACTTTGGCGTTAGACGCGTCCAGTGCCAAAGTTCATGGAGTTAGCGTCATTTTTTTGCGTGAACACCTTCCTTGCGTTAATGATATGCAAGGTAGGCGTTCCCGTCTTAAAAAATGACTCCGATGCTATTGCGTCGGATTTATACTCCCGGGCAAAAATGACGCCCGGGAGTGGGCGGGACTAAAAAACCTGCATTTGCGCCGGATTTTAGCGCCTGGGTCAGGGCAGGCGTTAAGGGACCTGTGGGCTCAGAATGAGCACAGAGGTGCCCTCCCAAGCCCCCAGGGACACCCCCTGCCACCCTTGCCCACCCCAGGAGGACACCCAAGGCTGGAGGGACCCATCCCAGGGAAGAAAAGGTAAGTTGTGGTAAGTTTAAAAAAAAAAAAAAATTGTGGCATAGGGGGGCCTGATTTGTGTCCCCCTACATGCCACTATGCCCAATGACCATGCCCAGGGGACAGAAGTCCCCTGGGCATGGCCATTGGGCAAGGGGGCATGACTCCTGTCTTTGCTAAGACAGGAGACATGTTAATGGCGTCTGGGCGCCAAAAACAAATGGCGCAAATCGGGTTAAGACGATTTTTTTGCCTCAGCCTGACTTGCCCCATTTTTGGACGCCCAAACGCCATTTTTCCCTACGCCTGCGCTGCCTGGTGTACGTGGTTTTTTTTCACGCACACCAGGCAGCGCCGGTCGACTAACGCCGGCTAACGCCATTCAATAAATACGGCGCCCGCATGGCGCTTCAGAATGGCGTTAGCCGGCGCAAATTTTTTTGGCGCAAAACTGCGTTAGCGCAGTTTTGCGTCAAAAAGTATAAATATGGCCCCAAATGTTGTTTGGTTCGTACAACGGGAAAACACCCTAAAATGTGAACTAGAGAGGTAGTGGGCAATAACTCAAAAAAATGTGTTTGTTTTTCATCATGCTACGGTGCATAACTAAATTGAGTCTCTTCTTTGCATACAGTATATGAACTGCACACTTTACCCCTCTTGTGGCACAGAAATCGCAGAGGGTAAATACCCACCATGATGTTCTGATTATTTATAGTTAATAAGTATTACTTTGAGTCCTACTCTTACTTGTTACATTCCAAGAGGAAGGTGGTGAGTTATAAAAATGATAGTCCATCTCCTTTCCCTGTTAACATAAGCAGCTGATATTTATATCGAAAGCCATCTTCGTACTCCCCAATCAGAAAACCTGTCGGAGACACAGACCACGCAGAGGGGGCAGAGGGAACCTATGACTGTGTGGATGAAGTGCATGACCTAATGTAAATAGTATAATAGCATTACTGGTAAATAACGGTGTCTAGCTAACTGCTGTGCCGAGAGTCAGGGGGAGATGAGAACAAGCCAGTAAGTACACAGGTCTAATAAAAGCAAGTCTTCTTAGTTAACTGATGATACAAGAACATATACAGGTGCATAAATCACAAAGACAGAACAATTTATGTAAGCAAGTAGGCCAGTATAGTTGATTACCACTGACAGTACCATGCATGTCTCCGCATGTATGCACATTTACACATTCATGATGGATAGTTTTTCTTTAATACCAACACAGGGAATAATGCAGTACCTGCACTATAGTCAATGATGTATCAATGATGATTCAAGTAAAGGCATGAGAGACAACATTCAGTGGCCAATACCATGTAAAGAACTAAGCACCAACATTCAGTTGGCAGTCAGCTCTGGACACATACAGGAAGGCTTAGCTGCTAACACACGATATTCACACCCAAAAGATTTTCAAAGCACGGCTTGATTTCAAATTGAATTAACTATCATTAAACAAATACATCCAGACCAAAGTGCTTCAGACACATGGGGGTTCATTAACAAGAAACGGGCGCCTCATGATAGATGTACCAGTTTTCTTGCGCTCCCCTGTGCCAACCTAATGATGCCATGGGAACGCTGTATTTACAATACAGTGCTCCCTGGTGTGAAGTGTCCACAACAGCCTCAGAAATTCTGACACTGTTGTGGCGAAAACGTTAACATTGCTGGACTAGCAACAACATTTTGAGGCTAGTCCAGTAATGTTAGGGGAGCCCCATAGACAACAGCACAGCATCACATTAAGCACCTGTTCTGAGCAGGCGTTAAAAAAATGACTTTATGCTGGCGCAGCATGGTGCAGTGAAATCTTGTCGATTTCATTGTGCCATTTCTGCTGAGCTTTCAACAAGGTAATGCCTACCTTGCATACATTATAACAGGTGCAGGTATAAATGTGCCGCAAGGCCTTACAAACTAGTGAAATGGTGACATTGCACAGGTTTGTAAATATGGCATGGGGTGGGGGACTGTTTTGCTCTGCCTTACAAAAAAAAAGAAATTACTCTAAGGTGGCGCATAATCCTTGTAAATGAGGCCCAAGGTGTCCTGAAAGTTGACTAGAGCAATTACAGGTGCCAGAGTGAATTCTATTTGCAAATACAAATGTTTTTTATTAATAATATGCAAAAGCGTACATTTAAATAGCACATATAGTACAGATATTAGTAATCACCAATCATACTTGAATGCTATAGGCCTTAAAGTGACCTAAATAAGTTAGACTAAGGCCTTCATTATGACATTGGCGGTCATCTGACCGCCACGCCGGCGATGGCAGTAGTACCGCCACCAAACCAACGGTACTGACTGCCAAATTATGACCATGACGGTGATCCCTACCATAGACAGCCAAAGTACCACCCCAACTGCCAATGCGGTATGACCATTGAACACAGAGGTAGCAATCTCCAGGTAGGCTGAAGACAAGGATCCGCCCACCACAATATGACACAGCAGACTGCCAGGATTTCTGGGGCATTAGCAACACCACCAAAAGCCTGGCGGAAACATATAATACAAAAGGAGACACTCACCTCCAGGGACACAGAGAAGTCCACGGCTGCCATGGAACCAGGACTGGAAGTCTTCCTGATGCTGTACCATACCATGGCAGTCCAGGAGCACCAACTCCAATGAAGACAACAATGGTGAGTATAGCCACCTAGTACAAAAGGGAGGGAGGGAGGGGAGAGTGACACACACACATGCAAAACAAGGCCCTTATTACAACCCTTGCGGTTTAACACACCGAAGGCCACAGCAGTAGCAAAAAGCACTGCAGCAGTAACTGCCAACAGCCAGGCGGAAGACAATGTACCACCCATCCCTATTATAACAAGCCAATCCGCCAGCTTTTCCGGGGTGGTACCAATGCCATCAAAAGCATGGCGGAAACACAGAAGGGAAATGACTCACCTATGGACACTCAAGGAAGACCCACAATGCTATGGAGCCTGAACTACATGTGTTTCCCATACTGGTATACCTCCTCCTACACCAGGAACACGAACGGCGGTGAAGACGGCCACGGTGAGTACCGCACCTAGCACACAAGGGAGGGGGAAGGAAAAAGAGTGTGACACACACACACGCAACACCCCCACCCCAACACCATACACAAAAACAGATGCAACAGCATTACGTAATCACCCCATAACCCTCAGGAATAACCCAAGGACAAAAGGAAGTGAGTAAAGTCAGTGTAATAACATAAATTTCGAGAAATACGTCCTCAAAGCACAAAACTGTATATACAGAATATGCAAATGGAGGGACACTGCCCAGCCCAAATTATCTGTGGCCCACAGGGCCATATCTCATAGGCCAAGGCCCTACTTGACTCCTGCCTCAATACGGAGTGAACACTGCTGGGGAATCAGGTCGAAAATACACAGGCACCTCAGGGGGAAGGGGTAGGGGGGGCACCTCAGCTGGAAGATGGTATAACGCCACTGCTCCTGCCACATGCCCAGCACTCTGTCCTGGGGAGTGCAAAGCCACAGTCTCTCAAGTGGGTGGTTTGCCCACTGCTTGGTCCTGGGGAGTGCAAAGTCACAGTCTCTCAAGTGGGTGGTTTGCCCACTGCTTGGTCCTTGGGAGTGCAAAGCCACAGCTCTCAAGAGGGTGGTTTGCCCACTGCTTGGTCCTGGGGAGTGCAAAGCCATAGTCTCTTTAGTGGGTGGTTTGCACACTGCTTGGTCCTGGGGAGTGCAAATTCACAGCTCTCAAGTGAGTGGTTTGCCCACTGCTTGGTCCTGGGGAGTGCAAAGCCACAGTCTCTCAAGTGGGTGGTTTGCCCACTGCTTGGTCCTGGTGAGTGCAAAGCCACAGTCTCTCTAGTGGGTGGTTTGCACACTGCTTGGTCCTGGGGAGTGCAAAGCCACAGCTCTCAAGTGGGTGGTTTGCCCACTGCTTGATCCTGGGGAGTGCAAAGCCACAGCTCTCAAGTGGGTGGTTTGCCCACTGCTTGGTCCTGGGGGTGCAAAGCCAAAGTCTCTCAAGTGGGTGGTTTGCCCACTGCTTGGTCCTGGGGAGTGCAAAGCCACAGTCTCTCTAGTGGATGCCTTCTTCCACTGGTTCTGGAGGGGGCTTTGTGCCCTGTGTGCTTCAACATGGCAAGGAGGGGGTGAGTGAATTCCTTCTTCCACTGGTTATGGAGGGGGCTTTGTGCCCAGTGTGCTTCATCCTAGCAAGGAGGGGGTGAGTGGATGCCTTCTTCCACTGGGTCTGGAGGGGGCTGTGTGCCCAGTGTACTTCATCCTGGCAAGGATAGGGTGAGTGGATGCCTTCTTCCACTGTTTCTGGAGGGGCTTTGTGACCTGTGATGCAGATCTTGGAGGGTGCAAGGTCACAGTCTCTCACCTTGGTGTCACACCTACAGTTTTTGCAGGTCCCAGGATGCACTACAGCCCGTGGAGGCACGACTACACACTACCCGCCGGCAGTCACGGCTGCTCAGTGGTGGAAGTGGCGGTGCTGCCTGTGGTGGGGGTAGGCTCCAGCCCTTCCCCCGCAGCCTCGGACGGCTGCCCACTGGGGCTGCTGGGGCTGGCAGTGGTGGTGGCAGTGGTGCTGGTGGCAGTGCTGGTGATGGTGCTGGTGGTGGTGCTGGCGGCGGTGCTGGCTGCGGTGAAGGGAGGCTCAAGCCCTTCCCCGTAGCCCTGGACAGCTGAAGAGCCATGGCTGGTGTTGTGTGCCCAGATGCTGCTCCAGCCCCAGGCTCCATATCCATCCCGGTAGCGGTGTCTGTGCCTTTCTCATTGTCCTTGGCAGCTGGTGTTCTCTTCCTGTCCTTGGCAGCTGGTGTTCCTTTCCTGTCCTTGGCAGCTGGTGTTCCCCTCCTGTCCTTGGCAGCTGGTGTTCCCTTCCTGCCCTTGCCTGCTAGTGGTGCCTCCTTGCTTTTGCCAGCTGGTGGTGCCTCCTTGCCTTTGCCAGCTGGTCGTGCCTCCTTTCCTTTGCCAGCTGGTGCTCCCTTTTTCCCCTTTGCAGCTGGTGCTGGCACACTGGCTGTGTGGATGGGTGTCTTCTCGGAGCCTCTAGCAACTGCAGTGGCTGCAGAAATGACAGTAGCTGTGGACTGGGTGGCTGAAGTGCTAGCCGGGGTCCTGACCACCCTGGGCAGAAGTGAAGGACAGGGGGGAGGGTCAGGGAAGAGGTCAAGGTGGAGGGGAAAAGCTTTTTAGGGACACTGGGGCTGGAAGAGGGTGAAGGTTTGAGAGTGGAGGAAGGGGGAGTGGTGGTAGGCGGTGTTTGTCTCCTTTGTTTGGGTAGAGGTGAATGGTCTGGATGCTGTTGTGAGGTGGATGGCTGTTGGGTGTCTGAGTGCTTGCGTTTGTGTACTCTGGGAGGAGGGGGCACAGACACAGTGGGAGAGGACACAGGGGACGTGTGCATGGATGTGGGGGTGGTGACTGCCAGTGAGGGGCGTGTAGTGATAGGCGTGACAGTGATGGAGGCAGTGGGTGTGGATGTAGTGCATGCAGGTGTAAATTAAGACACTACTGGGAGGGAGATGGATGACGAGGAGGAGGGGGACACAGTGGAGACAGTGGATGTTGGTGTGTCTGCATCTGGATGGTGCTTGTGTGAGTGCCTGTGGGATGAAGTGTGGTGCTTGTGGTTGCCCGAGCCACTTCTGTGTGTTGATTTGGGTGCATGCTGGTCTGAAGGTGTGCTTGGGATAGGCTGGGGATGAGGGGAATGGGACTGGATAGAGGAACTTGGAGGGGGGAGGCTAGAGACAGGGACAATGGCTGCCATCAGGGAGTTGGCCAGAGTCTGGAATGACCTCTGTTGGCCCGCCACTCCGGAGTGAATGCCCTCCAGGAATGCATTTGTTTGTTGCAAATGCCCTGCCAGAACTTGGATGGCTTTCAGTATGGTTGTCTTCCCAACAGAGATTGATCACAGGAGGTTAATAGCCTCCACACTGAGGGCAGCAGGGCTGACTGGGGAAGGGCCTGAGGTGCCTGGGGCAAAGGAGATGCCCACCTTCCTGGGTGAGCGGGCACGGGAAACATGCTGAGGGGCTGCTGAGAGGGCAGTGCTGGTACAGGGCGGCGGCTGTACCTGTAGTTGGGGTGGCCACAGAGGTGTCCGCCACTGCCAGGGAGCTTCCATCAGAGGAGTTGTTGCTGTCAGAACTGTCCCCTCCAGTCTCCGCCGTGGTGCTCCCCTCGCCCTCCATCCCACTGATGCCCTCACCTTCGGTGTGTTTGGCCTCATGGACCATGTGGGATGCAGCTCCCTCCGTCGCCTGTGCCTCTGCTCCTCCGCCAGATGATGCCAATGCACACAAGTACAGGGTGAGAAAACAAAAAGGCGGGGAGAAACAGGGGATACACTTGGTCAATGCCAGCAACAACACCACCGTTGGCGTACACAACACACAGGGAACAGCCCTATGCACTAGGCCATGCACTACCAGTTACAATGCTAGTCCCCAGGCCATGGAGTGCAATGCCTAACGCCAATAGCAGCACACCTGAAACCCACAGGACCCCGCCCAGTAGTACATGCCCACTAGCATATTTGGGGTTGGAGTGCATCAGACCCTGCCCATCATGGAACCTACCCTGCCATGTTCGTCCTGGCCTAGGGGCACCAACAGACCCACATCCCCCACCCAGATAACACCTCAACACGCGCAATTTGCTGAATCTGGAACTGTACTCACCCCCTTGTGGCTGCTGTGATACCTTCAAGCACCCATCCAACTCCGGATAGGCCACTGCCAGGATGCGTAACATCAAGGGGGTCAGGGTACGACGGGCACCACTTCCTCGTTGGGAGGCCATCCCCAGCTGGGCCTCCGCCGTCTTCCTTGCCCAGTGGCTCAGGTCCTCCCACCATTTGCGACAGTGGGTGCTCCACTTGTGAAGGACCCCCAGGGTCCGCACTTCCTTGGCGATGCACGCCAAATACCCTTTTTCTGATGGGCACTGACCTGCAGAAAAAGATACATAGAAAAAGGTATTAGTCATACCGTCTGGCCTGTTACACTCATGACCCCCCATGTCCCTCCCATCCCCTTCCGCACAGACATTGACCTCCAGACATGCAGCACTCTGCCCAGGACCCCTGAGCCACCCCCCCTTACACAAGGCTGACACACAGCACTCCATGCATTCATGCCCCATGCATTGTGCTCACAGTGTGCTCACCTGTTGGTCTGGAGGACCATAAACTAAACAGTCCTGGGGTAGGACCCCATCCACCAGTCTCTCCAACTCCTCCGAAGTGAAATCAAGGGCCCTTTCCCCCGACACTCGAGCATGGTCGCTTCCAGACACAGGTCACAGCAGCACTTGCAGTGTAGGTCCTCTCCTGTTGAAGGTCAGGTAGCAAGTGAGTGAACAGATAGAAAACGGAGGCCATGTTTGCGGCAGTACTTACTGTCACCTCCGGCGTACATCACCATTGACTACTGGAAGCCATAGTGCCCAATGATAACCAATGAGGTGTTGCACAGAGGTTGTCGACCTCCTCCCGCAACGGTGCACAACGCCAGCAGAATTACCTCATTTCCACTTGTCCCTCCACACAGGTCAGGTGGCTGCCATTTCAGGGGGGAACAGGTCATGGCACCTAATTGCATCACAGCAGACACAGGCACATTAACGAAACTACACGTTCACATACTGTTTCTGTCACAACATGCAAGGCATTTTAATCTGAGGATATGTATGAATATGACCGTCTGCTCACCGTTTTTCATCCTAGAGTTCAACTGCTGCAGATGAATAGGAGATGGAGACATCCCCCTGTGTACAGACCACTAGTGAACCTGGCAGCAATGGAGGACAGGCACATTATCCTCACCTACAGACTTGATAGGGCCACAATCTAAGAACTCTGTGCCCAATTGGAGCCAGATCTGATCTCAGCTATCCATCACCCCACTGGGATACCTCCTCTTGTGCAAGTGCTATCAGTGCTCCATTTCTTGGCACGTGGCTCCTTCCAAGTGACAGTGGCCATGGCAGCAGGGATGTCACAGCCTATGTTCACAAACGTGCTGACCAGAGTGTTGTTTGCCCTGATGAAACACATGCGCAGCTACATCGTTTTCCCCCAGGTGGAGGATTTGGCCACAGTAAAGGCTGACTTCTATGCACTGGGACATATCCCCAACATCATTGGTGTTATTGATTGTACACATATTGCCTTTGTCCCCCTCCCGGAGAAATGAACAGGTGTATATCCTGAGGAATAGCAGCATACCATATGTGAGGGCTCAACTCCAGAGGCACTGGGTGTGGCTAATAGGTCAGCCCATAGTCCCCACCCAGTTGATGTTGGTATATGGGTGTGGGGTTGGCACTATGGGTGAGTGTCTGGCTAAATGTTATCCTTCGGTATTTGCAGATGACTCTGGTTACCCCAACCTCTCATGGCTACTGACCCCAGTGAGGAATGCCAGGACAAGGGCAGAGGAACGTTCCAATGAGGCACATGGGCAAACAAGGAGGATCACTGAGCGAACCTTTGGCCTCCTGAAGGCCAGGTTCAGGTGCCTCCATTTGACAGGTGGATCCCTGTGCTGCTCACCCAAGAAGGTCTGCCAGATCATCGTTGCGTGTTGCACAACCTGGCTTTGAGACGCCAGGTGCCTTTTCTGCAGGGGGATGAGGCTGGAGATGGTCATGTGGCAGCAGTGGAGCCTGTGGACAGTGCCGAAGAGGAGGCAGAGGAAGAGGATTGATACAACAGATCAACTATAATACAACAGTACTTCCAGTGACACACAGGTAAAACACTGTAATCTCACCTTTCATTGCTGTTTTGTGAAGTGATTTTGTTCTGCCCTGCTGCTGTTCCCACTACACAGCCCACTTATTGTACCCTTTGACATGTCTATTTGCAGATGTTTGTGCCCTCAAGTGGCTCCTGGTGTATTGACTGCAGCACATTACAGGTCATAACTATGTTTACATCACTGTACTGTCTATTTGCAATGTCTACAGATTGTTAAACAACTATATCCTTAAATCATTTGACATACTCCATACGTGTTTATTCCAAGAGTGTTTATTTCAGTGCGGAGAAGTAAATGGGGATGTGCAATGGGCTTGGGTGATGGTGGAGGAGAGTCCATGATAGGGTACAGTCTATTGGTATCACAGGTGAATTGTCCAAGGGGGCAAAAGAAGTGGAGCATTGGCAGTTCAAGGTGGACAGGGTGACAGTTTGGGACAGAAGGGTGACAATCAGGAGAGTCTAATTTCCTGGCGTGGGTCTTGGCAATGTTCTCTGGCTTCTGCCTGGATGGCAGGGACCGTTTGCGTGGGGGTTCTCCTTCTGCAGGGGGTGGGGTGCTGGTGGCCTATTGTTCCTGTGGCGGGCCTCCTGTCACTGGTGGAGGTGGAGGGCTGTTCATCAGTGTGGCAAGTGTCAGGGGCCCGTTGGTGTGCCACTGCCTCCCTCATGGTGTTGGACATGTCTGCCAGCACCCCTGCAATGGTGACCAGGGTGGTGTGGATGTCCTTCAGGTCCTCCCTGATCCCCAGGTACTGTTCCTCCTGCAGCCGCTGGGTCTCCTGAAACTTGGCCAGTATCTGACCCATTGTCTCCTGGGAAGGGTGGTATGCTCCCAGGATCCCTGCAAGTGCCTCATGGAGGGTTAGTTCCCTTGGCCTGTCCTCCCCCTGTCGCACAGCAGTCTTCCGAGCTTCCCTGTTGTCCTGTGCCTCTGTCCCCTGACCCGTGTGCCCACTGCCACTGACCCCAGGTCTCTGATCGTCCTGTGTTTGTGGTGTTGCCTGGGGTCCCTGTAGTGGTGTACACACTGCTGATTGACGCTGGGTGGGTGCTGTGCTGGTGTTTCCTGAGGGGGGAGGCTCTGTGGTGGTATGGGACTGTGGCTGGGTAACAGACTGTCCAGAGATCCCAGATGGGCCAGGTTGGTCATCCATATCCAGGTGTGCAGAGCTGCTGTCATCACTGTGGGCCTCTTCTGGGGGTGGACTGGATGTTGCTGTCACCCTCCCTCTGGTGAAGTTGTGTGGGGGCCCTGTGGGTATGTAAATGCAGTGTTACTGTTTCTGCATGTGACATATGGTGCATGGGTGTGTTCCCCTCTATGGTTGTTCTTACCAAGGCAGCTTTGGCTTGTGTGAGTTGTGATTTGGTTGACTAAGTGGTTGTCACTACTGTGCATGATGTGGTGGTGGGTGTCCATGCAGGTCTGTGATGGGTGTCTATGCATTGGTGTTGCATGCAGGGCTTGGTTGTGGGAGGGGTGTGTTGTGATGGTGGGATGTGTGGGAGTGATGGGAGTGAGGGTGAAGGTGGGGGTATGTGATGGCATGCAGGTAGGGGGTGAAAGTAGTAAAGAGTGGACTTACCATAGTCCAGTCCTCCTGCTACTCCTGCCAGGCCCTCAGGATGCATGATTGCCAAGACTTGCTCCTTCCATGTTGTTAGTTGTGTGGGAGGACGTGGGGGTCCACCGCCAGTCCTCTGTACAGCTACCTGGTGTCTGGCAACCATGGAACGCACTTTCCCCCGTCGTTCCACCTCTTCCTGATGTCATCCCTGGTTCTTGGGTGCTGTCCCACGGCGTTGACCCTGTCCACGACTCTCCGCCATAGCTCTATCAGTCAGCATGGCGGTAAGCGGGACTTATCGCCAATGTCATAATGAGGGCCAAAGTGTCTAAAGGCAATCTAAAAGGCCCAACTTGACTCCTGACAGCCCAATCACTCCACTGGGCTGGGGCATCATGTTAACAGTAGGCAGGCACCTCAAAGGGCAATGGGGGGGGCAGAGGGGAGTTTTCTTCGCATGGGGGTCCTTGGGCTTGGTTTTTGGAGGATGCTGGTCTTTGCCCTTCTGTTTAGGTGGTGGAGGTGTGGGCTTGCGGTGGGGGACGAGATTGCCACTCTTGTGCCCCTTAGTGGCAGCAATAGTATCAAGGGGTGGAACAGGGCTTGAGTTTGTGCTGGAGGCACTGGGCTGGTGGGGTGGGACTTTTCAGTTACGGTCAGGGTGGGGGAGGGGGTGGGAAGAGGTCAAGGCAGGAAAGGAAAAGCTTCTTAGGACCAGTGGGGAGGGCTGTGGGAGGACGTATGGGAGAGGAGGTCGAGGGAGTGGTTGTAGGAGGAGGAGGTGTGCTCGACCTGGGTGCAGGTGCATGGACAGTGTGCTTGTGTGAGGTAAATGGCTGTTGGCGGTCTGAGTGCGAGCGTTTGTGTGTCTTTGGAGAGGGTAAACAGCATGGGAGAGGTCAAACAGGATGTGTGGATGGATGTTGTGGTGGTGTCTGCAAGTGAGGTGGGTGTGCTGCATGAGGTGGTGATGGTGGTGACTGCGCATGTGGTGTGTGGGGTGCATGTCTGTGGGTCTGCTGTTGTGGTGACTGCGGGCAAGGCTGTGCTGGTGGCAGGATCTGGGACTGTTGATGCTATGCATGCAGGTGTGAGTGCTGATGTGACTGTGATGAAGGAGGAGGAGGGATAGACAGTGGAGGCAGTGGCTGATGTTGTTGGGTGCATGCTTGTCGGAATGTGTGTGTGGGATGGGTTTGGGGAGAGTAGATTGGGACTAGGAAGAGGTAGCGGGAGGGGGGCAGAAGAAACAGAGACACTGGCTGCCATCAGAGAGGACGCCAGAGCCTGCAATGATCTCTGGGGGGCCACCAAGCCGCCGTGAATGCCCTCCAGGAAGGCATTGCATTGCTGCATCTGGGACGCCAGCCCCTGGATGGCATTCACTATGGTTGAATTCCCTACAGAGATGGATCTCAGGAGGCCAATAGCCTCCTCACTGAGAGCAGCAGGGCTGACTGGGGCAGGGCCTGAGGTGCCTGGGTTCAAGGAGATACCCACTCTCCTGGGTGAGCGGGCACTGGCAACTCTGTGGGGGCTACTGGGAGGGCAGTGTTGGCACGGGGTGGCTGAAGATGAAGTAGCTGGGCTGGTCCAATAGGGGTCCACCACCTTCAGGGAGCTCCCATCCGAGGAGGAACCAGAGTCCGTTGTATCAGTTCCTGTCCCCCTGTGGTGCTCCCATCACCCTTTGTCTCACTGGCCCCTTCAGTGTTGATGGACTCTGCTTCCTGGGTCCCAGGGCCAGCAGCTCCCTCACTCGTCAGAGCCCCTGTTCCTTTGCTAGATGATGCTAATGCACACATGCACAGGATGACAAAAGGAGAGAGGAGTGGGGAGAAAGAAAGGGAGCATAGGGTCAATCACAGCACCAACATCACAGATGGCATACCCATCACTATCACTCACTGGGAATAAGAATGGGCAGTATGGACGACCCTGGCATACCATTGGCTAGGTACTACAGCAGGTAGGAGCCAAACACTGCCATCTGTACACCTACTTGGACCAACTAAGCCCTGTCTTCCAAGGAAAGCCAGCTAGCTAGCAATTAAAAATATGCATACCACCTAACATACCTAAGTTAGACCATGCAGCAATGTCCAAACTGGCCTATTGGGGCATTCACTGACTAGAACCCTGCACCCAAATTCCATGTCAGGCAACAAATGATGAATGTCGCACACACTGTACTCACCCCCTTTTGGCTGCTGTGCTGCCCTTAAGTGCCCATCCAGCTCTGGGTAGGCCACCGCTAGTATGCGGGCTATTGGTGGGGCCTGACTCTGACAAGCACCCCTCCCTCGTTGGTAGGCCGTCCCCAGCTGGGCCTCCATAGTGTTCCGGGCCCAGCATTTCAGGTCCTCCCACCGTTTCCTGCATGGGTGCTCCACCAGCTATGGACCCCCAAGGTCTGCACGTCCTTGGTGATGGCACACCACAACCCCTTCTTCTGATGGACACTGACCTGCAGAGAAAACACAGACAACCAGACAATCCAGTCTGTCAAACAAATGGCCTACATACAGCATTTGCCACTCATCAGCACACACATGACCCGTACCTCTTCATTCACATTGCCTGCAGCCATACCCCCAAATGACACTGTCAGCACACATACTCATGTACAAGCAGTAATGTTGCATGCAACATACCCATAATGTACTCACCTGTTGGTCTGGAGGCCCATGCAAGTGCCCATACAGGGGTAGAACCCCATCCACAAGCCTGTCCAACTCCTCCAATGTGAAGGCTGGGGCCCTTTCCCTATAGCACGGGCCATGGTAGGTACCAGACACAGGCCACAGCAGCACACACATTGGATATGTAGTCCAGTGGAAAGTCAGGAATCAAATGAAGTAGTAGGAAGAAAATGGCAGTCATGTCTGCCGAGGTGAACACCGTCACTGCAGGTGTCGATCATCATTTGCTCCTGTACTCCACCGAATCACATGTTATCCAATGAGCAATTGCACAGTGGTGCAGACCGCCTTCAGCCATGACGCCTAACACCAATGGAGTGAGGTCACTTCCACCTGTCCCTTCATACATGACAGGTGGTTGCCATTTTCTACTGCTAGTACTCGTGTATTGAATTTAAAAGTGCGTCACTGGTGTTTAATGTACACAACTAGACAATTCTAGCGTCCATCATACATACATGCTTTGTGTACTCTGATTTTGTGTGTCCATAGGTCCTGCTGTCACTCCCTTTTTACCTATGGGTCCCTTAGGTAGCAACCACTGTGGAGGAATAGGAGGAGGAGGCAAGCACCCGTGTACAGACCTCTTGTGGGCTTGACTACACTGAAGGCCAAGCACATCAGTGGACAGGGCCACAATCACAGAGCTATGTGCACAATTGGAGCCCGATCTGCTACCTGCTATCCATTGCATCACAGTAATACCCCCTCTTGTGCAGATACTATCAGTGCTCCATTTCCTGGCAACAATTTATTTCCAGGTGACAGTGGGTTTGGCTGCAGGAATATCACAGCCAATGTTCTCTATTGGGCTTACAAGGGTTTTGGCCGCCTTGCTCAAAAACATGTGCAGCTACATCGCATTCCCCGAGAATGATGATTTGCCCACGTAAAAGGCTGAATTCTACACAATGGGACACATACCACGTGATTGGAGCCATTGACAGGACCCATATTGATTTAGTCACTCTCCAGGGCCAGTGAGCAGGTGTACAGGAATTGGAAGTTTGTCACTGTTGGACCTGGCTTTTTGACAGGGACATCCCCAAACGTTTTGCCTCCTTCCTCCTATTTTTTCTGACCTGTTGTTGTTGGCTTTTGACCTCTGGGCACTTTACCACTGCTAACCAGTGCTAAAGTGCATATGCTCTCTGTGTAAATTGTACTACTGATTGGTTTATCCATGATTGACTATTTAATTTACTTGTAAGTCCCTGGTAGAGTGCACTACATGTGCCTAGGGCAGGTAGATTAAATGCTACTAGTGGGCCTGCAGCACTGGTTGTGCCACCCACCTCAGTAGCCCCTTAACCCTGTCTCAGGCCTGCCATTGCAAGGCCTGTGTGTGCAGTTTCACTGCCACTTCGACTTGGCATTTAAAAGTACTTGCCAAGCCTAGAACTCCCCTTTTACTACATATAAGTCATCCCTAATGTGTGCCCTAGGTAACCCCTAGAGCAGGGTGCTGTGTAGGTAAAAGGCAGGACATGTACCTGTGTAGTTATATGTCCTGGTAGTGTAAAACTCCTAAATTTGTTTTTACACTACTGTGAGGCCTGCTCCTTTCATAGGCTAACATTGGGGCTGCCCTCATACACTGTTGAAGTGGCAGCTGCTGATCTGAAAGGAGCAGGAAGGTCATATTTAGTATGGCCAGAATGGTAATACAAAATCCTGCTGACTGGTGAAGTCGGATTTAATATTACTATTCTAGAAATGCCACTTTTAGAAAGTGAGCATTTCTTTGCACTAAAATCTTGTTGTGCCCTTCAATCCACGTCTGGCTAGGTTTAGTTGACAGCTCCTTGTGCATTCACTCAGACACACCCCAAACACAGGGTACTCAGCCTCACTTGCATACATCTGCATTTTGAATGGGTCTTCCTGGGCTGGGAGGGTGGAGGGCCTGCCCTCACACAAAGGACTGCCACACCCCCTACTGGGACTCTGGCAGACAGGATTGAACTGAAAGGGGGCTTGGTGCATTTCTTAGACACTCTTTGAAGTCACCCCCACTTCAAAGGCACAACTTAGTATAAAACAGGGCCTCTGCCCTACCTCATCAGACACTTGCTGGAGAAGAAACCTGAACCAGAAACTACATCCTGCCAAGAAGAACTGCCTGGCTGCTCAAAGGACTCACCTGTCTGCTTTTCTACAAAGGACTGCTGCCTTGCTGTTGGCCTGCTGCCTTGCTGAACTCTTGTCTGGCTGTAAAAGTGCTCTCCAAGGGCTTGGATAGAGCTTGCCTCCTGTTCCCTGAAGTCTCAGGACCAAAAAGACTTCTCTCTTCCTCTTGGACGCTCCGTGCGCCGAACTTTTCGATGCACAGCTTGTTCCGCGGCAAGAAAAACGCCGCACTCCGACGCTGATCAACGCAACGTCTTCGGGACGACCGAAACTTTGACGCACGGCCTCGCAAGGACAACGCCGCCCGACTTCCCGGGAGAAATCGACGCAACGCCTGCCGTGAGATCAAAACTTTGATGCACGGCCTCGCAAGGACAACGCCGCCCGACTCCGCAGGAGAAATCGACGCGACGCCTGCCGTGAGATCGAAACTTTGACGCACGGCCTCGCAAGGACAACGCCGCCCGACTTTCCAGGAGAAATCGACGCGACGCCTGCCGTGAGATCAAAACTTTGACGCACGGCCTCGCAAGGACAACGCCGCCCGACTCCGCAGGAGAAATCGACGCGACCCCTGCCGTGAGATCGAAACTTCAACGCTCAGCCCCGCAGAACGACGCGCAGCCGGAAAACAAGCAGGAAAATCCACGCACAGACCCGGAACATCTGGTACTCCCCGCAAACCACAGTAAGAGACTGTCCGCGCGCCGGAAGACGACGCCCGACTCCCCGCGTGGAAAATAACGACGCAAGTCCGTGTGTGCTGAGGAGAAATCGACGCACACACCAGTTTTCCACGCACCTCTTCTCCTGTGGCCCTCTGAGGAGATTTTCCACCAGAAACCAGGTACTTTGTGTTTGAAAGAGACTTTGTTTACTTTCTAAAGACTTAAGACACTCTCTATCACTTTTCAGTGATATCTTTACAAATTCGTATTGCAACTTTGATCGTTTTGACCTGAAGATACCCAGATAAATATTATATATTTTTCTAAACACTGTGTGGTGTATTTTTGTGGTGTTATGCTATGGTGTTGTATGATTTATTGCACAAATGCTTTACACATTGCCTTCTAAGTTAAGCCTGACTGCTCGTGCCAAGCTACCGGAGGGTGAGCGCAGGCTGATTTTGGATTGTGTGTGACTTACCCTGACTAGAGTGAGGGTTCTTGCTTGGGCAGAGGGCAACCTGACTGCCAACCAAAAACCCCATTTCTAACATTGGTGATCAGCGGTGAGGATAGGACTTGTGTTTGTGCAGTGACATACAGTAGCTAAGTATTTTACTATCTACCCACAGCTGAAGGTCAACTTGATTTTTCATCTTTTTTGGCTTTTGGTTCTCTGATGTCCTCCTGGATATACTATTGATATTTTTGGACTTGGGATTTTGGTTCTTGCTGGTAAAATCTTATCAGAATGGGATTGTGTACCTACTCATTCTTTGTTCGTACTGACCACCTCACTAAGGCTGACCTAAGGAAGCTTTGCAGAAAATGGTTCCTTCCTGTAGCAAGGAGATCTACTAAGGCGGAGATGCTACATCACTACATAGTCTGGGGGGAGGAAAGATAGGCAGAGAGAGAGGCAGCAAGAAACCAAATGACTAAGTACCCCTCAGATGAGGAGGAGGACTACGCACCTGAGGAGGAAGACTACTCAGATTTGGACAGTGACCCAGAAATAGATGAATGGCTCCGAGGTCAAAGGCGACAGGAGCAACAATTAGAGGAGTATCTTGCAGAGGTTGAGGCAAAAAGACTCTTAGCCCTGGAAGGAGAAAAGATTGCAGCTCAAGAGCTGAGCTGTAAAGAGCTGAAACTGGAGGCCGGAAGGGCTGAGTCTAGTTCAGATGGTGGCAGCAAAAATCTTGCATCTAGTACTGCTGAAGAAGGGCACAAGCCCAGAGATGTGGTGCCCAACTTGAAGAAGGGAGTTGACACACCCCAGGCGGTTCAAGGGTATGAGGTAGTTCCCGTTATGCACAGGGTCCCTGAGAAGGATTGGGGAACTGGCACAGGGAGTCATATTCCTACCGGGGGGAGGGACACTTTACTGACTCTAGCAGAGAGTGACAGAGAAAAGGGTTCCCCCCTGGTGGACGTCCTGGATATAGAGTGTAGAGACATCCCAGAAGAGTATGGGTTGAGTGTCAGGGACAGACAGATACTGTCTCACCAGTCTAAGGAGGGTGAGGTAGAGTGCTTTTCCAAGGTTGAGTTACTGGGTGGTTGGGTGAAGGGTACTGTGGTTAATACATGTGAAGGGCAGAATGATGTAATTGCTGGAGAGCATATGTCTGGTCCTTATTTTCCAGAGCTACGCCAACACCAGGTGGAGTGTGAGTTCTCTGACCCCAGGTAACTTACAATGGAGGCAGACTTCTGGGTGAGTACCAGAGAGTCTGAAGAGGCATTTGGGGGTGCTCCTGAAGGGAGTGGTCTAGGTGGTTCCCAACCGAGTGAGGTGGGAAAGGATTGTAGTGTCCCAGGTAGGTCCCAGGTCCTAGAGGGTTCCATGAGGGAACACCAGGAGGGAAGCCTAGCCTGTACCGTAGGGCCACCTTTTGAGGGAAGCCCCGCAGTGTCAGAAGAACTTGGGGGGGTGACTGTAGCCAGCATCCCAACAGTTCTGGTGTCTGGCAGTACCCCTCCTAGTGAGGGGGTGCAGAAGTCCAGACATAGGGTTGAGAGGGGGTTGCAGACCCCAGTGGAGGACCTTGAGAGTTAGGGGGACAGCTCTGAGAGCAGAGCCCCCCAGGAATGACCCAGGTGAAACCGTTTCTGGTTTGGGGGAAACCCAGACTCTGCCGGATGGGCAGAGGTCGGGAGACCTGCGCCAACCAGACTCTTGTGTGGCCCTTGGGGGCGGTATGTCCCTTGTGGGGGGTGAGAGTGCCCCCCAGGAAGTCCTGGCATGCCAAGCAAAGATTCAACCTCAGGGTGGTGACTCTGGGTTGGATACCCAGGTTCAGAGGTTAAACTCTGACCTGGTGGGAGGTAGATGTGCCTCCCAAGAAGTCCTGCTGTGCCAGGCAATTGTCCAACCTCAGGGTGTTGACTCTGGGTTGGATGACCAGGTTCAGAGGTTAAACTCTGACCTGGTGGGGGGTAGGTGTGCCCCCCAGAAAGTCCTGGCGTGCCAGGCAATTGCCCAACCTCAGGGTGGTGACCCTGGGTTCGGGAACCAGGCTCAGAGGTTAAACTCTGACCTGGTGGGAGGTAGGTGTGCCTCCCTGGAAGTCCTGGCCTGCCAGGCAATGGTTCAACCTCAGGGTGGTGACTCTGGGTTGGCTAACCAGGTTCAGGGGATAAACTCTGACCTGTTGGGGGGTAGGTGTGCCCCCCAGAAAGTCCTGGTGTACCAGGCAGTGGTCCAACCTCAGAGTGCTGACTCTGGGTTGGATAACCGGGTTCAGAGGTTAAACTCTGACCTGGTGGGGGGTAGGTGTGCCCCCCAGAAAGTCCTGGCGTGCCAGGCAATTGTTCAACCTCAGGGTGGTGACCCTGGGTTGGAGAACCAGGTTCAGAGGTTAACCTCTGACCTGGTGGGAGGTAGGCGTGCCTCCCAGAAAGTCCTGGTGTGCCAGGCAGTTGCCCAACCTCAGGGTGGTGACTCTGGGTTGGATACCCAGGTTCAGAGGTTAAACTCGGACCTGGTGGGAGGTAGGTGTACCTCCCAAGAAGTCCTGCTGTGCCAGGCAATTGTCCAACCTCAGGGTGTTGACTCTGGGTTGGATGACCAGGTTCAGAGGTTAAACTCTGACCTGGTGGGGGGTAGGTGTGCCCCCAGAAAGTCCTGGCGTGCCAGGCAATTGCCCAACCTCAGGGTGGTGACCCTGGGTTGGGGAACCAGGCTCAGAGGTTAAACTCTGACCTGGTGGGAGGTAGGTGTGCCTCACAAAAAGTCCTGGTGCGCCAGGCAATTGTTCAACTTCAGGGTGGTGACTCTGAGTTGAATGGCCCAGTTCAGAGGTTAAACTCTGACCTGGTGGAGGGTCAGTGTGCCCTCCAGGAAGTCCTGGCGTGCCAGGCAATTGTTCAACTTCAGGGTGCTGACTCTGAGTTGAACGGTCAGGTGCAGAGGTTAAACTCTGACCTGGTGGGGGGTAGGTGTGCCTCCCAGGAAGTCCTGGTTTGCCAGGCAGTGATCCAGTCTGAGGGTACAGACCCTGGGCTGAAAGACCAGGTCAGGGTGTCCCCCCGGACCTGGAGGGAGGGGCTACTGATAACAGTGCCCCTACCATGTTGTCTTCTGAGGAAGCCACTCCTAGTTGGAGGGTGCTGGACCCCAGAAGGGAGGGCAGGGGGAGGGAAGCCTCACCCCGGGCCCTAGTCCAACCTGAAGGTACAGACCCCAGGTTGGAGGGCCAGTTGCAGGTTAACAGCCCTGCACTGGTGGAGGAATGGTACAGGGCGACTTCTGTAAGCACCCTGACCATGTTGGACTCTGGGGGTACCGCTCCAGGAGGGAGGGTACAGAGCCCCAGAGGGGAGGACCAGGTTCAGGCTGTCATCCCTGACCTGGTGAAGGGGAGAGTGGTTAAAGGGTGCCCAGCACCTGGGGCTACTGCCCCCCACTCTCCACAGCCACAGTGGTTGGAGAGCTTTGAGAGGCCTGGGGCCTGGCTCTCATCCCTGGCAGCTGTCAGTAATCACTGTGGCTTGCTGTCCGGGTGGACAGAGTTATCCCTGGGGAGGGGACAAGTGTCACACCCCGGGGGTAGAGTGGGCAACACCACTGTGTTGGTCATGGTGGTACTATCCTGCTCCTGGGATACATCTATGAGTAAAGTAAGGTTAGGTGCTGCACAGATGGGATCCGCAGGTAAGGAGAAAGGTTCCCCATGGGTTGGCTTAGTGGGCCCTGAGAGTATGGACAGAGGGATCCAATTGGAGTCAGGAAGGCGAAGAACTGGAGCATGCCCCTGCTGTTGTGGGCCTGGGTCCTTGTTCTGTCGCCTCAAACAGGGATGTACATCAGGATAGTGATTGTTCTCCCCTGGCTTTAGGCTGGTAGAGGGTCATGTTGGACCTGGCTTTTTGACAGGGACATCCCCAAACTTTTTGCCTCCTTCCTCCTATTTTTTCTGACCTTTTGTTGTTGGCTTTTGACCTCTGGGCACTTTACCACTGCTAACCAGTGCTAAAGTGCATATGCTCTCTGTGTAAATTGTACTACTGATTGGTTTATCCATGATTGACTATTTAATTTACTTGTAAGTCCCTGGTAGAGTGCACTACATGTGCCTAGGGCAGGTAGATTAAATGCTACTAGTGGGCCTGCAGCACTGGTTGTGCCACCCACCTCAGTAGCCCCTTAACCCTGTCTCAGGCCTGCCATTGCAAGGCCTGTGTGTGCAGTTTCACTGCCACTTCGACTTGGCATTTAAAAGTACTTGCCAAGCCTAGAACTCCCCTTTTACTACATATAAGTCATCCCTAATGTGTGCCCTAGGTAACCCCTAGAGCAGGGTGCTGTGTAGGTAAAAGGCAGGACATGTACCTGTGTAGTTATATGTCCTGGTAGTGTAAAACTCCTAAATTCGTTTTTACACTACTGTGAGGCCTGCTCCTTTCATAGGCTAACATTGGGGCTGCCCTCATACACTGTTGAAGTGGCAGCTGCTGATCTGAAAGGAGCAGGAAGGTCATATTTAGTATGGCCAGAATGGTAATACAAAATCCTGCTGACTGGTGAAGTCGGATTTAATATTACTATTCTAGAAATGCCACTTTTAGAAAGTGAGCATTTCTTTGCACTAAAATCTTGTTGTGCCCTTCAATCCACGTCTGGCTAGGTTTAGTTGACAGCTCCTTGTGCATTCACTCAGACACACCCCAAACACAGGGTACTCAGCCTCACTTGCATACATCTGCATTTTGAATGGGTCTTCCTGGGCTGGGAGGGTGGAGGGCCTGCCCTCACACAAAGGACTGCCACACCCCCTACTGGGACTCTGGCAGACAGGATTGAACTGAAAGGGGGCTTGGTGCATTTCTTAGACACTCTTTGAAGTCACCCCCACTTCAAAGGCACAACTTAGTATAAAACAGGGCCTCTGCCCTACCTCATCAGACACTTGCTGGAGAAGAAACCTGAACCAGAAACTACATCCTGCCAAGAAGAACTGCCTGGCTGCTCAAAGGACTCAACTGTCTGCTTTTCTACAAAGGACTGCTGCCTTGCTGTTGGCCTGCTGCCTTGCTGAACTCTTGTCTGGCTGTAAAAGTGCTCTCCAAGGGCTTGGATAGAGCTTGCCTCCTGTTCCCTGAAGTCTCAGGACCAAAAAGACTTCTCTCTTCCTCTTGGACGCTCCGTGCGCCGAACTTTTCAACGCACAGCTTGTTCCGCGGCAAGAAAAACGCCGCACTCCGACGCTGATCAACGCAACGTCTTCGGGACGACCGAAACTTTGACGCACGGCCTCGCAAGGACAACGCCGCCCGACTTTCCAGGAGAAATCGACGCGACGCCTGCCGTGAGATCAAAACTTTGACGTACGGCCTCGCAAGGACAACGCCGCCCGACTCCGCAGGAGAAATCGATGCGACGCCTGCCGTGAGATCGAAACTTCGACGCGCAGCCCCGCAGAACAACGCGCAGCCGGAAAACAAGCAGGAAAATCTACGCACAGACCCGGGACATCTGGTACTCCCCGCAAACCACAGTAAGAGACTGTCCGTGCGCCGGAAGACGACGCCCGACTCCCCGCGTGGAAAATAACAACGCAAGTCCGTGTGTGCTGAGGAGAAATCGACGCACACACCAGTTTTCCACGCACCTCTTCTCCTGTGGCCCTCTGAGGAGAGTTTCCACCAGAAACCAGGTACTTTGTGTTTGAAAGAGACTTTGTTTACTTTCTAAAGACTTAAGACACTCTCTATCACTTTTCAGTGATATCTTTACAAATTCGTATTGCAACTTTGATCGTTTTGACCTGAAGATACCCAGATAAATATTATATATTTTTCTAAACACTGTGTGGTGTATTTTTGTGGTGTTATGCTATGGTGTTGTATGATTTATTGCACAAATGCTTTACACATTGCCTTCTAAGTTAAGCCTGACTGCTCGTGCCAAGCTACCGGAGGGTGAGCGCAGGCTGATTTTCGATTGTGTGTGACTTACCCTGACTAGATTGAGGGTTCTTGCTTGGACAGAGGGCAACCTGACTGCCAACCAAAAACCCCATTTCTAACAATCACTCACTCAATGTCCAGATGGTAGGACTTGCTGACAAGTATGTCTCCCACGTCACTGTCAACTATCCTGGATCGGTGCATGATGCCTTTGTCCTGAGGAATAGCAGCGTCCCACAGCTGGTGGCACAACTACAGTCTTATAGGTAAGCCTGAGTCCCCACCCAATGTATGTGAGTTTATGCCCATAGGAGTTATTACCCTTGCCATTGTGCAAGGCTAATGTGTGTCCCTCATTTCCTCCAAGTGACTCCGGCTATGTAAACCTGTCCTGGCTCTTGACCCCTGTTAGGAATCCTAGAACAGGGACTGAGAATAGATATAATGATGCTCATGGGCATACTAGGAGGAATGTTGAACTTACCTTCGGTCTCCTGAAGGCCAGGTTTAGGTGCCTCCATCTGACAGGTTGATCCCTATGCTACTCTCCTGAGAAGGTCTGCAAGATTGTTGTGGTGTGCTGCATGCTGCACAATTTGGCCCCCTGATGCCAGGTGCCCTATCTGCAGGAGGAGGGGGGTGACAATGCAGCTGTGGCGGCAGAGGACACTGAGGATAGTGAGGAGGAGGAAGATGAGGAGACACATATCGTACAGCAGGACTTCCAATTACACTAAGGTAGGTCTGTTGAAGTATACATTTCTCCATTACAGTGTTGTGCTGTGTGGCTGTAGCATAATGCCAGTCACTACCTTTGTATCCCACCTGAGTGTCACCTATGCCTTCCCTTGTTGCAGATGTTGGTGTGGGTAAAACAGTGTAATGCTGTGATGTGTACAGACTGCTGAGACACATGTAGGATGGATGAACACATTACAGTACATTTGCACAGGATCATGCAGTTGAATGCAGTTCAATACATTGTACATTTCCTTCAGATAAAGCACTATTACTCAAGGTGTGTCCAAGGGTGTTTATTTATAAATTTGGTATACAGTGCAAACTGCAATAGGGTGGGGTGATCGTTGGGAAAAGTCCAGTGTAGTGGGCCAGTCTGTTTGTAGCACAGGTCCGGTGTCCAAGGGGCAATAGGAAGAGGAGCAGTGGCAGTTCAAAGTGGACAAGGTGACACAGTGGAACACAAGGGGGACATTCTGGAGGGGCTTATTTCCTGGTGGTGTTCTTGGCAACTGTCTCTGGTGTCTGACTGGGTCTCTGTGAACGTTTGCAGGGTGTTTCAACTTCTGCAGGAGGAAGGGTGCAGAGGGCCTATGGGTCCTGTGGCAGTGTCGCGTAGGCTCTCATTATCCTAATGAGACTACTGGATTTTGTGCGGCAAGATCGTTTACAGTGTGGGGGACTACGTCTGACCCACGGTGGAGGACCCTTGTCACTCTAAATCTGGGTTTTGCTCCGGCTAACTAGCAGTGCCTCATCTCTCCCAAATGGAAGAGACAATTGGGCAGCCGAGCGCATGACATCTTAGCACTTCCCAAGGAAGTCGTGGTCACTCAGATCACAACCGGTTCTCTCATACACAGTACGGTCTCATATATAAATGACGAAGGCAGTTTAAGTTTTAAAGATTGGTTTAATAAAACAACTGCATTGTAAATAGCAAAGCGTGAGCTGCAATAACCAGAACTACACAACACAGTAGGATTAAAATAGTAACGATGAGAATGAAGCACAAGGATAAGGCTATCATAGTGCCGCTAGATCATTTTCTGTCTAAGTTATATTTAGAGCGCAGCATGTGAAGCTCTAAGCCTGCCTTTCAGGTTCCCCGGGAGGACATCAACCCTCATACCTGAGCAAAGGCCTGTAATCTGCATCAGTATCTGCAACGGGGCATTCAGCATCTAGTTGTAGGTTCCTGGCCGGAATCTCCCTCTTGACGTGTACTAGGTCTAGGAAGTGTTTTTATAACTAACACGCAGATGTTCTAAGAAAATGTCCCTATGTAAGGATGTGTATTTTCTACAAATACTATAGACTAAACTTCTACCACGTGTACCGGCAATGTACCAGACTGTGGCCTTGACTGAAGCACAGGGCGATCAAGAATGCATTATTTGAGAACACAGTGCTGAACTAAGCTAAACAGTGTGATAGAAGAAATTAAAACAAGACCGTAAAACTGGTTATTGTAAAATAACAGTGCGAAGTTGAATAAAATATATCTAGGGCAAAGTGCACAGCGGCCTAATACGAGAAACTAACGTGCATGAAGCTATATTAAAAATGGCTACACTACACCCTCCCCTTGTCGGTAGACAGTGGTTTGAGCCTAAGCTAAAATGCCCTAAGCTAAAATATATTTAAAACCCTACTTAATTTTAACAACTTAAGAGGACACACAAGCATACCATTTGGCAATTTTAAAATGAGCATGCGGCCAAAAGCCAAATTCAAAGGAAAATGTCAATTTAGGACAGTTCCAAATCAAGCATCAGTCATGGAAAGCAGGAGATTCTCCACCTCGGCAGATGACAAAACCGGTAAATCCATGCCAAAAACTACCAAGGAGCAGGTGTGTTCCAGAGCCCCAGCGTCAACCAAGGCGGCATCCTGTGCCGTGCCTATGAACGTGTTAATGGTAACTTCCTCCAGGAAGGTGTAGCTCGTAATTAGCCTCTCTGAGCAAACACAGCCACACTGCGCATATCTGGTAATGAACCCTCACAGAGAACATCAACAGATCAGGATCAATCACTGAGGGGCGTTGCTGTGAGAGACAAACTTCCAGTGCCTGTTCAAAAGAGCACCAACGGCACCGAAACATGAGCTGCACACAATCCAAAACTGGTCTGAATGACAGAGACCAGACACACCCCAAACGTTCCAGTAGTGTTGCTCCAAAGTGCTGCATCATGCGTTCACGACACAGCTGCGCTGATGGGAGCGCCCTCATTTGTCCTTGTTGCGGCGGAACAACCACTGCGGAAAAGCAACAGCAATAGCAAAATGCCGTTTAATAAAGCCAAAGTTATCGGAAATCCCCCAAAAATGCCTCAGAAAATTGAATGAATAACCGAATATGGAGGAAAAGGTGAGAACAAAACCAATGCCAACAGCTTTGAAAAAATGTGCTAATCCAGCCGTGCTGGATGCATTAAATATACGGCCCACGAGTTCACCAAAGTGTCTCGGAAAGTTTGTATTTAACAGGGACTGTATTTCCGCCGATGACCTTGCCACCTGAAGTGCGTAGGTCTTGCGTGCAGATGAAAGGGCCACATGCTTCTGAAACAATAAAGCCTTCAGTCTACCTAACTTGTCAAAATTCACCTTGGAAGTAGCAATGTGAGGCCAAATATCTGCTACCTCCCTAATTTTAGTGGGGGGAAACAACACGTTCCCGCAGAATGTAACGACCTTAGTGACCGAAACAATGTAAACTATTCCGGCCCGCATGCCACAACAGTCTTCACTATTGAGAAGGACGTAGCTGCCGTTTGAAAGCACCTGGAACGTGCGTTTAATCAAGGGGACCGGAACTCCCTTCAGATAGCAAGCCAAGTTCGCAACTGAGGCATTACACGCCCCATTCAAGGACAGCTGCTTACAAATCATCGAATGGCTGACTGAAGTCTCACATTCACTGCCGCTAAGAAAGACCTCTTTCATGCCATTGAGGCATTAGTACGAGAAGGGAAGCTCCCACACCTCATGGATGTAACTATCGCCCAACTTTTCATATCTGCCTACCAGAACATGTTTCAAACAAGAAGTGAATTGTATTGTAGAAATAGGCAGATTAATAACCCTGTGTATCAACCACTCTGCTGAGGGGATTCGGCCACGGTAAAAGGCAATCTTTCTATCTTTTCAATGTTGAGCATGACGTAAGTCACCTCCTTTTTAGCCATTAGTTGTTGTTGTCGCGTAAAATTAAAAGAAATATTTCATCAATGGGAGCATCTTCTAGTGGGGGACTGAGTAGACGTGGCACCCCCTCGCCACTGACATTGGCTGGGGCACATGTGGGGATGTAAGTGATGTGTTAGGGTACTTGTTTGTGACATATTCCCCATTTCTACCTTTCCCAATGATGTTGGTATTGTCTTCCCACCTTTGGTAGTTTGTAGTGATTGATTGTGGGATTGGTAATTCTACATGCTGTACATGCATTGGTGGTGGATGTGCATGCAGAGCTGGAAGGGTTGCGCTTGCAGTGTGTATGGCATGAAGGGGTTGACATTTAGGTGTGGTAATTGGGGTGAAGCACTAGTTGAGATGGAGTAGGGTGAAGGGAGTCAGGGCGAGGGGGTGAGTTGGCATGCAGGTATGGGGGAGTGATAGGTTGAAAATGGTGACTCACCAGTATCCATTCCTCTGGCTGCTTCAGTGAGGCCCACAGGATGCAGTATTGCCAACACTGGCTCCTCCCATGCTGTCAGCTGTGAGAAGGAGGTGGGGTCCACCGCCAGACCTCCTGATGGCAAGCTGGTGCCTTCCTGCAATGGAACGCACGTCTTCCTTATGGCGACCCTTGTGGGTGGATGTTGTCCCACGGCATTCACCCTGTCCACAATTCTCCACCATAGCTCCTTCCTCCTGGCAATGGAGATCTGCTGTACTTGTGCTCCAAACAGCTGACTATTTCCTCCACCATGACCTGCAACTCCTCATCAGTAAAACGGGGGTGCCTTTGTGGGGACCTGGGTGTTGTGTGGTGTGTGTTGTGCAGAGGGTGTGTGATCTAGTGGGGTGTGTGATGTGTGAGGGATGAATGGATAGTTGTGGTATCTGTGTACAGTTGTCTCTGGGATTGGCGTTGCAAGTTGTGGTGGTCTTCTCGTGTTTGTAAAAGTTTGTGGTTGTTGGGGGGGTGTTTTATAGTGCCGTTGGTGGGTGTGTGGGGTGTGTGCAATTGTGTCAGATTAGTTTTTTTTGTTCTGGCCAATCTTGTCTTGATTTGTATTTGGGTGACGATTCCTGCCTTGGCAGCGTGCACCGCCAATGGTTTACCACTGCTGAATGTCTGCTGTGGTGATTCGTGGGTCATTATTTGGAGGGCATTGTTTTTGTGGCGTAACGGTATGAATGGTAGTTTTGACAGTTTATCACGTTCAGTGGGTCTGGCAGATTTGTGGTTGTGGCTGATTTCTGTCAGTTTTGTGTGTATGTGTCATAATCTGGCAGACGGATGATCGCCTCCATGGCGGTATATTGGCGGTATGTTGGCGGCATTCACCCCAGCAATATTCTGTATTTAACGCCAATGTCATAGTGAGGTCGTAACTGTCTATGCCATGTTAACCGAAAATAATACGTTAACATTCAAAGATATGTTTCCTAGAATAAATTGTTGATTGCACTAGATATTTTTATTCTCTTTGTTGCAGGTGTAATTTTTCCAGAAACCTGTTAACTGCTGGATGGATACTTGTTTTGTAGTGGACAACTAATGGGCAAGTACTCACCAAGGGGAGAGGAGGCAACAGGAAGAATGAGTCATGAGAAGAACTGTCTGGACCACAGAAAGATGATGTATCTTTTCAAGTTCTAATTTCTATTGATTATTAAACAAGTGTGAGAAAATGGGGAGTTTGGCTATTCCCAGGAGGTATTAAAACCCTACTTGAGGATGCAGGAGGTGAAAGAAAATAATGTTGCAACATAGAATGTTGTGCTTATATTAGTGCGTGTTCCTAGAGTAGCAGCCGAAGTCCTTTCTCAACTCTCTGACAGGAATCATCTTTGAGTTTCTGACATTTGTCTATAAGAGAGGTTGCATAATCTATTTTATTGTATTTTTTGATTGTCTGCTGATTTGGAGCTGAGAATACTTTCAGCTTGATGTCAGAGGTTTTATGCTTGTGCATTGATTTCTCTGATCAAAAATCTTCATTGAGTATCTGAACTGATACCTTATTTTCGTCATGTTCTAATTTATTCAGATTAGGGAATTTCCTTTATGGAACAAGCTTGCTGCATTTTATAACAACAAATACTTTTATTTTAACTAAAATTTTATTTTACTTTACATTGAAGTATCAATTATTGCATTATGTTCAGTTCTAAAGCTAATATTTAAAAGACTGATGACTTCATTACAAGTGTGGCAGTCCCACCGCATGACCGCCAAACACTAGGGGAGTAATGTTCTCACCAGTCTGACTGGCAGGAACATTGCAATAGAGAGTTTCCGCAGGTCAGACCGGCAGGAACAGTGCTACAAGATACCACTCGGCTCCCTTAAAAAGGAAGAGTGCTATCTCACAGCAGAGAGGGGGCCAACCACCACTCTTAGATTATACAATGTCTGCAAAGCAGACAGGTGGGCATTCCGAAGGTGCTGGGCAGGGAGGCTCCTGACCTGCCCATGCCATTGGCATAGCCCAGCACACCCTCACTGACAGCCTTTCCATGTTGGTGAAACTATCATAGAAAGGCTGACGGTGAGGGGAGTTGTAATCAGCGAGGTGGAGCTGAGTGCAGTGCTGCCCTGGCTGAGTACAACTCAGACTGCCATCATGCCATCGGGAACCAGGTTCCCAGCATGGACATCGGTCCCCTGACAGGTCATAATTAGACGGTCAGACCGCTTGGAGTGTGACAGTCTAACCATCTGACCGTCAACGCAAGTGTGGCGGTCCTTGGACCTCCACACTTGGAATGAGGTCAAAATTCAATTATAAGAATAAAGGGCCAGATGTACGAAAAAAACAAATTGCGATTTGCAATTTGCGAGTCTCTGCGACTCGCAAATTGCAAGTCGCAATTTGGGATGCAGAAAGGTGTCTCAGACACCTTCTGCAAGTCGCTATGGGGTCGCAAAGACCCACCTCATTAATATTAATGAGGTGGGTCGCAAATTGCGGCCCCATAGCGACTATGGGCACTCGCTAACATGGAGGCCTGCTGACGTCAGCAGGCCTCCATGTTAGCGACCTGCTGCTCAATAAAGCAGGTTTTTTTTTTTTTAAACGTAGCCCGTTTTCCCTAAGGGAAAACGAGCTGCATTTTAAAAAAATCCGAAACCTTTTGTTTCGTTTTTTTCAGGGCAGGGAGTGGTCCGTTGGACCACTCCCTGCTCTGAAAAACTATTTTTGGGTGCAATCACAAACTGGAAGGGGTCCCATGGGGACCCCTTCCAATTTGCGATTGTGTTACCATCCACTTGAAGTGGATGGTAACTGCAATGCCATTTGCGACCGCATATGCGGTCGCAAATGGTATTGCATACCATTGCGAGTCGCAAATAGTAAGGGAACACCCCTTCCTATTTGCGAGTCGCACATGCATATTGCGAGTCGGTAACGACTCGCAATATGCATTTGTGCATTGCAAACCCACGTTTGCGAGTCGCAAACGGCGATTTTCGCCGTTTGCGACTCGCAAAAGGGTTGCTACATCTGGCCCTTAATTCTTTAACTCATTCAAAAATCTTTTTATTGACTGTACTAAATGTCATTAATGATTTAACATATAATTGAATTGATGTAGATGTCTGCTCCTTTTAATGTCTCCTAGTCAAAGAATAAAGGTCCATACGACCACTGCCGGGGTTGTTTATTGATTATACCTAAAGACTGAGGTAAGGCAAGCTCTTACCTCCACTAAAGTTGGACAGTTGGAAAAGAGGACCTTCGGGACTACTCCAGTCTACCACCCGTGATGCAGGGTCCATGCAGCTCAGCAGGAGAGGGGATCCACGCAGCCAGTTGTAGTTCCAGTTGGTGCCTGCAGTAGCAGGGGAGTGACTCCTTCACCCCTAGGGAAATTCCTTCGCTCTTCTGATGCAGGCTGAAGACAGGCTGTCAGAGGATGCACAACTGAGAAACAGTTGCAGTTGCTGGCAAGAGCCAGAGATACATTGTTGCAGAAGGTGTCTTGTTTATTGTTGCAGCTTGTAGAGCTCCTGGAGGGTCCAGATGCAGTTTCTTCAGTCAGAAGTCAAAGTGGATGATGCAGAGGATTCCTGCTGAAGTCTTGCAATCTGAATCTGGGGATCCACTCAAAGGAGATACCCTAAATAGCCCTGAAAGGGGGATTGGTCAGCAAACCAGGTAAGCACCTATCAGGGGAGAACTCTGACGTCACCTGCTGGCACTGGCTTCTCACATGCTCCCAGAGTTCCCTGCCAACCTTGAATCCAAGATGGCATAACCCAGGGTCCCTCTGGAGGAGCTCTGAGCACCACCTTGGGGTGGTGATGGGCAACAGAGTAGCTACTCCCCTTTCCTTGGTTCAGTTTTGTGCAAGAGCAGGGACTGGGGGTCCCTGAACCGGTGTAGACTAGATTATGCAAGGAGGGTACCAAATGTGCCCTTCAAAGCATTTCCAAGGGCTTGGGGACGCAACCCCTCCCAAGTCTGTAACACCTATTTCCAAAGGGAGAAGGTGTAACACCCCTCTCCCAAAGGAAATCCTTTGTTCAGCCTTCCTGGGCTCGAGCTTTTCAAGAAACAGGAGAGCAGAAACCTGTCTGTGAGGTGGCAGCAGCTGGGGCTTTCTGGAAAACCTCAGAAGACTGAAATGGCAATAGTGGGGGGTCCTCTAAGGAGCCCTCGGAGGGCATGGAATCATACAACCAATGCTTGCAAAAGCCTTGGGGTATGTTTCCAACATGTTTGATACCAAATTTCAACCCCTACCCTTTCAAAGGCTACCACAACCACTGTCATTGGGATTAAGGGGGTCTTTGGAGTGCCACCTGTGTTGCCACCTGCTTGACAAGTGCCACAGGAATGACAAAACTCCTTGGTATCTTCTCACATGTGAGGCCAGTGAACGTGAGGGACCAGTCTGTCTAGATGTCCAGCAAGGGGAATGTCATGTGCCAAGTCAACAAAAACTCTCTGTATTGCAGAAGGATGATCAATCTTCTGGTGGCAACCGGTTTGGGTTCCCTAGCTTCTGAATAGAGGAGGTTGTTTTCCCAGTACACCCTGTGGGTGCCACTGACATCCGCTGCCTCTTCTTTGACAGCTTGCTGTCTCAAATCCTCAAGTGTGGGACAAGTCTGTTGAGCCACGCTTAACTCCTCCCTGGCAGGCCCCCTGCACCTAAGAGTTCAGCTGTGTCAGCTTGAAGTTCTTCAGGTGTAGGTTATGTCCAGAGAGTTGGCTTCTCCTCCTCAAAGGGGGAATAATTAGTGGAGGGAGTGATAGTGGATAGTTTCTTACTCTTTCTACCCATTGTTTGGAAAGTTCTCGGTACTTAGTTTTAGGATCCATGTTTCCCTGTTCTCTTTGCTTCTTGGCCTGAGCCCTGATTAAAGCAAAGATATGCTCAGGAATGCCCAGCATGGCTGCATGGGCCTCCAACTCCACTTCAGCCCAAGCTGAAGTCTCCAAGTCGTTCCCTAGTAGATACTCTACAGGTAGGTCTGTGGATACTACATCTTTTTTTGGGCCATTAGCCCCCCCTCCAGTTGAGATCCACAACTGCCTTGGGGTGGCTTACAGTGTTGTTATGGGTGTCAGTCCTTGGTACTGATGACCAAGTAGGTGTGGCTCAGAGGTCACCAGTTTTTTAGTCCCCAGGGTGACACTGGCACCTGTGTCCCTGTAGGCCTCAACCTGAACACCATTTGTTAGGGGTTGTTGCTTGTACTTATCCACATTAAGGGTACAAGGAACAAGGGTGGCAAGGTCAATGCCACCATCAGAGACTAAAACAGCCTCAGTGGTTTCCCTAACTAAACCAACCCCCACTACATTTCCCAGAGTGAGCCCTGCTACACCCTTGGACTGAATATTTGTAGTATTAGTTTTCCCACCACCATTGCTATTGCTAGTTGTAGCAGTGGGGGTAGTGGTGGTAGGAGGTTTAGTGCTTTCTTAGGGCAAGAGCTGTCTCCTGCCCAATGACCTTTGTTTCTACAAATATAGCACCAAGGCTTTGTATTTTGATTGTGGTGAGAAGAGGATTTAGACCCACCCCAAGAAGATTTTTCTGGGCCTGATGAAAGCTCTTTGTTTTTATCTTTGTCCCCACCTTTATCATGTGACTTACGATCCTTCTTCTTGTCCTTGTCACCCCTTGTATGAGCTTTTCTGCTCAGCCTTGTTCTGACCAATTTGTCTGCCTTCTTTCCCAATTCTTGTGAAGAGGTCAGTTTTGAGTCTACCAAGTATTGGTGCAATGCTCTCTTAGTAATAGATTATACAAACCCTTATAGTCAGACAGTTTGCTGCCATGTAACCAGCCTTCTAAAGCTTTAACAGAAGTCCACAGTCAACCCAATCCTGTGAGGCCTCTTTTCTAGTCTCCCTGAACGTGATCCTATATTGTTCAGTGGTGAGGCCATAACCATCTAAGAGTGCTGTTTATAAAACATTGTAATTGTCTGCACCCTCATCTCTGACAGTGAGAAGTCTTTCCCTCTTCTTGTCAGAGAAGGACAACCAGAGAATAGCAGCCCACTACCTTCGAGTCTAAACTTTACAGGCCCTGTCAAGTGCAGCAAAACACTTGTATATGTCATCCCCCACCCGGTATTAGAGAACAATTTTTTGCAGGTTTCTGGAATCTATGGAGTCCACCCTGACGCTATAATCCCTGAACCTGCTGATGCTGTCACCATGGTGTGCTGACCCAACCCCTGCCTCTCCCTCTCCACTGCCAAGGCCTCCCTATCCTGGGCTAGCTGTTGCTACTGCAGCCTCAGCCTGGTCTCCTCCAGTCTCAGCTTTCTGGGCTCTTTATCTATAGAGTCATCCGCTGGAGTTGTGCAGTGTGACCCTTCAGACACTGAAGTGAAATGAGAGTGGGCAGAAGTGGGTCTTTCCCTAGTCTTGGTGATCCTAGCTACCTGTCCTCTGGGTGTAAAGGGAGCCCTACCCTAGAGACTTTCTGTCCCACTACTAGCTACACTACTTGGTCTGCTAGGAACAAGATCCTTTGAAGTGTCGTAGTTTGGACTCTTGCTCTGGGCAAGACTGCTGGTTCAAGGATGACAGTACTTATGTTTGTAGGCGACTATGCCTATCCTACAACAAGTTGCAACTGTAGTCCCAACCCTTCTGGCTCACTAATAGTACCTCACCAATGACCTAAACAGTTAAAGGTGATTTGTAGCAGCCGTTACGCACGGACTCAGAAGTATGCCATCTCAGGGAGTGTCGTGGTTAAACGAAGAGATATATCATGTCTCACCCAAACACAGACAATAACGAAGATGCAGTAATGTTTCAATTGTTTTTATTTAATACAATGCGGTATATCACATGGGCTGCAATGATTAGGATAATGAACAGTGCAAGAAATAAAATTGTAAAGACTAGAGTCATGATTATGAAGACCCCCACCATCTTGTGTTAGAATGGAAAGACATAAAGGGGGTTATTCCAACTTTGGAGGAGGTGGTAATCCGTCCCAAATGTGACGGATTTACCACCAGCCGTATTACGAGTTCCACAGGATATAATGGACTTGTAATACGGCTGGTGGTATATCCGTCACTTTACCGTCACTTTTGGGACGGATTACCACTTCCTCCAAAGTTGGAATAACCCCCAAAGTGTATAATATGTCCTAGTACCCTATCGTGATAGGCCTGACCTTCTACCTAGAGGAGAGCTGGGTATGTTAAACCTAATCTGACAATGCCATGTCCCTGGGAGGAACCCCCAACCCTTGTTACCTTGAAATGAGTGTTGAGCTCAGACTTCGGAAGAACACAACGCCCGGGTCACTGTCAAGGCGACGTGCAGCATCGATAGCAGCGATGGAATCTGGTCGGAATCCCTCTGATTATCTGTCTAAAATGTGAGGTATTTATAAAGATCTACTTGGACCCCTGACGTAGGTTGTTCCAAAACAATAGATAACACTGCATGCTTGGGACAGTAAATTGTAATGTGAGCACCCACAGTTTGTTTGTCTTTGTCGTATGAGTTGACACCTTAGCGCGGTGACACTGATAACATAACTCTAAACAAAAGGGCCTAACTATAAACAAGGCAGCCATCTTAGAAGAATTAATTAAATAAATGGTCTAAGACAGAGCAAGCTAAGTAGGTTAAAAGTCACTAGGTGACGGGGCACGAGTCTGCAAGCCAAAGGCTAAGCTAACTTCTGTTATCCCATTAAAACAAACTAGGACTCACTACAGAAGAACCCTCCTCTGAACCTTAAAGATTATCCTCTAATTCAATGGGGTTAGAGTCTCCCTCCTTCTACTCCTCCTGGATACCAGCATGTTCTTGGTCATCCTGAAGAAGGAGGCTCAGACGTAAACTCTTATTAGGATTGTTCTCCATGACTAGCTTTCTCTCTGAACACAGTCCCTTCAGTTCCTTGAAGGTCATGTCCTCATAAGGAGGGTCCATGACCTCAGAGCTAGGTCCAGCTGCAGACATGGTGTGTGTGTTAGGGTGGTGGAGGGTGTACCTAACCTACCTAACCTCTACTCTCTCATAAAAGAGGTTCAAAGGCTTAGGGACACATGTACGTACCATATTTCCTGTCACAAATGGCCCGATTAGCAAAATTGGACTGTTTCCGACAGGAAAAAAATACATTTTGGTATGTACAGAGACTATTTTGCGATTTAGTAATCTATTTACCGAATCGCAAAATAGGTTTGCGAGTCGCAATTAGGAAGGGGCTTTCCCTTCCTAACTGCGAGTCGCAGTGCGATGTAGCATTGTTTTGTGACAGTGAATGCGGTTACGAAACAATCGCAGTTAGCACCAGTTTTAAACTGGTGGTAACCCATTCGCAAACAGGAAAGGGTCCCCATGGGACACCTCCTCCTTTGTGAATGGCAGTGAAAATATTTTTTCAGAGCAGGCAGTGGTCCCACGGACCTCTACCTGCTCTGAAAAATTGAAAAGAAAGCTTTTCATTTTTGTTTTTGAAATGCATCTTGTTTTCCTTTACACCATCCTTGTGAGGGCGGCCATTCCCAATGGGGTCGCAAATTGCGACCTACTTCATGAATATTCATGAGGTAGGTCATTTGCGACCCCAATGCGGATAGCAAACAGTGTAAAGTACACTGCTGTACATCCGGTTTTGCCACTCGCACATTGAGAGTCGCTAAGACTCACAGTTTGCGAGTCACAAAACCGGATCTTTGTACATGTGGCCCTAGATTCCTAGACTAGGTACTATGTACTGTCTCTAGGTATAGCGTAGTCTTTCCTGTGGAAAGCACAAGGTGACAGAGTAATAAGGCAATACTTATCCCATCGCTGCACCACCAATGTAGTAGGCTGGCCTGGTTTGTAGTGGGTACCTATGGTACTTACACCTTATACCAGGTCCAGTTATCCCTTATTAGTGAAATGTAGGCAGTGTCTAGAAGCCAGGCTCTCTAGAGGTAGCTGTGGATGAGCAACCAAGGCTTATCTAGGAGATATGAAAAGCTCATACAATACCACTGTAGTCACACAGTACTCACACACATGAAAGAGAATACTCAGTGTTACAAAAATAAAGGTATTTTGTTTTGGTGAAACAAATGCCAAAAATACCATAGAGACTATGCTCCCTTAGGAGGTAAGTTAATTTAGAAATTATATACACTAGTATGCGTAAATAGGCATTAAATTAGAAAACAGTGCAATTAGTGAAAATCACAATAGTTAGAAATGGGCCTAGGGGGAGCACAAACCATATACTAAGAAAGTAGAATGTGAAAGTCGGTCTCCCACCCAGTGGGAGTGTAGTGTGTAGAGGGGAGTTGGGAGTACCAGAAAAGCCCAAAGATAAGTACCACAACCCACCCCAGTGAACAGGGAAAGCAGGGGTAAATCACAGTAACTTTATCAGAAAACACACAGAAACGAAAAGAAGAAATATGCGAAACCCAGAAGAAACTGCAAGACACCAACAGTGGATTCCTGGACTAGAAGACCTGTGGAAGAACAGGACCAAGTACAAGAAGCACAGAAGAGTCCAGGAAGAGCAAGAGCCCCTGCTAACCTGGCTAAAGGTACCAAAGAAGAACCACCAGTGAAGAAGAACAGCCAGTACTGCACAGAAGGGGATGAAGTCAGGTTCCTGGGGGATGCAAGTGATGCCCCACGCCAGATGGGAAATTTCAGTCGGGTTTGCGTCGTCGGTGTCTGCCAATGAGCCTTGGCACACGCAAAGCTAGCGGTTAGCGGAAGATGGCGCTGCCTGGGACCAGGAAGGACCGGCTGGACTATACTCAGGAGGGGGGGGCCAAAGGGGCCCTCAGCAATGCAGAAAGCCCACAGAAGGCAAGGCAGCACACAAAGGAGTCCCACAGCATGGGGACAAGAAAGTTGCAAAAGAGGCCCACGCAGCACTACTACAAAGGCTCCCACGTCGCCCGAGAACCACTCAGGAAGCTGTGTGTTGCAGGATAGAGTGCTGGGGGCTGGAGCTACAACATGCATGAGGGTCATGGAGGAAGGAGGATAGAGTGCTGGGGGCTGGAGCTACAACATGCATGAGGGTCATGGAGGAAGGATGCCAACAAGCCTTGCCAGCTTCAAAACATGTAGTGTACAGGGATACTGTCTTGTGTGGGGAGGCAAGCTCTTATCTCCACCAAATTTGAACAGTTGGAAGAAAAGACCATCGGGACCACTTCAGTCCACCACCCGTCATGCAGGGTCCATGCAGCTCAGCAGGAGAGGGGATCCACGCAGTCGGTTGTAGTTGCAGTTGGTGCTTGCAGAAGCAGGGGAGTGCCTCCTTCACCCCAAGGGAGATTCCTTCGCTCTTCTGATCCAGGCTGAAGATGGGCTGTCTTCAGAGATTCCACAACGGGGAACAGTTGCAGTTGCTGGCAGGAGCTGGAGATACAATGTTCCATAAGGCGTTTTGTTTCTTTGTTACAGCTTGTAGAGTTCCTGTAGGGTCCAGATGCAGTTTCTTCAGCGAGAAGTCGAAGTGGAGGATGCAGAGGAATCCTGCTGGACTCTTGCATTCCGAATCTGTGGAACCACCTAAAGGAGAGACCCTAAATAGCTCTGAAATGGGGATTGGTCAGCTAACCAGGTAAGCACCTATCAGGGGAGGGATCTGACGTCCCCTGCTGACACTGGCCTGTCACATGCTCCCAGAGTTTCCTGCCAACCTTGAATCCAAGATGGCAAAACCCAGGGACCCTCTGGAGGAGCTATGAGTGCCGTCCCTGGGGTGGTGATGAACAGGCGAGTTCTCACTCGCCTTTCCTTTGTCCAGTCTCAAGCCTGGGCAAGGACTGGGTGTCCCTGAACCGGTGTAGACTGGATTATGCAAGGAGAGGACCAAATGCACCCTTCAAAGCATTTCCAGTGGCTTAGGGAGGCTACCCCTCCCAAGTCTGTAACACCTATTTCTAAAGGGAGAGGGTGTAACACCCCTCTCCCAAAGGAAATCCTTTGTTCTGCCTGACTGGGCTCGAGCTTTTCAGTCAACAGGAGGGAAGAAACCTGTCTGTGAGGTGGCAGCAGCTGGGGCTGCCTGGAAAACCTCAGAAGGCTGAAATAGCAGTACTGGGGGTCCTCTAAGGAGCCCCCAGAGTGCATGGAATCATTCAACCAACGCTTGCAAAAGCCTTGGGGTATGATTACAAAATGTTTGCTACCAAATATGCCTATGTACGGAGTTACCATTATGTAGCTGGGCATAGGTAGTGACCTATGTCCAGCACACCCGTAAAATGGCATCCTCGCACTCACGAAGCCCGGGAAAATGGTCCTGGAAGTTGTGGGGGCACCTCTGCTAGTACAGGGGTGCCATCACATCCAGGTACTTTGCACCCTGCCCTCAGGGCTGGAGGGCCTGCTATTGGGGTGACTTATAAGTTACCTGGTGCAGTGTAAATGGCAGTGAAAGGGTGCTTGCACCTTTTCACTGAGGCTGCAATGGCAGTCCTGCAGAAGCCTTTGCATGGGCTCCCTATGGGTGGCAAAATACATGCTGCAGCCCATTGGGATTCCTTGGAACCCCAATGACCTGGGTACCTGGGTACCATATACTAAGGACTTTTAAGGGGGCATCAGTTTGCCAATTGAGAGTGAAATACAGAGTTTTGGGAGAGAGAGCATAATCACTGGGATCATGGTTATTAGGATCCCAGTGAACACAGTTAAGCACACTGAAATCAGGCAGAAAAATGGGGGTAACCATGCCCAGAAAGAGGGTACTCTCCTACACAGCCAGAGTGTCTCTCAACTGAAATATGTGTCCATAGTACACAAGACCTGTTTTAATATTTTGTATTTGATATGTACCTCTTATGTTGCATGTTTATTTAGTACAAAAATACCATTAAGGACTGCAGGGAAAAGTTTATTGAAAATATTTATGGAATGTTTGACTCTACCATTTGTTGTAAAAATAATATAAATATTTAAATGTGTTGCTAAGAATACAAGGTTTCAGATAAAACAGGCTTTGCTTTCTTTAAAAACCACATTCTACTATCAAAATCAGAAGCCCTCCTAGCAGTGCGGACACAGTTTGGAATTAGAATGTCCAGCTTTCTTGAAAAATTGATTTAGCCAAAAGGCAGTTATTAGGGTCACAGACTGTTGAAGCCACTGCTACTGGTAGCTGGGGTACTGCTTACAACAGACTCTGACAGCAATTATGTTTTAACCCCTTTGCTGCCAGGCCTTTTCCCCCTCCTGTGCCGAGCCTTTTTTTGGCTATATGGGGCAGTTCGCGCTTAGGCCCTCATAACATTTTGTTCACATAAGCTACCCATGCCAAATTTGCGTCCTTTTTTTCCAACATCCTAGGGATTCTATAGGTACCCAGACTTTGTGGGTTCCCCTGAAGGAGGCCAAGAAATTAGTCAAAATACAGTGAAGTTTTTTTTAAATTTTAAATGGGGAAAAGGGGCTGCAGAAGAAGGCTTGTGGTTTTTTCCCTGAAAATGGAATCAACAAAGGGTTTGCAGGGCTAAAATCACCAGCTTCCCAGCTTTCAGGAACAGGCAGACTTGAATAAGAAAACCCAATTTTTCAACACAATTCTGGCATTTTAATGGGACATACCCCATTTTTACGATTTTTTGTGCTTTCAGCCTCCTTTCAGGCAGTGACAGAAATGGGTATGAAACCAATGCTGGATCCCAGAAACCGAAACATTTCTGAAAAGTAGACAACATTCTGAATTCAGCAAGGGGTAATTTGTGTAGATCCTACAAGGGTTTCCTACAGAAAATAACAACTGAAAAAAAAAATTGAAATTGAGGTGAAAAAAACTGCAATTTTTCTCTACGTTTTACTCTGTAACTTTTTCCTGCAATGTCAGATTTTTGAAAGCAATATACCATTACGTCTGCTGGTTGCGGGGATATATAGGGCTTGTAGGTTCATCAAGAACTCTAAGTACCCAGAGCCAATAAATGAGCTGCATTCTATACCGCGTATACAGCAATTCATTTGCTGAAATATAAAGAGTAAAAAATAGCTATCAAGAAAACCTTTGTATTTTCAAAAGGGGCACAAGATAAGGTATTGAGGTGCAGTGGTTATTTGCACATCTCTGAATTCCGGGGTGCCTATACTAGCATGTGAATAACAGGGCATTTCTCAAATAGATGTCTTTTTTACACACTCTCTTATATTTGGAAGGAAAAAATGTAGAGAAAGACAAGGGGCAATAACACCTGTGTTGCTATTCTATGTTCCTCCAAGTCTCCCAATAAAAATGATACCTCACTTGTGTGGGTCGGCCTAGCACCTGCGACAGGAAATGCCCCAAAACACAACGTGGACACATCCCATTTTTTGACAGAAAACAGAGGTGTTCTTTGCAAAGTGCCTACCTGTAGATTTTGGCCTCTAGCTCAGCCGGCACCTAGGGAAACCTACCAAACCTGTGGATTTTTGAAAAATGATACCTCACTTGTGTGGGTGGGCCAGGTGCCTCCAACAGAATAAGGCCAAAAACTTGTAGAGATAGAGGGGATAGCACAGCGAGTTGATAAGGACATATTCTTCTTTTATACATCTTTAGGCTGACTCTGCTTTGGGGACCCACACAAGTGAGGTGTCATTTTACTTGGGAGACTGAGGGGAATGCTGGGGAGTATGAATTTTGTGCTGAAGCGGTGATCGTACAAACGAAAGTCAGCAAAAAATGCTTTTTTAAGCAAATTTTGAGGTTTGCAGAGGAGTCTGGGTAAGAAAATGTTGGGGGAACCACGCAAGCCACACATCCCTGGACTCCTTGTGGTGTCTAGTTTAAAAAAAAATCTGGGTTTGGTAGGTTTCCCTAGATGAAGGCTGCAGCCAGGACCAAAAATGTAGGTGCCGCCTCCCCCCCAAACACAGGTAGTTTTGTAATATATCATTTTGATGTGTCCACATACGTCTGTGATGTGCCAAACACTAAAATTTGAAAAGAAACGCACTTAGGTTATGTGAAAAAGACCCCTCACCCACCAACCAAGTTGGTGGCGTGCTTCATCATCGGGGTCCCACGCGGGGCACCTAGCGTGTCACAGGTGTGCTGCGATGCCTGATTACAGCAGAGCAGGTTTTGTCATTTTTACCACACATACTGGTTGGATTTGGCACGAGGGTGAGTGATGGTTCAGTGGATCAAATTTTATTAATAAGAGATTTCACAAAAAAGAAATGCACTGTTAATAACTGAAAGGCCTAAAAACTGAACCAATGACTCACAGCTCGTGAGCTGTAAAGCCACGGCAAGGCACCAACCGCTTTACCGTCCATTCACACACCTTTCATATATGACATGCACAAGACCATTCATGCTGCCAGCCACGGGCCCAGCACATTACAACACTCGCATCGACGGACAGCGCCACTCAAGGGCCCATCACTTACATACGCCCACATGCCTGATACAACAATCACACCAGCTGATGGGAGTGTGTGGACTGGTGTTTGGCTGGCAGTGTGTTGCAGTAGCCAACAGCAAGTCAATATGTACACTATGTACACCCTCAGCCAAGCCCCACTCCACACACAATGGCATCACTTTTTTTTTTTAAACAAAGAAACCCCTAACTAATTAGAAATAATTAAAAAACTACAAACACAAAAGCTCTAACTAAGTACATGACTGAAATGCTAACCATGAAACTGAACACATGAAAATACAAAACAGACATGAGTTTACACTTATGGTTGTTCCCAGTAATTCTTCTGGGTGTGGTAATTCTTAAAACAACCACCCACACACAGCCCAGGCTTTGAAGGGCAATCTGGGCAGTACATTCAAGTCTCCCTCCGGATACCTCTTCGAAAACACACTCTACATTTCTTAGCTGGAAATCTTTTTTGGGTGTGGGAGGAATGTGCTTAGCAAAGTGGCGATCTTTCAATCTAGCCACATCCTCCATCACTGCTTCTCTAGGAACTCTGGCCTGTTCCACCACAATAAGGCTCTCTATCACTGACTCCTGAAATTTCACAAATGTCATCTTTGACTCTGGAGACCTATCCTTAAACACAATAAAAGCATTAAAAGTTGCTAAGTGGAAGAGGTGAATTGCTAACTTCTTATACCAAACGTAAGACTTACGAATAGCAATATAAGGTTCCAACCTTTGATCAACTCTATCTACACCTCCCATGTACTTATTATAATCTAAAATGCACAGAGGTTTCCGCACTTCAGCAACCTGGCCCCAACCAGTCACGGGGGAAGTACTCTCATCATGGAAGGTACTTAGCATGTAGACATCCCTCCTGTCTGAAAACTTCAAAGCTAGCAGCTCATCATTCCGCAAGGCACTGCACTGTCCCCTCTGAAGTGTTTTACAGACAAGCTCCCTTGGATAGCCTTTCCGGTTACAACGAACTGTGCCACAAGGAACAGTGTCCACTCTAAACCATTCCTTGAACAACTGCACTCCAGTGTAAAAGTTATCTACATACAAATGGTGACCTTTGTTGAACAGTCGTCTACCAAGTTCACACACAATTTTCTCAGTAACTCCAAAAGTGGGAGGACAACCGGGGGGTCAATACTGGAATCCCTACCAGTGTAGACACGGAAATGATACACATATCCTGTACTACTTTCAGACAGCATATAAAATTTAATTCCACATCGTGCCCTCTTGCTAGGAATGTACTGCCTAAAAACCAAACGACCCTTGAAGAGGACCGAAGACTCGTCCACAGCTATTCCTTTGCCTGGAACATAGACCTCTGAAAACCGATCTACAAAATGATCAAGGACAGGCCTAATCTTAATAAGACGGTCAGAATCAGGGTGATCTCGTGGCAAGGCTAATGCATTGTCAATAAAATGCAGCATCCTAAAAAGAAGCAAATACCGATTACAACTCATTGTTGCAGGAAATATAGTTGTTGCCATCAAGGGACTAGTAGACCAATTAGAAGCCAGTGACGGATTCCTTATCAACCCCATCAAAAGAGTCAAACCTAAAAACCTTTTTATCTCCTCCAAATTTGTGGGAATCCACTGGGCAGCTCTAGAGTGCGGCCTAAGTCTAGCAGCGTTGTCCCTCAAATACTGCTCCGCATACAAATTAGTCTGCTCAACAATCTCTTCCAAAAACACATCATCCACAAATAACTCAAAGAAATTGACAGGAAAAAAGTTCTCAGTATTGACTCTACACCCCGGGAGACCAGTAAAGGCAGGCTACTCTGGCTGCTCCATGTTTTGGGCAACCCAGAGTTCAGGTCTTCTAACGGGAAAACTTTCAGCCTCAGGTTGCTGCACTAATGGCACATCAGTGTCCTCCTTCATCTGCACTGAGTGTGGCTTCCTCATCAGAAGATTCCTCTCTGACAGAAACTTCACTGCCAAAATCCCTCACTTCCTCCTCTGCCTCCGATGCAGAGTCCGTCTCATAATCATGATCAGACAATTACTCAAAAAGCATACCAACCACCTGCTGAGCGGTCATCCTGCGGCTAGCCATGATCTTTCCCACGAAAATTAACTGGACAAATGCACCACCAACAACCAGCACTGTGTAAGATAAGTAATAAAGTGTAGCTTTATTAGTAAGAGTTATAAACTCAAAAACTATACCGCTCACTTGCCTGAAAAAGCTTGAATCACCAGCAACTACTCTGCACAGACACAGCAATCACCAATGATATCCCACTAAAAAGAAAGAAAGAAAAGCAAATTAGAAATAAGACAACACAAATATCATTGTGCACAAATCTAGAGACAATTTCACAGAAACCTGCATTTAGTACACCACCTACAAACATGTCATTCATGCATGGCAACAATATTCCTTTGGAGTAAATTGTTTTTACTTACCTAAAACATGCAACTATGTAAACCGCAGGTCAACCACTGCCAAAACCGCAAGGAGCCACAGCAAGGAAAGCAAAAGCTTTGAACTAGAACAAAAAGGAGGAAAAAAATGATCACAAATGCAAATACTTTGTCAGTTGAAAAACATCCCACCATCAAGCATTTAGAAATTGGTGCCTAAGTGGATTCTGCCATAGGGGCAGATGGGCCTACTAAAAAATAGCACTATCTGCCCCAAGGAGGGCAGAAAATACCTTTAGTAGTGTGTCCCCAGGGGGAGCGACCCTTGCCCAAGGGCCCACCCCCAAACAAAAAACAAACCACACACACACACTATCCCTGGTGCCTACGTGGCTTGGGGGCAGAAATGGCCAACAGTTCAATGCCCCCCTTGGGGGGGCACCCCTTGCCCAAGGGGACGCCCCCCACATAAATAAACATATTTAAATCAATTCTAGGCGTTTTAGTGGTTTCTGCCCCCCTTGGGGGCAGATCAGCCTAAAAATAATAGGCTGATCTGTCCGCAAGGGGGGGCGAAATGGCCTTGGTACACGTGCCCCCAAAGGGGGGGGGGGGCGACCCTTGCCCAAGGGGCCGCCCCCCCTCCACTAACACACACACACACACTATCCCTGGTGTCTTTGTGGCTTCTCCCAAGGGGGGCAGAAATGGTCAACAGTTCAATGCCCCCCTTGGGGGGTGCCCCTTGCCCAAGGGGACGCCCCCCACATAAATAAACATATAAAAAAAATCCCTGCCGTTCTAGTGGTTTCTGCCCCCGCCTAAAAATAATAGGCTGATCTGTCCCCAAGGGGGTCAGAAATGGCCTTGGTACACGTGCTCCCAAAGGGGGGGCGACCCTTTCCCAAGGGGTTGCCCCCCCTCCAGTAACACACACACACACTATCCCTGGCGTCTAGTGGATTCTGCCACCCTTGGGGCCGGATCGGCCTAAAAATAATAGGCCGATCTGCCCCCAAGGGGGGCAGAAATGGCCACAATAAACATGCCCCCAAAAGGGAGTGAGCCATGCCCAAGGGGCCGCTCCCAAACACAAACATTTTAAACATGCTAAAAAAAAAAATCGCTGGCATCTAGTGGGCATTCCTGCTGCCGATGCGATCGGGCAGCAGGATTGCTCAAAGAGACACCGGGGGAAAGGAAAAGCCTTTCCTTTCCCCCGGTGCCTCTTTGTCCCAAACCCTCCACCCACCGGAGGAGAAACTCACCTGTTTCTCCTGATATCACACTGGAAGCAAAAGGCTTCCAGTGCGACCGGCAGTGGATAATGATGTCAGCGCGCAATCGCGCGCTGACTTCATTATGGGTGGGTGGGGGTGGAAGGGGAAGGGCTTCCCCTTCCATCCCCGCCTTGGGGGGGTGGGGGAGAACCTCACGGAAGGAGTGCTAGGGCTCCCTCTGGGCCCCGCGCCAAGGACGTAATGGTTACATCCTCAGCACAGAAGGGGTTAAGCTTCCATTAAGCGACTGTTGATTAAACAAAAGACTAATTCTATTCTAAGAGGTTGTTTTGTTGATTACCAAAGCTATCAATGCATCTTAGTTGCAGTTAGAATGTTATGGTTTCACTTCGGTTCTACAAACAGGCTGCTGATTAAACAATGAGCTATGGTTCAGCTCAAGGGAGCTTGAGGCTTTTCCCTTCTAATTAAACAATGCACAGTGGTAAAGCTCTGCAGATATTGCCAGTACGAAGTAATTTTCCCAAGATATGAACAAACGTTCCCAAAGTCCATTTCAAATACTGCATTTTGTATAATAAAAGTCGAGTTTGGGGGTCAGTTACTGGGCTGGCAACCAACAAGCCTTGGCAGCGGAAAAGGCTCGAAAAGGTTTGGGAATTTCACAGGCTCCGGAGGAGTGATGTACTGGCCTGAAACTTCACAGGCAGGAAAGACTACAGCTCCCAGAAGACACTGGACCACCTGGATTTGGTGATCTCATGGAGGGCCTGATGGCCGGTGAATCTTTGGATCCTGCAAGTGTTTTATCTGCAGTTTGCAGGGTATGGCCCTGCCACTAGTCAAAGAGACACTTAGGGTGCTTCTGGCATCTACAGGGGTCCCATTGGTCGGAGGGTGAGTTTTAGTCAAGAAGAAGGATCGTTCATGCAGTTCCCAGTCTGTTACCTCAGGGACAGAGTATTCTTCTTTTGTTTTGTTGCAGTGGACAAAATCCTGTTGTTGACACAGGACTCCTCTTCATCCTTCTTTGAAGTTGATTGATTACATCTGAGGTTCTGGTGTCAGGGGTGCCCCTTAAATCCTAAATTTAGTGGAGTTAGGGGTGTGGAGGCTAGTGGCCAATGGGCAGCTAGTTCCTACAACTAATCCATCTCTGAGGAGACCACATCAAGATGAATGGACCACCTTTTGCTTCCCAGAACTCTCTATTCTGCCACTCCTAAGATGGCATAAATCAACATTTAGGGTCTGATTACAACTTTGGCGGAGGGAGTTAATCCGTCCCAAATGTGACGGATATCCCGCCCACCGTATTACGAGTCCATTATATCCTATGGAACTCGTAATACAGTGGGCTGGATATCCGTCACATTTGGGACGGATTAACCACCTTCGCCAAAGTTGTAATCAGGCCCTAAGTGTACAGGCTTGGCTGCTCACCCTAGAGGTGTGATGAGGCTGCTGGGGGTGTGCACTGTTCTGCAAATCTAATCTCCCACCTGACCATGAGCAAATGTGCCTAGAGTAAGGGGAGTGCTGTTTCCAACTCACTCTGGGGATAACACCAATGGCTATCAATGGAGGTGAAGCCTTTGAAGTTCACTGCCCTGATGTGCCATTTCACAAGCATGGCTGGGGGTGGGAGGTGTGACCTCCTTCCTCCCTCAGCCTCTGTCTCTGACTCCTAGAAGTGCCCAAACTATCTGACAGGTGGTCAAAACCATGTCTTGGTGACCGCAGAAGCAGGAAACGCATGGGCTGACCAGCCAGAAAACAAAGAAGTTGGAGCAAACAGGTGGGTAACCTCTTAGGTGCCATCTGGGTATATGCCAGCTGTCCCTCAACAGCAGATTCATGTCAGGAGAGTGAAGGAATGTTATTTGACACCAAAGGTGACATATTCAGGTGGTACCATAATGGAGCGAGGGACCCGGGTCAGCCCGGGTGCAGGTCCCATGTTATCATATGGACTGGCTATCGCTTATAGTGTACTTTAATGGTAAAGACACTATATAGACATAAAAGCTTGTGCTTACATGCCTGCACCTTAAATATAATGCACCCTGCCTCCTGGGATGTAGAGGCCATTTTTAAAGGGTGTCTGACATTTGTAACACAGTGCATTGAGATGTGCCACTCATGGTGGGGGCACAAACACAATGAAGCAGTTTGTACTCCTCCTGCAGTCTACAGTGGCAGGCCTGCTGTCAGTAGTTGGCATGTGTGACTCAAAGGGGCACAAATAAGTGCTGCAGCCTTGGGGACCCCTTTACCACCTTTGTCATGGGTACCCTAAGTATTAGGGACTTATAAGGGGGTAAAGCCTGGCAGGTTGGTGATATCAATTCATGTTTACCAATTTAGGGAAAGAACACTGGCACTGGGACCTGGTTAGCAGGTTCCAGTACACTGTCAGAGTCGAAAACAAGCATTCAGTAGTACAAATGAGGGGGGAGGGCAAACAGTGGGTGGACATCTTCAAAGTGCCTAGGTTTCGCACACTTATTACATAACATAACAACCTTTTCGCTCATGCAAATATGCACTGGTTCCTCCAAGTACTTCATATTTGGGGCTACAAAAATAAGATGATCACATATGCAATAGATTTATTTTACTGTATGAGCCTGATTTAGAGTTTGCAGCAGAGTTACTCAATTATAAATTTACAGATATCCCATCTGCATTATTACAAGTGCCATAGGATATATTGTACCTGTAATAAGAAGGATAGGATGTCTGTCATGTTTGTGATCAAGTAACCTGTCCCCCAAACTATAAATCAGACCCTTTATACATGCACCTTTCAAATGGAAACAGCAAGATAATGCTTCCAAAAAGCAGAAAAGTATAATTTACATGAATAATATGTAGTAGCTTAGAATTACCACTGGCCATATTGTGCATTTCAATCAAATTTGCTATCCAAGTTTAGGTTTCATAGTCTGTGCTTTCTCTGTTCAAATTAGACAACAATCTAGGTATGCATTAATTGCCGCGTAAAACACTTCTATGTGAGCTCTATGGTTTTGCAATCTTTAGGCAAATTCCTTCAACTAATAAAAATTGAAGCATCAGACGGCAGTGTTTTATGAGGCACTGCAATTTATTGTACTCAGATGAATTTCTGTAGAAAGAAAATATATTAAAAAGAGCTGCATCTGAAAGTCATGTGTTTTATGAGGCAGTGGTAGGTAAAATATATTTTGTATGACCATACCTGCTTTAAGCAATGTAAATCCTGAAAGAAAATATATAAATGAATGTCCACTGAATAAAATAAATCATAACGTCTAGAAGCAAAGATTAAGGTTTACATTAATGGAAGAAAGGCTGAAAGGGTGCCTCCTATTGAAGGAGATTTCATTGCACGTTCAAATATACATTCAAAAGACTTACAATTCTAGAAATGAAGAATGTAATTGTTCAGAAAGTATTTGGTTTTTAAATGTATTTTTACTTGAACTTGTATTGGTCAGGCTTCCTGGCTTCCTTGTTATTTAAAAGTTGGGCTATTTTAGACGGTCTGTTTAATAATTGAGCTGTGAGAAGCAAGAAAGTCACAGAGGTCAATTCACCAAAATGCCATGGGTAGCGGAAGTGACACCACACGACGTTCTATCTTTAATTTCACACACATATGCTTACACATACACACACATTCACTCATACACACACTATCTCATATAAACACACTCTCACCCGTCAGCATGCACACAACATACAGTTAAAAGTGTTTTTACTTACCCCTGCTACCAAGGAGGTTCATATTGCAGCTAAATGTACTCCATTTTTTTATTACACTAATAGTGAATAATACATTATTCACTACTAGGGTAATAAATACACTGATTGAAAGCAAGGAAGTGGTGTAGTGAATCCTAGTTTGTTTTAATGGGATACAGGAGTTAGCTTAGCCTTTGGCTTGCAGACTCGTGCCCCCGTCACCCAGTGACCTTTCTCCTACTTAGCTTGCTCTGTTTTAGCGCATTTATTTAATTAAATCTTTTAGGATGGCTGCCTTGTTTTTAGTTAGGCCCAGGTTTTAGTTTGCATTATCAGTGCCACCGCGCTAAGGCCTCAATATCAAGCGACAAAGATAAGCAAACTGTAGGTGTTCACTTTAGGTACTTTCCCTCTTCACGCTTTCAAGGGAATTGTTAATATTAATTACCATCCCAAGCATGCCTTGTTATCTATTGTTTGGGAACAACCCTATGTCAAGAGTTCAAGTAGACATATATAAATATTCCCCACTTAAACAGATAGTCAGAGTGATTCCGACCAGATGCCATCGCTGCTATCGATGCTGAACGTCTCCTTGATGTTGACCCAGTCTTCGTGTCCTTACGGAGTCTGAGCTAGAGACCTCATTCCAAGGTAACGAGGGTTGGGGGCTCTTTTCATGGACATGGCATTGGCAGATTAGGTTTAACATACCTTGCTCTCCTTTAGGTTAGAGATTAGGTAATGACCTTAGAGTATTAGGACATATTACACACTTCATGTCATTTCATGTTTTTGCAAGATGGTGGGGGTCTTTGTATTAATGACTCTTGTCAGCACCATTCTGTTTCTTGCACTGTTCATTATTCTAATCATTGGCCCCCATGCAACTCATCGCAGAATGCAGTTTTGCTCAATAAAACCTATTGAAACTTTACTGCATCTTCTTCGCTGCCTGTGTTTGAATGAGACATGTTGTTAATATGAGAAAGGGGTGATCTCCGTTTAACACAACACTCCCTGACATATCACACTCTTGAGTCCATGTGTAAAGGCTGCCACAAACCACCTTTTACTGTTTAGATTTCTGGTGAGGCGCTGCTTGTGAGCTGGGAGGGTTGGGACGACAGTTGCGACTTGTTGTAGGACTGGCATAGTCACCTACAAACATTAGTACTGTCATCCTTAAACCAGCAGTCTAGCCTAGAGCAAGAGTCCAGCTATGACAGTGGGGCCCCAAGCAATGTACATAAGGACGAACTGCCCTGTGTTCCTGGCACTGATTTTGAGACCTCTGAGGCCAGGGGTCGCAAAGGGAGTAGCAGGGGTCGCAAGGGTGAAGCTGGGGGTCGCAGCTGCGACCCCTGGTGACCCTTAAATTACATCCATGAAGAAAGTTCCCAAGATTTTATAATATTGTGGTCGTGCTTATTTGGGGCTGGATGCCCTGCTGTCATGTTCCACAATCATAGGGGTAACAGAAGTGATACCAACAGTATTCTGACCCACAATAGCATCACAGGAAATTGAGTTACATGGCTCATGTTAATGGGACTATGTTCATTTTGAAGTTATGTTTTTTCATTCTTGACTGCAGTACAAATGTATGCAGTAGTACAAGAAACTACTTGTTAAAGCATCTTCATGAATAATAATAATAATAATAATAATAATAATAATAATAATAATAATAATAATAATAATAATAATTGTTAGTCATCTAAATTAGGACACCTGCAACCCAAATCACAAATATGTTGCTATGGTTTACTGTAGTTGTAGTTCTGAATTCCAGGAGAGTACCAGAAGTAGTCCAGGAGTACTAGTGGCTCACTCCCAAAATTCACAAATAAGGAGAGGGTACTACAAGAATAAGCTACAGTTAGTCATGCATAAGTTATTGTGAATATGGCCTATGATAAACATTCAACATTATACAAGACATAGCTAACCTTGTCATGGTCCGCTCTGAGGTTACTAGACCTGCATAAGCAAACTCTAAATAGTATTAGTCACCAGCAATAGCAGACAGTACAGATGACACATGCTTGTGCCTGCCGGGCATTTATTTACATAAACATGTATTTTAAGTCCATTGATACTCTATGGTTTTTTGTAAAGTTTGTGAAAGCAAAATTATGTTAATCACAGTCAGCTGCTACATGTAAAATTACAATGTTGATGTTTTTCACATTGTTAATTTTAAGCACCATGCTTAGTATGTTAAGTTAACTGAATAAAATTCACTTCACAATACAATAGTACGTTTTGGTCTCTGACCACCAAGATGGCATACGACAATGGAAGCCAAGTAATCACACACCACAACATGGCTGCACATGTGCAAGAAGGATTTTTCAATGCCTCTGTGCAAGGAAGATGAATGGTAGCCTCAAGCACTACTCTTTCACGAAATAGGATAGAGGTTGTAATGGTGGTGTCGAAAGTTGCTCCAAGGTCAAATCCAGGATACCGGTGAGGGTGATGTAGGTGTATAGAGGCACCTAAATACAATGTTTCAGGAATTACAGAAAGGCAAACCAAATAAAGCGGGTCACTGGTGCATACAAAGACACCTGTCACCACCACACCTTTGGCACTAATGCTGCTTCAATGACCCTTTGAAGGAGTTGTTCATCTAGTCTGTTTGAAAACAACACCCAAGAAGTTACCACCAACAGACCCAAAATGTGGTTTCCTAATGTGACTATTGGATTATTCATCTTACCCACGTTTGGCACACATTTCCAATCCACTCATGGACTGTTGTGCAGAATTCGACCCTAGGTAATTGTTGTCTCATCTTTAATTCCTCAACCAATATATAAGTTGAAAGATTTTCAGAAGACCTGAAATTTGAAATTGTGTTATATTTTAGTAAACAAAATCAATATAAATAAATATTGTGTGTTATGACCTTCTCCACATAACATGAATTAATACTACTTACTACTTAAGAAATAGTAAATACTTTACCAACATGTATTAGATACACAGAATGCATATTTCATCCAAACTCAAAAGGTAAACTATCATCTCTGTGTACACAACTGCATCTATAGGGATGTGTTACATTTTCAGTTTAATAGAAAGGTTGTATACATCACAAAGCCCAGCAAGGGGAAGGATACAACAAAAATTTTTAGAAACACTTCTCTACCCAGAAACCATGCAGAGAAGGAACAACAAGTATAGAATAAAATAATAACAATTATGTGGCACAACCAAAACAGTAAATAATCACTTTTACAATGCAATTTATATAATGAATCCACCTATTGTGAAGATATAAAATCAATGTGACATTGTTTAGCAACTGTTCCTTTAAATACATTGGCAACACAAAAGGCAGTCTTCAGTCACATTTTGAGCTGATAATATGATACCGATATTATGATGTTACTGATATCATGCTGAGACACAGTTATAAACTACACCAAATTTCATAGATGTTACAATTGACCTAATCGAGTCCGAGTTCTAGACTGTGTGCCAGGCACCTACAGGAAACTCAGTTACATTTGCTTCACTCCATACTGAGAGGAAATGTGCCAACAGTTTTTTCAGAAACATTCCACCAATGGTGATACAGTTTGCTCTGCAGATATCTCCATAACTAGTATCTGTACAACACTTAAAGGTTTCCTCCTAAGACTAGCAGGCTCCCCAGCAGATGACAGGATGACATGACCAAGAAAGGATTAAGCAGAAATATGAATATGCTTGCTGCAAACTTTTTAATATTTAATACAAATATGTAACTACTTTCTTTTTAGATCAAATATCAAGAGCCTCAAAAAAGAAACCCTCATAGACTATGCTCATCATTATTTGTCAGAGGGCACCTCCAGTTTTGCCCAGGCACCTGAAGTTGGCCTTTAGGAGACCAAAAAGCCTCTTTACAGGACCCCTTGTTTGCAAACGGTCCACATTGAAGCAGATTTCCCTTGACGGTTTTGGATTTCTCAGTAGTGTTAAAAGCCATGTATAACTAGAATAACCCAAGTCACCTGAAAAAATATCCTAACAAAAGCAAACATATTTAAAGCCATAGCATTTTCTGTAGGACATTGGATGTAGTCATTTATACGTCTATTCATGACGTTCAAGACCTGATGATGGCAGCTGAAAAAATGGCTAACTGTGTACTTGAAGGAGCTAGTAACACAGAAAGATCACACTGCCCATGTCTTCACAATAAGTGGGATGCCAGTCTGAAATATTGTGATCGACAAAGGTTCATATTGAAATTGTTGTGCTAATGAGGCAGTTATTTCACAGTTCAGCCTGCCCTTCTTAATGGTGTGCATTTTCTGCAAAGTTCCCAGATTGGGACATAAGTTCTATATTTGTTTATTTCCTTGATGTACCCTTCTCCATCTTCCCTGTGTTGGTGGATATGCATATCTGAAACATAAGAGTGCAGTCTGTCGATGTTGTATGTCCACACATGGTTGTTGGACATTTTACATTACATCATATATAATATTTCAAGAATTTAATTATATATTTGCACATTTATTTCTAGTATATATATTTTCCAACATATACTAAAGTGTATTGTCAAAACTACAATTTGTAAAAAAATAAATGCATAAATAAAAATGTGAAATACACAATTTCGACAGTAAAAAAATCACATTTCTGATTTTCAAATTATCTCCTAATGTTTAACATTTATTTCCATTCACATATCAATGGTCAATTTTCTTTTTTTAGTTTTTAAAATATTGTTCTTGCTGCAAACTGACAATGGTGACAGTAATTACGAAGCAGATGGTATCTTTTATTCATTGTCTTTTAGATGTCATAATTGTTATTGAAGGAATTAACATTGTGAATGATGGATGCCTAAATCAATAATGCACTACGGATCTGCCATACTGTCAAACATACCCTATTCTGACAATGTTGGTTTATGATGGTGGACCAAACATGGTGGATGCCTGACATATTTATCATGAAAGACAGATTCTAAGAAAAGTGTGTGCTTACTTTTTCCGATATCCATAGTCCTGCTGTCGTTATTGTGGCCTGTAATTGACATCCACTTATTCATTTACCTCTTGATCATCAAGTTAGCAGACCTTCTCAACTGTTGCTGCACATTATATTCTACTGGGTCCCACCATGGTGAATGAGCACGTGACAGTCACCCTAACTTCACTCCTGAATTATTGGGTGTCCTTGTGGAAAAAGCCCTGACCAACTACAGCCAATTATATGTGCTGGAAGAAAGTCTGGTAAGCCCCATACATGAAATGCACTTAAATTATTATTCTCTTGATATTAAAAAGATTGTGAGTGACTTCATACTCTTAACCCAATGTTTTAATAGTCACATTCACCATAAGGTTAATGTTTCATAACCCTATGGTGTGCAGATTTGGGATTTTCACGCAAGCTACTGCAAAATCACATTTTTATTTTACCTTGTATATCTGAAATATGCTGACTAGGTTAATCATAGTTTTACCAAAAAGGTCTGAGAAACAGAGCTACTTAGGTGATCATTCAGCTTTTAATATTACAAAGGGATGCCTGACCAAAAAAGCAAAGATCTATTTCTATTTGAAATATATGACTTGAACATTATTTAGGTTCTAGGTAACAATTTCTTAAATCTAGTATGTCAATAAATGGTACATAATGTATTTCACTAATATTAATGATTAATAAGCAGAGTTTGCATTTAACTGTTGAGATAAAGCATTTTACAGAAAGCTATGCAGTGTTTAAAAACATTGGTGAGGGTTTACAGGTCTATCCTTTGGTCTGGTGAAACTGTGTGCTCAACCAGGGCAACAACAATCACAATGACAAAATGAACAACATTAATGATGTCACTTACCATGTCATGTTTTAATGAGAAGGTTGTTTTAATGCCATATTCATTTTAGGATGTGGCACTATCAAGGCCAAGGGAAGCCCTTGGAGTGTAATTTAAATTTCCAACTGTTAACGCATTGGTGAAAATACCTTTAAACAATTCAGACTGCAATTGACTTTAACAATGATAAGAGATTTCTTCTTTTTTGGACTGGACACTACCTGTTATTCTGCAAGGCATAGCCTCTGCATACAGCACAACAGTCTTGAGTTACTTTTAGCTAAAATCGCTACTCCTTCATGATGTGACACATAGCCAATACTGAAAATTAGAAGTCCTATAATAGTTAATGGCTCTTATACCATGGTGGATGGGCCATCCATCACATTGTCATGGAGTAACGTGGCTTAAAAAAAGCAACAAATGTCCCTGAATACAGACTTTAATGCAATGCCATCACACAACATTGAGTGATTTCCAAAGTAAAAGTTACATTACCTTTTCTAACTAATGATACAAAAAGATTTCCCATTGATTTGTAAGTTGTTTGCCATTTTAGTTCATAAAACTTGAGGGACTTTTTCACAGGGAGAGCATGACCCTGGTACATTTTTGCTGCTCTATTTACTCCCTGGGACTCATAGCTGTTCTAGCTCATTGAGGTCAGTGTGGGGTATATACCAAATGTTTCCCCTGGGGGGGCAGGAAGCCAACTACATGTCAGTTATTAAAAATTGAAGGAGTTTGCAGTGCACCGTGCTGGCATGAGATCGCACCAACAGCCTCTGGGTACATAGTCTTGTGCACTCCCTTGCCCCTGGTATGGTATGGCCTGCATTGATCTGAGCATTTTTCCCTGCCCAGAATGTCCAGTGATGGGATGGGGATGGCCTCTATGTTATGTACAGGCAGGTTTTTCCACCTTGAGTGTTCAACTACGATTATCTGAATTTTTATTTTGAACCCAGTAGAATGCCATTCCTATCATGGGTTTAGCAAGTAGAACAGCTGTGTTTTGTGAATCAGTAGTTGTGACCAGACTTATTTTTGTCTATGTTACTGGAATGGAGGCTTACTGGCCAAATCATCTAGGGATCCTGTTCTGTGCTCTAACCATGTGCCTAAAGTTAACATTCCAGTGCATATTTTGCTGGTGTGTAGCCTGTATGATGCACTCATTGTGTACGAGAGTTAGCTAGAATAATGGAGGGTGTTGAGTTCCATTTTGAAATTCCCTTGCAAACCCACGTGCACAATATGAAGGTGATGTTGGTTTCCTAGACAGTGGAAGTATATTGCTGGCATTCCTGAAGTTGGCACTAGGTGTCCTAGACATTGAAGTGGGAAAAGAGTAGAAAGGTCTCCCTTTAGAAATTCAATTATGCACCTTTGCTGACAGGGGCTGCTGATTAATCTCTCTGAACACTGCCATTTGGTAGATGGCAGAGCCGAGAGCCAGCTGCAGTCCCTATTGTTCAGAGTAATAGGTCCTTTAGATGAGGCCACTCTTTTGTCTTTTTGCTGATCACAGCTTAGTATGGTGGTAGTTAGCCAGGTACAGAATGACCATACATCTTCATGTCTGTATTTTGAATGTTCCAAACTGAAGATGACCATGCTGTGAGATGTACCATCCTACACCAAAGTTTTTTCTGGAAGACAGCCAGAGAAGGACACATGAAAGAAGGACAAAACCTAACCAGTTCTGAGAGTGAAGATAGAGAATACACATCCCATGTCTGCTTTGACTGTATAAAAGTGGGATCTCCTTACCCAATTGAGGTTCAGGTTCCAAATTTTAGTTTTGACCAAAGACATTAGTGCCACACGGAGGACTGTTGTGTAACCAGAGCTTAGTCTCTGCCTGACAAACAGATTTCCAGAGGTGGGAGGACTCACCTGGAATCTGAAGTAGAACAAAGAGTGGTCATGCTATCCTGAAGAATCTGGAGGCGGACCTGACTGAGAAGCAAGCGAAGGAGTGTGCCCACCATACAGGAGGTGTGACGGACCAGGACAAACAGAAGCAGCTGACCCCAAAGCTCAGAAAGAGAAAGTGAAAGTAATCTGCATCCTCTCATGTTGGAAGTGCAGGCTGTCTTGCTAAAGCTGGCTATGAGGACTGTGCTGCTGTAACCTTGAACATTGTAACAAAGCAGACCGAGTCGCTGCAAGTCTTGAAGTTGCAGCCAAAAGCTGACTGCTCTGCTGTTATGTCTGCCTGGCCTGTGTGGACTCTGCCGCTATCCGATTATTGGTAGTTGATTTAGAGCAGCTCTGCCTTTTAAAAAGTGCCTTTGTCATCCCTATGACTTCTGATCCTGTACCTCACTGCCAGTCTTACTCAAAGCAGGCATGTGTTCAGCTGGAAACCATAAACTACCCCCTGCCTGCAAGAACAGACTTTTGATGGTGGCTTCCACAGTTGCTTCTGAGGACTGGACCCAAGTGCTGAAGCACTCACAGACAGCATGTCTGTTCCTAGAGGTGGCAAGGAGAACAGGACAGTGTTGTGACTCTCAGCCATGGCCAGTACTCCAGTAGAGCTCACACAGCGAAGATATAATGACACTGACTAAGGCCCTCATTAGGACCTTGAGGGCAAATGCCACCTACCACCACGGCAACGGCCGCCAACATACCGTCGCTTTGGCTACCAACCGTCCATGGCATTATGACTGTAGCCAGAATACCGCCAGAAGGCTGGTGGAATTCCGTCAACGGTCATGGCGGTGGACGGAGGTAAGGTGGCGCTGCTGCCAGCAGCAGCGCCACGCCAGCAAAACACCGCCTACCGTATCATGTTCCATGATACGGCCTGGTGGTGTTTTGCTGGCGGACGCTGCTGCTGGCAGCACCTCCGCGTCCCATCTCCTGCCGCACACCCCCTGCAAGCAGGTAAGTTGGGTTCTCTGACAGGAGAGGGGGTTGGGGGGGTTGTGTGTGTGAATGGGGGTGTGTGTGACTGTGTGTGAATTTGTGCATGCGTGTGTGCATGAGTGGGTGTGACTGTACGTGCATATTGTGTTGTGAGATTGTGTGTGTGCTTGGATGTATGTTCATGAGTGTTGCTGTGAGTGTGTATGAATGCGTGGGTGAATGTGTGTATGCTTGTGTGTATGGGTGTGTATGTATGTGCGTTTGTGTAAATATGCAGGGGGTCGGTGAGGATACTGTGGATGGGAGGGTAATCTAGTTACATTATTACTTTGATGGATACATTCATTAAATAGGGAAGGAGGCAAAAAGACTAGAACGTCAATGAAGATGCCATTCGCCTTAGCGCAAACCTAGGATGGCTGCTAGGTTTCTTCTCCAGTTGAAAAGCAGTAGTAGTAGTAAGAAGGCGGGGATACTCTTCTTGTTAATGTGTGAAGTGAAAGCAATCATAAACACAAATAAAATCAAGTAAAATCACAGTTCAATTCCCTACATTAAAAGCGATTCCTCTATATAAAACAGATCGGATTCAGGTGCAATATAGATTCAGTTTATGAAGGTATAGCCTAGTTTAGCTAAAAGATTAAAAAATGGTTGTTGCAGTCTGGATTATTGTCTCAAACAGGCCTAGAGCACGTCTGCGCCTCAGGCTTCAGTAATTAGGGAAGGAGGCAAAAAGACTAGAACGCTAACGAATTCCAAAACTGTTGTCACAGAAATGTGAGATGTCTATTATTTTCATAGATTTTTGCAGTGAATAAGGGGGGTTGCAGGATTCCTTAGGTGATTGACGACCCCAGACATTTATGAAAACTAAAGACCCTGGAGAATCTAAGGTTCTAGTGCTTGCATGGATTCCAACAACTTTTTGTACTCTGAATGCCCTCCAAACGTGAAATGAATGTGTAAAAACCTTTTCTTTCCGTTTCCAACGGGAGGATAGCTGTGGTATTTGGACCTGGGTTAAACTAGCATCCAGGGTACATTATCACCTCTTGACACAGATTCTGAAGAATTCAGTGTTGTGTGGCCTATGCGGATCTTTTAAAGTTTAAATATCGCCATTGCCCTTCAAACATCCAAGCAATGCCCAAAAACAATTCCCTCTCATTTCCTTTGGTCACGGATACAGTAGTTGAGCAAAGTATTGGTCAAGATTTGTCCTACTCTAATAATCCTAGGCACTTCTGAAAACTACAAATGTAGGGGAGTGTTTGTTTATTAGTTCCTGTAATAGCATATGTTATACAGCCATATTTACTTTCACTAGCGTGTCCTGGATATACATATCCATGTGAAAAAGCAAAATATCAAGGAGAATCGCATTGCTTACTGAGTGAAATTGACTAGAAAAGCCAGTGCACCACAACAGTTTCTTGGTTATTTCAGTGTGGTGTCTGCTGAATGAACTGTTGAAAGGGCTTCATTGGAAAATTATACTTAGGCCCTTATTTATACTTTTTTTGCGCCGCATTTGCGTCGTTTTTTGACGCAAAAACGGCGCAAACTTGCAAAATGCCATTGTATTTTGTAGGTTTGCGCCGTTTTGCGTCAAAAAGCGGCGCAAATGCGGCGCTAAAAAAAGTATAAATACGGGCCTTATTACTTTAATCTTTAAAGAGATGGATGCGGTTGAAAATGCGCATCCTAAAGTATCTTGAAAGGCTTGGAAATGCAAACAGGAAAACATGTCACCCAACTGAAGGCAAAATAACTGAGGCAGCACTTGAAGGGCAATTTTCTTTTAATAAGAGTCCTGGCTTATCCGGCTGTGCTGCAGTAAACAAGAATGTTTTGCTAAGGTCACTCAGTAAGCTGCGAAATATAAGTATACAACAAATTTGAATATAAAATCAAGCAGATTGTCAAATACACCCTTCGCTTTACAAATATGCAAATTGTGGTCTTTCAAGTAAAAGGCACTGATGTCTTGAAGTCATTTCAAAGAGTTATATACTATCAGACCAAAATGCCAGCTTCCAAACATCTTTTGCATAGTTACCATTAAATAATCTTATTTGAAAATAAACCTCAACAATTCCCAAAGTGCAAATGTGGTACGGTGTATGCAGTGGAAAGGGCCGCATATTGTGGGTTCACAAGTATAAAATGAAGGGTTGGAACTAGACGAGCAATACCTATCCTGTAACGCATAAAATGTGTGTGGTGGCATATAGGAAGGCCACATCACAAAGAGATAACCCCCTACTATTCAAGTAGCACTGGAAACCATGCTGTCCAAAATTATAATTTATCCAACATCAAAGTAAGTCACGCACCATGCATACTCATAGGAACTGCGTTGGAATCACACAGAAACCAATTGAGGCCGAGAATATATGTAACACGACATAGGGAATAAAGCTCAAGTAAAATAAAACGTTAGTAATACAACAGAATACACCTTGCCAAAGGTGCCACAATACCACATATCCACACAGGAGAGAGAGTACATTAATAAATAAGTGACTTTGAACAATGTTATTGAAAAACGCACTGACTGAAAACATATGGCATTTGCTGTGAATCAGAACTATACACATGAATGTGGCCCCACTATTACAGAAATTCCACATCAACACACAAAAAACAAAGGAAAACACGGATGCTGAAAGCAGAATTACTGCCTAAAAGTGAGTTTAATAATACAGTCTGTTCATCATCATCCAATACTTTATTCGGTTCACATAAACCTTAAAATGGATCAAATATATACATACATACAAATTTCTCAAACATTTAATAAATAACAGTATTAATAAAAATTTCGAATACCAAAAGCAGCGTATATATAGTTTAACACATCCTGTATTGTCTCTTCATCTCCCAGATTATGTAAATAAGAGAAGGCAGGATGGCTAGACCTAATGCCCTTATGCTAAAAAGATAGGGCGTAGAAACTTTTTCTTGGAGCAGCATAAGGAGTGCAAAAAAGAACAAAGTGCAAAGTGCTTGGGATGTTTTTCCATCACAGCAGCATGGCGTAAGTTTCCTAAACCAGGTACCACGGATAGGGAATGCTACTAAATGGTGTAAAATGTTCAAGCATAGCCTGGTAAGTAAAAACCTGTGCCGCTCAGAACTAATAGTGACCAAATATAGCATAGGATGTGGTTGCTGTAACGGCACTCTCTCCTGATTTCTGATTGTAGGTATATTTATTTTTTAATCATGAATTAGGTGCCAATATGTCTCCTTTACCCTTTTGATGTCCCGTCTCACCAAAAGGTCCGGCGTGAGGAAAAACTCCCCTACCCCAAGACAGAGAAAAATGGAATGAACGTTTCTAAGCCAGGGTATGTCTATTGATCGTGATAGTCTAAGACAGTCCTGGATCACCGTTCTACACAAATGGGCTTCATGGTTTAGCCAAATGTTTAGCCATAACAGTACAGGTTGAAGCTTTATATAATCAGATATTCCCTCAAACCCACTTCTTCATGACAAAACGTTACTGAGGTCGAATGTGGGAATGCTAATAGCCTCCTTAAAAACTTATTTTTAACTACCTGGAGGCTTGAACAATCAGTGTGGCCCCAGACTCCCGCTCCAAATGTCGCAATAGAGAGGCATTTACTTATAAAAACAGTCAACATCTCTTTAACAGGTTTGTGCCCCAGCTTTTTAAAAAATCTAAAAAGAGCATATATGGCTCTTTGAAATTGTGTTACACGTACATGTACAAAAAATCTCCAGTTAAAATCTACATCAATGGGAACCCCCAGATAGGTACACTTTGGAACCTTAAGTATTTCTACCCCTTCCAAGATGATTTTTTTAGTTTTTGCTAGTTTTGGGCGACTCTTCATCACAAATGATTTTGTTCTGTTGTCAAAGTAAGCCTCAGCAAGGCCTACTATTGCAAGGGGTTCGCCCTTCTCTGCACAAAGTCCTCAGACCATATATGAAGAAGTTGGCACAGAAACTGAAATAAAAGACAAAGTTTATTAAACCTCATGAGGTGGTACTACAGTTCAAACAGCACCCTTCGGTAATGTTTGAAATAGCACACTGAACTAAGAGAGCATGGTCGTTTTATACCCACGCAGGGGCTAAAAGAAGGTGGTACAGTTATAGAAGCAAGACTTATGTACATATAAGGTCATATGGAAATGCACAGTCGACAGGTAGGAGGGGCTAACAGTTTTCAAGGACTAGTTGACACATTACTGTCTGTTACTAATTACTAACAGCTACAGATCTTACTGGGCATGTGCAAAACTGGGAGATGCTAAATATAACTTGTCACTAGACAGATTTTCAAGAGTAGTTAACGGGAAGGTAGGACAGAGCACATGGTGAGCACATGGCAGCATGTGGCAGAGAAAATGGTTGCCATGAATACCAATGGATTCCGCGAAATGTTCACAGTAGTTGCTAAATACAAGATGTCTTCTGCTAATGCTTAATCTAATCGCCACTAAATTACAACACTGTTGGTTTTAAGACCAAGGTTTCCCATAAATGTATTAAAAGCATTCAACAAAATTTGGAGGCCATTTGCTGTCCTTGAAATGAATACGGCATCATCAGCGTAAAGGACTACTGGAATTGGAGAGTTATTAATGAGTGGCAAGTCCTTCCCCATTACACATAGAAACTTTTCCAACCCATTTATATAGAGAAGGAAAAGAAAGGGGACCAGCACACTGCCCTGTCTAATCCCTTTTAGTGAAGGAAATTTATCCGTTAAATCACCCTCCAGGGAAAAACTGACCTGTGTTGAGGTGCAAGCATGTAGTCTACTAAGTAAAACAATTATATCTTTATCCACCCCCATATTTAACATAAGCACCCACAGTTTCACTCTGTCAACTATGTCAAATGCACAGGACAGGTCCATAAAGGCTAGGTGCACACAACCCTTTTTTGCCTTCCTATATCTCTGAACTATCAAGATCAGATTAAGGGTTTGTTCAACTGTGCCCAGCCCTGGGCAAAACCCGTACTGCACCTTTGACAGGCAGTTAGTCTCCATTGCCCAGTTTTCCAGCTTATTTAAGATCACTCAGCCTAATATCTTAACTGAGATATCTAAGAAGGAGATTGGACGATAGCATAGTGGGTCTGCCCTGTCCCCCTTCTTAAAAATGGGCACAATGATCACCTCTCTCCAAGTGTCCACTAAAGGGCCTATCATAGCAGATCTCAAGACATTGGTAAGCAGTGGTCCCCAAAATTCTGGAAGCGCTTTATATAGGTCATCTGGAATTCTACCTGGACCAGGAGCTTTATCAGAGGGGCAGTCTTGGATGGCCTGTTGTACATCAACTACATCTATTGTGTTACAGGAGGCTGCACTTATTGAATCATTTCTTATTGTCATAAAACAATTTGTGTCGTCTTGGGAAGCATTATTCGCTATAATAAACATTTTTTATAAGTGTTCCACCCAGGCTTGGCCTGGGATAACAGCGTCCATAGTCGCTTTAGCCTTATCATTTAATAAAGGGGAATTGGCCACTTGCCAGAAAGAAGTTGTGTCTCTTTTTTTTACTTGCTTCAAACAGCTTATCCCAAGCAATCTTCCTAAATTCGGTTTTCATAGCAGCAAGCGCAACTTTATATGACCTTCTTGCCACTTTAATGGCATGTTGATTTTGAGGGAAGAGATTACGGGCCTCATTCCAAGTTTGGCTGGCGGCGGGCGCCGGCAGCCAAACGGGAACCGCCAAATGGCCGCTCTGCAGTCAGAAGACCGCGGATGCCATTCTGGCTTTCCCGCTGGGCCGGCGGGCGATCGGCAAAAGAGTGCCTGCCGGCCCAGCGGGAAAGGCCCTGCAACGAGGAAGCCGGCTCCGAATGGAGCCGGCGGAGTTGCAGGGGTGCGACGGGTGCAGTTGCACCCGTCGCGATTTTCACTGTCTGCTAAGCAAACAGTGAAAATCTGTATGGGGCCCTTTTAGGGGGCCCCTGCACTGCCCATGCCAGTGGCATGGGCAGTGCAGGGGCCCCCAGGGGCCCCACGACACCCGTTCCCGCCATCCTGTTTCTGGCGGTGAAAACCGCCAGAAACAGGCTGGCGGGAAGGGGGTCGGAATCCCCATGGCGGCGCTGCAAGCAGCGCCACCATGGAGGATTCCCCCAGCCGGGGGAAATCCGGCGGAAAACCGCCGGACCCGGCTGGGCGACCGCGGCTTCAAAGCCGCGGTCGGAATACTGAATGAAGCACTGCCAGCCTGTTGGCAGTGCTTCAGCCGGCCTCCACCCGAGCGGTCATAGACCGCCAGGGTCGGAATGAGGCTCTAACTGTTTTCTTAACATTTTTAAGGGAAGAGGTACATGAGTGATTAAACCAGCGAGGTCCTCTCTCTTTGCTGGTACTAGGACGTTGCAGTTTATCAGCCATATACTTTGTCAAGGAGAAAAAAGCCTTGACAATTTTATGGGGAGGCATATCTTCACCCTAAGCAGTCATGACCTCTATCCTTTTATTCAACATTAAGGCCCTCATTACAACCCTGGCGGTCAAAAACCGCCAGGGCTGTTTTGGAGTTAGCACCGCCAGCAGGCTGGCGGTGCAAACTCGCATATTACGACCGTGGTGGAAGCGCCAGAGTCTCACCACGGGGACCGGCGATTTACCGCCACGTTGGTCCCGGTGGATTTAATCCTCCAGGGCAGCGCTGCTTGCAGCGTTGCCCAGGGGATTACGAGTCTCCCTCCCGCCATCCTTTTCATGGCGGTAGGAACTGCCATGAAAAGGCTGGCAGAAAGGGGAGTCCTGGGGCCTCCTGCCACAGCCCCATGGAGCTTTTCACTGTCTGCTTAGCAGACAGTGAAATGCGCGACGGGTGCAACTGCACCCGTCGCACCGCCGCAACACCGCCAACTCCATTTGGATCCGGCTCTCGTGTTGCAGCCCACATCCCCGATGGGCCGGCGGGCGGAAACTCGGTTTCCACCCGCCAGCCCAGCGGGGATGTTGTGATGGCCACCGCGGAAGTGCGGCCGCATTGGCTGGCAGCGGTTGCCGCCCGGCAAAGTTGTAATGAGGGCCCAAATCTCTAAAAAAAACTGTGGCTATCAATTTTTCCCCATCTGTTAGTCAGACCTTTCTGGGCAGAAAGCTTCATGGCTGGGTGTCGTTCCACTACTCTTAAGTCATTGTCCAGACCCAATCTTGTTTCTAAAATTAGAGGATTATGATCACTGATGCAAGTTAGCATCACCTTAAGCTTCCCAAGAAAGGGGGTAAGTTCTGTAGAATAAACAATAAAATCAATTGTAGTATGGTCATCGCCCCTTATAAATGTGGGAACCCCTCTACCACTGGTGTTGGGAAGAGCAAAGAATTGGCCGCCATCACACGACTGAGCGCATTTCCATAAGGGGAATGTCTAAAATGCTGCATGGGACAATCGTATTTGTCAAGAAACCCACAACAGTCTAAGAACTCTGGTTCACAAAGATGAGCATTAAAATCACCAACCCATATTATTCTGAAATCCTTCTTGCTCATATTCATTGCCTTATGTATCATGATCTCAAGATTGTCAATCACACTAGTATCTGAGGAGTCAAAAACTTTATTATAATAATTGATCAACAACACATCAAATGACTCATTTCGTTTTGGAGAAAGGACCAAATAGTATGGAGATGTGTCCAAGACACGCACGTCCACCCCCTTTACCATTACTGATACAAACGTGGTAAGGCCTCCCTTGGCCCTGCCCACAGGGGACTTGGTTGCAGGAACACTATACGTGGTATAACCATTAATATAAGGAGGCTCTTTGAGCCATGTCTCCTGACAGCAAATATAAGGGTTTTCTGTCACTATTTTTTGCCAATCTGGATTCTCCATTTTAGATTTTAATCCTGCCACATTCCAGGAGATAATCCCAGGGGCTATCACATCAGATGTATTAGACGCTCCTCTAAACTGCAAATTGGGCAGGTGTGGTATATTTACCTTTGAGTTTTCTTCTAGAGGGCACCCAGTTACTAATGGTCAATCCAATTGCCTCAAAGAGTTCAGAGGCTCAAAACTATTAAATAGCGTCAGAGGAGTATCGTGAGACTTAGACACAGAAGAATGACAAAGATTCTGTTTACCTAAATCAGTTAAACTGGGTCAAAAGGCCTGGGAAAAGGTGCTAGTAAACTCTGTTAGACATTCTACTCTGATAGATCCTAGAGGTTTCGTTGGGGTCAAAAAATAATGATACAGAGTATTAGCTAACCATGGGTTCCTAAAGTTTATGATTATACATTCCCCGTGTGAGGACTTAACTGATGTACCAACCCAAGGGACCCTCCTTACAGTTAGAATTTCCCTGGAGAGGTATGCCCTCCACCCCGAGTACTTTCCAACCCAGTGTAAGACTTTATTTAACAGTGATGTATGGGACTCAGAGTGTGGTTTACCTAATGTAGGGACGTTCTCCAAGATTGGAATATATAGGGCACATGCCAGCGGAATCCTCAGGTAGGGTGTTTGGACTCTCGAAGGCACAAAAGGCAAAGCCTGAACCAAACCCTTACGATCCTCCTGCTTGTCTGCCCCCGCTGATATGGCATGTTTGCAGAATATTCTGTAGTTACAGGGCTCAGAGTCTTTAAGGCATGATTTGGCCTTCTTCTTTGGTCTGATGAGGTGACTAAGGCTGATGAATATACAGATTCAGTAGGATTAGACTGGGATTTTACCCTCGGTAATTGTGGATTAGTGGGCATGTTCCTTAACACTGACAGAGAGTTGACTTTCTCCTCAAGAGCTACCACTTTATATTTATCCAGGACCAAGGAGCATAGCTGTCTTATGTCACTAAAATAATTCTCAAACTGATTAAAATAATCATTAGAGAAAGTAAAAGGTTTATTGTTTCCAGACCGCTTCCCAGTAGTCTTCTTACATGGCTTTATTTGTGACGTCCCCTTTCCACTCTCTTTTCCGACTAGATCCTTCCCAGATAAAGTGGGTTTTACAGAGGACAAAATTGAGTCTGGGGGGAATTTGTAACATGAAGAGGGGCCAGGTATCTGCTCTTTTTCAGAGGGGGACTCTCAGAAGCTGTATGGGAGATTGGCTCAATTAGGAGATCCTGGTCCATTGTGACACATGGGTTCCTTATCCTAATCACCAGGGATTTTGCAAGGGGAGCCCTTTCTTCCATCTCACCTTTTCCTGTTTTCTCTAGGGTTGTTCCCAAGCTAGCTTCTGCCCTCCCTATCTCTGATTCTATTGCGTCCATCACGGAGGTAAGATAGCTAGTTATCAGTTTGGGACCAGAGGCCTCCTGGCAAGGTCCCCCTTCCCATGAACTCCTTTACGCTTCCCCATCAGGCCTAACAATTAAGAAGTGAAACTAATATAAGTTATCTGTTTTTAAAAATAGTATCAAAACCTATCCTGACAGCTGGTCAAAACAGGGAAGTAAGAGAATAGACCCAGCCCGGCTTCATCCGGCCGCGGACGGGCGCAGACGGGCCCGCTCTTCGCCTGGGCACACCCGCCCGCGTCCTGCTTGCGGGGGACAAGTCCGATTTTATGCGCCTCTGGGCGCAAGTGCAGCAGCAGTGATGGCGGCTTCCTGCCGCGACCGTCCCTGGGGGCTGAAGTCCTGCGCCCCTCCAGCCTATGTGTGAGCGTCCCGCGCAGCGGGGGACAAGTCTGATTTTATGTGCCTCCAAGCGCAAGTGCAGCAGCAGCGACGGCGGCTTCCTGCCGCAAGGGTCCTGGGGGCTGAAGTCTTGCACCCCTCCGGCCCGTGTGTAAACAGTCCGTTATTCATGAATGCGTCTGGCCTTTTGAGCAAGTTTAATGACATAGAATATAATGATTTGATACAGAAATACCATGTTGTGTGTTTACAAGAGAACAGGGCTTGTAATTCAGTTTACATTGATGGGTTTGCCCCTTTGTCGTCCCCAGTTAGTTATGGCGTTTGAAAAGCAGAATTTTGGTTGTACATCATGTGTTTCAGAAGAGACATCACTGTGCAATCGACAACAAATATAATGTGTGCCTTAATGCTGCTAATGTAATATGGAGCATCTACATATTATTATTGAAGCTGCATTCCCAGTAAAAGATTAGTAATAAAAGACTCCTGTGTGCGTACCAGGCTCCAAGAGACAAGGTTGTCCTGATGTTCGATTCATTAGATGAGAACTCAATGGGAGTTACCAATTTCAACTGTACAATGAAGATGAAAAACTACTAGTGTTGATATTGTAAGCTTCTTGAGGGTTCTGTAGGTTTGATTGGTATTTGCTTAGTTAGACAAGCGGAGTTTCTCTTTAGCCCCTGATGAGAGCAGATTCCCCTTGAGACATGGAGGGGTATTCACCTCTCCTCTACTCTTTATCCTTTTGTGTGGCTTTCTGCTACGTAACGCTTCTCTATATCAGAACTTCCACTGAGGTGTCTGTTATGCTGGCACTTTCCTGTCTTTCTTGAGGAATAACTAAGATTACTTCAGCTTAGTTTATGTTATTTTATGGTAATTTAGGTCCCCCAATGATTAGCCAAGAGGATGGCACTTTTTATACTGACCATCAGATCGTGTTTCGCATCTTTTGCATTGCTGCAGCTGAAATTCCTGTATGTCTTATGCCTCTACACTTTAACCTCATTCAACGCTTTACTTCACATTTGGTCATTCTGTACTTATATACCATGTTTTTGAGATTCATTAGCATAAGTTTGGCCCTTAATTTGTAATAAACTCTTGAACTTTACTCACTGTCTCCGGGAATTAATGTGTGACCAAATAGGTTACGGTGTTAATTGATTTAAAGTGTTAATTTTAACTCCCTGTTACCCTTTCAGACTCATAGAAAGGTCTGTCAGAAAGAAAAAAACAAGAATAGGGGCCTTAAGTGTCAATGAATGGTAGCAGAGTGAGGATGGTTAGCATCCTAAAGTTAGGGGAGCTACAACCCTTCATTCTAGATTAGTTAGTCCGTAGATCCTAGTCCGTAGTACCCATGTCCCGATTTGTAGGATTGGAGGAGTTTAGGAGATTTGGGAGAGTGTCATATCAGCAGCGGAGGAGTGACTATCAATAGGGTCATGAATTGCAGTGGTTCATGTTTAGCTTATGATGCTTTGTGGAGTTTGGATTTTGTTTTGAGGGGATGTTTTGAATGTTGTTGTGAATGTGGTGTATAGTAAAAGAAGTTGGAGGTGTTATCAGGTCTGACGTGACCTAAGATTCTGAGGATAGTATTAAAAAGTGTAGAAGACACTATGTTGTAATTGTCTGCTAAGTTTGGTGATGCTTGTCGTGAGATGTCATGTTTGGCACAATTGAGATAAGGACCTTTATCTTCACATGAATGTGAGGTGGTTGGGATAGTGCATCCTAATGTGCAGGGTTTATGTGTACTGATCTAAATAATACCCAGCAGGTCGAGGTTGTGTTCAAAGTGGTTGATTATTTTGGTTCTTGTGTGACTGAATACTGTCAATTCTTCGGTGAAGTAGACGATGGTTATTTGTATTGTATATTGTTCTATGTGTTTGATGCCGAGGAGAGTGCATGTGTGCAGATTGTAAAGGAGGGTGAGCCACTGAAAGGAGTGAGATTGATGTCACAGTGTACAGTGCTGGTATTGGTTGGTTGGCATAGTGTAGCATTGGTATTGGTTGTCTATGTCATAAGGGGTCGGGCTACAATTGGTTGTCGTTGTTGAATGAGACTTGTGGACAAGAGTCATTTCCTGGTGTGGAACACAATTCTATCTGTGATTATTGATATTTGGTTGAAAAATTAATTGTTTTAGGGTCATAGGAGATTAGTTTAGAGGAGATCTGCCTATACCTAGTAGAGAGGGAGAAGAGGCACAACCCAAAGATACGCTAGGTCATTATCTGACAATAAATGTAAGATTCCATACAAGTATTTGGCTTAGTCAATGGCAAAATATCACAGAAAAGGAAGGTGCTTTGAGGTTTCCACATTATGCATATTTAATCTGAGAATTATTGAAAACGTGAGGACTGTGTTATATTAGATGAAACCACCTCCTAGACCTGCACAGCATGAGGCCCTAAACGCCTGTGGATGTGCTGCTCAAGCTAGAGAGAAAGAAAAGTATCAGGGAAGAGCTTGAAAAACAGTGCACACCTATGCCTATGCCAGATGAGATGGTGAGCAAAAAGGATGGAGAACTAACATGAAAGAGGGAGTTTGATTATACCCAACCTTAACGAGCGAAGCATTCGAGAGAGAGAGGGAAAAGAAAAAGGACAAGAAAGCAAAGGATAGAATCCTAAAAGAAGCAGATGATATGAGTGAGATCAGTGACAGTGATTACAGTGATAGCTTTTTAGATATACTATTGAACATCCACCTCCGTATAATGAGACCTGAATGGAGGAGATAGTACGAATGGTGGTGGGAATGTTGGATTAGCTACTGACTAAATAAACACGAAGCCTGGTTCAGTGGGGGTTAATCCACTAAATGTGCATCATGAATTGATGGGAGCAGGTTTAGGAACTTGCGTTCTTGCTAGGCCTACATTTCCAATTACTGCCAATGCTCTTACGGTCCCAGTTACTATTTCCGCTATGGTTTCCATGTACAAGCCTGATTTCACAGAAAGACGACTTATAATTTGGCTGTCCCCAGTGCAGCAGGTGGTTCAGGTAATGCTGTAGTCAGTCCAGATACAAGAGAATTTGTTCCTCTCATCCCAACAAACACCAACTCTCCTTTTGTGGTGAGTGCTGACTCAACTTTGAGTAGTACAGGGTGCAGAGCCATGATTACCCCCAGAAAACGCCAACTTCTGGTACACCTGTATGGGAGTTGTCTTTCAATTCCAGTGGTGGTGCCCATGGAGGTGGGAATATGTCTAAGATCCCTGTGGTGTCATGGAGTCTTAGCACTAAGGAAATAGATGAGTGGGTGAAGGCCTTTAATACTAATGCTCCTTATAGTGATAGCAGGAGTTCTGAGTTGAACCAGGGAATGATTCAATCACCTGTGAGAGAGAACCTGGTGCATGTGGCTAAACTGAAGTTAGAAATGGGTGAGATGATTAGCAAAAATTTTGAAATGACTTGTTTAGAATTTTATCAAGAAAATGAGCTTGTATGCATGTGTAGGGATGTTACTATACATGCAGGACATTTTTATGATAAACTGTCTGAGTTGGCTCAAAAACATAAAATAGACTTGAATAAGATGAAAGCCTTGCAGAAGAGTTGTTGTGTATGCTTTAATGAGGAAGACGTAGGCTGTATGAGAACTTCAGGGATGAAAATACAAATTAGAGAGTTAATTTACAATTTTGGGAAATGGAATGAGCTAATTAAGCGGGAAAGGTGATGAGCGGAAAAAGAAGAATTGAAGAAACTGACGGGGGAACCACTTCTTCCTGTAGCGGGAGAGGGGAGTGCATCAAATTTCCTGTTGAGAGAAGGGCCTGGTGGAGGTTATGTTCATGCTCCTAGTCCAAAGCTGAGGGAAAGCCAGAAGAGTGGTACAAGCAAAGAGATTTATGAAGATTACGTAAGTGTTGTGGCTTAATTTGGACACTCTGTTTGATATTGTGGTTCCGAGTGACTTGTGGGCTGAATGTAAGCTAGCTGTTGAATGGCATGAGTCAGAGCCACCAAGGAGCGTAGTGATGAAAGGCCCTTCACTCATGGTAATGAAAAAGTATCACCAAGTAATGACATTCTTTGAAGCTAAAGGTGTCGCCCAAAGATATTGATTGGGTTGGATTAAAATTGATAGAACAACTCAGAAACCTGAAGAGTCAATTCATGCATATTATGAGGGACTGTTGCAGGCATTCAAGCAGTATAGTGAAATGGCTACGCTCAAGGATTTGGGATATTTTGTGTTGAGATTTGTGATGGAATTGAGACCAGATATTAGCATGATGATTCAGCAGCATTTAATTTCGTGGCAGACTAAATCAGTTGATGAGGTTTGAGATATGAGAGGTACTGAAATGATGACATGGAGATGACACAGAAGAAGCTGAAGGAGAAGTTAATGTTGCCTAGATGAAGACTGCCCAGAGAAGTAGTCAGATCCAGCCATTCATGTGGAATCTTGGTGCTATGCTAGGAGTGTATCAGCAGGGAACTACTGTAATGCAGTGTAGAGGTTGAGGTGTCCCAATTGACTGTAGTACAGGGATGGATGTGGGTAGTCTGAGGAAGGCAACCCCTTGTCATTTTTGTAAACAAGCAAGGGCATTGAAAGCTGGAATGTTGTCTTGATCCAGCTACTCAACTCCAGAATTAAGGGATTGTATCGACCCAGAGTAACAATCCCATACAGACGCAAAATGTGCAGAGACAGAGAGGACAGAATTTAAATATACCTCAAGCTCCAGTGACTCAGGGTCCACAACCCGCTGATGCCACAGCAAAAAATGATAATGGCCCCTGATAGACTGAATTCTAATCAAGTTCCAAACATGAATTTCAAGGCAATAATGCCTTCCAACAACTTCCTATGTTGGAGACATTCAAGAATTATGGCTCCGATTAGTCAGTTTGACTGTGTCTGAGGAGGAAGGAATATTGTATACTTGGTGCAGTCTTGGAGGTAGACCAAGTGGTTCATTCGTATATAGAGAAGTGAACGGCCAACACATGTCAATTTTGGTTGCCACTGGTGCTACCCGTTCTACTCTGAGAATAGTATAAGGCCCAAACGTACTCTTCTTGGGAGAAAACAATTATAGGAGTTGTGAGTAAACAAATGACAGCCCCAGAAATGACAGATCTGCCTATGAAAATATGGTCCTTTGAAGAGAATCACCAATTTGTGGACTGTCATTCTAGTCCAGTGTGTCTCTTGGGAAAAGACTCATTTTCAAAATTAATTGTGTCATCTGTTATACACCAAAAGGTGTAGAAATGTAGACTCATGGGGAGGATGTCACCTTCAAACTTTCGAGTGATGGTTCGTACACTGCATTGTTTACCATGTTAGCCATTGATGACTTGCCGTGACAACTTAAAGACACAGTCAAGTCTGAGGATTGCGATTTTTCATGTAAGGATATCTGGTTGATCAAATTAGAGTGAAGCCAGATGCGGAATATCCCCCAAAACACCCCAATATAATTTGATACCTGAAGCAATTGTTGGGTTACTCCAGTGATCAAATCTATGATTCAACAAAATAATTTAAAGGAGATTATGGAGAGTCCATGAAGTTTACCCATTATGGTCTTACAGAAGCCAAACGGGAAATACTGCATCTTTCAAGATTTGTTGAAAGTGAACAACATGGTTGTTCCATGTTGTCCCATGGCACTTAATCTCGCTATGATTTTGTTTCATATTCCATGTGAGGCCGAGTGGTTCATGGTTATCGATTTGTGCCAGACTTTCTTGTCTATAGCATTGCATTAGGACAGCCAGTTCCTCTTCACATTTCTTTTTGCCAATCATGTTTTGGCATGGTGCTGAGTCCCATCAGGGGATACCAAAAGTCCCACACACACAACACCCCCCGTCGGAGACCCAACTCCAGCGGGTGTTCTGGCAGGAGATGGGACAGGGCGCAGCTACCGCCAGCAGCGACTGCCAGCAGCGACCGCCATCAGAACACCGCCAGGCCATATTATTTGTCATAATATGGCTGGTGGCAGTCTACTGGTGTGGCACTGCTGGTGGTAGCCACAACCAGATTTCCGCCATTCTTGTTGAGGAAATCCGGCTGTGGTCATAATACGCTGGACGGCTGGTAGCCGCGGTGATGGTCTTTTGGCGAACGTCGCCACGGCGGTAGGCAGTTTTTACCACCATTCTTGAAATGAGGGCCTAAGTGTCCCCAGGCAAGCTGCAATACTGTCAGAAAGAGGTTCAGTATCTTGGACAGCACATTGAGAAAGGAGCAAGGAAATTGTCACAAGAGAAGATTACAGCAATTATGAAAATGAATCCACCACCTACCCAGAGATAAGTCAGTATGTTTTTGGGAATGGTGGGCTACTGTCACCAGTGGATATGCAACTTTTCCCTAGTGGCCAAGCCTTTGCAGAGGCTGACACAGAAGGATGTGTCTAATTGGATACCCTGGGATAACAATTGTTTGTTTGCCTTCCTAGAGCTGGGAGAATGTCTCTGTTGTGCCCCAGCACAGGGAATGCCTGATTACAATACGTCATTTGCACTTTTCTGCAGTGAGAGGGAGGGCTGCCTTCTCTCGGTGTTGTACTGTTACACAGAAACACCGAAAGGCCTGTGGCCTACTTCTCTGCTGCTCTTAATCCTGTTATTTCAGCACTGCCAAGTTGTCTTAAAGCGGTGGCGGACGTCATTGTCAGCACATAGAGGTGTGAAAACAAAGTTATGGGTCATCCATTAACTCCTTAAGTTCAACAATCTGTTGAACTGTTATTGACAAAGACTAGAAACCAGTATTTAACAAGTTGCCACCCTACTTAGTATGAACAAACCACATTTGCTGCAGAAAATGTGACTGTCAAGTACTATGCTGTTCCAAATCCTGCTACACTGTTACCTGTACCAGAAAATTAAAATGATGATTGTGAAGTGGAGCATCTTGGGAAGACAGTCCTGTCCTCCGATCAGGTTTATTGAGGAGACTCATTAATAAAAGGAGCAAAGCATCAGGCTAGTTCAAAGACATTGAAGCACCAACTTTAGATAATCTGAATTTCAGTATCCTATTAACCTGTTCGACAAGACCCGAAGCCTAGGGTCTATTTCTGCAATGTAGTCTCTATTTAATCTGCAATGCTATGAACAACAACCTCAGGACCCCATTATTAAAATGAGTCCCTCAATCTGATTCCAGAGAAGTCGGAAAGCCAAACCTAGGTATCAGTTCTCTTAACAACAGTTTTGTAACAGTGAGACTTTTGTTTCTTCTAGATGGGTAAGCTTCAACCCTATGCAAGAAGATGCATACAGCCATCAGGACATATCTCAGTTTGTTATACACAGACATCTCAATTAAGTCCAACTGCATCCTCTTAAATGGTCCTCCTGATCTTCCTATGTGACTTAGGCGGTCATTACAACATTGGCGGTAAAAGCCGCTTACCGCCGTGCAGAAGACCGCCAACACACCGCCGCAGCTGCGGAATACCGTCACAGCTATTATGACCCACATCTCGGAATCCGCCAAAATTCAGACACCCACACAAGTCCGCCACACCAAAGGTCAGTGATAAACTGGCGATAACAAAACCGACACCGTCACGACAACAGAAATACGCTCACACTATCACGACACACAAATCCACGCGGCGGTCTTTCAACCACAGTATTCCACCGGCGGTACACACCGCTGCGCTCAAAATACACACACTCTTACAAAACACAGCCACATTGGACAATTTGAAATACACACACCTGATACAGACACACACCACTCCCACACACCCAATACAATATAAAACACACACCCACATCACCCACAAACCCCTACGACCACAATTCACGACCGAAGGCCAGAGAGAGACACCACCATCAACAAACTAGCATCCACAGGCACACAACACCATCACCCACACAACTTCCACGCACCACACACAACACACCACTACATATCACCACACTTATCACCACACACACCACCCCACACATCACCTACACCACCCCATTGCACGGCAAAGACACCCCAGGTTCTCAGAGGAGGAGCTCAGGGTCATGGTGGAGGAAATTGTCCGGGTAGAGCCACAGCTATTTGGATCCCAGGTGCAGCACACCTAAATTGCAAGGAAGATGGAGCTATGGCGAAGAATAGTCGACAGGGTCAATGCAGTGGGACAACACCCAAGAAATCGGGAGGACATCAGGAAAAGGTGGAACGACCTACGGGGGAAAGTGCGTTCCGTGGTCTCAAGACACCACCAGGCGGTTCAGCGGACTGGCGGCGGACCCCAACCTCCCCACCCACAACTAACAACATGGGAGGAGCAGGTCTTGGCGATTCTGCATCCTGAGGGCCTCACAGGAGTCGGTGGAGGAATGGACTCTGGTAAGTCAGAGCTTAACTATTACAACTCCCACCCTACATGCATGCCATCACATACCCCCACCCTCGCCCTCACCTCTATCACTCCAACTCCTCACATATGTCCCAATATCACAAACCACACATCCCAACACCAAGCCCTGCATGCAACAACAACGCATGGACACCCATCACTAAAGCATGCCCACTGCACATACCTATACACCCCCCTAAACCATCATCACAAAAGCTCACACACAGGAATGCCAGCACTGGGATACACGGTCACCCACCCATTGCACACCATGACACACACAGATGCAATAATCATGCCTTTCCACCCCTGCAGGACCACTACCCAACGTCACCAGACAGGAGAGTCCAGACATGTCCACTCCACCCACAGAAGAGGCCCACAGTGATGACCGCACCTCTGTCCACCTGGATCTAGATGACCAGCCCGGACCATCGGGGGCCTCAGGACAGTCGGTTCCCCTCACACAGGCACAGGCCACCACAGACCTTCCCCCCTCAGGAAACACCAGCACAGCACCCACCCAGCGGGCCCATACCTCCGTCCCCAGGACACGTCAAACAGCTGCATGTCCACCACTACAGGGAACCCAGGATAACCCACCACCTCAACAACAACAGGGACCTGGGGGCAGTGGCAGTGGGCACACGGTCCAGGGGACGGAGGCCCAGGAACACAGGGGAACTGGGAGGGCTGCTGTGCGACAGGGGGCGGACAGGCCAAGGGAACCCACTCTCCACGAGGCCCTATCCTCCATCATGGGAGCTTACCACCACTCCCAGGAGACGATGGCAACGGTACTGGCCAAGTTTCAGGAGACCCAGCGGATGCAGGAGGAACAGTATTTGGGGTTCAGGGAGGAACTCAGAACCATCAGCTCCACCCTGGGCACCATCGTAGTGGTGTTGAAGGAAGTACTCAACACCAGGAGGGACACTGTGGCACTACAAGGGGCCCCTGACACTAGCATGGACGATGAACTGCCCACCACCTCCGCCGGTGCTAGTGGACAGGAAGCACCACCACAGGACCACCACACCAGCACCCCATCCCCTGCAGACAGAGAACCACCCCGCAAACGGTCCCTGAGATCCAGGAACAAGACAGAGCATGATGCCAAGGCCCCCACCAAGAAATTAGACCACCCTCATTGTCATCCCACTGTCCCACTTTGTCACCCTGCCCATACTTAAACTGCCCCAGCTCCACTTCCTATGCCCATATGGGCAATGCATCTGTGAGACTAATAGACTGGACTCTGCCATGGACACTCCTCTGCCATCATCCCTCACCATTTAACTTACCCCTCCAATATTTTGTATGTAAATAAACACACCTAAAGCACCAAAAGATCTGGAGTCTGTCTGTGATTTCGAAATAGTGTATTTGCAATTACCGTGACAAAATGATCTTGAAATAGTAATGTCAACATACCTATGTCACACAGCTCTAGTTCATGAGGAATCTAAGCAGATGACACACGTTGGGACCCACACCTGTGAAACCGTAAGGGAAAGTGACAACACAGTGACCATACACTGGGTGAAAACGACAGACAGGATAGAGCTAGAAGTGTAAAAGTACATGTAGTAGGCAGGAATGTATTCTCACCTGTGTTTCACTGGAAATATTGCTGGATCACTGAGTCCCTGTTCTGCATGTCTTCTTCCTCTGCTTCCTCCTCATCACTGCCCACAGGCTCCACAGCTGCAACAACCCAGCCATCTGGACCATCCTCCTGCAGAAAAGGCACCTGTCGTCGCAAAGACAAGTTGTGAAGCATACAGCAGGCCACGATGATCTGGCACACCTTCTTTGGTGAGTAGAATAGGGATCCACCTGTCATATGCAGACACCTGACCCTGGCCTTCAGGAGGCCGAAGGTCCGCTCGATTACCCTCCTAGTTCGCCCATGGGCCTCATTGTAGCATTCCTCTGCCCTTGTCCTGGGATTCCTCACGGGGTCAGTAGCCATGACAGGTTGGGGTAACCTGAGTCACCTAATAGCCACACACGGTGCCTCTGGAGTTGACCCATCACATAAGGAATGTAGGCGTCATGCCCTGAGCCAGGGAACATGGCATTCACATGGGAGATGTACTGGTCTGCCAAACATACCATCTGTACATTCATGGAATGATAACTCTTCTGGTTTCTGTACACCTGTTCACTCCTGTGGGGGGGGACCAAAGCCACATGGGTCCCATCGATGGCATCTATTATGTTGGGGATGTGTCCCAGGGCATAGAAATCACCTTTCACTGTAGGCAAATCCTCCACCTGAGGAAAAACGATGTAGCTCTGCATGTGTTTCAGAAGGGCAGACAACACTCTGGACAATACGTTGGAAAACATAGGCTGGGACATCCCTGATGCTATGGCCACTGTCGTTTGAAATGACCCACTTGCAAGGAAATGGAGCACTGACAGCACCTGCACTTGAGGGGGGGATTCCTGGGGGATGGGGGATTGCTGACATCAGGTCAGGCTCCAACTGTGTACACAGTTCCTGGATTGTGGCACGGTCAAACCTGTAGGTGATAATCAAATTTCTTTCCTCCATTGTCGACAGGTCCACCAGAGGTCGGTACACCGGAGGATTCCACCATCTCCTCACATGTCCCAGCGGACGGTGCCTATGAAGTACAACAGCGACCACAGAGTCAAACAACTCAGAGGTATGTACCCACAGTCTACACAGAACACCAATCATACACAAAATGTGGCCTGTATGTGTGGTGAGACTAGGCCTAGGTATGTGTGACACAGTTGGAAATTAGGCCATGTGGGCCCGTGAAATGGCGGCTGCCTGACCTCTAAAGTGGGACAATGGGATGTGAGGTAACTGCACGGGCGTTGTACACCATCGCGGTAGGCGGTCGAAGACCACGGCGCAATTCTGCATTGGTTAACATTGGACCCTATGGGTCCCAGGAGCCAATGACGATGTACGCCGGCAGTGATGGTACGCACCGCCGCGGACGTGACTGCCGCGGACGTGACCGCCATTTTCTATCTGTATAATCACTTGATACCTGATCTTCGACAGGAGAGGACCTGCACTGCAAGTGCTGCTGTGACCTCGGTCTGGAAGAGACAATGGCTCGTGCGTCTGGGGAAAGGGCCCCTGCCTTCACATCGGAGGAGTTGGAGAAGCTCGTGGATGGGGTCCTCCCCCAGTACACGCTACTCTACGGTCCTCCAGACCAACAGGTAAGTACACAGGGAGCATGTTGTATGGGCTATGCCTGTGTGGAGAGGGCTGGTTGTAAGTAGTAAGGGGGCAGAGTTCTGCGTGCATGAAAGACGGTGGCTGCATGTGCAACATGGCAAGGGTAGGGATGGGGGCCACTCACTTTGACGGCGCAGTTGGTAATGACTTCTCTTCTTCCCCTGTACATTTCACATAGGTCAGCTCCCACCAGAAGAAGGATATTTGGCGTGCCATCGCCAAGGACGTCCAGACCCTGGGGGTCCACCACAGACGGAGCACCCACTGCCGGAAAAGATGGGAGGACATTCGCCGCTGGAGCAAGAAGACGGCGGAGGCTCAACGTGGGAGGGGTGCCCGTCGAACCATGACCCCCCTGATGTTCAGGATCCTGGCGGTGGCCTACCCGGAGTTGGATGGGCGCTTGAGGGCATCACAGCAGACACAAGGGGGTGAGTACACTCTCATTCTGATGACTTTGCGCGCAGTGGAGGTGTCTGGGTGGGGGAGGAGGGCTGAGGGTTTCCCTAGGCCAGGGTGAGTTCCGTTCCAGACCCAATCCCCTCTACCTCTGCCTATCCCAAGCACACCATCAGACCAGCCTGCACACACCTCACCACACCGCTGAACAGGGCACCGCCAAATCAAGCACCGCTGAACAGGGCACCGCCAAATCAAGCACCGCTGAACAGGGCACCACCAAATCAAGCACCGCTGAACAGGGCACCGCCAACTCAAGCACCGCTGTACAGGGCACCGCCAAATCAAGCACCGTTGAACAAGGCACTGCCACCTCAAGCACTGCTAGCCCATGAGCGGCCGGGGCACTGACGCAACTGGGACCGTGACGGGGTGCGTGATGCACTCTGGGCACCAGTCCCCCTCCATAACCAGTGGAGACATGCATCCACTACCTCTGTCCTTCACAGGATGAAGCACTCTGGGCACCAGTCCCCCTCAAGAACCAGTGGAGACATGCATCCACTCCGTCTGTCCTTCACAGGATGAAGCACTCTGGCACCAGTCCCCCTCCAGAACCAGTGGAGAAATGCATCCACTCCGTCTGTCCTTCACAGGATGAAGCACTCTGGGCACCAGTCCCCCTCCAGAACCAGTGGAGACATGCATCCACTACCTCTGTCCTTCACAGGATGAAGCACTCTGGGCACCAGTCCCCCTCCAGAACCAGTGGAGACATGCATCCACTACCTCTGTCCTTCACAGGATGAAGCACTCTGGGCACAATGCCCCCTCCAGAACCAGTGGAGACTGTCATCCACTTGTGAGACTGCACTCCCCAGGATTGAACAGTGGGCAAGCCACCCACTGAAACTGTGGCTTTGCACTCCCCAGGATTGGACAGTGGGCAACCCACCCACTGTATAGACTTGAGAGACTGTTGCTTTGCACTCCCCAGGATTGAACAGTGGGCAAGCCACCCACCGTAGAGACTTGAGAGACTGTGGCTTTGCACTCCCCAGGATTGAACAGTGGGCAAGCCACACACTGTAGAGACTTGAGAGACTGTGGCTTTGCACTCCCCAGGATACATCAATGGGCATGGAGCCCCCTCGTTGATCTGGCGTCATGCACTCATCCGGCTGAGGTGCCTCCCCTTCCCTTCCCCCTGAGGTGCCTGTTGAATCTACCTGATGCCCCTGCAATGTTCTCTCTGTTTTGATCTGGTATCGTGTGTGGGCCTCTCCCATGCATTTTGGGCCCAGTGGTCCACGGACTATGAGTGGTGCAATACCTGGACTACTATTCTTGGTGTATATTTTGTTGATAGTGTATATATGTATATTTTTGCGTATTGTATTTTGATATATTACAAGGGTTACACTAATTTCCTTTTGTCTTTGCATTCTTCCGGGGCGTTGGGGGGGTGTAACTATAATGTCTAGATATGTATTAGTGTGTGTGTTGTAGTGGGTGAGGGTGGGGTTGAGGGTGTTGCATGTGTGTGTCCCTGTTTTTTGCCTCCCCTGTGTCGTAGGTGCAGTACTCACCGTGGTCTTCGCCGCCGGTGTTGGTGTTCCTAGTACAGGAGCAGGAACACTATCGCAAGTAGGATTTGGAGTTCTGGATCCATGGTGTCCTCCTTCCTCGTGGAGTGTGTAGAGTTGAGCGTTTTCCCTTCGAAATTCCTGTTTCCGTCGTGTTTTTATCTGCGGTGTATCCGCCCCGGAAAAGGTGGCGGATTGGCCTGTCATAATAGTGTGGGCGGTACATTGTCCTCCGCCTGTCTGTTGGTGGTGACCGCCGCGCTGTTTGTTTGTACCGCCATGGTGGTCTGAGTGTTAAAGTGGCTGTCTTTGTTGGCGGTTTCCGCCACGGTCGTAATTGCAAAATTTTTACCGCCGGCCTGTTGCTTGTCTTACCTCCGCTTTAACACCGTCCGCCAGGGTTGTAATGACCACCTTAGTGTATCGGGAAAAATTGTCACTTTAATTTGGTCTGAAACATGGAATGCTCTAGTAAGGGCAATTAATTCAGCCACTTGTGCAGAAACTATTTCTTGAAGCCAGGAAGCTTCAACAACTCCTGAAACTGTGCAGACTGCATAAGCAGCTCTCATATTTCCCCCATTGTCTTATAAACTAGAGCCAACCCTATATATCAAAAACTCAGACTCAGGTAGCGGCTCATCTCCTTTATCTTGTCTCGGCTTGGTGCATAGTTCAGTGACATTGAGACAGTCATGCTCCACTTCACAATCATCATTTTAATTTTCTGGTATAGGTAACAGTGTCGCAGGATTTAGAACCGCATAGTACTCGTTGGTGTGGGCCATATGAAGTCACCTGGGTGACAATGACAGTTATTAAATGTGGAGGTCTTGCTAACTGAATGTACACTTCCCATACTCACAGAGTGCAGGGCCCCATTGATGTGACGTGCACTGGTGGAACTCGACAGGGGATATTCTGCTGCTGATGCATTCCACTCTAAGGGTCTGATTTTAGAAAAGTCATGGGAAATAGCCAAACACAGATTTGCAAATACATATTAGTTGCAGTGTTGCTTATCTTCCTTGTAGTATTAACCATTTTATTGATAGGAGCATTTTCCCTAGCTGTTCTGTAGTAAATTAGTTATTATCTTGTGTTCCCCCTAAACAGTGAGTCCTAGAGACAGTGGCTTACATAGATTAAATGATAAAGCTTTGCACATAGATGATTCTGAGGAAGATTATTCTGGAAATGAATATTTTAGTCTGTTTTATGAGCACATTGACACTATGGACGCAAGGGATTGCCAAGTTTTTTCCAAAATGGTATGTTTCCTTGTCAGAAAGTATCACATACCACCACATTCCTTTGACAAATAGAGTCTCCTGTAGTCTTTCATTGAGTATATTTTAAAGACAGTAGTTTTCAATATTATTGTTTGAGTTATGATTTAGTTCTTCCAGAGTTTCCTTTGTTCAGACATTTGAATACAAATCCTTATTTTAAAGGTGCAGAAATAGCAGGCAATTATTTTGTATCTATCAAGCCACTAGACACTGCATTTGCACATAGACACAATTTGACTTCTTAAATGACAGATATAGAGAATTTTTTTTATCTAGTGGGATACAGAAGGAGCAATCTTGGGTCTAAATCTGAAACAGATAAAGACCTTAAGAAACAGCACAGGTGAAATAGAGAAGAAAGTGAACATCTACCAACCAGCATTAGCTCTAGATTGGCAGCATAAGGGAAAGTTGTGCATATACATTGACCAGAGTTATTAGGATCCATTATTTATAGGAAAGAGTGAATACAAACACACCTTTGATGTTAGAGGGAAGAATTCATTCATTTTAGATGGAGGAAAACCTGTGATTCCTGGAGTATACTATATTTGTGGAAAGTATGCTTATTTTAAGTTGCCCAAGGGCTGGCATGGTACATGTTATTTTGATGTCGTTTTTAAGATTTGCCATTTGGAACATTTCAATGATCCCGTATGGGAAACAAAGCCTAGAACTAAAAGACATGTTAGTGCTGGAGAAGTGGTAGGGGATATTTTTCGTATATTGATCCTGTCTTTAGGGGTGATTCTGAATGATTTGAAAAATAGGAAGCTGTCTACAATAGTGGATAAACTGGCAACTAGTACAACAATTTCCTTATTGGTTGTAAATACAGAGGTGGTAGTGATAAAACCTATGGTTTTGCAGAACCGACTTGTGCTAGACCTTCTTCTTGCAAAACAGGATGGAGTCTGCCAGATGCTAAAGGTTCAGCAATGCTGTACTTACATCCCAGACAAAATTAGGGATCTGGAGAAATACATTAAGAAAATTTCTGGTTTGATGAAGTATTTGAAGTAGTTGGAAGAAATTGGTGCATGGGATTCTACGGGAGATGAATTTGCTGCTGTAGGCAGATGATTTGGAAATTTAGGAAGTTGAGTTGCAGGTTTCAATATGAAGCCTTTGTTCGTTATTTCTATTTGTGCAATAGTTATAGCTGTGGGTTTTAGAATCTATCAGAAGATGAAAGTTGAACAGAGAGAATGGATGTTGAGTTGGAGGAGACTCATTGTAAATATTATGATGACATGAAGCTCCTGGAGGAGTGTAGATGGAAACTTTTGAAAACTAAAAAATTCTAGTCGGTTTCATTGAAGGATTTTATTATGATTTTGCTGAAATAATTGTGGTCATAGGGGGAATTGAGAACGTAAAATCATGTGTCATAGAAGTGACATCACCATGTATACGACAAAACATATATTGCGTGCATAAACATTGTTAATGTGGAGCATCTAAATCGTATTGTTGAGGGTGCACTCACAGTAGAAGATTCGAAATTCATATATACGTGTGTTCTAATGTTTGAATTTAACATGCTGAATGGCAATACATATGCCCACTTATATTTGTGTGTTTTAATTATGGTGCGTTGATACAACTGCATATAATTATGTTTCATTTATAATTCTTATTTTCATTTAGAATTGTAAGAAGCACTAATAATATTGTATTTTGAATGTGCATTAATGCCTTAATAAGTTAGCACAATCAAAGCACTTACATGTTGATTTCACATATTTAATATTCAACGTAGAGTTTTCCTCGTATTACAATTTATTTGCAGGTGCGTCTGTCTGAGTCTACAAGCTAATGAAAGGAATATTGTGTATCTGAGATAGTGGGGTACAGAGTGTCACAACCCAATCTTGTACCTTAAGCATCGTGGGCATTAATCACCGGCTTCATGTGATTACTGTGGTGCCTTTCCATCTAGAAAGCTTCATGGCTCCCCCCTCCCATCAGGCCTGAACCATTGATCCTTCTGAGTGTGTTGTCATTCAAGTTTTATCTAGTTTGTACCAATTGATATTACTTGCCCTATTCGTACAGACACTTTTCTACTGTAAACCATTAGGGTGTACCATCATGAATTTGGGTTCCCTTGTACTTGTTGTCAATTACCATTTGCGCCTGCTGCCTGTTAAGCCATGCCCGTTTGTATGTGACACATGATTCTTGAAAGCCTCCATGTGAGACATGTGCCCTTCTAGAACACTGTTGGTTTCCGGTATAAATAGCCCCTCTGAACTTGTATCAGGGCTTGGCCTCGAACCTGTAACCAGACCTGAATGAATCTCCTGTTCAGCTTAAGCTTCATCCCTGCACGCATCTCTCGAGTCGCCTGGACTATCCTCACTTTGTTTTGCACCATGTGCCAAGTCTTCCCAAAAACACCTGACATTCTAGTCTTCCAGGTCCTTTCCAATGCCTCCCAGATCTTGATTCCTGTGAACCCTCAGAGTCTCTCCATGAGCTATGATTATGCCTCTTCTTAAGTTCTGGCAGCGACCAACCTGCTGCCTCTGCACTCCTTTATAGTACCTCCCAGGTTAATTACCTGTTCCCAAGTTAGTGTGCACTAATCTTTAGGGGTCTTTGCAGGCTGATCTGTTAGCTTTGTTTGTCTGCCATTGGACTCTTACTCTAAATCTTAGTTTTCCATGCTGTTGTGGAGCAGAGAAAGAACTGCAGGTTTTCTAGTTTGTTATTTTGTCTCTTCCCCTCTTCTAGAAGTTATTGGTTACTAGGAATTCTGTTACAGGACCTGACTTCTTCTAGATTTGGGAGTGGGGACCTAGCATTTGCTCCAGTGTCATCCCCATTGTTTGACTCAGGTGAGTGCATGACATGGAGGATACTTGGGCGAGAACGAAGGAGCACTAATGAACTGAGAAAAAAAGACTCCTGTTTGTACACCAGGCTCCAAGAGACACTCAAAGTAGCCTCTATGTTCAATTTGTGGGATGAAAACTTGACAGGAGTTGTCAATTTCAACTGTACAAGGAAGATTGAAAACTACTGTTGTTGATGACATAGACTTCTTTTTTTTTAATTGACACTAATTTCTCTCTATTGATTGTACAAAAGTCTTTAATGATTTCATCTTTTGAATTGGCTGATGTAAAAGATTTCTAATTTTTACTTCTCCTTGTCGAATAACAAATCAATGGTGGAAGTTATTTAATGATTACACCCGAATATTAAGATATAGAAAACCCCAGTCTGTCACCTTCATTGTCATTCCAATATGTTTGCATCTTAGCCATTAGTGTGTGTGAGATTTAATTCATCTTCATGTGTATGTCCCTTACCTGACGTATGAATGTATTACAGTGTCCTTACACTGCTCATTTTTTTAGATGCTACTTTTTTCTTTTTATTTACATTCTTTTTTTAAATGTATTTTATTGGGATCCAGCATAATAACATGGCCTATTTCAAATATACAGATTACCCAATATTGGTGCAACAAAATAGTTACAACACATTTACATAATCATAACAAACCCTTAGTGCGTTCGACTTTAAGGACCACCAAATATTTTTTTACCCATATCTAGGTATAGTTACTATCGATCATCTCAAAAAATTTGCCCCAGGTTTGGGAGAACCTCTGAAGCCCGCCCGATATCATTGCGTACTTCCATTCCTGTTTTCTTACAAGAGCCATTTTATTTAACCATTCTGCAGCAGTTGGGATCTGCGCGAAGTGCCAATTTTTCAATAAAAGGGACCAAGCAACTGCTATGGCGATAAAGACTAATTTTACCCACCTAGATGCGAGCTTTGCTCCTAATCAAAGCCCAAGACCAACAGCGAGATACTGGGAGCTATATGAATCTGCAGAGCTGTTGTTAAAAGCTTAATCACCCTGTCACAGAATTCTTGAATGAGCAGACATGTGCCTATCACATGCGTCCAATTTGCTGTGCCCTCCGCTTGACAATAGAAGCAAAGGTCAGGGCAGCTAGGGTTAATCCGGGACAAGACTTGTGGGAAACGATAAAGCAGCCATTTATTGAAAAATATAATTTGATGCCAATTTGCTCCTCTAAGTGTATTGAAATGTTATCAATTCATTTTCTCCCAGCTATCCTTAGATAGTTTCAGTCCCTTGTCCCGATCCCATTTCATCGCAGGTTTTGCCCAGAGGTCGTGGTTTTTCCATTCCATGAGTAATATTCTCCATTCGCCCGCTTGTCTATCCCCCAAAGGATCCACCAGCTCTTTCACTATTTTGTGAGTGTCGCAAATTAGAACCGTACCTACATCAGTAAAGCTGTGAAGTATATTACTATATGGTCCCAGCAGCAAAAAAACATTTTGCCCTGCTATCATAATGTTCAAGAGCGTTTATCATCTGTCACCAGCTAAAAAATCTCCAATTTTCCTAAAAACAGCGTGTTCTCATTTCCTGACTGTCTCCGAATTAAGCTTAGAGCCGGACCTTATCATAAACTGCGAGAGAAGGGTAAACAAGTTCAAATATGGAATTGAATATCTTCGATAGAAATCTGACCTCTTTTTGAAGTACCACTTAAAAATCTTACAGCAAACTTTTTTTAGGTATTCACCAATAATGCAGGATCACTTATGTCATGTTCCCTGCAGATTAGTTCACGAAAGTCCTGAATGAATAGGCTATCTGTAGACAGTGTAGTTTTAAAATTAGTCTGATATTGTGCAAAGAATGCAAAATAATAATCTTTCAGGTTAGGTAGTGCCAGCCCTCCCTTTTCTCTATCTACAAATAACATGCTTAGTGCAATACGTACATTTTTATTCGAGACAAATGAATGAGCTGACCATTGAGTACAGTTTCTTAAAGAATGCGGACGTTAGCACTCAAAGAATGGCTGAGAGGAAGAAGTTAAACAGTGGGAAAATTGACATTCTAATCAGCGCAACTCTACCTATGATAGATAGGAGAAATGACCCCCACCGTGCCAGCAGCCCCGGGTTTTAAGGAGCAAGGGAGCATAATTAAGATCATATAGATCTCCTATATCGAACGAAAATCTAATCCTGAGAAATCGCTTAGGCCTCAAGTTCACACAGGGCGCAAATTCAGAAAGTAGTATATCGGGAATGCTGCCACAAAGTATGATTTCAGTTTTATTCCTATTAACCTTATAGCCCCCTATTTGCTCAAATTCGGCAAATACTTTAAAAACCTCCTCCTGGGAGCTTCGATCATCATCAAGGAACATGATAAAATTGTCTGCATACAGTTTAATCTTTCTCATCGACTTGAGTGTAGGGCGGATCCACTTATTTTGTCTGATTGCGATAGCTAAAGGTTCAATAAGAAGGGCAAACAGAATAGATGAAAGGTGGCACCCCTGACGGGTGCCCCGCTGAACTTGTAACTTACCTACATTTACAGAATTAATTATGATATTGGCTTGGTATATTTGATACATCGTTTGATTCAGCCCTGAGACCTGTGGCGGAACTCCAAATCAAGATAATATCTCAGATACAGAGTATCCCATACCACTAAATAAAAGGCTTTTTCGGCATCCAATATGAGGACAATGGTGGGAATTTCTATTACAGGCAAAATAGTCCAGCGCCTCAGCCAAAAAATTTGTGTTAGTTGCAAGTTGCCACCCGGTGATAAACCCATTTTGGTCTGGATGCACCAAAGTGGTGACAACTGCATTGAATCGATTGGCCAGAAGTTTCATACTAATTTTATAATTGGTATTTAAAAGAGTGATTGGGCAATATGAGTTTGGGTCTTCTTTATTCTTATTTTTTTTTTTAACTAACTACATTCCCCATATGACAGGAGCCAAGACAAACCTCCACGCCGGACTTCTCGACACCGCCAAATGGATGACTGCAAGCCACCTCAAACTCAACTCCAACAAAACAGAAATCATCATCTTCGGCCCCAACAAGACAGTATGGGATGACTCCTGCTGGCCCACCGCCTTCAGACCACACACAACACCCTCCACCCACGCACGCAACCTCAGCATCATCTTAGACTCATCTCTCTCCATGGCCCAGCAAATGAACACCATATCATCCTCCTGTTTCAACACCCTTCGCATGCTACAGAAGACCTTCAAAGGGATTCCCACAGAAACCAGAAAAACCGTCACCCATGCACTCATCAGCAGCAGATTAGACTAAGAAAATGCACTCTACGTTGGTACCACAGCCAAGCTTCAGCAGAAACTCCAGTGCATCCAGAACGCAGCCACACGCCTCATCCTCAACCTCCCACGCCACAAACACATCTCCGCTCACCTCAGAACCCTTCACTAGCTGCCCAGCAGAAAAAGGATTGTCTTCAAAATCCTCATCCGTGCCCACAAATCCCTCCACAACACTGGACCAGCCTACCTCAACGAACGAGTGAACTTCCACGCACCCACTCGACTCCTCCGCTCTGCTCACCTCGCCCTCGCCACAGTCCCCCACATCCAACTCACCACCTCCGGAGGCAGATCCTTCTCCTACCTCGCCCCCAAGACCTGGAACTCCCTCCCCAACAACCTAAGCAAGACCCAGGACCTCCCGACTTTCAGAAAGCACCTAAACACATGGCTTTTCGGGCACTAAAACAGGCATAATCCCTCCCTCCCCACCACAGCGCCTTGAGACCCTTGCGGGTGAGTAGCCGCATAATAATTTTTTTGATTGATTGATTGATTGTGGTCATACCGCCCTGTAACAAATTATCAATTAAAATCAAAAAGTCGTCTGCTAAAACATCAGTGACATTTTTCCAGACCACCTGTGCCACAGGCTTTCCATTCAAGAGATTTTTAACCACCTCCACTAATTCTGACTTCGTAAATGGCCGAGAGAGGGCATCCCCATCTTCCCTTGACAGAGAGGGAAAATTTAATTTACCTAGAAAATGCCTAGTGGCCTCGGAATCAATATGCCTGGTCTGGCTATAAATTCGCTTGTAGTGTTCTAGCATAACGTCTCCCACTGTTCTGGACTCAGTATGTCTTTGCCCCGTAATTGGGTATCTTAAAGCATGTATTGTATTGCTAGCCACTTGATCCCCTGTTTGCCAGGCAAAGAATCTACCTGTGAAATTACTCTCCTCGTACATTTTCTGCCTGTGGGCCTAGTAACATTTGTCAGCCTTATCCACACTCTGATCTGACAATGCCTGCTTGACCAGATCAAATTATTTTTTATTACTTTCCTTGGGGGACCGAAGATAGTTATCTAACCTCCTCTGAACTGCTTCTTCCTATGCCCAAGTTTGTTGTTTCTCATAGAGTCTATCTGCCGTCTCCTTTGCAATTACAATGCCTCTTTTATTTGCCTTAAATGTGTCTCAGACCGTGCACAGAGCAACAGAGTCCCGATTGCTTTTAAAAAATTCCCTGACTTCAACTCTGCAAGCCTGCACCTACCCTTCCTCCTAGAAAAGCTGCTGGTTAAATACTCACCTTTTGGGCTGCAGCGAATCTCGTTCTGGTGATAACAATACTTCCAGAATAAGAGTGGCATGGTTTGAGAGACCTGAGTGTAATGTGCACTGATTTTTAAAGTGCTATGTTTTGGATATAAAAACAAATCAATACGAGATGCACTTTCAAATCGGCTGGAGACGCATGTGTATTCTCTTTTATTTGGCGCATTTGATCTCCAAGGGTCACATAACACCAATACTCTTACATGATCCTTGAAAACCTTAGCCACCTTAGGTTTATATTGCTTTTTCCCTTTTACTGAGGAGTCAATATATGAGTCTTGGAGAGAATTGAAGTCCCCGCCAATAATGATTTTACCTGAAAGTTGTAAAAGAGATTGAAAGAGCTCCTCACATGGTCCGGGACCATCAACCAATGTGGCATACAAGCTCATGAAGGTGAATCTTTCCATCGAAACTTTACAGTGCACCCAACACCACCATCTGTTTTTATCACTAACAAAATCGAGGACTTGAGCCCCCAGATTTTTTGTTAGGAAAACTGCAGTACCTCTACGAGTGGCTTGGGCCACGGCGATCCCCTTGTAATCTACCCAATTTTTAAACATAACAAAGCCTCTGATTTTCTTTGCCAGAATATGGGTTTCTTGTAATAAGATTGCAGAAGAATTTTATATTTTAACCCACTCTTCAATTGCGCGCTTCTTCCTCCTATTATTTAACCCATTGACATTCCAAGAGATGATTCTTAATGAAGAGTTTAGCCCCACCATTGAGTCATTTCAGTATAATGGAAAAGATATACACTGATTAGAACTTCTTCGAAATTTGGCCCTGCCCTACACCCTGTTCTTTCATAGGATTTATATACCTTGCTGCGCCTGCTTCTACAAAGTTGAATTGTTTTATTCTGTGATAGGATCTTGTTCCTCTTCCTTACCCCACCACCCACTCTCCCCTCTTCCACCTCCCCACCCTTTAATGGCCAACACCTGGAGCCCTCCCATCTGAACAATCCAGGACCACCACACACAACCCTCCCCCTCTCCCCCAGTCAGGCACCTTGACATGGCACCCTGATCACCAGGAGCAACAGAAGGAAATAATAATAAGTGATAATGTGGTGCACTGTGTTTTGTGTGAACAATTCAAGCATCCCAGTGAAAGTCGCCTCCCTGATTACAGTGTCCCTTTTTCATCCCATCCCATCTGCATTTTGTACTGAGTGCTAAAGAGTTTTAGCTGCGTCCACTGTATGAACTATGCTCGAGTGACCCTTGAAGAGAATTTTAAGTTTTGATTGTTGAACAAGCCCTGCCGAGGCGCCCGCTTTTTAAAATTACGGTATCACCCCCTTCAGCTCCCTCTGCCTCCGTGCGGCGGCAGCAGTCATATCTGAAAAATGTTAAAGGTAAAGTCACCAGGGATCTGATGTACTTTACTCTACATCGCATGGTGCATAATACGTTCTTTAATACGGAAGCCACCAAAGTTCACCGGTGTAGTTTGAGGATATTTTGCATTAGGAGGTTGTACTGCAGGCACTGGATGTGCCCGCATAATGGAAAGGTCTAGGTGTCAGTCCGTAGGTTCTGGAAGAACATATACTGTAATAAGATCTGTAATCAAGTATGTCAAAGTCAGTCCATTTTCGTGCCCTTCCGGCATCCCCGTAAATCTTAGATTGGATCTATGTGAGTGGTTATCTGCATCGTCTATCCAAATCTGCAAATCCAATAGATCAGCTTGGCATTTCATTAAAGATGGCTCCGTACGTCTTCCAGATCTGAGAATCGCTGCTCTACCTTCTTGATACGGGAATTGAGTTGCTGCATATTGCTGCTTATCGCGTTTAACTGTATTTCAGTTCTCTGATTCAACTCTTCTTGTGAGATCTTCAAGGATTTTAATTTGCTTAGTATTTGGAGGAGCAGGGTTTCTGTGGGGATGCCAATTCCTCTTTTGGCTCTTTCATCCTGAACTCTCCTGTTCCTGTTCTAGCTGGTGAGTCCCACTCTCCAAATAACTTGCAGGAGAGCCAGTTGTTGTCTCTTCCCCCGGGGATGCAGGAGTTTTAGCTGTACTGAGCAACTGAAAGAGGGATGTCCTCAGAGTGGGGGTTGCGACCATTTAGAAATCCAGGTGGAACTTCTTTGGGCCCCCCGCCGACCACACTGCTAAATAGTAGATATAGTTGCCTGTGTCCCAGCCCAGCCTCCTGGGTCTCACTGCTGTCAAATACTCGGCTAGGACTTTGCTCTGGCTGGTTGGGAGCTTGACTCAACTCATTGACATTACCAGGGTCCTGTTTTCCTTGGTCCCCAACTGTAGCCCTCATGGACCCCCTTTCCGAAATGAGGATCTGACTTATCCGGCATCAAAGAAGTAGAGCTCAACACCGGAATGGGGCTGGAGGCCAAGCCGTTAACCGCCAGGGGATTACTTGTGATTAGGTCCATATTCGCCATTTTGTCAGAGAGTGTTGGGCGCTTACCCCTGGCATTCCGTGTTGGTCTAGCAGTTCTGGGTGTAAAGCGGCCCTTGCTCTGCAGATCCCAAGGGGATTGCCGCATTGTTGACTAAGTGCTGCCACCTGCGCTGTGTGCCCCTTTCCATGTTAGCAAAAATATCTGAGGGCACAAGCCACACATGTGGCTGCACAGGCCACTTCTGTGGCTCGCCAGAAGTGTCCTGACAATATTACCGGGATGGCTGGCATTACTTATAGGTCTTTAGGCATCTTTATAGATCTTGTAGTTGGAAATAGTATTATGCTGAATATTATCTTTGAATGACTTGGTGCTCCAGTATATAGCAGGTGGCAAGTGGTACCCCACGAAAGGATTAGTCAAGGTTCAACTTTTTTTGAGGTGGTGGCATGAGGTCTTAGGTCGCTGTGGAGGGAAGCTCCTTTTCCCACTGAGATCAGCTCAAATTAAATTTGGCTCCCAGCTCCTTTAAGAAAATTAAAATGCAGGCCTCCTTTCCCCAGCGCAGCTTAAGCTAAAGCCCCAAAAATGAGACTTGACATAGACTTCTTGGAGGTTCTTCATGTTTATCCTGTATTCGCTTAGTTAGACAAAGGCAGATTCTCTTTAGCCTGTGATGACATCAGATTCCCCTTGAGACTTGGAGGAGTATTGACCTCTCTACTCTTTATCCCCTTGTGTGGCTTCATGCTAAGTGTCACCTCTCTATATTTGAACATCTACTGAGGTTTCTGCTATGCTGACACTTTCCTGTATTTCCTGAGAGATAATTTAGACTTCCTTTAGCATAATTTAGGGTACTTAGATTAATTTAGGTTCCCCAATGAGTAGCCAAGAGAACAGCAATTTTTAAACTAATCATCAGATCTTGCTTCTTATCATTTGCATTGCTGCAACTGAAATTCTTGAATGCCTGATGGGTATTCGATTTAATCTCATTAGATGCTTTACTTCACCTTTGGTGAATCTGTACTTACATATCATTCTTTTGAGATTCATTTACATATGTTTAGCTCTTATTTTGTAATAAACTCCAACTTTACTCTCTGTCTTTGGGATTTAATGTATGACCAAATAAGTTACACTGTAACTGATTTAACATGTTTTTTCTAACTCCCCCGAGCGTCATCAGCCTCATGAGGGTAGGACGTTAACGTTGGTCTCTGTTTCATCAGAAAGTAGGATTTTTAAAAACTTATTGGGATTCACTTTATTTTCAAATTATATGTTTCACGTTTGCTGTTAAGCAAATAAAAGTTAGTATACTTTTTTATCCTAAAAGTTTGAATTCTCAGAACACAGTTATATTAAAAACACTTGATTAGACACTCAGCAAGGCACCTGGGGAGTTACAGGGGATTTATGTAGTAATTTGGAGGGGGGTTAAAAGTAGGATCTGCTCAATTTCGAGAAGTTCTGATTGTGACACGGTGGAGTAGGACAGTGTGAATCATTTGCAATTTGAACATGACCCATGTGGTGAACTTCTAAATACAATCGTGAGCAAGCACTGCCTAGTGCTTGCATTAGAACTTACACCAGTACAGCCCAGAAATATATTACTTTTACTGGGAAGGGCTCTTGTAGCACGATCAACTTTATCTCCATCTCAGACAGGTGAAGTATTAAGGCAGCTCATCCACAGAACACACAATTAGTTTCACCATTAGAAGTTAGTATTACTAAAGTCATTCTGTGTAACTGGGCCACCGTGAATTACAGATTTCTGTTAACCAAGCATGTGGCAAGGAAAAGGGAACAGTTGTTGAAGTGTCTGGAGTTTGGTTTAGGTCCCTCCTGTTTGCCCATGCCATACAAGGAGGTTAGTAAAATTGTGACTGAACTTTTAGCTATAACAGTGTCCCTTAGTGGAAGCTAGAAGCCAAAAATGGTTTGATGGGGCTTGCTCCCATGCTCATAGATGTCTAATGTATACTCTCAAGAGGTCACTAAGGGATGCAGAGGATGTGAGGCAATGTAGACTAAAATATAAGCAGGCGATCAAGAAGAAAAATATAGCTGTAAGGAAGCCTGGGAGCAATTAGATGAAGCTATTAGTAGGAATGATACTTTTCTCTTCCGGAAAACTGTAAAGGCCCCTTTTCTTGGAGATAATCACAACACTATTATGAATGTAACCATCCCACTACACATATGGGTTGAGCACATTTCAAAGGTGTACACCAGCAACATTGAACTAGACAGCTCATGCAACCCAGTACTGGTCAACCCACTCCCAGGTAACTTAGATGTCTCACCTATTACTTTGGCGGAGGTAATATGTGCGATTGATCACAGTCCTAGGAATGAGGCCCAGGTCCAGATGGTTCCCAATTGAGCAATTTAAAGATAATATAGAATAATGGGCCCTATTTGTACTTAGTATACTGGGGAGTGCAGTTACTGCAAGTCCTCTAAATCTTAGTCACATTCCATTATTGTCCCCAATTTCAAGAAGGGTAACAGAGCAGCCCCCTTTGATATCAACCCATTTCTCTAATTGATTCGCTAGTGAAGGTACAGGGTAGAAGTTTATTAGGTCCACTAGAAGCCTTGATCACAGAAAGTGCATATTTTCTACTGTTCAGTATGGGTTTAGAAAGGGTTTAGGGAAGGCAGACGAGGACCTGAACCTTCATTTAATAATCAGTAAATATGCCAATGCAAAGAGGGACTATTTACAATCAGCTTTTATGGAACACACATCTGTGTTTGATGGTGTTATCTGAGGAAATCCGAGGAAAGCTATGGGAAAGAATGCTAGAATGAGGAGTGGATGTCACTGGGTGTATCAGGTATGGGCCTAATACAGAATACACAGCTCGGATCAAGATCAAGCGTGGTGTGAGGCAAGGGTGTGTTTATGCACACATTCTTTTTTGTTTATATGTTAATGATCTTGATGTATTTCTATCACAAGTAGAGGTTGATACACCCCGGGTCGGAGTAGGAGGCCTTCCTGCAATGCTATCCGCAGACAATTGCGTTCTAATGTCAAGAACTGGAGTGCGTCTTCAGTGGTTACTGAAAACATTTTTTTGTTTATGATTGACTTAGATTTGTCAGCCAATAGTGCTATGATGCACACCATGGTATGTGGCAACGTTTTTAGTAAAATAAAATCACTTTAAATTAAAATGACTAAACCTTTTGATGGCAAGTGTAATTGGGTGCATTTAATGAAAGCGAGGAAAGCTCAATTTGACCAAGCCATGGATTCAGTCTTTAGGCACTCTGCAAACTTAGGTTGCAAACCCTTAGATGTGATGGTTAATATTTCTAAAGCACAAAGCACGTCTGTGCTGATGTTTGACGCAGGCATATGAGGGAACTCATCTAATGTGTCCACTTATGTTTCTCACTCAAAATTAGCATTATTGAACTTATCATGTTAAATAAGCACCAGTTTTGCTATGGCTTTCCATCTCATCTAAATCTGAGGCTCCTCTCAATCAAGAAATAATTACTGATTGGCCTTGGCATGATAATGTTTGCAACATTACATAGCTGACATATAAAGAACTAATTCAGCATTTTGGGGAAACCTGAACTTTTTAATAACCCACGGGGTATCAGTGCTCTGGCCGAAGGTCCATTTACAATAGAATTTCTGACCATATTGAAAAGGAGAAGAGAAGACTTAGGCCCTCATTACAACCCTGGCAGTCGGTGTTAAAGCAGCGGTAATACCGGCAACAGCCCAGCGGAAAAAAAAATGGAATCACGACCATGACGGAAACCACCAACATATACAGACACTTTAACACTCCGACCACCACGACGGTAGAAACAAACACCGCGGCGGTAACCGCCAACAGACAGGCAGAAGACAATGTACCGTCCACACTATTACAAGAGGCCTATCCGCCACCTTTTCCAGGGTTGTACCAACGCTATCAAAAGCATGGCGGAAACAGGAATTGGAACGGAAACCACTCACCTCTCGACACCCAACGAGGAACCAGGACGCCATGGAGCACGAGTTACAGGTCCTGCCGATCCTGGTCTTCCTCCTCTTGTATCAGGAGCAGGAAAGATGCCGTTGACGACCACTGTGAGTACTGCACCTACAACACAGGGAAGGGTGGGGAGGAAAAGAGAGTGACACACACACGCAACATGCAATACCCCCACCCTCACCCACAACACCATACACACAAATACATGCAGCAACATTACATATACAACCCCTTGCCCCCTGGGGCAAGGACAAAAGGAAATGGTTGTAACGAGTATAATAAATACAAATCAGATAGGGCAATTTCAAAAATCAGTATACACAAATATGTACACCAACTACACAAGTCCGGATATTAATCAAACATTGTCCGTGGATCAGTGTCCCAAAATGCATGGACGAAACCCACACAAGATACCTGAATCGAAACGGAGAGAACACTGCAGGGGCAGCAGATCGAAATGAAACAGGCACCTCAGGTGGAGTGGGAGGGGGTCACCTCAGCCGGATGAACGCACAATGCCACTGCTCCACGAGGGGGCTCCATGCCCACTGCTGTATACTCGGGAGTGCAAAGCCACAGTCTCACTAGTCTTTCCAGTGGGTGGTTTGCCCACTGCTCTATCCTGGGGAGTGCAAAGCCACAGTCTCACAAGTCTTTCCAGTGGGTTGTTTGCCACACTGCTCTATCCTGGGGAGTGCAAAGCCACAGTCTCACAAGTCTTTCCAGTGGGTCGTTTGCCCACTGCTCTACCCTGGGGAGTGCAAGGCCACAGTCTTACAAGTCTCTCCAATGGGTGGTTTGCCCACTGCTCTAGCCTGGGGAGTGAAAGGCCACGGTCTCCCAAGTGGATATCAGTCTCCACTGGTTCTGGAGGGGGCATTGTGTCCAGAGTGACCCATCCTGCCAAGGACTGAGGAAGTGGATATGTCTCTCCACTGGTTCTGGAGGGGGCATTGTGCCCAGAGTGCGTCATCCTGCCAAGGACTGAGGAAGTGGATGTATCTCTCCACTGGTTCTGGAGGGGGCAGAGACACACTCCACCCTGCTGTGACATTGCCTGCCACCTGCTGGTACAAACAGTGCTGAGAGTCATGCCTCAAGGACGCTGGGCAGGGTCCAGAATGTCTCCTGCAGCCTCGGACAGCTGCCCACTGGGGATGATTGCCATGTCAGCTGTGGTGGCACTGTCTGAGCACGTCGTGGGGCTGATGGCAGTGGTTGCGGCGGTGTCTGTGGCGAAGGTGCTGGCGGTGGTGCTTGTGTCTGCCCCTGTTGAGGGACGTCTCCTGCAGCCTCGGATGGCTGCCCACTGGGGATGATGCTGGGGACTGCTGGTGAGGCAGCAGAAATGCAGGTGACGGTGCTTGTGGCGGTGCCGGTGGCAGTGCAAGTGGCGGTGCAGGTGGCGGTGTCCACCGCCGTACAGGTTGATGTACTGGTTGACAGAAGGGGTGACTCTGGTCCCTCAGCCGGAGCCACCGTGCCCTGTCCTGACCTGCTCTTCGGCTTATGTCCCTTCCCCACCTTTGATGTTGCTGCTGGTGTCTTGCCACTGTCCCCTTTTGGTTTGAAGGAGCTCTTGCTTGCTGGTAGGTGTGGCTTCTCCCTCCTGCTTGTGGGCACCTTCTTCACCTTGGCAGGTGGCGGAATGGCCTGCTCCTTGGCCTTGCTAGGTGGCACACTGGCAGCCCTGATGGGTGGCGCCCACGATGAGACCGGAGTTGCTGTGACCACTGTGCTTGGGGATTTGGTGGCTGAGGTGCTGGGCTGGGACCTGGACAGCCTGGCACTAGGGGAAGGACGGGGGGGAGGTGTAGGGAAAAGGTCAATGTTAGCCAGGAAAAGTTTCTTAGACACACTGGGACGGAAAGATGGAGGAGGCTTGGGAGTGGAGCAAGAGGTAGTGGTTGTAGGAGGTGTACGTTTGCTGAATTTGGGTGAAGGTGCATGGGCCGGAGGCTGTTGTGAGGTGGATGGCTGTTCGGTGGGTGTGTGCCTGCGTTTGTGTAGTATGGGAGGAGGGCTCACAGACACTGGGAGAGGACACAGGGGATGTGTGAATGGTAGTGGGGGTGGTGAGTGCACATGAGCGGTGTGTGGTGATGGGCGTGCTGGTGATGGAGGTAGTGGCTGAGAATGTAGTGCATGCAGGTGTGAGTGGAGACGAGACAGGGAGGGAGGAGGAGGACATGGAGGAGGGGGACACAGTGGAGGCAGTGGATGTTGCTGTGTCTGCATGGGGATGATGTTTGTGTGAGTGCCGGTGGAATGTGTGGTGCTTATGTTTGCCATGTCCACTCTTGTGTGTTGATGAGTGTGCATGCTGGTCTGATGGTGTGCTTGGGATAGGCTGAGGTACAGGGGATTGGGTCTGGGTGGAGGAAGTTGGAGGGGGGAGGCTGGACACAGGGACAATTGCTGCCATCAGTGCTGAGGCCAGAGCCTGAAATGCTCTCTGTTGAATGCCCAGAATGAATGCCCTCCAGGTATGCATTTGTTTGCTGCAAATGCCACTCAACACCCTGGATGGCATTCAAAATGGTAGATTGCCCAACAGTGAGGGATCTCATGAGGTCAATAGCCTCCTCACTGAGGGCATCAGGGTTGACTGGGGCAGGGGTTGAGGTGCCTCAGGTGAAGGGGATGCCCATCCTCCTGGGTGAGCGGGCAAGGGAAACATGCTGAGGGGCTGCTGGGAGGGCAGTGCTGGTAGGGTGTTTGGCTGCTGTACCTGTTGATGTGGTGGGCACAGAGGTGCCCGCCACCGCAGGAGAGCTCCCATCAGAGGAGGAGTCGCTGTCATTGGTGTATGCTCCTGTCGTGGAGCTCCCCTCGCCCTCCGTCCCACTGGTGCCTTCCGACTCCGTTACTTCACCCTCCAGGGCCATGTGGGATGCAGATCACTCCTGCTCCGGTGCCAGTGCTCCTCTGCCAGATGATGCTAATGCACGCAAGAACAGGGTGACAAAACAAAAAGGGGGGGAAGGAGAGAAGAGACACATGGTCAGTGCATGCAACACCACTACCATTGGTGGACACGACACACAGGGAGCAGCCCTATGTACTAAGCCATGCACTGACAGTGCAGGGGAAAAGCACATGCCCAAGGGGGACTCTGTCTAGACCCATTTCATGCACAGTTGGAACCCATGGGAGCCTGACTAGGTGTAGAGGACAAATACCCCCTTTGGGGTTGGAGTGGGAATGAGGCTGCAAAACAATGGATCTACCTTTGCGCATCTGCCCTTGCCTAGGGGAACCCACAGGCCACCACCCCCACCCAGACACCTCGTCAAGCGCGCAGAGTCCTGTCAGGCCCTCAGGATGCATTATTGCCAAGTCTTGCTCCTCCCATGTTGTTAGTTGTGGGGGAGGATGTGGGGGTCCACCGCCAGTCCTCTGCACAGCAATCTGGTGTCTTGATACCACTGAACGTACCTTCCCCCGTAGGTCGGTCCACCTCTTCCTGATGTCATCTCATGTTCTTGGATGCGTTGACCCTGTCGACGATTCTCCGCCATAGCTTCATCTTCCTGGCAATGGAGGTCTGCTGCACCTGTGATCCGAATAGCTGTGGCTCTACCCAGATGATTTCCTCCACCATGACCCTAAGTTCCTCCTCAAAAAACCTGAGGTGCCATGATGTGGTATGGGTGATGTGTGAGGTGCTGTCTGTTGTGATGTGTAGGGGGATGTGTTGGTGTGTGTTGTTTGAGGTGCGTGGATGTTGTATAAGTGATGGTGTTGTGTGTCTGTGGATGCTGGTGTTGTGTTAGCTAACCTCGCTCTCTGGTCTTCTTCGAACACTTTAGGTTGTAGGGGTTTATGGGTAATGTGGGTGTGTGTTTTATACTGGTGTGGGTGTGTGGCTGTGGTGTGTATATGTGTATCAGGTGTGTGTATTTCAAATTGTCCAATGTGGTTGTGTTTTGTAAATGTGTGTGTATTTTGAGCGTGGCGATGTGTACCGCCAATGGTTTTCCGCATGGATTTCCGCGTTGATTCGTGGGTTGTAGTAGTGTGGGCGTATTCTTGTTGGTGTGACGGTGTGGGTTTTGGTATCAGCAGTTTATCAGTGACCTTTGGTGTGGCGGACTTGTGTGGGTGTCTGCATTATGGCGGATTCCGAGATGTGGGTCGTAATACCTGTAGCGGTATTCCGCCGCCACAACGGCGGATTGGCGGTCTTCAGCACGGCGGAAAGCGGGATTTACCGCCAGGGTTGTAATGAGGGCCTTAGACTGTAGCTAGAAAAGAGTGGATACTTATCAAAGTATAAATATCACTGATCTCATGGACCCCAAACTACATCTTTTACTGCATTATTTCCAGAGACATTACCTGGTTAGGGTTAGATTTGATCTAGCCCATCTCCTGGGTCCTTACCCAAAAGAAGTTTACGGAGAGGTGGGTCTTGTGCCTTGTCAAGGTGATTCATGGTTAGCACAATCCATGCTACATTTCTTTTCTTTTTTTAAAAGCTGTGCACTGTGCCCCGAAACAGTTTAAAACCCTATTACTTAGGACATTGAGCATTAGGAGAAATATGGGGGTGGGCAAGTAATGTTTCAACCTGTGTGGGATCATTTGCTGGTCACCCAAATATTCCCTCTCTCTATGTACATGTTAATTTTTTAATGTAATTTTGTAAGACTTGCTCAACAAAAGAGTTGTTTGATGCATTATGAGATGGATATTTTGTATGTTGTTGATAGACTTGGCATCCTTGGAGTGGTCTCTCCTAACTTTTTGCCTCTGTTTCCCAGGTTGTTAATGTATGCCGGACTCTGTTTTTGCTGTTTTTCTTACTCTGGGCATTTAACCACTGCTATCCAGTGCTAAAATGCAAGTCCTCCTATGTAAAATGTATGTATAATTGACTTTCGTGATTGGCATATTTGATTCACTAGTAAGTCCCTAATACAGTGCACTAGAGGTGCCCATGGTCTGTAAGTCAAATGTTACTAGTGGGCCTGCAGCACTGGTTGTGCCACCCAAATAAGTAGCCCTGTAAACATGGCTCAGTCCTGCCACTGCAGTGTCTATGTGTGCAGTTTTAAATTGCCAATTTACTTTGGCAAGTGTACCCACTTGGCAGGACTAAACCTTCCCTTTTTATACATGTAAGGCACCTCGAAGGTAGGCCCTAGGTAGCCCCATGGGCAGGGTGCAGTGTATGTTAGAGGTGGGACATAACCTAATGTGTTTTATATGTCCTGACAGTGAAATACTGCCAAATACAGTTTTCACTGTTGCAATGCCTAGCTCTCTCATAAGTTAACATAGGGACTGCCATACAGATTCCCCTTGAGAGCAGATCGAAATATGGAGTTTAGGGTCTCTGTGCTCAGAATTTAAAAATACATCTTTTAGTGAAGTTAGATTATGTGTTTGAAAATGTCACTTTTAGAAAGTGGGCATTTGCTTGCTTAAACCATTTTGTGACTCTGCCTGTTTGTGGATTCCTTGTCTGGGTCAGTTTGACAGTTAGGCTGTTTGCACCTCTCTCCAAACAGTGACACAAAGAGAGCTGGGGTGCAGCCTGTATATCCTGATGAGCCACCTATGCTAGGAGGGAGGGGAGGAGTGATCACTCATACCTGAAAGGGCTGTGCTTGCCCTCACACAATGCAGTCACCAACCCCCTGGTGTGTGTCTGGGGCCTGGCCTGGGCTAGGCAGGATCTCGTAAATAACAGAGACTTCCCTTTGAAGTAGGCCTACTTCAAAGGCAGAAAGGGGTATAAGAAGAGTCGCCAAAACCCCTGAAAATTAGATCACTTCTGGAATCAAGAGGAACCTCTGCCAAGGAGAAGAGCTGAAGAGCTGAGGAGAAGTGCTACCCCTCCCTGTGACTATGCTTTGTTGGTCTATCCTGCAGTTGCTGCTTCTGCCTGTGAAAGGGGACAAAGACAAGACTTTGTAGTGCATTCCTGCTTAAGAAGAATCTCCAAGGACTTGAACTGAGCTTGCCTCCTGTTGTTGAAGTCTCAGGGCCATCAACGACTTCCCCTGCCAGCACCTGGACTCTCTGCTGAGACTCCAGCCCTGCCAAGTGGTGCTCTATCCAGTCCTTTGCCCTTGGAAGGTGAAGTTGGCAGACAAGAACTGAAAATCCACGCACAGACCGATGTGTGGGGAAATTTTCAAAGCACCCTTCATGATGCGGCTGATAAACGACGCGCTGCCGGCTTCATGGCTCCACCTGCATCGCGGCTGGTAGATCGACACAACACAGCTGGAGAAACGATGTGCAACGTCCGCGAACGGATGTTGATAATGAAGCAAACCTCACACAGCGCGGTTTTGTGATACCGTGCAACTGGATTTTCAGCACAACATCGCTGGGTGTGGAAAATTAATGCAAAGCCTGCCCGGACCCAAGGTGCCCGTCCAGATCGACACATCGCTCTCTTGCGGGAGAGAAGAAACTACACACACTGACCTGACCGGACGAGGAACGTCTCACGGTCTCACTTGTGAGTGAGAAAACAATGCATCGCTGGCCTTTTCCGATGCACACTCACCCGTGGGGTGCTATTTTGATGCTATCCAGGTACTTTTGTGCACTAACAGCATTCTCTTTGTTTTTTAAGGGTTGTGGGCCAGATATATCAAGATACCAGTTAGGGATTCTCAAATTGCGATTTTTAGGAATCGCAATTTAAGAAATGCAAAAAGCGATGTATCAAATTTGAAAATCGCTAATAGCGATTTCTTACAATTCGCAAACGCAATTTGCGAGATGAAAATAACGAATCGCAAAAAATTTGCAATTCGGTAATTGAAAATCGCAAACAGCGAAAACGGCAAACCGGAACAGCCTGATGACATCTCAACCAGGAAGTGAGTCAGCCCATGGTGTCTCCAGGAGCCACACCCACAGGAGCAGGGAGAGAGACACAGCCCAGCACCAGGGAGTCCGCATTGTCAGTAATCCAGGACCAAACAGCAACATGGCCAAAGCTGGAAATGGGACAGAGAAGGGAGACAGGAAGGGGAAGCTCACATTCAGTGAGCCAGAATTTGAGGTGCTCATTGAGGAGGTTGGTAGGAACCATGATAGACTATTTGGTAAAAACTCACTCCAAGTACCTGAGAGTGAGAAGCAGAAACTCTGATCTGACATCCAGACAAAAATATGCGCAGTGGATGTTGCGCAGCGCTCTGTGGAGGAGATACGCAAGCGATGGTATGTCTTGCGGTCCCGTGCCAAAGAGAGGGTGGCCAGCAGGCTAAAGGAGGCAAGGAGCACCAGAGGCAAACCATCCACCCAGACACCGTCCACCCCTATGGAAGACCTGGTGGAGTCCACATTGCTTCCAGAAGCTGTCACTGGTGTTACTGACATTGACACCTCAGGGATACCCAGCACCAGCAAAGGTAAGGCCTGTAATTATGTGTATCCCTACATGTGCAGGTACAAATGCCCCTTAGGAAATAGGTAATAGCTTGATGCACAGTGAAAAGTAGTCCATGTCACATCTTACATATAACACAACTGTGCCTTATGGGAGTGGTAGTACACAACCCTAAGTTGAATACACAACATAAATAGCAAGATAGTGGTAAGCCACATAGAGAAACACCACAAACGACTTATGGTGACGCAATTTAATTGCACATTTAAAGCAACACTGCGGAAATCTGAGAAGAATGCTAGAACTGACATGCTGCACATTGTCCTTGCAGATGACCCCGTCCCTGCTGCTGGGGGAAGCAGAAACACAGCCACAGTCTGACTCAAATACCAGTGAGTCCTACAGTATTGTTCTAACTAGACGCAGGGCAAGGGTGTTACCACTGCCAGAGTATAACCTGGACTCAGATGAGATGCCAGAACACAAACCCACCCCACCACCAGAGGCTAGTCCCACAGGAAGACAGCAGTCCCAGCGCCAGCACCAGCGATGGTCAACTCCCCTCAGGAGGCGCCACGATGCAGGCAGACAGTGCACAGATGAAGGAGTGGGCCCATCAATCTTTGGCGACCTTGAAGCTTCCATGATGAAGGTGCAGCACCTGCAATGCAAACAATTGAAGTCACTGCACAGACAGTTTGTGTCTCACAATAGCAATATAGGGTTACTACGCAAGCAGTTGGAGACTCTGATTGAGGGACAGCAAACAGCAGCTGAATACACCAAGGAGTTGACACAGGCCATTGGGGAACTCTGCACTGACATACAGCAGGAGCGCATCAGCCAGTGCAGGCACCATCATCAATATTTGGGAAGGTTTGATAGCTTCTGTAGATCCGTCAATCGGCTCGCAAGTTCAACAGCCCTGATATCACGGCATACCGTTGCCACACAGGTCGAGATGTCACATTGCAGTCGGGACATTGCACAGGGATTGGTACAAATAACCAACATACTGGATGCAATGCAAACAGCACGCAGTGCCACAACCAGCGAACTGGGTGTTGGGGACAGTGAGGAGTCCTCTAGCCTCAGCAGTCTGACAGTCCCTGTGATAGATCCGAGGCGTCGCAGTGCCAGACACAGTACTCTATAAGAACCTGCTACAAGAGGTGCCAGCGAGGGCACTGAGCACTCCGGTGGAGTGCGTGGACGGAAGAAGTGATGTTGAGGGCTACAGGGGACTACCTAAACATGTAGCAATACAGTTATGCTATGATGCTAATAGTGTGACACTGTTAATTGTACATGTCTGCCTATTGTAAATAGCTATGTCCTATTGACATATTGGTTACCTGAAGTCAAGGTAATAAAGATTCTAGCTACAGAAATACATTTCATTTAAGTGGAGTTGTCATTACTTACATCAAAAATGGTTGTGCGTGATGTCAGCACATCTTTGCCTGCCCTCTGCTGCACTGGTCTCCTGTCTGCTGGTTGAAGGGGTGGTAAGGGATCATCATCCTCATCTGAGTCCGGCTCTGTGACTTCCACTGTTATGCCCCTGGGGGTTGCTATGTTGTGCAAGATAGCAGATGTGGCCACAATTTTGCATGTCGTCTCTGGGCTGTACTGTGGTGCACCTCCTCTCTTATGGATGCACCTGAAGCGGCTCTTCAGCAGCCCAAAAGTGCACTCCACCACATTGCGGGTTGACCTATGTGCAGCATTGTACCTCCTCTGTGCTGGAGTTGCAGGGCTCAGGTAGGGAAAAAGCATATAGATGCGCACAGCATAGGCACTGTCTCCTGAATGCACAGAGAGTAAAATGAGTACATGTGATATCTGACATCATGCTTACATCAATGCATTATTCTAAACTATCAAATTACCTAGTAGATATCCTTCACCAAACTCCCCAGCTAGCAGTCTTGTGTGTATCCCACTGTGGTGAGAGATGTGGGAGTCATGTGTGCTCCCAGGGTATCTGGCCACGAGATCGGTAATGATGTAGGAGGCATTGCATATCACCTGTATGTTCATAGAATGATTGTTTTTACGGTTGCGATACACATACTCGCTGGCTGATGGTGGACAGATTGCTACAAGTGTCCCATCTATGGCACCTAGGACATGTGGGAACTGTGCTATCTGGTAGAAATTAATTTTAGTTTGTTGTAATGCCTATGGGGTGTTGGGGAATCTTATGTACAATTGTATTCTGCTCAGCATGGCATTGAGAAATGCATTGAAAAATCTAGAGATACCCCTCCAGCTGTTGCTATGACCCCTTGATAGCTCCCTGAGGCTAGTAGGTGCAGGGAGCATAATACCTGCATAAGAGTGGGTGTGCTAGTGGTCCTGTGTGTTGTGCGCTGCAGCATGGGTTATAGCTCAGCTATCAGGTCAAGTACCATGGCTGAGCTTAACCTGTACTTCTCATAAATTTCCTCCTCAGTCTGGTCAAAAAGGGTAATGAACACTCTAAATATGTGCTCCAGTCTCCTTCTCTCTCTCCTCAAACCTGCTAAGATCCTCATTCTCCTCGCCATGACGTAGAGTGCAGCCATTGTGAAAGAGGAGCTGAGGCATTCTGGGCCTCTTTATATAGGTTGCACTTGGTTGCCATCTGGTTTCAGTTTGTGAGAAATTGCATGTGCAATTGGCCATACTGCGAACAATCACAAATTGTGATTTTTTGATGCATCGCATTGCTAATCCGTTTTTGCGTGTCGCATTCTGCGTATTGCAAATAGCGTCACGATTTAGGGGATCGTTATCTGTGATTCACTAATCGGTGTCACAATTTACGTTTTGCAAATAGCGATTCGGTAATTAATATCGCTATTTGTGATACGCTGTTTGCAACACGCTAATTCATGTCTCATTCACAATAAATCGCTATTTTTGCGATTCCTTATTTTCGCATTGCGAATGCCTTTTATACATCGGAAAAGGCATTTTTGCATTTGCAAATGGCCAGTCGCAGCATTTGCGAATGCAAAAACGCTTGATATATCTGGCCCTAAGACTATAATTCTTTTGAAAATTCATAACTCGATTTGTGTATTTTGGATGTTTGTCATTTTAGTCTTGTTTTGTTTAGATAAATATTACCTATTGTTCTAAACCTGTGTTGTGTCATTTTGTAGTGTTTTTACTGAGTTACTGTCTGTGTTGGTACTTACAGATACTTTACACATTGCTTCTGAAGTTAAGCCTGCCTGCTCATGCCAAGCTACTAAGGGGGTGAGCGTGGGTTAACCAAGGGTGATTCTCCTTTACCCTGACTAGAGTGAGGGTCCTTGCTTGGACAGAGGTAACCTGACCCCATTTCTAACAGTTGTTGTTAATAATACCCATTTTCATGCACAAGTCTCATTGTGAATCAATTTACCTAATAATTTTCCAGTTTGGTGCTATGTTTTAATATTTGCACATTATTGATCTGTGTGATATGTATTCTTTTATGGCCTGAATGAGCTCAATAAAGATTGTTTGATGATGATGTTGATGATGATGAATATGACCTCCAAAAAACACAAGAGCTAGGCGGTACCCATACCCACAGCCTCATAAACCAGAATATTGCTGACAAAAAAAAGACTATGGTCCTCATTACAACCCTGGCCGTCGGTGTTAAAGCTGCGGTAATACCGCCAACAGGCCGGCGGAAAACAAAATGGAATCACGACCATGGCGGAAACCGCCAACAAAGACAGCCACTTTAACACTCCGACCGCCACGGCGGTAGAAACAAACACCGCAGCGGTAACTGCCAACAGACAGGCGGAGGACAAAGTACCGCCCACTGTATTTCAACACGCCTATCCGCTGCCTTTTCCGGGGCAGAACCAACGCTTTCAAATGCACGGTGGAAACAGTACACAGATGAGAAAACACCCACCTCTCGACACCCAACGAGGAACCAGGACACCATGGAGCCCGAACTACAGGAGTTACCAATGCTGCTCTTCCTCCTCCTCTATCAGGAGCACTACGGACGCCGTCGACAACCACCGTGAGTACTGCACCTACAACACAGGGGAGGGGGGAGGGAAAAGAGAGTGACACTCACACTCAACACCCAATACCCCCACCCCCAACAACATACACACAAATGCATGCAGCAACATAATATATACCCCCGCCCCCTGGAAGAATATAAGGACAAAAGTAAATTATTGTAACGATTGTAATCATGAAAAATCTGATAGTCAAAAATCTAAATTTAGGATATACAAATATGTACACCAACTACACAAGTCCGGATAGTGTACCAATCATTGTCCGTGGACCACTGGGCCCAAAATGCATGGGCGAAGCCCACACAAGATACCTGACTGGAAACGGAGAGAACACTGTTGGGGCATCAGATCGAAAATAAACAGGCACCTCAGGGGGAGGGGTGGGGGGCACCTCAGCCAGATGAACGCACAACACCACTGCTGCATGGTGGTGCATGGGTCAGCACCTGCTGAGGGACACAGCAGGACGTCTCCTGCAGCCTCGGACGGCTGCCCACTGGGGAAGATGCTGGGGACTGTCCCTGAGGCTGTAGACATGCCGGTGGCGGTGCAGGTTGCGGTGCAGGTGGCGGTGCAGGTGGCGGTGCAAGTGGCGGTGCAGGTGGCGGTGCTGGTGGCGGGGCAGCTTGCAGTGTTCGCCGCCATACAGGTTGGTGTCGTAGTGGACAGAAGGGGTGACACTGGTCCATCATTCAGTGCCACTGTGCCCTGTCCTGACCTGCTCTTCTGCTTTTGTCCCTTCCCCACCTTTGATGGTGCCGCAGGTGTCTTGCCACTATCCCCTTTTGTTGTTCCAGAGCCCTTGGTGGCTGGTAGGTGCGGCTTCTCCCTCCGGGATGTGGGCACCTTCTTCACCTTGGCAGGTGGTGGAATGTCCTTGCCCTCGCAAGGTGGCACACTTGCAGCCCTGATGGGTTGCGCACTAGATGACCCCGCAGTTACTGGCACCACTGTGCCTGGGGAGTTGGTGGCTGAGGTGCTGGGCTGGGACCTGGAAAGCCTGGCCCTAGGGGAAGGACGGGGGACTGGTGAAGGGAAGAGGCCAAGGGTTGCCAGGAAAAGTTTTTTAGACACACTGGGACGGGATGATGGAGTGGGTTTGGGAGTGGAGGAAGAGGTAATGGTTGTAGGAGGTGTACGTCTTCTGAATTTGGGTGAAGGTGCATGGGCCGGAGGCTGTTGTGAGGTGGATGGCTGTTGGGTGGGTGTGTGCCTGCATTTGTGTAATTTGGGAGGAGGGCTCACAGTCACACTGGGAGAGGACACAGGGGATGTGTGAATGGTAGTGGGGTGGTGATTGCACGTGAGCGGTGTGTAGTGATGGGCGTGCTGCTGATGGAGGTAGTGGCTGAGGATATAGTACATGCAGGTGTGAGTGGAGACGAGACAGGGAGGGAGGAGGAGGACTTGGAGGAGGGGGACACAGTGGAGGCAGTGGATGTTGCTGTATCTGCATGGGGATGGTGATTGTGTGAGTGCCTGTGGGATGTGTGGTGCTTATGTTTTCCTGAGCCACTTTTGTGTGTTGATGTGTGTGCATGCTGGTCTGATGGTGTGCTTGGGATAGGCTGAGGTACAGGGGATTGGGTCTGGGTAGTGGAAGTTGGAGGGGGTAGGCTGGACACAGGGACAATGGCTGTCATCAGTGCTGAGGCCAGAGCCTGAAATGCTCTCTGTTGGGCCACCTGCCCTGAATGAAGGCCCTCTAGGTATGTATTTGTTTGTTGCAAATGCCTCTCAACACCCTGGATGGCATTCAAAATGGTAGATTGCCCAACAGTGAGGGATCTCAGGAGGTCAATAGCCTCCTCACTGAGGGCAGCAGGGCTGACTGGGGCAGGGCCTGAGGTGCCTGGGGCAAAGGAGATGCCCACCCTCTGGGTGAGCGGGCACAGGACACACGCAGACGGGCTGCTGGGAGGGCGGTGCTGGTAGGGGGGGTGGCGGCTGTACCTGTTGATGCAGTGGGCACAGAGGTGTCCACCACTGCAAGGGAGCTCCCATCAGAGGAGGAGTCGCTGTCACTGGTGTATGCTCCTGTCCCCGTCGTGGAGCTCCCCTCGCCCTCCGTCCCACTGGTGGCTTCAGACTCCGTTGCTTCACCCTCCAGGGTCAAGTGGGTTGCAGCACACTCCTGCTCCGGTGCCACTGCTCCTCCACCTGATGATGCTATTGCACACAAGGACATGGAGACAACAAAAAGGGGGGGAGACAGAAGATAAACATGTTCAGTGCATGCAACACCACTACCGTTGGCGGACACAACACAAAGGGAGCATCCCCCAGCACTACGCCATGCACTAACAGTTCCTAGAAAATGCACATGCCCATGGGGTACGAGGCCTAAGCCCAATTGCTGCACACCTGGAAGTCAAAGGAGCCTGACTAGGTGTAGATGGCTCTTGCCACTAGTGGTGCTGGGGTGCCACATAGCATGCCTCACAAGGGACCTTGCCTACCAAGTTCGCCCTGTAGTAGGGGAACCCACAGACCACCTCCCCCACCCAGACACCTCGTAATGCACGCAGAGTCAGCTGAATGAGAGTGTACTCACCCACTTGTGGCTGCTGTGATGCCCTCAAGCGCCCATCCAACTCCGGATAGGCCACCGCCAGGATCCGGTACATCAGGGGGGGTCATGGTGAGACGGGCACCCCTTCCGCATTGGGAGGACATCCCCAGCTGGGCCTCCGCCGTCTTCTTGCTCCAGCGGCGCAAGTCCTCCCATATTTTACGGCAGTGGGTGCTCCACCTGTGGTAGACCCCCAGGGTCTGCACATCCTTGGCGATGGCACGCCAAATACCCTTCTTCTGGTGGGCGCTGAGCTAGAGGAATGGTACAGGGGGAAAGGAAATTACTCACCTGTCCGGTCCGTCATACTGATTGCCCACCAGTTCCCATCCATGCCCTGACACACATACACTCACCATCCGCTCATGCAGGCCTCAGCCCCCCCATGTATCTTCCATCTTTTGTCCATCCTGTTTGTCTGTAGGACCGTACAGTTGCGTGTACTGGGGGAGGACCCCATCCACTAGTTTCTCCAACTCCTCCGAAGTGAAGGTAGGGGCCCTTTCCCCAGACACTGTAGCCATCGTCGCTTCCAGACACAGGTCATAGCAGCAATTGCAGTGTAGGTCCTCTCCTGTTGAAGGTCAGGTATCAAGTGAGTGAACAGACAGAAAATGGCAGTCACGTCCGCGGCGGTGCATACCGTCACTGCCGGCGTACATCGTCATTGGCTCCTGGAACCCACAGGGCCCAATGATAACCAATGCTGAATAGGTTATCCGCCTACCGCAACGGTGGACAACGCCAGCGCAGTTACCTCATTTCCCCTTGCCCCACCTTACAGGTCAGGCAGCCGCCATTTCAGGGAGCCACATGGAAGGGCAAATAACTGTGTCACACCTATTTGTAAGACCGCCAACAGGCAGGCGGATTTTTTTTTTTAATCACGACCATGGTGGAAACCGCCAACATAGACAGCCACTTTAACACTCCGACCGCCACGGCGGTAGAAACAAACACTGCGGCGGTCACCGTCAACAGACAGGCGGAAGACAATGTACCGCCCACACTATTATGATAGGCCCACCGCCACCTTTTCTGGGGTGGAACCAACGCGAACAAAAACGCAGCAGAAACAGGACTTGGAAGGGAAAACACTCACCTCTCCATACCCCACGAGGTACCAGGACGCCATGGAGCCAGAACTCCAAATACTCCCTGCGATGGTATTCCTGCTCCACTAACAGGAGCACGAAAGACGGTGGTGACGACCACGGTGAGTACTGCACCTACAACACAGGGGAGGGGGAGGGAAAAGAGACTGACACACACACGCAACACGCAAAACCCCCACCCCCAACCTCACCCACAACAACATACACACAAATACATGCTGCAACATTACATTTACACCCCCCCACAACCCCTGGAAGAACGCAAGGACAAAAGGAAATGAGTTGAACGAGTGTAATAAATAAAAATCCATTAGTCAAAACTTGAAATACAGTATATACAATTATGTACACCAACTACACAAGTCCGGATAGTGCACCATTCATAGTCCGTGGACCACTGGGCCCAAAAACCATAGGCGAGGCCCACACTCAATACCAGACTTCAAACAGAGAGAACACTGCAGGGGCATCAGATCGAAATGAAACAGGCACCTCAGAGGGAAGGCAAGGGGGGGGGCACCTCAGCCGGATGAGTGCGCAACGCCAGCTCCACAAGGGGGCTTCATGCACATTGCTGTATCCTGGGGAGTGCAAAGCCACAGTCTCACAAGTCTTTACAGTGGGTGGTTTGCCCACTGCTGTATCCTGGGGAGTGCAAAGCCACAGTCTCACAAGTCTTTATAGTGGGTGGTTTGCCCACTACTCTATCCTGGGGAGTGCAAAGCCACAGTCTCACAAGTCTTTACAGTGAGTGGATTGCCCACTGCTCTATCCTGGGGAGTGCAAAGCCACAGTCTCACAAGTCTTTCCAGTGGGTGGTTTGCCCACTGCTTTATCCTGGGGAGTGCAAAGCCACAGTCTCTCAAGTCTTTCCAGTGGGTGGTTTGCCCACTGCTCTATCCTGGGGAGTGCAAAGCCACAGTCTCACAAGTCTTTACAGTGGGTGGTTTGCCCACTGCTCTACCCTGGGGAGTACAAGGCCACAGTCTCTCAAGTGGATGCCTTTCTCCACTGGTTCTGGGGAGGGCTTTGTACCCAGAGTGCTTCATCCTGCCAAGGACTGAGGTAGTGGTTGTGATACTCCACTGACGGTGGTGCAACATGCAAGCTGCCCAGATTCCTGGAACTGACCACCAGCCTCGTACGACTGACCACTGTGTATGGCAGCCATGTCTGCGTTGGTGCCACTGGCTCAGTATGTCACAGGGCTGCTGGCAGTGCTGGCGGCAGTGTCAGTGGCATCGGTGCTGGTGGCGGTCTCCGCGGCATCGGTGCTGGTGGCGGGCTCTCTGGCATCGGTGCTGGCAGCGGGCTCTGTGGCATCGGTGCTGGCGGCGGGCTCTGTGGCATTGGTGCTGGTGGCGGTCTTTGTGGCGGCGGTGCTGGTGACGGTCTTTGTGGCAGTGGTGCTGGTGGCGGGCTCAGTGACTGCAGTGCTGGTGGCGGGCTCAGTGACTGCGATGCTGGTGACGGTGCAGGTGGCGGTGCTGGTGGTGGTCTTGTCGGCCGTGCAGGTTGTCGTCGACGTGGACCTGCCCTTGATTTTCTGGCCCTTCCCCACCTTGGATGGTGGTGAAGCTGTCTTTCCACTATCTACTTTTGTTTTGTCTGAGCCCTTGGTAGCAGGTGTTTTCGGCTTCTCCTTCTGGCAACTTTTTGACTTTTGGAGGTGGCGGAATGTCCTTGCCCTCGCTCTGTGGAACACTGGCAGCCTGATGCTTGGCGCACTCCAAAAGCCTGCAGTTGCTGGCACCACTGTGCCCGGTGATGTGGTGGCTGAGGTGCTGGGTTGGGACCTGGAAAAGCAGGCCCTAGGGGACGGACGGGGGGGAGGTGTAGGGAAGAGGTCAATAGTAGACAGGAAAAGCTTTTTAGACACACTGGGATGGGTAGATGGAGTGGGTTTGGGAGTGGAGGAAGAGATAGTGGTTGTAGGAGGTGTACGTTTGCTGACTTTGGGTGAAGGTGCATGGGCTGGAGGCTGTTGTGAGGTGGATGGCTGTTGGGTGGGTGTGTGGCTGCGTTTGTGTACTTTGGGAGGAGGGCTCACAGACACACTGGGAGAGGACACAGGGGATGTGTGAATGGTAGTGGGGTGGTGAGTGCACATGAGCGGTGTGTGATGATGGGTGTGCTGGTGATGAAGGTAGTGGCTGAAGATGTAGTGCATGCAGGTGTGAGTGGAGGGGAGACAGGGAGGGAGGAGGAGGACGTGGAGGAGGGGGACACAGTGGAGGCAGTGGATGTTGGTATGTCTGCATGGGTATGATGCTTGTGTGAGTGCCTGTGGTGTGGTGAGTGTGGTGCTTATGTTTGCCTGAGACACTCTTGTGTGTTGAAGTGTGTGCATGCTGGTCTGATGTTGTGCTTGGGATAGGCTGAGGTAAACTGGATTGGGTCTGGGTGGTGGAGGTTGGAGTGGGGAGGCTGGACACATGGACAATGGCTGCCATCAGTGCTGAGGCCAGAGCCTGAAATGCTCTCTATTGGGCTGCCTGGCCAGAATGAATGCCCTCCAGGTATGCATTTGTTTGTTGCAAAACCCTCTCGACACCCTGGATGGCATTCAGAATGGTAGACTGCTCAACAGGTAGGTGTCTCATGAGGTCAATAGCCTCCTCACTGAGGGCATCAGGACTGACTGGGCAGGGCCTGAGGTGCCTGGGGCGAAGGAGATGCCCACCCTCCTAGGTGAGCGGCCACAGGACACACGCTGAGGAGCTGCTGGGAGGGCGGTGCTGGTAGGGGGGTGGCGGCTCTACCTGTTGATATGGGGGGCACAGAGGGGCCCGCCACCGCAAGGGAGCTCCCATCAGAGGAAGAGTCGCTGTCGCTGATGTCACCACAGGACCCCGCTGTGGAGCTCCCCTAGCACTCCGTCCCACTGGTGGCTTCAGACTCCGTTGTCTCGCCCTCCAGGGCCATGTGGGATGCAGCTCCCTCCTGCTCCAGTGCCACTGCTCCTCTGCCTGATGATGCTAATGCACACAAGGACAGGGAGACCACAAAAAAGGTGGGGGAAAGACAGAAGAAAGACATATTCAGTGCATGCAATACCACTACTGTTGGCGGACACTACAGACACAGCAGCCCTCTGCACTACCCTAATTGATCACAGGGACATGGGGTACAAGGCCTATGTCCGATTGAGGCACATATGGAAGTCACAGGAGCCTGACTAGGTGTAGATGGCTCCTACCACTGGTGGGGTTGGGGTGCCACATAGCCTGCCTCACGAAGGGACCTTGCCTACAAAACTCGCACTGGCCTAGGGGAACCCACAGCCCACCTCCCCCACCCAGACACCTCTTAATGCACGCAGAGTCAGATGGATGTGACTGTACTCACCCCCTTGTGGCTGCTGTGATGCCCTCAAGTGCCCATCCAACTCCGGATAGGCCACCGCCAGGATCCGGTACATCAGGGGGGTCATGGTGTGACAGGCACCCCTCCCACATTGGGAGGCCATCCCCAGCTGGGCTTCCGCTGTCTTCTTGCTCCAGCGGCGAATGTCTTCCCATCTTTGACAACAGTGGGTGCTCCGTCTGTGGTGGACCCTCAGGTCCAGACGTCCTTGGCAATGGCACGCCAAACATCCTTCTTCTGGTGGGCGCTGACCTACAGGAATAGTACGGGGGAAAAAGGAAAAGCTTTAACCGTCTGGACCGTCACAGTCATTGACCCACATTCCCACCCTTGCCCTGACGCACATACACTCACTGTCCGCTCATGCAGGCCTCAGTCCCCCCCGTATCTTCCATCCACACCACTCCAAACAGGCATTGCCGATACAGCATGCTCACAGTGTACTCTCCTGTTCGTCTCGAGGATTGTAGAGTAGCGTGTACTGGGGGAGGACCCCATCCACTAACTTCTCCAACTCCTCCGAAGTGAATGCAGGGGCCCTTTTCCCAGACACATGAGCCATCGTCACTTCCAGACTGAGGTCATAGAAGCACTTGCAGTGTAGGTCCTCGCCTGTCGAAGGTCAGGTATCAAGTGAGTGAACAGACAGAAAATGGCGGTCACGTCCGCTGCGGTGTGTACCGTCACCGCCTGCGTACATCGTCATTGGCTCCTAGGACCCATAGGGTCCAATGTTAACCAATGCAGGATTGCGCTGCGGTCTTCGACCACCTACCGCGATGGTGTACAACGCCAGCGCAGTTACCTCATATCCCCTTGTCCCACTTTACAGGTCAGGCAGCCGCCATTTCAGGGGCCCACATGGCATTAATTTTAAATGCATCACACCTATCTAGGCCTTGCATACACACAGTGACACGCACATTGCGGATTGACAAATGTGTGCAATAAAAAAAAATCAATACCTCAGTGTTGGCTGACTCTCTGCTCGCTGTTTTTGTCCATAGGGCATGTCCTCTGGGGCAGGTGAGGAGATGGCGGCATCCTCCGGTGTACAGACCACTGGTGGACCTGTCGACAATGGAAGAGAGACATGTAATAATCACCTACAGACCAGACTTGATTGTGCAACAATCCATGAACTGTGTGCCCAGTTGGAGCCAAACCTGATGTCAGCTATCCGCCATCCTACAGGAATCCCCCCTCTAGTGCAGGTCCTGTCAGTACTCCATTTCCTGGCAAGTGGGTCTTTTCAAACTACAGTGGCCATTGCATCAGGGATGTCCCAGCCTATGTTCTCCAACATGTTGTCCAGAGTATTGTCTGCCCTGCTGAAACACATGCGCAGCTACATTGTTTTCCCTCAGGTGGAGGATTTGCCCACAGTGAAAGGTGACTTCTATGCCCTGGGATATATCCCCAACATCATTGGTGCCATTGATGGGAAACATGTGGCCTTGGTACCCCCCCCTACAGGAGTGAACAGGTGTACAGAAACCGGAAGAGCTAACATTCAATGAATGTGCAGATGGTGTGTTTGGCCGACCAGTACATCTCCCATGTGAATGCCAAGCTTCCAAGCTCAGTGCATGACAATTACATTTTGAGGAATAGCAGCATCCCTCATGTGATGGGGCAACTCCAGAGGCACCGTGTGTGGCTAATAGGTGATGACAAGGACCCTATACCTTGTGAATAGTTGTCTGGGGTTGTCCCTAAGGGTTAGTGTGTGTCTAACAGTTGTCCCTCGATATTTTCAGGTGACTCTGGTTACCCCAACCTGTCATGGCTACTGACCCCAGTGAGAAATCTCAGGACAAGGGCAGAGGACCGCTACAATGAGGCACATGAGCGAACTAGGAGAGTGATCGAAAGGACCTGCGGCCTCCTGAAGGCCAGGTTCGGGTGCCTCCATATGACAGGTGGTTCTCTCTACTACTCACCAAAGAAGATGCCGCACAACCTGGCTTTGCGACGACAGGTGCCTTTTCTGCAGGAGGATGGTCCAGAAGGAGGTCTTGTGGCAGCTGTGGAGCCTGTGGACAGTGAAGAAGAGGAGGCAAAAGAAGAGGATATCGACAACAGAAACAGCGTTATCCAACAATACTTCCAGTGAGACACAGGTAAGAAGATGTCACTGGCTCACACATCTCATACAATTGTTAGACCTAACATAAGTCTGTCACTTTCACCCAGTGTATGGACCCTGACTTGTCACTTTGCCTTTCCATTTCACAGATGTGGGTCCCACTGTGTGACCTCTGCTATATTACCTCATGGGCTAGAGCTGTGTGACATAGGTATGTTGACAATACAATCAACATTGCTATTTTCCTTAGTTATTGCAAATACACATTTGTGAAAGCACAGACTGAATCCAGAGTGTTTTGTGGTTCAAGGGTGTGTATTTCAGTGCAAATTGGTGGCTGGGGTTGTAAAATGGGCAGGGGTGATGGTGGAGGTTTGTCCATGGCAGAGTCCAGTCTATTTGTTTCACATGTGCATTGTCCAAAGGGGCATAGCAAGTGGAGCTAGGGAAGTTGATGGATGGATAGGGTGACGAAGTGGAACAGAAGGATGACATTCAGGGTGGTCTGATTTCCTGGTGGGAGTCTTGGCATTGTTCTCTGTCTTTGTCCTGGATCTCAGGGACCGTTTGCGGGGTGGTTCTCCATCTGCAGGGGGTAGGGTGCTGGTGTCGTGGTCCTGTGGCAGTGCCTCCTGTCCACTAGCGCCGGCGGAGGTGGTGGGCTGTTCATCATCCAGGCTAGTGTCAGGGGCCCCTTGTTGTGCCACAGTGTCCCTCCTGGTGTCCACAAGGTCCTTCAGCACCCCTTCAATGGTGACCAGGGTGGTGTTGATGGACTTAAGTTCTTCCGTGATCCCCAGATACTGTTCCTCCTGCAACTGCTGGGTCTCCGTTGCCATCGTCTTCTGGGAATGATGGTACGCTCCCATGATGATGGAGAGGGCCTCATGGAGAGTGGATTCCCTGGGCCTGTCCTCCCCCTGTCGCACAGATGTCCTCCCAGTTCCCCTGTTATCCTGTGCCTCTGTCCCCTGAACCGTGTGCCCACTGCCACTGCCCCCAGGTCCCTGATTTTCTTGGGTTGGTGGGTTTGCCTGGGTTCCCTGTAGTGGTGGATACAGTGCTGCCTGACGTGTCCTATGGCCAGAGGGATGGGCCTGCTGAGAGGGTGCTATGCTGGTGTTTCCTGAGGGGGGAGGCTCTGTGGTGGCATGTGCCAGTGTGAGGGGAACCGACTGTCCCGAGGTCCCAGATGGGTCGGGCTGGTCATCTTGATCCAGTTGGACAGAGCTGCTGTCATCACTGTGGGCCTCTTATGTGGGGGGAGTGGACATGTATGGAACCTCCTGTCCGGTGACGTTGGGTAGGTATCCTGCAGTGGTGTAAAGGCATGATTATTGCATCTTTGTGTGCCATTGTGTGCAATGGGTGGGTGACCCTGTACTCCAGTGCTTGCCTTCTTGTCTAGGACCTTGTATGATACTTGGTTTGGGGTCTGTGTGTGGGTATCTGTAGTGGACATGCTTTGGTGATGGGTGTCCATGCTTTGTTGTTGCATGCAGGGCTTGGTATTGGGATGTGTGGGTTGTGATAGTGGGTCATATGTGAGGTGTTGGAGTGATGGGGGTGAGGGTGGGGTATGTGATAGCATGCAGGTAGGGTGGGGGATGTAATAGTTAAGATTTGACTTACCAGAGTCCCATTCCTCCTGCTACTCCTGCGAGGCCCTCAGTATGCAGTATAGCCAAGACCTGCTCCTCACATGTTGTTAGTTGTGGGGGAGGAGGTGGAGGTCCGCCGCCAGTCCTCTGAACTGCAATCTGGTATCTTGAGACCACGGAACGCACCTTCCCCCGTAGGTCGTTCCACCTCTTCCTGATGTCATCCCTGGTTCTTGGGTGCTGTCCCACTGCGTTGACCCTGTCCACGATTCTGCGCCATAGCTCCATCTTCCTAGCTATGGAGTTGTGCTGCACCTGTGATACGAATAGCTGTGGCTCTACCCGGATGATTTCCTCCACCATGACCCTGAGCTCCTCCTCAGAGAACCTGGGGTGTCTTTGCGGTGCCATGATGTGGTGTGGGTGATGTGTAGGGTGGTGTGTGTTGTGACGTGTGAGGGGATCTGTTTGTGTGTGTTGTCTGAGGTGCGTGGATGTTGTGTGAGTGATGATGGTGTGTGCCTGTGGAAGCTAGTATTGTTGATAGCTGTGTCTCTCTCTGTGCTTCTTTCTCAATTTTTGTCGTAGGGGTTTGTGGGTGATGTGGGTGTGTGTTTTATATTGTATTGGGTGTGTGGGAGTGGTGTGTGTATGTGTATCAGGTGTGTGTATTTTGAATAGTGCAAAGTGGTTGTGTTTTGTAAATGTGTGTGTATTTTGAGCGCAGTAGTGTGTACCGCCAATGGAATACCGCGGTTGAAAGACCGCTGCGTGGGTTCGTGGGTCGTGATAGTGTGGGCGTATTGCTGTTGGCGTGATGGTGTTGGTTTTATTATCGCCAGTTTATCACTGACCTTTGGTGTGGCGGACTTGTGTGGGTGCCTGGATTTTGGCGGATTCCGGCCTGTGGGTCGTAATAGCTGTAGCGGAATCCCGCCACCGCAGCAGTGTGTTGGCGGTCTTCTGCACGGCGGTAAGCGGCATTTACCGCCAATGTTGTAATGAGGGCCTATGTGTTGCAATCCCAAATGTAACGTGTTACCAAACTGTATTAGTTTGGGATTAATACATACCAAAATGCCTTTTTATATTCACAAATGGCCCAATTCTGCTTAGTAGGCCGTTTGAGAATGCAAATTGGCTTGAAAATCTGGCTCCTACAAAAAGAGAATTGCTTACTTCACCACGTCTCTCCTGATGAAGAGACATTGGAATATACCACTTATCTAGACAAGTGATCACGGATATGGTTTCAGAATGATAGAAAGAGCATAATTCTAATTCCGTGTGCATATTATCAACATTTTTGTCTCCCTAAAATGTACCTGAACCGGGTTGCAGTCGGAGATACTACAACTTCCCAGCAGTATGAGCACGTGAATAAAGGTTTACTTTGAAGGAAGGTTGTTAAACTGTATGATTTCTATAATTAGGTCAGTTAAGAGTGGGACTTTGAAAAAAATGGAGCATCTTTTTCCGTTGTTGTTTATTAAGTGATTAGTAGAGAAATTATGTTACTGTAATAACAGAAATGGCAGTGAGGCGGCATTATTGGCGTCCAGCTGCAGGAACATGAGCAGCAGCACAACATTAGAAAGTAGTGACCTTATTGCCTCAAGTCGGGTTCTGGTATTCCATTTGTGTTCCATTCGCCTAGAAAAACTGTGTTATAAAGATGTGGGTGTGGATTGTCCACCTGGGTGGTATCTAACAAGAGCATGCCTGAGACCCAAATCATTGTGCAACTATACCCTTTTCATTTAATTGAATGTACATTTCACTAAGTACTATCAGCACCAGACTACATATATAGCCTTGGCGTATATGTTTGAGACTATTGGCAGTGTGCAACAGGAGGGAACGTGCTCTATTGTGACAGACAGTGGTAGATGAAAAGTGAACATTTCTACGTGTATTAGACTGGCGGGTTGAGAGTGATAACAGCGATCTGTGACATGTGATCAAGTGGGTTGAAGTCGATGTTCACATTTTTGGAGTATTGTCTATGACCCGAGTAACATAGTTCAGGTCTTGTGCTTTGACTGCGTTGTGGGTCATTGATGGAAGATAGGAGTTTGTGGGGTGGAAGGTCTAGCGTGTTGTTGTTATTGGTGAGCAGATGAATGAAGTGCATAATGTAGCCCTGCAAATGTGACCCCAAGCCTACCTGCTCAGACCTGAAATAGCTGTACCCCCTCATGAGACAACACAACATTCGTTTTATAGCCAACTGTAGCTATTGCTTATGACACTCCAACGTGAATGAAAGTATTTTATAATAGTACTTGGCTTGCAAATAATCCAAGCCAGTACACATGCATGGCTATCTGTTCTTGCCTGTTCGTTGGATAGGCAGTAGTGAGGTGACTTGAGAGGATGTGACGTCGTACATGGGGCTGGGTGTGAGCTTTGCCTCTTCTGTGAAGTTCTGTCTGTGGGGTTCAGATTTGAACGCCCAGGTTTTGCATTATTGGGAATGTGGGACACCAGAATTATCTGAGTTACAACTCTGTTACCTAGAATGCTGCATGTATAGCAGAGACAAGGATTTGTTGTATTATTCCATGCCCCTGGGAACTTGTAGTTCCAATCAAGGGATATTGGTGACTGGCAGTAAACCTTGAATGTTGTTGATGGTAGCTGCAAACGTGTGGTAGTTGGGTATTTTCAGCACTGCCAATAATCTCCAGTTCCTTCAATTCAGAAGCAAGGGGTCCTTTCACAGGACTGCATATCTACCACGACATGTTGAGGGAGCATTGTTAAGGCTTCTATCCCACAGGTACTGTTTATGAAAGAGGCACACTAGTCGATGGGCATGTAGTATGTTGGGAAGATGAACATGTAATGAAATTTACATGTAATAACTGAAATTACACCATTACACCACATCATGGATCCAAAATACCACTCAGAGGAAAATGTCAAGGCGAGATGCACAGAAACAACTTGATCAGCAAAACCGTCAGTGATGTTTTCACAACATGTGCAGCAGTTCTTTAAGGCTGGTGGTCAGCAAACATTTCAGGTTAATATTTCACCGAAACAAAGCTTTCAGCTCATTTTTCAGTGAAAAATTACAAGTCTGAATGCACCAGGGTTAGTTATTGGAAAATCAACACAAAATCACATTATGAGGTGAATTTGTCTCTTAATGGACTGTTAAAATAATTTTGTGAATGCAAAACACATTTTTCTTTTTTATTAACAGGAACAAAGTGCCATAGGGACTGCGAGGCTACTATACATAAAGTAACATCTTCCTCTTCCTATTCGGAAAACCTCTTACTTTGCTTTGTTTAGCCCTTGGTAATTTTGGATTTGGATTTTAGAGAGAAAGCATCACTCTCATTATGCAATCATTGCAGCATCGACACCTTTGGCATTTTTATCTTTTGGGAACAATAAAGTAAGTTCAGTGCATTGCTTTGCAAAACATAGAATTAATTTGTTCTAAATGAGGATGTTTGCACATGTTTGGGATGGTGGAGGCCTGGTGTTATAAATACATTTCCTTGGTTTCCTGGTGTTAATGTTGTACAGATTTGATAATCATGTTACTGCTTGCTGTTTTACTGTTTGGGGCCTAGTCTGCCTTGCACTATGTCTTTGGTACAGGTTTGACTTTTTTTTCACATTCTCACTGCTGCTGTGCTACGTGTTTTTAATTTTGATCATTTTAGGGAATTGTGGATGGACTTGTATGAAATATAAAATTCTGGTAATTGTTTGTCTGTAATTGGATGTTGGTCACTAGGGTCCGGGTGGCTCCTGGAGTCGAGGGCTAGACAACCAGACATGTTCATTTGATCTCAGATATCTTCTTCCCCATGTGCTTACCCAACATTGTTTTGTGAGTTTTTGTATGTGATGTATGGATGACATTTTTTTTTCCAGTTTTTTTAAATATATTTCTTTGTATGTGTGGCTGATTGTAATCAACAGTTTTTGCTTTGGTTTCATTTATTCAGCAATTATTTAATAAATGTATTCAATTTGTGCCTGCTTCCACTTCCCTTGGGGTCCACATGGGCCTGGAGGGACACCATTAATTATGTATCATTATGTATTGATTGTATTTGCCTGTCCCCCTCCTCCCATAGGGTCCACATGAGCCCCTGAGAGACACCATAAATGATTTAACAAATGTAATTGATGTCCTATTGCCCCGGTCTCCCACAAGGTCCCCATGGACCCTATAGGGACACCAGCACCTTAGAAGCACACCAGCAATTATTTAGTTCATTTATACAATTTCTTCCTGTACCCAACCTCCCCCCACCACCCATAGGGTTTGCAGTGGACCTTGGAGGGGCACCAACATGTATTTAATTCATACATTCAAATTTGCCTGCCCTCTCACACATTCCATTGCATACCCATGAGCCCTGGAGGAGCACCAGCAATTATTCTATTCATGTATTCAAGTTTTGCTTCCTCCCATGACTCTTAAAAAATCCCTACGGGCCTTGGAAGGGCACAAGCAATTATTTAATTAATTTACTCAGTTTGTGCCTGCCCCTCCAACTTCCTGGTGGGTCCTCATGGCCCCTGGACAGGCACCTTAAATTATTCCGTTCATATTTTTGATTTTTCTGCTATCCATGGCCCATACTGCCTCCATGGGCCTTGACAGGGCACCAGCAGTTATGTAATTCAATTATTAAATTTTTGTCTGCCCTCAACCACCTGTAGGGTCCAGATGGACACTAGAGAGACAGCAGTGGCTATTTAATTCATTTGTTTGAATTTTCGACTGGCTCCCATAGGCTCCTCGTGGACCTTGGAGAGACACCAAGTTAGCTTTTCCTGTGTAATTTCTAGCAAAAAATAGTTAGCTTCTTCATGGGCACAATACTGTTAAGCATTGATGATGTTAATACAAATTTGTACGCCATTAGTTAGATTGCCCAAATCTTGCTGACTTTTTACTTCATTTTTTTTGCCCTCAGGAGCATAAAAAGTCATGTCATAATACTGAGATGGGGAGAACTTTGAAACTTACCTGACAGCGACACCAGAATCCTCTGCAAAGTGATTCTGCTTTTGCTAAGTTCAAAAAGTAAAGAAGATGCCCCTATGGGAGGAGGTTGCTGCCCACAAAGGGCCATATTTATACTTTTTGACGCAAAACTGCGCAGACACAGTTTTGCGTCCAAAATATTACTGCCGGTTAACGCCATTTCTGTGCGCCGTGCGGGCGTCAAATTTATACTTTGACGCACGGCGGCGCAAACCACAGGTGTGAGTCATTTTCTTTGACGCACACCACAGCGTCACGTCGTAAATGAAAATGACGTTAACGCGGCAGAAATGACTGTGTGCCGATTTACAACACCGCAAACCGAACATGCTGCGTTTTTTGACGCAATAGCATCAAAACTCGCAGCAAACACAGCCATTTGTTCAGAGGAGAGCCAAAATGGATGATCCCAGAAGCCTGTAATGACCCCAGGAAGATGACAACAGACCAGGAACTAGCCAGGAGGACCCATTCAAGACCCAGGACAGGGAGAAGAAGAAAAGAAAGTGTTGCTTCAGTACAGAGTAGCAGGAAATACTGGTGAAAGAGGTGACGGAACACCAGCACCAACTGTTTGTCACCTCAAAGTTGCCAATCAGTAGGAGAGAGGCAATATGGCAACAAATTGTTGACAAGATTAACAGTGTGGCAGAAGTACGCAGAATAGTCATCGAGTGCAAGAAACGCTGGCATGACTGCAAGCGCAGGACCAAGGAAAAGATGGCCAGGAACAGGAAGGCAGCACTGCAGACTGGAGGTGGGAGTCCAGCACCGCAGGAGGCCCTCGACCACATGGAGGAGTTGGTCGCAGCTGTCATCCCTGAAGAGATCATCACAGGGATCCAAGGACAGGACAGCGCAGACTACCAGGAGACAACGCACATGCAGGGTAAGTCGCATGGGGAATTAAAATGCACTAATGTTAACTGCCAGCGGGGGGAATACCTACTACACAATGCATGTAAGTCATCATATACATGGAGTGGCATGGGTAAAGTGGCACGGCAGGGGGGCATAGCCCATTCAGAGGAAACCTGGGGCACACCACTACACAACACCAACAACCTTTCCATGGGGATATGCTGCCATGCCAATGATGTTGCAAAGTTAAAGCCACACCAGGAGGGAAGGGCACAACGTCAAACTGACATCCCGTCACACGTCAGCCACTATACTCCCTACATTAACTAGGGCCCAATTAACAACCTCTAGCCATACCGACAACTGGAATGTAACATTGACAACAGTTGCCACTACCACCTCTGCTGTGTGCTGGTCAAGTAGCCAATGGCAGTAACGTCCCCCTGGATCATACACACCCAAATTAAAGGGTTTAGGATGACAACGTTAACAATCCCCTGAAATCAAGACAAAAGTTCCAGTCCTGTCAAATGTGAATGTCCATAGTTGCCGCAAACATCAGCCAATGTCATCCACATTCGGAGGTACACAGCAGTAATGTCACACCCATGCTGGATATGTCAGGGTCCATCCTGTGCCTGGGTCACAATGCAACATCCCAAATGTCATACTGCTCAGACAACAGTATTGAGGGGGAGGACCAATGTTCCCTCTAATTTTTTTCCACTGTGTGCGGCAGTGTAAGGTCTCTGTGCGCTTCAGGCAAGGATCGTGCGCCAAGAAATTGACCCTTCATGCGAGCGCAGCGCATAACTACCAAGATCTTTGGCATTTGCCTCTCCATAGCTTTGTTTTACCACTAAAACAAAAAAGGGATATTTGTATAAACATGTCTCCATGTAAGAGGGCATTAAGGCAGTTCTGTGACCTGGTGGCATACCCCAAGGACATGACCTGTTAAGTGCCACCTACACCCCAGTTAGAGAAAACAGAAATCAGGAGGTTGAACCATTATGAAACTTTAATGAATACTCTGAGTGCTGCAGAGGGCCATGCACATCAATTAGAGCAAGTTGTACAATTAGTTAACATTTGCAATTTGATGAACACACTACTGGCAGGTTTTGAGACTGGTGGTGCACTGTGTGACACTTTATTGTGGCACCCCCCCACCCCATGACCTCGTCCTCGGTTTCACTCGCTACCACCTGGCAAATGTGCCTCTCAACTCTCCATCGCTCCCCTTTCTCATACATTCATGTGTTTTAAAGCACTTGTAAAGGCTGGCTTTACTAATCCACTCAGCTAGCCACATAAAATATAGGGGCATATTTAACAGCCGCTAGCGCATAATGTATGCAAAGGGGGCAGCCCCCGTTAGGGCGGCTAAAAAAATGGCACAGAGAAATCTGACAGATTTCTTTGCGTCATTTTTCCAGAACTTTTAATGCCTGCTCAGAGCAGGCATTAAAAGGAGGCTTCCATTGGTTACAATGGCCCTCTGTGTGCTTTGCAGGATTAGCGTCAACATTTTTTATGCTAATCCTGCAAAGCACTGGACTAGGATATAAAATCCTGACACTAGTCCACTAACTACCGCCATGGTGCGCCGTATTTTGAATATGACACACTCATGGTGGCGTTAGAGGGGGCACTAAGGGGGGCAAGCAAAGTGGTGCTGCACTGTGTGCAGCGCCAATTTTTTAAAATATGCCCCATAGTTCTGTTTTTTGCAACAGACATATTAACCCTCTATGCTACTTTATGTTGAGTCAAAGCTGCCACTAGGCAAAACTCCCATCTCTCTCTAGCAAGAACATTAATCACAATAGGCATGTTGACATTTTAATTGTTTCTTGAAGGCTAAACGCACTCTGAACTTTTCAGCAGGTGCTTTTAAATCGCAAGTTTTGGAAGTTTTTGCTAAACACAGTGCTCCCCAGAGGTCAGGTCCCGGTGCTGTCGCACCACCAAAAGCCGGCCCTGTGTGTGATTATAGCAGGCTCTTCACAAAGGGCCATGCTTTGCAGTTCATTTACAAAAATGTGAATTCAGCACTTCAGCTAACTACCTGCAAAGCGCATATTTGACCCAGATAAATGGCAGTACTCGCAATGCACTTTCTCTGGTCATGGTGCAACTGCCTTTCATCAGTATGTCTGGGCATCCACTGTGTCCTCCATTTGTGCACCTTTCCCCTGTGCACCATTGCTGTATTAACATGGAGCAGCTGAAGTCACCGGCTTGGAGCCAGACCAGCAGCGCTTTGCAGGGCTTCTCTAAAGAGCTCTGATGAGCAGTGCCGATGTGATGCTGAGAGGAGAAGAGACGTTATCACGTTGAAAGCAGGGCTGCAGGGTGAGTTTGCTGGTCTTGTCCTTCTTTTGCAAGCATGTGAACGCTGTTAATTCTTTGCTTCTGTGTTATTCTCTCCTTTCTGTTTTTTTTGGTTTACAGTTTTGTGAGTAGCATTAGGTAAGCAACATTTAATTGCAGCAGTCGCGTGGTTAAGTGGAGGGTTTGGGCACCAGCACGGTTTTATTTGCAGATTGAGCAGTGTAGAAAACACGCTATATCCCATCCTCAGATGGGCAGGAACAAGGGACTTCTTATATCTCATCCCCAGATGGGCCAGACCAAAGGACTTCCTATATCCGATCCCCGATGGGCAGGACCCAGGGACTTCACATATCCCATCCCAGATGGGCAGGAGCAAGGGACTTCCTATATCCTATCCCAGGTGGGCAGGAGCAAGGGACCTCCAAGGTCCTACTCCAGATGGGCAGGATCAAGGGACTTCCAAGATCCTACCCCAGATGGGCAGGATCAAGGGACAGTGACCTACCAAGAAGGTGTCTGACTAGATTACTCATTTTACTACCTTAAGTTCTTGAACCAATGTCTCTCCACTTTGCAAAGATGAAGCACATGCAACGATCTATTACTTGTTTTTGTCACAAGCATGACCACACTGTGTGAATTTTACAACTCTACAGCAGGGGACAGAACTAACAGGGGGAAAAGCAGGACCAACGGAAAGACTATTGCAGAGTCCGCAGCAGGTATAGATCTCCGATCATTATAGGCTGGGAGCCAAGGGTCGAACGGGGATACAGTCGTTTGCCCACATGCACACATGGTGTCATGTTGCTGAGCCGAGACCGACAGCACGGCTAGATTATCGGCATTGACCTCAGTGGCAGCCCTTCAGATCCCCCGACACTCCAGAGCTGCCACCCACAACTTCTACCCTGAACCCCGAAAATACTCGCAGGGCAGGTACCCCCTCTGACGGTGGAGTTGTGGGCTCCAGACACCCACAGCAGGAGGTGTGTGGAAGTCCGAAGTGTGTGCACGGTGTGCGTGTAATTGATCCACCAGTGAAACGCTTGTGACCTGAGGAATAGGGTTATTGTGGCCACGCTCGCCACGGGGGGCCTTGAGGCAGGATGAATGGTTAATACAGAGCAGTACTCAGATCACACTGCTGGTCGGCTGCGGGAGGAGAGCTGTGCTTTGATCTATAACAGCAGAAAGCATCCTTTAAAAGCCGCATCCCACAGGGGCATCGGAGGCTCGTTAACATCACTCGTCTGACCTGTGCATTCCCTCCCGCCCTGTCAAGGATGCTGTGATAACGCTTCCAGGCATACATCCTCGCCCAAGCCTTTTCATCAAATGTCACACTCCTTTCAGTGCTTCGTATTTGTATGAAACGCATTATAGCGCCTGTTTCTATTATTAGAGTCATAATATGGTGGGTTTTTTTAATGTCGTCCAACATTGGGCTTCTGTTGGCATGAAGGTGACAGTAAGTAGGCATTAGGTAAGCGACATTTAATTGCAGAAGTAGCGTGGTTAAGGGGAGGGTTTGGGCACCAGCACGGTTTTATTTGCAGATTCAGCAGTGTAGAAAACACGCTCACTGCAGAGGAGAGGCCAAAGGCGTAGGTCATATGTATTTGGTGTGTTTATCTGTGAATCAAGTCCTTCTGGTTCCTGGGCCAAAGAGCGTGAAAACATCTGTTGCAACAATGCCACGCAATGGCTCATTACTGCCGGCCTCCACACAGCTCCACGCAGCCTTAGCCACCGCCGGCACTCGCTGACTCTCAGCCTGCGCTCCGAGGAACAGGCAGCCCCAGCATTGCCTTGGACATCCTCACTGCGCCAACATGCCAGGGAACATCAATTTGCCAGCTAACGGTGCCAGTCACCCTGACCCACTATGCTACATCACAACAAACACGTACCTGCTTTCAGTTGGAGATCTCCTCGTGCAGGGATTTCTCCTCGAGTCCTGCACTGCCGTTTTGTTTTGCTGATCTGCCGCGAAGAGAGTGACTGCGTTTTCGCCCTGTTTTGTTTTTTAAACGTAGCACTGCCATACGGTTTCACTCTCTCGCGTGATGCAGGAAGAAATGTGCGCGCTTGGCAAACAGGCCTGCGCGGTGGGGGAAGGAAGGGTGCGTGCGCGCCCGCGCGCGCACCTTTCAGGGAACATTGGGGAGGACACATGTAACTGGTCACTGAAATACACCTGCACAGTCAGAGGAGGAAATAGGACACTGCTACGACTATCAGGGCAATCCAATGTACCACACATTCCATAAAATCAGCAGTACATATTACCAATGCTGAGATCCATATTGTGCCATAACAATGCTATACATAGTATACACTACATTTCAACTACATATAGGTAGATGTGAAAGATCAGAGACTGGGGCAGGTCCATCAGAGCACCCACAGCTAGTGAAAGGCCTCACCATGAGAATGGAAGTAGGGGGAGGGTTGAGCAGGACAAGAAGGTGGCAATTCACTATTTGGCCAGAACCAACACCTAGAGGAGATGATGCTGACAAGTCCACAAACTGACCACAATACATGCGACATGCAGGTGGGGCATAGGCCTGGGAGAATGCTAATATGAAAGACAGGAACAATGATCAGGAACCAAGATCACAATGTGAAAATCATCACAAAGCAGGCATGTCACATCACAAATGCCACAACACAGACACACAAATTGTAACGTATTTCATTGCAGAGGACGATGGCTCTCCTGTGGATATGCCTGTCCAGGACTACCCTGATGACATGGATGACGAGCTGACAAACATCAGCCACCAGACACTCCAAGAGGTCCTTTGAACCCTCCAGACTCCACCTTCAGTCACAAGGAGGAGCACAGATACAGCAGCCATCGCAGAGGATCCACCCACCACCCCAATTGTACGAACTCCCAGCTCCAATACTGCTGAGGACCCTGACGACACTGGCACCAGCTTTGAGAGAACTGTAGTCAGAGTACAGCGGGAGCTGGCCAAGGAGTTGCAGTGGGGATGCAAAATATGGCAGCCAGCCTAGAGGGGGTGCGTTTGTGCATGATGTCAACTGAAGAACGGGCAGCAGCTATGCAAGGGCGAACAACTATCTTGCAGGAAGTAGAAAAAAGGCTGAAGGAAATCAGCACAGCTGTAATACAGTTGACTCAACACCTACAACAGCAATCCTGTCAACCCGTGCACGAATGCAACATTGAACCCCTCAGGGCAACACCTACAACAGCAATCCTGTCAACCCGTGCACGAATGCAACATTGAACTCCTCAGGGCCGCCCTGGCTGCCTACCATCGTGATGTGGCTGCTATTCAGAAGAACCAGCAGATCCTCCTTGCAGCAGTACTCCCCTTAAGACCCCCACAGGTAGCAGCTACCGAGATGTCTGACTCCACGTCTACCCACACTGAGGTGTGTGTTGCCCCTTCACAACCACCACCAACAAGGGCAGAGGAGGCAACACACACATCAGAAGATGAGACCAGGAACAGATCACCTTCACAAGTAAAAGTACCCGGTAGCACTAGTCCCGGCCACATGGCCACCTATTACCAAGGCCCTGCGCTTTGTAACATGCCAGTCTGGCAACAACTGTACTCAATCACTATTCTGCAAACCACTGTTTATCTTGTCAGCCTGCCCAGTGATTGTCTCTCACTAACTCATTGGCAAGTCCTGTCCCTCTGCACTGTCTGACACTTCACCCCAGCATGTCCAATGACATGTCATTTTGCACTTGTGTAGGATCACAATGGAAGATGTCACTATAATGGACTCACAATAATGGGCAATGTACATATAGCACTACAGCACTTTTCACTACATAGCACTTACACAACCACTTTGTCTCTGTGTAATGTGACACATCAACCGTGCAGTAGATCAGTGAATTTTGCCTCCTGTCAATTATCATAGATTGTCAATACAACTGTCCTGAAATAATGTGGGCTGAAAACTATGCACAGTGGCCTGGATTCTACCATACTCTGCCCTTCCTGAGGGTAATTTCTGAGGAAAAGAGAAACAATACACCATAATGCTGTGTTGGACAGCTTAACACTTCCTCAAGGGATGTCAAAGCCAGAAAATAGGGCCTTCAAAATGTTGCTTCAATGCAAAACTAAAGTATGTAACATTGCCCACAAATATAAGCTAACGCACACCAAACTGCATGATTGGAGGTGTATGAGTTTACATCCAAATAAGTTATCATGCTGAACAGTGTAACAAATGATCTATGTGAGTTATGTACACTATACTACAAGAGAGCTTACTACCACTCACCTTATAAGGGTTTCTTTGTACATGAGACTGCAGTCAGACATAACACAGTGTCCCCAATACTAAATCTGGAAGCACAGTATGTGACATTGAAAACATACATCACCAAAAAAAAACACTTTGGGATCCATAGTAACTGTGATTGTTGGTTGCAATGGATGGCCGAATCTTAGCTAAGTAGCTTTGGGGTGGCTGCCAATGTTACAGCTCAGTTGGGATTTGTTTGCAGCATAGGACACAAAATGTAATACAAAAGAGACACTGTACACCCATGCCAAGGCCCTGATCTACAAGCATGTGACACATACTGTAAAGGGTTACCTACATATTTATTAAACAGTAAAAACAGAAGTGAAAACTCTGGGAAAATCCTTACCTACCCTAATCTACTCTAACTACTCCTTACCCACAACTGTCCCTAACTAACCTAAGCTAAACTTACTTATCACATTTAACGAAAAGTTCTAAACATCAACCCCCTCCACCCCCTTTATGAGATGGGACACATGGAGAACAACAGATACTAACCTAAACACATACTATCCTATACTAAACAAATATATATATATATATTTTTTGTAAACACACAAGAACCCCAACATTGCCCAACACACACCCACCCACACACTTAAAAATAAACAGTAGAACTATTCAGGACCCCCCACCCCACACCCACTGACACTAAGTAAACAAACCGCCTATACTAACCTAACACTAAGCCCCCTAAACCCACAAAGTATGAGAAACAGGAAAGATGAGGGAGGGGAGGATATCATGTCCGTCTTATTATCTACAGGTTGGCCCTCCGGAGGGTCCTCTTGATCGTACGCACCCGCCGGTTGACCTGTCACACCTCCCGTCGCAGTCTGCTCATCTTCCTAAGGACACGGTCCAATTTTCGCTGCATTTGTCCAAAAGCAGCAGGGTCAATGGCTGTAGCAGGGGTGGTCTGGGTGCCAGCCGAGGAAGTATGGGGCCGTGTAGTGTCTATGGCTGTGGGCTGCCCTGCAGGTGATGCAGTGCTTGGGCCAGGAGCAGTTGCTGTGGATGGTCCTGCAACGGTCCCAGCTTCTGGTGGTGCCACCTGGGTGGTAGTGGTGGTGGTGCTGGTGGTGGTTGTGGTAAGCAAAGAAGGTCTGCCTTGTGGAAATGCCCTCCAGGCTCCGAAGGCTTGTTCATGGCGATATCTGCAGGCCATTTTTCGGTACCCAGATTTGACATCAAGGATGTGGCGGTATCTCATTGCCCGCCATTGAAACTCCCTGACCTGGATGGGTGTCATAATTGCAGCTGTTAAGACAAATAGAAAATCTGTCATTAGGTACTGCATTGTGTGAAATGGCACAAGAAGTAAATCAGACAATACATCTATTGTACTTGTAACAGCTCATACCATCATACAGATCATTGATTGTCCCTGAGGAAGTACATGGCAAGCCAGCCTACAAAGGTCCTATCACACATAGCACATCCAAACCCTACAAGATGGGTAACAACAGGCATGATTTTGGCATCATAGTTCTGCCAGTTGTCAGCTAACAATCATGCTGCACATCCTCCACCACTGCCAGGGCTACAAATGTTATTGTACGGAATGGAAATCTAGGGCCACATGATCTGCAAGTTGCAAATGGATTTGCCAGTATAGTAAGCATGTGCTAAACATGAGTGTGTATACTATGTTCAGACAAGTGATTCACTGATTTACATGTCTGTGTACCAAACTTGTATCATCAGTCCTAGGTACACTATTCACAAACCTATGCCTGTGTCTGAGAGGGGGGTGGATTAACAACTTATAAATTCTAACAAAAGGACACTCAGGAAGCTTAGGAAAGCTGGACATTTGTTTGGCCCAGCACACACACCACAGGTTAGGAGGATCTCCAAATAGGAGACAGCTAACCCTTGACCAATCCCATCGACACTCATGTTTGGAAATGCAGACCTTTGTCCACATCATTTACAACCAGTTAGCCATAACTTACAACAAACAGAGAGATGCAAGAACACCCCTGGCCATGAGTTGCATGCACACCTAGGCCATTGCACTCAAGTGCCACATACTTGTAGCACTACATGTGGAGCTACATGCTGCTAGGAAGTTTAACAAGTGAACAGGGAAGCAGAAGTCTGTGGGTAAGCATTTGGCATCCTCATTCTGGGAGAATTTGGGTCTGACTGGCTGACTAATTCACTAATATGGTCCTTTGCGACTTTTTCTAAATCAAGTTTTAGCCACATGACTCATCCCTATTCACATTGCCGTGCTTACAGGACTGACCTAGAATACCAAAATATGACAATTGGATAAGGATTGGGCAACTCAAAGATGGTGATAAAAGTGATATTCCACTCATGGAACAAAACAACTGATTTGCCAGCGCATCACACCTTGCTCTGTGTCCAACACACAGGGGTCCATCACACATTGCCAGCAAACACAACACATAACAGACATATCAACACTTACTGGAGTGGTCTGGGTCCTCGAATCGAGCCACCTCGCCAACAGTGTAGGGTGCCGATCCACCTGTAAGGCATGGAAGGGAGAAATGTGCTCAATGTCTGTGCACTGTACAACAATTCCAAAGACAAATACTATGTGTAGGAGTACTTCAGAAAGTGCAGCCTTTCAGACATGATGATATTGCATCCTACATAGCACGGCTAACATGTACATACCTTGGGTCTCCAGTGAGTGATACACACATATCTGCACACATGCAGTGGCCCTAACTATCATGTGTTGGCAAACATGCTCCTTCATTAGTGAGCAGACAAAATCATGGAGTGTATTCGTCTCATCATGTGTATCCATGAGAGACATCCAAAGCCACTTTCCCTGAGGACTGCATTACCAGTCAACCAGCCATTGTGACTATGACAAATTTATGACACACAGGTACAATGTACAGAGGGTCAGGGACAGTTGTTAACCCTCATTTTGTTACAGTTTCTTCATTTGATGTGGCACAGCTATGATGAGTTGCACCAACCATAGAGATATAAACCCATGTGCATACCGTTGGCCAGCCATCCCTAATCGAAATGTGGCACTATAAACTCCAAATACCAGTCTAAGATGTTAGCTGAGCACAGCTAGAACTTGTTACCTATGTGTCCAAATCCAGATCAGACATGTATCCGAAATGTAGGAGGGGCACAATAATCCCTAAGATTTTTGAATTTGCCCTGAACAATGTGGGGGCACCTTGGCTAGGGCCAGGGTGCCCACACACTAAGTAACTTAGCACCCAACCTTTACCAGGTAAAGGTTAGACATATAGGTGACTTCTAAGTTACTTAAGTGCAGTGGTAAATGGCTGTGAAATAACATGGGCGTTATTTCACTCAGGCTGCAGTGGCAGGCCTGTGTAAGAATTGTCAGAGCTCCCTATGGGTGGCACAAGAAATGCTGCAGCCCATAGGGATCTCCTGGAACCCCAATACCCTGGGTAACTCAGTACCAGATACTAGGGAATTATAAGGGTGTTCCAGTATGCCAATGTAAATTGGTGAAATTGGTCACTAGCCTGTTAGTGACAATTTGGAAAGAAATGAGAGAGCATAACCACTGAGGTTCTGGTTAGCAGAGCCTCAGTGAGACAGTTAGTCATCACACAGGTAACACATACAGGGCACACTTATGAGCACTGGGGCCCTGGCTGGCAGGGTCCCAGTGACACATACAACTGAAACAACATATATGCAGTGAAATGTGGGGGTAACATGCCAGGCAAGATGGTACTTTCCTACACAACCCCCCCCCCAAACGAAGGACAATAAGACTAGCCATGACCTGATGAGTCTTCATTGTCTAAGTGGAAATATCTGGAGAGTCCATCTGCATTGGAGTGGGTACTCCAAGGTGTATGTTCCACTGTATAGTCCATTCCCTGTAGAGATATGGACCACCTCAACAATTTAGGATTTTCACCTTTCATTTGTATTAGCCAAAGTAGAGGTTTGTGGTCTGCCTGAACAATGAAGTGAGTGCCAAACAGGTATGGCCTCAACTTCTTCAGTGCCCAGACCACAGCAAAGGCCTCCCTCTCTATGGCAGACCAACGCTTTTCTCTAGGGGTCAACCTCCTGCTGATAAAAGCAACAGGTTGATCCTGGCCCTCAGAATTGAGTTGTGATAAGACTGCCCCTACCTCTAATTGAGATGCATCAGTTTGAACAATGAATTTCTTGGAGTAACATGGGCTTTTTAGGACAGGTGCAGTGCACATGGCCTGTTTCAGCTCCTCAAAAGCTTTCTGACAGCTAGCTGTCCATAATACCTTTTTAGGCATTTTCTTTGAAGTGAGGTCATTAAGAGGGGCTGCAATGGAGCCATAGTTCTTTATGAACCTCCTGTAATACCCAGTGAGACCTAAGAAGGCTCTCACCTGGGCTGAGTTGTAGGGGGAACCCAATCTATAATAGTTTGGATTTTCCCCTGAAGTGGTGCAATCTGTTCTCCACCTACCAGGTGTCCCAGATAAACCACTTTCCCCTGCCCTATCTGGCACTTTGAAGCCTTGATAGTGAGGCCTGCCTTTTGCAGGGCCTCCAAAACTTTCCACAGGTGGGCCAGGGGATCATCCCAGGTGGAGCTAAAGACAGCTATATCATCTAGATATGCTGGACTAAAAGCCTCCAACCCTTGCAGGACTGTATTCACCAACCTCTGAAAAGTGGCAGGTGCATTTTTCAACCCAAAAGGCAATACTGTGAATTGGTAGTGCCCTCCAATGGTTGAAAATGCAGTTTTTGCTTTAGCATCCTCTGATAACTTGATCTGCCAATACCGTGCAGTCAAATCAAAGGTGCTTAGATACTTGGCAGATGCCAGTGTATCTATTAGCTCATCTGCCCTGGGTATAGGGTGAGCATTAGTTTTAGTTACTTGGTTGAGACCTCTGTAATCAACACAAAATCTAATTTCCTTCTTTCCATCTTTGGAATGAGGTTTTGGTACAAGTGCCACAGGAGAGGCCCATGGACTTTCAGAGTGCTCAACCACTCCCAGTTCAAGCATTTTCTGAACCTCTTGTTTTATGCAGTGCCTGACATGGTCAGGCTGCCTATAGATCTTACTTTTGACAGGCAAGCTGTCTCCAGTATCTATAGTGTGCTCACAGCAAGAAGTGGTGCCTGGCACAGTAGAAAAGAGTTCTGAAAACTGACCCAGGAGATTTATGCAGTGGTCTTTCTGCTCAGCAGTAAGACAATCTGCTAAAACTACACCTTCCACTAGAGCATCTTGTTCTGTGGAAGAGAAGAGATCAGGGAGAGGGTCACTCTCTTCCTCCTGTCCTTCATCTGTTGCCATGAGCAGGGTGAGATCAGCCCTGTCATAGTAGGGTTTTAGGCGATTGACATGGAGCACCCTAAGGGGACTCCTGGCAGTGCCCAAGTCAACCAAGTAGGTGACTTCTCCCTTTTTCTCAACAATAATGTGGGGGCCACTCCATTTGTCTTGGAGTGCTGTTGGGGCCACAGGCTCCAAGACCCACACTTTCTGCTCTGGTTGGTACTGAATCAGAACAGCCTTATGGTCATGCCATTGCTTTTGGAGCTCTTGGCTGGCCTGAAGGTTTTTACTGGCCTTTTTCATGTACTCAGCCATTCTGGATCTTAGGCCAAGTACATAGTCCACTATGTCTTGCTTAGGAGCTTTTAAAGGTTGTTCCCAACCCTCCTTCACAAGTGTTAGAGGACCTCTCACAGGGTGTCCAAATAGGAGTTTAAAGGGGCTGAAGCCCTCTCCTTTTTGGGGTACCTCCCTGTAAGCAAAAAGGAGGCAAGGTAACAGGACATCCCATCTCCTGCGGAGTTTTTCAGGGAGTCCCATTATCATTCCTTTGAGAGTTTTATTAAACCTCTCAACCAGTCCATTTGTTTGTGGATGATAGGGTGTGGTGAACTTGTAAGTCACACCACATTCCTTCCACATGGCCTTTAAGTAAGCAGACATGAAATTGCTTCCCCTGTCTGATACCACCTCTTTTGGGAAGCCCACCCTGGAAAAGATTCCCAGGAGGGCCTTTGCCACTGCAGGAGCTGTAGTGGTCCTTAGAGGGATTGCTTCAGGATACCTGGTGGCATGGTCCACTACCACCAAGATAAACCTATTGCCTGAAGCAGTAGGAGGGTCAAGGGGGCCAACTATGTCAACCCCTACCCTTTCAAAGGGGACCCCAACCACAGGTAGTGGAATAAGGGGAGCCTTTGGAGTGCCACCTGTTTTGCCACTGGCTTGACAGGTTTCACAGGACTTACAAAATTCCTTTGTGTCCTCTGACATTCTAGGCCAATGAAACAAGGGGACAAGCCTGTCCCAAGTTTTCATTTGCCCTAAATGTCCAGCCAAGGGAATGTCGTGGGCTAGAGTTAGGAGGAACTCTCTGTATTGCTGAGGAATCACCAATCTCCTGGCTGCTCCAGGTTTTGGATCCCTTGCTTCAGTATACAAGAGGTTGTTCTCCCAGTAAACTCTGTGAGAGTCACTGACATTCCCATTCTGCTGTTTGACAGCTTGCTGTCTTGGACCCTCTAGTGTGGTACAGGTATGCTGTGCCACACTCAGCTCCTCCCTGGCAGGCCCCCCTCCACCCAAAAGCTCAGCAGTGTCTGCTTCCAGCTCCTCTGGTGAAGGTTCTGCACAGGGTGGAAATTCTTCTTCCTCAGAAGTTGAATCCACTGTAGAGGGAGGGATAGTAGGTAGTGTTTTACCTTTACTAACCCTAGCTTTAGGGAGCACTTGGTCCATTCTTCCAGGATCCATGTCACCCTGTCCTTTTTGCTTTTTGGCCTGAGCCCTTGTCAGAGCAAATATATGCCCAGGAATGCCCAGCATTGCTGCATGAGCCTCCAACTCCACTTCTGCCCAAGCTGATGTCTCTAAATTGTTCCCTAGTAGACAGTCTACAGGTAAATCTGAGGCAACCACAACTTTCTTTGGACCAGTAACCCCCCCCCCCCAGTTGAGATTCACAACAGCCATGGGGTGGCTAAGAGTGTTGTTATGAGCATCAGTCACTTGGTACTGGTGACCAAGTAGGTGTTGTTCAGGGTGGACCAGTTTCTCTATTACCATGGTAACACTGGCACCTGTGTCCCTGTAGGCCTGAACCTCAACACCATTTATTAGGGGAAGTTGCTTGTACTTATCCATGTTAAGGGGACAAGCAACCAAGGTGGGCAAATCAATGGCACCTTCAGAGACTAGCACAGCCTCTGTGGTCTCCCTAACAAGACCAACCCCAACTAAATTACCAAAAGTGAGCCCAGCTACTCCCTTGTATTGGCTATTAGTAGGTTTGCTCCCACCACCACTGCTATTACTAGGGGCACTAGGTGTAGCAGTAGGGGTTGTGGTAGTGGGAGGCTTGGTGCTTTTCTTTGGACAACTGGGATCAGTTGTCCAATGGCCTTTTATTTTACATAAATAGAACCATGGTTTCTTAACTTGATTTTGATTTGAAGAGGATTTGGGCCCACCACCCCCACCAGAGTGTTTTTGTGGGCCTGATGAAGACTCATTTTTAGATTTGTCCCCACCCTTGTCAGAAGACTTACCATCCTTCTTCTTGCCACCCCCTGTATGAACTTTTCTGTTCACCCTTGTTCTGACCCATTTGTCTGCCTTCTTTTCCAATTCTTGGGGAGAGGTCAGATCTGAGTCCACTAGGTACTGGTGCAACAAATCAGACACACAATTATTAAGAATATGCTCTCTCAGGATTAAGTTATACAGGCTTTAATAGTCAGAGACTTTACTGCCATGTAACCACCCCTCCAAGGCCTTCACTGAATGGTCAACAAAGTCTACCCAGTCTTGTGAAGACTCCTTTTTGGTTTCTCTGAACTTGATCCTGTACTGTTCAGTGGTTAAGCCATAACCATCTAGGAGTGCATTCTTAAGAACTGTAAAATTATTGGCATCACTTTCCTGCACAGTAAAGAGCCTATCCCTACCCTTTCCACTGAAGGATAGACATAGGATAGCAGCCCACTGCCTTTGAGGGACCCCTTGTACAACACAGGCCCTCTCAAGTGCAGCAAACCACTTGTTAATGTCATCCCCCTCCTTGTAAGGGGGAACTATCTTGTGCAGATTCCTAGAATCATGCTCTTTTACAGGATTACTATCTGTAATACTGCTGCTGCCAACATGGGGTCCAAACCCCAACCTCTGCCTTTCTTTTTCCAAGTCAAATGCTTCCCTGTCTAGATCCAGCCGTTGCTTTTTCAGCTTCAGCCTGGACTCTTCCACTCTCAATCTATTGAGTTACCTTTCTAACACTCTGTCATCAGGGTGGGTGGGTTGGGCATGCCTTGACACAGAAGAATGGTGTGAATGGACAGAGGGAGACCTGTCCCTAACAGATGGCACCCTAACAACCTGGCCTAAAGGAGTAATCTCTATACTGTGATGAGAACTCACATATGTACCAGACCTGCTAGGTGGCCTGCTAAGGGGCAGGTTGGGAAGGTTCCCTTCTAACACTTTTACTGGGGCTACCCCAGAATCAGAGTGTGAACCATCAGCTAATCTCTCACCAGATGTGCCAGCTATGGTCTTATCATGTTCAATGAGCATATTAACTAACAATTCTCTAGAGGGATTCTTCCCTACCCCTAAACCTCTATCAATGCAGAGACTCCTTGCACCTTTCCAGCTAAGGAGGTCATAAGCAGTGCTGGTCAGATCCAGAGTTTGACCTGTACCAGACATGATAGAAAAAGGTTTAAGGGACAGAAAAAGAAAGAAAAAGTTTCAGAACTTTTTAAGGAACAGAAAAAAAACTTTTAAAACTTTTAAGAAACTTTTTGAAAGTTTAGAGGTACTTTTCAGCACTTAGCAATAGAGTAAGAGAAGAAAAGCAAAACTTTTTGGTTAGGTGTACATACACTGAACTTGTTTTGTATATTTTTCTCTTATGAAAAGTACAAAATGACAAAGTGGTAAGTAGTTGCAAGTACTTATCCCACCGCTGCACAACCAATGTAGGAGGCTGGCCTGGTTTGTAGTGGTACCAAAGGGTACTTACACTCTGCACCAAGTCCAGTTATCCCTTATTAGTGTAGAAGAGGTGTCTAGCAGCTCAGGCTGATAGAAAAGGGTAGCTTAGCAGAGCAGCTTAGGCTGAACTAGGAGACGTGTGAAGCTCCTACTATACCACTGGTGTCATATGCACAATATCATAAGAAAACACAATACACAGATATACTAAAAATAAAGGTACTTTATTTTTATGACAATATGCCAAAAGTATCTCAGTGAGTACCCTCAGTATGAGGATAGCAAATATACACAAGATATATGTACACAATACCAAAAATATGCAGTAATAGCAATAGAAAGCAATGCAAGCAATGTACAGTCACAATAGATTGCAATGAGAGCACATAGGTATAGGGGCAACACAAACCATATACTCCAAAAGTGGAATGCGAATAACGTATGGACCCCAAACCTCTGTGAGCTTGTAGAGGGTCGCTGGGATTGTAAGAAAACAGTGAGGGTTAGAAAAATAGCCCACCCCAAGACCCTGAAAAGTGGGTGCAAAGTGCACCTCAGTTCCCCAGAGGGCACAGAAGTCGTGATAGGGGAATTCTGCAAGGAAGACCAACACCAGCAATGCAACAACAATGGATTTCCAGACGAGAGAACCTGTGGAACAAGGGGACCAAGTCCAAGAGTCACACTCAAGACGTGAGTGGGCAGATGCCCAAGAAATGCCAGCTGAGGGTGCAAAGAAGCTGCCACCGGATGGTAGAAGCTGTGGATTCTGCAAGAACGAAGAAGACTAGGAACTTCCCCTTTGGAGGATGGATGTCCCACGTCGTGAAGAAGCTTGCAGAGGTGTTTCCATGCAGAAATACCGCAAACAAGCCTTGCAAGCTGCAAGGGTCGCGGTTAGGGTTTTTGGAAGCTGCTGTGGCCCAGGAGGGACCAGGATGTCGCCAATTGCGTGAGGAGACAGAGGTGGTGCCCAGCAAGAAAAGGAGCCCACTTAGAAGCAAGCAGCACCCGCAGAAGTGCCAGAACAGGCACTACGAAGAGGAGTGAACCGGAGCTCACCCGAAGTCACAAAGGAAGGTCCCACGACGCCGGAGGACAACTCAGGAGGTCGTGCACTGCAGGTTAGAGTGTCGGGGACCCAGGCTTGGCTGTGCACAAAGGAAATCCTGGAAGAGTGCACAGGAGCCGGAGCAGCTGCAAATCACGCGGTATCCAGCAATGCAGTCTAGCGTGGGGAGGCAAGGACTTACCTCCACCAAACTTGGACTGAAGAATCACTGGACTGTGGGAGTCACTTGGACAGAGTTGCTGAGTTCCAGGGACCACGCTCGTCATGCTGAGAGGGGACCCAGAGGACCGGTGATGCAGTCTTTTGGTGCCTGCGGTTGCAGGGGGAAGATTCCGTCGACCCACGGGAGATTTCTTCAGAGCTTCTAGTGCAGAGAGGAGGCAGACTACCCCCACAGCATGCACCACCAGGAAAACAGTCGAGAAGGCGGCAGGATCAGCAATACAAGGTTGCAGTAGTCGTCTTTGCTACTTTGTTGCGGTTTTGCAGGCTTCCAGCGCGGTCAGCAGTCGATTACTTGGCAGAAGGTGAAGAGAGAGATGCAGAGGAACTCTGATGAGCTCTTGCATTCGTTATCTAAAGAATTCCCCAAAGCAGAGACCCTAAATAGCCAGAAAAGGAGGTTTGGCTACTTAGGAAGGAGGATAGGCTAGCAACACAGGTAAGAGCCTATCAGAAGGAGTCTCTGATGTCACCTGCTGGCCCTGGCCACTCAGAGCAGTCCAGTGTGCCAGCAGCACCTCTGTTTCCAAGATGGCAGAGGTCTGGAGCACACTGGAGGAGCTCTGGGCACCTCCCAGGGGAGGTGCAGGTCAGGGGAGTGGTCACTCCCCTTTCCTTTGTCCAGTTTCGCACCAGAGCAGGGCTGGGGGATCCCTGAACCGGTGTAGACTGGCTTATGCAGAGATGGGCACCATCTGTGCCCATCAAAGCATTTCCAGAGGCTGGGGGAGGCTACTCCTCCCCAGCCCTGACACCTTTTTTCCAAAGGGAGAGGGTGTAACACCCTCTCTCTGAGGAAGTCCTTTGTTCTGCCTTCCTGGGCCAAGCCTGGCTGGACCCCAGGAGGGCAGAAACCTGTCTGAGGGGTTGGCAGCAGCAGCAGCTGCAGTGAAACCCCAGGAAAGGTAGTTTGGCAGTACCCAGGTCTGTGCTAGAGACTCGGGGATCATGGAATTGTCTCCCCAATGCCAGAATGGCATTGGGGTGACAATTCCATGATCTTAGACATGTTACATGGCCATGTTCGGAGTTACCATTGTGACGCTGTACATATGTCGTGACATATGTATAGTGCACGCGTGTAATGGTGTCCCCGCACTCACAAAGTCCGGGGAATTTGCCCTGAACAATGTGGGGGCACCTTGGCTAGTGCCAGGGTGCCCACACACTAAGGGGCATATTTATACTCCGTTTGCGCCGAATTTGCGTCGTTTTTTTCGACGCAAATTTGACGCAAAACTAACTCCATATTTATACTTTGGCGTTAGACGCGTCTAGCGCCAAAGTTCATGGAGTTAGCGTCATGTTTTTGCGTGAACACCTTCCTTGCGTTAATGATATGCAAGGTAGGCGTTCCCGTCTTAAAAAATGACTGCGATGCATATGCGTCGTATTTATACTCCCGGGCAAAAATGACGCCCGGGAGTGGGCGGGTCTAAAAAACCCAAATTGGCGCCGGATTTTAGCGCCTGGGTCAGGGCAGGCGTTAAGGGACCTGTGGGCTCAGAATGAGCCCAGAGGTGCCCTCCCCTGCCCCCAGGGACACCTCCTGCCACCCTTGCCCACCCCAGGAGGACACCCAAGGATGGAGGGACCCACCCCAGGGACATTAAGGTAAGTCCAGGTAAGTATATATTTTTTTTTGTGTGGCATAGGGGGGCCTGATTTGTGCCCCCCTACATGCCACTATGCCCAATGACCATGCCCAGGGGACAGAAGTCCCCTGGCCATGGCCATTGGACAAGGGGGCATGACTCCTGTCTTTGCTAGGACAGGAGTCATTTCAATGGGGGATGGGCGTCATAAAAAAATGGCGCAAATCGGGTTGTGGAGATTTTTTTTGCCTCAGCCTGACTTGCACCATTTCTGGACGCCCATACGCCATTTTCCCCCTACGCCGGCGCTGCCTGGTGTACGTCGTTTTTTTTAACGCACACCAGACAGCGCTGGCGGCTAACGCCGGCTAACGTCATTCAATAAATACGGCGCCCGCATGGCGCTTCAGAATGGCGTTAGCCGGCGCTAATTTTTTTGACGCAAAACTGCGTTGGCGCAGTTTTGCGTCAAAAAGTATAAATATGGGCCCAAGTAACTTAGCACCCAACCTTTACCAGGTAAAGGTTAGACATATAGGTGACTTATAAGTTACTTAAGTGCAGTGGTAAATGGCTGTGAAATAACGTGGATGTTATTTCACTCAGGCTGCAGTGGCAGGCCTGTGTAAGAATTGTCAGAGCTCCCTATGGGTGGCACAAGAAATGCTGCAGCCCATAGGGATCTCCTGGAACCCCAATACCCTGGGTACCTCAGTACCATATACTAGGGAATTATAAGGGTGCTCCAGTATGCCAATGTAAATTGGTGAAATTGGTCACTAGCCTGTTAGTGACAATTTGGAAAGAAATGAGAGAGCATAACCACTGAGGTTCTGGTTAGCAGAGCCTCAGTGAGACAGTTAGTCATCACACAGGTAACACATACAGGGCACACTTATGAGCACTGGGGCCCTGGCTGGCAGGGTCCCAATGACACATACATCTAAAACAACATATATACAGTGAAATATGGGGGTAACATGCTAGGCAAGATGGTACTTTCCTACACATAGCACAGCAACAGAGCAGATATGACTGCTTCTAGAAAAAAGTAACTACAACTTCCACTCTCCCCATGCACTGCTTATGACCTCACAACTTACACCATTCATTACATGTTCCATGACACCACTGATAGCATCACTGCAACATCTGAAATTACATAATTGATGACAATACTGTGCATGGCAAGTGTGCTGAGTTATGGTTACTTAAGGGCATGAGTTATAGTTGCTTAAGATAACTATAAATGGTAAATTTCAGTGGTTTTATTTATTTACGATGGTATATTTTAACTGCAATTTTCACCTAACTATAAAGCCGCTTTAACTTTTGTTTTTTTTCAGTGACTGTCTAAAGTTTTTGCTTAATGCAAAGTAAGATATTATTAGCATACCTAAATATAATGGTTATGTTCATTTAACACAGTATATTTTGATTGACATTTTTACCTTACTATAAGATTACTTCAATTTAGTTTTTTCAGTAAATTTCTAATGTGTTTTAATGCAATGTAATATATTATTACCATAATAATTGAAAAGGTTATGTTCTTTTAAACGGTATGTTTTAACTGACATTTACGTTTAACTTTAATTTCACTTTTACCTTTACTGTTTTTCTGTGCAAGAAAAATAATATAGATATATATATATATTGACAGAATGTCATTTGAGATGCCGTTAGCGATGTCATCAGTGATGTCAATGACAATGTCATGAGTGATGTAATATGTGAGGTCATAAGCAGTGCCCTGTGAGGGAGCAAGTTGTAGTTAAGTCAGGTAATTAGAACTGCTGAATTTCTGTGGTTTTGTATGAGTGACATGTGAGCCTAACTATAAAATCCCTGTAACGCTTTTTTTCTTTCAGTAAATTTCTAAGGTTTTTTAATTCTATTTCCTAATTATAATGTCCCTGTAACCTTTGTTCTTTTCTGTGAATTTATGTGTTTTTTTAAATTGTATTTCCTAACTATAATGCACCTGTGACCATTGTTTTTTTCAGTGAAATTCTATAGTTTTTTTAATTCTATGTCATAACTGTAAAGCCCCTGTAGCCTTTGTTTTTTTCAGTGAATTTCTAAGGCTTTTAAATTCTATTTCGTAACTGTAAGCAATAACCTTTGACAATGAGTGTGTGAGTGATGGCATAACAGTCTCAGTGGGTGTCTGAGTGAGTGTCTCACTGGGTGTGTGAGTGGGTGTGTGACTGTCTGTATGGGACTGAGAGTGACTACATGCGTTTCTCACTGGGTGTGTGAGTGGCTACATCAGTGTTTGAGTGGATCTGTGAGTGGGTGTTAGAGTGTCTGAGTGGGTTTGTGAGTGCCTACATGAGTATCTGAGTCAGTCTGTGAATGAGTGCATGAGTGTCTGAGGGGTTTATGAGTGGCTGCATGATAGGAGAAAGGGCCTCTTTTGACATGGTAGCCCCACACTTTGTGCCTGGAAAATGATGTGGTTTCAAACTGTAAGTGACGTGTACCCCTGCTAAATGGGTTCTCAGGGCCGGATCTCTGTCCACAAAACTGTACTATGTTTGGCACTTCAATAACCCTTGTAAGTCCCTAGAAAATGGTACCCCTGGTACATAGGGCCCGGGTACTGAGGAGGGCCCCCCAGAGATGCAGCACCAATTGTGCAACTCTAAGAGGCCCCACACCGGCCTCATGCAGGCTGCCCTTGCAAGTGCATGACAAAGCGTATTTAAAAGTTTCAAGCTCGACATGGCACTCACCAAGAGTGCCATGTCCACTAACACTCCATGCAATATAGGTAAGTCACCCCTCTGGCAGGCCTTCCAGCCCTAATTCAGGGTGCACTGTAATGCATGTGAAGGCATATGTGTGCATGAACAAATGTACCTGTTAGACCTGGCATCCTTGGCGTGGTCTCCCCTAACTTTTTGCCTCTGCTTCCCAGGTTGTTGCTGTGTGATGGACTCTGTGTTTGCTGTTTTGTTACTCTGGGCACTTTTACCACTACTGACCAGTGCTAAAGTGCAAGTACTCCCTAGGTAAAATTATATGTGTAATTGGCTTTTCCATGATTAGCATATTTGATTTACTAGTAGGTTCCTACTAAAGTGCACTAAAGGTGACTAGGGCCTGTAAACGAAATGCTACTAGTGAGCCTGCAGCACTGATTGTGCCACCCACATGAGTAACTCTGTAAACATAGCTCAGAACTGCCACTGCAGTGTCTGCGTGTGCAGTTTTAAACTGTCAATTCGACTTGGCAAGTGCACTTGCCAGGCCTAAACCTTCCCTTTTTACATATGTAAGGCACCCCTAAGGTAGGCCCTACGTAGCTCCATGGGCAGGGTACAGTGTATGTTAAAGGTAGGACATGTACTGATATCTTTTACATATCCTAAAAGTGAAATACTGCTAAATTTGATTTTCCCTATTGCAAGGCCTATCTCTCTCATAGGTTAACATGGGGGCTGCATTTAAATATTCTTAAAGTTTAGTTTCCCTTTGAGAGCAGTTAGAGATGTGGAGTTTGGGGTCTCTGAACTCATAATTTAAAAATACATCTGTAAGTGAAGTTGGTTTTTAGATTGTTAGTTTGAAAATGCCACTTTTAGAAAGTAGGCATTTTCTTGCTTAGACCATTCAGTGACTCTGCCTGTTTGTGGATTCCATGTCTGGGTCAGACTGACAGTTGGGCTGTGTTAGACTTTTCATCCTTGGCATGGTCTTCCTTCACTTTTTGCCTCTGTTTCCCAAGTTGTTGATGTGTGCTGGACTCTGTTTTTGCTGTTTTTGTTATTCTGGGCACTTTACCACTGCTAACCAGTGCTAAAGTGCAAGTGTTCCTATACAAAATGTGTATGTAATTGGTTCATCCATGATTGTCAAATTTGAATAACTAGTATGTCCCTAGTACAGTGCACTAGTGGTGCTCAGGGCCTGTAAACCAAATGCTACTAGTGGGCCTGCAGCACTGGTTGTGCCACCCACATAAGTAGCTCTGTAATCATGTCTCAGACCTATCACTGCAGTGTCTCTGTGCGCAGGTTTAAACTGTAAATTCGACTTAGCAAGTGTACCCACTTGCCATACCTAACCTTCCCTTTTCTTACATATAAGACACCCCTATGGTAGGCCCTAGGTAGCCCAAAGGGCAGGGTGCAGTGGATGGTTAAGGTAGGACATATAGTAATGTGTTTTATATGTCCTGACAGTGACTGCTAAATTTGTTTTTCACTGTTGCAAGGCCTGTCCCTCTCATAGGTTAACATGGGGACATTTAAATCTGATTAAAGTGTAGATTCCCTTTGGGAGGGATAGACATGTGGAGTTTGGTGTCTCTGAGCTCACAGTTTAAAAATATATATTTTAGTAAACTTGATTTTAAGATTCTGTGTTTGAAAATGTCACTTTTAGAAAGTGAGTATTTTCTTGCTTAAACCATTTCTGTGACTAAGTCTGCTTGTGGATTCCCTGTCTGGGTCAGTTTGACAGTTGGGCTGGTTGCACTTCTCACTAGACAGTTACACAAAGGGAGCTGGGGTGTAGTCTGCATTTCCTGATAAGCCATCTGTGCTAGGATGGAGGGGAGGAGTGGTCACTCACACCTGAAAGGGTTGTGCCTGCCCCCACACAATGCAGTCTCTAACCCCCTGGTGTGTGTCTGGGGCCTGGCCTGGGCAAGGCAGGATTTCACAAACAAGAGAGACTTTGTTTTGAAGTAGGCCTACTTCAAAGGGCAAAATGGGGACCATAAGGGCACCCAAAACCACAGCCTTCAGAACAATACTGGAAACCAAGAGGAACCTCTGCCTGAAGAAGAGCTGAAGAGCTGAGGGAGAAGAGCTGCTCTGCCTGTGACTGTGCTTTGTGGAGCCCTCCTGCAGTTGCTGCTTGTGTCTGTGTTAGAGGACAAAGACTGGACTTTGTGTGGCCTTCCTTCTTGTGAAGAACTCTCCAAGGGCTTCATTTAGAGCTTGCCTCCTGTTGTTTGAAGCCTCAGGAACAGCAAAGACTTCTCTCTGCTAGCACCTGGAGTCTCTGGAGAGACTCCTACTCTGCCAAGTGGTGCCCAGCCAGTTCCTGGGACCCTGAAAGGAGAAGCTGGCAGTCCAAGACTGAGAAATCTACACACCGACTGCCGTGCGGGGACGCAACTCCGATCTGCAGCTGAAAAATCGATGCGGCGCCAGCTTTGTGGCTGAAAATCGACGCTCGCCTGCAACGCAACCGGAAGATCGACGCCCGGAGCAGGAGAAACGACGTGCAGCATCGCTGATGGAGGCTGGTGAGATTGCAACCCTTCTGCGTGGTTTTCGAATCATTGTGCAGCTGAATTTATGACGCAAACACCGCTGGGCATGTAAAAACAATGCAAGACCTGCCCAGACCCGAGAGTGCTGACCGGATCAACACATTGCTCTACTGTGGAGAGAAGAAACGACGCACGCCGACCGGACTAAAGGAGAAACAACGCAAGGTCTCGCTCGTGAGTGAAATTGTTACATTGCAAGCCCTTTTTGATACACACTCGCCCGTGCAGGGTTATTTTTGATGCACCCAAGGTACATTTTCACTCTAACAGCGTGAGCGTTGTGTTTAAAATTACATGAAGACTCTTTTTGATTTTTAATTAATAACTTGACTTATGTATTGTGGATTTTTGTCGTTTTGGTCTTGTTTTGTTTAGATAAATATTGTCTTTTTTTCTAAACCTGTGTTGTGTCATTTTGTAGTGTTTTCATTAAATTGCTGTGTATTTTGGTACAAATACTTTACATCTAGCACTCTGAAGTGAAGCCTACTGCTCATGCTAAGCTGCCAAGGGGTTAAGCAGGGGTTAGCTGAGGGTGATCCTCTTTTACCCTGACTAGAGTGAGGGTCCTTGCTTGGACAGGGGGTAACCTGATTGCCAACCAAAGACCCCATTTCTAACAGGCTGTTTGTGTATCTCCTCTAGATAGTGACACAAAGGGAGCTGGGGTGTAGCCTGCATATCCCATTGAGCCATCTGGGCTAGAAGGAGGGAGGAATGGTCATTTGCACCTGGATGGGCTGTGCCTGCCTTCACACAATGCAGTCTCCACTCCCCTGGTGTGTGTCTGGTGCCTGGGGCAAGTCAGGATCCTGTAAACAACAGATACATTTACTTTGAAGCTGGGCAACTTCAAAGGCAGAAAGGGGTATAAGTAGTAGACCCAAAGCCCCAGACTTTAGATTTCTTCAAGATCACTTCTAGAACCAAGCAGAACCTCAGTCAATTAAAAGAGCTGAAGAGCTGAGGAAAAGTGCTGCTCCTGCCTGTGAATGTGCTTTGTTGGGCCATCCTACAGTTGCTGCTCCTACCTGTGAAAGGGGATAAAAGACTGGACTTTGTTGTGCATTCCTGCTTGAGAAGAAACTCCAAGGGCTTGAACTGAGCTTGTCTCCTGTTTTGAAGTCTCAGGGCCATCAAAGACTTCCTCTGCCAGCACCTGGACTCTCTGCTGAGACTCAGGCCCTGCCAAGTGGTTCCCTATCCAGTCCCTGGGCCCTTGAAAAGTGAAGTTGGCAGAACAAGGACTGAAATCCACGTACAGAACACTGTGCCGGGAAATTTATTAACACACCATCTGCAACGCGATGATAAAGGAAGCCACACACGCATCGCGGCTGAAATTGACACTTCACCTGCATTGTGGCTTGGAGATCGACGCATCGTGACCGAAGAAACAACGCTTGCGGCTGCTGATAACTATGCAAACCCCACACAGCGTGGTTTCCTAACACCGTGCAACCAGATTTCTCATGCATCGTTGCTGGGCGTCAAAGTTATCGTGAACCTGTGCAAATCCAAGGTGCCCCCTCCAGAAATCAATGCATGGCTCTCTTGCGAGGGAGAAAAATGATGCATCGCTGACCAATCTGGGGCCGAAAATGATGCAAGGCCTCACTTGCGAGTAAGGAATCAAAGCATCACTGACTTTTCCAATGCACGTTCATCCATGCGGCTTTATTTTTGATGCAAACCAGGTATGCTTCCTTTGTTTTCTATGGAGTAAGACTCTAATTCTTTTGAAAATTTATATCTTGACTTGTGTATGTTGGATTTTTGTCATTTTGGTCTTGTTTAATTTAGATAAATATTGCCTATTGTTCTAAACTGGTGTGGTGTTCACTTTGTAGTGTTTTGCAGTGTTTTGTATGTAGTGTGTGTGTTGGTACAAATACTTTACACATTGCTTCTGAGATAAGCCTGACTGTTTGTGCCAAGCTACCAAGGGGTGAGCAGGAGTTACCTAAGTGTGTATCTACATTGCCCTGACTAGAATGAGGGTCCCTGCTTAGACAGAGTGCAAACTGACTGCCAACCAGAGACCCCATTTCTAACAATGCTCCTACTGTGCCTTTATGAAACCTTAAGACATTGTAAGTCTACAGGGAAGCAATAGCAAATACATGTGCTGGAGACAGGTCATTACGAGTTCCCGAGATACATGATGGCCTCTTCGGATACTGAGTTGTTTGGTATCAAGCAACTCAGAATAATAAACCCACACTGATGACAGTACTGGATTTATTGTAAAACCTAACAGCCCTGGCATGGTTGCTGACTGGTCTTAGCCAGCCTGCCATCAACAGACAGAAGTGTAGACTCACGGGGGTGAGAGCCTTTGCTCTCAGGAGCCAGAACACAAAGCCTTTCCTGGGTGGAAGTGTTACTCCTCCTCCCCCAGGCAAGCCCCCTGCACCAGAAGTCAGATTCAAAGGCTTTACCGCCTTTGAAATCTGACCCTTGCCTCTGCTGCTAGCAGCAGGTGGCTGACCAATGGTTATTCTCCCACTTTGAATGGGAAAACTCGTAGGAAAATGTAGCCAGAGTAGGAGGAGTGGCCACTCTCAGTCTGCGCCACCCCTCACGTGTTGCAGGCGAGGTGACCACTCCATTTCAGTTTTCTCCATCTTGGATGACAGGAAAATGGCCAATCAGGTTTATGGATGTGACCTCTTCCCACAGGAAGGGGTCACTTAGTGGGTGTAGCCACCTAACACCCAAAAAATGCAGTATTTAGTGGGCATCCCTGGATGTACAAATTCAGATTTGGTGGCCTGTTGCTCCTAGTACTCAACACAAAGGGCCTCATTCCAACCCTGGCGGTCATAGACCGCCAGGGTGGCTGTCCACGGAAGCACCGCCAACTGGCTGGCGGTGCTTCATGTGGAATTCCGACCGCGGATGTAAAGCCGCGGTCGCCCAGCAGGGTCCGGCGGTTTCCCGCCGGATTAGCACCGGCTGGGAGAATCCTCCATGGCGGCGCTGCAAGCAGCGCCGCCATGGGGATTCCGACCCCCTTCCCGCCAGCCTGTTTCTGGTGGTTTTCACCGCCAGAAACAGGATGGTGGGAACGGGTGTCGTGGGGCCCCTGGGGGCCCCTGCACTGCCCATGCCACATGGGCAGTGCAGGGGCCCCCTAACAGGGCCCCAGCATGATTTTCACTGTCTGCATAGCAGACAGTGAAAATCGCGACGGGTGCAACTGCACCCGTCGCACCCCTGCAACACCGCCGGCTCCATTCGGAGCCGGCTTCTGTGTTGCAGGGCCTTTCCTGCTGGGCCGGCGGGCGCTCCCTTGGCGGGCGCCCGCCGGCCCAGCAGGAAAGTCTGAATGGCCTCCGCGGTCTTTTGACTGCGGAGTGGCCAATTGGCGGTTTCCGCTTGGCGGGCGGCGGCTGCTGCCCGCCAATATTGGAATGACCCCCATAGTGTGCTACAACGAAAAAAATATATATATGTCCATCAATAATTTGCACAGGAGTAGGCATGGCTTGTTCGCCTACACTAAGGATGGTGGTACATTTTGGGCAAAAAATACCTTTCTTCCCAATCTCTGGAATATTGATCGGAACACATGCAAGTTGTCCTCCTGCACATGATGTTCCTACTTCTGCATTGGTACCATAAGAACTTCCTTGCTGGGTTTTCAGTCTTTGCAGTTCTTCGCTAGCCAAACAGGTTTGATGAATGGTGCTTAAATGTTTATAAAGACTATAGGTACCGCAAGAAAAATCTTTTTATTGCCCTGTGACAGTACTTTCTGGCAAATTGTGCACATAACTTATCATGCATTGATTTTTTCTGGCCTTGCAGGATGGGAAATAACTCCCAAACAATACTTTCCTTTCTCTTCTTAGAAACCTCTTCCTCCACAACATTTTCCTCATCCTTCTCTAACTTTTCTGATGCAGATGCCATAGCTGAAAATCAACAAAGGAAACAGCAAGCCAAAATTCTAAATGGTGACTGCGTAAAGCAAAAGTGTGAAAACTCACAGCCACTCCCAAACCACACGGAAATAGGTGGGACCTTCCTATATTCATGATAGAAAGGTGTTTAACCAATTAAATCCATTTGTTTCTATGTCACATGGGATGTGCGATGCCAGAGCAGCTTTGTTGCAACACCAATGCAATATCATAAAATGCATTGAAACAGCATTCAAAACATATTTCCTCTCTAATTAAACTATTTTCCTTAGTCTATTAGTGAATGTCTTTCCTTAAATTAAACCTTAAAAGTGTCTATATATGGGTTTTACTACTGTAAAAAAAAAAAAACACTGGAGTCACGTCCCCAGCACGACGCCAGAAATACATGCCGGAATGGTGCGCAATAAAGTTGCCGCTCCTCAAAAAGTAGTAACATGACCATTAGAATATTTTTCCTCTATTATTATAGTACTCTTACTGTATTACTAAAGCTCTTACCTTAAACTAAGGGCCTCATAATCAACATGGTGGTTCAGACTGCCATGCCGGCAGCGGCGGAAAATACCGCCACTGGCATGGCAGTCTGAACCGCCATATAATGTACAAGGGAGTGCCGCCACAGGCAGCCTGATGATGGTGAATATGAACCTTTATTCCTCCAGCCTTTCCCGCCAGTGGAACGGGTGCTCCAGGGCACCTCTGGGGGCCTCTGCACTGCCCCTGCACTTGGCATGGGCAGTGCAGGGGCCCCCGTGCAGTGCCTGTCGCGCAGGTCACTGCCCGATTTACGAGCAGCGATCTGCGTGATGCAGCATTGATGGCGGCTCCATCTGGAGCCGTCGGCAATGTCCTGGCCCAGCAGAATGTACATTACACGGCCGGCAGGGTCTAAAGGGGGCTGGCGGTCTATGAAAAGACCACCAGTATGAACACAGCAGGGTTTCCCGCCGTATTCATAATGACCCCTAAATCTTTAGAGAGTGTATATATATGCTTACATATACCTACGCTGAAGTCCTAAACTGTCCGCGCGAGGTCGCACCAGGTGCGTGACTCTTAGGGCCTCATTACGACCTTGGCGGATGGAATACTCCATCACAAACTTGGTGAATATCCCGTCTGCTATATTACAAGTTCCATTATATCCTACGTAACTTGTAAAATGGCGGGTGGGATATCCGTCATGTCTGTGATAGAGCATCCCATCCGCCAAGGTCGTAACCAGGCCCTTAATTTATTTGGAAAAAAAATCATAAATTTCACCATCATATTACTATACATACCTGACAAAAATATGTATTTTGCCAAGATGATGGGCTACATACCAAAACATCCCCCAGTGCTTATTCTGCAAAATTTGTTGCTGTGTTCTGGATGATGGGAAATGTTACCACAACTCCACAAGAAAGAAGCACTTACTTTATATATTTACAAGAAACACTGTTTGCGGCATATTTAAATTTTTCTGCCCTAGTCGTCTTTGGTAAACAAACAACCTTTGAAGGTAGAGGTAGCAAGGGGTTAGGGACCCCCAGAGCTCAGCTGCTTTGGTGTTGCAGGCGCCAGGGAGGCTGGGTACAGTGCAGATAGGCCAGCCAAGAGTTTTGCATCAGGGAGTCTTTGGAGCCAGGAGCAAGTCGCTTGGAGGGTAGATTGCAGATCAGCAGGGCCACTATGGGGGTGGTTCTTGGGTGTTCTGAAGTCCCTCGACAAGTGCTTGTTTCTGGTTCTCGTAGAGTCTAGAGTGGACTTGTCTTCTGGTTGTCCGACGTTGGGGATCCAGTACCACGGTCAATGGTATGTCACATCCCCTGGAGGTTGCAGTGCCACCAAACTTGGCACACTGGCAGGATTTGCCCTCCAGGTCTGTCAGGTGGAATTGGGTCTGGCTGCTAGGTCCAGATCATTGGTCAGTGACCGGTCATTGAACTGGACTTTACCGGTTTCTTGTCTGCAGGTTGCAGGAGAGTGATACTTTCACTCTCAGGGAGGTCTTGGAAATTTGCAGAAGACTGGAGGTGCTCTGGGTTTTTTAGAGTCCTTCAGGTTTTCAGGCAATACCTCAGCAGTGATTGTCGAGTCCTTCGACCAGCAGACACGGTTTGGGGCCCTTTTCTTCTTGCAGCAGAAGTTCTGTTCCCATGCATCAGGTCTTCTTTTTTCCTGGTCTTCTTGTGTCCATCGAATCTGATCTTCGGGTCTTGGGATGCCCACTAAATACTGCATTTAGTGGGCGTTAGGGGGAGTACCTGGTAGTGGCCAATGGGCCACCTACCTTGCGGTGGCTACACCCAGTATGTGACCTCTTCCTGTGGGAAGAGGTCACATCTCTAACCCTGATTCGTTATTTTCCTTCCATCCAAGATGGAAAAAAATGAAATGGAGTGGTCACCTTGCCTGAGGGGTGGTGCAGGCTGAGGGGGGCCACTTCTCCTACTCTGACTAAGTTTCCCCACTGGTTTTCCTACTCAAAGTGAGGGAAAAGCCATTGGGCAGCTATCTGCTGCTAGCAGCAGAGGCGTGCATCAGATTTCAAAGGTGGTAGAGCCTTTGAAGCTGACCGTTGGTGCAAGATGCCTGCATGGTGGGAGGAGGTATAGCACCTCCACCCCGTAAAGCGTTTGTATTCTGGCTCCTAACAACAGAGGCTCTCACCCCCGGGAGTCCAGATGTCTGTGTGGTGGTGCCAGGCTGTCTAAGACCAGTCAGCAACCATGGCAGGGCTGTTAGTTTTTGCAAGGGCACCTCTGAGGTGCCCTCTGGGTACACTTTATAATAAATCTCACTCTGGCATCAGTGTGGGTTCATTATTCTGAGTTGTTTGATACCAAGCGACCCAGTATTCAGAGAAGCCATTATGTAGCTGGGGAACTTGTTACAGCAAATGTGTTTGCCATGGCTTCCCTGTACACTTACTATATCTTAAGGGTTTGCAAAGAACACAGTAGGGGCATATTTCCTCATGCGCAAATATGCCCTCACATGCATTATATTGCATTCTGCCTTACGGTTGTAAGACCTGCCAGAGCGGTGACTTACCTATAAGTGTTAGTGGGCATGGCACGCTTGGTGAGTGCCATGTCAAGTTTGCATCTTTTAAATACACCTAGTCATGCGCTTGCAATGGTATTTTGCATGAGACTGGTGTGGGGCCTCTCAGAGTTGCACAATTGGCAGTGCAGCTCTGGGGAGCCCTCTTCAGTAACCGTGCCCTAGGAACCAGGGGTACCATTTACTAAGGACTTACAAAGATGGCTGAAGTACCAATACATAGTACAGTTTGGAGCAAAGAGATCTAGCCCTGGGAAACTGTTTAGCAGGGTTCCCAGGGCACTTATAGTTTGATACCACATCATTTTCCAGGCAAAAAGTGGGGGCCTGCTATGTCAAAAGAGGCCCTTTCTCACATTGTGTCACTTTCTAAACCCAAATCTCATCACTGGAATCCCCATACCAACAGCCCACATTTCACATTCATTCTGAAGGGTGTTTCCAAAGGGTTCCACTAGAAGCCAACTGAAATTTCTTTCTCACAATGTAAGACAGGGTAGTGTAGATAACTTTAGATGCAATATGTTACAACTTCCTAACACCCAACTCACAATTGTGCTACATTTCTACAATTCAAACTTTCTCAGCTTCAACTCTGTGGGTATTTGTTCTGTTTGGTTATGAGGTTTCAGACAACTTTGTTTTAGAAACAGGTGAGAGTGACTTCACTTTTAGACTTAATTGTCTGATGAAAAAGTAACTGCCTATCCCGCATACTTTTCTCAGAGTAAAAGTACTGTTTGTATTTCTCACTAACTCTGTGCTGCCATTACAGTCTCTGGCTGCCCCTGCCTTTGCTAATTTACCCTTGGCCTGTCCATATGATGTTACCCTGCAACCTCTATTCTCCCTTGTTTTGCAAGTGTGCCTTTGCTGCTACTGCTCTCTGTGGCTTCCCTTCCTTATGCCCCTGTACACCTCCCCTCTAGCTGCCCATCAAGTGGGGCCCAGCCTCTTTTTTCCTTGGTCCCACCTACTGTCACTGACTCTTTGCTGTGACTGTCCTCCATGGAATATCTGCTACTACCAGCCTTTCCCCTGATTGTGTGTGTGTAGAGTGCACCTGTCCTTCCCTTCTTGGTGCATCGTGGTGTCACTGTCCCTCTGCTGCCACTGCTGTCCCTGGCTACACTTGTTCATCCCATTTTTTTCTTCCTGACTGTAAGGAAGGCCACTGCCCCCCGCCTGATTGCTCCATTGTTCTACCACTGCCCTAGCTCGGCAACTGCCCTCCCTGTTTGTCCCTGCACCCCTGAACCATCAATATCTATTTGCATGCCCCAGCATTCTATGTCCTTGGTTTGTTGTGCTGCCACAACCCTGTTCTCCTACTACCCTCCCTTGCTGCCCTTCCTAATAAATCTTACCTCTTCCTTATCACTATCAGTCTTGTGTGCCCTTGCCCTGTCCATACTAAGACCATTGTGATCCCACTTCACCTGTGTTGGCACTACCCACCATAGGTACGCCTCCACTGCCCATACTCCCCTCCCTGTTGCTCTGTGTATGGCATACCCAGCTTTCTATGTTGTTGATTTCTGCTGTCACTCCTTTCCCTGGCTCCTTCTTCCTCACTATCCATGTGGTGTGCCTGTAGCTAATATCTCCCTGGTCCCTTCTGCTGTGACTACCCATGCTCTGCCATGCTACTACCCCCCAGCTGCCCCTACCCATACAACTCTACCAGTTTCCTCTCGCTGTCCATTTGCCATGTCCCACCCTTTACCCTCCTTGGTCCTTTCTGCTGACCCTAACGCTCAACTGCTACTGCCCTTCCTCTTTAAACTGCACACTCTACCAGAGCACTTCTCATTCACATGCAGAGTCCCTCTTTTGTGGGTGCACTGGATACGAGCATAATGACTTTCATCTGGATTGTCTGCCATTACTTCAGTTTTTGGAGTCATGAGTGTGTCACAAATTGTAGCATTGGCAAGTATCTAGGCTTTCCCCAAGTGAAAATTACTTTGATTGGCTATAGAGGGATGAAATGGCATCAACTCCTGCCCATGCTAGAAAACATCTTGAATTGCAAACACCCTGATCTCATGATTGTGCACCGTTGTGTAAATTATTTGGGCACACTCACAGAAGGAGCTATGTCAACTCAAGAACCCTTGGCAGAGTTGGTGCACCTCTTCCCCTCGCTGCCTTTGCTTATTTGAGCACATCTCAAGTGCAAAAGTGTCAGTGGTCCAACCAATTGTGTCCAAAGAATGAGGAATCTCAGAAACATGTCAACAAAGTGATTTTGGTATTTCTCTGAGACCAGGGCATGGTCTCTACCACAATATTACAGTATTTGACATGCCTAGTATCTATATAAAGGATGGACTGCATTTCACGGAACAAGGGACCAGGATCTTCCTAAACAACAAAGCAAAATGTATTCAGTTCTACCTGTAACTGTGGACAACACACTATCAACACAGCAGTTCTTGTCAGAGCCACTCTTCCTACTAATTATACAAGTTATTGCATAAATCTGTTTTAGAACATTTTGGGGTATGGTGTTATTTTAAACCAAATAAATTGCACCCTAACCTTCCCCCCAAAGGACAGGAGAGACATGCTCAGGGCAAGCAACAGAAGCACAGTGGCACCACAACGGCAACGGCAAAACAATATACCATGAGGGTGGGGTGCAAGGGCATGCACAAAAACAAAAGCAGAGGGACGAGTGAGAAGAACCAGCAACAGAGGGCAGTGGTAGAATAGAGCTGGTAATGCCCTACATCCAAAGCTCCAAAGACGGCAATCCTCTGGCGAGTGGCCAAGTGGCCACAGCACACAGCCTTCAGTCATGTGCATTGTGGGGTTTGGTCCAGAGCCTAGCCTGCAGCTAGGCACGGCACCCAACCCCCAGTAGGTGGCCAACCTGCAGAGGCACATGGCCTTCGACCGTGCATGGTGTAGGTTGGGTGGAGGGCCTGGTCTTGAGGCTAAATCCCCTCAAAATGGCCAAATTCCTTCTGAGCTCAGACCGGCCATGCATCTTGGGGGGTTTGCCGCAGGGCCTGGCCTGCACCAGGGCCTATGCCCAACCCTCTGCGCGGGTGGTCAACTCCATGCTGTGCATGACCTTTGGCTCTATATTTATATCTATATATGTCTATCTATCTCTCTCTCTCTCGCTCTCTCTCTATATATATATATATATATATATATATATATATATATATATATATATATATATAAAATTTACACGTCAGTGTTTCCATAGAAGGAATAGTTTTTGGATCTCAATAATTTTGGTCAAATCTTCACAAAACTTACCAAAAAACGTTCATTAATCTTAGTTTCTTCCTGGAAAGTTTTAAGGTGATCTGTCAAGTGGGGGCAAAGAAATTAAGGGGTCCCAAATGCTATTTCCAAATGCAATTTCCACAGGACGTTTTGAACAGTGGCACAGAGAAAACAGCTGAACAGAATAAGACCACGTTTAGGAGAAAGCTACATATTTAATCAAAAAGTTTCCTTTTTGTGATTTGATGAAAATATTTTCAGTACTTTTTGAGAAATTGATGTTAAAAAATGGAGATAGCTGGACGGGACTTGTCCTGATGTGCTCTGTTAGGCCACTTTTAAGGGGACTAGTAGATACTGATTGATTGGATAAAACCTGAACAATATGTTGTGACAGCCATTACAGGACTCAGAGACAAGGTCCCTGTCTCCTGAAATTGAATTAAAAATATTTAAGAGGGCAGGGCGAGCACACCCTGACCCCAAAGGGTATGTGAAGGAGTCCTAAAGGATAACAGGAAGGGATACTTTCTAGCACAAAATCAATCCTTAGAGGCATAATTCTCTTTCTATGTGTGCTACACACTGCAGCATGCATAGAAAGAGAAAGTAACAAGGAGAAATAAAGACATTTCTCCTCATTAGCATGCTTCAGTGAGGTGTAACTTTTTGACACATTCTCTGGTGTACTAGCTTTAGTAAATCTGGGAATGCTGCACAATCCATTGGTGGATGCATGGGAACACCCATGCTCCACCGATGAAATGCAATGCAAAGTAACACAAGCAACGTTTTGGGCTACGTTGCATTACTTTGTATTTACTAAACTACACAAAGTGGCTTTGAATGGCTTAGTAAATACTAAAAATGATTTTGCATCAGGTCTGTGCCACAAAAGCAGCACAATATGATGCAAAATCTTAGTGAATCTGCCCCTACGTTTCTTACGCACCTGAAAATTAGTAAAAGAAAGAGTGTGATATCTACCAAATGTGTGTGCTTTCACAGATATGATTTATGTTGTGCATGTTGGGAAAGCTTTGGCCCGTGAGCACTACAGAAATGATAGAAAATGGTGTCTAGGTGTCGCTCACTGAATACCTTCCAGTAAGAAAAGTGTATGGCAAACTGTCACATTTATTGAATGATGACAACAATGATGTCATTGATTATGTCATTTGAGATGTCATTAGTGATATGATAGGACCTTGTCATTAAGAAGTGCTGTTGATGTATATGACTTGAGGTGAGCACACCACATAAGTATAAGTCTTGGCCTCAGTTGCCATTTCCTGAATGCTGGCTGCTCCCATATTAGCATTGTTGGATGTCCTTCAGCCTATACAACAGTGTGTGCATGATGGACAACTCTTTGCCCACATATTCTTCTTGATAGTGTTGATGAGGTACTAGGTGGGATGGGATAACTGTGCCTTCTCATGAATTATGTGTTGGGGTGGTCAAGTACATCTAGTTGTTAATGGTGGTGCTCAGTCATCTATTGTGCTGACTTCAGTCAACACTTCTGGCTCGAACACCAACCCTATTAACTCTTTAAGAGGTATAGGTAGTAATTATATAGACAAACATCCCCCTGTGCCATGTGCCTCACACCTTCCACTGTCTACATTCTCTTTTATTGTGGGCTGGACATTGCAGCTTCTTGTTCATATTTCTTCAATTGAATGATTTGACACCTCAACCATGTTTATTTTGTCCTGTATGCTGACCATGGTTGAATCAGGCAGTCAGCAAAGTGTTACCAAACAATTCATTACAATAGACAACACTTTGGACCATATGCGCAAATGCAGTTTTAGGTCAAAAAGCTCAGAGCTGGCTAGCGCCATTTTTTAGCGCCGTCTGGGCTTCATATTTATACCATGACGCAAGATGGTGCTAAAAACTGGTGAGAGTCACATTTTTTTACGTTAACCATTGTGCCTTGTCGTAAGGCAAAATGGCATTAACGTCACAAAAATGACTCTCACCTGTTTTACAGCATGCAAATTTGTTGCAAAACGGAAATGCACCATTTTAACCACATTAGCATCAACTTCAGGTGTTAATGCAGAAAACAGTGCAAAGGAGAGGCAAAATGGACTCAGAAAGCCAGGAGAGACCCCAGTGGGACCCCATTCAACCAGGAACCATCCAGAAGGACACACACAAGTCCCAGGAGAGGGAGAAGAAAAAGAGGAAGTGACGTTTCATTGAGGAGGAGCATGAAATACTTGTGAGAGAGGTGACGGAGCACCAACATCAACTCTTTGTCACCTCCAAATTGCCAATTGGTAGGGGAAAGGCAGCAGATTGCTGACAAGATTAACAGTGTGGCAGAAGTGAGGAGAACTGTAAGCGAGTGCAAGAAACGCTGGCATGATTACAAGCGAAGGCCAAAGGAGAAAATGTCAAGGAACAAAAAGGCAGCACTGCAAACTGGAGGTGGTAGTCCAGCCCCATCAGAGGACCTGGATGAGATAGAGGAGACGGTTGCAGCAGTCATCCCAGAGGAATTGGTCACTGGAATAGTGGGACAGGACAGTGGAGACTACCAAGAAACACCACAAATGCAGGGTAAGTTGCATGGGGGAAAAGAATGCTAAATTGTCAAGTGCAAGAAGGGGAAGGCTCATAGGACACACTCAATGCATGTCAAAGGAGCGCAGAGGGTCACATTACACATGAAGCAAGTTGCACCATTCAGATGTAAGCTATACATGTACCTACACCTTGGTAGTGCCATGCACCACAACACATACACAGCCTGGACATAAGTCAATCAACAGGGCTAAATATCTAAATGTACATCTGCAGCACATAGGATGAAAGGCATGTCTAATGACTGTGCCTCTGGTTGTGTCATCACAACATCCCTTGCATATAGTCAAATAAACCCTACCAACACGACCAAGACATCAGAGACTAGGAAGTTAGTTAATACCATTCCTGGGGTTACGTCATGGTGGTGTCCCTTGCAGTAACACCTTGCAACTGCTTTGCCTCATTGCCCAAACACGTGTGCTGCATCTTACAGCACACAATTTACTGCAACCTTTCTCAACAGTACCCAGACGTGTGGGTAGCACCACCACCCCGCACATTAACAACACATCCACATAAGGCAGTCACCACTCCATCATGCAGTAAGGATGCCCCCTGGGCGTAGGGAAAATAATCTGGGTAGATGCCGGGGGAATAGCAGGGTGGTCCTGTATCACTGGAAACATGCCACTACCCAGAGCAACTAAACTGGTGTAGTGTGGAGCCACACATTCTGATGCTGATCAGAACTGTGCCACTACAGAAAATATGTACTACAGATTGTAAACTGTAGGTAACAACAAATACAGGCTGAGTCCACAACTACTCATACACAACTCATCTGACACAACCATGTGAGACACATAAGAATGGGGAAATAATAACACAAGTACAACACATGGTTTATGACTGTGAACATAATGGTGTACAATTACACATTGACGGGTGGTGGATGGTGCATTGGCAAGTCTGGTGTTGGTAAGACTGCCAGTGCAAATAATTTGGTTACACATACCCTCTGATATTCTTTTTACATTTTTACTTTTTTGGACACCTTCTCAGTGTTCTTTCTTTTCTTTTACATTTTCATATTGTTATGGAATTTTCTTTCATTTTCCTTTTTCTAGACTTATCAAGGTTGTAGCTCTGTACTGTATAAGAGAATATCATACGCTCCATTTATACTTCTCACATAGGACTCTTAGCACGTCCAGGATACAGGATATCTGCCAGAATCTTTGCAATTGGTTCAGTTTCTATACTTTGGGTATGTTGCTATCTGTTTTTGTCTGTACAAGTCCATTTCTTTGCACGGTTGCCGTATACACCTGGTTTGGGTTTGGAGTTTAATTACATGGCACTATACATGATTCATCTTTTTTTCTTTTAATCTATATGAGCCAATATGTGTTTGGGTTCACTCACGATGTGGTGATATAGTCACATGGGTGAAACTGTACCTTGATGCATGCTGGTAATATATATTTCTTCTTTTGGCATCACATAGTCTAGTCCACTCATAAGATATATTTTATGTGGGACCCTTTTGTGTGCTGCTCCTTCACTGTTTTCCTATTGGATACTAATTTCTATAGCACCAAATTGGGGTTTCTCTTTGGAGGAACAAGAGCTTTTTGATTCCTTCGAAATTGTACTACTGTATTATTATATGTTTCTTTTTCTATATATTCATTTTACAGCCTTGAGGCAGTCCTCTTGACAAAACACGTGTCGGTTGTATTGTCATTGGACTAGCTGTTGCTTTGAATGGAATCATATGACAGTGGATGAATGAAATCCTTATGACGTACTACACACCCTTGTTGTGCGCTGATTGATCAAGCACACTAAGCATTGGACTTTTTGGACTTTCACGGTGTGCCCTGGTACATAATTCTTTCTTGATTGAGGCTGGTTGTTACAACCAACACGATTGCACCTGAAGTGGTTTGGTGCAGTACCAGGTGGCACCCATGGCAGGACTAAGCATATTATATGAACAGTACTCTTATATGCATACTTTAGGAGGTGCGAACCATAAGCATAGCCACTATTGTTAATGTATCATGAAAAGCAGGAACATACCTGGAGGCTAGTGCTGACTGTAATACTAGTTTGGTGTCACAAAGCAGGTGGCATTGCCAGTCTGTAAGCTGCTGTCAACCTGCCAGGGGCAGGTCATTTGCCCATGGGGCATTCTCCATGAACAACAGGTGCCACTACCATGTGCGCTGTTGGTGGTGGTCATATAGAAAATGGCAGTCAGGTGGTCATAGGACTGCCGGACTTGTAATACAGGACATGTAAGCACCAGTATGACTACCTGCACAATCACCATCAAACTAGCTTGAGGCCCTGACGTAACTTCAACTCCAGTTAACTGGCTATGTCCATAAACTAATTTACAATCAGGCCCTGTCACATAGAAAATGATGTTCACAGCAACAAATGATGCTCATGATGGCCATCCCTGGGTCCACCCCTGTGCCTGTGTCACTTTAGCTGCACTGCCACTATGCTGCATCTCTTGCATCATAGTGCAAGGATGGCTGCCTTGAGGTGAAGATCATAGTTGTGTCACCTTCCAGCACAGACAGAAGATGAAATGGACATCTGCTAGGTCCATGTGTGCTGTGCAATGTAGCACACATACACATACATCAACATGAGGAGCTATCAAAGGAAACAACAGCATAGTGTCTTGGCAATGCCACCCTTGGGGTGGTGTAAGGTTTCAGTACTACCTGGGTGTATGTGAAACATGTAAGACTGGGACAGGGGCATATTGCAATGTGTGTTGCTGTGGCTTGACCACTGCAACACCCATTGCAAGGTCCTTCCATGCAAATAGATGCTTAGGGAGGATCGACAATAACAAGATGGTGTCAAGCCACGAAAAGTATTTACATCACACCTAGTAGATATGACGCAGCCAATTGTGCCACCTGAGTTTCCCCTCATGTGACACTCTGCTGGGGCAAAGGGCTGATCGACTATGACCATGATGTACAGGAACAATGTTTGGGAAGTAAGATGACAAAGAGCCTCCAATAGCAAGTCAGTGACGTGACATGTCGACTGCCACAACACAGAAAGATTGATTTTACACCATCTCATTGCAGAGGATGATGTATCTCCAGCCGATCTGCCTGTCTTGGAGTACACCAATGACCTGGATGACCATCTGACAACCATCAGCCAAGAGACCCTCCAAGAAGTTCTGGTAACCCTCCAGACACCACCTCCAGTTGCAAAGAGAACAATAGAATGACCTGCCAGCACCGACACAGCGAGTGGACTACAAATTTCAGTGTGAACTAGTTGCGAGGAGTGAGCTAGTTATCCTAGTGGAAAACAGTACAACAGACACACCATTACGATCACACAATGACACAGACACTCAGGTAAGTTAGAGCCACACATCTGAACACTGACACTGGGGCAGAGACTCATGTAGTGCTACGCCATGCAACATCCATATGTGGGCCATCTATAGAAGACGGAACAACATGGTATAAGGGGGAGTTATGTAAAAAAACATGACACTACCCTGGCACTTTGCAAGACTTATAACTCAGGTACTCAAGCTTGTCCTGCAAGGCACCCAGAGGCGCTTTGTGAGAGAAATGCCCCCTCAGTTTTAAGGCTGCAATGATCATGCATCATGACGATCATTGTTGATTAATATATGACTGATGTGGCAAAGTTGTCTAATGGTATCAAATGCCCCATATGTGTTGCCCACTAAGGTGGTTAAACCCCCTTTGCTAACATAATAGCTTGGGCAGGGGTCATGTGCGTAAAATGTTGACAAAGTTGCACTATGCATGCATTGCGCCAGTTTGTTGACACAATCCAGGGAAAATATGGTAGGCTGGCGGTGCCTTGGCATTTCATATATAACACTATGCCGGGGCACAGGTGTCACTATGGAATCTGAAATGTGTGCCTTTGTGATGGTTGTGCAGGACTCATCAGACATCTGACCTGCATTGGTATCATTGTTGGACATGTGAACTCCAGGGCTAGACTAGCACTGATACTCTTCATTCTGGTTGCATACAACCTGAACACAAACATTGCATGCAGTGCTCTAACTCATCTTCTACTGTCATTCAAGAGCAGTTAAAAGTCAATAGTATGCCAATGGGAGATTCGCCAACAGGTCCGCCGATCTCAGTCCCAAGGTGATCGAGCAGATCCTGCTCCCTTGCCCCACCGCAGACACCTGGCCTCAGTCCAGTATCCGAGGAGGACCCAGCCACCCATCTCAAGCATCATCGGAAGGTTTTAGGATACCAGCCACACAAATCCACCAAGCTCATCCTCTGACATTCTGGTCATCCTTCTACTTCCAGACATGTTGAATTATGGTCAGAGTTGATGCCAAATACAAAAAACAAATGGAAACTTAACCACACTAACTTATCCCATCTATCCCAAATGAGTAACGTCCCACACAGACACCCCACAGTACAAATACAAATCTAAACAAAACTACAAGAAACCACAACTACTGGGACAAAATGCACACACAATACAACAGGACACGACAGAAGGGACACCACAGACATCAAGACACAACCAAGAACCAACCACCAGCTCCAAAACACAACCACACAGTCACAAAGGCACAGACTGTAAAGAGAAAGTGAAACTGCACCCACTGTACCATGCTTGTAGACAGGATTTCCTATAACATCACTTCCTGTCCCCGTGCGTCACGTTTTTCAGTTATGCGTATAATAGTTTGACACATTTGACATTTGCGTAGGTTTTTTTTAGATGCATGATGCACGTGCGTTGCTTAAATTGACGCATGACGGTTATGCACCGATTTCACAGAATACTGTATTAAGAGGAGTATGAAGGTAGAATTCATGCTAAGGGACCATGTGTAATTTTCTTTGCGCTTGCAGAAGTTTTAGATGCATTTACATCATATTTTTATACTCATTTCCTGATTGCATGATTTTTGCATTGTCCTTAGATGCACCCTGACATGGGCTGTGCTGCAGTGTGGCATATTGGGTATGGCCACCTGTGGTAGCCCATGCAACAATGTGGTAACGGTGTGATTGGTCTGTTCCACCAATGTGTGTGTTATGGAGTCAACAGCATGAAAATTGGTTCACGTCGTGGATATATGTGCATGTGTGACACCAGTGTATCCATATGTTTGGCATTCAGTACAATGCAATACTTCAGATATTTGATTGTCGATTGTGAATTGTTATGTGATGTGTGATGTTGTTATACAGAGCATACTGTTTTGGAGGTGCATAAGAAGATCAGACATTGTTGCTGATGGGCAAACTATTGCTAGCTAAGAAATGTGACCCGACATCTGCTTCGTATTTGGATTTAGAGTTCATGGAGAGCTGTGTGAAGGCAGCATATTTGCCTGAAATGTGTACATCTTTAGTACATAGTGTGTGTGACACACTCTGACTACATTTCACTCAGAATATGGTAGGATCACATATTTTGGATTTCACTCATTGCATTTACCAATGGTTGTTGCTTTTTGTATGGTGGACCTGCAGCCCTAGCTGCATATGTTCTCATACATACTAATGTGCATTCCACAGATGTGTCCATGTAATGAGTGAGGTCATGTTTACCCTGTGTCAAGCTTGTGCCCCATGGCAGTGGCAAGACAGATTACCACGGATGGACTGCACAGGCTCAACTTATTCCATTGGTTAATATCCCTGGGCAAGTCATGATGACCATAGTTACCAATTATGTCCCTCTCTCGTCACACATGTTCCATGCAGCCATTGCCACTCTCACACTGAGTTTTGACAGTGTTCAGTTCCAACATGACTTAATTTCTATTTTTCAACATCCCCAACCTCAGGTGTGGCCCCCTTGCATACATCGTATTGGGGGATGATGTAGTTGGGTGTGATGAGCTATTGATTAGCAAGTTGGCAACGTGAATGTACAATATGTGTTGTGGTCCATGGATTGTTTCCTTCTGTTGTCACATACCAGTGATCAGGCTGTAAGTGATGTGTGTGATGGTGGCAGTACAATGTTACACATCACATATGATGTCACAAAATCACTTGTCAGATTAGTAACTGTTACATACTCCATGAGGTAAGACTCACATTCCTATTGTATATGTACAGTAGTGGAGATTGAATAGACCAAAACAGGATTGGTTGTATATGTGAAGTGTTTATTTATATATTGAACATGGTGATTTCAGTGCTTCTTATGTGAAAAAGTTCTCAACAATTTGCTGTCTCCGGCGTACCCCAGCAGCTGTGTTGTGCTGTTCCCCCTCCATTTAGTCACCACCATCCTTCTTCTCCTCCTCCTCAGGCAGGTCAGCAACCTGGTCATACATTGGAACATTCATTTGCACACATATGTTGTGCAGGAGGGCACATGTCAGAATGATTTTACACACAATGTGCAGGGCATAAAGGAGGCTGCCTCCCGTCAGGTCCAGGCACCTGAATCTTGATTTCAGTATGCCAAATGTCCTTTCCATGACATTGCATGTCTGACGGTGTCCCTCATTGTATGCAAGCTCTGCTGCTGTGTTTGTGTTTGCAAATGGGGTCATCACCCACGGCTGTATGCCATAACCCTGATCTGCTGCAATAGATAAAAGATGTAAATTGTTGTTAAGGCTTGCAACAGGTTTGTCATGTAGCATGGCGGTTGTAATTTGGAGTTGGTTGTGACTCATACGTGTTTATGGTATGGTGTGAGTTCCTGGCCTTGTGCTAAGTTTTACTAGCACTGTGTGTTGGACATGACAATCTTGGGTATTGGCTCAAGGACCTGGGACATATCATTAGGATTCCTGACTGATGCTCGGTATGTATGTATCATGTGTTGTGTACTGCAGCTTTGTAGCAGTGTGATATCACTAGAGAGGACATTACACATCCTCGCAACACGATGGGGTCAGATGTGGTGACAACATGGTAGCCCTTCAGAGCCTGGACATCCCAGCCATTTTGACATGTGTCATTAAAGATAAAGTGCTACACTTAGGCCCATTTACTGAGTGGGTGACAGTGCACAACACATCTCCAACATTGGCAGCGCTGTGCTGCATCATTTTCACTTCGCAGAAATGACCATGTGTGATATGTTACTAGGCAACCCTTTGTTGTCACCTGTGGCAGTGCCTAATATGCAGGCGTGCACCAACACTGCCAATCTTGCACCACGATGCTTGTCTAGCTGCCCTGTGGAGGTGGATGTATCTTTGCAGGAAGGGACACCTTCCTATACATATACTATTTTCATGGCCAATTGGCTCTTTCTGTGTGTGCAGCAGCATGCAGAATGCAGCATGCATAGGTGGCACATTCATATGAGGTCAAATCACAGTCTATATCCTTATTGCAACCTGCAAACAGCACCCCTGGGGTGGTGTTTGATGTCGGCACTGCCTCAGGTTTTGGGTGACACCTACATCTGAGTCAGCATCATCAGGCTATGTATCTTGTGGTGACACACCTATGACAACACACATTGAACGCCCCTTCCACGCAAAGTACAGCATGGGAAGGGACCCTATTTCTAATGTAGCTTATTGTCACAATAGAGTGGTCATCCGCCAACTTGTACATACAGTGCAGGCCAAGACAATGGCACTGGGGTCTCTTATATATGTCCGTTAGTGATCTTGGGTGGCAGCTGATGTTTGTGGCAGCCATCAGGTGTCCAAGGGTGTGTTACCCATTGTTTCTGGATAATCTACATTACTACCAGTGTCTCTCCTATCTTCCAATACATGACTCATCATTTATACTGTCAACACATGCACAGTGAAGGCTATGGGATGGGGCTCATCTACTTTGCAAATATGTCTCCTAGCACGGTGCACGCAAGGTCAGTGATGTCCTAAATACTCCTTTGGGGTCCCACTATAGCATCCATGATCTGCACTGTCTAACAGTGACTGTCCCATGGTGGGCCATTTATTGTTTACGGTACAGACATGATGATGTTGTGGGTCAGTAAGTGGTGCATGTGAGGTGGCACTACAGCGTGTGTGGTGCCACTCATCACAAATCTGGCACATGGTATGTGATGGCCTTTTATTGTATTCCTAAGTGTGACCCAATGCATCAGGCAGATGTATTTGCACACTACAGGTAAGTCAGGTATGCATGGATGAGATGTAGTTGGTATTGAAACCAGTTGTCTGGCATTGGAGGTTTGTTCTGGCAGGGACTTGCACTGCACTACATTGGAGGAGGAGGCTGTAGGAGGCTGGTCTGGCTTGTAGTGGGTACCAAGGGGTACTTACACTCTGTACCAGGTCCAGTTATCCCTTATTAGTGTAGAAGAGGTGTCTAGCAGCTTAGGCTGATAGAAAAGGTAGCTTAGCAGAGCAGATTAGGCTGAACTAGGAGACGTGTGAAGCTCCTACTATACCACTGGAGTCATATGCACAATATCATAAGAAAACACAATACACAGATATACTAAAAATAAAGGTACTTTATTTTTATGACAATATGCCAAAAGTATCTCAGTGAGTACCCTCAGTATGAGGATAGCAAATATACACAAGATATATGTACACAATACCAAAATTATGCAGTAATAGCAATAGAAAGCAATGCAAGCAATGTACAGTCACAATAGATTGCAATGAGAGCACATAGGTATAGGGGCAACACAAACCATATACTCCAAAAGTGGAATGCGAATAACGTATGGACCCCAAACCTATGTTAGCTTGTAGAGGGTCGCTGGGACTGTAAGAAAACAGCGAGGGTTAGAAAAATAGCCCACCCCAAGACCCTGAAAAGTAGGTGTAAAGTGCACCTAAGTTCCCCAGAGAGCACAGAAGTCGTGATAGGGGCTTCTGCCACCTTCCCCGAGAGCTGGAAACACGCAGAAGTCAACGCCCTACTGAAGAAACCTACGGCGGACCCCAGCGACCTGAAGAACTTCCGCCCCATCTCGCTCCTCTCCTTCCCCACCAAAGTCATAGAGAAGACCGTCAACAAGCAATTTACCAACTTCCTGGAAGACAACAACCTACTCGACCCCTCTCAGTCCGGATTCCGAGCCAATCACAGCACAGAAACCGCCCTCATCTCAGTCACAGACGACATCAGAACTCTGATGGACAACGGAGAAACAGTCGCCCTCATCCTCCTCGACCTCTCGGCTGCCTTCGACACCGTCTGCCACCGAACCCTAATATCCCGCCTCCGCTCCACCGGGATCCAAGGTCAGGCCCTGGACTGGATCACCTCCTTCCTCTCCAACCGCTCCCAAAGAGTCTACCTCCCACCTTTCCGCTCAGACCCCACCGAGATCATCTGCGGCGTCCCACAAGGCTCCTCGCTCAGCCCGACTCTCTTCAATGTCTACATGAGCCCCCTCGCCAACATCGTACGCAAACACAATATCAACATCACCTCCTACGCGGACGACACCCAGCTGATACTTTCCCTCACCAAGGACCCCACCAGCGCCAAGACCAACCTGCAAGATGGAATGAGAGACGTCGCAGAATGGATGAAACTCAGCCGTCTGAAACTGAACTCAGACAAAATGGAAGTCCTCATCCTCGGAAACACCCCGTCCGCCTGGGACGACTCCTGGTGGCCCACGGCCCTTGGCACCGCACCTACCCCCTCAGACCACACATGCAACCTCGGATTCATCCTGGACTATCTTCTCACCATGACCAAACAAGTCAACGCCGTATCATCCTCCTGCTTTCTCACCCTCCGCATGCTCCGAAAGATCTTCCGTTGGATCCCCGCCGACACCAGAAAGACCGTGACCCACGCCCTCGCCACGAGCCGCCTGGACTACGGCAACACCCTATACGCAGGAACCACGGCTAAACTCCAGAAACGCCTGCAGCGAATTCAAAACGCCTCCGCCCGCCTCGTCCTCGACATACCCCGCAACAGCCACATCTCTGCCCACCTGAGACACCTACACTGGCTTCCCGTCAACAAAAGGATCACCTTCCGGCTCCTCACCCACGCACACAAAGCCCTCCACAACAAGGGACCTGAATACCTCAACCGTCACCTCAGTTTCTACACGCCCACCCGTCAGCTTTGCTCCGCCAACCTCGCACTCGCCACCGTCCCTCGCATCCGCCGCACCACGGCAGGTGGGAAATCCTTCTCCTACCTGGCGGCCAAGACATGGAATTCCCTTCCCACCAACCTCAGGACCACCCAGGACCACCTCGCATTCCGGAGGCAACTCAAGACCTGGCTCTTCGAGCAGCAGTAACCCATTCCCCCTAGCGCCTTGAGACCCTCACGGGTGAGTAGCGCGCTTTATAAATGTTTTTGATTTGATTTGATTTGATTTGATGCATATGTATTGTTGTCTGCACATCTGTGTAACCCTGGCCATGTGTTTTTGGAGTGGTGTATGTCTTGTGTGTCCTACAGGGTTGGTGTGTTGTGTGTATATTGCTAGGTTTGTTGACTTACCCACAAGTTGGCCATTGCCATAATGGCCATCCTGGAATAGTTTGTTGATCCTGTTGTGTCTGAATATGCAGGCATCATGGAGCTACCAGGATACTTTGCTAAAATGTTTGTAAATAGTCCATGGTGGTCCACTATGGCCTGCACATTTATGGAATGCGTATGCTTCCTATTTCGGTATGAATGTTCTGTTGCTGCAGGTGGGACAAGTCGGACATGGGTGCAGTCCATTGCACCCAGTACATGCGGGGAGCCAGAAAATTGGGAAAATCCCTGTTTTATCTCCTGCTGCATTTGCTTGGTGTTGAGGAACCAGAAGTAGCGGGGTGTCAGGGAGATGACTGCATCTAACACCTTGTGCAGGGAGACTGAGAAACGCGGCTGTGGTACACCAGCGACCAGTGCATCCGTTGTCTGGAATGAGCTACTTGCCAGCATATGCAGTACAGCTAACAGCTTTGTGACAGGTAATATATTGTGTGGTGTCTACAGGCTGGCTGTGATATGTGGCTCAATGTGGTGCAGCATGCGTACCATGTCTTGCCGGTTGAGTTGGTATGTTCTAATGAGGTCTTGTTCCCTGAGGCCAAGGACGGTTGTCCTGTTCCTGAATATCCTCTCCTGCCTTCTGCGTTGCCTTTGTGGGTGCCTTTGTGGTGGTTGTGGTTGCTGCAGTAGTGGTGGTTGCTGTTGTGGTTGTTGTCCTCTGCGTCGTCTCTCAAGCTGAAGCAGAAGCACTTCCATCTTGTCCTGTCGGTTGCCAATGTTGCTTCTGTGTTTTCTCCTTAAGTAGTAGTGTGTGGGCCTCATTTAACACCTGGTCTGACTAGGTGTTAAAATTTGGCGCAAATTGGGGTTAACGTAATTTTTTGGGTCCGCCTCCCACCTGTGTGGCATTTTTGCACGGGTGGATAAATATGGCGCTAGGGGCTTTAAGTAAATTTTTTGATAGAAATGCTTACCTTGCATCTCATTGATGCAATGTGGTTTCATGCATCCAAAAAATGACTTTAACTCCAATGTTTTGATGCTAGACGGGTCTAGCGTCAAAATATAAATATGGAGTTAAAAACAATTACACTAATACCGCGCAGACTATAAATATGCCCCTTTGTTTGCAAGAATTTCAACATTTATTTCACTCACCTTAAGTTTTGTTTTCCTGCATGCTGCATTTCTTCCTGGCTTGTCATATTCTGTGTGCATGTGGATGGATTAATTTAGATCGTAGTGAATTGATACAGATTTCGCCAGGTCTTTTTTTCTCTTTGCTCTATAGGCAAACCATGTGGATAAATTTCCTGTTTGTGAGGTCATTATTTTCTGCCAGTGTTCAACATTTGCAATTTGTCAATTTTACCAATTCCTACATATCGATTTATATTTTGAAAATCATATTAAATCACTTTTTGGACGAGACTCAACTTGCAAATTGTGATTTCCAATTTGTGACCTTTGCTTTGCACATCTGCCTCCTAGTTCAATATCTGTCTGATATAAGTTCAAAAAGTTCAAATATATTATTTTAAATTTCCAGCTGCAAATAACCATGCATATTTCAAATGAGCAAATCTAACTAGACTAAAGCCACAATGATAACCATGATTAAATATTTCACTCATGTATTTTGACTTTGATGTTTAGAGCTAAATTCTTCAAAGGAATGGGTACTGCAGAGTAAATGATGTGTCAGAATTATATACCATGTGTATTTTTAAAATAGATTATAAAACCACATCCCCAAAGGAAGTAATCTTAAAGTACGTGCAAAATAAAGCATGTTCTCCTACCTGGAAAAAAAACATTGTCATCCATACACGCCCGAGTTGAGAAAATTCTCTCTTTATAAAGTTTTAATCAGCCATTAATCAGTGTTACTTATGGTTCGCCTCTCTGAATGAGCCTGAGCTGAGGAAATGCAACTTAGATTTGAATTGCTGGAAACAATGATGAATTTCTGTTGAGAGTTGTAATGGACCAGCCATCTGTGCTCACTTCTTGTGTGCAGTCCCAGTAATGTATCACATCAGTTTAGTAGGCAGGCGAGGTCCCCAAGCACAATTCATTCGCATCAACGCGCAGACAAAAAGCAAGCCTTGACAGATCTATATTCTAAAGAATATTTCCCAATGATCGTTAACACATTTTACCTTCTCCATCAGCTCAAAATCTGAATATTCATATGGAGAGACCATAAATCTCCTCGGAGGCTGAGGACGACGTTGTTAGATAGTTGTGCGTGAATGCATCGTCGCAATAGTCGTGCCGCAGATAGAGGGGCATTAGATTGACTGCCAGATCGCATTAGCTGATCAAGGCCTGTGATTTCGGTCTTAATTTGCTTCTGTTAATGGTGTGCGCTGTAGTGGCAGTTTTGTAAAATCTGTCTCAGATGTGTTTTTGACACCAAGTGAATGTCTCCTACTCAGTGTGCTGGTAAATCATTACTATAATATTAACGATCTCATTCTGGGTGATCATAGACATATCAAAATATAAATTACTTCCAGCGATCTACCCTTATCATTTACTCAGCTTATTTGGTTAAAGACCAGTTAGTATCAGAGAACATGTAATATTGCACTTCTTGGGCCATACTTTATCAAAAATTCATGCAACATAGCAAGCTACGTTTCTGTGCTGCATTGTGTGAAAGGGAAAGGGCAGAAATGATCTGTGTTCATCATTGTACAGGGCATTCCTGTCCTTTCCTAGTGCTGGTACACTGTGGCTGCCAACACAGATACCCTTGCATCATGTTTGCAAGGGTGCCTGCATTGCAGGCACAATTGTTTTTGGGTAGGAAGAGACACCTTCCTGCACAAAAACAATCCTCAGACGCCTTTTGCTCTTTCTAAGTTTAATCCCAGCCCCATGAAATACCTCCGTAAAAAATTGTTGCCCAGGGATTTTAATTTTTGATTGTGTTTTTGGATCATTAGCGAAGTAATTTAGCTTGCGTAGACATTGCTGATTCAGGCCGCTTTGTTCTGGACAACATTTTTAACAAGCATTTGCAATGCAATTGATCTCACATTTGCAAGAGTTTTAGCTATTGGCATTGTAAATGAGAATGTCTTTTACCTATGTGTTTTGGTTTGTAGTGTAGTGGATGTATGTTTTGTGGAGTGGAATTTTGTGGGTTGTATCGGAATTGTTAGTTGTGGAATTGTGTGGGGGTGAAATCGTGTGGTGTGGAGTTTATTTGCGTATTGAAAGTATGTGGCATGGTGAATAGATAGGGGTGAGAGCTGCAAAGAATAGACAGAAAAGAAGATAGAGAGGGATAGGTAGTTTGTGCAGAAAGTGGTGAATGGACTCGAGACAGAGGAGCAGAAAAAGTATGTGAGAAAGAGAGAAAGAAGGGGAGAGCAGGCCATGGATGCATAAAGTGGGAGGACCTGTGTACGTATAAGACACCCTAAGAAGAAGAAGAGGAGAAGAGAGTGGGTTTGAGGGACAGAAACCTTAAAAAGGCATGGGAAGGAAACTGTGCTAGTATCTGTGAGCAGGCACTATAGAGAGGGATTAGGGAGTGTAAGGGAGGGATGAGAGGGGGCAGTGGGATTGAGAGATGAGAGGGAATAGTGAGAGGGAGAGATGAGAGGTGCAGTAGGTGTGTGGGTGAGAGTTGACAGGGTTTGTGGAAGAGCAAGGGAGAGATACAGCATGCACCAAGGGAAAACATGCCCAGAAAATGCCCACATGGACCAAATGCCCACTTGATGAGACACCAGCAGTGAGACTTAATAAGTGGGTACATTGCACAAGTGAGGAGACTGCATCAGGAGAGAGACACCACCCACAGAGCAGAGGTTGTACCAGAAGACAAATTCCACCAAGGAAATCAGCAATATAGGGCCGTATTTATACTCTGGTTGCGCCGAATTTGCGTCGTTTTTTTCGACGCAAATTCGACGCTAAACTAACGCCAACTAACGCCATATTTATACTATGGCGTTAGACGCTTCGGGCGCCAAAGTGCCCGGAGTGTGCGTCATTTTTTAGCGTGAACCCCTTCCTTGCGTTAATGATATGCAAGGGAGGCGTTCCCGTCTTAAAAAATGACTCCCAGGCCTTTACGTGGAATTTATACTCCCGGGCAAAAATGACGCCCGGGAGTGGGCGTGGCCAAAAACGGCGCATTTGCGCCGCTTTTTAACGTCTGGGTCAGGGATGGCGTTAAGGGACAAGTGGGCTCAAAATGAGCCCAGAGTGCCCTCCCCTGCCCCCAGGGACCCCCCCTGCCACCCTTGCCCACCCCAGGAGGACACCCAAGGATGGAGGGACCCATCCCAGAGACATTAAGGTAAGTTCAGGTAAGTATTTTTTTATTTATTTTTTGTGGCATAGGGGGGCCTGATTTGTGCCCCCCTACATGCCACTATGCCCAATGACCATGCCCAGGGGACATAAGTCCCCTGGGCATGGCCATTGGGCAAGGGGGCATGACTCCTATCTTTACAATGATAGGAGTCATGTTGATGGGGGATGGGCGTCGAAAAAAAATGGCGCAAGTCGGGTTACGACGATTTTTTTGCGTCAACCGGACTTGCGCCATTTTAGGACGCCCTAACGTCATTTTTTCCCAACGCCGGAGCTGCCTGGTCTACGTGGTTTTTTTCCACGCACACCAGGCAGCGCCGGTCTGATTGCGCTGTCTAACGCCATTCCATAAATACGGCGCCCGCATGGCGCTTCAGAATGGCGTTAGACGGCGCAAAATTTTTTGACGCTAAACTGCGTTAGCGCAGTTTAGCGTCAAAAAGTATAAATATGGGCCTTAATAACAACTAAGATTTGTAAACAAATTCCCCAGTTATGGCGGTGCTAGGAAAACAAAGGACATACTAGCACCCATTCAAGGAAACAAAACACGTCCCCTTGCACACAAATACTTGCATCAGACTAACACAGTGAGCTGCAGTGCTAAAACAAACATGCCACTTATTCCAGCTTAATTGGTACTGGGACAGGAAGCAGTGACGATGTCCTTGTTACAGTGCTCGTGCAAACATAGAACAAAGCCTGTCTTGGATACTTCATAAGTCATAACTCCAAGCTACATATTCTTCCTTGCGCTTTCACCATGGTGACCTGGCCACCCACATGACCTCTCCAATAGTACTTAGACTACCTCCCTCCAGCCCTGGAAGCCTGCATTCTAGATACAATACATTTAAACTCTATCCACTGTCATCTGAGCTCCCTCCAACAACCGGTCCACAAGCAGGGCAAGAAATTAGAGTTGTCAGTAATCTAGCAGAAAAAGATATGGCCAGCTATTTTAAATCAAAGCATGGTGACGTAAGCAAATGTGCCTGTTGCCAAGAGACAAGGCAAAGGAAAGGTTAATAATAAGGCGCAGTGGAGGAGATTGTCATTGTGCTAAATTATTTATGGTGTATTGAGCTACACGGAAGTGAGAATGAGCTTTAGCGACCTGCCACACATATACACTAAAGCATGAATTAAATCCTCCCTTTAATGTCATGTTGTGGTAAAATGGTGTTTACAGCAAAATTAGCATAGGAAAGCCGAAAACAGAAACCTTTTTTTTAAACACACACACATGCACACCCCTTACTTCTAGCATTCTGTTTGAAACTGTGATAAGCTACAATCAGCAGCATTGTAATTAAAAGTACAAAGCATCGCTGATTTACGCATGGCAGGACGTTTGGCTCTTCTGATTTGACCTACATATGAATGTGAAATACAGCTCTGTGAGATAATAAAGGCTGCAGTGCAGAAAATATTTTTGTGCATGTTAAACCTTGTGCAGGGAAGACACATTAGGGGTCAATGTGTTCCCATCTTTAGGCAGCATGGACAGGCTGGATATCACATGGAGTGCCATTGATTGGGGGGTTAGGGTGGGTGGTGTCCTCTGCCGTCTTGCCCTGGGTGCTTCACATGAGGCAGCACTCAAAAAGACACTGCACACCATTTAAAGGGAAAAACGTTGTGTAAAATTAAAGCAGTCTAATTAAAATGAAGTGAGGAGGGGTAAACCCCCTGAACCACCATAAACCAATCCTCATGGAAGCAAGGCACCACCTTCTCCCACATACAAAAGGTTGAGCTGCAAGGGCTGTACATAATAGGAGTGAAACACTGAACTCTGTCAAAGTTAAAGCCGGTTAAAAACAATTAAAATATTGTAAAAATAGCAATTTCTTTAGTTAATATTTAAAGTGCTGCCACATTAAAATAGGGAGCCTTGCATTAGTCTGCTATACTTCTGTGCTTCCGTGACCTTAATATAGCCCGACTGGCTCCTAATGGCCAGAGGAGAACTAGACAGCAACTAAACAACAAGCCCAACCCCCCTTAAAAGAAAGATCAAATCCAAACTAATATCTTACCAAAAGAAGCCCAACTGACGGCCGACAGCCAAAATTGCAAAAAAGGATTAAAAAAATGCAAGCAACAGAGTGGGAGGCATGGCGTGGGTGGCAGCATTAACACAACTGTGGTAATAAGAGGAGGTGGGAGGGAGGAATGTTCTATTACAATGTAAGCACTAACAAAGTAGAAAACAAAGAAAAATATAGTCCCCCAGAGAACAGATAAATAAGCATACCATAATGATACAGTACTTAGGGCCAGATGTACGTAGTTTCTGAATTGCGACTCGCAAATTGCGGGTCAGAGAGACTCGCAATTTGCGAGTCGCAATTCAGAATGCAGGATGGTGTCCCTGACACCATCTGTGACTCGCAAGGGGGTCGCAAAGACCCACCTCACTAATATTAATGAGGTGGGTCGCAATTTGCGACCCCCTTGAGACTCACAGCACTCACAGGGATGGTGGCCTGCTGGAGACACAGACCACCATGTCTGTGACTGCTTTTAAATAAAGCAGTCTTTTTTTTGTTGTAATGCAGCCCATTTTCCTTAAAGGAAAACGACATGCATTACAAAACGAAAAAATTCAACATTTTTGTTTCATTTTTTCAGAGCAGGCAGTGGTCCATAGGACCACAGCCTGCTCTGAAAAAAGGTTTTCCATGCCATTCACGAAGGGGAAGGGGTCCCATGAGGACCCCTTCCCTTTTGCGAATGGGTTACCACCAGTGTGACACTGGTGGTAACTGCGATTGCTTTGCGTTCGCTGTCACAAAGCAATACCGCATCGCGCTGCGACTCACAATTAGGAAGGGGAAAACCCCTTCCTAATTGTGACTCACAGTCTTGTTTTGCAAATCGGTAACCAAGTTACCGACTCACAAAACGGGGATTGGGCATCCCAATGTGTTTTTTGCACGCCGCAAACAGCTAAATTCGCTGTTTGCGAAGTGCAAAAAGTTTGGTACATCTGGCCCTTAGAACCTGCTCAATGGGAGGAATGGAAGAGAAAAAGGAGGGACATAGAGGCAGGACTGACCATTAGCAAGCAAGGATTTTTAAACAACACTGACATAGACAAATGAAAAGCACTGGTAAGCAGTGGGCTGAGTTGAACCCTATAAACCATATACAACAGGTCACTAAGCGACAGCGCATTTGCTGTCTAGACTAAACTTAAAAATGGCAACTGTGTTGCAGTGATGATGTAATATTTCAGGAACCATGAGACCTATATACTTCATTTTGGTGCCAAAACATAGATTTTGGGGGTCAAGTTGTCTTATAGAGACAGAAAATGACTCCTCAGAGCAACCCTTCTGCCATTTTCCAAAATGGCGGCTATAATTTAGGAAGAAGAGACGTATATAGAAATGAAACAAGTAATGGTTTTTAATCCTTTTATGTATACACCAAACAATGTTTATGATCTGAATATGAAAAAAAAAAATGTCACTTATGTTTTAGACAAATTTTCATAGTTCACTTTTTTTGTTTCGGGAATCGCTGGTGACACATTTGCAGAATGTTGAACATTTGAGAAGAGCATATCAACAGAGACATCTTTTTGTAGCACAGGTTTTGCAAGTACATGCACATGTCAGTTCTGTGGGTAGAGGCTTTAGAAATTGTGTAGGTTTTAGTACCCCATCAATATCTTCCCAACCAAATTCATGAGGATTTTTCTATACATATGCATGATCCAAAACATATACACATCTTCTGCTCAAATAGAACATTCTTTTAATGTGTTAACACACAGAATAGGACATTGGTGAAAGGTCACTTAGTGAGACTGATCTCTTCAACTCACTGTACCAAAGATCATCAAATGTGCGACAAGGAGAACTTGTTTTCCAGACATGCACAAGGTATTGTTCTATGTCTTTAAAGTCACATTCATCTTCTGTTTTAACAAATCCTTTTAGAACCTTCACAGGATCAGCAGTTAAAGATCCAAGCTTTGTTCCAATTTTCTCATAGTGTCATCACCCGTAAGAATATGTGCCTTGATAAGAACATTGGGCATCTCTAGATCAAGCTTCTTGCACAGAATATGATGTGGGATTAAGTGCCTTTTCTCGCCTGTTCCATAACATAACCATATCTCTGACAATCATTAATTTATGAACATTGCAACACATCTACGTAGCACAATAATAAAATGTGTGTCATTTGACAGTCTAATGACTCGAATGGAACCATTTTGAACAGCCCACTCAACATGTGGTACGACATGAAGGTCAGCTTCGTCCAATTTTCTGTTAAGTTCTTAAACAATATGAACCATACCTTTTGAATATGTCTCTGCAGGCACCAACTTCTCATTGACAATCATTCCACTTGCCAAATTCAGGTGGTCATTCCGACCTCGGCGGTCTTTACTTCAGACCGCTGAGGCCGGGGGAGACAGAATACCGCCATTGCCGGCGGTATGCATGCCTCCCTATTCTGACATTTCCGCTGGGCCAGTGGACGGTAACAGCGTTACTGTCCGCTGGCCCAGCGGAAATGGCACATCAACATTGCCGCCGGCTCGTAATAGAGCCGGTGGCAATGTTGATGTGCAGCGGGTGCAGTAGCACCCGTCGCGCATTTCACTACCCAAAATTCGGGCAGTGAAATGCGCGATGGGGCTATGCCTGGGGGCCCCTGCACTGCCCATGCCAAGTGCATGGGCAGTGCAGGGGCCCCCAGGGGCACCCCCAGTCCCCTTACCGCCAGCCTTTCAATGGCGGTGTTTACCGCCACAGACAGGCTGGCGGTCGGGGACTCATAATCCCCAGGGCAGCGGTGCTTGCACCGCTGCCCTGGGGATTATGCCCGCCTGGCGGAAGCCTGGCGGGAAAGTGGAGGGGCCGGCGGTCTGACGGGGCTTTTCCGCCACGGTCAGAATTGCTGGCGGAACACCGCCAGCCTGTTGGCGGTGTTACCGCCAACATACCGCCGGCCGCCAGGGTCGGAATGACCCCCTCAGTGTTCACTGAAGCATCAGCAATGTTTTAGCAAGTTAATGTCTCAAAGTTCATTTTGTTTGATGTTGATGACCAGAATTTATTAAATTGCACAGGTATAGGTGTTGAATTTTTGATGCAAGCAAGGTCAATTGTTCCACTTGTAGACATTTATCTCATTCTCTCACATTCTTTGCCAGATAGTTCAAGATAATTGTCAAAGACAAGGTGCAGTTCTTGCAAAGTGCACACTGACTTTGATATTTGTAGAGCAGTCTTAACAACCTCTCTGACATTATACATGGAAGAAATCTTGACCAGTCACAATTGTGACATATAGTCCACAACAACCGCAGTTTTCAATGAGGACACCTTTTCAAATAAAAATTCTTCAGGTGAAAACATTTTTTTTTAGCTCTTATTTGAGTTTGTGTGTCACTGGTGTGCTTGCAGCATCTCCATCAAAAAATGGGTTTGTTGGAAGAAGGTCATGCAACAGAATGTCCTTGATTAGTTTACCCCTTTCACTTGCTATATCCATCTCTCTATATACTTGTGAAAGTTGTTTTTTGTAACCTGTTTTGTAGTGGCAGGTTGGACGAAACTCTTGCTATGGCATTTAAAGTGTTGAGGTTTAGCTTCATTGATTATGGAAACAAGCTTTTTCTATTTCAGTACAAATCTCTCCTACTTCAGATGTGCATATAATTTTGATCCAAGTTCCAGGATATCTAGTAGACATATTTATATTGTTATCTACATATTGTTTGGTCACAAAGTTGTGTAGTCATAGTGACTCTGTCATTTCAAAGGGGTTTCCTTGCTGCTGTATGAAATGAAGAAGGCAGTCACAGTCTTCTTTTTCCCACAGGTTCATGGAGAGGAACAGTATCACGAACGTCCATTATTTTTTAATTTTTCATGTCTCTGATAACATTACAAATAGAAAGGACTTCATGGTAAACTAGCTGCCACTGAGCACCATATTCACTTTTCGATGTCTGACCAACAATTACTTTCGGAACTTTTATGTGATCTCTGGATTGTCTGTTCCAGTTTCATATCTGAAGCCACAGCACTGAACCTTCCCTCTCTGTCTTTCACCACAATAGGTGTTTGGAGGAAGTTTCTGTAGAAGTATGGTTTTTTCACCTCTAGCTTCTTCACTCTTTCCAAATACCAGGACCCATATCTCAGGTAGTTTATGCAATCAAATTCACGAAACATAGTAATCGGTGACTCCACAGTCTTCAGGTGCAGCTCCCAATCAGCAAGTATCAAGTTGTTCACTAGAGCTATCATGTGTAAATCATTTCCGCAATACTTGCAAAGTTCTGATTTTTCTTCACATTCTTTGACAAACTATAAACTTGGTTTTCAGGTTTTCTGATTTTAAATTGAGTATTAAACATTGCATGGCTTTGCGTTATGTCTTGTGAATGAAGCGCACTCCGTGCCTTGTTCACTTTTGAGATAAGATATGCAAAACCTAATTTATCATTCTTGATCGAGAAAGCATTCCAACGCAATGTTTCTATAGCTTCAGATATGATGAGCATACCTTGTAAAGAGCGAACATAATAAGTTACACTCATTAACGACTGGACAGTTTTGCATCCAAAGATTTCAATCTCAATAAGTGCATTGTCTATGCCATATTCACTGAGATAACTCCCTGCACACACCACAATGCAACTTTTGTAATGTAGAAAACACCCATCATTGGATAAAAATCATCACATTCTATTGGATTGTTCATAAAAATGTCAGCTATAATACAGAAAACACCTTCATCATAGAAAATTGGCAGGATAGGCTGGTCTTCAAGCTGATCAGGCACATTTTGGAATTTTTTTAGAGCTGTGTTACATAGTTTGTGACTGGAGATAGAATTACGGGTAAAAACCCATCCTTCTTCAGAGGGATGTTATTCTGGGAGATCAGAGCATGAATTCCAGCCTATGGATGAACTGGCTTTTCTTCATCTTTCAGTCATCACCGAATGAGCAATATGATAAATTCAGTTACATCAGCTTTGTGGGCCTCGGCATCAGGTGGAGGAAGATCCATGTCCTTAGCCACATTCAAACTTTCTGGTAGATTGTGATGTGCTGATGGCTTGTAGTTATTTCACACACGTTGGCAGGGCAATTGGGTTATAAGTTTGCAGCTTCATTTGTTAATGCCTACAGCCGACACAGCTTGTTTTCCAGCAACTACTTCATTGGTACTGTCTTGAAAAAGCACCATGGCAGTATCATATGTGTTGTATGTTTCAGACAAAGAAGAATTGTGTTCAAAATCAAAATTATCAAGAGCAGCAAGTGTACATGCTTTCCTGGTAAAGTGACTTGGAAGTGGAGTGCTGTTAGATTCACAAGATTTTACAGCATGAGCTGCAAACAAGTTCCTGCTACGTACTATGTCATTATAACTTGTTAATACACGAGTCCTATTCATGGAAGTGATTAGCTCTCTACTTTTGCACTTGTGTAGGAAAGTACCCTCTTTCTTGCCATGTTACCCCCTTTTTCTGCCTGATGTCAGTTTGTTTGACTGTGTTCACTGGGATCCTGCTAACCAGGACCCCAGTGATTATGCTCTCCCTTCCGAAACTCTGTATGTCATCCCACAATTGGCATACTCGTGCCCCATGTAAGCCCCTAGTATATGGTACCCAGGTACCCAGGGCATTGGGGTTCCAAGGGCTCCCTATAGGCTGCAGCAGTTATTGTGCCACCTATAGGGAGCCCATGCAAAGGGTTCTGCAGGCCTGCAGTTGCAGTCTGCATGAACTGGGTGAATGCACCCGTTTTCACTACAGGTCACTGCACCAGGTCATTATAAGTCATCCCTATGGTAGGCCCTCCCCGCCCAGAGGGCAGGGTGCAGGTACCTGTGTGTGAGAGCACCCGTGCACTAGCAGAGATGCCCCCACAAACTCCAGAGCCACTTTTCTGGACTTTGTGAGTGCGGGGATGCCATTTTAATTGTGTACTGAACATAGGTCACTACATATGTCTAGCTACATAATGGTAACTTGAGCCGAGGCATGTTTGGTGTCAAACATGATGGGATCATACTTCAATACTTTTGCAAGCATTAGTTGTATGATTCCATTGCATCTGGGGGCTCCTTAGAGGAACCCCAGCATTGCTCCTACAACCTTCTGGAACTCAACTCTGACCCCAGGGCTGCACTGCTGACTCTTCTTCCTCACTGTCGACCATCTCCTGCATCCTCAGCTTGGTGGGCTCTGCTGTGTCTTCTGGACTTGGCCCCCTCTTTCCACAGGTCTTCCTCTTCGGGAATCCACTGTTGTCTTCTTTCAATCATCTCTGGGTTTTGCAATTCTCTTCTTTTCTTCTAAGTGGGTGCTTTGGAGAAATTCTAGTGATTTACTCCTGCCTTCCTGGTTGTTGGGAGGTGTTGTGGTACTTACCTTTCTGCTTTCTTGGTACCCCCAGCACCCCTCTAAACACTCCACTTACCTGGGTGGAGGTCCAACTCCCTCATTCAATTTTTTTAGTATATGGTTTGTGCTCCCACTAGGGTCACTATTCTCTATTGTGTTTTACACTGTTTTGCACTGTTTTTTAACTGTTCTTATGGCAATTTCTGACTATTAGTGTATATATCTTGTGTGTTACCTCCTAAGGGAATATTGCCCCTATAGTATTTTTGGTGCTGTGTTACCCTAATAAAGTACCTTTTTTTTTATAACACTGAGTGTTTTCTTTCATGTGTGTAAGAGCTGTGTGACTACAGTGGTATTGCATGAGCTTTGCATGTCTCCTAGATAAGCCTTGGCTGCTCATCCACATCTACCTTTAAAGATCCTGGCTTCTAGACACTACCTACACTACTGTACCTGTACCTGTACACACCTGGACCTGGTATATGATGTAGGTTCCTTGGAGACCCACCACACACCAGGCCTGCTTTCTACAACTTGTCATTGATTGTGTGGGCAGTCATCAGGTGTAGCAGAGTTTTTCTTTTTACTGTGATGTAATTCATAAAACTTGGGGGCATATTTATACTCCGTTTGCGCCGAATTAGCGTCGTTTTTTTCGACGCAAATTCGGCGCAAAACTAACGCCATATTTATACTTTGGCGCTAGACGCGTCTAGCGCCAAAGTATGAGTAAAGAGCGTCATTTTTTAGCGTGAACGCCTTCCTTGCGTTAATGAGATGCAAGGTAGGCGTTCCCGTCCCAAAAAATGACTGCGACGCAAATGCGTCGTATTTATACTCCCGGGCAAAAATCACGCCCGGGAGTTGGCGGGGCAGAAAACCCCGCATTTGCGCCACTTTTTAACGCCTGGGTCAGGGCAGGCGTTAAGGGACCTGTGGGCTCAAAATGAGCCCACAGCTGCCCTCCCATGCCCCCAGGGACCCCCCCTGCCACCCTTGCCCACCCCAGGAGGACACCCAAGGATGGAGGGACCCACCCCAGGGACATTCAGGTAAGTTCAGGTAAGTATAAATTATTTTGTTTAAATATTTTTTTGTGGCATAGGGGGGCCTGATTTGTGCCCCCCTACATGCCTCAATGCCCAATGACCATGCCCAGGGGCCATAAGACCCCTGGGCATGGCCATTGGGCAAGGGGGCATGACTCCTGTCTTTACTAAGACAGGAGTCATGTAAATGGCGTCTGGGCGTCGTTAAAAATGGCGCAAATCGGGTGGAGGTGATTTTTTGCGTCAACCTGACTTGCACCATTTTTAAGACGCCCTAGCGCCATTTTTCCCTACGCCGACGCTGCCTGGTGTACGTGTTTTTTTTCCACGCACACCAGGCAGCGCCGGTCTGCTTGCGCCGGCTAACGCCATTCAATAAATACGGCGCCCGCATGGCGCTTCAGAATGGCGTTAGCCGGCGCAAATTTTTTTGACGCTAAACTGCGTTAGCGCAGTTTAGCGTCAAAAAGTATAAATACGGGCCTTGATTTTAAAAAGACAGTACATTTGCACATCATAAGCCTGTCGGTTAATGGATTGTCTTCCACTTCTTCCCTTATATCTTCAAAGCCACCATCAATGTTGTTGCCTTCTGTTCCGAACTCAAGAACTTTAGTTAGTAACAGTTCTGCTTTATTTATATTAAACAATGATGCAAAAATGTCAAGACAAAATCAGGCATTCTTTTGACTCTTATGATTTGCAGAGGTCTGGGGTATCACACAATTTGTCATTAATTCCAAAATCAAAATCTTTCAGGACATTTCTTAAAATGATTCCTGCTGATTTTACTGCATCCTGTGATTTTATTTTGGCAGCAAGAACTTCAGGAGTCAAATCAGCTAGAAACACCATAAGTGGCTCATTATTTATGTTAGACTGACAAAAAAGAATTCTGTTGTTGTAAATTCTCCCCAGAAAAATCTTTATTTCATCATTATGAATCAATACAGTTTCATCAATGTTGACCATTATTTCGCTGATCTCACTGAGTGGGAACCCGTAGCCAGCACTCAAGAGTGGCTTTAAAACTTAATTTGCTTTTTCAAAGAGTTCAAACTTAACTGAAGGCTGGCAGTTACATTGCTGTTGGGAGCTCATTGTACATTCACATTTTCAAATGTATGCATGCATGTATTTCAGATGGACATACAAATCAGCTGCAAATATATTCACCTTGCGGTTTAGGTCAGCTTTTTGGCTGCAAACTTAGGGGCATATTTATACTCCGTTTGCGCCGAATTAGCGTCGTTTTTTTCGATGCAAATTTGACGCAAAAGTAACTCCATATTTATGCTTTGGCGTTAGACGCGTCTAGCGCCAAAGTTCATGGAGTTAGCGTCATTTTTTTGCGTGAACACCTTCCTTGCGTTAATGATATGCAAGGTAGGCGTTCCCGTCTTAAAAAATGACTGCGATGCATACGCGTCGTATTTATACTCCCGGGCAAAAATGACACCCGGGAGTGGGCGAGTCTAAAAAACCCGCATTTGTGCCGGATTTTAGCGCCTGGGTCAGGGCAGGCGTTAAGGGACCTGTGGGCTCAGAATGAGCCCAGAGGTGCCCTCCCCTGCCCCCAGGGACACCCCCTGCCACCCTTGCCCACCCCAGGAGGACACCCATGGACATTAAGGTAAGTCCAGGTAAGTATTTAAAAAAAAAAAAAATTGTGGCATAGGGGGGCCTGATTTGTGCCCCCCTACATGCCACTATGCCCAATGACCATGCCCAGGGGACAAAAGTCCCCTGGGCATGGCCATTGGGCAAGGGGGCATGACTCCTGTCTTTGCTAAGACAGGAGTCATTTCAATGGGGGATGGGCATCATAAAAAAATGGCGCAAATCGGGTTGTGGCGATTTTTTTGCCTCAGCCTGACTTGCACCATTTGTGGACGCCCATACGCCATTTTCCCCCTACGCCGGCGCTGCCTGGTGTACCTCGTTTTTTTTAACGCACACCAGACAGCGCCGGCGGCTAACGCCGGCTAACATCATTGAATAAATACTGCGCCCGCATGGTGCTTCAGAATGGCGTTAGCCGGCGCTAATTTTTTTGGCGCAAAACTGCGTTAGCGCAGTTTTGCGTCAAAAAGTATAAATATGGGCCTTAATCTTGGAAAAAACTAGCTGCAGATAAAAACATGTTTGCCCCTTTGAGACTCACATATTCTGTACTTTATTCTTTCGCCAATCTCTTTGGCCCTTATTTGGGCTAAATCACAGATAACACATTAAAGATCCTCGGCTTTCTGATCAGTTGTTGGAGGTGGACTAGGGGTAGCCATTAATGTTATAAGTGGATGGGCATTGGGTTTGGTTGCCGTCGCTTTCTCAGAAGACTGGGATTCTTTTTGTGATTCACTGGTTTCTGCTATTTTCTGACACATAGTTTCCAAGCTTTTTTCCATTGTATACAACTTGTAGCACTTGTTGTTACAGTGATAAAATATTTGATCCTCTTCACTCATGAGTTTCAATCTTTTATGAACTTCATCTTTCTTCAGCATCTCAAACTCTCTTCAGTCCAGCCTAGGCTGATTTTAGCTTTTCTTTCTGATTCGTTTGTCATATTACACATTTTCTTTGTTGACGGAGTCATCAGATGTTGTAGTTAGCAACACTCTGTCAGGAGGTAAAGATTCCCTGCTACAATCTGCTTCGCTCATGTTTACGAATTTGAATCACAGAAAAACCTTTAAAAAAAACAATATTAAAATAAATTACCAATATGATGGCTAAATCACATAATTATGGATCAGCCATTCTGGAAAATGACAGACAAGTTGCTCTGAGGAGTTAGTTTCTGTCTCTATAAGACTACTTGACCCCCAAAATCTATGTTTTGACACCAAAATGATGTTTATAGGTCTCATTGTTTCTGAAATATTACATCATCACTGCAACACATCCGCCACATTCAAAAACATTCAAACAAAATTGGCATGGATTAGCAACGTCTATCCAAGCAACATTACTTCTCTAATGGTACAAAATCATAAATCTAAAAATGAAAATCTCTGGACAACAATTGTTTTTCAGCATATCAAGAGGCCAGGACTAGTTCACTTAAAAAGAGGAAACAACAAATAGAAATAAAGATTTTTCTCCTCAATGCACCTCTGGTGGGCAGGCATACAATTCTGATACATTACCAGGTTAAGTCTACCATTGTTGGTAAGTCTAGGAATGTGTCAGAATCAGTGGGTGGATGTTTGGGAACCCCCATGCTATACCCATGGAACACCTTCCTAAAGCACAGTAACGCAAAGCAGCAATTTATGCTGCCTTTCGTTTCTCTAGATTTATCAAGCAAGGGAGGACCACGCAAGGTGACCCTTCATGGAAGAAACAAATCATTTAGGCTTTGTGTTGCTCTTGTATCCCCTTGCATGGTGCAAGGTGAGCACAAAACCTTGATAAAAATGCCCCCTTATTTTTAGTAGTACCCTTCTCAAATTTATCAAGAATGAAATAGTATCACTGGAGTGCCTCGCTGCCATACTGAGTGACTCATGGGATGTGAAGGGTCAGGGCCTCATTCACAAAGGCCTTTTACTGATTTAAACATGGAACCATTAATGTATACCTGTTGTTCATGAAAGGATACCCATCACGAACAATTGGTTTCACCACTGTATCAATGTATGATATAACTTAATGCAATTATACAGTAATTAATGCCACACAACAGAGTAGAGAGTGGGCAGTTATAGGTGCAGGTTCCCTTGAGAATTAGTGAATGTCCACAAACGTGAGTTTGTGGCACTCGCTGACTCTTTTTTGACCCCTCTAGCCATGTCAATGGTCAGATATTTATTCCAGCGTTGGGTAGAAGTAATGTCCAGTCCAGCAGATAGTGAGACGGAACATCCCAAACTTTGTGGGATATTGGAGAAGGAATTTCTTCATGGGAAAACTGTTTCCCAGTGGAGAAAAAATAAAAAAAAATGCATATGTATATCAGGCTGTAGTTCCTTAATGCAATGCTATAAGCTGCACATTGCTCTGCATTAGAGAAATAGCAGATGTGACATTGCACTTGCCATAGTGACCTTGAAGAGCTGTGACTGGCACAGCTTTACATGTGCACTAGTGGGAACGTTTGAGAATTCCCATGTGCATGTACACACACGGCTGGCTTTATGGCGGTGCAGCCGCACTGGGTGCTGACCTGGATTGGGGGGCGCTGACCTCATGGGGCCATGTGTTTAGCAATAACTTATGAAAATTGTGATTTAAAAGCACCTGCTGAAAAGTTCCTTGTGCGTCCAGCCTTCAGGAAGCAATTAAATGTCAAGATACCCCTTGTGATTAATGTTTCTGCTGAGGTAGAGAGATGGGAGTTTTGTCTAGCGGCAGCTTTGACTCGCCATAAGGTAGCGTAGATGGTTAATATGCCTGTTGCAAACAACAGAGCTGTATTTTATCTGGATAGCTGAGTGGATTAGTAAAGCCAGCCTTTACAAGCGCTTTAAAACAAATTCATGTATGTGAAAGCGGGGCTATGGAGAGAAGATTGGCCCATTTGTTGGGTGGTAGTGAGGGAATCCAAGGAGGTGGTCATAGGGTGGGGGAACCAAAAAATACTGTCGCACAGTGCCCTACCAGCGCTAAAGCCAGCCCTGTGTACACTGGTACAGATACATACAAGAATGTGTAGGGGCGTAAATGTGCAAATCCAGATTACTTTAGGCCTCATTCACAATATTGTTTCTGCTACTAAGGCATACGCAAAAAAAGTAATCAGTGGCCACAAATGCCCAGATCCTTATTCAGACAATAACAAATTTGCAGACACTTAAACCTGCAAATAAAATTTGATACTCCAGATAATATCACAATGAAGTAGATTTTCGCCTTACTCTTTGCTGCTGTGTTTATTATTTTGATTCTGTAACTGTTTGAATTCCACTAAAGCCATTACTGCACACTTACACTAATTTTAAATGTGTTTTGTTGTTGTTGTTCTGTGTTGTACACTGCACACTTTAGCTAAACTCTATGAGTAGGCATAGCCTGCTTCTGAAGTTGGCACAATAGGATAATACACCTGTGCATGACCCTCACACACAAAACATGTACAGCATGAAAAAGTAATGCACTGGAAGTAGAAGTACAAGCTGCCCTCTTAAAATATTTTATAGGCTGGGATTTTTAATGCCATGCTTATAGTGGCAGAAACAAAACTAGGCGTTCCAGAGTTCAAAGTGGTGTTAACTGAAAACCTAGGACTGGTGGGAAATTAAGAGGTGCAGTCATCCACTGTGAGAAATGTGAAAGGGGCCTGAAGTAATTTGGATGCAGGAAACCAGGAAATAGTCATCTGTATTTATTGAAGAATTATTCTAAACCAAGAAAAGGAAACTCCAGCCACTCCTGCTCTGCTCCTTCACCAACTGTCCACACCAACATTCCAAACAGTCCCATTGATGGAGCAGGGGCGGCCGGAAGAAACCAAGTAACATGTTACAAATAAACAAAGAGTAAAACAATGAAATACATTTACACAAGTAATATGATACATTTTAAATACATGAAAGTTATTTTTTCCTTACGTATTCTTAACACAATACCACACCACCTTCCTCTTCCAGAAAAATAAAAATATATGCATCTACATTACTTGACTTTGACAATTCTATTGAGATTCCACACACGACCATCCTCTAATTTAACAGCACCACTGTAAACTTCAATAACTTTAAAAACTCTACTAAAGTGAGATTGCCCTCCTGTAATTTTCCCCGGTAACTTGACCTTTACAAAATCACCCACCTCAATATGTAACTCTTTTACAGATTTCCTCAAATCATACACTTGTTTTCTTTTCTCCTGACACGACAAATGTTTGCTCCTTGCTGAATCTCTCCTAATTTCATAATTGAGTTGTTCCTTAGTATAAACTTTAACCCATGGAGGATACACCATAGTATGTGGTATACGTTTCTTGAACATGACAAAAGGGGATTGGCCCGTGCTAGTGTGTGGCGTGAACCTATATTCCTCCACCTTCTTCTTAATCATGAATTCCCAATCACACCCTAACTGATTTGCCAATTGAATAGTCTCCTTTAATGTCCTGTTAAAACGTTCCACCATCCCATTTGTCTCAGGATGGTACAAGGCACTCTTTCTATGCAAAATCCCTCTTTTACTTAAAAACTCACGCATAAGTCTAGATGTGAATTGAACCCCATTATCAGTCATAATGGACCTGGGATTACCTTCTTTACTAAAAACATCTGTGAGAAATTCTACCACAGTCAAAGAGGACACTTCTGAAGAGATCATGATCTCTGGCCACCTAGAAAGCTCATCCATAAGAACTACAACAAATTTTGAATGTGATTTATAGTTCAATGGTCCTAGGATATCAATAGATACTGAGTCCCACACTTCATTAGGAGCTTTCTTGAGTATCATAGGTTGAGTTCTAACTTTCAACGACTTATCTGCAACATTACACTCCACACAATCACGTACTTTTCTTTCAATATTTAAGTCCATACCCGGCCACCAGTATACTCCTCTCAGTCTTTCTTTAGTTTTACAAATCCCATGATGACCACTATGGGCAAAATCCATGATGCGCTCACGCAAGTTACACAGGGGAATTAACCTTTCTCCTCTCAATACTATCCCATTCTGAATGGACAATTCATGCCAAATTTTACTATAATTCTCACTCATATTCTCATTTTTATTTAAGACCCGTCCATCCAAAAGTAAATCTCTGACACGGAAAAGATTTACATCATCCTTCATTCCTTGTAACCATTCATCCTCTGTAACACACCCATCAGTGACAGCACACACCTTAACATCCTCGTCAACCCACCAGGAATCATCAGAGTCATAACCATCCCAATCAACATTCTTCATTCTAGATAAACAGTCCGCTGCTTTGTTTTCACACCCCGGAACATACCTCACATCAAAATGGTAATCCTGTAATCCAACAATCCACTTACAAATGCGACCCGAAACATTATCCAACCCCTTTTTCTCAAAGATCTCACGTAGAGGTTTGTGATCAGTGCATACTTCAAACTTGACTCCCCACAGAAATTGTTTACATTTTCTTACAGCCCAGAAAATTGCTAATGCCTCTTTTTCGATAGTCGAATATTTACACTCCGCACCACGTAAACTACGAGACGCAAATGCAATTGTATTAATTTTATCCTCATTAAACTGTCTTAAAACACATCCTAATCCTTTCTCAGATGCATCTGTGGTAATTGAGCAAGGTAGACCTGGTTGAAAACTATTAAGAAATTGAGCTGAACCCATCTTTAAATCTTCAAATTCTCTCTGACACTCAGAGTCCCAGTTAAATTCAGATCGGTTCTTAAGTAAACTCCTAATAGCACAGGTTCTTTTAGCCAAATCAGGAATGAACTTAGCATAAAATTCCACCATACCCAAAAAAGACTGTACATCAGATTTACTTTCAGGTGCTGCTAGCTTTATAATGGTATGAACTAACTCCTCTTTAGGCTTTACTCCTTCCGCAGAAATTATGTGACCAAGATAGGAGATTTCTGTTCTAAAAAACTTACACTTCTCTTTTTTTAAGGTTATCCCCTTGTCTCGGAAAATGTTAAGGACACACCTGACAGATGTTCTATGCTGTTCAAAAGTATCTGAAAAAACAAGAACATCGTCCTGAAAAAAATTCACAAAAGGCAAATCACCTAATAACCCATTCATCAGCCTTTGAAAAACGGATGCTGCCGAACATAAGCCAAACGGCATCCTGTTGAATTTAAAAACACCAAAAGGAGTGATAAATGAAGTCAACAATTTAGATTCTTCGCACAGTGAAACCTGATGATAAGCTGAGCTGAGATCCAAAGTAGTGAAGAAACGAGCATTGCCCAAAGAACTTATCATTTCTGTAATGTTAGGTAAGGGAAATCTGTCCTCAACTATTTCTTTATTCAAATTTCGCAAGTCTATGCAAAGCCTAATATCTCCGTTGGCTTTAGAAGCAACTACAATTGGGGCCACCCATTCTGCAGCTTCCACCTTCTCAATAATATTTTCCAATTCTAATCTCTGAAGTTCCACCTTAACCTTGTCTCTTAAACTAAAAGGTATGTTCCTAACCTTACATGCTACAGGAATAGCTTCTTTTTTCAACACAATGCGGTGCTTGTATCCTTTTACACACCCAATTTTACCGGAAAAAACTTCAGGAAATTCATTCATAAGATCATCACTACCAGAGCAGACCTTTTGAACCTGAACTTGTGGAACCGCATTAGGGTTCAATACAATATTAAGTAATTTCTGATGGGGCCAACCCAAAATGGTATTCCCTACTATGGGAACATAAATCTTCCCTTCAATGGTATTCCCTTTGAACATGATCTTAGCATCAAAATATCCTCTCAACTCAATAGGTTTTCCCCCATAACTAAAAGGCAAAACATCTGGGGGTTGAAGAGTAACCTTGTTCTCAAAATGTTTTAAAAAGTCTGACTGTGAAATCAGAGTCAATTTTGCACCTGAATCCATCATCATGGAAACCTTGATCCCATTAACATCAACCACATCAATAGGATATTCACATCGTACCTTAGCAATACAGTTTACATCATTTACAACTTGTAAAATGAATGATCTTTCTTCATCATTATCATCACTGCCCCCATCACCAACTTCATTCAACTTCACCACCCCTTTGTCTCCAGACTTACAACACCTAGCAAAGTGCCCTTTTTTACCACATTTTTTACATAACACCTTAAATGCTGGGCAATCTTTGCTATTGGCTAAGTGTGATGATGAATTACATCTATAACATAACAGTTTAGTTTTCGACGGACCAGAGTGTTTTTTAGTTGGCAACCTCGTCTCAACAATCTGAACAGACTTTAACGTATTCTTTGATTTTCTTAAATCTTCCACGCAGAGTTCTGAATGTTCAATTTGTTTTGCGACCATTAAAACCTCTTCCAAATTTGGATCACCTTTGGACCACAAGGCCTCTCTTATCTTGTCGCTTCTGCACTCCAACATAAATTGGTCTCTAATACGTTCCTCTACAGTGTCGCCAAACTTACACTGGGCCGCCAATTTGCGAAGATTTGTAACGAAATCTTCTACTGTCTCAGTTTCACCCTGTTTACATTTTCCAAAGTAAAATCTCTGTAATATAATTGACACTTTTGGTAAAAAGTGCCTATCTAATCTGAGTAATGTTAACTCAAACTCATTCAAGTTTGTATCCCCTTCTCCACCATCTGACGAATTGATAACAGGTAAATTCTCCAAAATTTCCTGTCCTTCTGCCCCAAGACAGTGTTGAAGAACAGAAGTCTTCCGGTCTGCAGACAAATTGCTTCCACAAACACGAATGCATGTTAGAAAGACCTTCTTCCACTTACTCCACGGTATAGATGGTTCACCAGGCAAAGGCAAAAAAAATGGAGGTGGTGCAATGTTCTGCATGCTTTCTTCTTCCAACAATAATATAATTTATCAACAAAAAAAAACTCCAATTCCCTCAAAACATGTATGCCTCTTTAACAATAATTGTCCCAAAAAAAAAATATAGAACCAAAAAGTAATATATATATTTTGTAGCAGAGCCAGGTAAAACAAGAAAACCTTTCTCCAAAATATTTACAATGCTTAAATAAACAATTAAACAAAAGAAACTGCAGATTGTTAACAAAAATCAATCCTTAAAAAATATGCTCTAAGCTAAACCTTGGCAAGCAGCCAAACAAAATACACACGGCAATCCTTTTCTGTGCCGAGAAGCTTTGGCAAGCAGCCAGTAGAGACAGGAAGTGTTGCCTAGCAACGTTAGTGTTGATCTGAGAAGAAATGTTGGCAGGCAGCCAAAGCAGTCCTGTAATAGCTCTCTTCATAAACAAATGATCTCACACTTCCTTGCTCAAGTAATTGACACACACGGCAATCCTTTTCTGTGCCGGAGAAGCTTTGGCAAGCAGCCAGTAGAGACACGAAGTGTTGCCTAGCAACGTTAGTGTCAATCTGAGAGGAAACGTTGGCAGACAGCCAAAGCAGTCCTTCCTTGCGCAAGTAATTGACCCAAAGCCTGAATAAAATCAATAATGTACAGTGCTGGAGTTTCCATGTACCGGTGAAATAAAATCTGACACGTGGAACGTTGGCAGGCAGCCAAAGCCGGTCATCACCCACCTCGTCGCCAAAATTGAAGTAATTTGGATGCAGGAAACCAGGAAATAGTCATCTGTATTTATTGAAGAATTATTCTAAACCAAGAAAAGGAAACTCCAGCCACTCCTGCTCTGCTCCTTCACCAACTGTCCACACCAACATTCCAAACAGTCCCATTGATGGAGCAGGGGCGGCCGGAAGAAACCAAGTAACATGTTACAAATAAACAAAGAGTAAAACAATGAAATACATTTACACAAGTAATATGATACATTTTAAATACATGAAAGTTATTTTTTCCTTACGTATTCTTAACACAATACCACAGGGCCTTTCTCAATAACTTTTAATTGCAATTAGAACAACAACAGGACAATGGAGATTGATGGCTAGCAGAAAAGTATATTTGTTTACCCAGCAACAGAAGTTCAAGAGCTTTATATTAAGGACTCCTACTAATCCGCTGAACTGCACGCGTGCATATTAAACATCACTTAAGCCCTCATGTACAAAGATTCCATTTAATGAATAATAAATTGCGACACAAAATGGTTCACATTGTGTGATTCCTTAAATGGAATGTATAAACTGGATTTGTTAGAAGTGATCGCAATTTGTGCAACAACTTCTAACAAATCTATTGGTATTTTGAGATCCAACCTATGTATAAATAGGTTGGTTCTCAATAGACCTATTTGTAGTGGGTTGCAACATTAATATACATGAGGTAGGATGTACCATGAGACCCACTGCAGTAGGCTGTAATGACAGGCATGGTGGCCTGCTGGGGTCAGCAGACCACCATGTTTGTGATTGCCTTTCAATAAAGCCATTTTTTAACACAGTCACTTTTACTTAAACCAAAATGGGATGAGCTAAAAAATAAAATGACAACACCTTTTTTATGAGCAGGCAGTGGTCTCATGGACTACTTCCTGCTCATAAAAAAAAGATATGCGAACATTCACAAAGGGGAATGGCCCCTTTGGGACATCTTTCCATTTGCAAATGGCTTACCCCGTCTTTTGAGGAGGTGGTAAAATATCAAGGATTTGTGACTAGGTTTCAGTTGCAAATCATTAATAGATGTCTTGAAGATTAGGGGCTGTATTTATATGCCCCTAGCGCCACAGGAGTGTCACTTTTTGTGATGCTCCTGTGGCGCTAAGCACTGCGCCATATTTACAAGTTGGAGTTAAGACACTTTTTGTGGCTTAATGCCACCTTGTAAATACAGCCCCTTCCCACGCAGCACTGTGCGTAGAAGGGGCGTGCAATTTCTGTTGCAGTGGGCGTTCCACAGCAACACCCATTGCATTTTGACTCTGCCTCAGATTTATGAAATTTCGTAAACCAGAAGCAGTGCCAAAATCTAATGCCGGGGTGCCGTTAGCAGAGCGCTATGAGGAAGAATACTTTTATTCCTCATCCTTTTTTGCTTTTTCTGTACCTGCTTGCACAGAAAGTGCAAAATACCAGAAATTATTGTTTATGTGTGGGAAGGTGTTCCTTCCTGCACATAAACAATCATTTGAAAATGACTTTTTGGCACTTCTGTGTGTGCTGCATTGTGTAGCAGACACAGAAGTGCCAAAGCGCCATTAGTGATTATTTATGTGCAGGAGGGGACACCTTCCCGCACATAAACAATCACACCCCTCAACGCAGACATCCTTGCACAATGGAGCAAGGATGCCTGTGTTGGCGCTGGCAGCTAAATTTAGAGCAAGCGCAGGGAGAAACGCAGGGGTGTGCCGTATTCACTTAAATACGGCGCATCCCTGCATTTCTAAAGTGACGCTGTGACGCACTGCCAATTTTGGCACAGCACCGCACTGCACCATTTTTCCTTATATCTGGCCCTCAGTATCTGGAAAGGACACCCTTAAGATGCCCCTTCCAAATATTGAATCATGTTTTCATTCCCAAACCAACTAGCGGTTCGGTAGCATCTTACTGACTCACAAATTGGTTTTAGTGAATAAAAAAAAGCTGTTTTGCGGTCATAAAGACTCTGATTTTGCAAATTGAAGCCTTATCGACCGTAAAATGGTTTTGCATGTGAAGACCTTAGTTTTAGTTTATTACACTTCCTAGTAATAGACACCTGGATTGTGAACTGGAAAGTTATCCTAGAGGTTCTCATACACACAAGTCCTCAGGTCTCTAAATTTAATTAAAAACAAAGACAGAAAACTTATTGTTAGAGGATAGCTGTGACTAGAGGGCAGTGTCCTTCACAACACAAACTAGGAGGACCTCTGTAAGATATACAGGACCTGATTCACAAAGGTAAACCCTACACTTTTGTGTAAGTTGGCATTTTTTGTGCCCATAAATTATGAGTTAATAGTAAGTTCACGTAGCAAAGTGGGTTGCTATCTGATGGGGAACACTAGATATCAACAATACTCTACCCTCAGCAGGCCCGATAAGGTTTGTCTCAGTAACCCTGCTCAGTCCTGGGTAGCTGTGGCAATGAAGCTGCCCAGCTTACTCAGAGGAACATGTGTAAAGCATTTACCAACATTCTCACAACTCAAAAAAGAACAGGGGTGACACAATAAACATTTGGCACTAATTTATAAAAATAGTTTGTAATTTTATTAATTTTTGGACACCTTAAACTTCAAAATTCACAAATTCGCCAGAAAGTAATAGAGGTACAGAATGCTTTAAAAATACATTACAGATGCAGGAGATCTGGCCACACAGACCTTCGCAGAACCCAAAAGAACCAGGTACATAGCTCATTATGGTATTAACATGCTCCTTTGAGCCGCAACAAAGGGTGAGCCCCAATCAGCAAGATCCAGCCAGATAGTCCCAGTCAGGTAACTGAGGTGAATATGGGCTTTAGGACCAAGCCCAGTATTATTTTTAAGATCAGCAGCCATAGTGCTTCAGATGCTACAGGATGAGCTAGTTGGAGTAAAGCTGTTGATCACTACTGGTGAAGGATGTCAGGGAAGTCCTCCGCCTCCCACTTAAGGGGTCCAAGACATGCAAGTGAGTTCTGAGGAATGACAATACAGTTCCTTTGTTGTCCTTAATTATGGCTTAATTATGGTCAGCCACAGACCCCAAGATTCCTTTTGAAAAAATTCTGAAGAAAAGTTCCTGAGAAGGTTGAGTTCAGCGGGACATGGCAGCAGATGAAGACTGAGGATACGGAGGCATCACCAGGGAGCTGCTAGACATAGTTGTGGTGAAGAATTTTACCTTCTGACTTTTTTGGAAGCTGAAAATTTCCAGCAACATAAAGCTGTAGGGTGTAGTCAATGAGGGTTCCAAGAGGCCAGATACCTCCATGAGAGGTCCTGCTGAACAGGATTTGCTGCTGTACAGAAGAAAGTTGCAGGAGCTACTGCAAAGTCAGGTCGACTGGCAATGCATCTTGGGTGGATTGACTAGCAGTTAGGTCATTGTCTTCTGTCGGTTCTCAGGGCACTTTTTGGTGAATATTTTTCTAAGTCCCAGGTTTTAGGGTTAAACAGGTGCAGCCTCTCCAAGACCATTTCCAAGGGTGCAGGATTTGGGGGAGAACCATCTGGGGGTTAGGACTCCTGCCACCAGAGGCCGAGAACAGGGTAAAGCTTGTTTGGTTCATGTAACTCACACAAGAGGTCAGCCAACTAGCCCTTTGATTCATTTTTGGTGGTCCAAGATTTAAGGCGGTGGTCCAGTTCTCCTTCAAGCAGCAAGGTAGGCCTTCAAGTAGCAGGACATTTCTCTGGTAGCAGCAAGCCTTTTCGGTAGTGGTCCAGGCAGTGCTTCTGAAGTCTTACACAGGTCCAGGAGTGTACTGAAGTGATGTCTGAGTATCCAATATGAACACCTGGTGCCAGTCTTTGAAGTAGGGGGCATCCTGGGCTACCCTCACATCAGATTCTGGAAAAGTCTTGCCTTCCCCTGCCAAGGCTCCAAAAGGGGTGAGGTGACAAAATGCTGGTTTCAAGTACCTTTGTGTGTGTTGGAGGAAAGTCCTTTGAAGTGTAAGTGGGTCAGGGAACAGCTCTGCACCCAGCCATCCTAGCAGGATGACCCATCCTCCCTACTTCCAGTCCCCTTTGTCTCACTGTCTGGCAGGAATAAACAAACCCCAACAGCAGAGCAATTCACTTTCATATGACACAGGACACTGGCAGAGGCACAAAATGGTTAGGGTGTGAAAATGCCATATTTTTAGATATGTCACTTAAAATCCAACCTTCCCATTAAAAAGGATTTTAAATTACAATGAATTTGAGTCTAAACATGACATGTCTATCTGTTCCCAATCAAACGTTAGCAAGGTAACCTTATGTTACCCAATAGGAGATGTAGGCCTTAGAGTAGTGAATAACACATTTAGTAGTTTTTCATACCAAGACATGTAAAACCTAAATGCACAGGTCCTACTTTATAAATATAATGCACTCTTCCCTAGCGGCTTTCCAGCCTACTTGTGTTTGGACAAAATATTACGTTTTAAGGCCCATATTTATATTTTCTGACGCAAAACTGCACCGACGCAGTTTTGCATCAAAAAGTTTAACGCCGGCTAACGCCATTTCTTTGCGCCGCTCAGGCGTCAAATTTATACTTTGACTCCCGGCGGCACAAACCACTGGTTAGAGTAATTTCTTTTTTTACTCAAACCAATGCGCCACGTCGTAAAGAAAAACAACTTTAACGCGGTGAAAATTACTCTTATCCAGGTTATGACATTGCAAACCGGATACGCACCATTTATTGCCGCAATTGCGTCAAAAAGCGGTGCGAACACAGCAAAATGTGCAAACGAGAGCCAAAATGGATCACAGAAGCTATGAGAGACCCCAGGAAGATGACAACCGACCAGGAACCAGCCAGGAGGAACCACACAAGACCCAGGAGAGGGAGAAATAGAAAAGGAAGTGTCGGTTCAGTGCAGAGGAGCAGGAAATACTGGTGAAAGAGGTGACAGAACACCAACATCAACTTTTTGTCACCTCTAAATTGCCAATTAGTAAGAGAGAGGCACTTTGGCAACAAATTGTTGACAGGATAAACAGTGTGGCAGAAGTATGGAAAACAGTCATCGAGTGCAAGAAACGCTGGCATGACTGCAAGCGTGGGACCAAGGAAAAGATGGCAAGGAACAGGAAGGCAGCACTACAGACTGGAGGTGGGAGTCCAGCACCACAGAAGGCTCCGGACCATATTGAGGAGCTGGTGGCAGTCGTCATCCCAGAGGAGATCGTCACAGGGATTCAAGGAGAGGACAGCGCAGACTTCCAGGAGACAACACAGATGCAGAGTAAGTGGCATGGGGAACTAAAATGCCTAATTGTTAACTGCAACTGGAGGGGACATACCTACTACACAATGCATGTAAGTCATGATAATCAGGGAGTGGAAAGGGCAAAGGGACAATGCACGGGGTCATGGGATGAGCAGGGCAAACCTGGGGCACAGCACAACACTACACCAACAACCTTTGCATGGGGGTACTCTGCTATGCCAAGGATGTTGGAAAGGCAAATCCAGTCCAGGAGAGTAAGGTACAATGTAAAACTGGCATGCTGTCACACGACAGCTGGTATTCTCGCTGCATGAACTAGGGCTCAATTAACAGTCTCAGGCCATATCCGCAAGTGGAATCTAACATTGACAACGGTTGATACTACCACCTCTGCTGTGTGTGCAGGTCAAGTAGCTAATGGCAGTTATGTACCCATGGATCAAACACACCCAAATTAGAGGATTCAGGATGACAACGTTATCAATCCCCTGTAATTCCTAACAAATTGCAAATCCTGTCAAATATTAATGTCCATAGTCACTACAAACATCACCCATTGTCATAAACATTATGAGGTACACAGCAGTAATATCATACCCATGCTGCACATGTCAGGGGCCACCCTGTGCCTGGGTCACAATAGCTGCAATGACACCATGCAACATCCCAACTGTCATACTGCTCAGACAACAGCATTGAGAGGGGGACATATCTTTCTGGCTAGTGAAACACACCTGCACAGTCAGAAGAGGAAATGGAACATTGTTAGGACCATCAGTGCAATCCAATGTAGCACACATCCCGCAACATCAACATTACAGACTACCAATGCTGACATCTGTATTGTGCCATGCCAATGCTATGCATAGTATATGCTAGGTCTCAGCAACATATAGCTGGATGTGAAATATCTGAGACTGGGGCAGTTCCAGATTGTTTAGTGTGGTGCAAGTGCCATCAGAACACCCACAGCCAGTGCAAGGTCACAACATGAGAATGGAAGTAGACGGAGGGTTGAGTTGTACAATTAGGTGGCAACAAACATTTTGAGCAGAACCTACACCTAGAGGATGTGACGCAGACAATTCCCCAAACTGCCCACACTACATGTGACATGCAGGTGGGAGAATGCTAATCTTAATGACAGGAACAATGAACAGGAACCAAGATCACAATGTGCAACTAATAGGAAGTCAGGAACATCATATTACAAATGCCACAACACAGACTCACTAATTGTACAATATCTCAATGCAGAAGACGATGGCTCTCCTGGGTATATGCCTGTCCTGGACTTCCCTGATGACATGGATGACGAGCTGACAAACATCAGCCAGCAGACCCTCCAAGATGTCCTTGGAACCCTCCAGACCCCACCTTCAGTTGCAAGGAGGAGCACAGAAGTAGAAGCCATCACAGAGGACCCACCCACCACCCCAATAGTACGACCTGCCAGCTCCAACCCAGCTGAGGACTCTGACGACACTGGCACCAGCTTTGAGAGTACTGAGTTGGAGTACAGCGGGAGCTGGCCAAGGAGGTGTGGGTGGGGATGCAAAATATGGCAGCCAGCCTAGAGTGGGTGCATTTGTGCATGATGTCATCTGCAGAACAGGCAGCAGCCATGCAAGGGCGAGCATCTATCTTGCAAAAACTTCAACAAAGTGTGAAGGAAATCAGCACAGCAGTAAGGGAGTTGACACAACACCTCCAACACCAAACCTTTCAACACGTGCACAAATGCAATATTAACCCCTTCAGGGCCGACCTGGCTGCCTACCACAGTGATTTAGCTGCTATACTTAAGAACCAGCAGCTCCTCCTTTATGCAGTACTGCCCTTAATAGCCCCACAGTAGGCAGCTTCTGGGATTTCTGACTCCACGTCTTCAAACACTGAAGTGTGTGTTGCCCCTTCAAACCCACCATCACCAAGGGCAGAGGAGATGACACACACATCAGAAGATGAAGACGTGGAACAGATTACCTTCACCCGTAAGAGTACCAGGTAGCACTAGTCCATGCCACATGGACACTTAGAACCAAGGTCCTGTGCTTTGTAACATGCCAGTCTTGCAACACCTTCTCACAAGCACTGTTCTCCAGCCCACTGTTTACCTTGACACTATGCTCTGTGATTGTCTCTCACTACCTCATTGGCAATTCATGTCCCTCTGCACTGTATGACACTTCACCCCAGCATGTCCAATGGCATGTCCTTTTGCACTTGTGTAGTATCACAATAGAATGTGTCACACTAATGGACTCACAATCCTGGACTATGTAAATATAGCATTACAGCACTTTAAAATAAATAGCACTTACACAACCACTTTGTCTATGTGTAATGTGACACGTCAACCGTAAGGGTGTCTAGTGATGTTTGCCTCATGTCAATGCCCATAGAATGTCAATACAACTGCCTTGAAAGATTGTGGGCTGATAACTATACACTGGGGTCTGGGTTGCACCATCATCTGCCCTTCCTGAGTGTTAATTCTGAAGTAAATAGAAACATTGCAGTATAATGCTGTGTTGGACAGAAAAAGTCTGCTTCAAGGGAGGTCTAAACAAAAAATCAATGTCTTCAAATTTTTCTTCCAGACAATCTTTAGGTATGTGACTGAAAAATGTCATCACACACACCATACAGCAGGAATGGATGTGTACGAGTGTACGTACAAATAAGTAACCTGGCAGTACAATGTAAGAAATGATAGGTGTGAGTTATGTATACTATACTACATGAGATTATACCATCACCTTATCAGGGTTCACATGAACATCAGGCTGCAGACAGACGTACCACAGTGTCCTCGATACAAAATCTGGTCTCAAAGTATGACAGATTGAAAACATACATCCAAACTTAACTAAACATTGGGAACCATAGTAACCTTGAGTGGTGGGTGCAATGGATGGCAGATTCCTAGTGAAGTAGCTTTGGTGTAGCTGCCAATGTGACAGCTCAATTGGGATTTGGATGCAGGATGGAACACAATTGTAAATACTAAATTGACATTGTTCACCCATGCCAAGGCCCTGATCCCCAAGCATATGACACATACTGTAAAGGAGTATCTAAGTATTTATTTAACTGTAAAAATATGATGCTAAAACTAGGGGAAACACCTTAACTAACGTAACCTATCTTAACTACACATTACCCAAAACTGGCCCTAACTACCCTAAGCTAAACTTACTTATCACATTTAACCAAACACTGTAAACATCAACGCCCCACCCCCTTTATATGACAGGACACATGGAGGACAACATATATACTAACCTAAACACATACTATCTTATCCTAAACAATTATATCTTTTTTGGGTTATTTTTTTTCTATTTTTTTCTTAATACACAAAAATCCCAACATCATCCCCCACCCACCCACCCACAAAAAAAGACAGACATGTAAAAATATCATACGCTCCACCCCCAACCCACTTGTACTAACTAAACTAACAGCCTATTCTAACCTAACACTAAGCCCTCTAAATCGACTAAATATAAGAACCAGGAAAGAGGAGGGAGGGTTTCATGGGTGAGGGTCACACTGTCACAAGTTTGCCCTCTACAGGGTCTTCTTTATCCCATGCACTCTCCTGTTGATCCGGGACACCTCCTGCTGCAGCCTGTCCCGTCTGCGCAACATCCGTTGCATGTCACGTTGCATGTTTTGAAATTCCACATTGTCAATGACTGCAGCAGGGGTGGTCTGTGTGCCAGTTGTGGAGGGTTGTGCAGTTGCTGGTGCCATGACTGGAGTGGGAGGAGCAGGGGCTGATGTCAGTGGTCTAGGAGCGGAGTATGTTGACAGACCTGCAGTGGTAGCTGTCATCCTTACTGCCACTTGGGACGGAGTGGTGGTGCTGGTGGTGGCGGCTGTTGTGGACACAGATGGGCCCCCCTGTGCAAATGCCCTCCACACCCCTGTGGCTCTCTCATGGCAATAACCTGTGCCATGTGGCAGAACCCAGACTCAACATCCAGAATGTGGCGGTAATGCATCGTCATCCTCTGGAATTTGCGGATCTGGTTGGCATCCATATTGGGTGCTGTTAAAAAAGATAAAGCCAAACATTAGTAACATCATTGTGTGATACAGCTACTGATGATCATGATAATCATCTAATTTAGCTTAAACAGGCCAAATCACAGTACAGATCACAGATTCTCCCTGAGGAATTACATGCCAATGCAGCCTACACATGTCTTATCTAACAGCACAGCAATGCTCAAAAAGATGTGTACCTACTTAAATGCTCTAAGTATCATTGCTCTGCCATTAGTCACATAACAAATGCTGCAAGTCCTCCACATGTGACAGGCCAACTAATGACTATCTTCTGGATGACAATCAAAGGCCACAAGATCTGTGATTTGTAAATGGAATTGCCAGGATGGTATGCAATTGCTAATCATGAGTGGGTATCCTAGGTTGGAGCAAATGAATTTCAGAATTACATGTCTGTGTACTACACTTGGATCCTCACACCTAGGTACACATATTTCATAACCTTAACCCTGTTTCTCAGGAGGGGATGGACAAGCAACACATACTTTCAAACTTCAAGGGCAGCCAGGAAGCTTTGGACAGCTGTCCCTGGGTTTAGTCACTCCACCACAGGTAAGGAGGGTGTCCAACTAGGAAAGACACAAACATTTTACAATCCCATCCACATTTATATTCCTAATTGTGGACAATTGCCAACATAATTTGATACCAACAATACCTGTCCTACAACAAGCACATAGATGGAAGCACCCATTTATGCATGAGCTGCATGCACACCTATGACCTTGTACTCAAGTGCCACATAAATTTAGCACAACATGTGGAGCTAGATGCTGCTAGGAAGTCAAACATACAGTCTAACATGTTCATTAGTGAACAAGGAGGCTCAAGTCTGTGGGTAATACTTTGGCACCCCTACTCTGTGTGATTTAGGGTAGGTATGACTTTCTGACTAACTCATGAAAATGTCTCTCTCCAAATTTTTCATAACAAGAAATGTAACAACAAATGTCACCCTATTCGCATGGCCATGTCTACAGGACTGCACTACAATCCCAAAATATGACTCTACGCCACTGATTGTCCAATTCAAATATGGAAAAACAAGCCAAACTCCAGTCAAGTCACATATCAGATCATGTGCCAGCACATCATACCTTGCTATGTGTCTAACACACAGGAGTCAATAACACACCAGCTGCAAACACAACACTGAACTGAAATATCAACACTTACTGGATATGTCTGGGTCCGCAAATCAAGCCACTTCTCCAATTGTGTAGGGGGCAGGTCCACCTGTAAAGCATGGAAGGGTGAAATGTGCTCATTGTCTGTGCACTGTACAGCACTTTGAAGTAAAATTACTGTATGTGACATGATATCTGAAAGCCCAGCCCCTCAGGCATGATGACACTCCAACCGAGATGCCACTGCAAAAATGTATAGACCCTGTCACTCCAGTGAGTGATAGACACACACATGCACACATGCAGTGGCCCTAATTATCATGTGGTGACAAACATGATTCCTCAATTGGTTGCAGACTAATTTATAGAGTGTCCTCCATTTCATCATTTGTTGTTATGAGAGATGTGCAAAGCCACATTCATGGTGCACTGCTATACCAGTCACTCAGGTATCATGGCTTGTGCATCAAGGGACAATCAGTTACTGTTTGATGCTAATGTGTGTTGAAGCTCATGAATTCTTATGCTTTCTATGGTCCCTTACATGTGGGCATGTGTTGTGTGTAGGTTACATATGCTACATTTACAGTGTACCCTGAACCACATATGCCCCCTATGACACCATTATGGCAGGGATCGTGTGCGTTACTTGATGACAATCTGATGATAAACATGGATTGGCCATTTATGTAAATTAATACAACAAAGAAATATATGCTGACAGTGTATATTTTGGTCATCCATGACAGAATGCATGGGCACAGGTGTAGTCATTGCACCTGAAATGTGTCACTCATTGACCTGTGTACCCACATCGGGTATTGGAATTCACAGTTAGCCACATTCATCATCTTACATTAGCCAAGTTGGGAGATCAGCGGGTATACAGCAAACTGACACTGTCCCATTATTGAAACATGGTTTGGCAAATGTCCTACTGTAGCAATCATGATGATGTAGCTTTCAATTTGTATGCACCTTGGGAATGGCAGCAGTCAAAGGAACGCTGGTCTTCTGATCTTAGCAGACACCCATGTCTGCGATAGCCTTCATACTGGAAAGTTAGCTATTGTACATTTGCTGCACTAGATCAGCAGGTGTGTACCAAACGTAAAGTAGCAAAGTATTTGGGGACTTTATATGTATGATGGAATTGGTCAGCGGTTCCTTGCACAATGTCATGCAAGTAATATATTGTGACCATGCATTCACCTACTTCAGGTATCCCATGATGACCCAATAACAAATGAGAAGTGCATGGCTATAAAGTAACACAGATGGCAAATGCATCAGCTCTGTTACAGCTATTGTGCCCAAGGCAATTTAAAACACACAGGAACAACAAACAGAGGGTCAGGGATATTTTTTATTCCTCAATTTGTAGCATTTGCTTCATGTTTTACGCTACAGCTATGGAAAGTAGCACCAAACATTTAGATATGAACCTGTGTGCATTACTTTGGCATCTATTTCTAAGTTAATTGCGGCACAAACCAAGTCAAACTATCAGCCTAGGATATTATCTGAGGTTAGGAAGAACTTTGTACGTATGGCCTGGAATACAGTTCAGTCATGTATTTCAAATAATTGGGGACCACATTAATTCCTTGCTTTAGCTTGTGAAATACATCTCTTTCCTGGTACACTCACAAACCATGGATAAAGTATATGTTTGAGCCGCATTTCCATAATCTATTGACGTGAAAGCAGCACTAATTTACAAGATCAAGTTGTGTTTGGTAAGTTTGTGCAGCTGTTGCGTCAACAAATGATGGTAATGTGTAGCAAGTATTGTATAACTCAGGGCCACTGTTTGTTTAACTTGCATTCCACATATCCAAAAACATAGCCTGCAGCATATCAACAAATCTGCTAATGTCACTACAGAGCATTTAAATGTGAACATTACTCTAAACTGTAATCACCAACAGGGCCACCAATCACAACACCCAGGTGGTCCCAGGTCTTGCTCTCTGGCAACAAGGTCAGCCCAGCGGTGCTTGAGTTGGTGGTCGTTGCGATGTGTGTTGAAATTTCTTTGCAGATGGTACAGCACTATGGACCACCTGAGCCTCCTCGCCTCCATGTGATACCCCTGCCACCTGCCTCAACCATCGGGGGAGGAAGTGGCACACCAGCCAAATGAATGTCCCCAGCTCCTCCTCACCCATTCTCCCCAGACGTGGCCTGCCCAACATGAACAAAATAATAGTAATAGGAAAGGGTACAGAGGAAATAAAGGGAAAGGAGGGAGGACAATGAAAGTAAAATAACCCACAAACAGCCCAACTATCCCCAAACTAACAATACCCACTACACACTCCCAACAGTACAAAGACAAAATTACACATCAAATAGGACAAAAAAACACTTACAATAAACAACTGAGAAAATTACAAATAAAACAGATGACAAATAGGATGGCACACAGGAGACAAAAGCACAATCTGGACAGAAAAAACCCTCAGCACAGCCACACAGTCTAAAAAAATCACAGACTGCAAACTGAAAGTGAAAGTACACCCACTGTACCATTTCTGTAAACAGGATATCCTATTATATCACTTTCTGCCTCAAATGCGGTGTGTTTTTATTATGATCCGTCAAACTTTTATGACGCTTACATGCATCAATATTATTTTACTCAAATGCTTAAAAATTCCCCTGCATTCATAGTTCCCAATATTTTTCATTGGTAACGAATTTCATGGGGTACAGTGTAGGAATTACCGCTCGGGGCCAATGGATGTATAATGGTTGTGAGCGTCATTTTTCAATGCATTTGCATCAAAATATATGTCTTTTACTGTGTTTGTGTCATTTCTCTCATTTTTAAAGTACATGAAAGCTGTAACTGTACAGAGATAGGCTGTTTGCACCTGCATTGTGTGTTCCAGTGTTTGGGCACATGTGGCAGACTAGAGTACTGCGGACCATAATACTCATGTTGTTGTACCGGATGAGCACTCTTCACTGATGCAAAAGATACCCAAACTTTTTGAATAAAAATTAGTATTAACCAGTTTGAGCAGGTTGTGCGTCAATAGAGGATAGCAAGGCTACATAACTTAATACAATAACTCATTGCCTGTGTGTTAATGTCTGTGAATTGGCTATTTCAATTGTTGTTGGGCCTCTGTGTGAACGTCACAAGACGTGCTTTCATTAATGTGCTTGTATGCATGTGTTGTAAATGTGGATAACCATCATATGCTATTCAGTGTAGAAATGAGTCAGGATATGTGTTTGTCATACACGTAGCATCTAATGCTGTGTGAACTGCACTGACGTTTGGGACAATACATCTCCCATGACAAACTATGCATAGGATAGATAGAGGATGGTTGATAATGGCAATGAGTAAGCCATCACATGTACAGGAATGTTGGCTACCACATCCTGGTCACTTGTTTGTGTACTACCCATGAGTAAGTCATTTGAAAATGCTATGTAGGTACGGTGTTTGTGACACAGTCCCAAAAAAAAAAAAAATGTTATTTCACTCCACAGTTTGAGTCATATATATGACCTATGTTTCTCGTGTGGCAGTGGAGGACCAGCAGACCAAGCTGCATCTGTTCACATATTTTCAGTGGTTAATTGCCCAAAGGTGTCCAGTTCAAGTGTGTGGCCATGTTGTCACTGTTACGTGCATGTCTACTCATGAGTCTGTGGTTTCATTCCCTGCATTAACAGAGTATCCTTCAAAGCAGAATTGACTGAATGCCAAAGAGGAAACAACAACACACATGGGGATAGTCCAGCTATGGCACTGCGGAAGTTTTATGAGGCTGACAACAGGGCAACCTTGGTGTGCTCACAAATGTAATGGATCAGTATATAGAACCCGGCAGGTTTCATCCCAACATTTGTACACAGGGTGGCGTCTAAAATTCCCACTGCAACAGGGAACATCAGTGCCTCTGTGCTGATTAATCTCACAGCTAGCCACCATGCAAGCACCATCATTGGGTTGCAGCCAATGTGAATCAGTGTGTGGACCGTCAGGGCACAAATATGTTTTGTCCTTTCATGCACATTAGCAAACGTTGTTTGTTGTGCTGGTGGCACCATACCCAATCCATGCACACAACCATAGTACACTGTCACTGTTTGTCACTCATGCATATATGCAACCCAGGCAAGGGATAGGGCCGGGATTAGGCTATTTGAATGCATGTCCCAGACCTTGATACCATATGTAAACTGATTAAACTATACAATATTTTTGTGGATTAATCGTAGACCTACCAGACACAATACCCCAGTGGGAAAGTGAGGGCATGGAAAGCAACTATGAGAGAAATGTAGCCATAGGAAACCTCTATGGTAATACAAAGACAGGAACCAATCAGGCTAACAGGATGCAGGCTCTGTCAGGAACTAACATGAACAAGGCAAATGCACAGTGAGCAGATACAGACTGGGAAACGCTGGAACAACACTGTGGAAAATAAAAACTGTATTTGTGCTGTGGGCTACAAAGTTACACAATAACCCAAGGGCTGTGTTACACAAGTGGTTTATACGGCAATGCACAACAAGGATATACATAATATGGCAGCTTATAAGCAGTTCCAGGCAGCAGCAATGGCAGTGCAGTCTCAAATGGCTGGTTTGCATGGAAGTGCTCACAGGTGTGTGCAGCTTAATTCTCTCACAAGTCCTGTAGGTGTGAATCCAGTTCAAAGGGCCAACAGGACCTTTCACATGGGAAGCAATGGACAGGTGATTACAGGTCATACAGACTACCAGGCAGTGCATTTTCGAACCTGAAGTCCATGCAGACAGATTAACTAGGACTATGGCATGCCATACTAAAGAGGGAAGCACACTGGAGTCAGAATGTGAGTTCGGGTGTGTGTAGCTGAAGGATTATCAGGGTACATATAGTCCAGTTACAGGGCAACCTAGAGAAGGGTGGGGAGTGATTGAATGCATGCCTGTGGCAAAAATAATACCCTGGGATGGCATGCACAGGGCATGTCTTGTGAGCAATGCTTGTCATACCTGGGGCAATCATGCTATCCATTTGTAGCTAACATGGACTTCTTGTCACACATGCTCCTTGTAGAGATAGCTGATGTCACACTTACTGCTGTCAGGGGTGTGGTCATACATTCCTGTTACCAATGCAATTGCACATCCACTGCCTCATGTATGAAGCAGGTTTTTTACTTGTGATTGATGGTGTCTTAGTTGTGTGCGATATGCTGCGATGAACCATGTTGCCAACATGGATGTGTGCCATTGCTGTGATACTCTGATTTTGCCATTCAAATGTGAAATGAGCATGATATATGTCATTTACACTGTGTGTGACGTTGGGTGTACATTCATACCCATTAAATGTGATGTGGCTTTTTCAGCATCCTAATCTGTATTACTGCACTGCTCCATGGGGCTAAACTCTGATTGTGATTCCTAGGGATCATGTGATGCATAAATAGTTACCCAGACCATGATTTAGTGATTAAATGAGGTGTTTAATGACACATGGTAAGAAAGTGGTGATGGTGACTATAGTTAAAACAGGTTTTGCACAATGTGTTGTATCCGACGCAATCCTGCTGCAGTGTTTGGATGGTCCCCCTCATGTTGATGGACAGCATCCTCCTCTTCAGGCATTTGTGGTTCTGGTTCATAGAGATGAATGTTCCTTCTAACACAGATATTGTTCAGGATGGCACAGGTCAAAATGATTTTGCAGACCATTTCCGGTGAATATAAGGGGCTGCCTCCGGTGATGTTGAGGCACCTGAATCTTGACTTCAGGATGCCAAAACTCCTCTCTACTATGGTGTGTGTCCTCCGATGTGCCTCCTTATAGGCACGCTCTGATGCAGTGCTTGGGTTTGCAAATGGGGTCATGATCCATGGCTGAATCCCATACCCCTAATCAGCTGAAAGAGAAAATGGTTGAAAATGTTTTGATGTAGCTTGAACCATGATTATCACTTTGCATGGCAGTTGTTATCTTGTGTTGTTTGTGACTCATCTGTGTTTGTGTTATTGTGTGGAATCCTAGGCTTCTAGGATGTACCATCAGCATTGGGTTGTTTCATTATCTAAACTAGTGTTTGGCTGATTGACCAGATATCAGCGGTATTTTTGTACACTTGCAGTACATTGTGTACTCCCATGCATTATGTCATGTGAAAAATGTGTCTTCACTGGGGGTGACATGATACTTCCACACAAAGAATCAATTCCACAGTGGTGGTAACACAGTTGCACTATATGGCCTGAACATCCCATCCAATTCAACATATGCAATAGCATGTGTTAAACAACACTGAGGGCCTTTGAATGGCTAGGTGACAATGTACGACACAGCTCCATAAGTTGACTGCACTGAAGTGTTGACAATTTACAATGCACAAATATCCCATGAGTGACAAGTTCTATGCAAACCTATTTTTGTGCCCTCACTGAGTTGGTTCATGTTCGAACGAGGAACTACACTACTGAACCTGGTACAGGTAAGGTGGCTAACTTGGTTGTGGGGGTGAAGGTTTAATTGTCAGAAGGTCCATATCCCTGTACATCTGTTGTGTATATGTGTAATTGTCTCAATCTGTATGTGTAGCAATGTGAACTTTGCAATATTGTCCCATCAATATGTGTTCTTACCACAGTCAACTTGCTTATTGGTAGTGGCCAATGTCACCCCAGGAGTGATGTGAGATGTTGGTACTGCCTCAATGATTCCATGTCCCATTCATTAGAGTAATCATCATCATGCTATGTGTCTCATGGTGTTTGACCTGCAGCTAAACACATTACACACCCCTTACACTGTATGTATTGCTTGGAAGGATATGTGATTGAGTGTTATTGATGTGATGTTGGAAGATTCATCTTCCAAGTTTGTACTGCCAGTTAAGGCCATGTCATTGTCACTGTGTTGATTTAAATTGGTCCCTTGTGGCTCTGGAGTGGCATTTGTTGTTATTTGCATCTGTCATTTGTCCATAGGTGTGTATCCCATTGGGTCAGGATATCAAAAATGACTAGCAGTGTCACAACCTCAGTGTCTTCCTGGCCATGTGCCAATGTAGTGGTGTATGTGTTGTGTGTCCTACAGCGTTGCTGTGCTGTGTGTATATAAGTAGGTTTCTGTACTTACCAACAAGTAGGCCATTTCCATATCATCCATCCTGGAAGTGTTGATTGATGGCGCAGTGGTGGAAGATGAATGAATCACGTACACTCCGAGGATACTTTGCCACGATGTTGGTAATCAATCCCCAGTGATCCACAATGGCCCGCACATTGATGGAGTGTGTGTGCTTCCTGTTGCGGTATAGATGCTCGGTTGCAGCGGGTGGCACAATCCGTACATGTGTGCAGTCAATGGCACCAAGCACATGTGGGAAGCCGTTGATTTGATAGAAGACCTGTTTGGTCTCCTGCTGCTTATGCTGTGTGTTGGGGAAGCTGATGTGTTGGGGTGTGAGGGAGGTGATGGCATCCAGTACCTTGGGTAGGAAGGCAGAGAATGAGGGCTGTGAGATCCCGGCAACCAGAGCACCAGTGGTTTGAAAAGAGACACTTGCCAACATGTGGAGGACAGCTAGTAGCTTGGTCTCTGGTGGAATGATGTGGGGTGTCTGCGAGCTGGGTGCCAACTGTGGCTCAATGTGGCGCAGCAGCTGCGGTATTGCGTGCCAGTTTAGTCTGTACCTCTGGATGATGTCATGTTCCCTGCGGCCCATAAAGGCTGAATATCCTCTCCTGCCTTCTGCGTTGCCTTTGGGGTCCCTCTTGGTGTTGTGGAAGCTGCTGGTGTTGATCCTGTGCTCTGCATCTTCGTGCATGCTGGATGAATAGCACCTCCATGTCTCCCTTTTGAAGCTCTGATGTTGCTTCTGTGAGTTTTCCTTAAGTACTAGTGTGTTTGCCCCATTTTAACGCCTGCCCTGACCCAGGCGTTATTTTTTTACTCGAATCGGGCTGTGCGCCATTTTCCGCCTCCGCCTCCCAGCTGTCGGGATTTTTGAACGGTTGGATAAATATGGTGCACAGGTGTTTAAGTCATTTTTAGGATGGGAATGCCTACCTTGCATGTCATTAACGCAAGGCAGTTTCATGCATCCAGAAAATGACGCACACAGCAGAATTATTGGAGTTCGCGGGGTCGGGCGTCAAAGTCTAAATATGGTGTGAGGTTTGCGCCAAATTTGCATCAAAAATCTTTACGCAAATTCGGCGTAAACAGAGTATAAATATGCCCCTAAATATCAATAATACAGAAGGGAATGCACAAGAGTCTACAAACCCTTCTGTAATACAAAAGTATTTGTATTACAGCCCCAGTTCTACTTGAAACTATGCAGGATGAATAAACCAGACCTGACCTGACTGACTTTCGTCCTTGTAAATTACAATATTGGTAATTGAATGCCTTTATCAAGTAAGGTTTTCACCTTGTGACTGAATCCTCTACAGGTCTGCATAATGAAGATCCATTCCAGTTTATCAATACCTTTCTTCTTTTTAGCAGCCTCGAAACTACTTTCACCTAGGGTGTTGATCGCATCCACTAGGAATATCGATGAAGCTTAAAAGACATTGGGAGATTACAACATGGTTCTTGGAAAAGTGCTGTACGTACAACTGACGGCCTACATGCCAGCCTGTAAACAGAGTGCACACATTTCCCAGACCATGTTTTGTTCTTCTCCCACTTGGGTGTGTTGTATTATTGCACTTGCACTTGAGATTTGGCTTTCTACGAACAGAAATAAACCCAGAAGGACTCATTTCCCCTCTGGACTATGATATGCATGACTGTATAATTACATAGGATAAGCCCACTTCTACTATACTCAAGGACCAAAGAACATTCCTTCCTGGTCTCACTCTTTGCGCATTCAGAGGTCTAAATCAACATTACTTTTATTTGCACTCCATTCTTTTTCATTGTTTCTAGCACATGGCATGATTTGTACACTATGTTAATTTGACCCTACCTAGTTTGCGTCTTGTGCTCTAAAACGAGGATGAGCAACAATATTTATTAAGTGTTTAAATCAGGCATAATAATGAGTTATTTTGCCAACACAAATATAAGAGACACATTTGTTGATTCCTTATCTGTAACTCAACCTTTCATTGTGCTATCCCTAGAAATAGGTGATATCTGAAAAGTCAAAATTCTACTGAAGAGATAACGCTCAAAAGGTTATTGGGGAACTCAAGGTTGAGAAGATTGCTTTGTGAAAATGTTATAAAATGAATCATGTACTGTAAAGTTCGAGTAAATGTAGATGTAAAGGCATTAATAAATCATAGAAAAATATTCAGTATTGAGATTACAGATTTTGTTTTTGAACTGTGATCAAGCCCAAGAGGATTCTTAGTGCAGTGTCAGTCCCACAAAACTCTGGAGTGGAGTAATTAGTGCACATACGGAGCCCGTATTATGCAGGTATTAACAAGCCACAATAGAACAAGGGTACAACATTCAAAGTCATATGTGGAACAGCAAGTGTGCCTGAAAAAGTAAAGGAGCTGCAGCACTGCATAAACTGTCCTTTTGTCTGCCCTTGATTACTCCTTCAGTTGAGCTGCTGATTATCAGTTGCAGAAACCTCAAATGTCATTCTGTGTGTGTTCTGAGTGCTTCAAGTGGGAGACAGCACTAGTGATACCTGTGGTGAAAAGCATCACTCTATGCAAGGGTTCTGTCTGGAGAGCAGTTTGAAGAGGACACATAAAAGAATAACCACCCTAAGCTGGTTGTGAGGTTTGAGACAGTAGATCCATATCCACTGCCTAGACTTTGTGTACACAACTGGGACCAAAACCACCACCACACTTTGTTCCAGTTGCAAGTCCCTTTTGACAAGCCAATAGAGTGTTCCATACAGCAATCAGGGCTGGTGTCTGTCTCACAGCTAGGCTCCCAGAGGTGAGGATACATCACCTGCAGTTTAGATTTTATGCAGAATGTGCTGTGGATCTACTCTGAAGCACCTTGGAGCATATACGCTTGCTGAGAGAGGTAAGGAGATTGCTTTGCCTAGCCAGAGAAAAGACTGTTCAAAAGGAGAGACAACCATTGTACCCCAGAGGCTGTCAGACATTCATTAAGAGCTTATAGTTTGAGAGCAAGCTAGGAAGGACCATTGTGTCCAGTTGGGCCCTCAGATCTTTCATCCTGGTTCCTGGTGAGAACTGAAACGTGATCAATGTAGGCCCAGTCACAGCTGCCATGGTGTGATCATCTTAGGCTTGGTTGGGGCAACAACTATAGGATCACTGTAAGTCGAGTCAGAGTTGTGGCTACATGAACATCAGGTCTGGATGGGGGCTGCAACCACATGATCATTGTTGGTGTAGCTGTGGCTGCCACTGTGTGATCATTGTAGGACTGTTGTAACGTAACATCAATATGAATTAAAAATTAAATGGCTTTTATTTAATTTTACACGTTTTATACATCACTTTTCATAATTTGTAATACATAATGAAAATATATTTAAATAATTTTTTTTTAATTTACATAGGATTTTTCTTTAATTTAAATGTCAGAATATTTTTATTTTTATTTGAGTGTATTCAAAATAATTATTTGTTTTTATTTAAAATGAAGTTAATAATGCTGTACCATGTTTTATATGGTTCTACATTTACATAAAGCTATCAAATTAACATTACTATTTAACATGTAATTTATTTTCTTATTCTTTACCATACATAGATCTCCGCCACATGAGGAGGTCTCCGCTAAGTGTACTGAACTTCAAATAAAGTCATCTACTCATAACAAGTAGTAACTTTATAGTCATTTCTCAACGTTTTTACTGATTCCGTCATATATTTCAGTGGATAAGGGCATGTAATTTTGTGCAAGTCTACACTCATAAATGGTGAATGCCAATAGAAGTACACTTTCTTAAAAGCGTAAATCTACTTGTACTAAATCTGCACATGTAGATTTATATTTGTGAATAGGACCCTGAGTGTGCATTTGGTTTTATAACTGAGAACTGTAATTGTGGTTGATTCATGCTATCTCCTCCTTCCCAAGAGGGGGAGCTCAAGCCTTGTGAATAATCTAGGAAGGATTATCAGAAGGAATAGGTAGGGTGTAGCACCTTCAGGAAGAATCTCACCCACAGACATTAACTTGTATAATTATTGCAATTTTCTGGGATTTAGTGCAAATGAGTGATCAAAGTACTTTCTTTGAAAAAAAGACAAGCACTGAGATAGACATTTGAATTAGTATGCCTATTGACTAATTGTTAAATGCTGATCTCTAGTGCCCCACACCACATCCTTGAGGTGGCTGTAACTGCTGCCCCTCACTACCCAAGTAGGGGAGGTATGCGTTGTATTTAGCCCATCTTACAGAGCCATAGTAGGACAGGCACTGGGACATCAGCGGTGTTAGAAATGGGGTCTCTGGTTGGCAGAAGCAAACACCCTTGTCCAAGCAGGGACCACAATCCTACTCAGGGTAAATCACACACAATCCAAATTATACCATACCCACCCTCTGGTAGCTTGGCACTGAGCGGTCAGGCTTAACTTAGAAGGCAATGTGCAAAGTATTTGTGCAATAAAGCATACAGTGATACAGTGAAAACACCACAAAAATACACCACACAGGTTTAGAAAAATAGATAATATTTATCTGTATAAAATAAAATCAAAACAACAAAGATCTAATAAGCACAAGTTGAACTATCACTTTTAGAAGGTTAAAAAGAGTCTTAATCCTTGAAAATGAATAGTTGTCTTTTTGTTACACACAGTATCTTGTATGCATCAAAAATAACCATGCACGGACACCACAGAGAAGGACCTGCGTCGAAAAATAAGGTGTCACGTTGAATTCTCTGACGTGGCACAGACGATGCATTGTTTTTTCCACACTGCAAGGGGTTTGAGTAATTTTCCGGCACACAGTCTTGGTTCCTCACTGCGATGCATATTTTGACACCCAGGGTCAATGTGGGGAGAAATCCTCGATGAGCTGGAATAAGGCATGGGTGCTGCATTGATCCAGTAGGCGATGCATCTAATTTTCCATCACAAGACAGGTGCTGCGTCGAATTTCCACTTGGGAAGTTGGGCTGCGTCGTTCTTGTCAGCTGTGCGGTGATACCTTGCTCACAAAGCAGGCTTTGAGTCAATTTTGGCAGCTGGAGCGTCGACAGACAGAGGAGTTTTCTGTAGAGATTAAGGGGCATATTTATACTCCGTTTGCGCCGGTGTTGCGTCGTTTTTTTTGATGCAATTTTGACGCAAAACTAACTCTATATTTATACTTTGGCGTTAGACGCGTCTAGCGCCAAAGTCCATGGAGTTTGCGTCATTTTTTAGCGTGGACACCTACTTTGCGTTAATGAGATGCAAGGTAGGCGTTCACGTCTAAAAAATCGACTCAGAGGCATGTGCGTCGGATTTATACTCCTGGGCAAAATTCACTCCCGGGAGTGGGCGGGTCAAAACAAATGACGTACGCCCGATTTTGCGCCGTTTTTTAGCGCCTGCAAAAGGCAGGCGTTAAGGGACCTGTGGGCTCTGAAGGAGCCCAGAGGTGCCCTCCCATGCCCCCAGGGACACCCCCTGTCACCCTTGCCCACCCCAGGAGGACACCCAAGGCTGGAGGGACCCATCCCAGGGACATTAAGGTAAGTTCAGGTAAGTGTTTTTTTTATTTTTTTTTTGTGGCATAGGGGGGGCTGATTTGTGCCCCCCTACATGCCACTATCCCCAATGACCATGCCCAGGGGACAGAAGTCCCCTGGGTATGGCCATTGGGCAAGGGGGCATGACTCCTGTCTTTGCTAAGACAGGAGTCATTTCTATGGGGTTTGGGAGTGAAAACAAATGGCGCAAATCGGGTTGAGGCGAAAAAATTGCCTCAACCTGACTTGCCCCATTTCTGGGTGCCCAAGCTCCATTTTCCCCTACGCCGGCGCTGCCTGGTGTACGTCGTTTTTTTTAACACACACCAGACGGCGCCGGCGGCTAACGCCGGCTAACGTCATTCAATAAATACGGCGCCCGCATGGCGCTTCAGAATGGCGTTAGCCGGCGCTAATTTTTTTGACGCAAAACTGCATTAGCGCAGTTTTGCGTCAAAAAGTATAAATATGGGCCTAAGGCCCTCATTATGACTTTGGTGGTCTTTTTAAAAGATTCCGAAGCCACGGGCGCCAGATGACCCTCAGTGCTGGCGGTCTTCTGACCACCATATTACGAGTACTGAAGGATTTCTGCCACAGTTTGGGCAGAAATCCTACCGTAGTCTTGATGGCAGTCGGAGGCGCATGGGCGGTTCTACCACCAGCCTCGTCCTGCCAAAAGGACTCCATCAGCTGAATTACGGCCTTTAATATGGCCTAGCGGTGTCCTGATGGCGGTGCACTGCCGGCAGTGGAAGCACCTGTTTCCATTCCCTGCCGGACTACCTCCTCGCTGGACAAGGGAAGTCGATCGTCTGACAGGAGGGTTGGAGGGTGGGGCTGTTGTGTGTGTGAGTGGGTGTTGTCTGCATGTGTGAATACGTGTGGGTATGCCTGTGTGTATGAGTGTTTGAAAGCATGTGTGTTTGCATGTGTGTTTGGGTATTTGAATGCTTGTATGATTGTTGAAGTGAGTGTGTGTTGGAATATTTGTGTGAAGGCAAGTATGGATGCATGTGAGTGAATGTATGTATGTATGCGTGTGAGTGAATTTGAGTATGGATACCTGTGAGTTAATGTGTGTATGGATACATGTGAGCAAATGCATGTGTGGATGCATGTGAATGAATGTGTGTATGTAAGTGATGGTGAATGAGTGCATGAAGGGTACGTGTGGGTGGGTCTGTGCGTGTGCATGTATGTGGGGATGGGGGTGCTGTTCTGGGAGGAGGTAGGGGGTGCTGTACCAGAGAGAGGGTGGGGGTCTGGTATAGAATGGGGGGTGGGTAGGGTTCGGGGAGTCGTCTGCCAGTGACAGGAAATACATTTACACTCACCGGTATCCTTTCTGCCAGGGTTTTCGTGGCGGTGCTATCGCCACGCAAACCCTGGTGGAAAGTTGACTAGTGATGCTGCCGGTGGTCTTCAGTGGACCGCCGGGTCGGAGATGTTAATGTCCATCTTGGCTGTCCAAACACCCTGATTGTATAAGCGGGAATGTGGCAGGTTGGTAGAGGCCAACCCACCACACTCATAATGTGGCGGTCTTCACTGCCGGCCCGTCGGCGGTGAGACTGCCACCGTGGCCCTGGTGATCTTCGGACCACCATCGTCATAATGAGGGCCTAAGTCTTTTTGGCCCTGAGACTTCATACAACAGGAGGCAAGCTCAATCCAAGCCCTTGGAGAGCACTTTTGGAGAAAGCAGAGTCCTTCTCAGCCAAGTCAGGGACCAGCAGGGCAACAGAAGGGCAGCAGTCCTTCTCAGCAAAGCCGTCCAGATGAGTACTTTGGGCAGCCAGGCAGTTCCTCTTGACAGGTTGCAGATGTAGGCCCAGAAGTGTCTGAGTTGGTGGGATCAGAGACCCAGTTTATATACCCAAAAATGCCTTTGAAGTGAGAGGGACTTCAAAGAGTGGTTTTGAAGTGCACAGGTTCCCCTTTCAGTTCAGTCCATTCTGCCAGGGTCCCAGAAAGAGGTTTGGCAGTCCACTGTGTAAGGGCAGGCCACTGGCCTTTGAAATGTAAGTGTCAGGCCCTCCACCCTTCCAGCCCAATAAGACCCATTTAATATGCAGAAGAGTGCAGGCGTGACTGAGTGTCCTGTGTTTGTGGTTGTCTGCGTGAAATGCACAAGGGCACAAGGGAGCTGTCAACCAGCCCAGCTCAGACGTTGATTGGAGACAGGCTGTAAGGCACAGATGTTTTTTTAAAAGCAGAGAAATGATCACTTTCTGAAAGTGGCATTTCTAAAATAGTAATATAAAATCCAACCTCACCAATAAGCAGGATTTTCTATTACCATTCTGGCCATGCTATTTTTTTGACCTTTTTACCCCTTTCAGGCCAGAATCTACCACTTAAAAAGTATATGAGGGCAGGCAGTTCCAATGCTAGTCTATGAAAGGAGCAGGCCTCACAGTAGTGGAAAACAAATATACATGGTTTTCACTACCAGGATATATAAAACACATATGTACATGCCCTTCCTTTTACCTACATAGCATCCTGCCCTATGGGTTACCTAGGGCCTATCTTAGGGTTGACTTATATGTAGAAACAGGGGAGTTTAAAGCTTGGCAAGTACTTTTAAATGCCAATTCAAAGTGGCAGTGAAACTGCACACAAAGGCCTTGCAATGGCAGGCCTGAGACATTGTTACGAGGCTACTACTGTGAGTGGCACAATCAGTGCAGCAGGCCCAATAGTAGCATTTAAGTTACAGGCCCTAGGCACATGTGGTGCACTTTACTAGGGACTTAGAAGTAAATCAAATATGCCAATTGGGGATGAACCATGTTTAAGGGATAGAGCATATGTTCTTTAGCACTAGTTAGCAGTGGTAAAGTGAGCAAAGTCCTAAAACCAGCAAACACAGTGTCAGAAGAGTGGGCAGAGGCAAGCAAAAAGTTGGGGGATCACCACCTGAAGGCTGTCAGATCTAACATGTGCAAATGTCCTCAACCCACCCCCACACCGCAGTGGAGTCTCAGTAGCCCAGCCTGAAACGCAGCCAACTGAAGAGGCCTGGCATAAAGCTAGTGGTAAAGTAAAGTAATTTCAGTGAGGAAGAGGCAGGTGAATTATATTACATGGCTCCTGTACATGATGAGGCGGGGGAGGGGTACCCAGTGTTTCAATATGACAGTTTAGTTTTACGTGGTCTGTCACATAGAATGTTTTCTTTTGAGAAGCCGAAAGATACATTTCCAATAACAACATAGTGCAAATATGTGAACGTGGCTTTCAGAGTATGTTTTGTAGTGGAATACTACCCTTCCATTACAAAAGATTATGCTTGGACATAGTTTTAAACTCTTCCAAGTTTGAGTGTACTGTACATTACCGCACACACTCAGTGTTCAAACTTTTCAAGAAAAGACTTTGCTTTCTCCAACATTATGGGGGTCATTCCAACCCTGGCGGTCGGTGTTAAAGCGGCGGCCAACCCGCCAACAGGCAGGCGGTAATAAAGATGGGATTCTGACCCTGGCGGGAACCGCCAACACAGGCCACCACTTTAACACTCTGACCGCCACGGCGGGACAAACAAACAGCGCAGCGGTCACCGCCAACAGACAGGCGGCAGACAATGTACCGCCCACACTATCACGACCCACCAATCCGTCACCTTTTCCGGGGCGGGCGCCCCGCCGATAAAAACACGGCGGAAACAGACTACGAACCGGAAAACTCTCACCTATACACACTCCACGAGGAATCTGGACAGCATGGAACCCGAATTAAACATCCTACCAGCCATTGTCTTCCTGCTCCTCTACCAGGAGCACGAACGCCGGCGCAGAAGACAACGGTGAGTACTGCACCTACGACACAGGGGAGGGGGGAGGAGAAAAGGTTACGGGCACACACACACGCGACACACCCACCCCCACCCTCACCCCCCAATCCCTACACACCAATGCAGAGCAACAAGTCAGAGTGACACCCCCCAAACCCCCGGAATAATGCAAAGACAAAATAAAATGTTCATTAAAATTGAAGTATATTAAAGCATATTTGAACTTAAGTGAAATATGAAATTTATCAAATAAATATATTACAACATGAACAATATATACATAGTCCAAAAGTCCGGCACATATTGGCTACATTCCATTGTTCGTGGGCCAATGTGCATAAACACATGGGCAAAGCCCACACACGAGGCCCGATTCCATTGGAGAGAACACTGCTGGGGCATCAGATAATAAAAACACAGGCACCTCAGGGGGAAGGGAAGGGGGGGCACTTCAGCCACATGAGTCCACGACGCCAGATCCACGAGGGGCCTACATGCCCACTGCACCATCCTGGGGAGTGCAAAGCCACAGTCTCTCAAGTCTCTACAGTGGGTGGATTGCCCATTGTACCATCCTGGGGAGTGCAAAGCCCCAGTTTTCCAAGTCTCTACAGTGGGTGGATTGCCCACTCTACCATCCGGGGGAGTGCAAAGCCACAGTCCATCAGGTGGATTACAGACTCCACTGGTTATGGAGGAGCCATGTTGGCCAGAGTGCTTCGTGAAGCCCTGCCCGACACAGATCCGGCCCTGCCAATGGGCCAGCGGTGCTTGAGATGAAGGGCCCAGCGGAGCGGTGCTTGAGATGAAGGGCCCAGCGGAGCGGTGCTTGTGATGAAGGGCCCAGCGGAGCAGTTCAGAGACGGCGGTGCCCAGCGGAGCAGTGCTTGAGATGAAGGGCCCAGCGGAGCGGTGCTTGAGATGAAGGGCCAAGCGGAGCGGTGCAGAGACGGCGGTGCCCAGCGGAGCGGTGCTTGAGATGAAGGGCCCAGCGGAGCAGTGCTTGAGATGAAGGGCCCAGCGGAGCGGTGCAGAGACGGCGGTGCCCAGCAGAGCGGTGCTTGAGATGAAGGGCCCAGCGGAGCGGTGCAGAGACTTCGGTGCCCAGCGGAGTTGTGCTTGAGATGAAGGGCCCAGCGGAGCGGTGCTTGAGATGAAGGGCCCAGCGGAGCGGTGCTTGAGATGAAGGGCCAAGCGGAGCGGTGCAGAAACGGCGGTGCCCAGCGGAGCGGTGCTTGAGATGAAGGGCCCAGCGGAGCGGTGCTTGAGATGAACGGCCCAGCGGAGCGGTGCTTGAGATGAAGGGCCCAGCGGAGCGGTGCTTGAGATGAAGGGCCAAGCGGAGCGGTGCAGAGACGGCGGTGCCCAGCGGAGCGGTGCTTGAGATGAAGGGCCCAGCGGAGCGGTGCTTGAGATGAATGGCCCAGCGGAGCGGTGCAGAGACGGCGGTGCCCAGCGGAGCGGTGCTTGAGATGAAGGGCCAAGCGGAGCGGTGCAGAGACGGCGGTGCCCAGCGGAGCGGTGCTTGAGATGAAGGGCCAAGCGAAGCGGTGCAGAGACGGCGGTGCCCAGCGGAGTGGTGCTTGAGATGAAGGGCCCAGCAGAGCGGTGCTTGAGATGAAGGGCCCAGCGGAGCGGTGCAGAGACGGCGGTGCCCAGCAGAGCGGTGCTTGAGATGAAGGGCCCAGCGGAGCGGTGCTTGTCACGACGGGGCCCAGTTCAGCGGTGCTTGTTACGGCGGGGCCCTGTTCAGCGGTGCTTCTCACAGCGGGGCCCAGTTCAGCGGTGCTTGTCTCGGCGGGGCCCAGTTCAGCGGTGCTGGTCACGGCGGGCCCAGTTCAGCGGTGCTGGTCACGGCGGGCCCAGTTCAGCGGTGCTGGTCACGGCGGGGCCCTGTTCAGTGGTGCTTCTCACGGCGGGGCCCAGTTCAGCGGTGCTTGTCACGGCGGGGCCCAGTTCAGCGGTGCTTGTCTCGGCGGGCCCTGTTCAGTGGTGCTTGTCTCGGCGGGGCTCTGTTCAGCGGTGCTTCTCACGGCGGGGCACAGTTCAGCGGTGCTTGTCACGGCGGGGCCCTGTTCAGCGGTGCTTCTCACGGCGGGGCCCAGTTCAGCGGTGCTTGTCTCGGCGGGGCCCTGTTCAGCGGTCCTTCTCACGGCGGGGCCCTGTTCAGCGGTGCTTCTCACGGCGGGGCCCAGTTCAGCGGTGCTTGTCTCGGCGGGGCCATGTTCAGCGGTGCTTCTCACGGCGGGGCCCAGTTCAGCGGTGCTTGTCATGGCGGGGCCCAGTTCAGCGGTGCTAGTCACGGCTGGGCCCTGTTCAGCGGTGCTTCTCACGGCGGGGCCCAGTTCAGCAGTGCTTCTCACGGCGGGGCCCAGTTCAGCGGTGCTTGTCACAGCGGGGCCCAGTTCAGCGGTGCTTGTCTCGGCGGGGCCCTGTTCAGCGGTGCTTGTCTCGGTGGGGCCCTGTTCAGCGTTGATTCTCACGGTGGGGCCAAGTTCAGCAGTGCTTGTCACGGCGGGGCCCAGTTCAGCGGTGCTTGTCTCGGCGGGGCCCAGTTCAGCGGTGCTTGTCACGGCGGGGCCCTGTTCAGCGGTGCTTCTCACGCCGGGGCCCAGTTCAGCGGTGCTTGTCACGGCGGGGCCCAATTCAGCGGTGCTTGTCACGGCGGGGCCCTGTTCAGCGGTGCTTCTCACGGCGGGGCCCAGTTCAGCGGTGCTTGTCACGGCGGGGCCCAGTTCAGCGGTGCTTGTCTTGTGTTCCTAGGGAACCAGATCTGGCCAATAATTCCCACTCAGTCGCCATCCGACCTTTCGCTTGCGGGGCCCTCCTGTGCTGGAGTCCTGGGCCCGTGGGTGTCCTCCGTCACACCCCAAATGGGGCTGGTGGGGCGCTCCTGGGCAGCTCGCCTGCTGCCGGACTTGTCCGCCCTTCTGCCCTTGCCCTCCTTGGCAGAAACTCTGGGGCCCTTGCCTCCCTTTGTGGATGGGCCAGGTGATGGTGCAAGGGTGGTGTCCTTGGGGGCAGCCGTCTCAGGCCTGTTGCGCCGGCCCTTCCCTTTTTTGGTTCTTTTCCCAGGGGGTGGGCTGGCTGTCCCCTTGCTGCTGGCCGATGTTCCTGCCCTAGGAGCTGGTGGACTCCAATAGCCCTGAACGATGGTCCTAGTAGGTGCAGGGATTGTGGTGGCTGAGGTGCTGATTGGAGTCTTATGAGATGGAGGGGGTGGGTCAGTTGTTGGAAAGAGGTCAAGGTTGGAAAGGAAAATCAATTTAGAAAGACAGGGACGGGTAGTTGTAGTGGGTATGGGAGTGGAGGAAGAGGATGTGGTTGTAGGAGAGTGAAGTCTGGTGTCTTTGGGTGCAGGTGCTTGTGCTGGAGGCTGTCGTGAGGTGGATGGCTTTTGGGTGGGTGGCTGCCTGCGTTTGTGTGGTTTGGAAGAGGGGGTGACAGACACACTGGGAGAGGACACAGGGGATGTGTAAATGGCAGTGGGGGTGGTGGCTGCACGTGTGCGGACTGTTCTGGTGGGTGTGGTGGTGATGGATGTACTGGCTGATGGTGGTGTGCATGCAGGTGTGAGTGGAGACGTCACAGGGAGGGAGACGAGGAGGAGGGGGACACAGAGGAGGCAGTGGCTGTTGGCATGTCTGCATGTGGATGTTGCTTGGGTGAATGCTTGTGTGATCTGTGGTGCTTATGTCTGGATGAGCTGCCCTTGGGTGTTGAGGTGTGTGCAGGCTGGTCTGTAGGTGTGTCTGGGATAGGCAGAGGAACAGGGGAGTGGGACTGGGTTGAGGAAGTTGGAGGGGGGAGGCAAGACACAGGGACAATTGCTGCCGTCAGTGCTGAGGCCAGAGCGTTGAACGATCGCTGATGGGCAGCCTGACCCGAATGAATGCCCTCCAGGTATGCATTGCTCCGATGCACCTCCCTTTCTACCCCCTGGATGGCATTCAAAAGGGTAGACTGCCCAACAATGAGCGTCTGGAGGAGGTCAATGATCTCCGCACTGAGGGCAGCAGGGGTAACTGGGGCAGGACCTGAGGTGCCAGGGGCGAAGGAGATGCCCGGCTTCCTGGCCTAGCGGGCACGGGGCGAAAGCTGAGGGGCTGCTGGGAGGGCGGAGCTGGTGCGCTGGGTGGCGGATGTACCTGTTGTTGCGGTGGGCACGGATGTTGCCGCCACCACAAGGGAGCTCCCTTCCGAGGACGTGTCGGTGTCGCTCACGTCTCCACGGGTCCCCGTTGTGGAGCTCCACTCGCCCTCCGTCTCATTGGTGTACTCGGAGTCGGTTGCATGGCCCTCCGGGGCCATGTGAGATGCAGCTCCCTTGTGCGCCGATGCCACTTCTCCTCCGCCTGATGATGCTAATGCACACATGAACAGGAAAACCAAAAAAAAGGGGGGGGAGAAGAAAGAAAGACATATTGAGTGCATGCATTGGCGGCACCGTTGGCGGAGAGGACTGACACAGAAGCCCCCTGCACTACGCCGCGCACTCGGGGTACACTACTCAAATATTGTGACTTGGCCTACAAGTCTATGGACGACAAATGCACACATAGGTGAGCCCGGACCATGGATAGCTGTACTTAGCACCCTACAGAGGTGGGGGGCGGGGGCATAGGGCCATGCCAAATGGAGGGGCCTAGCCTACAGAAACCGCCCTGGCCTAGAGATAGCCACAGCCCTCCTCTCCCACCCAGACACCTCCACTGTGCGCTAATATAGCAGAATGTGCTGATACTCACCCCCTTGTGTCTGCTGTGATGTCCTCACGCGCCCATCCAAATCGGGGTAGGCCACCACCAGGATCCGGGACATCAGGGGGGTCAATTGCCATGTGGCACCCCTCCTAGGTTGGGAGGCCATCCCCAGCAGAGCCTCGGCGGTCTTTCTGCTCCCGCGGCGGATGTCCTCCCACCTCTTGCGGCAGTGGGTGCCCCGTCTGTTGTGGACCCCCAGGGCCCGGACGTCCTTGGCGATGGCACGCCAAATGTCGATCTTCTGATGGGCGCTGACCTATGTGACATGTACAGGGTGGAAAAAGAAATATCATCACTTTTCTGCATGGTCGATGTGAGTGGCCCCCCCTCCCCAACCTTGCCATGTGGCACATGCTCTCATCTGTCGTGCGTTGCACTCCTCATTCGCTCCCCTCTGCACCATCTTACATCCACCCCACTCAACACAGGCATAGCCCATACTACGTGCTCCCTGTGTACTCACCTGTTGGTCTGGAGGACCGTAGAGTAGCGCATACTGGGGGAGGACCCCATCAACAAGTTTCTCCAATTCCTCAGATGTGAAGGCAGGGGCCCTTTCCACAGTCGCAGCAGCCATTGTATCTTCCAGACCGAGGTCACAGCAGCACTTGCAGTATAGGTCCTCTCCTGTGGATGATCAGGTCTCGAGTGATTAAGCAGTTAGAAAATGGCGGTCATGCCCGCGGCGGTGCGTACCGCGGTGGGGCGTACCGCGACGGGGCGTACCGCGACGGGGCGTACCGCGACCGCCGGCGCACATCGTCATTGGCTCCTGAGACCCATAGGGTTCAATGTTAACCAATGCTGCTTTGCGCCGCGGTCTTCGACCGCCTACCGCCACGGTGTGCCACGCCAGCGCATTGACCTCACATCCCATTGTCACACTTTACAGGTCAGGCAGCTGCCATTTCAAGGGCCCACATGGCTTAATTTCTACTGCGTCCCACAGGCCTAGGCCTTGCATTGCCACTCATACAAGCCATTCAATGCATAGCGAATCGTGTACTGTGCAAGCTGTGGTTACGTACCTGTGGGGTGCTTGACTCTGTGCTCCATGTTGTCCTTCCTAGGCACCGTCCGCTGGGACTTGCGAGGAGATAGAGGAATCCTCCCGTGTACAGACCGCTGGTGGACCTGTCGACAATGGAAGAAAGACATGTCATACTGACATACAGACTTGACCGAGCCACTATACAGGAACTGTGTGCCCAGCTGGAGCCAGACCTGATGTCCCCCATTCGCCAACCCACAGGGATTCCCCCTCTGGTGCAGGTTCTGTCAGTACTCCATTTTTTGGCAAGTGGATCATTCCAAACAACAGTGGCCATATCATCTGGGATGTCTCAGCCTATGTTTTCTAAGGTTTTGTCCAGAGTGTTGTCTGCCCTGATGAAATACATGCAGAGCTACATTGTTTTCCCTGAGGTGGGCGATTTGGCTACAGTGAAGGGTGATTTCTATGCCCTTGGACATATCCCCAACATCATTGGTGCCATTGATGGGACCCCTGTGGCTTTGGTTCCCCCCAGTGGAAGTGAGCAGGTGTACAGGAACAGAAAAAGTTATCATGCGATGAATGTCCAGGTGGTCTGTTTGGCTGACCAGTACATCTCCCATGTAAATGCCAAGTTCCCTGGGTCAGTGCATGACGCGTCCATCATGCGAAATAGCAGCATCCCTTATGTGATGGAACAGCTACAGAGACACCGTGTGTGGCTAATAGGTGACTCTGGTTACCCCAACCTGTCGTGGCTACTTACCCCAGTGAGGAATCCCAGGACAAGGGCAGAGGAACGCTACAATGAGGCCCATGGGCGAACTAGGAGGATTATAGAAAGAACCTTCGGCCTCCTGAAGGCCAGGTTTAGGTGCCTGCATATGACAGGTGGATCCCTAATGTACTCACCAAAGAAGGTGTGCCATATCATCGTGGCCTGCTGTATGCTTCACAACCTGGCTTTGCGACGCCAGGTGCCTTTCCTGCAGGAGGATGGTCCAGATGGTGGTGTTGTAGCAGCTGTGGAGCCTGTGGAGAGTGAAGAGGAGGAAGACGACGGGGACGACACAGACAACAGGGACACCGTGATACAACAGTATTTTCAGTAGCACACAGGTACGAATCAACCACGCCATTTTACATTTACTTAAAGTCTCCTGCCTCTCTACTGTCTGAGTTCCCCCCCAGTTCCTGTTAACTGAGTTGTGACTTTCCCTTCCGTTTTCAGAGCTGTGGGCCCCACTGCGTGACCTCTGCTTTGTTTGTCCATGGACTACAGCTGTGTGACAGTGGTATGTTGTCATCACAATGTAACTGAACATTTTTGCACCGTTATGTCTAATACATTTGTTCAAAATACAAGCTGACTCCAGATTTTTTAAGTGCAATAAGTGATTTAATTAAAGTGCTACATTTAGGAACATGATTGTAAAACGGTGATGGGTGATGGTGGAGTAATGTCCATGGCAGAGTCCAGTTCTCAGTCTCACAGGTGCATTGTCCATATGCCTGTGGAAGGATGGAGCAGGGGCAGTTCAAGGTTGGACAGGGTGACAATGTGGGACAGTGGAATGACATCAGGGGGTATCGTTTGCTGGCGGGGGTCTTGGAATCCTACTCTGTCTTCTTGTGAGATCTCAGGTTCCGCTTGCGGGGTGGTTCTTCTTCTGCAGGAGGTGGGGTTCTGGTGGCCTGTCGTTGTGTGGGGGCCTCCTGTCCACTAGCGCCGGCGGAGGTGGTAGGCTGTTCCTGGTCCAGGCTAGTGACAGGGGCCCTTTGTGGTGCCACATGGTCCTGCAATGTGGTGACTATCTGGTTAAGGGCCACGACGATGGTCCCCATTGCGGAACTAATTTTCCTCAGTTCCTCTCTGAACCCCATGAACTGTTCGTCCTGCAGTACCTGGATCTCCTGGAACCTGGCCAGTACCGTAGCCATCGTCTCCTGGGAGTGGTGGTATGCTCCCATGATGGAGGAGAGGGCCTCTTGGAGAGTCGGTTCCCTGGGCCTGTCCCCCCCCTGTCGCACAGCAGCCCTCCCAGTTCCCCTGTGTTCCTGGGCCTCTGTCCCCTGGACGGTGTGCCCACTACCATTGCCCCCAGGTCCCGGTGGTTGTTGGGGTGGTGGGTCAACCTTGGTGCCCTGTAGTGGTGGACACACCGCTGATTGACGTGTCCTGGAGACAGAGGCATGGGCCCGGTGGGTGGGAGCTGTGCTGGTGTTCCCAGAGGGGGTTAGGTCTGCTGTAGCCTGTGGCTGTCTGTGGGGAACCGACTGTCCCGAGGTCCCCGATGGGCCGGGCTGGTCATCTGGATCCAGGGAGACAGAGCTGCTGTCGTCACTGGGGGCCTCTTCTGGGGGTGGGATGGACCTCTCTGGACCCTACATGGCGGTGTGGTGGCGTTCGGGTCCTGCAGGGGTATAAGAGTATGGTTATTGCTTCTGTGTGTGGCATTTCGTGTAATGGGTGGGTGCCCGTGTACCCCAGTGCTGGCATTCCCTTGTGGGGGCTTTTGTGACGGTGGCTTGTGGGGGTGATGAGTGTGTGCAGTGGGCATGCTTTGGGGATGGGTGTCCATGCTTTGGGGACGCATGCAGGGCTAGGTATTGGGATGGGTGGGATGTGATGGTGAGCCATTTGCAAGGAGTTGGTGTGATGGGGGTGGGGGTGAGGGTGGGGGTATGATTTGGCATGCAGGTGGGGTGGGGGGAATGAAGTAGTGGAGATTTGCCTTACCAGAGTCCATTCCTCCGCCTACTCCTGCGAGGCCCTCAGGATGCAGGATGTGCAAGACTTCCTCCTCCCATGCTGTGAATTCTGGGGGAGTAGGTGGGGGTCTGCCGCCAGTCCGCTGTACCGCAATGTTGTGCCTTGATACCATGGAACACACCTTCCCCCGTAGGTCGTTCCACCGCTTCCTGATGTCGTCCCGATTGCGTGGATGCTGTCCCACAGCGTTGACCCTGTCCACTATTCTTTGCGATAGCTCCATCTTCCTGGCAATGGTGGTGTGCTGCCCCTGTGCCCGAAGAGCTGGGGCTCTACACGAACTATTTCCTCCACCATGACCCTGAGTTCTGCGTCAGAGAACCTGGGGTGTCTTTGGGGTGCCATGGGGTGGTGTGGATGAGGTGAGGGGTGGGGTGGTGTATGTGTTGTAGAGTGTGGTGAGTGTGGTGGTGTACGGTGTTTTGTGCGTGGAAATTGTGTGGGTGATGTTGTGATTTGCCTCTGTGTGATGGTCTACTCTATGCTGTGCTGTCTCTCTCTGTCCTTCTGTCGCAATTGTGGTCGTAAGGGTTTGTGGGTGATGTGGGTGTGTGTTTTATATTTAATTGGGTGTGTGGGAGTGGTGTGTGTATGTGTCTCAGGTGTGTATATTTTGATTTGTCCAATGTGGTAGTGTTTTGTAAAGGAGGTTTTGAGCGCGGCGGTGTGTACCGCCAATGGAATACCGCCATTGAAAGACCGCTGCGGGGATTTGTGGGTCGGAATGGTATGGGCGTATTTCTGTTGGCGTGACGGTGGAGGTTTGGTCATCGCCAGTTTCCCGCTGACCTTTGGTGTGGCGGACTTTTGTTGGTGTCGGGTTTTTGGCGGTTTGCCAGTTGCGGGTCAGAATGACCGTGGCGGTTTACCGCGACCGCGGCGGTGTTATGGTGGTCTTCTGACCGGCGGTAAGCGCCTTTTACCGCCGAGGTCAGAATGACCCCCTATGTCTGTTTTTAGGAAGCACACATTTTTGGCCCAAAGCCTTGCCTATCGTTTTTAGTAGATAGGATCAAAAACTATAGGAGGTTGCATGGGAATGTACAAGTTCCAATTCATGGAATGACACTTTGAGGCAAAATGATACAAGCTCCCTTTTGTTACTATTTGGCTACCTTCCAGCGCAAATTAGGATTTGTGCTGGAAAGTAAGGGATAGATTTATGAAACATTTTTGCATTCGCTAATGGTCTGCTTCACAGAATCGGATCATTTGTGAATGCACAAATGCCTTTTCTTATGTACAAAGTGCAAATTACAATTCGGTAACTTGGTACCGAATTGCAATTTTGGTTTGCGAATCGATATTTAGAAGGGTTGTGTTTGGGGCATCTCTCCCAAACACCCATTTGCATAGGTACTTATGAAAGTTTTGCAACCAAAATGCTGTCCCAAACATTCAAACTTTAGTGCCAACTCAAGGTGATAACTCATTCTTAAATGGGAGGGGTGCCCTTTGGAACCCTTTCCTTTTGGGAAAGGTTGAAGATTGTTTTTTAAGAACAGGCACTGATTCCACAGCCTGCTCTTAAAAACAAAAATGAAACTTTTTATTTTTCATTTTTAAATGTATCCCTTGCCCCTTAAGAAAAATGGGCTGCATTTTTTTTTTTAAATGATTGCTTTGTTTAAGAGCAATCACAGACATGGTGGTCTGTTGACCCCAGCAGGCCACCATCCCTGTAATGGCAGCTAACCTTAGTGGGTCACAAATAGCAACCTACATCATTAATATTAACGAGGTAGGTCTATTTACAACCCACTGCAAATTGCTTAAGGGCCAGCTTTCACTTTTTTACATTAGTAATAGCGATTAGCAAATAGCGATTTGCAAAAAAACACTATTTGGTAATTGCTATTACAAATCTTCTTACTTCTAGTCCAAAATTCCAATTCAAATTGTTGCTCCAGTTTGCGTCACTTTTTTATCTGACAGTGAACTAGCTCAAAGATACAATAACTCTGGCCCTTCATCCCTATTGCTTTTATATATATGGTTACCCTTTTATGCCTATTCTATCCACTCGTTCATGCGTGGTTCCACACAATAGAACCTAATAAGAAATAAGATGAGTCCGCCAGAGGATAGTAAGTTAAGATAGTAAAGAGAGGCACGGCAGCACACTCCCAAGCCATAAATTCTTTCAACATTCGGGAGGCAGGTCTTTTACAGCAGAAATCTCAGCTATATTTTAGTTACCCCTAACTACATAGCAGATTTCATGCTAGAGGTCGAAGAGCCGATACATGTCTGCTTTAAAGAAAACGTCAGAGGCATCAAATCAAATATCAAATAATACTGTACACGTAGTTATTGAATCAATGGAAACCAAACACCATGATCAATTTGATCATAAATAACCACACCAGTTTATTAAAAAGATCAATATGTTTATTTCCCTATATTAACAATGCTAGGGTCATGAAAATTATTCTCAATGTCAATTGATACATGCACGGAAACAATATAGGGTGATTTAGTTGGCGAATAAACCTAAGCTTGACTAATGCAGTAATAATTATTATTTCAATAGCGAATACGCAAATCAATAACAGTAGAATCTGAGCAAGAGAAATTGAATACATTGGAATCAACAAATAGACCACTACATGAGCATGAGAGTGATACCACACTAACCACTAATTAGCATTAGCATGATGGGCTTCATTCAAAAGATTTAGTAACACAAATTTAGAAAAACAACTAGTTATGGTGCTAATAAAATTTGCAGCAGTTTTGGTACCTGTAAAACAAAAGCAAAAGAAAGAGACATTTTCTCAATAATATTACCTATCCTAAGGAAGCAGCAAAAGACTCGGCGTCATCAAGGGGACAGCAGCGTCAGCATCAAGATAGGAACAGGGAAAGGGGAACTGTGTAGAATTTTGGACTACATGATTACTAAACCACTAGTCCACTAGAGCATTAGTCCAGTATTTATTATTTTCTGAAGCTGCATCTGTAGATCCTTTGTTTGGCTCCTTTTAGTGCGCTGTTGCTGGACAGTGATAACAAAGATATAGAAACATTTCTCCCGCACCATTTCCCCCCAAAAGAACACATCGGTTAAAAATATACCTACAGGCAAATATGCAAAAACAATGAATAGAATCTGTTAAGCAACGGGCGTGAGAATATATGAATGTATCTATTACAAGAACATCAAGAATAAGATAATCATGTACTATGGCCTTGTCTGCTTGAGGCCCAGTAGAGAACAGTAAAATGCTTGTATTATTTGAGAAATTAAATTCTTTCAAAGACAATTTAACTCTTAACATCACATTTAGTTTTTGTAGTTAGTTTTCATGTAGGCCTCGCGTAAGTTCGTGGCCAATCTTAAAACCACATTTTACATAATACATAAAATTTAGCATGTCATACTCTATACATTGAAATATATATATGATTATGTATAAGAAAATATTAGTACAAAATCTACACGCTCACAGGTCCCACATATTTGACAATCCAAGCTGTGTCTCTCGCATATAGTAAGGGCCTTATTTAGAAACATTTGGCATAGGACAGCGCTGCAAGCCTTTTAGCTGAGCTGCCCTATGCCAAATGGAAAAGATAGGAATGCACTGTATCTACAAAATACCTTTATAGCCAGTGCAGAAATTTGAGCCGAGCGCCAACGCAGGCACCCTTGCACCGTGGTGCAAGGGTGTCTGTGTTGTTTGCACGGTTGCTTTTGTGCATGATTGGACACCTTCCTGCAGAAAAACAATCCAGAGAGGTGTTTTCCTCATTCTATGTGTGCTGCAGAATGGAGCACATGTGGAAAGTGGAAAAAATGAGGAGAAATGTAAACATTTCTTCTTGTTAGGCCTGCTCTGGAGAGGCGTACGTTTTTGTTGCTGCTCAGATTTATGCTATGTTGTAAATCCCTGGCAGTGTCAAAAAACCACAGGTTTTGAGTGGGAACTCCCACAGCAATGCCTAGGGTGGGTCTCCCCAACGGATTGTGAGGCATTGCAGCGATGTGCACTGCGTTGTCTTACACCATGTCTACAAGGCCAAGCAAAGCCACACAGGGTGGTTTTCTTTGGCCTTGTAGATATTGGTCTGCACTGTGCACCAACAGAGCATAAAAAAAAAGTGAAACTCCGCTGGCACAGGGGGCTTGTAAATTAGCCCCTCAATTTGGTACTGAGATGATTGCAGTTTTACTGTCGCACTTACTCAATTATCTACAGGGTCACTGCCACTCGCATTCACTTTCCTAGAGGTCATTTTAACCAAATATAGCAAATATAGCACTCTAATCCAATAATACAATCACACTTCTTGTGTAGACATTACAACCCGAAAACATAACCTCACAAGCAATAGGATGTGTGAGTTAAAAGATCAGGAAAACGGGGTTGCCAATTATCTGGAGCTGCGGAGGAGACCCCGTGGAAGCAGCTAAGAGCACACACTCCTCCATGGGAGTGGCTGCTCTGCATTTGTCGAACAGTGCATCTTGTGGCATCTTCTATGCCCTGCACCTCAATGAAATGTGGTCCTTGAAGGTGACCCACTGAAGGCAGATGACCAAGACTGATGGCATGCCTGTTCATCAAGACTAAATTAACAGCAATGCCCTTGAGAAATTACACTCATTTGCAAAGTACCCCTAGGTGTTCATCAGAAAGCTGCCAATGATGACAAAGCGAGAAACTTGGTGAGTGACGGCCAAGTAGTTCATAATAGTTGTTTCTGTGAAAAAAACAAAGGTTACAGGGATATTATAATTAGATTCTGAATTTACTCATACAAAACCATAGAAACACACTCTGACATCCAGACAAATAGTCTCACACCCAGTTTTACACCCAGACACTTTCACACCCAGATAGACACTGCCACATCCACTCTGACACACAGACAGAGACTCTCACACCCATTCTCACAACCAGGCACACACTCTTACATCCACTCTCACACAGACATACTCTCACACCCACTCTTACACCCAGACAGACTCTCACACGGTCTCTGACTCCTAAGCAGACAGTATCACACCCAGTTTTACACCCAGACAGACACTATCATCCCCACTGTCACACCCAGACAGACTCTAGTATGCTCGCTGACACCCAGGCAGACTCTCTCACATTTAGTCTGACACCCGGACATACACTTTCACACTCACTCACACACCCTGACTCTAACACACTTTCACTCCCAAAGTCACAATGTCACACACAGGCACCCACTCTCACAACGTAGGCACACACTGTTACACCCAGATAGATAGTCTCACACTCACTTTCACAGCCAGCCAGACACTCTCATGGATAGTCTCACATCCATTGTCACACCCAGACAGACACTGTCACACCCACTCACACACCCAGATAGACACTGTCACACCTACTCTCACACCCAGGCAAAAACATATCACCCACTCTCACACCTGATAACACACTCTGACACCCACTCTTATGCCGAGGCACTAACTGTCACATACAGACACTCTTATACCGATTCTCACACCAAGACAATCTCACACACACTGTCACACCCAGACAGACACTTTCACACCCAGTCTCACATCAAGAGAGACACTCTCAAACGTAATCCAACTCCAAGACACATCCTCTCACATCCACTCTTACACTTAGAAACACCCTCTCACACCCACTCTCACACTAAGACAGACAGTCTCCCATCCACTCTCACACCTAGGTTAAGACTCTTATACCCACTTTCCCACCCAGACAGACACTTTCACACCCACTCTCTCACCCACTCTCACACCCACTGTGGCACCCTGGGTGAGACTATTCCACCCAGGCTCCCATAAAGATAGACAGTCTCACTCCCAGACAGAAACTCTCACATCCAGTCACACACCCAGACAGACAGTGTCACAGACACTCTCACATCTCATATCCACTGTAACACACAGGCACACACTGTCACACCCACTCTCACAACCACGCACACACTGTGACACCCAGATAGATAATCTCACATACTTTCACAGCCATAGAAATACTCACACAGTCTTGGCTGACCGTAACCTGACAGGGAAAGTTGCGGTCGCCATATTGTTAAAATGTGGGCAGGAATGGATATGAAGGGGTTAGGGTAGAAGCTCCCTTACCCTAGGGGCTTGATATAAATGTGGCACAAAAATTGATAATGGGTGTAAGTTATCAGGTTTATTTGTCTTTTTTGAGGTCCACGTTTCAGAATGACATTTAAAAATAGGAATTAAAAAAGAAAATATGTCTATGGTAAAAGGGTTGGCTCCGAAAAGAGCCTTTGCATTTATGGTGTGTAGTTGAAAACTACAGATAAAACGGATGCAGTCTATCACATTCTGCAGGAACACCTTGTTGCCTTTTTCTGTCAGGTGAACTCCATCATTTCTATGTATACTATCCATATCAAACTGTAAATTATTGTGGTATGTAGATCCCATGTTATGGTCTCTGAGGAATGCAGAAACGGTTTTATTAACATTTTCTGGATTTGCTTATTTGTGGACAGAATTCACCTGGCCAGTTCCAATTCTGCTTTTTGCAAATATTAGAAAGAGTGCCATTAATTTTCCAAAGGTATCTTACATTAGTATTCTCAGTCCTACCCCAGTAACTGTGTCTAGGTCATTGCCACCACAGTGCAGAATCATGAGGCCTGGATGCTGGTCTAGATGTTGCCAATCCCTATTGCTTTCAACCAAAGAGAGTGGCTGATGGCACTTTAACCCTCTCTGGCCAACCCAAGTAATATTGATTTTAGATAAACCCAGGTCCATGTCAATGTCACTCTTTCTAGCACTCTCTCTGGCAAAAAACACAAAGCTGTGACCCATAATCCACACTCTGAGTATTCTGGGGGGGAGCTGGGGTACCACACAGGACAAGGCAAAAGTTGAATGAGGAAGTTTTCAAATACAATGCAGTTGAAAGGGAGGCTACTACTTAGAATTCGAAAGAAAACAATTGATTGATTCCTGTAAATATGTTGGTGCATGAAGCTAGTTAGTGATTTTGTGAGAAAGGTAAGTAGATATTGGATTGGGTTTTGATAAATTAGAACAAGTATTGGTGTTCGGGACATGTTTATATTTCAAATATTCAACCACACCTGCTACATTTGCCTTAGAAGTAAACATGGTTCTCTTAGAAACTGTTATGAACTTGTGACCTACTGCTGCAGGAGAATGTTTCATACTACGTTACCATGGTTGCACAGCTTCTGGAGCTTGGTGTGAAGGGAATAAAAATGACTATACTGTCATTTTTTGTCACAGTTATACTGGAAAAAAGTAATGAAAGGTGTGATTAGGTTTTATTTTTTTTTTAATTCAAACACGAGTATCTATGGCATTGTTTGACAATCAATAGTAAAAGTCAATTTCGTTCTCCCTTGTGGATCCACGCATCTGCAGCAAAGCTACAAGGGGGGCCACACTGAGTGCTGTAGTGGATCCGCGGATCCAGCCAAAACTCTCCTTTTACTATGCAAAATTCACCCCTCAGCTAGGTTGTAGCAAGGCCACAGAGTAGTGTGCTTTGTGATTAAAAGGTGAAACATGTCCTTCTGAGTTTCAGTGACTTAGATGTGCACTTGCAGACCATTTATGCCTAGTTATATATACAAACCCACACCCATACTGCAATTGACATACCTATTTACAAAACCATAGAGCCACTCACACAACCAGTCAAACTCTGAAAGAGTCAGTTATACATTTATGCACAAATCCAGAGAGCAGGTATGTATAGCATTAGCAAAGCAAGTTGGATACTGATACAATCACTGTAATATGTAGTGAGGTACTCACACAACCCTGTCAACCATCCAAAGAAGTAGTTCTTTAAACATGGCAGAACCCTACTATTACATACCCTGAGTGCGTAGTTTTACTATCAGCTTGACTTGGAGCTAGAAAACCTGTGTGAGAAGCCTTAAGTTGTAATTTTAACACACAAAACTCACCCCTTTGTGATTAAAAAGTGAAACATTCTTTTGTGTTTCACTGACTTAGGTGTGGATTTCAGACCAATATTTCTAGTTATATATGGAATGTTCCACTGATACTGCAATTCACATATATATTTACAAAGCCATAGATACAGTCACATTCCCAGTTAAATACTGAAAGCGCCACTAATATATCTATGCACACATTTAGACAGCTGCAGTATCAGACCTACACAGTAACTTATGCTGTCACTCTGATATGTAATAAAATTTTCTCCTAACCTAGTCACTCATTCAGACAAGTAGTCCTTTAAATATGGTTCTGGCCTACTACTGGTCACTCTCAGGGGCATATTTATACTCCCTTTGCGCCGAATTTGCGTCGTTTTTTTCGACACAAATTCGGCGCAAAACTAACGCCATATTTATACTTTGGCGTTAGACGCGTCTAGTGCCAAAGTATGAGGAATGAGCGTCATTTTTTTGCGTGAACGCCTTCCTTGCGTTAATGAGATGCAAGGTAGGCGTTCCCGTCTAAAAAAATGACTGCGACGCAAATGCGTCGTATTTATACTCCCGGGCAAAAATCACGCCCGGGAGTGGGCGGGGCAAAAAAAACCGCATTTGCGCCTCTTTTTAACGCCTGGGTCAGGGCAGGCGTTAAGGGACCTGTGGGCTCAAAATGAGCCCACAGCTGCCCTCCCATGCCCCCAGGGACCCCCCCTGCCACCCTTGCCCACCCCAGGAGGACACCCAAGGATGGAGGGACCCATCCCAGGGACATTCAGGTAAGTTCAGGTAAGTATAATTTTGTTTTTTTTAAATATTTTTTTTTGGCATAGGGGGGCCTGATTTGTGCCCCCCTACATGCCACAATGCCCAATGACCATGCCCAGGGGACATAAGTCCCCTGGGCATGGCCATTGGGCAAGGGGGCATGACTCCTGTCTTTACTAAGACAGGAGTCATGTAAATGGCGTCTGGGCGTAGTTAAAAATGGCGCAAATCGGGTGGAGGCGATTTTTTTGCCTCAACCTGACTTGCCCCATTTTAAGACGCCCTAACGCCATTTTCCCCAACGCTGGCGCTGCCTGGTGTACGTGGTTTTTTTCCACGCACACCAGGCAGCGCCGGTCTGCTAGCGCCGGCTAACACCATTCAATAAATACGGCGCCCGCATGGCGCTTCAGAATGGCGTTAGCCGGCGCTAAACTTTTTGACGCTAAACTGCGTTAGCGCAGTTTAGCGTCAAAAAGTATAAATACGGGCCTCAGTGTGCAGTTTTGCTGTCAGTTTGATTTGGCATTTGGAAACCTGCATGACAAGCCTTAGACTATATCTATACAAAACTCACCCCTTAGGTAGGCTATAAGCATGCCGTAGAGAATGGTGCTTTGTGATTAAAAGGTGAAACATGTCCTTCTGAGATTAACTGACTTAGATGTGCACTCGCAGACCCCTATGCAGTTGCAGTTTTCCACCCATACTGCAAATCATGTACATAATAACAAATAAACTAAAGGATAGAGCCATTCAGACACCCGATCAGACACTGAAAGAGCTACTTATACATTCAGCCAAACACCAATACAGCAGTTATGTATCCAGCAGTATCGGACCCAGTTGCACACAGAATTACATACCCCTGCACCCATCAAGAAAATCAGCAAGCAATTTATATTGTCACTTAGATATAGATTTAGGGACCTATATACTTACTAAAAGAAGCAGATATATACTGGTATATTTGCTTTACCGTCTAGTCGCACACCCATAGGGGGACTGATGCACTTCACTCAAACACGTAGGCAAGTACTGACACAACCTAGATACCCATCCAGAGAAGTAGTCCTTTAAATATGGCTTGGGCCTACTAGTGCACATCCTGGGTGTGCAGTTTTACTGTTAACTCTACTTGGTGTTAGAAAAGCTGCTTAATAAGCCATAAAGTCTCCTTTTACTATGAAAACCTCACTCCAGAGCTACACTTTAGGTAGGCCATAGAGCAGGGTCCTTTATCAATAAAAGGTGAAACATGTCCTTCTGAGTTTCACTGTCTTAGTCATTCACTTGCAGATCCCTATCCCCAGTTATATATGCAGTCCCCCATCCATACTGCAACTGACACACCTATTTACAAAAGCATAGAGCCACCCACACATCCAGTGGAACAGCCATATATGCATTCATGCACACACCCAGACATCAGTTATGTATCCAGCAGGATTGGAGCCCATTGCACACACAGTTACATACGCCTGTAATCGCCAACACAGCCACTAAACGACTCATATAGTCACTTACGTGCACATTTAGAAACCCATGGAGTTACTAAAACAGGCAGTTATGTACTGGTATATTTACTTAAACATCTGGTGACACAAGCCATAGATGGACTTATACACTCATTCAAACATGTAGGAAAGTACTGACATGACCTAGCCACCCATCCAGAGAAGTAGCATGTTAGGCATGGCTCAGACCTACTACATGGCATTAGAAAACCTGCTCCACCGGTCTTAAAGTCTCCCTTTACTACGGAAAACTCACCCTTCAGCTACACCATAGATCGACCATAGAGCAGGGTTCATTGTGATTAAAAGGTGAAACGTCTTTTTGAGTTTCATTGAGTTAAATGTGCACTTGCATCCCTATGCTCAGTTATATATGTAGTCTGTCAGTCAAACTGCATTTCCACATCTTTGAGATAACACGCCTCCAATTCCATACATGCTCGCATCCACGGTCACCACACATTGTGCCCCCACACTGAAGGCTCTCAAAGTTAGAGCCCCCACAATTTCCCTTTTAATTTTCTCAAAGGCTTCGCTTTGTCTTTCCAACCACTTGTACTGGACTCCTTTCCATGCAAGTTCCCTCAAAGGTTCCATTTTTGTGGCAACATTTTTGATAAATTTACTATAGTACTCACATAATCCAGTAAAAGATAGTAGTTTCTCCATATTATTAGGAGCAGGAGCATTTACAATAACATCCACCAAAGACTGTTTTGGACCTACACCATCACCAGATATGGTATGACCCAAATATTCCACAGATTCGGCAAAAAACGTACACTTTTGTTTCTTCAGAGTCAGCCCATTCTCCCTCAAAACATTACACACATTTACCACATGTTCCTTGTGATCTTTTTCATCCCTGGAAACATTAATATGTCATCTTGGAAACACATGACATATCTATCCATGTCTTTGAACAAGTGAAACATTGCTCTTTGAAAAACTGATGCTGCAGAGGCTAAACCAAAGGGCATCCTCTTGAATTGGAACAAGCCCTGTGGGGTGATAAAAGCTGTAAGATGTCTTGAGTCCTCTGTCAACTCTATCTGATGATACGCTGATCTTAAGTCCAAGGGGGTGAAAATGTTCGCCCCTTCTAGCAGACTAATCACCTTGTTGATCTTAGGCAGTGGATGACAATTCACAATAATGTTCGCATTCACCGCCCTCAAATCCACGCATAACCTCAAAGATTTGTCAGGTTTATGGGTCAACACAATTGGAGATAGCCATTCAGAGGATTCCATTTCTTCTATAACTTTGTTTTCTATCATCTCTGACAATATGTGTTTTAATTATTCTCTAACATTTATGGGCACATTCCGGAGTTTTTGCACAATGGGTTTATCATTAGCCTTAACCTTCATCTTGTGGCTGTAATTCTCCAATTTACCTAACTTTTTGGTGAAGACTTGTGGAAACTTGAAAATAATCCATTCCTTGTTCTCCCCGCTTCCTACAGCCAAGACTGGTTCCTTACTCCTGGGTTTCAAAATTATTTTCAATTTACCTTGATCCTTCCAACCTAAAACATTCACACCTTTTGCTGCCACATACAACTTAATGTTAGCTCTCCTTTCTTTAAACAAGATTTCCGTCTCAACAAACCCCATCACATCAATAGTTGTATCTTCAAAACTCTCAGCCACAATGTCAGGTTCATTTAAATCAGTTGTGTCCCAAATTCCTTCAAAAACATTCGTTCAAAATAATCCTGCACCACAATTGTCCACGGCGACCCTGAATCTGCCATAAGTATCAACTTTCTTCCTTCCACTAGCACCTCACACATAGGTCGTTTTGACACATTCCCATTTTCACCATCACCACTCTTCAGCGACAACACCGTGCCACTTTGTTCATCACCTCTCACCTCACCACCCCGTCCATCCACCTCACATTTTCTAATATTCACACACGCCATTTTTCCTCTCAACATGTTATTTTTTTTTAAAATCTCTACATACTCTGGCAAAATGCCCCACTCTACCACATTTCTTACACTCCTTGCCAATAGCAGGACACTGAGATGATGACGCTAAATGACTGAAACTACCACACCGAAAACAAGCATATTTATCCGACTTGTCGTACCTTTCCTTTTTTCCTACAGCACTGTTACTGGCACTTAAATTACTATTAGCATTCCCTCTCACAGCACCCACAACATCCAATTCCATATTACTAGCCTTATCCGACTCTTGTATTGTTTTTATCCATTTTTCTGACTGCTCAAGGGCTTTAGCATTTGCAATGACATCTTATAACTTAGAATCCCCCATAACCCACAAATGTTCCTGAATTTTCCTGCTTTTTACATGCACAATGATTTGGTCTCTGATAATTTAATCAGTCATTGCTCCAGAATTACAATGTACAGATAAACCACGCAGTGCCGTCAAAAAATCATCAAACGTTTCTTCAGGATTCTGTATTCTAGTGTAAAACTTGAATCTATTCAATGCAATGCTTGGTGTAGGCTTGAATCTATTTTCCAATCACACTAATGCTTCTTTAAAAACATCCAAGTCTCCATCGCCTTGTTCTAGGATAGCAACAGGTAGTAGGGTTCTCAACACCATTTGTCCCTCCGAGCCTAAGCAATGTAGCAAAATATTTTTTTTTCCTTTCTTGGGACATGTTTTCATCATCCATCGCTTTCATATAGGTCAAGAATTCTTCCTTCCATCTGGACCAAGGCATAGGTGCATCACCTTTTGTTTGCAAAAATTTAGCTGGTGGTTCAAACTGCATTTTGAGAAAAAAAATATAAAGTAATGCTGGAATGTTTTATTATATCTTTTATTTTTTTTAATTCAAACCCAAGTTGGACTCCAATCCAACCTACTATGCCTAGGTGTGAGTCTTTCTTCGCTTTTTACTGCAGTGCCTGCAGTCCTCTTTCCATCCTAGTTGCAAATAAGAAACCAGAAAACCAGCAATCTCCAACAAGCTGTGAACACCAAAATAAGGTAAGCAGCTCTCTTGATTTATGCCCCACCCGACGCGCGGCTAACGCGTCTTTAAAAGTTGACACACATGTTTATTTAGATCACCAACAGCACGAGGAGAACTCTGCAGCGCGTATATCTTGAGCGTGCTACACTGCAGTTGGAAAAGAATGCTGCAGCGCAGTAAACAATAGCGGCGCGTGGCGTGTTTAAATGTCGCTGTATGTCAACCACAGCTCGGAACTGCTTAAAATCGGTGCAGTAATCCACCCATGAAGTAAATAGATATATAGTCACCATACACAGTCCATCCGCAGCCGGGTGTAGTGGTAAGCTGTTGAGTGGCAGACGTCTGGGGCTTCGGTAACACAGCATGAAAAAAAAATACTTCCTAGACGCGTAGAGGTCCGCTTTAGAGATACTGTATTTCAGGTGAAAGTATCTCCAAACTCTCGTCGCCACTGTAAAAACTCCAATTCTCCAGTGGTAAAGTATTACCATACATGTAGTTTATTCAGGATACAAAATAAAACCTTCTTCTTCCTTCGGTCGTCCCAGCCAGAATGCCCTCCCTTCACCAGAATCCACCCCACATTCTTAGACCCTCCACATTCCATTACAACGTTCTGTATTACCTAGTTATAACATATCATAGAGCCACTTACATAACCACTAAGACACTCAAAGGACTACTTATACATTAATGCACACACCCAGACAGCAGTCTTGTATCCAACAGTATCTGAGCTAGTTGCACACACAGTTACATACCCTTGTACTCACTAACACAGTCACCAAGTGATTTATCTTGTCACTTAGATTTAAACGCCTATGACTTACTAAAAGAGCACTTGTTATGCTGAAATATGTCCTTAAATATCTGGTAGCACACCCATAGAGGGACTCACACACTCACTCAGTTATGTAGGCAAGTCTTACACCCACTCTTACACCCAGAGACACACTCTCACACCCACTCTCACATCCAGAGAGACTGTAACATGCATTCTGATACCTAAACACCCATACCAGTTTACATCCAAACACTCACACCCACTCTCACACCCGAAGAGACACTCTCATATTAACCCTGACACCCAGACAGACACTCTCACAACCTCTGACACCTATACACTTTTAAGAAGTGGTTGCAGAAACTGCAGCACTCAAAGGAATCAACAGGTCATAGTACACTCAGGTTTGGGCAGAATTTGTTCTTTTGGAACTACTAATCTAACTAGTATGTGTGTCTGCTCACATCTTTCGCATGTCTCTTACTTTTTGGTTCGCAACGCATTTCTTTGCTCTCACCATTCTTCTTTGATTCAGTTCACAGTGGGTATATTGTTAGATCAAACACGTGTTGGCCTGTCTCTACAAGGATTTTCTTCTATCGTGAATACAATGGCTGTACTATGACCTTATGATTACTGGATGGACTTTATGCTGATGTCTCAGAATAAAGGAACCCACTGTCTTTGAACTCTTTTTATGGACCTGTTTTGTGTACGAATCCTACGAGTGCTGCTGTTTCTGCAACTACTTCTCTGTGGTGTTGCCTGGCACACCGCCATATGCTCTCGGGTAATTAGCCTTCTCAACCACTTAGCACCTCAGTCCTTTGTAGACTTAAATATTATCTACATATTATTATAGTGTTTGGGAAGTGCACCTCTGTCTCCACTACTATCCGTTGTTTTTTCTGTGTACCCATACACTCTTACACCCACTCTCATACCCAGAAACACACTCTCACACTCACACCCAGACAGACTTTCACATACCACTCTGACACCCAGGCAGACAGTCTCACACCCAGTTGTATGGCCAGTCACTCTCACACCCGGGCAAACACTGTCACACCCTCTCTCACACACAGAGACTCTCACACGCACGCTCACACCCAGGCACACACTTTTACACCCACTCTCACACTGACTCTCACATCCAGACAGACTCTCACACTCTCTTTGACTTAAATACTGCACTGATATCCTCAGTTACACACTAACACATACAACGATACACCTAGACATACACTGACACATACACTAATATACCCAGGCAGACACTGATGTAGACTTAGACACCCAGGCACACAGTCATGTTTATAATGATATACCCAAGCACATACTGATGCACACACTAACATAAGCATGTACAGAGTAATTCAGACACTCATACCTGAACACACACTTATGCATACACTGACATACCCAGACACACACTGATACATGAACTAACATACTGAGACAGACATCTGTTACTAAGACAGGTAAAAACACAATGGGGCATATTTGCATCAAAAAGTGGAGCACCAGCTTGAGCCCTTCCTGAGCGCCAGCCAGGTGCCGTATTTATGGAATGGCGGAAGCTGGTGCAAAGGGTGGGCTAGCGTAAAAAAATGACGTTAGATGGGTGGGAGTGGCGGTATGGGAAAAGGGGGCTTTGCACCACAAAATGACATTAGGCTCATTAGAAGCAAAACAAAATACCTCTAACCAGCCTAGCATCATTTTCTGACACAAAACCATCCATACCACATGACTTCTGTCATAGAAAAGACAGGAGGCATGCCCGCCACCCCAATGGCCAGCACAGGGGACCAGTGTCCCCTGGGCATGGCCATTGCACCCTGTGCCATGCAGGGGGCCCCAAGTTGGGCCCCCGATGACACTTTAATTTAAAAAGAAATACTTACCCTGCTTACCTGGGATGGGGTCCCCCATCCTCCGATCTCCCTCTGGGTTGGTTGGGGGTGTTCTTGGGGCTTGAGGAGGGCACCTGTGGACCCATTCCATGGTGTTTAACCATGGAAATGAGTCCATAGGTCCCCTAACACCTGGTCTTACCCGGACGTTAAATAATAGTGCAAAGCAAGATTTGCACCATTGTTTAGCCTCTCCTCCAACCTGTGCGTCATTTTAGCACGGGAGGATAAATATGGGGATATGCAATTAGCACCATTTTTTAGATGGGAACGCCTAACTTGCATCTCATTGACGCAGGCTAGGTTAGCACATTTAAAAAATGGTGTAAACTCCAATATTTTGACGTTAGACATGTCTAACGTCAAATTATAAATATGGAGTTAGTTTTGCGCCGAATTTGCGTAAAAAATTATGCAAATTCAGCGCAAATGGAGTATAAATATTCCCCAATGTGTCCTATGTATACAATAACTACTATTTATAGATGCATACTAAGAGATATTCACAACCATTTAGACACTTATCAGTTAAGTGGTTAAGTAGTTACTTACTACATCTAATTTTATTCTATATTCTGTAGGGGTAAAGATATTGTTTATCTTTTCTCCTAATTTCATTTAAAAAAAGATTGACAATGCCTACCAAAATGCAAAGAAGAAACAGAAACAACAGGACTACCTTGTTAAAACTTTCAGTAAAAAGGATGATAAGGTGGAAAATGTACAGAGAAAGAAAACACTTGTTGGTAAGAGTACTAATGATTTTTTGACAAATATAAGCTGTAAAATGAGCAAAAGATGTCAATTAACAAAGGAAGTTTAAAATGTACTTAAAAACAGGAAGAAGTGCATTGAGTTAAAAGTAGGAAATCTAATAAGAAAACAGAGACTTTCGGAGTGATTCTAACCCTGGCGGTCGGTGTTAAAGCGGCGGCCAATCCGCCAACAGGCTGGCGGTCAAAAAAATGGAATTCTGACCCTGGCGGGAACCGCCAACACAGACAGCCACTTTAACACTCCGACCGCCATGGCGGTACAAACAAACAGCGCGGCGGTCACCGCCAACAGGCAGGCGGCAGACAATGTACCGCCCACACTATCACAACTCACCAATCCGCCACCTTTTCCGGGGCGGGAGCACCGCCGATAAAAACACGGCGGAAACAGACTACGAACGGGAAAACGCACACTACTACGCACTCCAGGAGGAAGGAGGACAGCATGGAACCCGAATTAAACATCCTACCTGCTCTCGTCTACCTTCTCATCTACCACGAGTACGAAGTCCGGCGCAGACGACAACGGTGAGTACTGCACCTACGACACACGGGAGGGGGAGGACGAAAGGTTACGGCCACACACATATGCGACCCCCCCCACCCCCAACTATGTACACACCAATGCAGAGCAACAAGTCACAGTGACACCACCCAAACACCCCTGAAAAATGCTATGACATAATCAAATTTGGAATAAATATTTATGTACAAAAAAGCTCCTGAAAATTATCGTACAACCATGAAAGATATTTACAAGAAAACAAATGATATACACATCAGTGTATAACTGAAGTAACAAGTCCTGCACATCCTACGAATTCATCATGTCCGTGGGCCAAAGTTTTGAGAAACAAGGGCAAAGCCCACACAGGAGACCTGAGTCCTTTGGAGAGAACACTGCAGGGGCATCAGATGTAAAAACGACAGGCACCTCAGGGGGAAGGGAAGGGGGGGGCACCACAGCCACATGAGTCCACGACGCCAGATCCACGAGGAGCCACCATGCCCACTGTACCATCCTGGGGAGTGCAAAGCCACAGTCTCTCAATGTCTCTACAGTGGGTGGGCTGCCCACTGTACCATCCGGGGGAGTGCAAAGCCACAGTCTTTCAATGTCTCTACAGTGGGTGGGCTGCCCACTGTACCATCCTGGGGAGTGCCAAGCCACAGTCTCTCAATGTCTCTACAGTGGGTGGGCTGCCCACTGTACCATACAGGGGAGTGCCAAGCCACAGTCTCTCAATGTCTCTACAGTGGGTGGGCTGCCCACTGTACCATCCTGGGGAGTGCAAAGCCACAGTCTCTCAATGTCTCTACAGTGGGTGGGCTGCCCACTGTACCATCCTGGGGAGTGCAAAGCCACAGTCCATCAGGTGGATGACAGTCTCCACTGGTCAAGGAGGAGGCATGGTGGGCACAGTGAACCATAAACAGTGCTTGAGACGGCGGTGCCCAGCGGAGCGGTGCTTGAGACGGCGGTGCCCAGCGGAGCGGTGCTTGAGACGGCGGTGCCCAGCGGAGCGGTGCTTGAGATGGCGGTGCCCAGCGGAGCGGTGCTTGAGAAGAAGGGCCCAGCGGAGCGGTGCTTGAGAAGAAGGGCCCAGCGGAGCGGTGCTTGAGACGGCGGTGCCCAGCGGAGCGGTGCTTGAGACGGCGGTGCCCAGCGGAGCGGTGCTTGAGATGGCGGTGCCCAGCGGAGCGGTGCTTGAGAAGAAGTGCCCAGCGGAGCGGTGCTTGAGAAGAAGGGCCCAGCAGAGCGGTGCTTGAGACGGCGGTGCCCAGCGGAGCGGTGCTTGAGAAGAAGGGCCCAGCGGAGCGGTGCTTGAGATGGCGGTGCCCAGCGGAGTGGTGCTTGAGAAGAAGGGCCCAGCGGAGCGGTGCTTGAGACGGCGGTGCCCAGCGGAGCGGTGCTTGAGAAGAAGGGCCCAGCGGAGCGGTGCTTGAGAAGAAGGGCCCAGCGGAGCGGTGCTTGAGACGGCGGTGCCCAGCGGAGCGGTGCTTGAGAAGAAGGGCCCAGCGGAGCGGTGCTTGAGACGGCGGTGCCCAGCGGAGCGGTGCTTGAGAAGAAGGGCCCAGCGGAGCGGTGCTTGAGAAAAAGGGCCCAGCGGAGCGGTGCTTGAGACGGCGGTGCCCAGCGGAGCGGTGCTTGAGAAGAAGGGCCCAGCGGAGCGGTGCTTGAGACGGCGGTGCCCAGCGGAGCGGTGCTTGAGAAGAAGGGCCCAGCGGAGCGGTGCTTGAGACGGCGGTGCCCAGCGGAGCGGTGCTTGAGAAGAAGGGCCCAGCGGAGCGGTGCTTGAGACGGCGGTGCCCAGCGGAGCGGTGCTTGAGAAGAAGGGCCCAGCGGAGCGGTGCTTGAGACGGCGGTGCCCAGCGGAGCGGTGCTTGAGAAGAAGGGCCCAGCGGAGCGGTGCTTGAGACGGCGGTGCCCAGCGGAGCGGTGCTTGAGAAGAAGGGCCCAGCGGAGAGGTGCTTGAGACGGCGGTGCCCAGCGGAGCGGTGCTTGAGAAGAAGGGCCCAGCAGAGCGGTGCTTGAGAAGAAGGGCCCAGCGGAGCGGTGCTTGAGACGGCGGTGCCCAGCGGAGCGGTGCTTGAGAAGAAGGGCCCAGCGGAGCGGTGCTTGAGACGGCGGTGCCCAGCGGAGCGGTGCTTGAGAAGAAGGGCCCAGCGGAGCGGTGCTTGAGATGAAGGGCCCAGCGGAGCGGTGCTTGAGATGGCGGGGCCCTCTTCAGCGGTGCCTATCTTCACGGCGGGCCCTCTTCAGCGGTGCTCTTCTGCACGGTGGGCCCTGTTCAGCGGTGCTCTTCTGCACCACGGGCCCTCTTCAGCGGTGCTCATCCAGCAGGTCAAGGGAGCCAGACCTGTGCTGCACTCCCTGCTCAGTCGCCCTCGGACCGTGACGTTTCTGGACCCTTCGGGGACGGACTCCTGGCCTCTTTAGTGTCCTCCTTCCCAGCTGGGATGTGACATGTGGGGTCCACCTTCTCCACGCTCCTGCTGCCCTTCCGCTCCTTTGATGGGGCTATCGGGCCCTTGCCTCCCCTAGATGGTGTGGCTGGTGAAGTGGCCGCACATTGCTCCTTGGGGGCAGCCCTGTCAGTCCTCGCACGGCGGCCCTTGTTTTTGCGGGTCCTCTTGCCGGGGGGTGGGGGGCTGGACGTGTCCTTGCTGCTGATCGATGTGTCACTGCTGGCAAAGGGTGGACTCCAGAACCCATGCACAACAGTGACACTCGAAGCTGGGCTGGTGGTGGCTGCGGTGCTCTTGGGACTCTTTGCAGATGGAGGGGGAGCTCATCGGAGGGAAAGAGGTTAAGATTAGCCAGGAAAAGCTTTTTAGGTCCAAGGTAAAGGGTAGGAGAAGTGGTGATGGGAGTGGAGGAAGAGGATGTGGTTGTAGGAGAGTCAGGTGTGCTGTCATTGGGTGAAGGTGCTGGTGCTGTAGGCTGACGTGAGGTGGATGGCTGTTGGGTGGGTGGCTGCCTGCATTTGTGTGTCTTGGAAGAGGGGGTGACAGACACAGTGGGAGAGGACACAGGGGACGTGTAAATGGCAGTGGGGGTGGTGACTGCACAAGTGTGGACTGTACTGGAGGGTGAGGTGGTGATGGAAGCACTGGCTGATGTTGGGGTGCATGCAGGTGTGAGTGTAGACGTCACAGGGAGGGAGGAGGGAGACGAGGAGAAGGGGGACACAGAGGTGGTTGTGACTGCTGGAATGTCTGCATCTGTGTGTTGCTTGGGTGAGTGTTTGTGGGATCTGTGGTGCTTGTGTCTGGATGAGCTGCTCTTGGGTGTTGAGGTGTGTGCAGGCTGGTCTGATGGTGTGGATGGGATAGGCTGAGGAACAGGAGACAGAGACAGGCTGGAGGCAGTCAGAAGAGGGAGTCTGGAAACAGGGACAATGGCTGCCGTCAGTGCTGAGGCCAGAGCAGTGAACGCTCGTTGATGGGCAGCCTGACCCGAATGAATGCCCTCCAGGTACGCATTGCTCTGTTGCACCTCCCTTTGCACACCCTGGATGGCATTCAAAAGGGTAGTCTGCCCAACAATGAGCGTCCTCACGAGGTCAATGAGCTCCGCACTGAGGGCAGCAGGGGTGACAGGGGCAGGGGCTGAGGTGCCTGGGGCGAAGGAGACGCCCGCCTTCCTGGGCGAGCGGGCACGGAGCGTAGGCTGAGGGGCTGCAGGGAGGGCGGGGCTGGTGCGCTGGGTGGCGGCTGTACCTGTAGAGGCGGGGGGCCCGGATGTTGCCGCCACCGCTAGGGAGCACCCATCCGAGGACGTGTCTGAGTCGCTGGTCTCACCACCGGTCCCCGTTGTGGTGCTCCCCTCGCCCTCCGGATCACTGGTGCCCTCGGTGTCTGTTCCTGGGCCCACCGGGGCCTTGTGTCCTGCAGCTCCCTCGTGCTCCGATGCCAAATCTCCTCCGCCTGATGATGCTAATGCACACATGCACAAGAAGATGAAGAGAAAGGGTGGGGGGAGAAAAAAGAAGACCAGGTTGAGTGCATGCAATGTCAACACCATTGGCGGAGAGGACAGACACAGGAGCCTCATGCACTAAGCCGCGCATTCGGGGTAGTACTACTGACTAGGACAACAGGCCAAGAGACGTCAAACGCGCACATGGGTGATGCTGGACCATCAATGGCTGTACTTGTCACACTACAGAGGTGGGGGCCGGGGGCACAGGGCCATGCCTAAGGGAGAGGACTACACTACAGAAAGCGCCCTGGCCTAATGTCACCCACAGACCTCCTCCCCCACCCAGACGCCTCCACTGCGCAGAAAGATAGGAGAATGTGCTGATACTCACCCCCTTGTGTCTGCTGTGATGTCTTAAAGCGCCCATCCAATTCAGGGTAGGCCACCGCCAGGATCCGGGACATCAGGGGGGTCATGGTGCGACTGGCACCCCTCCTAGGTTGGGAGGCCATCCCCAGCAGTGTTTCTGCGGTCTTCCTTGTTCCGCGGCGGATGTCCTCCCACCTCTTGCGGCAGTGGGTGCCCCGTCTGTTGTGGACCCCCAAGTTCCGGACTTCCTTGGCGATGGCACGCCAAATCTCGATCTTCTGATGGGTGCTGACCTATTTGACATGTATAGGGTGGAAAGGAGGAAATCATCAATGACCTGCATGTTAGATGTGATTGGCCCCCCCCCACCAACTTTGCCATATGGCACATGCTCTCATCTGTCGTGCGTTGCACTCCTCATTCGCCCCCCACCCCACCAACTTACATCCACCCCAATCCACACAGGCATAGCCCATTCCATGTGCACCCGGTGTACTCACTTGTTGGTCTGGAGGACCGTAGAGTAGCGCATACTGGGGGAGGACCCCATCCACGAGCTTCTCCAACTCTTCAGACGTGAAGGCAGGGGCCCTTTCCCCAGTCGCAGCAGCCATTGTCACTTCCAGACCGAGGTCACAGCAGCACTTGCAGTATAGGTCCTCTCCTGTGGATGATCAGGTCTCGTGTGATCAATCAGCTAGGAAATGGCGATCACGCCCGCGGCGGTGCGTACCGCGGCGGTGCGTACCGCGACCGCCGGCGCACATCGTCATTGGCTCCTGAAACCCATAGGGTTCAATGTTAACCAATGCGGCTTTGCGCCGCGGTCTTCGACCGCCTACCGCCACGGTGTGCCCCGCCAGCGCATTGACCTCACATCCCATTGTCCCACTTCACAGGTCAGGCAGCCGCCATTTCCAGGGCCTACATGGCTTAATTTTGACTGCGACACACAGGCCTAGGCCTTGCATTGCCACTCATACAAGCCATTCAATGCATTGAGAATCGTGTACTGTGCAAGCTGTAGTTACGTACCTGTGGGTTGCTTGACTCTGTACTCCATGTTGTCCTTCCTAGGCACCGTCCGCTGGGACTTGCGAGGAGAAGGATGAATTCTCCTGTGTACCGACCGCTGGTGGACCTGTCGACAGTGGAGGAACGTCATATAATACTTCGATACCGACTTGACCGAGCCACTATACATGAACTGTGTGCCCAGCTGGAGCCAGCACTGATGTCCCCCATCCGCCAACCCACAGGAATTCCCCCTCTGGTGCAGGTTCTGTCAGTCCTCCATTTTTTGGCAAGTGGGTCTTTTCAGACAACAGTGGCCATGTCATCAGGGATGTCTCAGCCTATGTTTTCTAAGGTTTTGTCCAGAGTGTTGTCTGCCCTGACGAAATACATGCGGAGCTACATTATTTTCCCTGAGGAGGGTGATTTGGCCACTGTGAAGGGTGACTTCTATGCCCTTGGACATATCCCCAACATCATTGGTGCCATTGATGGGACCCATGTGGCCTTAGTACCCCCAAAAGACAATGAGCAGGTGTACAGAAACAGGAAAAGTTACCATTCAATGAATGTGCAGGTGGTCTGTTTGGCTAACCAGTACATCTCCCATGTAAATGCCAAGTTCCCTGGGTCAGTGCATGACGCGTATGTTATGCGAAATAGCAGCATCCCCTATGTGATGGAACAGCTACAGAGACAACGTGTGTGGCTAATAGGTGACTCTGGTTACCCCAACCTGCCGTGGCTACTGACCCCAGTGAGGAATCCCCGGACCAGGGCAGAGGAACGGTACAATGAGGCCCATGGGCGATCTAGGAGGATCATAGAAAGGACCTTCGGCCTCCTGAAGGCCAGGTTTAGGTGCCTGCATATGACAGGGGGATCCCTAATGTACTCACCAAAGAAGGTGTGCCAGATCATCGTGGCCTGCTGTATGCTTCACAATCTTGCATTTCGACGCCAGGTGCCTTTCCTGCAGGAGGATGGTCCAGATGGTGGTGTTGTAGCAGCTGTGGAGCCTGTGGAGAGTGAAGAGGAGGAAGACGACGGGGACGACACGGACAACAGGGACACAGTCATACAACAGTATTTTCAGTAGCACACAGGTAAGAATCCCCCACGCCATTTTACACTTACTTCTGGCCTCCTGCATCTCTACTGTCTGTGTTTCCCCCCAGTTCCTTTCAACTGAATTGGGACTTTCCCTTCCCTTTTCAGAGCTGTATGACCCACTGCGTGACTTCTGGTTTGTTCGCCAATGGAGTAAAGCACATTGACATTGGTATGTTGTCATCACAATGTAACTGAACATTTTTGAACCGTTATGTGTAATACATTTGTTAAGAATACAAGCAGACTCCTGAGTGTTTTAAGTGCAATTAGTGATTTATTTAAAGTGCTACATATAGGTCCATGATAGTAAAACGGTGATGGGTGGGGGTGGAGTGATGTCCATGGCAGAGTCCAGTTCTCGGTCGCACAGGTGCATTGTCCATATGCCTGTGGAAGGATGGAGCAGGGGCAGTTCAAGGTTGGACAGGGTTACAATGTGGGACAGTGGAATGACATCCGGGAGTATCTTATGCTGGCGGGGGTCTTGGCATCCTACTCTGTCTTCCTTTGTGATCTCAGGTTCCTCTTGCGGGGTGGTTGATCTTCAGCAGGAGGTGGGGTTCTGGTGGCCTGTCGTTGTGTGGGGGCCTCCTGTCCACTAGCGCCGGCGGAGGTGGCAGGCTGTTCCTGGTCCAGGCTGGTGACAGGGGCCCTTTGGGGTGCCACATGGTCCCGCAATGTGGTGACTATTAGGTTCAGGGCCAGGACGATGTTCCTGAGCTCCTCTCTGTACCCCATGTACCGTTCCTCCTGCTGTGCCTGGATCTCCTGGAACCTGGCCAGTACCGTCGCCATCGTCTCCTGGGAGCGCTGGTATGCCCCCATGCTGGTGGTGAGGGCCTCTTGGAGAGTCGGTTCCCTGGGCCTGTCCTCCCCCCACTGTCGCACTGCAGCCCTCCCAGTTGCCCTGTTTCCCTGGGCCTCTGTCCCCTGGACGGTGTGCCCACTACCACTGCCCCCAGGTCCCTGTTGTTGTTGGGGTGTTGGGTCAGCCTGGGTGCCCTGTAGTGGCGGACACACCGCTGATTGACCTGTCCTGGAGACAGAGGCATGGGCCCGCTGGGTGGGAGCTGTGCTGATATTCCCAGAGGGGGTTAGGTCTGCTGTGGCCTGTGTCTGTGTGTGGGGAACCGACTGTCCAGAGGTCCCCGATGGTCCGGGCTGGTCATCAGGTTCTAGGTCGACAGAGCTGCTGTCCTCACTGGGGGCCTGTTCTGGGGGTGGGATGGACATATCTGGACCCTCCTGGCCGGTGTGTTGGCGTTCGGGCCCTGCAGGGGTGAAAGAGTATGGTTATTGCTTCTGTGTGTTCCATGGCATGCGATTTGTGGGTGCCCTTGTCCCCCAGTGCTGGCATTCCCTTGTGGCAGGAGTTGTGAGGGTGGTTTGTCGGGGGGATGGGTATGTGCAGTGGTCATGCATAGGTGATGGGTGTCCATGGTTTGTGTTGGCATTTAGGGTTTGGTTTTGGGTTGGGTGGGTTGTGCTGGTGAGACATTGGCAGGGAGGATGTGTGCTGGGGGGTTGGGGGTGAGGGTGGGGGTGTGGGTTGGCATGCTGGTGGTTGGGGGGGGGGAGTAGTTGAGACTAGACTTACCAGAGTCCATTCCTCCGCCTACTCCAGCGAGGCCCGCAGGATGCAGGATGTTCAAGACCTCTTGCTCCCATGCTGTGAATTCGGGAGGAGTGGGTGGTGGTCCGCCACCAGTCTTCTGCACAGCGATGTTGTGTCTTGAGACCATCGACCGTACCTTCCCCCGTAGGTCGTTCCAGCGCTTTCGGATGTCTTCCCGGTTTCTGGGATGCTGTCCCACAGCGTTGACCCTGTCGACGATCCTTTGCCATAGCTCCGCCTTCCTGGCTCTTGTGGTGTGTTGCACCTGTGTGCCAAAGAGCTGGGGCTCTACCCTTATTATTTCCTCCACCATGACCCTGAGTTCTTGGTCCGAAAACCTGGGGTGTCTTTGGGGTGCCATGGGGTGGTGTGGATGAGGTGTGGGGTAGTGTTTGTGGTGATGTGAGTGGTGGTGTGTGGTGATGTGTGCGTAGATGTGGTGTGGTTGATGATGTTGGGTTCCTGTGTGTGTTGGGGTTTTCGATTGCTGTGCTCTCTCTCCCTCTCTCTCTATTGCCTTCTCTCCGATTTCCTACTAGTGGGGGTTTGTGGGTGATGTGGGTGTGTGTTTTATAGTTGCTTGGATGTGTGGGAGTGGTCTTTGTATGTGTATCAGGTGTGTGTATTTCAAATTGTCCAATGTGGCTGTGTTTTGGAGCTGGGTGTGTATTTTGACCGCGGCAGTGTGTACCGCCAATGGAATACCGCGGTTGAATGACCGCCGCGTGGATTCGAGGGTCGTAATGGCATGGGCGTGTTTGTGTTGGCGTGGCGGTGGAGGTTTGGTCATCTCCAGTTTATCGCTGCCCGCTGATGAGGCGGCCTTCCGTGGATGTCGGGTTTTTGGCGGCTTGGCAGTTGTGGGTCAGAATGACCGTGGCGGTTTACCGCGGCCGCGGCGGTAGAATGGCGGTCTTCTGACCGGCGGTAAGAGCCTTTTACCGCCGAGGTCAGAATGACCCCCAATGTCCCTTATAACGCAGCCATCCTTTCACTATGGCGCAACAGTGACTGCGTTTGCGTTCACCTTTTAATTTAGCACCGGTGCAGGGGGAAACATGGATGCGCTGTATTCTAGTAAATACTGCACATCCCTGCATTTTAGAAGTGATGCATTGTGGTGGTGCACCACTCCTTATAAATATGACCCAAAGTACTATGCTTCCAGACGAATAGATGTGGCAGCTATTGCCGCTGAAGATACAGATGTAAAAGAAAACTTTATACAATGTGTAGTTTTGGATTTCAAGACCAATAATTTCCAAAGGAAGAGTGAACAGCTTTTTTATCTGCAGTCAGGCAAATACTCACACGAAAGTCACCAACAAATACATATAATCAGAAGATCAGGGGCCTTCAAGTATATTAATGATTATAATTCTGTCATTCTGAAATTATGAATGCAAATATGGACATACAGTTTGTTGCAGTCAACTCCATTGTTTTTGCGTGCTATGTCACTTCGTACATTACATAATCAGAGAAGACAGAGTTGAAGGAAATGTGGGAGGAGATTTCTGCAAAAAATCTAACCCAGAAATTGTACAGCTTCAGCTTGAAAATGCTTTTGCATCAGGAGATAAGTTCCTATGAGTGCTGTGGCAGCTTGAGTTCAGCTATCTTGTACTCAAAGTCTAGGGGAATTGTTTAGGTTGGTCTACACCTTGCCAACACAAAGAACAGAGTCTTGAAGTCTTTTCCCGAAATTCAGTACCTAGCAGAGTTTGGTCCAGAGAGTAAAGAAATTCTTAAACAAATATATTGGATACTTGCTATCCAGGAAGAAGTCTACACCGCAAAAACATGTGCTGTTACAAAATTCTGCAACACTATAGGTACAGAAACAATGTGCCATAAAATATAATTGAGGGGAAATATTCTGTGGTTGGCTGCGAGGTCTGTTTGGTTCCACACGCAAAAGGTAATTTAATAAATCACAGAAAACCTAGTTGTTGAATTGCTGAGAAAAAAACGTTTTTCTACTTAGCATTTCTCCAACTATTCCATCCTTGGAGTTCTGAAACTGAGTTACTTGGACAGTATGACTGTTATGAGAACTCTCTTAATGCTGTAAAAGACCGCATTAAGGGCCTTATTTATACTTTTTTAGCGCTGCATTTGCATCATTTTTTTACTCAAAAGTGGCACAAACTTAAAAATCGAATCGAATTTTGTAAGTTTGTGCCTCTTTTGCATCAAATAATGATGCAAATGCAGCGCTAAATAATTATAAATCAGACCCTAAGTGTCCAACAGCTGCTTCTGAGCTAGCAAAGGATAGTTCACAAAGCAGACACATTTCTGGACCTCTTAGTCAAGATCCTCTTGGTCAGCTAATAATTGAGACTGAAGCTGTTATAGCCATGAATGAGGTGGAGACTGTAATGCAACTAGCAAGAGAAGACAATGTTGACTTGGAATACTTGGTTGGGCACCTGAATGATAAGCAGAAAGAAATATATATGGAAGTGAAAGAAGATAGAGCACAGATTCCTCCACTTCAATATTTAGGCCAATTCTATTGTATTTCAGTGGACAAGCCAGAACTGTGGAAAGCTTTTTAATCCAAGTTCTCACCACTTGCCTACAGAAGACTACAGTCATGAGAAGTGAACGAGCCTACTGGATTAGCTGCATACAACATTTAAGAAATTACCTTGCATCGACTACCTATGCTATCTGTTGAACACAATTATAAACTGGAGCTGCAAAAGTTATCTGTTGAAGCTTGTCATGAAGTTTCCAGAGTTTTGAAGAAATTAAAACTTTTAATGATCGATGAGGTGAGCATTATCTCAAACTTAATGTTTGCCTTTGTCCATTTGAGAATGCAACAGATACTGAAGGCAGAGTATAATGTACTATTTGGAGGAAAGCATGTAATTGTTTTTGGTGATTTATTACAACGTACCCCTGTGAAAGGACAGCCTGTGTTTAAGACTCTTCTACAGAAAGAAACTCAAAATTCTTTAGGAAACATTGGAAATGTAAACATTTGGTTGAATTTACAATACAAAGAACTAATTAGAAACATGGGTCATCTGAAATGGAAAATGCAAATGATCTGAAGAATATTAGAGTAGGAGTTCTCTCAAAAAAGAAAAATGCTGCTTGTAAATTCGACTGATAAAGAACATATTTCCTTCTAAACATTCTGCTGCACAGCTAATGTTTAACTTTATTCAACAACAAAAATCAATTGTGTGTCTAATGCCTACTCTTCAGGAATGTAAAGCTTTTGATGAACAATTACTACAACTGGAAAAAGAAGAAATATTACAACCATTGATAATATGTAACACCAGGGAGTAACAATACTGTTAACTGAAGAACTAAAATCAAAATTGGATTCTTTGGAGAAGCCTGCTGTCAAAACTGCAGGATTAGAAAAGTGTTTTACGTGTTTGTAAAAACTGTAGGGTAATTTTGTGGCATAATTTAAAAGCTGAGAATAGATTAGTTGATGGTGCCATGGTTAAAACAATTGATTTCATTTTCTATCCGAAAAGGAATGAGGTTGAATAGCTAGAAGTAATGTTTGAACAAGTTGAAATCATAAAACAGATAGCAAGATCTCGTGTGCGTTTCGTGCTTGCAAAAGTCTTCTTTGCTCAAAGGAAACAGCTCGCAGTGTCTCTAGCATATGCTGTAATAATCCATCATCCTCAAGGTTTAAGTGTAGATGCAGCATTCATTAACATTGGTAGTAGTGATTTCAAATAAGGTATGCCCTATGTAGGAATGTCATGGGTTATAACTTTGTCTGGTTTGCATCTCAAGGTTTGATGACAGCAAAGTAAATGCTGATTCAAGTTGGGCAAAGGAGTACAATCGTTTGAGAAGTCTGTATGCTTTTCATTTAGGACAGTATCCAGTTTACGAAAAGCCTAGATTCTTAGAGAAACAAAAGGCTTCAAATAATAACATTGACATTCCTGAGAAAAAATGCAAGAAACAGAAGAAAGAAGATTTGGAGAGAAAATTAAAGTGCGGGTTAAATAGTTGGCTACCAGTTGTCAAACTCCTCTGTGGTCAACAGCTATGCCAATGTACTTCCCAATGCTCTATTCTCTATATTATCTAGTTAATGCAATTCAACAGAAAAAATATAAAAGAGTGTGCTCTGCACTCTCCACATTGTTAGAATGCTTGTGCAGTTATAGAACAAAAACATCATCTGGGTCTTGTATTAAAGAGCCTGCTAATCTCTGCACCAGATCTGTACACTTCAATCAATCAAAAATATGCATATGGATTCTTGATAGTCATAATTGGGGGCATATTTATGATCCTCTAGCACCACCAGAGTGTCACTTTTCATGATGCTCTGGTGGCGCAATGACCTGCGCTGTATTTCCAAGGTGGCGTTAAGCCACTTTTTGTGAATTAACACCACCTTGTAAATATGTGTGAGAAAGTAGCCTCTTTCTAGCATGGTTACCCCCACTTTTGTCCTGTTTGTGAGTGTGTGTCAATGTGTTTTTACTGTGTCACTGAGATCCTGCTAGCCAGGACCAGAGTGCTCATAGATAAAAACCTATATGTCTGTGTGTTTTGCCTGTCTCACTGGGATCCTGCTAGCCAAGACCCCATTGCTCATAGTTTGTGGCCTAAAGTGTGTGTCTGCTTAGTGCTTGACGGTGTCACTGAGGCTCTGCTAACCAGAACCTCAGTGCTTATGCTCTCTCTGCTTTTAAATGTATCACTGTAGGCTAGTGACTTCATTTACCAATTTCAATTGGCACACTGGACCCCCCTTATAAGTCCCTAGTATATGGTACCTAGGTACCCAGGGCATTGGGGTTCCAGGAGATCCATATAGGCTGCAGCATTTCTTTTGCCACCCATAGGGAGCTCAGACAAATCCTTACACAGGCATGCCATTGTACCCTGTGTGAAATAATGCACACGTTATTTCACAGCCATTTTCACTGCACTTAAGTAACTTATAAGTCACCTATATGACTAACCTTCACTTGCTGAAGGTTAGGTGCAAAGTTACTAAGTGTGAGGGCACCCGTGCACTAGCAAGGGTGCCCCCACATAGTACAGGGCCATTTCCCAGCGCTTTGTGAGTGCGGGGATGCCATTACACGTGTGCTCTACATATAGGTCTATGCCTATATGTAACTTCACAATGGTAACTCCGAATGTGGCCATGTGACATGTCTAAGATCATGGAATTGTCCCCCTATTCCAAATCTGGTATTGGGGAGCCAATTCCATGCATCCTGGGGGCTCCACTATGGACCCCCAGTACTGCCAAACCAGCTCTCTGAGGCTTGCACTGCAGCTACAGCTGCTGCCACCTCACAGACAGGGTTCTGCCCTCCTAGGGGCTGGGCAGCTCAGTCCCAGGAAGGCAGTACAAAGCATTTCCTATGAGAGCAGGGTGTTACACCCTCTCCCTTTGGAAATAGGTGTTACAGGCTGGGGAGGGGTAGCCTCCCCCAGCCTCTGGAAATGCTTTGAAGGGCACAGATGGTGCCCATCTTGCATAAGCCCGTCTACACTGGTTCAGGGACCCCTTGTCCCTTGCTCTGGCATGAAACTGGACAAAGGAAAGGGGAGTGACCACTCCCCTGTCCATCACCACCCCAGGGGTGGTGGCCAGAGCTCCTCCGGTGTGTCCCAGACTTCAGCCATCTTGCTTTGCAAGGTGTGGGGGCACTCTGGAGGCCTCTGAGTGGCCAGTGCCAGCAGGTGAGGTCAGAGACCCCTCCTGATAGGTCCACACCTGATAAGGTAGTCAATTCCCCTCTAAGGGCTATTTAGAGTCTCTCCTGTGGGTTCTCTTCAGATTCTGCTTGCAAGTTTCCTTCAAGAATCCTCTGCAACTACTACTTCATCCCTTGACCTCGGATCAACCGTAGCCTGCTCCAGGAACTGCTGTAACAGCAACAAAGTATCCACAAGGGATACTTTTCCTCTGCAACTTCAGCTGCAGCCATCAACTGCAACAGTTTCCATGGTGTGCACACTCTGAGGACTCCCTGTCTTCACCCTGCACCAGAAGGACCAAAGAAATCTCCCGTGGGGTGATGGAGTCACTCCCCTGCTAAATCAAGCACCTTCCAAGATGACAACCGGTACACTTGGACTCCTCTCACAGTGACGAGCGTGCTCCTATGAACACAGAGGGTGGGCCCCATTGACATAGACTATCCTGAGGTCCTGCTGATGCAATTTGGAGGAAGTAAGACCTTGCCTTCCCCAAGAGTGACTGTACCCCTGTGTATTGCGTCTTCTTCACCTCCTGAGGCCTCTGTGCGCCATTTGCAAAGTTTCTTTGTGCACAGCCTGGCCCAGGTACCCAGCGCTCCATCCTGTGATGCTCAACTCGCTGAGTTGTTCTCCGGCATCGTGGGACCTTCCTTTGTTGTGCTGCACCAACAGTGTTTTGCACCTCCTTTGTCCCCATGTCCTGGGACTCCTGTCGGTGCTGGCTAGCATCCTGAGGGCTCTCTAAAGTGCTGAGAGCCTCCTATTCCTCTTCACACAGAGATGAGGCCCCCAGGTCCCTCCTAGGTCCAGCCAGCGCCATTTTGATGCAAATTGCACTTTTTTCGTAACCAAGGCTTGTTGGCGACTTCCAACTCTAAATCACATATGCATCCATCATCACGTCGTGGGACAACCTTTGCATCATGCAGAAACCCACTGGCATCTTCCTAGGTTGCATTCCTGCAGTCTTCGTCCCACCGGGGACTCTTCTTTTGCACCCTCTTCTGGGTTGGCAGGGGCTCCTGCCCTTCCTGGAACTTCTTTCAACTTTTGGAATTGGTCCTCTTCTTTGGCAGGTCTCCAGGTCCAGGAATCCAGCAGTTATTGTTTTCAGACTTGGTTGGTTACTGCAATATCCCAATCACGATGTGTAGTGTGTCCTAAGGAAACTTGCTGTACTTTACTCCTGCTTTTCTGGGCTCTGTGTGCGCTGCATTCTGCAGCATGCATAGAAAAAGCAAAATGCCAGACATGAGTGTTTATGTGTTGGAAGGTGTCCCTTCCTGCACATAAACAATCATTTCAAAATTACGCTTTGGCACTTCTGTGTGCGCTGCTTTGTACAGCACACACAGAAGTGCCAAATGGCCATTAGTGATTGTTCATGTGTTAGAAGGGACGCCTGTTTAGCACCAGAGCAGGGTACAACACAGGGGTGTGCTGCATTCAATTAAATAAAGCGCATCCCTGCGCTGTGAAAATGATGGAGCGTGGCACTGTCAATTTTGGTGCAGCGTCCCACTCCGTCATTTTCCTTTAAATATGGGCCTTGGTATTTTAGATGAAGAGATGATATCTATTGATGACCTATTTGGACTTGGTTACTCATGGCAGCAAGTCTGTGAAAATTGTTATTTTTCATTAAAAACAGAAATCAATTCAGAAAGATTTAGCTACTTAACTCTGTAAAATGTTTAGTTTTGACAAATTGTTTAAAGATGCATCACAGAATAATACATGAATTTTTTTTTACTAAGAACTTTTATCAACTTTTACTATAAGACAAACTGGCAAATATATCATCTTAATGCTACAGCAATGCATAACAGATGAAACAAAGTTAGGGCCAGATGTAGCAAACGATTGCGACTCGCAAACGGGCCGAATCGCAATTTGCGACAGTGTAAAATCGGAAATGGGATGCAAAAAGCCCATTTCCGACTCGCAAAAAGCGATGGGACCCGTTTGTGAGTCGCATCCGGTGCGACCCCATTTTGCGACCCGCAAATTGCAAGTCGCAATTTGCGAGTCGCAACCCATATGCAATTGCAACTCGCAAATTGCGACTAGTCGCAAAAAGCCCAGTTTGCATGTCCCATTTACCACTAACTCAGAGCAGGTGGTAACCATTACCAAAGTATAAAAGGGGACCCAGAAGGCATCTGGGTTACTCAAGATGGCAGAGATATACCTGATAGCAGTGAGGAGGAGAGTCTACGCAGCCCAGCAGAGGAGGAGGAGGGGCCACAGACAGGAGAAGATATATAGAACCAGGCAGACTCTTTTTCAGCAAACTGAAGAGGAGATCTATGACAAATACCACCTTAGCAGTGCAGCCATTCTAGAATTAATAGATTTACTGAAACCACAGCTAGAACACAAGACTCTGCGTGGCTTCGCCATCCCTACGCATGTGCAAGTACTATGCGCACTGCACCTCTTGGCCTTAGGGAGCTATCAGGGGGTCATTGCCGTGGCAGGTGGGGTATCCCAAAGTGCAGTGTCAAGGTTCCTCAGGGCATTCCTAGATGCCTTAGTCACGCACATGTCTCACTTCATATACTTACCAAGGAATGAGGCAGAAATTAACAGCACCAAGCTGGACTTTTACCGCATTGCCCACTTTCCTCATGTCATAGGGTGTGTAGATGGGACACACATTCAAATATGCCCCCCTGCTAATCTGGAACACATTTTCCGCAACAGGAAGTGTACCCACTCACTCAACATACAGGTTGTTTGTGATGCCCATTATGTCATCACGGACATCGTAGCTAAGTTTCCTGGCAATACCCATGACTCATACATTTTTAGGCATAGTGGGATACATCAACGCCTGGAACGTGGGGAATTTGGAGACGGTTACCTCCTAGGTAGAGCCACAGACACTTGCAGACATACACACAGGTCACTGTGCACGACTATCTGGACTTCCTAACAGTGTACTTTTGTGCCCAACAGGTGACAGTGCACATGCTCTCAGGCCTTGGATCATGACTCCGTTTTTAACACCCAGAACTGAATCAGAGAGGCAATACAACAGTGCGCATAAGAGGACCAGGAACCTGATCGAGCGCACCTTCGGACTGCTAAAGGCAAGATTCAGATGCCTCCACCGCAGTGGAGGCGCCCTCCAATACACCCCCATTACCGCTTTCAAAATTGTGGTCGCATGCGCCATCCTCCACAACATAGCCACCCGACGTGGGCTACCTCTCACCCCTGCAGACCCAGATCCTGATGATGAAGAGCAAGAACAACCACATCGCCATCATGGGGATAGGAGTCTAGCTAATCAAGGCAGACTGAGACGGGACCACATTGCAACGCAATATTTTGGACGGTACGTGTCAACTCCCACCATACTCACCTATTAACCAAAAACTCCATTTGTTAAGTGGAACAAAAATAACTGTTTTATTAATGTCATGAAGAAACTATATACAAGTTGAAATTGTTAATGGGCAGGAAAATGCCAACCAGTCATGTGGCACATTAACGCCATGTGCCACATTAATCTGTCCTGGCTGTTATCTATGATCTCCTGCCCCTCCTGCCAGCCTGGCTAGTCCCTGCTGCGTCCATGGTGCTGTGCCTACCACTCCTCAGCACCCTACTCTCAGTGGCAGAGACACTGCTCACTGTTGAGCCCTCCTCACTGTCTTAGGGTGTGTCCCCGGTGGCCCTCGACATCTCCCGTGTCTCTATAAGTTCAACTATGTGGGTGAGACGTCCCAGGCCCCTGGCAACATCCCCAGCAAAATGGCCCATCTCTATTTGCAGGCCAACTGTCCTCCTCGACAGGCCTGTTGTAATGATGGCTAGCCTGCCGATCGATGTGGCCATCCTGTCCAGTCTTAGCATTATCTGGCGATCTCTGCGCCGCCCAGCCTCTGCCTGGCCCAGCAGTCCGGCCGCCAGTTCCCTGATGGCAAGGGCAATGTCCCCAGTGTTCTGGCACATCTGGTCCATGCGTCTGTTGAGGTGCTGCATGCTTGCATGGTTGTGTCTAACAAAGCGGTGCAGCACACCACTAATCCTGCCCAATGTTCTGTTCTGCAGGCGCTGACCCCGCAGCAGATGTGCCTCACTGCTGGTTGGAGGAAGTATCCCGGATCCAGATGGTCTTGCCCTGCGCCGCCTGCGCAGCGGTGGCTGCCCTGTGCTCACACCTGTATCCTCCCTGCCTGTTGCTGGGGCAGCTCCTGGCGTGATTGTTGCAGCAGGCGTTACCACTGCAGGAATGCTGCTGACTGCAGGTGGGTGTGCTGGCGGGTCCTGGGGTGTCCTCCTGAGCCTGGGTGGTTGGGGTGTTGGGGGTGTCTGGCTGGAGACCTGTGGGACATGGGGAACACACTGTCAGTGTCTAGTATCTATTGCACAATTCCTAATAAACATTTGCCTTTGAACTGCCTCTTTGACTACATTTCCCATAATGCATCATTCTGGCTTTTTCTACCCTGAAATGGAGCTAATTTGGTTGTGCATGCACCTGTGTACATGGTGGGTGGGGTATGACATTGATAGGGGTACAGGCTTATCACATGGTACTCACCGGTTGATGTGCTGGGCTCTGAGGTGTCCAGGTCCCCAAATCCACACACTGCCTCCTGCTCAAATGTTTCCTCAACCCTTTCTTCAAGGGGTGTGGGTGGTGGCACAGATGAAGGTCCCCCTCCAGTGCCTCTCATCTCCCGGAGCCTTTCTGCCACCCTCTCCTTGGTCCGGGAGCGGAGGTCATACCACCTCTTCTTTATGTCCTCAATTGTCCTGTGGCTCACACCCGGGGAATTAATTTTTTCTTGCATGTCCTGCCAGAGTTTCTTTTTGGTTGCCTCAGGAACAGTGAGGGCTGCTCTCCCAAAGAGCTCGTCATGGTGCTGACAGCATTCCTCAGTCAGCACCTCCAGCTCCCTCTCAGAAAATTTGATTTTTCTTTTTCGTGGGGTTCCCTCCATGGCTGCTGCTGCTTGTTCAGTGTGAAGACTGGCAGTTATAAAAGGGTGTGGTCCTGCCTCCTCCCAGGTGTATTTGTTAACTTCCTGGCTGTGATGTCATCATCATGTGCCAGGAAGTGTTTCCAGAGTGTTCTGGTATGCTTTCTGGAGTGTTCTGCTGCACCTGCAAGCAATTTTGAAGGTAATCGCAATTTGCGACACCCACTCGCTAATTGCGAGTTCGTTTTTTGCACACTCGCAAACAGCGACCTCGCAAACTGCGGACTCGCACACAGCGTTGCGAGTCCGGCTGCGAGTCGCAAAATCGGATCGCTTTTTTTTCTGACATTCCAATTTGCGACTCGCATTTTGCGAGTCGCATCAACTCGCAAAATGCGAGTCGCAATTTTTATTTTTGCTACATCTGGCCCTTAGAAACTAAAATTACAAGATTTTAAAGCTGAACAAATCTCTATTTGTGGTAAAACATATAGGGTCATATTTGTACTCCATTTGCACCGAATTTGCATCATTTTTTACGCAAATTCGACACAAAACTAACTCCATATTTATATTTTGACGTTAGATACTTCTCACGTCAAAATATTGGAGTTTGCACCATTTTTTAGATGCTTGAACCAACCTTGCGTCAATGAGATGCAAGGTAGGCATTTCCATCTAAAAAATGGTACTAACCCTATAGCCCCATATGCATCTCCATGCAAAAGTGATGCACAGGTGGGAGGAGGGGCTAAATAATGGTGCAAAGCTTCGTTTGCACGATTATTTAACCCCTACGTCAGACCAGGCTGTAGGTGACCTATGGACCTATTTCCATGGTTAAATAACATGGAATTGGTTCATAGGTGCCCTTCTTAAGCCCCAGGAACACCCTCACCCACACCAGAGGGCCACAGGAGAATGGGGGACCCCATCCCAGATAAGTATGGTAAGTATAGGTAAGTCATTTATTTTTTTACTTAAAGTGCCATCGGGGGCCCAGCTTGCAGCGCTGCCCTTTCGGATAAGGAACTCCACCATCGCCAGGCTGCCTGGCGGCAATAGCCTGGCATTGGCAGAGTTTCGCCTGTGGCAGTCTCACCATGTACATTATATCGCAGTCCGGACCTCCATGCCATAGGCGGTAATTTCCGCCACCGCTGGCATGGCAGTCCGGACTGCCATGTTCATAATGAGGGCCATAATCTCAGAAATAGAGATAATACAAAAAATGCCTGACAGATATCAATATACTGATACAGACCAATCTTGTTCCTTTCAGGACTCACTAGAAAAATGCAGTGAGAGAGGTGGGTGGTAAGAGCGAAGAACTGAGTACGTGAAACCGAGAAAGGAATCACAACGTTCAACAGAAGTTTCTGTTAACAAAGAAGAGAAACGTCCCCAACAAAAACCCCATGTCAAAAAGAAAAAGGTGGCAGCGGTTACAGTCCAACATCCCACTCAAGAAGAGGGCTCTATTGAGGACCAAGAAGTGGGCATTATCGCTATTAGACAGCTCGGCAGAGGTCACAATAGTTCGCCGGAACCTTCTAGAGCATCTGGAGGTGAAAGCAACTGATGACTTCCTACAAGTTGAAACTGCAGACATGCGTGTCTCCACATCTGATAGGCTGTACAATGTAACGTTACAGTTAGGAGACATTGAGCGCATGATCAACGTGATCTTTTAGGACCGCGTTGTAAACATGTATGATATTCTACTGGCCGAAAGGGATTGGCACCTGAATTTGCTCATACTTACCCATATGGGGAAGATGATATCACACCTTCTTTCTAGACCCTTGTCCCCGAGGAGGTCACAGAGTCCTAGGCCATCGATTGGGCACTGGCGCAGGCACCCACGTTATATCCCAACCACGTAGGATGGGATAAAGATTCCCCCTATCATGTAATCCCTATTAAAAATCAACCACAACCCCAATATCCAATAAAACATGATGCTAAAGCACCCAGGAGGGAAATCCTCACACAACTGGAGTACCAGGGCATAATTCAACCATGTGTATCACCAATGAATAATCCCTTATTCCCAGTAACTAAACTGGACTATTCATACAGAATAGTCATAGACTACAGACATTTAAACAGTCATACATGCACATACGCTATACAAAACTCACATAACACAGCACTCATGAACAACATAGTGTATAAAAAATACAAAACAACACTGGATATTTCCAATGGTTTTTTTCTGCCAAAATATAGCACCTAAGAGTAGAGACTTAACAAGTTTCAGCACACTAGGCTTTCAGAAAAAATTCTGTTGTTTACCCCAAGACTGTTCAAAGCTCGTGTGACTTCAATATTACACAACATTGACCCTGAAGCATTGTACTATGTACATGCTATTTATCTCACGGATGATGAATGCTGCAACACTGAAGACAGGTAGCCCGCATTGTTGGGGGATTTGCTGAGGTTGGATACAAATTCAATTTAAAAAAATCAAAAATAGCCTTCCTTAGCATCCTGTTTTTGGTATATGAGCTATCAAGTGAAGGAAAGAGCCTAGCCCCACGATTCTTGGAAAAATGCGCCAGTTACAACATCCAAATACAATTAAAAATCTCCAATCCCTATTGGGTTTTCCAAATTTTGGCAGAAATTAAATTCCTGATTACACATCACGCATAAAACCTTTATATGACTTAATACATCCTGACTTTTCAAGTAAAATTTGGTCGAAAATACACACATTCTCAGAGCTTTGCAAACAGACATGCTTGCAGCACAGCACCTACACAAAAGGGACAATAAAAAAGATCTGGGGGGTCATTACAACCCTGACGGACGGTGTTAAAGCGGCGGTAAGACCGCAAACAGGCCGGCGGAAAAAAAAGGGAATTACGACCGTGGCAGAAACCGCCAACAAAGACAGCCACTTTAACACTCCGACCGCCACAGCGGTACAGACAAACAGTGCGGCGGTCACCGCCAACAGACAGGCGGGAGACAAAGTACTGCCCACACTATTACAACCCACCAATCCGCCATCTTTTCCGGGGCGGATTCACCGTGGATAAAAACACGGCGGAAACAGCCATTTCAATGGGAAAACGCTCACCTCTACACACTCCACGAGGAAGGAGGGCACCATGGAGCCGGAACTCCAAATACTACAACAGGCACCTCAGGGGGAAGGGAAGGGGAGGCACCTCAGCCGGATGACAGCATCACGCCAGATCCACGAGGGGGCTCCATGCCCATTGATGTATCCTGGGGAGTGCAAACCCACAGTCTCACAAGTCTCTACAGTGGGTGGGTTGCCCACTGTACCATCCTGGGGAGTGCAAAGCCACAGTCTCACAAGTCTCTACAGTGGGTGGGTTGCCCACTGTACCATCCTGGGGAGTGCAAAGCCACAGTCTCACAAGTCTCTACAGTGGGTGGTTTGCCCACTGTACCATCCTGGGAAGTGCAAAGCCACAGTCTCACAAGTCTACAGTGGGTGGTTTGCCCACTGTTCAATCCTGGGGAGTGCAAAGCCACAGTCTCACAAGTCTCTACAGTGGGTGGTTTGCCCACTGTTCAATCCTGGGAAGTGCAAAGCCACAGTCTCACAAGTCTCTACAGTGGGTGGTTTGCCAATTTACCATCCTGGGGAGTGCAAAGCCACAGTCTCACAAGTCTCTACAGTGGGTGGTTTGCCCACTGTTCAATCCTGGGGAGTGCAAAGCCACAGTCTCACAAGTCTCTACAGTGGGTGGGTTGCCCACTGTTCAATCCTGGGGAGTGCAAGGCTACAGTCTCCCAAGTGGATGACAGTCTCCACTGGTTCTGGAGGGGGACTTGTGCCCAGAGTGCTTCATCCTGTTAAGGACTGAGGTAGTGGATGCATGTCTCCACTGGTTCTGGAGGGGGACTGGTGCCCAGAGTGCTTCATCCTGTTAAGGACTGAGGTAGTGGATGCTGTTCTCCACTGGTTCTGGAGGGGGACTGGTGCCCAGAGTGCATCACTCTCCCCGTGACGGTCCCAGTTCCGTCACTGCCCCTGCCGCACATGGGCTAGCGGTGCTTGAGTTGGCGGTGCTTGCCCTGTTCAGCGGTGCTTGCCCTGTTCAGCGGTGCTTGACTTTGCAGTTTCTGACCTGTTCAGCGGTGCTTGCCATGGCTGTCTTTGCCCTGTTCAGCGGTGCTCGACTTTGCAGTTTCTGACCTGTTCTGCGGTGCTTGCTATGGCGGTCTTTGCCCTGTTCACCGGTGCTTGCCATGGCGGTCTTTGCCCTGTTCAGCGGTGCTTGACTTTGCAGTTTCTGACCTGTTCAGCGGTGCTTGCCATGGCGGTCTTTGCCCTGTTCAGCGGTGCTTGACTTTGCAGTTTCTGACCTGTGCAGCGGTGTTTGCCATGGCGGTCCCTCATTGCCCAGCGGGGCTGTGGCTGCCGGGGCCCTCCTGGGCACTGACTCTGGCGGTGGCCTCCTGGCCAGTGACGATGAGACTGCCCTCCTGGGCCCTGACTCTGGCGGTGGCCTCCTGGCCACTGACGATGGGACTGCCCTCCTGGGCACTGACTCTGGCGGTGGCCTCCTGGCCAGTGACGATGGGACTGCCCTCCTGGGCACTGACTCTGGCGGTGGCCTCCTGGCCAGTGACAATGGGACTGCCCTCCTGGGTACTGACTCTGGCGGTGGTCTCCTGGCCAGTGACGATGGGACTGACCTCCTGGGCACTGACTCTGGCAGTGGTCTCCTGGCCAGTGACGATCGGGCTGGCGGTGGCCTCCTGTGCAGCGGGGATGATGGCGGTCTTCTCTGCCGTGTTGCTCTTCCCAGACTTTGGTGCTTTCTTCTGCCCCTTCCCCACCTTGGGAGGAGTCACAGCTGAGTCAACACTCTCCCCGGGACCCTTGTGAGCGGCTTTGCCGGCTGGAGTCTTCCCCCTATCCCGTCGGGCACTGTCCAAATTCTGGTGCTACACAGGGGGGGGGGGGGACTGGCTGTGCTTTGGCTCCGTGTCACACTGGCTGCCCTGGTGCCCAGTGCAGTCCACATACCTCTAACAGGCACCACTGGTACTGGAGATTTTTTGGCTGAGGTGCTAGTACGGGACCTATGAATTGGAGGGGGGGTAGTGGGAAAGAGTTCAAGGTTGCTCAGGAAAAGTTTCTTAGGAACACTGGTACGGGTAGCTGGAGGGGGTCTGGGAGTGGAGGAAGAGGAGGTGGTTGTAGGAGGTGTAACTTTTGATGATTTGGGTGCAGGTGCATGTGGTGGAGGCTGTGGTGAGGTGGATGGATGTTGGGTGTGTGTGTGCCCGCGTTTGTGTACTTTGGGAGGGGGCGTAACAGACACACTGGGAGAGGACACAGGGGACGTGTAAATGGTAGTGTGGGTGGTGAGTGTCGGTGAGCGGGGTGTGACGGTGGGTGTGCTGGTGCGGGTCCTGGTGGCTTTAGTGGTAGTGCATGCAGGTGAGAGTGTAGACAACACTGGGAGGGAGGAGGGAGACGACGAGGAGGGGGACACAGTGGAGGCAGTGGATGTTGCTGTGTCTGTATGTGTGTGATGCTTGTGTGAGTGCCTGTGGGATGTGTGGTGCTTATGTTTGCCTGAGCTTCCCTTGTGTGTTGACGTGTGTGCAGGTTGGTCTGATGGTGTGCTTGGGATAGGCAGAGGTACAGGGGATTGGGTCTGGGTGGAGGAAGTTGGAGGGGGTAGGCTAGAGACAGGGTAAATGGCTGCAATCAGTGCTGAGGCCAGAGATTGCAGGGTTCGATGATGGGCAGCCTGACCAGAATGAATGCCCTCCAGGAATGCATTAGTGTGTTGCAACTCCCTTTCTACACCCTGGATGGCATTCACAATGGTAGACTGCCCAACAGTGAGTGACCTGAGGAGGTCAACGGCCTCCTCACTGAGGGCAGCAGAGGTGACAGGGGCAGGGGCTGAGGTGCCTGGGGCGAAGGTGATGCCCACCCTCCTGGGTGAGCGGGCACAGGGCGAAGGCTGAGGGGCTGCTGGAAAGGCGGTGCTGGTAGGGGGGGGTGGCGGCTGTACCTGTAGAAGTGTGGGGCACAGATTTTGCCGCCATCACAAGGGAGCTCCCATCGGAGGATGAGTCCGTGTCGCTGCTTGCTGATCCGGTGACCGCCGTGAAGCTCCCCTCGCCCTCAGTCCCACTGGTGTATTCAGAGCCCGTGGTGTGGCTCTCCATGGCCATGTGGGATGCAGCTCCCTCGTGCTCCGGTGCCACTGTACCTCCGCCTGATGATGCTGATGCACAAAAGAACAGCTAGAGCACAAAAGGGGGCGGGGACGACAGAAGAAAGACAGGTTGAGTGCATGGCTTACCGCTACCGTTGGCGGACAATACAGACACAGCAGCCCCCTGCACTACACCGCGCTGTTGGGCTCTACTGATGCAGTTCCTGGGATATGGCCTACATGGCTATGGTGGACATCAGCAAACATAGATGACACAGGATCATGTATACCTGTACTTGGCACTCTACAGAGGTGGGGTGGAGTGCCACATGGCCTGCATTATGGAGGGGCCAAGCCTACAGAACTCGCCCTTGCCTAGGGAAACCCACAGCCCTCATCCCCCACCCAGACACCTTCACTGCGCGCAAAGTCAGCTGAATGATGTTGTACTCACCCCCTTGTGTCTGCTGTGATGCCCTCAAGCGCCCATCCAACTCAGGGTAGGCCACCACCAGGATCCGAAACATCAGGGGGGTCATGGTGCGACGGGCACCCCTCCCACGTTGGGAGGCCATCCCCATCTGAGCCTCCGCCGTCTTCTTGCTCCAGCGGCGATTGTCCTCCCATCTTTTCCGGCAGTGGGTGCTCCGTCTCTGGTGGACCCCCAGGGTCCGGACGTCCTTGGCGATGGCACGTCAAATATCCTTCTTCTGGTGGGCGCTGACCTACATGACATGTAGAGGGGCATAAGAGAAGTCATTACCAACTGCACCGTCGAAGTGAGTGGCCCACAACCCTGCCCTTGCCATGTGGCACATGCATTCACAGTCCCTCATGCTCGCAGAACTCTGCCCCCTTCCTTCTTACAACCAGCCCTCTCCACCCAGGCATAGCCCATACAACTTGCACCCTATGTACTCACCTGTTGGTCTGGAGGACCGTAGAGTAGCGTGTACTGGGGGAGGATCCCGTCCACGAGCTTCTCCAACTCCTGTGCAGTGAAGGCAGGGGCCCTTTCCCCAGACGCACGAGCCATTGTCTCTTCCAGACCGAGGTCACAGCAGCACTTGCAGCATAGGTCCTCTCCTGTCGAAGATCAGGTATCGAGTGATTGAACAGATAGAAAATGGCGGTCACGTCCGCGGCGGTGCGTATCATCACCGCCGGTGCACTTCGTCATTGGCTCCTGGGACCCATAGGGTCCAATGTTAACCTATGCAGCATTGCGCAGCGGTCTTCGACCGCCTACTGCGACGGTGTACAACGCCAGCGCAGTTACCTCACATCCCATTGTCCCACTTTAGAGGTCAGGCAGCCGCCATTTCAGGGGCCCATATGGCTTTATTTTCAACTGCGTCACACATACCTAGGCCTGGACTCAAAACACTTACAGACAACTTTTTGGATTATGTTTCGTGTTCTGTGTAGCTGTGGGTACATACCTCTGAGTTGCTTGACTCTGTGGTCGCTGTTGTCCTTCCTAGGCACCATCAGCTGGGACATGTGAGGAGATGGCAGAATCCTCCGGTGTACTGACCGCTGGTGGACCTGTTGACAATGGAGGAGCGACATTTAATCACCACCTACAGGTTTGACCGTGCCACAATCCAGGAACTGTTTCCCCAGTTGGAGTCTGACCTGGTGTCAGCAATCCGCCATCCCACAGGAATCCCCCCTCAAGTGCAGGTGATGTCAGTGCTCCATTTCCTTGCAAGTGGGTCTTTTCAAACAACAGTGGCCATGGCATCAGGGATGTCCCAGCCTATCTTTTTCAACGTGTTGTCCAGATTGTTGTCTGCCCTGCTGAAACACATGAGGAGCTACATAGTTTTCCCTCAGGTGGAGGATTTGGCTACTGTTAAAGGTGACTTCTATGACCATGGACATATCCCTAACATCATAGGTGTCATTGATGGGACCCATGTAGCTCTGGTCCCCCCCACAGGAGTGAACAGGTGTACAGGAACCAGAAGAGTTATCATTCCATGAATGTACAGATGGTATGTTTGGCAGACCAGTACATCTCCCAGGTAAATGCTATGTTCCCTGGCTCTGTGCATGACACCTACATCCTGTGGAATAGCAGCATCCCTTATGTGATGGGTCAACTCCAGAGGCACCGTGTGTGGCTATTAGGGGATTCTGGTTACCCCAACCTGTCATGGCTACTGACCCCAGTGAGGAATCCCAGGACCAGGGCAGAGGAACGCTACAATGAGGCCCATGGTCGGACTAGGAGGGTGATCGAACGCACCTTTGGCCTCCTGAAGGCCAGGTTCAGGTGCCTCCATATGACAGGTGGTTCCCTATTCTACTCACCAAGGAAGGTGTGCCAGATCATCATCGCCTGCTGTATGCTTCACAATCTTGCTTTGCGACGCCAGGTGCCTTTTCTGCAGGAGGATGGTCTAGATGAAGGTGTTGTGGCAGCTGTGGAGCCTGTGGACAGTGATGAGGAGGAAGCAGAGGAAGAAGACATTGACAACAGGGACTCAGTCATCCAGCAATATTTCCAGTGAAACACAGGTGAGAACACTTTCTTGCCTACTACAAGTACTTTCACACTTCTACCTTTATCCTGTCTGTCAATTTCAAGCAGTATTTGGTAACTGAGTTGTACATTTCCATTACGGTTTCACAGGTGTGGTTATCAATGTGTGTCATCTGCTTGCATCCTTCATGGACTTGTGATGTGTGACATAGGTATGTTGACATTACATTTGAGAACGGATTTTGTCACTGTCATAGCTAATACACATTTTCGAAATCAATGCTTCAAGGGTGTTTATTGAAGTGCTAATTATTGGAGAGGATGGTAAAATGGTGATGGGTGATGGTGGAGGAATGTCCATGGCAGAGTCCAGTCCATTAGTCTCACAGGTGCACTGCCCATATGGGCATAGGAAGTGGAGCTGGGGCAGTTCCAATATGGACAGGGTTACAAAGTGGGACAGTGGGATGACAATTAGGGTGGTCTCATTTCTTGGTGGGGGTCTTGCCATCGTGCTCTGTCCTGTTCCTGGATCTCAGGGACCGCTTGCGGGGTGGTTCTCCGTCTGCAGGGGGTGGGGTGCTGGTGTGGTGGTCCTGTGGCGGGGCGTCCTGTCCACTAGTGCCGGCGGAGGTGGTGGGCAGTTCATCGTCCATGCTAGTGTTAGGGGCCCCTTGGAGTGCCACGGTGTCCCTCATGGTGTTCTGTATGTCCTTCAGCACCCCTACGATGGTGCCCAGGGCGGAGCTGATGGTTATGAGTTCCTCCCTGAACCCCAAATACTGTTCCTCCTGCAGGCGCTGGGTCTCCTGAAACTTGGCCAGGACCGTAGCCATTGTCTCCTGGGAGTGGTGTTATGCTCCCATGATGTAGGATAGGGCCTTGTGGAGAGTGGGTTCCCTTGGCCTGTCCGCCCCCTGTCGCACGGCAGCCCTCCCAGTTCCCCTGTGTTCCTGGACCGTGTGCCCACTACCACTGCCCCCAGGTCCCTGTTGTTGTTGGGGTGGTGGGTTATCCTGGGTTCCCTGTAGTGGTGGACACACAGCTGATTGACGTGTCCTGGGGACGGAGGTATGGGCCCGCTGGGTGGGTGCTGTGCTGGTGTTTCCAGAGGGTGGAAGGTCTGTGTTGGGCTGTGCCTGTGCGAGGGGAACCGACTGTCCCGAGGCCCACGATGGTCCGGGCTGGTCATCTGGATCCAGTTGGCCAGAGCTACTGTCATCACTGTGGCCCTCTTCTGTGGGTGGGGTAGAGATGTCTGGACCCTCCTGTCTGGTGACGTTAGGTAGTGGTCCTGCAGGGGTGTAAAAGCATGATTATTGCATCTGTGTGTGTCATGGTGTGCAATGGGTGGGTGAGCGTGTACCCCCGTGCTAGCATTCCTGTGTGGGGGCTTGTGTGATGATGGTTGGGGGGGTGTTATGGGTAAGTGCAGTGGGCATGCTTTAGTGAGGGGTGACCATGCTTTGTTGTGTCATGCAGGGCTTGGTGTTGGGATGGGTGGTTTGTGTTATTAGTACATTAGTGAGGAGTTGGAGTGATAGGGGAGGGGGTGAGGGTGGGGGTGTGTGATAGCATGCAGGTAGGGTGGGGGATATGATAGTTAAGATTTGACTTACCAGTGTCCATTCCTCCACCGACTTCTCCGAGGCCCTCAGGATGCATAATGGTCAAGACCTGCTCCTCCCATGTTGTTAGTTGTGGGGGAGGAGGTGGGTGTCCGCCGCCAGTCCGCTGAACCGCAATGTTGTGCCTGGAGACCACGGAACGCACCTTCCCCCGTAGGTCGTTCCACCTCTTCCTGATGTCCTCCCGATTTCTTGGGTGCTGTCCCACTGCGTTGACCCTGTCGACTATTCTTCGCCATAGCTCCATCTTCCTAGCTATGGAGGTGTGCTGCACCTGTGATCCAAATAGCTGTGGTTCTACCCGTACGATTTCCTCCACCATGACCCTGAGCTCCTCCTCCAAGAACCTGGGGTGTCTTTGCCGTGCCATGGGGTGGTGTAGGTGATGTGTGGGGTGGTGTATGTGGTGATGAGTGTGGTGATGTGTAGTGGTGTGTGGTGTTTTGTGCGTGGGTGTTGTGTGGGTGATGGTGTTGTGTGCCTCTGTGTGGTGGGGTTGTCTATGCTGTGCTCTCTCTCTGGCCTTCATCAATAATTTTTGGTCGTAGGGGTTTGTGGGTGATGTGGGTGTCTGTTTTATATTGTGTTGGGTGTGTGGGAGTGGTGTTTGTATATGGATCAGGTGTGTGTATTTTGAATTGTCCAATGTGGCAGTGTTTTGGAGATGTGTGTGTATTTCGAGCGTGGCGGTGTGTACCGCCAATGGAATACCGCGGTTGAAAGACCGCCGCGTGGATTTGTGGGTCGTGATAGCATGGGCGTGTTTCTGTTGGCGTGACGGTGGAGTATTTGTTTTCGCCAGTTTATCACTGACCTTTGGTGTGGCGGACTTGTGTGGGTGTCTGAATTTCGGCGGATTCCGAGATGTGGGTCATAATACCTGTGGCGGAATTCCGCGGCCGCGGCGGTGTATTGGCGGTCTTCTGCACGGCGGTAAGCGCCTTTTACCGCCAATGTTGTAATGACCCCCCTGGTCATCAGAGTAATTGCTGGTGCAATTGGTTTCACTTATGTAACTTTCAATGAGGGTGAGACAGTCCTGATTGCATACAAATCACATTTGTATTCAGCAGCAGAACAACGCTTTGCTCCCACTGAGAAAATTGTCGGAAAATTGACAGATGGCTGTCACTAAAGAAAGACCACTAGCCCAGGGGAAACACATTATTGTTGTCTCTCCAATTCCAACCCTTGAGGATGTTACCAAAGCCAGCGTTTCAAACACTAAAGCATTACATCCATGTTGGATTCAATGGGCAACATCTTCAACAGACACTGATGTGGACTACATTTTTTACCCAAAATTACAAACTCAAGAAGTTTTGCAATATGAACTAGAATACCCAGTTCCAGCAAATACATTGCCTATTTATCAATATCAAAGAGTCATGTACACCGATGGCTCAGCACAACCTCCAATTGGCACAAAACATCAGTACTCCACTGCTTGCACAGTTGTAAGTGGCTATATGGAGGATAATAAGTTTTGCCCCCAACATACATACACGTAAACTCTAGGGGATTGCACAGCACAACTAGCAGAACTGAAGGCTTTGGTGATGGCACTGGAACATACGGATCCTACAAAGTTAACACTGATTGTTTGTGATTCGTACTACTGTGTCCAGTCTTTCAATGAATACTTGCATTACTGGCGCCAGAATGGGTTCAGAGATTCTAAAGGCAACACCATCAAACACAGACTTCTGTGGGGGAAAGTAGCGGATCTGAAGGAAATGTTACCAAACGTTCATGTTGTACATACAGTTGGACACCAGCGCATTGGAATACACGTTGCTGGAACTACACTGGCTGATGAAGCCGGCAAATCATCAGTAGCTACGGCTGCTGTTGCTGCCGTCTCCCGTCTGGAACGAAACCGGACAATGACATATGGGCTGCCGCGAAAGCCACGGCTGGAGGCACGCCCTATCCAAAAGCATTTCCTGCTAAATATTCCTACCAAATGGGAGGCTGCCTAGACACCGAAGTAAAGATACCTGGCATGGGGGTGCGAGTAATTCCCAACAAAGACATGAGATCAGCATTGATTAAAGCAGCTCATGAGGGGGTTGCATCAGCCCATGCTGGTGTGGTGGCTACAACAGCATTATTGCAAGCATGTTATTGGTGGCCAGGTCTATACAAACAGGCCAAGCAGTATGTCCTTTGTTGAGACATCTGCCAACAAATTAAGGGTTCCACCGTCAAACACCCACATCAGACACCCCTCCTAATTTCCAACAAACCATTACAATGTGTGTACTTGGACCATTGTGGTCCCCTAACACCAGACAGTGCATACAAATACATCTTAGTCTCTGTTTACTCTTGCTCCAGATTTCTATGGGTGTGGCCACAATGCTCATCTGACGCTCAGATTGTTATTAAAGATTTGTGCGTCTTTATCGGTACATATGCAGTTGCTGCTTTCCACTCGGACCAGGGCCCTGCTTTTGCCTCAAGGGCATTCAGGGACGCCATGGCTTTGTTAGGGGACCAACTCCATTACTCATCTCTATTTCATCCAGATGGAAATAGTGTTGTGGAGTGACAAAACCGTGGTTTAAAGCAGTCCTTAACAGCCAGAGTCTTAGGTACAGGTCGTAGTTGGCTTAATCACCTGCATGGAGTCCAGAGAGCACTTAATAATCTGCTGAGAAGGTCCCTGGGGGGTCGTACTTTATACAAGTGCCTGTTTGGAACTCAAATGTATGTTCCAGATCTTAATGGTCCTGGCGTGGAGGTGGCAAAAACACCTTTTCACATAAATGAATGTGTCACTGTCTTGCAGGAATTACAGCAGTTCCATGAGTACAACGCTTCTGCCAGTGCTGCCTCCACCGGAATTAAGGATGTACCAATAACACCTACAGGCTGGATTCCTAAAGTTGGGGAACTAGTATATGAAAAGGTCACAGTGAAAAAGAAGTTTGGCCCTTCTTTTCGTGCACCGGTCCCAGTCTTGGGAATACACTGTACAAGAACCATCATTCTACCACCATTGGCTGGTGCCAAAGAAAATTATTTTGTATCTATCGACAATGTCAAGTTACACAATGTGGCTGATCCTACACAGCAGACCAAGAGGAGCAGTCACGACTGGTCAAGAAGTCCCTCTACAAGTTTTGAGCAGCAATGCTGACTCCTCTCCGAGCTTGGGGAGGGTGGAAAATGATCTTGCATTAGTTCCACTAACATCTGTTACAACAAACAATACAGAAGTTACTGATCGATTTGACACAACTTCAACACAGACGGATGGTGTCATTTTCTATGAACCACCACGGGAGACCCCTACCAGTTCTCCTTCCACAAATACGACTCCAGTTATTGCACGAACTGCTTCTGGATACTTTGCCGACGTCAACAACACTTTTTGGGACTCATTTGCCTCTTCTACATCTGAACTGCCTAAAACACATAGGGGGTCATTATGACCCTGGCGGAAGGCGGAGAAGCGGCGTTAAGACCGCCAACAGGCTGGCGGTCTTTCCTCAGCGTATTATGACCATGGCGGTTACTGCCATGGTCATCCGCCGGTTCTCCATTCCGCCCGCCAGCGGTATTTTGACCCGGCTTACCGCCGTAGATTTCCTGCGGTTTGAACCGCCATGAAATCCATGGCGGTAAGCGCTATCAGTGCCAGGGAATTCCTTCCCTGGAACTGATAGAGGTCTCCCCACCCCCACACCGACTCCCTCCCCTACACCCCTCACCACCCCTGCCACCCCCAAAGGTGGCAGGACCCCCCTCCCCACCCCGACTCCCAACATCACACACACATACTCACCCGACACGCACGCAGGCACCACCAACACACATACACGCACACACACCGACATACATACCAACATCCACACACACAGTCAGACACGCACACCCACATTCAAACATACACGCACACATCCATACAGCCATACCTACAGACATACACGCACTCATTCCCATACACACAACGCCCCTGCAAGCATACACGCACTCACACACCCCCTCTACATACACACACCCCCCCCCCATGCACTCACACAACACCCCCCTGCCCCCCTCTCCTCACGGACGATCAACTTACCTGGTCTGACGATCCCGGGAGGGGACGGGAGCCATGGGGGCTGCTCCGCCGACACCACACCGCCAACAGAACACCGCCACGGCGAATCACAGGACGTGATTCGCTGGGCGGTGTCCTGTTGGCGTGGCGGTGGAGGTGGAGCAACCTCCACTTCCCTGCCACCCGCCAGTATGGCTGTTGGTGTCTCTCCATCCGTAAAAGGACAGAGTGCTGCCAACGGTCATAATAGGCCGAGCGGCAAACCACCACCACTGGCGGTCTTCCGCACGGCGGTCCCTCAGCGGTCTGGAAAAAAGACCGCTGAGGTCAAAATGACCCCCATAGGCTGGTAAACTGGCTTAAAACAAATTACTTTATTTTCCGATGGAACTATCTGAGGCTTTCCTTGACTGTAGTAGCTTTCCTCCTTTGGATTGGCTTTGTCATAACATTCTTTCTATTAATCCATGGTCATTTTCTTCCTGAAAGATCTACAGTTGAACTGGTGGATGAGGTACTAAAAAAAAGATATTTCTTCTCAAAAGGTAGAAAGAGACTTCTCTTTCGGGACCATTTTTGCTATACCAATTCCTGACGGGATTGTTTGGGATAAAGTCATATTTGATATATATGGCCTAACGGAGGTCATTCAAATACCATATGTGTCTAACTTTCAATGAATGATGTAATAATATCTGGAGCTGTTTCTGATGACTGGGATGTGAAAACAGTTGATTCTACGATGACTGAATTGCAGTATTTTACTGTTTTTGAAAGTAAGGATGTTTATCAATCTAAATAGAATTATGGTGATATGTTTTGCTATAATTATTATGTGCACTATTACATTCACAGAGCAAGTACCCCAAAGACTATTTTTAATTACACGCAATGGGAACATTGTCCAACTCCACCACAAGGGAGTTCTAAAACATATTCGGAAAAGTATGAATATTTTTCTGGGCACAATGTTAAAAATGCTGAATCATATTATTTTAAATTGCCATCAATGGAAAATGTACATATATTATTGACAGATACTAAATTCATTTATTCAGATTCCTTTGTTTCCTGGTTGGCTATAGAAGGCTGTGAATATTGGCTGAAGTCGATTGACATAAAAAGTGTGTGAGGAACAAGAAATTGGCAAATATATTTTTAAATGAAACTGTACAACAAACAAGTTGCTAAGGCCTAGCAAAAATTAAGGGTTTGAATGCGCCCAGTATTCCTGCCCCAGCAAAATTTTACAAATGGCACAAGTATATAAATATAACTGAAGATCAGCTTGAAGAATGGGTCCAGAATGGCACGTTTAATGCTTCACTGTCACGTCCTGGCGGGTGGTCATTTCGGCCAATAGATACAAATGTGTGTCATAAACATTTCATAAACTCCACGTTTTTTTTTTAGAACAAGTAGGCAGGACCCTCACTTTGTGTCATCCGAACATGCGGGTATAGTAACAACATACAGTGTAGGGAAACTGCCAGCAATGGTTGAGGAGTTCCTCACTAGATGCTGTTAGAGAACACCTCAGTCTCCTTTCTAATAACACTGATTTACAGGACTTCCTGTTAGGCCCCAGAAAACAACGCAGAAAGCACTTCTTTTACGCAGTATATAATGAAATTTGGAAGCTTTCCCAACAAGAAGCTGCTGCCCGGTTAAGGCAAATAGATCAGGAAAATGTACAGAAGACATTAGCTGTTGTAGTTAATGGGATTAATACCCTGTCAGACCAGATATACACCTTAAAAAACAAAATTTTGTCTGCAATAGACACAAAACAAAGTGATATGTCTTTGTTACACCATGGACAGAGTCAACTACGGTCCATTATGCAGTTGTGTTGGACACTTCAAACACTGAAGGCAGGTCTTGTTCCCTGGCAACACGTTAGCACAAGGGACATATTTTCCACATTTAATTTAACGCGACAACAACAACTAATGGCTAAGAAAGAATCGACTTATGTCATGTTAAACATCGAAAAGTTTGAAAAGTTGCCGTTTACCATGGCTGAAATACCTTCTGCTGAGTGGTTAATACATGGGGTCATTAATCTGCCTATTTCAACACTTCAATTCATGTCCTACTTAAAAGACATTCCAGTAGGCAGATATGAAAGTCTAGGATACATCCATGAGGTGTTGGAGCTGCCCTTCTCGTACAAATGTCTCAGTGGTATGAAGGAGGTCTTTCCTAGCGGTAGCGAATGCAAGACTTCTGTCAGCCATTCAATGGTATGTAAACAGCTGTCCTTGCACAGGACGTGTAACGTTTCGGCAGTGAACTTGGCTTGTTTTCTGAAGGGAGTTACAGTCCCCTTGAGCGACAGAGGCACTTGTACAATAACATGACTTGACCTAAATTGATCAAAAAGTATTACAGAGTCAGTGTTCTATAGCCAAAACCTAATTACGTGTATTTCTAGAAAATATTATCAAAATGAAATGCGTATAAACTTCAACAGAAATTCCAATGCTCTGTGATGAAATATTAGTCCAGGTCCAAATCAATGAAGATACGTTGTGTATCTTGTTCCAATCTATTTCATGACCAAATCGCCAAATTCCAAATCGTTAAATCTGTGCTCGACAATGTTCTCCATGTGTGTCATCCAAATTGATTCTCATATATTTTCCATGCGTGTCATTCAATTTGGTCCTCACCGTTCATTTAAACCTCACATCCAACATCGCAGCCAACACGTGTTTCGTCGGGGTTTCGCCAATGACTTCATAAGGGCTGCAACTGTATAAGTTCTAGTCAATTAAATCTGAATCAGTTATCAAAAATATATGAATAAATGGAAATCCACCACCAGTTCACCAAAGGGTGGGATGGATAATTTTTGTAGCATTAGTAAACATGCATGTTCAGGCATGTTAGTGCCATATAATCATATCCATTTTTGATTCTGTGAATCATTGAGTCATTTAGAAATCGTGATGTTAATATAGATTTGTGGGGAATGCACAAAAGCTGTCTAATATAGGGAGACCAAAACTTAATTCACCACACCTTCTGAACCATAGGGTAACCTCAAACTGTAGTGGTCCTCTAATAGACCCAGGTGTTGGAAAGAAAAACCACACAAAATCCAGTTTCTTACCTGTATATTGCTGATACCGTATTACTACCGTAATTCAAATGTTGAAAATAACAACTCTTTAATACTGTAACCATATGTATTCAGCTTACTAAACTCGCCTGTCCTAGTGTGTATACCATCTGTCAAGCAATAACAATACATATCAAGTAATTTACCATGTATACCAACTAAGTCTAACCAACCTAAACACTTAACCCCCTATGCCAAGTACTCAACAGCACTACGATTATCCAAAGAAAACATGTCTGCAATGCTAATTGTAATACTTGCTTTCCAAACGAGTGTTTACGTCTTATTCCCAACACCAATCAAATCATCCCCCACGCTCAAACTTTCAAAAATACATCACTATGTTATAACACTTACCCAATGAATCATTCCATGTGTATGTGCCGTGACGGAGTTCCAATTCAAAAACGTATTATGCTGGGTACGAGTACGCGTCCAGCTGATCTATCTGCACTCCCGCCTCCGTCTGTGTCTCCACTAATAATAATGAAAAACAGACTGCACACTCGTCCAGTCCTTCCAAATATCATGCTACTTTCGGAGTGTATGCCCATGGAGATAGAAAGGGGACTACAAACACGGCAGCCATCTTAAGGGTAAAAATCACGCGATCTCGTTAAAGACAAACCCTTTCAGAACAATAATCAAATTATGTTTGCCAAGTGCCCAGAAAAAAAAGGATCACCCGATCATATTAGTTGTGAAGCAACAGTATTGAGAGAAAGGGTATTTAAACAACGAACAAAATAATTCTGATGCAGGTGAATATTAAGTATGAATGTTCAAAGATCAAATCTGTTAATAGTGTGCACATATTATCATTCAATTTAAGCGTTAGAAACATATAGCCACTCTATGAATAAAGTTGGTTTTTCACTGGAAAAAATAATAAAATCGATGTGCCAAATATTCAAAGAGACAAAGATTATATCATAATTACCATATGCAACAAACATATTGTTTGGTATTCTTAACAGAATTACAAAATATAGGTTTTTCTACATTTTGTTACCATAAACATATTGTTTGGTGTTCTTTAGAGAATTATAAAATATGGGTTTTTCTACATTTTGTTGCCATATTGCAATTGTCCATATTAGGCAAGTACTTGCATGTACAAATCACATATAAATCCATATTCATCATACTCATGTGGTGCCTATTAGATAATTGAGCAGAAAACTATCCACATGGGAAAACTTCAAACCCAACCAATAGATGTACCGAATATTGGATAGTTCGGAACCCCAAATGTGTTCCTGTTAATTACAGCATCTGATGTTATACGTTGCTCATTCTAATCACCTAAAAAATATTCAAGTTCCCTATCCGTGTTGGGACCTGTTTCAACAGCTCTCAAACGTAGTATCCATAATGTCTCTTTCCTTCTTAAGGCCAACTCTCTGCTAACCCCCCCCCTTGGATCCAATCCTATGTGGTCAATACCAAAGAATTCAAAAGATTTGCGTAATCCTTGCGACTCACAAGACATAATGGGGGTTATTCTAACTTTGGAGGAGTGTTAATCCGTCCCAAAAGTGACGGTAAAGTGACGGATATACCACCAGCCGTATTACGAGTTCCATAGGATATAATGGACTCGTAATACGGCTGGTGGTAAATCCGTCACTTTTCCGTCACTTTTGGGACGGATTAACACCTCCTCCAAAGTTAGAATAACCCCCAATGTGTGCTACCAGTGGATATCTATGATCTTCATGTCCAAGTGCCCTTGCATGTTCTCCAATCCTCGTTCTTAATGGACGAATTGTGCTACCAACATAATAGCGATTACATTTGCAAGAAACAATATATATCACATATGACGTTCCACAATTCATATTTGCTCTTATCTTGTATGTCTTGCCTTAGTTGTCTGTGAATTCAGTTCTTTTACGGCTTGCCCATTTACATAATCCACAATGCCCACAATTGCGAAAACCTGTTGTAAGGGCAGTAAGCCAATCCTCCTTAATATGCATTGAGGGATAACTCAGACACAAAATACATTTCAGGGATTTACCCCTTCGGTACGTGATTTCAGGTTTGATACCAATAATACCTTTCAAGGTATTATCTTGTAGCAAGATATGCCAGTGCTTATGAATAAACTTGCGCAATATTCTTGAGTTCTCTGTGTAATCTGTTATCAATCTAACCTTTCCTTGCTCACTACAAGTATCATGTTCCTTGGGCTTCAATGTATCCTCCCTACGGATATGCTTAACTCTCTGTTTTGCATTATTAATAATGTTCTTAGGATATCCCCGTTGTGCAAACCGCTGACACATATTCTCAATACATGTTTCAAACTCCTCATCCTTACTACAATTGCGTCTCGCCCTAATAATTTCACCATATGGTATCGCAGAGATTTGATGATGTGGGTGGGCGCTTGTAGCATGTAACATGGAGTTGCAGGCGGTTGCTTTTCTGTATAGCCTACTGTGAATGCTGTTATTTTCGATGTATAATTGTACATCCAAGAAATCAATGCAATTGTTGCTATATTGATAAGTGAATCTCACATTCATGTCATTCAAATTGAGATATTTGCAAAACTCAATTAATTGCTCCACACTCCCTGTCCAAATCATGAGGCAATCGTCAATGTAATGACTCCAGTATAAAATATCCGTGTGCCATTTGGCGGCGTCTGGGCCCCACACCCACCTTTCATCAAACCAACCCATGAACAGGTTGGCGTAAGAGGGGGAAAATCTTGAGCCCATCGCCACACCCTATTTCTGTCTATACCAATCCCTTTTGAAAAGAAAAAAGTTATTGTTAAGAATCAACTCTATCATGTCTAGTATCATCCTTGTATGTTCCCATAAGGTGACTGATTTCCTATTGAGAAACAATTCAACAGCCTTCAGGCCCAGATCATGTTTTATACATGTGTACGAAGAGACAACATCTAAAGTAACTAACATCATGTTCATGTCCCAGTCAAAGTCACTCAAAATGCTTAAAATGTGTGTGGTGTTTTTAATATATGATGGAAGATTGTTGACCATAGGTTGCAGAAACACATCAACATACTCTGATATTCTTTCCGTGGGCCCAGAGATTCCCGAAATAATGGGTCTCCCTGGTGGGAACAGTAGTTCCTTGTGTATTTTCGGCAGGGTGTAAAGACACGGATATCTAGGTCGATCCACCACAATATATTGATATTCATCTTTATGGAGTAATCTTTGCTCATGCCAATCTTTCAATTTTCTCTGAATCATATTAGTTAAACCCGGAATCGGGTTATACGTGAGTTTCTCATAGCACCGTACATCTTGTAACTGCGTGGCGATTTCTTTTTCGTAATCCTCCTTATTCATTATCACCACATTACCTCCCTTGCATACTTGCCTGATCATTATTTTATCATTTTGCTGGAGTTCCTTAAGAGCCTTCTTTTCCCCATGACTCAAGCTGTGGAAGGTGTAATGTGGCTTGGCCTTGTCTAGATCCCTGCAGACTAAATCAAAAAATATATCCAGATTGTTGTTACCTATGAACTTGGGTACCCATCTTGACTTTTTTCTGAGACCACTACTAATACTGATATTGTGCGTTATGTTCAAGTCACCCAACACCTGTGAGAAAATAATTGGAAATTCCTCATGTTCAGAAATGGATAGTAATGTGGCAGTATCTTGAATATCTTTAATTGTGAACTCATTTAAATCAAGACCCTGTGACAAATTGTCTCTGTCAGGTGTATCAATAGGAATAAGTGTAAAGTATTTTTTCAGTTTTAATCTGCGAATTAATTTGAAAAGGTCTATTTTCAATTTATTAATGTCCCCTTGATCTGTGGGACAAAAATGTAATCCTTTTCCCAACAATGTTCTCATGTCAGTCTTAAGATTCATGTTTGATAAATTGACAACATTTATTGAATCAGTTATACTTTGATTCAAACACGTTTGTCCCAAGATATCGTTTTCATGCCTGTTTTTTCTGTTCCGTTTCCCCCCCGCCTGCCCCTTCTAAACCTACAGTATTTTGCCTCTTTTTTCTCTGGTCACAATTGCTCTGTTTGATCCTCATGAGCTCTTGTAAAAAACCTCTGCCAGTAGATGGACCTTGTAGTGTGCTACCCACACCACCTTCAATATCACTCTCATTAGATGCCTGAGCACTTGCAGATGTAGAACCTGAAGTGATGGAGGACTGTGATTCCTGCCTATTCAAATTAGACTGTACCAGATGGTCGTACTTTCTCACAAAAGTAAGGCCCGTATTTATACTTTTTGACGCTAAACTGCGCTAACGCAGTTTAGCGTCAAAAAGTTTAGCGCCGGCTAGCGCCATGCGGGCGCCGTATTTATTGAATGGCGTTAGCCGGCGCTAGCAGACCGGCGCTGCCTGGTGTGCGTTGAAAAAAACCACGTACACCAGGCAGCGCCGGCGTTGGGGAAAATGGCGTTAGGGCGTCTTAAAAATGGTGCAAGTCAGGTTGACGCTAAAAAATCGCCTCCACCCTATTTGCGCCATTTTTAACGACGCCCAGACGCCATTTACATGACTCCTGTCTTAGTAAAGACAGGAGTCATGCCCCCTTGCCCAATGGCCATGCCCAGGGGACTTATGTCCCCTGGGCATGGTCATTGGGCATTGAGGCATGTAGGGGGGCACAAATCAGGCCCCCCTATGCCAAAAAAAAATATAAAAAAAATAAAAAATTATACTTACCTGAACTTACCTGAATGTCCCTGGGATGGGTCCCTCCATCCTTGGGTGTCCTCCTGGGGTGGGCAAGGGTGGCAGGGGGGGTCCCTGGGGGCATGGGAGGGCAGCTGTGGGCTCATTTTGAGCCCACAGGTCCCTTAACGCCTGCCCTGACCCAGGCGTTAAAAAGAGGCGCAAATGCGGGGTTTTTTGCCCCGCCTACTCCCGGGCGTGATTTTTGCCCGGGAGTATAAATACGACGCATTTGTGTCGCAGTCATTTTTTTGGACGGGAACGCCTACCTTGCATCTCATTAACGCAAGGAAGGCGTTCACGCAAAAAAATTACGCTCTTTCCTCATACTTTGGCACTAGACGCGTCTAACGCCAAAGTATAAATATGGCGTTAGTTTTGCGCCGAATTTGCGTCGAAAAAAACTACGCTAATTCGGCGCAAACGGAGTATAAATATGCCCCTAAATACCCTCCCTGATTCGTAGTCCCTTTCATCTCTTTTTAACTTCCTTGCCTTACGCTGAGTAATTTCTTTTTGGAATTGAGAAAGGATCTCCTCCAAAATTTTGTAATTCTTCTCTGTAGCCTCAGGGAGATTAAGCTCCTTGATTTCTGCCTCAAGTGTAATGATTTCCTGTTGTAATCTAGAGACCTTTCTTTCCGAGTTAATAATGAGACTGTCCATAAGCTTTAATGAACTGGAAGTTAGGGCCAGATGCAGGAAGAAAGCAAATTGCGACTTGCAATTTGCGAGTCCGTGCGACTCGCAAATTGCAAGTCGCAATTTGCTATGCAGAAAGGTGTCTCAGACACCTTCTGCAAATCGCAATGGGGTCGCAAAGACCCACCTCATAAATATTTATGAGGTGGGTCGCAGTTTGCGACCCCATTGCGAGTATAGGCACTCGCTAACATGGAGGCCTGCTGTAGTCAGCAGGCCTCCATGTTAGCGACCTGCTTTTAAATAAAGCATTTTTTTTTTTTTTTTTTAAATGTAGCCCGTTTTCCCTAAGGGAAAACGAGCTGCATTTCAAAAAATCCGAAACCTTTTGTTTCGGTTTTTTCAGGGCAGGGAGTGGTCCCTTGGACCACTCCCTGCCCTGAAAAAATGTTTTGGGGTCCATTCACAAAGGGGAAGGGGTCCCATGGGGACCCCTTCCCGTTTGCGAATGGGTTACCATCCACTTCAAGTGGATGGTAACTGCGACTCCATTTGCGACCGCATACGCGGTCACAAATGGAATTGCATACCATTGCGAATCGCAAATAGGAAGGGAACACCCCTTCCTATTTGCGATTCGGAGATGCATTTTGCGAGTCGGATCCGACTCGCAAAATGCATTTCAACATAGCAAAGTGGCTTTTGCGAGTCGCAAACGGCGTTTTTCGCCGTTTGCGACTCGCAAAACCCTTGCTACATCTGGCCCTTAGTTCCTTGTCCCAAAGAGCCAATAGATCTGAATCAAGATCATCGTATGTTGGAAAAATTTGAGATTGTAAGCCCCGTGGAATACGGTTGAGCTTGAAATATTGTTTAAGCATCGCTCCATCCCACCACTTAGAGAGTTCATTATTGTCTTTAACGAGATCGCGTGATTTTTACCCTTAAGTTTGCTGCCGTGATTGTAGTCCCCTTTCTATCTCCATGGGCATACACTCCGAAAGTAGCGTGATATTTGGAAGGACTGGACAAGCGTGCAGTCCGTTTTTCATTATAATTAGTGGAGACACAGACGGAGGCGGGAGTGCAGATAGATCAGCCGGACGCGTACTCGCACCCGGCATAATACGTTTTTGAATTGGAACTCCATCACGGCACATACACATGGAATGATTCTTTGGGTAAGTGTTATAACATAGTGATGTATTTTTGAAAGCTTGAGCGTGGGGGATGATTTGATTGGTGCTGGGAATAAGACATAAATACTCGTTTGGAAAGCGAGTATTACAATTAGCATTGCAGACATGTTTTCTTTGGATAATCGTAGTGCTGTTGAGTACTTGGCATGGGGGTTAAGTGTTTAGGTTGGTTAGACTTAGTTGGTATACATGGTAAATTACTTGATATGTATTGTTGTTTTTGCTTGACAGATGGTATACACACTTGGACAGGCGAGTTTAGTAAGCTGAATACATATGGTTACAGTATTAAAGAGTTGTTATTTTCAACATTTTAATTACGGTAGTAATACGGTATCAGCAATATACAGGTAAGAAACTAAATTTGGTGTGGTTTTTCTTTCCAACACCTGGGTCTATTAGAGGACCACTACAGTTTGAGGTTACCCTATGGTTCAGAAGGTGTTGTGAATTAAGTTTTGGTCTCCCTATATTGGACAGCTTTTGTGCATTCCCCACAAATCTATACTAACATCCCGATTTCTAAATTACTCAATGATGCACAGAATCAAAAACGGATATGATTATATGGCACTAACATGTCTGAGCATGCATGTTTACTAATGCTACAAAAATCATCCATCCCACCCTTTGGTGAACTGGTGGTGGATTTCCATTTATTCATATATTTCTGATAACTGATTCAGATTTAATTGACTAAAACTTATACTATTGCAGCCCTGATGAAGTCATTGGGGAAACCCCCGACGAAACACGTGTTGGCTGCGAGGTTGAATGTGAGGTTTAAATGGAAGGTGAGGACCAAATTAAATGACACGCATGGAAAATATATGAGAATCAATTTGGATGACACACATGGAGAACATTGTGGAGCACAGACTTAACGATTTGGAATTTGGAGATTTGGTCATGAAATAGACTGGAACAAGATACACAACGTTCTTTTTGAATCTTCATTGATTTGGACCTGGACTAATATTTCATCACAGAACATTGGAATTTCTGTTGAAGTTTACATGCATTTCATTTTGATCATATTTTCTAGAAATACACGTAATTAGGTTTTGGCTATAGAACACTGACTCTGTAATACTTTTTGATCAATTTTGGTGAAGTCATGTTATTGTACGAGTGCCTCTTGTCGCTCATGGTTTGAAGTTGTGGTTTTTGCACACAGTTAGCACTTAGGGGTGGGGTCCTTCGAGGGTGCACCGTTTGAGGACATTTTCTTTATTTAATATTTACCTCATAGCCCAGAGCGCCAAATTCTCTTAGTAGAGTACACCCGCACGGAGCTAGAAAGTTACAGTCCCCTTGACTAGACCTGCATTACAGGTGCTCTCAAATGGCAGCTATGTTCTCCTCAATAGCGAAAACTGTTGTGGGATGCAAGCTGAAATAGTTTATGTTGTTCGGTCTCTAAGATTGGTACATGCTGCGGGAACATACTTTTTCCTCCCACAAGACAAAGGGGAGTAGCTAAGATTTGGCCCCATATTGCTACTTCTAATGTCAATTTTGACAAGTTGAGCAGACTCGAGGCTTTATTGTTCCAAAAACATGTGGTGCTTACATCTGCATGCGAGACCTACGCACTTCAGGTGGCAATGTCATCAGCAGAGATACAGTGCCTTTTAAGTACTATCTTTCCGAGACACTTTGGTGAGCTCGTGGGACAGATATTTAATGCATCCAGTACTATTGGAATCGCAAATTTCTTTAAGGCTGTTGGTTCTGGTTTGGTTCACACCTTCTCCTCTATATTTGGTTTAATACCATCAGCCATCCACTCAATATTCTCCAGGATTTTCGGGGGATTTTCGATAACTTTGGCTATAATAGGTACCATTTTGCTATTGTTACTTTTTCTGTACAATGGCTGTCCCGTCGCAACAAGGAAGACTGAAAGCACTCCTACCAGCGCAACTGTGTCGTAAACGCATGATGCACTACTTTGGAGCATCACTCCTGGAACAATTGGAGTGTGATTGGTCTCTGTCATTCAGACTGGTTTTGCATTGCGTACAGCCCGTGTTTCGGTGCCTCTAGTGCTCATTTGAATATGCACTGAAAGTTTGCCTTTCTACACAGCGCTTGCTTTCATTGGACGCTGATCTGTTGATGTTCTTGCTGAGGGCTCATTACCAGACATGCGCGTTGAGGGTGCGTTTGCTACGGGAAGCTGCTTATCATTTGCCCTTCATGGAGAATGCAGCTCTCAGCTCATTGTTGGGCACATCACGGAATGATGCTGCCTTGGCTGGAACCCAGGCTTTGGAACACAAATGGTCCTTGGTTTTCCTTGGCGATGAATTTCCTACTTTACCACCTGCCGAAGTGGAAGATTTCCTCTCTTCAATTACTCCGGATTTGATTGGCAACTTCCAAAATGACTCTGACTCTTGAAATTCCACCTTTTTTACACACAGTTAGTCTTTTAAATTGTCCTTTTATACATGCTCAAGTGTCTTTTAACTTGTCATTATTGACATTTTTATACATACGCCTTAGGTTGAATTTGTGTAGTTTTATATATAATTAGGCTTTGAACTAATTTTGAACCGGCAAGGGGAGGGTGTTGTGTAGCCATTTTAGTTGTAGCTCCATATGCGTAATTTTAGCAAACCAGGCTTGCCACTGTGCACTGTACCGTTGATATGTTTTACTCAGCTTTGTTTATTATTTTAACAATAGCCACATTTGCAATCTTGTTTTATTTCTCTCCATCTAGCTGTTCTTTGCCTAGGTCAGCACTGCGTCCTTAAATAAGTAATTTCTTTCACTCTGTGCTTTTCTCAAGGCTGCAGTAAGATAGGTAGCCGGTAAACGTGGTAACGCTTTGTCTCTGGTATTCATAGAAACATACACATCCTTATGTTGTCACGACTCACGTGCTGCTTGCGCCTGGAATTTGCAGATCTGGTGGCGTGAATCTTCAATGTTCGGCTTTGGCCCAAAAAGGGGCGACTCTTTCTGGTAGCCACGGTGCTGTAGGCAATGGAGACACCAAGAACAGACCGTGCCCTTCAGAAAGTAGTGCCAGAGGGAAAAACCCCTTCCAAAGGGGAAAAACCTCCAAACAGGAAAAGTCCTGGAGAAAAACAAGAACAACAAACAGGAATCCAAAAGGAGCAAAAATCAGAAAATACAGAATGCTGAGTCCAAAACCAAAAGGCAAGGAAATCAGGAGCGAAGACACCAACTGAGCAGAAAGTGTTGCAGCGCAAGGAAAGAGGAAAAAGACAGCCCTTATATACCAACAAACAGGAAGTGACCCACAGGAAGTAAAAGGACACCATCTTAGATAGGGAAACAATATATAGAACAGAATAGTAGAGGAACCATAGAGAATAGGGAACAAGGAATGCTGGGAAAGCACAGGAATCTGGGAAGGAGGAAAAGACATAAAGAAAGGCACACAACAGACTGCAAAAAGAAGAAAGGACAAAGAAACGAAGAAAAACAGGTAAGAGGGTTCAGAGACCCCTGGGACAGTGAAAGGCAGAAGGAAGAACGAGGTCCCAAGCAAATCTGGGGCCTCGAAACGCGCAGGAGAGGCTGGGGGCGCGCCGCGTCTTAATAACGCGGTGCGCGGCCCGAGCCGAACGCCCGGCCGAAGTCGAGCTCTCGGCTCGCGCCGCACCGCGCGGCGCGACAGTAGGTCCCCCTCCCGAAGGCCCAGGTTTAAGAGGGAATAAACAGTGAAAGCGTTGAGTCAGGAGAGGAGCGTGAACGGAAGAGGCATCTTCCCATGAACATTCACTGAGAGGATAACCCTTCCAATGAATCAGATACTGAAGTCGTTTATGAAAAAGACGAGAGTCACAGATTTCCTGCACTTCATATTCAGGAGCATCATTCACAAGGACAGGAGGTGGACAAGGAAACTGACGTGAGTAAGGATCAGGCACATAAGGTTTAAGCTGAGAAACATGAAAAACCGGATGGATCTTCCATGTATGGGGTAAGTGAAGACGGACAGTGACAGGATTGACCAACTGGAGAATACGGAAAGGCCCATAGTAACGAGGTGTGAACTTGTTTTGAGAGAGACGTGAGGGCAAGAATTTGGAGGAGAGCCAGACTTTATCTTGCAGATGATAATTTGGATTGGTTGTACGTCTCTTGTCTGCAGCCTTCTTCATATACCTCTTGGTATGTAACAAATTAGATCGAATTAGTTTATGGAGTTGGAGAAGGCGTTTGGAGAAATAGTTAATAGCAGGTAGAGGAGAGTTGGATTGTGGAGAAGTAGGGAAAGAGGTAGGATGAAAACCATAGGAACAGAAAAAGGGAGTGACCTTGGAGGCACTATGGACTGAGTTATTGTAGGAAAATTCAGCTAAACAGAGGTAAGTGCTCCAGTTACTTTGGGTAGAATTGCAAAAGCATCGAAGATATTGCTCTAGTCCTTGGTTCAGACGCTCAGTCTGTCCGTTGGTCTGAGGATGGAACCCTGAAGACAGGGCTCTATTCATATTCAGTGTTTTACAAAAATGCTTCCAAAATCGGGAGATGTACTGAGGTCCTCTATCAGAGATTATGGTATGTGGAAGTCCATGGAGACGGAAGACATGATCTATGAATATTTGACCTAGTTCTTGGGAAGTAGGCAGCTTTTTTAGGCCAGTGAAATGAGCCATCTTTGTGAAAGAATCCACTGTGACCATGATAACCCGGTTTCCTGCTGATGGTGGGAGCGAACACATAAAATCAGTAGAGATAGTATGCCATGGGGCCGATGGAACAGGCAAAGGTTGTAGTAATCCTGCCGGTCTGGTGTGAGGTATTTTGACTTGGGCACATATGGGACAGGCCTGAACGTATCTTTCCACATCCAGTTTCCAGGTAGGCCACCAAAAAAATCGTGAAAGTAATTCTTGTGTGGCTTTGATGCCTCTGTGACCAGCTACAGGGGAATCATGGCACATTTGTAATGCTTTCTTTTGCACCTTGTTTGTAGGGAGGAATATCAGGTCTTGGTAATAAAAATATCCTTGTTTCTTGTACAATAATGGTCTTAGTTCTTCTATGTCATGGTCCGATAGGTTGGCGTATTCTTGTTGTACTTCTTCCAGGAAAGACTGAGCCACTCCAATGATCTTACTGGGTTCTAGAAGATACTGGGATGAGGAAGGAGAACACTCTGGATATCGGCGAGACAGAGCATCAGCCAGAATGTTTTGGGATCCTGGAATATATGTAATATAAAAATCGTACTGACTGAAGAAAAAGGCCCAGCGGGCCTGACGACTATTCTGGCATACAAAATTTCTTAAACATTGTAAATTACGGTGGTCTGTCCTCACCTCAAATGGTTCCTTGGAACCCATCAGAAACTGCCTCCACTCAAGGCAGGCTGTTTTCAGAGCCAATAATTCCCTTTCAAGTACGGAATAATGTTGTTCAGCTGTGGAAAGGATATGAGACAAATAGAAAACAGGATGTTCAAGGCCATCATCCTCTTGTCGTTGGAGTAAGACAGCTCCGATGGCTCTCTCAGAGCATCAGTTACTACTATAAATTGCTTGGTGGTATCTGGATGTCTTAAGATGGGGGCTTGGGTGAAGGCTCTCTTTAAGCTTTGAAAGGCTGCTTCAGCAGCCTCAGTCCAGACAAACCCCTTCTTTAAATTGTCCTTCTTTAAGGTGTGAGTTATGTGGCTAGTCTGACTGGCAAAGTCTAGAATGAATTGTCGATAGAAGTTTGCTAAACCTAGGAAACATTGTGTTTCTTTTATGGTAGAAGGAGAAGGCCACTCTAGGATAGCTTGTACCTTTTCTTGGTCCATAGCTATGCCGGTGGGACTTAAATGATAGCCCAGATATTTGACTTCCGTTATGTCGAACTCACATTTCTCTGGTTTGCAAAATAGTTGATGATCACGAAGTCTTTGAAGAACTTGTTTCACATGGGAAGTATGGAGTTCAGGATTTCTAGAATAAATAAGAATGTCATCTAGGTAGATCACGACTGTCTGATTAAGTAGGTCTGAAAACACTGAGTCCATAAATCTCTGGAAGATTGCCGGGGCGTTAGTAAGACCAAACGGCATAACCCTATATTCAAAATGGCCAAATGGGGTCCTGAATGCTGTCTTCCATTCGTCGCCTTCTCTTGTGCGTAAAAGGTGGTAGGCTCCTCGTAAATCCAATTTAGTAAAACGTTGGGCCCCTCTGATTGCTTCCAGTATGTCCCTGATGAGAGGCAAAGGATAACGATCTTTAATGGTGATTTTATTCAGACCTCGAAAATCCAGGCACGGACGAAGATCCTTAGTCTTCTTGGGCACAAAAAAGAGAGGGGCCCCAGCCGGAGACGACGATGGAACAATAAGACCACTCTGTATATTTTCGTCCAGATACTCCTTTAGAACTTCCCTTTCGGGTTCCGTGAGGGAGTACATCCTCCCAAAAGGAACAATTGTGCCGGGTTCTAATGGAATTGCACAATCATATTCTCGATGTGGAGGTAGCACAGGTTTTGACGGTTTTTGGAAAATATCCTGAAACTCCAAATAGTGGTCTGGGACCCCTTGGACCGTATTAATGGACATACCAGTGGCACCTTCAGTAGCTAAGGATCTTTTCGGAGACCAATACTTGTCGGAAGTAAAACAGTTCTCGTGACAAAATTGCGAAGACAAAGAGACTGTCCGGGTAACCCAATTTATATATGGGTTATGTCTAATGAGCCACGGAATTCCAAGAATGATGGTATGGTTAGGGGACGTAATAAGATCGAAGGAGATGTGTTCTTGATGGTTTCCCACCTGTAGACTTAACATCAGGGTAGTGGTGTCTACAGGACCAGAGGATATCAAAGATCCATCCACAGTGTGTACCTGTTCGGGTACTTCTTTTGCTTGAGTAGGAACTAGGTTAGCAGCAGCCCATGTCTTGTCCATGTATATACCACTAGCACCACAGTCTAGTAATGCCATAGTCTTTTCTTGACGACCGTCAGGAAGTTGTAACAGGACAGGAAAGATGAACAAGGCAGTTGTATTGTCATTAAAGGAGCTGATGGAAGGTATAGCTGTAGATCCCGTCCCCTCCCTTCTTACAGAGGACGGGAGGTGGCGTTTCCCGAAGGTCTGGACGGACGTACTGGACAGGTACGGAGTATGTGACCAGCAGAACCACAATACAGGCACAACCCTCTCTTGCGTCTGTCTTCTCGTTCACTAGCAGAGAGCGGACCTCGGGTAGTATCCACCTGCATGGGTTCCCCTTCGATGTCTCTAGCAGGAGTGCGAGGTTCCTCGGAACGCTGCAGGTATGCACGGGAGCTACTTGGTTGGGTAAACCCTCTACTCCTTTTCTTTTCCGATCTCCGTTCCTGAAGACGATATTCGATGGACAGTGCTTGATCCATCAGGCCACGAAGATCTTCCGCTCTGGTAGAATGCACTAGTTCATCCTTTATTTCTTCTTTGAGTCCTCTACGAAATAATGTTACCAGAGTACGTTCCACCCAAGTGGTCTCTGCCGCCAGCTGACGAAAACGGGTTATATATTGCAGGACGTCTTGGGAGCCTTGTTGGATGTCGCACAAGGCTTCTTCAGCGGAGGCTTCCAATCCAGGACGGCTAAACATTTGTTTGAAGCGACTCACAAAGGCGGAATAGTCTGACAATACAGGGTCGTCGGAGGACACCATCGGGGTTGCCCAGGCCAAGGCTGGGCCGGATAAGGCACTGATAAGATAACCCACCTTGGTCCTGTCGTGGGAGAATTGAGTAGGTCGGAAGGCGAAATACACCGTTAAAGCATCCAAGAACTCGCGAAGCTTGGTTGGTTCACCAGAGAAACAAGGGGTAGAAGCGGAGATTGTCGGAACATCACTGGTGCGGAGGGCCAAAGCCTGTCGTAACGCAGCATTTTCATTACGTAGTTGTTGCAACTCCTGGGCTTGTTGCTGAATCGTGGTTAACAGAGATTGCTCCGGATCTGCAGCAGCCGCCACTGTATTATCCATGGTGTTTGAGGACGTCGGAATGGTTAGGCGCTGCAATCTGTCACGACTCACGTGCTGCTTGCGCCTGGAATTTGCAGATCTGGTGGCGTGAATCTTCAATGTTCGGCTTTGGCCCAAAAAGGGGCGACTCTTTCTGGTAGCCACGGTGCTGTAGGCAATGGAGACACCAAGAACAGACCGTGCCCTTCAGAAAGTAGTGCCAGAGGGAAAAACCCCTTCCAAAGGGGAAAAACCTCCAAACAGGAAAAGTCCTGGAGAAAAACAAGAACAACAAACAGGAATCCAAAAGGAGCAAAAATCAGAAAATACAGAATGCTGAGTCCAAAACCAAAAGGCAAGGAAATCAGGAGCGAAGACACCAACTGAGCAGAAAGTGTTGCAGCGCAAGGAAAGAGAAAAAACACAGCCCTTGTATACCAACAAACAGGAAGTGACCCACAGGAAGTAAAAGGACACCATCTTAGATAGGGAAACAATATATAGAACAGAATAGTAGAGGAACCATAGAGAATAGGGAACAAGGAATGCTGGGAAAGCACAGGAATCTGGGAAGGAGGAAAAGACATAAAGAAAGGCACACAACAGACTGCAAAAAGAAGAAAGGACAAAGAAACGAAGAAAAACAGGTAAGAGGGTTCAGAGACCCCTGGGACAGTGAAAGGCAGAAGGAAGAACGAGGCCCCAAGCAAATCTGGGGCCTCGAAACGCGCAGGAGAGGCTGGGGGCGCGCCGCGTCTTAATAACGCGGTGCGCGGCCCGAGCCGAACGCCCGGCCGAAGTCGAGCTCTCGGCTCGCGCCGCACCGCGCGGCGCGACATATGTAGGGACATTTTCTCAGAACATCAGCTGTTTTATTATAAAAACACTTCTCTGTCCCATACGTGTTAGAGGGAGATTCCAGCCTGATGACCACGACTGAAGCTGATTGCTGAACGATTCGCTACAGCTGCTTCTGTAAGTAACAGGCCTCTTACTCCGGTATGGGGGATGATGCCTTCCCAGTGGAACCTGAAGGGCAGAACTAGAGCTTAACATGCTGTGCTCTAATATAGCCTAGGTAGGAATTATTTTAATGACTCTAGTGACAACATGGTAGTGTTATTTTTATGCTTTACTCTCCTTGTCACAATTTTAATCTTGTCATGCTTCATCGTCCTGGTTTTTTGCAATACAGGCTTTATTATCCAAAATGCAGTTGCTTCATTAAAATTTTATTGAAACATATGCTGCCTCTGATTGTCCTTGTACATGTGAGACTAATGTAAGGGAGAGAAACAGATGCGATCTGAGTGACCATGATTTCCCTGAGGAGTCTATTGTACCATGCGCTCGGCTGCCCAATCATTTCTGCTCTTGGGTGGAGATGAGGCACTGCTAGTTAGCTGGGGAAAAACCCGGATTAGGCTGACAGGTGTCACCTGTAGTGGCTTAGACTCAGTCCCCCCACACCGCAGGGGATTCTGCCTTTCAAATCCAGTAGTCTCATTAGAATAATGAGAGCCTACCCAACACAGTGACACATTGATACAAACATTAATAAACACAGGCATACACTCATTCATACACTAACACACCTAGACATACACTGATACATACACTGACATACCCAGGCTCAAACTAATGTATGCACTAACATACCCAGGTACGCACTAACAGACCCAAACACACAATAACACCCACACTAATACACCCATGCACACATTAACATGCCTAGGTAGACACTGATACATATGCTGACACTCCCAGGCTTGAACTGATACATCCACTGACACACCCAGGGACACATTGGTCATACACTAACACACCCAGGCACACTCACGTATACAGTAACATACACAGGCACATACTCTTATATACAGTAACATCCCCACTCACTCTGATACATACACTTACACATCCAGGCATGCACTGCCACACCCAAGCACATAGAGATGCACATTAACACACCGAAATACACACTGATGCATATACTGACAGACACAGGCATATCCTGATACATACGCTGACATACCCAAACACTGATGTATACACTTACATACCCAGGCAGAAACTAATACATACACCAACACATTCAAGCATACAATAAGACACACACTGACACACTCAGGCACACCATGATGCATACACCAACACACTCAAACACACATTGATGCACATACTAATACGCAGAGGTGCAAACTAATACATACACCGTCACACTCAGGCACACATTCATACATACACTGACACATGCATCCATAAACTGAAATGCCTACGTAGACACTCATGCATACAATGAGTCACCCAGGCACACACTCATCCATTCACTGACACACCCAAGCACAAACAACTACACACACTAACACACCCAGGCACATGATGATGCATACACTGGCACAACCACACACACACACTTATACATATAGTAACATCCCCAGGCACAGACTCAAGCATGCACTAACACACCCAGACACACAGTGATGTATCCAAACACAGGCCCAAGCACAAACATATGCATGTACTTACATACTCAGACACAAACTGATGCATACACTGACACACCCAAACACACACTTATCCATGTAATAACACACCCAGGCATATACTGATGGATACACTCATACACTCAAGCACACACTCCGCTAGACATGAACACAGCGAAGCACACACTAATGCATACACTAACATGTTTCCACATACAAAAGTATATTCTCATACACCTAATAAAATACACTGAACCATACAGCACAATGAAGCAGAGACAAAGTCAGATCTTTAATTGATGAAATGGAGGTTCCAAAAAGAACCTTTTTTGTTAATTTTCAAAACAACTTTCTTATTTAATTTGGTGTTTTTATTATTTTCAATCCAAAAAGTTAACAACAGAGAACAACTCCAAAAAACAAAACTGGTTTGAAAAAAACTTTAATTTTTCTGGGAGAGTGGCATAGCCCAACCGGAGCAACAGAAAGTAAGTCATTGAAAAATAATAATATTGGTGATACTAGAAACTTTTATTTAGTTCTGGCAACTTGTGACACATTGCACAATGTGTCACCACAGCTCCTAACTCTGAACACCTGTTAGGCATGGTCACCTTAGGAGCAGGCGGCATTCCTCCTGCAGCATCTTGAGATGTTCCTGCTTTCTCGCTGTGCATATGATTGTAAACACACTAGTGTATAGTTTTTATGTGCTTCTACATACTGGAAATACCATGACTGTACTTTTAAGAATTATTGAGTGAGACCTGTGTGCCACAAATGTTACACTGCACGATCCTCATGGATACCTTATACTCCCCTGAAGGGATGGTGATGTTTTTCCATACCTCGCTTTCTGCAGATGGGTGTACCTCCTCTTCCTCATCTTGGATCAGTCGATGCTTTTCAGGTGGCAGGGCAGCACTCCCTTCAGCCATCTAAAACAAACACAGACAACAACAGCAAGCAAGTCTTTCTTCAACAATGCTGTCACTTATAGCCCAAACTATACAGTGATGCAACCAGTCACACACCCAGCCACACAGTCATATATACACTGAGAAACCAAGGCGCATACCAATGCAGACACTGATAGATTGGCCTAATAACTTATGTATTCTATAACACAGACAAGCATACACTGACACAGTCACACACACATTGATGCATGCACTAACATACTAATGCAAAACCAACAGATGACGAAATGCAGAACAAATCAAACATTGATCCCAGTCACAGATCTGGGTTTAATCCATCATTTTCTTTTGCTTGCTATGCCATTTCAGTTTGGTCCCAGCCATATACAAATCAGTCATGACTCTGTTACCCATGGGAACAGCCCAGCATGATCTGCCAGGCCAGGTCCTCCATGGACCAGAAAAAAGCACCCTAGGGCCAGTTTCGGGGTATCAGCCTTCATCAGCCTGGCTAGCTGGTATCTGGTGGCACAGCAACACGGGACCCACGTCTGGGCATACCATTCCTCCTTAGGGTGACAAATGCAAAAACAACAGATGATAGCTGAAATGCAGAACAAATCAAACATTCACCCCAAGCCCAAGTTTAACCCATCAGGTTTTTTGCTTGCTGCGCCATTCTAGTTTGGAGGGGGCCATATGCAAATCAATCTTGATACTGTTCCCAATGGGAAAAGTCCAGCCTAAACTGCCCGACTAGGATCTCCATGGACCAGAAAAAAGCATTCTGGGACTGACTTAAGGGTATCAATCTTCATCAGCCTGGCTAGCTTGAATCTGGTGGGATAGCAAACATGGGACCCACGTCTGGGCATACCTTTCCCACTTAGGACAACAAATGCAAAAACAACAGATGATGGACAGAATGCAGAACAAATCAAACATTCATCTCCAGTCACAGATCTGGGTTTAATCCATCAGTTTTTTGCTTGCTATGCAATTCCAGTTTGGACCCAACCATATGCAAATTAGTCTTGATGCTGTTCCTCATGGGAACAATCGAGCTGGCACTATCAGGCCAGGTTCTCCAAGGACCAGAAAAATGCATTCTGGGACAGTTTTCAGGATATCACCCTTTACCAGCCAGGATAGCTTTAATCTGGTGGCATAACAAGCACTGGAGCCATGCCAGAACATACCCTTCTCACTTAGGGTGACAAATGCAAAATCAACAGATGTTGGACAGAGTGCAGAACAAATCAAACATTCATCCCCATTCATGGTTTTAAACCATCCGGTTTTCTGCTTGCTATGCCATTCCAGCTTGAACTCAGCTATATGCAAATCAGTCTTGATCCTGTTCCCCATGAAAACAGTCCAGGCCAAACTGCCAGACCTGGTCCTCCATGGACCAGAAAAAAAACATTCTGAGACCAGTTTCAGGTTATCCCCCTTTATCAGCCAGGCTAGCTTGAATCTGGTGGCATAGCAAGCACAGGGTCTACTTCTGGGCATACCATTCCCACATAGGGCAAAAAAATGAAAAAAACAACAGATGATGGACGAAATGCAGAACAAATCAAACATTCACCCCCCAGTCACAGATCTGGATTTAATCCATCCATTTTTTTTGCTTGCTATGCCATTCCAGTTTAGACCCAGCCATATACAAATCAGTCTTAACCCTATTCCACATAGGAACAGTCCAGCCCGAACTGCCAGGCCAGGTCCTCCATGGACCAGAAAAAAGCATCATGGGACCGGTTTCAGGGTATCACCCTACATCAGCCAGTCTAGCTTGTATCTGGTGGTATAGCCAGTTCGGGCTGGACTGTTCAAATGGGGAACAGGGTCAAAACTGATTTGCATATTTCTGGGTCCTAACTGGGGTGGCCTGGTGGGCAAAAGAATTATGGATTAAACCCAGATCACATATCAGGCACACACTCATGTATTCACTAACACACCCACGCACAGACTAATACATATACTGACACACCCAATCTATGCACTAACATAACCCCCACTGAATTTAAAACTCTGAGAAATTCACCAAATAAAACAATGGTTATAGGGAAAGTGTAGTTAGGAAAGAAAAGTTTTTAAAAGTTAGAAATTCACTGAATAAAGCAAAGGTTACAATGATGTATAATATCAAATTTACTTAAGTGGCACAAACTTACAAAATATAATTGAATTTTGTAAGTTTGTGCCGCTTTTGCGTCAAAACATTAAGCAGGTGCGCTGCTAAAAAAGTATAAATCAGGCCCAAAGTTTAAGAATTTTGGTGCGTTCTAAGATGATTTTACCCTGCTGGGATTTCATGAATCATGTTTGAGAGAAAACTGTTTTCTCATGGTTTTCCCATAGAGCTTATGGAAAGTGCTCCAGAAGCTAAAATGAGAGCATATTTTCCATAAATTCACACTGACTTTCTCTGCCATATGAGAATGAAGTCTGACATTCTCAGTAAAACATGGACTTCCATCAGGAGCAGCCTGTCAGTTGATTCCCTTGTGTCCTAGTGCAGCCTCTCAGTGTTCAAAAGAACACACCTGAAGCCATTTGACCGAGTCAATCTGGTAAAACATAACACATCTAATTTAGAAAGGAACAAAATGAGGGGGTTCATTTTGTCATATAAATTATGGTTAGTGCTGTAAAAAGAAAGAAAAATTGTGACATGTTTAAAGTGAGTTCTCAAATATCTTCTTCTTTAATTCATTAAAACATTCTGAGGAGCCCAAATGTACCACATATATCACCTAAATGAAGCCCAAGTACAGCCCAGTGACAGAAGTGTGCAAAACTAGGTGACCATGCTGGGCAGGCAGGAGGGACAGTGGTAGCACAATGGACCGTATAGGGCAGGGTGCAGGGGCAACAAACCAACCATGCAGGACAGACAGGAGAGGATGTGGCAATGTAACAGACCCTTGATGGCAGAAGAAAGAGGCAGTAACAGTACAACCATACATGCCAACATACCTGATTTCAGGCATGAGAATCCTGATGTTTTAAGCTCAAAAGGGGCTTATTTTTTTTGGCTCCTGCCTAAAATATCTTATTTTTTCAATGTAAGTCTATGGGGGAAAAGGAATTAACCAGTTTTGGTTTTCAAAATCTCCCTCTTCCCAAGTTCAAAATGTTGGCAAGTGTAGTTCATTGGATCATGGAGGGCAGAAGGAATGTGATAGGGATATGGACTCAGTTAACAGAGGGCAGGAGGGAGATGGGTAGGAGCACCAGACAACCCTGGCTAGGCAGGCGTCAGGGTTTGCAGCAGCACAATGCACCACAAAGGGTAAGGGGGCAGCAGTGCAGCACAACAGACCGTAGAAAGCAATGGGGGGACAGGGCCATGCACATGGACAACAGAGAGCAGAGGGCAAAGAGGCAAGGGGAGTAAGCTGATAGTATCTGAGAGGCAGGAGGGGCAGTTGCAGCATAGCAGACCACAAAGGGCAGGAGGGAGGGGGTGGGCACAACAATGGACCAGACAAGGCAGGAGGGAGAGGACAGGGGGCTGCAATTGGAAAATGGAGGACAGTGGGCAAGGGGGCAGAGAAGGAACAGCAAGCTGACAATGGAGGGCAGGAGGGTTAGGCACTGGAAGCACAACACACCATGGAGGTCAACAGTGAGACTATAAAGGCATGCACACAGACAATGGAGGAAAGGTAGAATGGGGTCAAGGGCATCAAGTTGACCACACAGGGCAGGTAGGAGGGTTAGTGGCAGTACAACAGCCATGGTGGATAAGAGGGAGGGGCAGGGGCATAAACAAAGAATCATGGAGGGCAGAAAGTAGGAGCTGGACACAGACAAGAGAGGGCAGGGCAAAGGACTTCGCAACAGACCATGCAGGGCACGCAGGAGAACAGTTGCAGCACAACAGAACATGGAGGGCAAAAGGGATTGGCAGCAAAATGGATCATACAGGAGAAGAAAGAGGTGATAGGGACATTTAACTTGGACAAGAAGATTGGAGGTGACATGGACTGGCAGCAGACATCTGACCTTGCTAGGCAGGTGGGGGGCAGTGACAGCTCCAAAGAACACTCTGAGTAGATAGGAGGGGCAGTGGCAGGCTCATGGAACATGTTGAGCAAAACGGAGAGAACAGGGACATGTACATAGACATTAGAGGGAAGGGGGAAGAGGGTAGAGGCAGCAAGCTAAGCACAGAGGCGAAGCAGGAGGGCAATGACAGGGCATAGAATTGGGCAAAAGAGGGCAGGACAAGTGGGCAGAAATAGCAAGCTAAATGGAGGTCAGTGACACCACATTGGACCGTGCTGGGGCACGAGGGAGGGGGCGGGTGCAGGGACTCAGACGACAGAGGGTTGGGAGGAGGTGGATGAGGCAGCAAGCTAACTATTCAGGTTCAAAAGTCACACAGAGCTGTAATGAGAGAGCAGGGGCATGGACTTGGACAATAGATGGCAAGGATGGGGGCAGGAGCAGCAAGTTTGGGTATGGACAGCATAATGCCAGGCCAGGTCCTGTGTCCAACTCCTCTGACCGTGCATTACGATGGGCATCTTATTTAAAGTTAAAAAACCCTAAAAATTAACTGAAAAAAAAACAAATATTAAAGGATGTTATAGCTAGGCAATAAACAAAAAAACCTTAGAAATTCACTAACATACTAAGGGCCACATATGAGAAAAGTGGATCATCAGCTATAACGCTCCACTTTTCATGTGCCCCCTCTACTGGCACCTAATGACACCATGGTTGTGCCATATTTATAATAGGGTGCACCATGGTGGTCATTAGCACAATAGCATCAAAATTTCTGATGCTATTGTGGCGCTTTGCTAAACTAGCATCAAACATTTTGACACTAGTATTGCAAAGTGCAATGAGGCCCATATGTTACTATGGAAGCGTAATTTAATGCCTGCTCTTAGCAAGCATTAAAAATTATGCCGAAAATGGCTCAGTGAGATCTTTTAAATATCACTGTGCCATTTTTGCGGCCTCCTAGCATATATTATGCCTGGCGCAGGTATAATGTGATGTACGGTGTTAAAAAGTGGCGCAATGCAGTCATTGTGCCATTTTGTCAATATGGTGTGGCAGAAAAGCCACTTTAGCTTGCCTTGGCATAAAACAAATTATGCTATGGCAGCGCTAAGGTGGTGCTGAAAGGATCTTAAATATGCCCCTAAAGGTTACAGGGATATTATAGTTAAGTTCAGATTTTACATACACAAAACCCAAGAAATTCCCACACCATCTGATAACTGTTGGCCAAACCCTTTTGGACAGCTAGAGGCACCTCACTAAGCCCCAAGAGTAAAGGTGATTTGTGGCAGCCTGAGGCATGACACTCTAAGACTTCTCAGGGAAGTCGTGGTGGGACAGATCTTTTCCCTTTCTCTCAGTTACACAATTCTCATACATACATAAGACAGACAGAAGGAGGATTTGGTTCAATACATTTTATTGAAGCGACTGTGTTCTATGTAAAAAGGCATGAATTGTGATTATTAGGACAATAAAACACAACACTATTTTTATGATGATCAGAAAAGAGAAACAGATAAAAAGTCCAAATATTCTGTCACAATAGTGATTCACAAATCCCTACCTGCACTACTAAAAATCTCTATGAGAGCAATAGCAGTGTTAGCTCTAATTTGCCCATAATAGTCTCTGCAAGGAAACACCACCCCTCTACCTGTGCGAGAGATAGAAAGGATGTCTGTTAGTCTGCTGGCAGTTCTCCCAAGTGGATAGAGAGAAGACGCCAGGTTCAGCAGAACTGAGACAACAGGGTGCAGCATAAGATGGCTAGCTGACTGGAATGACCCCTCTGCCTTAGTTTGGGCAGCATGTTGTTTTATAATAAAACCTTTTGTTGTTCTAAGAACTGCCCAAAATGATAATACATCTTTTCTGTGTAATGTAGACATTGTACTCTCGGGACCGTCAATACACGGTAAATAATTATGTGCAACCTTGGGGCGAGCACAAGATGAAATGTTGTGCAAGAAAACTAACAATAAATTCTGCATGGAGGGGCAGCTGCTAAAAGTAATAAAACATCTGCAATAAAATGAAGCTTTGCTAAAATAATAGAAGGAATAAATTAATATTCACTTAGGCGAAAGGGCACAGGCCTCAGGCCCAGAGCTCAAATAATTGTGCCCATGTAAAATGCTAAAAAAAAAGACAACACCCTCCCCATAGTCGTTGCAAGATTATAGCTGTCTATACTAATAACCTTATGCTAAAATCACTATTCCTATACTATTATTTAAAGGCAGCTAAAACATACATAAAATAAATGAAAATGTCCATGTTGACAAGCAGGACAGATCAAAGATGAGCCAAATTAAAATGGTTAATTTAGAATTTCATCAAAAGTTACCGTAAATTAAGGCAAAATGTCAATGTTCAGCAGTAATCGTAATCCTGCAAAAAATCACCAATGTGAACAATAGCGATGGAATCCAGAAAAGAACCCACTTCTGCAGGTGATAATTTAACCAGCACATTGACAAGAAAAGCGAGAGAGCACTCATGTTGCCTCCAGTTTTGGATGCAGCATTCTGTGTAGTGCCAGATGTTACAGCACCAGGAGCCGGTAAATCTATGACGGGCGACTCATTGGAAGCATCGCCCAGCAACCGCAATCTCAATGGGCACATCTGTCAACAAACCCTCAGTGAAGACACAATCAGACCTGCATTCAAAGAAGGTACACGCTGCATAGCAAGACACACTCATGGTGCATGTTCGAATGGGCACCACAACCATCGAAAGATGGGATGTTCACTATTCAAAACCAGTCTGAATGACAGTGACCAGTTAGACTCCAGTTCTTCTAGGAGTGGTACTCCAAAGAACTACATCATGCATTCATGACACAGTTGGGCTAGTATAAGCGCGATCATTTCTCTTTGTTGAGATGAGGCAGCCATTGTGAATGAAAAACAGATACAGAAGATGACCGTCAATTAATGGCTAAATAATTGGGAATCACCCAAAAACACTCAAAAATAGTGAGTGCATAGCTGAAGGTCTTACTTCAAAGACAGTTTGGAAGGTGCTGACAAAACCAGAGCCAACCAGCCTTAAAAAATTTACAATCACAGTCAAGAAAGAGGGTACTTTCCTACAGCTGGCAAAACCAGAGCCAACAGCCTTAAAAAAATGTACAATCACAGTAGTGTTGGACCCATTAAAAATGCGACAAATCAATTCCCCAAAATGTTTTGGAAAGTTGGTATCTAAAACTGCATCTCTTTGGATTACCTCACCACCTGGAGATCATAGATCTCCGGGGAAAATGTAAGCACCACATGTTTATCAAACAAAAGAGCCTTCAGTCTGCTCAGCTTGTAAAAATTTGCATTCAAAGTAGCAGTATGAGGCCATATGGCTGCACTTTTCTCTTGTGTGAGGGAAAAAAGCACCTTTCCACAACAAGTCACAGTTTGGGAGACCGACACCATTTAGGCAATTCTGACCTGCAGTCTTCAGTATTCAGCATAATTTAACTCCCATTCGGAGCACCTGGAATGCTGGGCAAACCATAGGGACAGAAACACCCTTCAGATAACAAGCTAAGGGCCATATTTATGATGACCTAGCTCCACCTTGCGCCATATTAACATCAGTATTTTTGACATTAATGTGGCCAAACAAGGCCGAAATCTCTGCGCCATATTTACATAGTGGCGCAATGCATGCATTGCGCCACTCTGAAACCCTTAGCGCTACTTTATGCCTGTTCCAGGCATAATGTATGCAATGGGGGTGTACCCCCATTAGGGGAGCTGGAAAATTGCCACCATTTTTTACGGCACTTTTAACCCCTGCTCAAGAGCAGGCATTAAAAGGGGGCTTCCATTCCTTAGAATGGGGACCTCTGTACTTTGCATTAGTAGTGCCAACATTTTGGTGCTACTCCTGCAGGGTACATCAATAGTGTCAGTGGTATTTTAGATACGGCGCACTCATAGTGGCGGTAGAGGGGTGCGAAGGGGCGCATGTAAAGTGGCGCTGCACTCGGTGCAACACCACTTTCCAAAAATCTGCCCCTAAGTTCGCTATGGAAACATTAAAAGCTCCTTACAAGGACAGCTGCTTACAAATCATCGAATGACTCACAGAAGTCTCTCATTCACTACCTCTAAGAAAGACCTCTTTCATGCCATTGAATATTTGTACATAAAGGCTAGCTCCCACACCTAATGAATGCAACTATCTCTTAGCACTCAAATTTGCCTACTGAATGTGTTTCGAACACAAGGTAAATTGAAATGTAGGAAATTGGCAGATTAATAACACTGCATATTAACCATACTGCAGATGATATTTTCCCCACAGTAAAAAGGAACTTTTTAAACCTTTCAATGGTAAGCATGATATAAGTTGCTTCTTTCTTAGCCATTATCTGTTTGTGTGTCAAATTAAATGCAGCAAATAACTCTGGGGAGTTAACGTATTGCCAGGGTACGCAACCCCTTTCAGAACTTGAAACATCCAACCGAACTACACAATGGACCTAAGTTGACTCTGTCCATGATGTAAAAGTGACATATCATTTTGAATGATGTCAATTGCAGATGACACAATGTTATTTAGTGTGTAAATGCTATTGGACAATGTTTTCATACTATTCTAGAGCTGTCTGCAAATGTTCCTGATCTATTTGCCTCAACTGGGAGGCGGCTTCTTTTTAGGAAATATTCCAAATTTAATTATGTATATTGCATAGAAAAAGCATGTTGTGTGTGGTTTTCTAGGACCTAACAAGAAGTCTTGTAAGTCTATATGTTGACAAGAGACTAAGATGTTCTTTAATGGCTGTTAGTGTGGAAGATTTGAACCTTTATTTGCATAGTTTGCCCACGCCAAATTTGGTAATAATACCAGGGTGTAGTGTGCTGACGTAACGAGGGTCAGGTTGGATTGCTCTAAAACCCTGTGTGGTGTTTACAAAACACGAATGACAACCATTTGCGTCCACTGGCCACAACAACCACCCATTAGGACCTGAAAGTGTTGAATTAAAGGTGCTGATCTGGAACCACCCCCCCATTGAGCTGTTCTTCGGTTACATTTTTCAATTTTTTTAATTTAGCTGGTGAGGAAATATTGGGTGCATTGTATTCCTTAGTTTTCACCAAACCTAAACAGCTTGTTTGTTCTACAGTTTCACTGAGTTTCACTAAGTCAATCAACTTCAACCAATATTTATAGCCTACTATAGCCAACTGGGAAACAAAAGAATCAGAATAAATCAATTTTGTGTCAGTTAACACAATGTTCCACAATTTTGAAGGTGGCAATTTAAAATAATAAGTGCCCAGTGAAATAAGAAAACTTATCTAAATATGTTTTGGAACTTCCCACTGGTGGAGCCAAACAATATTCCCCTTTGTGTCTACTTATAAGCAGTTCTTGGGTACTAGCTTTGTACAGAAAATAATGTCCATAATTATGATAACAGAACATTTCCCCATAATTCACAGTTGACTGATAAACATTGTCACTTTCAAACACAGTGTAATATTCAAGCTCAGAATGCAGAGAATCAACTGTTTGTACATTCCAATTATAAGAAACAACCCCTTGTGTTATAATATCAGTCACTGATACTTTTAGTGAATATGGAATTTGAATCATTTCTGTAGTACCATAGATATCGAATGGTACTTTATCCCAGACAATCCCATCAGGAATCAGAGAAACTGACGTGTTCACAAGGGACAAGTCTCTTCGGACACTGTGTGAGGACAAGTAAGGTTTTAAAATCTCATACACCAGTTCAACAGCAGAGCATTTAAGAAGATAATAACCATGTATCAATAGAGAGAAGATGATGATGATGAAACTAATCCAAAGAAGAAAGGTAAGCAAAGTCAGATTATCCACAAATAATACCATCAACGAATCAATTAGTCATTTTTAAGCCAGTTAAACCTTACATGTTCATGATACGGGACCTGCAGAAGACGCTGAAGAATTAGAAAATTAGTCATTGGTGTTGGCCAAGTAATCAGAACCAGTTTGTGCAAAAACTGAAGCCAATGTAGGTGAAAAAGAACTGGCGGATGTTTCCAAAGGTAGTTTGTAATAAACTATTCCATCAGTTTGAGTTGGATTACAATAGTATAAATTAATATTTTGGACATATCTTGTTGTTGATGTGGTGATAGGAACCAGTGAAAGTACATTGTTTACCCTCCCTAAGCTCATTGTTGTTTAATGCTTGTTGGGGTACATCCTGATTGTCAATGAGAGGGATATGAGAACTACCCAGGGTTCCTTGTGGTCTACTGTGCAGGACTGGCCACATGGTGTAGCTTGACATTGTCAATTGAAATTAAATGGTTCTTTTTAGAACCTGGCAGCAATGGTAAGATGACAGTTCTGGTACCGTGTATTCCGAGGACCGGAACTGATGCTCTATATGATGGGCCAAATTCAGTTTTCATAGCAATCTTTTCTCACACAAGTTTCCCAACTTTTGGAATCCATCATGTTGATGTTGTTGACAAATCCCTCATTCCCAAGTTGGCAGCATGTGCAGATGAGTTTTCATCACAGAACTGTTGTGAGTCCTACAAGACAGTGACATGTTCATTTATGTCAAAAGGTGTTTCTGCTGCCACCGTGCCAGAGCCTTCAAGATCTGGAACATACATAGGTATGTCAAACAGAACCTTGTATGGGATATGCCCTCCCAAACACTTTCTGGGCAAATTATTTATTTCTCTCTGGACTCCATATAGGTGGTGCAATCAACTATGGCTGGTACTTAATACTCTTGATGTTAAGGATTGCTTAAAGTATTGGTTTTCCCGCTACACAATTGTGTTTCCCTCAGGATGACAGGGAGACGAGAAATGCAGTTTAACACCTGTCTTTGCTACAATGTCACTCAATACCCTGGAGGCAAAAGTAGGGCTCTGATGTGAGTGGATTGCTGCAACAGCAAATGCCCTGATGAAGACTTGCAAATCTTTAGTAACAGTTCGAGTGTCAGCTGATCTTTGCGGCCACACCCATAGAAATCTGGAGCATGAGTCGACAGAGACTAAGATGTATTTGTATACACCTTCAGGTTTCAAGGGTCCAAAATGGTCTAGGTACATACACTAAAGTGGTTTGTTAGAAACTAAGTGAGGTGTCTGCAGTGGGCGTTTGATGGTGGAACCTTTAATTTGCTGACAGATGTCACAAGCAAAGGACATACTGTTTGGTCTGTTTGTGTAGACCTGGTCACCAATAGCATTTTTAAATTAATTAAGTAGTAGCTGCCACACCTGCATGGGCAGACACAACCCCTTCATTCACTGCTTTTATGAGATCTAGTCTCTGGCCTTGGTTGGGGATCATACGATCACCCACTCCTAGTATTGTTGAGAATGCAATGTTTTGGGCACTTAAGTGGTAGGAATATTTGGTAGGATAGGCCTTTAGTAAGGGCTTTCTGTCAGCTGAAGCCTTCACAGCACCCAGTATTTCATCATTCAATCTGGTATGAGAATGAGTAGTACAAAAAGCAACAGAAGCCATTGTTACTGCTGATATGGCTGTCTCATCTGCCAAAGTGTTTCCTACAATGTGTACTCCGACACGTTGATGACCCAATGTATGGACTACATGGGCCTTTGGTAGCTTGTCCTTAAGATCTGCTACCTTCCCCTTCAAGAATTTGTGTTTGATGGTGTTCCCTTTTAAATCTCTGCGCCCATTTTTGTGCCAATAATGAAGATATTAATTGAAGGACTGGACACAATACTACAATCACACACAATCAATGCGGCAAATTCAGGATCCGTGCGCTCCAGTGCCAAAATTAGAGCATTAAGCTCTGCAAGATGTGGTGCAGGGCAGTCCCGTAGAGTCTGTGTGTAGGTATTTTGAGGTAAGAATTTACCATCCCTCATTATCCCGCTCACTACTGTGCAAGCAGCAGAGTATTATTGTTTAGTACTTACAGCTGCTTGACCTGTGTAAATTATTATTTGGCATTGATCAAGAGGCAAAATGTTTGTAGGCACTGGGTATTCAACTTCATATTTAAGGAATGCTTGTGTCTGAAGTTTTGGATCAAAAACATAATCTACATCAGTGGCCATCAGAGACGTTTCCCATTGGATCCAACGTGGTTGTAATGCTTTTGCATTTCAAACTTTTCCTTTTGTAACAGCCTCTAGGACTGGTGTTGCAGTAACAACAATAATGTCTATACCCTGGGCCTGAGTTCTCTCTTTTATAAAAGCCATCAGTCAGTATTTTTTCAGTTGGAGCAAAGCGCTGTTGAAATAGGGTCTTTAGTTGACAGAGGTATACACCCTTGTGCAAGTAGGGACCACAATCCAATTTATCCTGTGCCCACCATCAGGTAGCTTGGCACTAAGCAGTCAGGCTTAACTTAGAAGGCAATGTGTAAAGTATTTCTGCAATAAATCATACATTAACACAGTGAAAACACCACAAAAAGACACCACACAGGTTTAGAAAAATATATGATATTTATCTGGTTAAAATAAGGGCAAAATTATAAAGATTCAAAAAGTAGAAGTTGAGATATCACTTTTGCAAGATTAAAAAGAGTCTTGAATCTTAGAAATCAACAGTTGTCTCTTGATTACACAAAGAACCGGGTTTCCATCAAAAATAAGACCGCAGAGGAGGAGATGAGTGGAAAAATAGGGTGTGCATCAGATTTTTGACGCAGCACAGATGATGTGTTGTCTCTTTCCACGCTGCAAGCGGCTTGCCTTGTTTTTTGGTACACAGTCTTGGTTCCTCACTGCAATGTGATGATCTTTTTGATGCCCAGGGACTATGCAGGGAAATCCTGGGCGCACTGGAAGACGTTGCAGGCACTGCGTCAATCTGGTAGGGCGATGCATTGAATCTTTTGTCGTACGGCAGGCGCTGCATTGATTTTCCACTCAGGGAATCGTCTGCGTCGTTCCAGTTCGGCTGTGCATAATCCGGTAGGGCTGTGTGTTGAATTTTCTGTCTCAAGGCAGGCACTGAGTTGAATCTCCACTCGGGAAGTCGGGCTGCGTCTTTCCGGTTTGGTGGTGCTGCGATTTCTCAGTCGCAAGATGGCTGTGCATCGTTTCCGGCAGGCTGTGTGTCGATGTTTGGCGCATGAGCAGTTTCCTGAAGAGATGAAGTCTTATTGTCCCTGAGACTTCCGAAAACATGATGCAAGCTCAATCCAAGCCCTTGGAGAGCACTTCTCAGCAAAGTCAGAGGACAGCAGGGCCACTCTCACCCCCAGATACACCTTCTCGCACATATTCTCACACCCAGAGAGGCTGTGGCCAATTCCTACCACACATGGCCAAAGGGCCATGCACCTCATTGGGTTGGGTGGTTAGGGGAGTTGGCCGCAGGGTCTGGCTGCAGGTCAGGTCTTGCAAGCAGCCTCAGCTGTGCACAGGCGAAGGCCGTGCACGGTGTAAGGTTGGGTGCTTATAGGGGGTTGGCCTCAGGCCAACTGCTGCCTCGCACGGCCAAAGGCTGTGCGTGGCAGTGGTTGGATTTATGTACAGTAATGAAAATGACTATACGTTAAAAACCATAGAAATTCACTGAAGGAAACAAATGTCACAGGGACGTTATAGTTAGGACATAAACATTGTTTTTAAAACATAGAAATTCACCTAAAAAAACAAAGGTTACAGAGACATTTAGGTAGGCTCACATTTTAAACGTATGAAACCATAGAAATTCATCAGTTAAAGTTAGAGTTACAACAAGTAACTATAACTCGTGCCCTAAGGTAACTATACCTCACGCCCTCGCCATGCACTGCTAATTAACCCACAAATTACAGCACTCATGACATCTTTGATAACATCATTGATAATATCAATGTACTATTTGCAGTAAAACTTTTGACAAAAAAACTGTGCATGGCAAGGGTGCAAGTTATAGTTCCCTTAGGGCACGGGTTATAGGTACTTGAGGTAACTCTGGAGGAATCCAGAGCAGGAGAGATTTGACTGAGTGATTGGAGGGGACCACCTCCCTGTTACGGCCTGCCACACTGAGTGCTGGGACAAAGGGCAAGTGAGAGTTTGTTATATATAAATACATACAAATATGTGTGTGTGTGTGTGTGTGTGTATATATATATATAAACATAAACATCTGGATGGCATTCCGTGGCAGGACTCATATAAGTTGATAACAATGGGTGTTATTTCATTATATACCAATATTGAACATCAGATTGGTAACCAGGCATGTAGGCACTTTCTGAGCCAAAGAAATATCCACTTTGTCCAACATAATGAAATGCTTTTAGAGATGATCCATCACTGCCCTGCTAACAATTTCTTCCAGTTTGATCAGCAGTTATTTTCACAGATAAAGGGAACAGCTATAGGCTTTTCCTTCTCTCCAAATTTTGCCAATCTAACAATGGGCTGGGTTTAAACTGAGAATAGCATGGGCAGAAGAAAATGAAAGATTCCAGCAGAAAGTTATTAGTTGGTTAAGATTTATTGATGATCTAGTTCTAATTTGGGATGGTACAGAAATTGAATTCAAGGAATATTTCAACGTTTTGAACAATACTGTCGCCAAATTGCAATTCACTTATGAAATCAGTGATACACGAGTGACGTTCCTGGATACGGAAATCTACATAAGAAAAGGAGAGATACACACCACTTTACATAGAAAAGTTACTGCCACGAATTCAGTGTTACATGCCAATAGTTTCCACCCACCCAATACTAAATGAAACATACCATATGGCAATTCTTACGGATTAAAATAATTTGCTCAGAATCTGGAGAATTTGCTAAACATATGAAGGCCTCAGAAGAAAGATTTATCTCCAGACAATATCCTAGGAAATGTATCAATAAGACAAAACAGCGAGTGGAAAAGATTTCAAGAACAGAATTAGTTCATAAAACAACTTCTGTGTTGAAAAGTCAATCGGAGGATCCTATACGTTTCATTACAACATATTACAATAATGTCTCCCAGTTACAGAAGATTCTAACAAAACACTGGTCTATTCTCCAATTGGAACCTATAGTAAAGGAGATTATGGGAGATTTTCCTCAAATGACTTTTAGAAGAGCACCAAATTTGCGGACAGAATAACTAAAAGTCATTTTAGCTCTCAGAAAAGGGATAACTGGCTCAAAAAACAGGTTTCTGGAAATGTGGCAATTGCAAGGCGTGCAAAATTGCGAAAAACACAAAGGAATACACCATTGGTAATGGTGTTACAAAAAGCATCAAACAACATATTACTTGTAAGAGCCGTTTTACAGTATATGTTATTGAATGCCACTGTGGTTTAAAGTATGTTGGGAGCACTATATGTGAAACGAAGAAAAGGATACTTGAACATATTCGTGCCACCATCAACACAGACAGAAGTTATGCCGCGGCTAAACATATGGAGCTGGCACATGATAGCCAATGGGAAACAATGACTTTTTATTCAACTGACCATGTCCCCATAAGTGAACGAGGAGGGGATAGAGAAAAGAGACTACGACAATTAGAGTCTAAGCACATCTTGGAGATTCGAACTCTGACCCCTCTGGGGATGAATCAGGATGAGGAAATATTTGTACATTTGTAATTTCTATGGTAGCCACTGTAAATAACTACAAAAACACTGTTTGTTCTATCTTGGCACACTTGCAGCTAATATACAGTTTGGTTGCTATTTTAGTTTTTTATTATGGGGTGAGAAACGGATATTATGTCACATACACACATTTATGAGGTGTACCAACATATTGATTAAATTGTTTCTGTTTGGCGGTAACTACAACTCCCAGAATGCAGCGTTATAAGCTTATAGTGCACTAGTCAATAACTGAATTCATTTGGAGATTATGGGTGAGTTTTGGTTGTACAGAGTATAGTTGTTAAACTCAATAAGCAGAGAGAAGCAGTTTTAAAGTGTATTTAGAAATATGTTGGGTTTAAATGTGTAATTTGGAGATATAAATGTGGAAACAGGAACCCCTTACCGGAAATGCCCGTGATCAAGGTCTTTCAGACCGAAACGCGTTGGGCGGGTGATTGTTGAGCTGTAAACAAAGATAATGGAGCCTGAATAAATGAATCTTTTGAAATAAGAGATCCCGGAGTGCGGTCGTTCATGAAGAATTTCATGAATGTTGTTGTTAATATATATATATAAATATATATATATATATATATATATATATATATATATATATATATATATATATTATTTTGCCAGTTTAACATTCAAGTTAAAGATGCCGCACTCACAGAATTGTGATGAATCCTCTTTTATTTCAGTAAAGAAACGACCCCACCACCTAACACCTACGCGTTTCGACCTTCTCGGTCTTGATCACGGTAACTTGTTACTCCAAACCATGTTCTATTTATACTTTTCCACTAAGCTATGCCTTTATGTGTCATTCTGGGATATGTAGTTATATATATAACATATCTAGTGCTACAACACATCACCAAGAAACATAAACTTGCCCCAAAAGTGTTACTAATATAACAAAAGAAAACAAGTGAATTAATATGCACCCAGAATATTCAAACAAATATGTGATAATAAAGTGCAGACAAAAACGAATTGGAAACTCCAATGGTTGCTACTTCTCCATACATATTACATTGTACATAAGATACTACTGTCATAGCTTTTATTACTAATTATGAATACCTAATGATTAATAGTCAACAGCTAAACTATATCTTTCAAGTCACTACAGGGATACTTGCCCCCCTTATTTTTTCAAATTCTACATCAAAATCATAATCGCCTATCCTTGGCTTACTATAGAGACAGTAATATATCATTGTTGTTTCAACATCATAAGTGACAATACAACTCCTCATCGTAATTAATTCCATAAGGCATCTTGGTTTTTAGTTTGATGATACATTTCGACTCCGAACGTCTTAGGGCCATATTTATACTCCGTTTGCGCCGAAATTGCGTCGTTTTTTTTGACGCAATTTCGACGCAAAACTAACGCCAACTAACGCCATATTTATACTATGGCGTTAGAGGCGAATAGCGCCAAAGTTCCCGGAATGTGCGTCATTTTTTAGCGTGAACCCCTTCCTTGCGTTAATGATATGCAAGGGAGGCGTTCCCGTCTAAAAAATGACTCCCAGGCCTTTACGTGGTATTTATACTCCCGGGCAAAAGAGACGCCCGGGAGTTGGCGTGGCTAAAAACGGCGCATTTGCGCCACTTTTTAACGCCTGCTCAGGGCAGGCGTTAAGGGGCCTGTGGGCTCAAAATGAGCCCACAGGTGCCCTCCCATGCCCCCAGGGACCCCCCCTGCCACCCTTGCCCACCCCAGGAGGACACCCAAGGATGGAGGGACCCACCCCAGGGACATTCAGGTAAGTTCAGGTAAGTTTTATTTTTTATTTTTTATATTTTATTTTGGTGGCATAGGGGGGCCTTATTTGTGCCCCCCTACATGCCACTATGCCCAATGACCATGCCCAGGGGACAGAAGTCCCCTGGGCATGGCCATTGGGCAAGGGGGCATGACTCCTATCTTTACAATGATAGGAGTCATGTTGATGGGGGATGGGCGTCGTTAAAAAATGGCGCAAGTCGGGTTAAGACGATTTTTTCGACGTAACCTGACTTGCCCCATTTTAAGACGCCCATGCGCCATTTTCCCCCTACGCCGGCGCTGTCTGGTCTACGTGGTTTCTTCCCACGCAAACCAGGCAGCGCCGGTCTGATTGCGCCGTCTAACGCCATTCCATAAATACGGCGCCCGCATGGCGCTTCAGAATGGCGTTAGACGGCGCAAAACTTTTTGACGCTAAACTGCGTTAGCGCAGTTTAGCGTCAAAAAGTATAAATATGGGCCTTAGTTTCTGAACCCTGTCACCCCCTCGTTCATGTTTATGTACAGTTGCAATACCATAGTATTTCATGGTCATCCAATTCAGGTCTTGGTGAGTTTTAAGATGTTTCGTTACAGCATAAGACATGTCCTCATTTTGCACTGCCCTTATGTGTTCTAAGATGCGCTTTCTTAAAGGGCATATGGTACTGCCCACATATTTCAGGCCACATCGACATTCTAAAACATACACCACAAACAAGGTCTCACATGTAATTTTTTCTTTGATCACTAAATTTTGTATTTTTTTTTCTTTGATCACTAAATTTTTTCCTCTGAAATCTGTTACAAACTTTTTATCACAACCAATTTTGCATGCTTTACATTTCCTACAACAGAAAAAACCCTTGTTGCCCCCTATTACCCAATCAAAAGCTCTGGGCGACTCAAAGTGACTTTTTACTAGCATGTCCTGCAAAGATGGTACTTTCGATATGTAATGGAAGGACACGTTCCGACCCGGTGTCCAATGTCACTATCTTTTTTGATTAGATGCCAATGTCTTCTCTGTACTTTTACAATTTGGTGGTTTTCTTTACTGCAATCCAAAATTAGTCTAATCTCATCCTTATTCTGTTCTGGATGTGCTAGCACATTACTTTTTTTGGCCAACACCTGATTGCGGGTTTTTTCTTTTGCCTTCAATTCTCCTTGCTTAATAGATTTTAAAGTGTATCCCCTATTAATAAACCTTTGTCGAGTTTCACTGAATTTATCGTTCATGTCCTGTTCATCTGAACAATTCCTTCTTATACGGATAAATTCACCATAAGGGATACTTCTAATTAAAGATGTAGGGTGGAAACTGGTACCATGCAGAATACTATTATTTGCAGTGGGTTTGCTATATAATGTGGTCTGTAATGTTCCTGCTACAATGTATACTTGCACATCTAAGAATTCAATCCGGCTATCGCTAAGTTTGTATGTAAACTGTAATCCTACGTCATTATTATTTAATATACGAAAAAAATCATCAAAATCTTTTATGGTTCCATGCAAATCAGGAACAGGTCATCTATGTAGCGAAGCCACATGATCACCTTATCCATGTATCTATAATTCTCTTGAACCCAAGCTACGCAGTTTTAGTTGTACAGAGTGTAGTTGTTAAACTCAATAAGCAGAGAGAAGCAGTTTTAAAGTGTATTTAGAAATATGTTGGGTTTAAATGTGTAATTTGGAGATATAAATGTGGAAACAGGAACCCCTTTCCGGAAATGCCCGTGATCAAGGTCTTTTAGACCGAAACGCATTGGGCGGGTGATTGTTGAGCTGTAAACGAAGATAATGGAGCCTGAATAAATGAATCTTTTGAAATAAGAGATCCCAGAGTGCGGTCGTTCATGAAGAATTTCATGAATGTTGTTGTTAATATATATATATATATATATATATATATATATATATATATACATATATATATAAAATCAATTTGTGAACAGGATTGTTGTGAGTGTTCTCTGTCACCTGGCCAACGCATCACACATAGGCACATGGTTAGTCTCTACATGGGCATTGGAGTGTGACCCTCCCCTAAAAGAAAACTTTGATACTATGGGTGCCTTGGAAATGACATATAAAAAGTGATTTGTTTATCAAGATCATTGCTGTTGTGCATTCTTGTTGAGTGGATGGTGCCCTTGACATAGATTCCCTCTTTAGCTGCTGTTGTATTGTATGCCTGTTCTTCAAAACAAGACTTTGATTTAAACACATGTAGAGGAGACAGGGGTGGCTATGGGATACCGGTTGTGTTGGGTTGCCATGAAGTGCAAAGTGGTGGGCTCTCAGCTGTGAATAGACCCCTGCATGGACATCTGGTGGGGTTGTCAAATGCTGAGCATGGGCCTTTGGTGAGTAGGTAGTCTGTGAAACTATTGCATTTGTTTTCAAGCCTGGAAAACTTACTTGGCCTGCCTAGTTTTATAGAACTCTCTTTATCTCTGTTCTTTGACCTGTTGGGAAGTGTGCTTCTACTGAGTCGTGGTGACTCTCTCCAATGGTAATTACAAGCATATTATTCTCTGCTCAACTATATATGGGTCCTACTATATGGTATTTTTTAATACTTGTTTTAACAAAAAATAATTAACCAAAACTAGGACGGAAGATGTTAATTTTGTGCAGATTGGTAAAATTACATTGACTAGACGTGGTCTACTAGGAGAGTTTTTCCGTGTTTAAAATAATTTTTACATGCCATTTGTGAGGCAGAAAAAAAGTTTTTTATTTCGAATTTTTAATTTGCACTAGGGTACTAAATATGTGAATGTATGTTTAAATATACAGTTGTTCAGAATAACGTGTCTTATTGGGCCACATTTATTTTTACTGCCACAGCATGAGCTGAACATGAGCTGAGCAAAACAATGTTCTCTTGGCCTCTGGGAGTGCAGGCACTAAAATCATAAAAAGCATAAAAAATAAAAGTTAAAGCAGTAAAATGAAAAACTTAAGCTGAATAAAAAGAGGTTGCTTCTGCGTCCTTGTTTCATTTTGTATTCATCTCTGGGGCTGAGCTCTGCATCCACCTCTGTTATTCAGTGTTTCAAATTAAACATGTTAAACCAGTTAATTAAATCCAGACAGTAATGTGAGCCTAGTCTTCTGGTACAGACATTAGAAAATAAATCCATACGAAATTTGTAGCTGCTCATCAGGCTTTGCTGCAAACTGTGACTTCAGTTCCCTGCAGAAAGCATGTCACTAACAAAGGCTTCAAAAAGACGTTGACAAATTGTGCGGAGTTCTTCGCTCGACTGCGGAGTCTCCTCAGTCATAATAAAGTTACTATTACATCGTAGTTTGTGAGTACAAAAAATCGTACACTTACAAGACAGTGTAAGTTTGCCTTTGTGAATCAGGATCTTCATGGTTCCATTTTTCCTGCGAGTTCTTCTGCAGTCCTTATGACGAGTCAAGGAGAAAAACGACTGATATTATGCTGGCTAAAAATGCCTACAATTGCAAGATAAATCTATCCGCCTCACCTGCAACACTTACTTTCCTCTAAAATGATGTGAGCTACCACCCGCCCGGGAACCCGACCAATGGAGGACGTGAAGGCATTAACAAATACTCAATTTCAAAAATGATTATGGGAACCACCACAGTACCGAAAGGCATTACGGGTGTCAATGTAAGTAGCAGCAGTTTTTTGGGTATGGTGGTACGCTTTATTGGAAAAGGAAGCACAGAAATCAGTTTCTTCTAGAACAAAGTAGAAGCGAGCTGGAAGCCCAAAAGGCTATGCGAAAGGTCAGTCTCATTCCCCCAGGGCAAAAGCCCCTATAATATCTACAACCTACTCTAAGCATGTGGTAAATGTTTGTGTTGAAGGGCCAGATGTATCATCACGGCCCTTTACGATTCGGAAATAGCGATTTTTAAGAAATCTCTATTTCCGATTTGCAAAGTGCCATGTATCACATTTGTGAATCGTTAATAGCGATTTCTTAAAAATCGCAAATTCTATTACCGAATCGCAAATTGCGATACTGGCCCCATTCGCAGCTATTGGCCTATTGGCCCATATCTAAAAAAAATAGCATTTCCAAAATTGCGATTTCTGAACCAGAAATCGCAATTTTGGAAATGCAAAACCCCAGGATGCTGGGGCGCTAAGGCCCCCTCTGCTGCACCCCAAAATATTTTTGGGGGACATGTAAGGTGCACACATGTGCCAAAAGGGCATGTGTACTTTACATGTACAATTTAAAAATGCATTTTAAATGCATTTTTAAATTTTGACCATGGTTACCAGCAAGTTCAACTTGGTGGTAAGTAGCGATTCCTAAATGCCAAAATCTCATTTAGGAATTGCTTCATACATGTGCTAAGAAACAGAGTCGCAATTTTAAGGAATCGCTATTTTAGCGATTCCTTAAAATTTCATACATTCTGAAATGGCATTTTGCATTCGCAAACGGGCATTCGCACTGTTTGCGAATGCAAAATGCTTTCATACATCTTGCCCTAAGTGCTGTTTTCATATTGCCCTACCGCCACAGGAGCGTCACACGGGCCTAGCGCCACAGGACCATCACTTTTTGTGACGCTCCTGTGGTGCTTAGCATAGCGCCGTATTTACTAGGTGGTGTTGAGCCACTTTTTGTGGCTTAATGCCACCCTGAAAATACGGCCCCTTCCCACGCAGCACTGTGCGTGGAAAGGACGTGCAATGGGTGTTGCTGTGGGTGTGCCACAGCAACACCCATTGCATTTTGACACTACCTCAGATTTATGTAATCACGTAAAACTGAGGCAGCGCCAACATCTAACGCCAACCCCCAGAGGTGGCGTTAGCAGGGCGCAACAGGGTGGAATACTTTTATTCCTCCTCATTTTTTGCTTTTTCCATGCATGTTGCATTCTGCAGCACACACAGAAGTGCCAAAGCACCATTACTGATTGTTTATGTGCGGGAAGGGACACCTTCCCGCACATAAGCAGTCACACCCCTCAACGCAGACATCCTTGCAAGGATGCCTGCGTTGGCACTGGCAGCTAAAGTTAGCACCAGCGCAGGGGGAATCGCAGGGGTGCACTGTATTCAGTTAAGTGCGGCGCATCCCTGCGTTTCTAAAGTGATACAGTGCGGTGCTGTCAATTCTGGTGCAGGGCTGCGTTGTGCCACTTTTCAATAAATCTGGCCCTTAGTCTCTTCATGTCTCACTGAACATGCATCAATCGATCAGACACAGCCATGTCTGCAAGGTACTCCTCATTCCGAAGGAAGAAACATGCTGTCTTCGTTATATCATGGGGAGATACTATCCATTATCACTAATTCCAGCCGCAGTATCTCTCCATGGAGATAATAGGCAACTTGAATGAGGCCCAATATGTTGTGTTCGCAACTGATTCTGCCTAAATCCCGTTTTAAAAAAGGAGAGTGATAGTGAAATCTTATTTAAGACATACTCGTTTCTTTGTAGTTGAATCCCGAAGCATATTTGCAATGAAGCAGCTATAGAGTGGTATTCAAGTGTATTGAAATAAAGTTACCATTCCTTGAAGTTGTGAAAAAAGTCTGAACATTGATATTGTTGTGAATACAGGCCTCGTTTTCTGATCTATTTCAGAGCAAAAAATATTTTGAAAATGTTGCCAGGAAATTAGACTGTTCCATAATGGAGTTCAAGCAATATAGTAGAATAAATATACTGTACATAGAGTGATATATGAGCATCGTTGTTAGATTGTCAACGACTGTCAGACATCTGAATATTAGCCATCTGTTCGTGCATAAATATATCTGTTGATATCATTAGATGTGGTAATTTCAGAGGATTACAGCTACGGCAAGGAGAATGTTAATGGCTCTATGGGGGGTACCAGTGATTAGTAATTTGAATGATATAACAGGGCACAATTCCTGTTAAAACGAAATAATTGAATAATACATCGACAAGGCAACTTTGAAATCAAGAAACCACCATCACTGAGTTGTATGAAACAGCATATAACAATGTCAATGTTTTCATATCTGCTTGCTTCTCTTACACAAAGATAAGCTGCCAGACAAGTTAATCCATTAGGTACCTCACTAACAAGGTCATTAGACCCATTAGATATCGCTAAGAAGGCATCAAACTGCCTTTATCACTAAGGGCCACTTATAGCGGAATCCAAGCGAACCTGATTATGAGTGACCTCGTTTTCCAGCTCCTGGGATTCCCAGGTGCAGGAACACCGTGTCCAATTGTACCTAGGCCCGTATTTATACTTTTTTTAGCGCCGCATTTGCGCCGCTTTTTGACGCAAAACGGTGCAAACCTACAAAATACAATGGCATTTTGCAAGTTTGCGCCGTTTTTGCGTCAAAAAACGACACAAATGCGGCGCAAAAAAAGTATAAATACGGGCCCTAGTGTCAAACGGCTCTACGTAAGACCACAACAACTCTGGGGCAGAGGGAGTAAGCAGAGATTTATGCTGGACTCCACCCGAACCCCCTCACACAGAGCTGGATTGCATGAAATGTTCCCACCCAAGCAGCCTAATAAACTTATCTGCCACAAACAACGCTCCATTTCCCAGCACAGTGACCCTCCTACTCAAATATGACACCTCTTCATATCAGGTGACAAAATATGAGCACAGCATTCGCCGGAATTCAGGAGTAAAACCTTACATTTTCACCCGGTAATTCTGGGTTCATGAGGGTATACAGGCCAGAATCATTCATTTCTGCCATGGTGTGCCCCCATGGACCTTACTTCTAAAGCATACAGATGTTCTAAGTCACAAGAGAAGCAATGTGCTTATTGTGCCTAGTCCTGTGTTAGCACAAACAACTACTACAAGGGTATACTTCACAGTGTGTGTCCTTGCTAGCAAGTTCACAATTGGAGCTGGCACAAGTCCTATTTGCACATGTAATTCTCTGAATTTTAACACAAAAGTGTACATCAGATCTGTTAGGTCTGGCATCCTTTGTGTGGTTTCCCCCTATCTTTTGCCTTCAGACCTCTTGTCTTTGCTGACTTATTTTTTGCTAGCCTTAGGATTTTGGGAAGTTTACCACTCTGAACCAGTACTAAAGTGCATGTGCTCTCTGCTTAAAACATGATGAAAGTGGCTTATACCCAATTGGCATACTTAATTTACTTATAGGGCCATAGTAAAGTGGTACCATATATGCACAGGACCTGTTAATTAAATGCTACTGGTGGGCCTGCAGCACAAATTGTGTCACCCACTTAAGTAGCCCTTTAAACATGTTTCAGGCCTGCCTCTGAAGAGCCTCTGTGTGCAGTTTTGAACTCCCCTGTCAATATAGCGCCATCTCTCAAACCTTTTATTTCAATACATATGTCACCCATTAGGTAGGCCCTAGACAGCCCAGAGGTCAGAGTCCAGTGTACGTTTAAGTTTTACATGACCTGGAAGTGAAAGACTCAAACTAATTTTCCAATACTGAAAGGCCTATTCCTACCATAGGTTAACATTGGAGTTGCCTTATTACATTTTATACGTGTCATTTCCAAATGGAAAGAGATTATTTGTTCATGTTTGGTGTTTCTGGAATCCTAATTTAAAATTCTAATAACTTATGTTGAAGTCGGATATTAACTTACAATTCTGAAAATATCACTTTTAGAAAGTTGGCATTTTCTTGCATTAGCCAATTGGTGCCCCCAGCCTGTCTCTGGTCACATGACTGGGTGTAGTTACCAGTAGCAGTCTGTGTAATCCTCCTAGACCAGCCACACACAATGGGAGCTTAGGTGTGACTGGATGGGCAATCACTGACAGGATGGGAGGGAGGAGCTGGTCCCAGCTTCACTTATACCCAAATTGGCTGTCTCCTGTCTTCACACAAAGGGCTGCATACCCTCTGTAGTTAATCTGATGTCAGGGCAGGGATTGTAGAGAATGTGTGCACTTCAAAGGCATGCCTCTAGAAGCTTCTCCCCACTTCAAAGGCACAAATGCGTGAAAATTAATGACCTCAGACACCACCGCTTCAGTACATTTCTGGATCTGTGACTACTCTGCCAGGAAGAAGGACTGCTGTGCTGCTGAAGGGAGTGTCACTCTGCTGGACTGCTACTCTGAAGGAGCTGCTGCCTTGCTGTATTGATCTGCTGTCTGCTGCCCTCTTGCCTTGGGAGAAAGAACTGGACCTGGAACCCATTTTAAACCCAAGACCCCAGCTTGATTCAAAGGGCTAGTCTGCTGGCCTCCTGTTCTGAGCCTCAGTGACATAACAGGCTCACACTACTCCTGGGCCCATCTTCAATGAGTTCCTGATCCATAAGAAGCGCCCTTCATGACCTGGACCCATGGTGTGGTTCTTGAGCTCTGGGCTCTTTGAGACTGCGAACAGTGCCGTTTTCACTAGAACCAAGCCGCTTACACCGAAAATCAGCGTGAGCCACCACAAGCATGTCTTTTCGCACAGCAGCATCGAACTTTCGTGAGGAACCGACAGTGTGAAGCACCAGACCGGCTGTCCGCAATGCCTGCTCTTTGCACCATGCCAACAGCAAAGCTCTCCTCTTGATCCTCTTCAATGCAATTGGGACTCTTTGCATAAAACTTGAGAGGGTAAATCTTCAGCTGGATTAATCTGGGGCTGCATCCCACCTACACTCCACTGTAGTCAGCCTGAAATTTTGAATTTGACCTGGCCCAGCGCGACCAGATAACTGCGGTTCATGTTTTTTTTTTTTTTTTTAATCAAACCTTTTTGAATTTTTTGTATTATGTAGAACAGCACGAACAAAACCCCACAGGTCAATGGTACAATTGGCACAATTATGATAATACATCAGACAGGTCCAAGGCAGAACAGGTTGATGCACACGTTGGAGCCACCGCCCAACACACTAGGCTACACATCCCTCCCCTATGATAAGACTAGATTCTTTGCCCCGTCCCAACTACCCCACACCTTTGTATATTTGGCTGGATGCCCTCGCGCTTTAAAGACTAGTTTCTCCTGCTGCGCACACCAGTCCACCCCACGACGCCACTTGGTAATCGCAGGGGCAGTCCTGGCCTTCCAATTCGCTGCAATGTCTCTCTTGGCCACTAGGCAGGCCACTCCCACAAATGTCCGGAGTGCTCTGTTGGGACCCACCCCATCAAGTACCCCCAGAAGAACTGGTAACGGAGCAAGTTCAACCTCCATTCGTATCACTTCCAAGATCTCTCTGAGCACTGCTCCCCAGTAACTGGCTATCTGCGTACAGGACCACACCATGTGAAAGAAGTCTGCACGGGGACCCGCACAACGGGGACAATCCGCCTTGACCTGTTTATGTAACTTGTCTGGTGTGAGGTATGCCGCATGTAGAAAGTAAGTCTGCACCACTCGGAGCCAGGAGGTCATGGTCAGGGATCGCGGGGCCATCAATGCCTCTTTCCACTCGCCATCATCAATCGGGCCCACCCATTGCTCCCAATGCTCCCGGAGCTTATCAAGCGATTGGGTGGTATTAGCGACCACTGAGCACTAAATGCGCCACCCCCCCCTTACCCAGAGCGCCCATCATGACCTTGGCCTCTATGGGGCTGAATTCTGTGAGATCAGTTCCCGTCTGAATATGCATCTGCAACGCATGCCTGAGCTGCAGGTATTCGTGAAATTGGGATTTATGAAGCTCAAACTGTTCCTGGAGCTCCTGAAATGACCTCATATGGAAGCCAGTCCAAACATCACCCAACTGGGAGATACCCATGAGGTCCCATTTGCGGAACCCCTGAAGTGCCAAGACCTCTCCCAGCCACAGTCCCTGCCACAGCGGTGTCTGCTGGGTGAGACGGTGCCACCATCCTGTCATCCGCAGTGCGGCCCTCCACCCCGCCAACACCACCCGAGTCACTTCCGGAACATTACACGGTAGGGAGTCACCATACAACATCTCCAACAGGCTCGAAAAGCCCATCCTCAAGAGCTCCAACTGGTACGCAGGGTCCAACCAGCCCCCCCCAGCCAGTCATGGATAACCAATAAGTGCATAGCTAGATGATAAAGGTGGAAGTTGGACATCCCCAATCCCCCTTCGTAGACATCTCCCTGACAGGTGCGGAGTGCCAGTCGGGGGCGCGTACCGTGCCACAGGAATTGCCTCCATCTCATTAAACCACCTCCGAGGAATATTGTGTGGAAAGTTTTGAAGCATATAGAGGAGCCAAGGAAGCACCATCAATTTATGCAATGCAATTCGTCCAGAATATTGAGGGAGAGCAACCGCCAGCGCTGGAGGTCCTCTTTAACTCTTTTAGTCAAGGGCGCCACATTTAGGGACCAAGCTAACTCAGGCAAGAGTGCTACGTGCACCCCGAGGTACCGGAAACTATTACGGCGAAGGGGAATATCATGCTGCCAATCATAGCAGTCCCTCGTAACACTCAGTGGGACCAGGAGAGATTTACGAGGGTTTTCTACCAGTCCTGACGCCTCCTCAAACAGGGCTAAAAGTTGCAACACCCGAGGCCCGCTGCTAGCTGGATTTGCCAAGAACACAAGCACATCGTCCGCGTCAAATGCTATGCGGTCCTCCTGCCCAGTGGGCCAGGCCCATCCCTCAATCAAAGGATCTTCCCTTATCAGCTTCGCCAGCAACTCCATCGCCAACGCAAACAAAAGCGGGGAAAGAGGGCAGCCCTGATGAGTCCCCCTCCGCATAGGAAGCGGATCCGATACCACCCCATTCACCTGCACTCGGGCCATGGGGTTAGAGTAGAGTAGTTTCACCAATGCCAGAAACTGCGGGCCAAACCCGGCCCTCTCCAGCAGCCCATAGAGGTAGGGCCAATCCACTGTGTCAAACGCCTTCTCGAAATCCACAAGAAGGTGTGCCAGTGGAGGGGCCAATACAGCCCTGTTAGCCAAGGCTATGTGCAGTCGTCTGATACAATGCCTAGTACTTCTATTCGGCATGAAGCCACATTGGTCCGGGTGTATTAGTGAGGACTAACCTTTCTCAGCCTGGCAGCCAGAATCATGGAGAAAATCTTAACCTCCGTGTTAAGGAGTGAGATGGGGCGGTACTCCGCGCAGCTCCGCGAGGGGGGCTTCGTCTTAGGAATAACTACAATAGTTGCCTGGTCGAGTCCCGATGGGAGTCCCCCTGTCCTCTCTGCCTGCGGTTCATGTTTTATGCTTTTAGGAGCTACATTGCAGTTTAATCTTTAAAATTCATAACTCTGACTCTACTGATTGGATTTGTGTTGTTTTGCTTGTTTTATTTATTCAATTATGCTCCATTTTTCTAACCTGGTGGGGGACGTTTTTGTGTGCTGTTTCCACTGTTTTACTGTTTGAGATGTTGCACAAATACTTTACACATTGCCTCTAAGTTAAACGTGACTGCACTGTGTCGAGCTACCAAGGGGTTGAATACAGGTCAATCTGTTAATTTTGGGTTTGCTTGTGCCTTACACTGACTAGGTTTGTGTTTGCTGCTTGACCAGGGCTCACACTCCAGTCAACCAGCAACCCAAAATTTCTAACCAGATGTAAATATTACACCACGGGGTCCTGGTAGAAACAGCCCCTTTGTCTGTCCCTGATTGTTATTTTAGGAAGACTGAAGACAGCTAGGCACAAAGTCTTCACACATCACTGTGACCATGTTTTTATACACTTGCTTGGAGTCAGCGTCATCACTACCTGCTGTGAGAGCCATCTCCTTGCAGGCTGTGTTTGCACAACAGCCAGAATAAGACATCTGAAAAGGAATCAATACAAACCAGTTCCTAGACCTTATAATGTGGATTAATATCCCCATCTAAAAAAACGAGTACAAAGGAGGAAACCAAAGAACCCCACTTAATTCCAGTCCCAAGGTGTTTCACTGATCAAGCAAGAGAGTGGTCCATAAAATAGTCAAGAATCTGCTGTGAGACAAGAGCTGATGGCTGCATCACAGCCAGTCTCCCAGAGGTGAGGGGACATCACCTAAAGTCTGTATAACATTCTGTGAAAGCTGTTGCTTTTTTCTAGTACCCAGAACCCTGCCTGACTGCTTATAGGGAAAAAAGAGTGCCTGACCCCGCAGGAGGAGACACTGTCCAGGAGTTAAAAAACAGCTGCTTTCCTGGCGTATGGCGCACCAGGAACAAACTGAGTGACATTGGAAGCAGAGCTGGGACCACTGTACATCATGAGAGGTCACCCTGTCTCTCAATGTAGTTAATTTGTCAAATTTTGTGAGAAAATCGTAAAGCACATTTGCAACATGATGTCCGGCACCATTGTAGCCGATCTGGAGGGACTCATTCAGCCAGTGACGAACTGACTATTAGGTGGCCTAAAATGGTGCTTGCTTAGGTGAAACTGCACATGTGCCTAATATTAGCTATGCCCTGTTATTGCTGCTTAACAACACAGAGATTGTGGGTGCCATAGGAAACTGGAAAAGGACACTAGATGTGGCGGGATATTTAACTATACACACTGTGAGGGAATATTGAAACCTTTACTGATCCCCATTTGTCTGTGTAATATTACATTTCGTTTTGACATGAAGCTGTGTTTTTTTTAATCATAAGTACCTGTCTGGACAGTGGATTTTTATGCCTGATGTTTGACAATTGAGGTCTGAGTCGTTGCCCCTCACACTACCTTCCTGAGATACCTTTGTCTGCTTGCCTTCATTAACTTTAGTGTCAATTGCAGAAAGGGTAGACATGGCCCAGCTTACAAACCCAGGGTAGGAGAGCGAGAGCACCAGGAGGAAATCAACCCCAATCACAATGTCTGTGGTCCAGTAGCCCCTGGCTTATCTGCACCCCCTGGACGAGGTATGACACTGAAGCAAAAACACCATGGTGCAACTAACAGTTGCACTAGGAATGGAGTGGATTTTTGCACTCAATTATTACCTGCACAAAAATGTGAGCTAATCATAGTTGCTCCTCTTTACAAACATTATCATGTGCACACTGTCACGCACCCACCTGGTCCCAACCATGGAGATGAAACTGGAGCCAGTGCTGGACCTCTACTGCCTCTCAGGAAAACACAAAATCCAGGGAAGGTACTCCTAGACTCTGCAGCTTCCAAGAGGGTGAAGGGTGGAACAGACAAAATAAGAAAAAGAAAGTTACAGTACTGGTTCTGCTCAGCGATGGTACTACTCTGGTTAAGAGGAATGGATCACTCCTGGGATCTTCTGGGTATGCAAAAGTGGGTGTTTACAGGGACAGCATCTCAGTTTTCATGAAATGCAATACTGTAGAAACAACAAGAAGAGGCAATTACCATCATTTCATCAACAAGCCTCTACACAATTTACAATGCACTGCTTCAATAACCAACACTTACAGGTTTCTTCAAGATCACAGCATAAGAGCAGAATAACCAGATTCTTGGATGAGAATCTTCTGAGACTCTCGAGGAAGAACTTGAAATATTTATTGGAGTCTATGACACTCCTGGGGTAAACTCAGAACATAGATTGGAGTTACGGGTACCACCAAGGTTATACTAGATACATTGATTGCAGTTGGGGACACTCCCAAGGCATACTGGAAACAAGGTTACTCTTGGTATATAGGTTGAAGTTTAAACAAACTCTCAAAGTATATAGGGACAAGGTTACACTTGGAACTAAGTTACACTCCTTACATAGGTTGGAGTTACTGACACTCCCAAGGTTACACTTGGTATGTAGGTTACACTCGGAAGAAGGTTATACTCGAAGCAAGGTTACACTCGGAGCAAGGTTATGTTTGAAACAAGGCTATGCTTAGAGCATGGTTACACTTTGCACAAGGTTATGCTTGGAACAAGGTTGCACTCTGCACAAGGTTGGAGTTACTGGCACTCCCAAGGTTACACTAGGTATATAGGTTGGAGTTACTGACACTCCCAAGGCATCCTAGAAACAAGGTTACACTCTGTACATTGGTTGAAGTTACAAGGTTCATTAAGAATTCAGTCTCTAGTGCTTGAGCAACACAACTCAAGCACCAAGGTTTGGAGAGGGGGTCCGGAGCAAGGACAAGCAAGGGAGTGCTGAAGGAAAATTATGGAGAAGGAAATGGAGCAAAAGTATAGAGTCTTGAAGAGGCTGACAGACGGACCTGCTACTACTATAAAGAATTAGTGCACACTAATCAGAAGGGTAAGTACTAGCCTTGCCTAGTACTTTAAATGGAATCCAAAGATGGCAGGAGGCTCATTGCAAGAAGCTCAAGAGGAGGAAGAATCGTAGATCATGAAGGAAGACATTAGGAGTGTCGCAGAAGCCAGAGTCACGGGATCATCAGGAAGGCTTGGAAGACTAGAGTGCTGGAAGTTCCAGACAACTCAGGAGGTGAGTGCAAGGACATTGCTTGTGGAGGAATAAAACGCTGGAAGATCTGGACCGCTCTCAAGGTCAGTGCCGGTATGGTGCTAGCCCAGGACAGGGATGAGGCCAAGCCCTGATGCAGGCTCAGATGGAATATTTATACAGGAAGCAAAGAGTGTTCCAGAAGAGCATGTGTCTCATATGGAATTGTGGAATATTCCAAGGAACCTGAGGAAGATCACGTGTTACATTCAATAGACATGAGGCCTAACAGGTGGCATGTGCAAACAGTAATTGGCAACAATAAATAAGTGCAACGGAACCCTGAGTGCCTGATAGTACAAATCAATGGTTCACAGTGGAAATGGGACTATCCTACGTTGGCACACTTAACTTGCAGGTGCAAACTAGACTAAGCTTGTTTAGCAACAGAACAGAGGGTCAATGATTCAGGCTTCCTGTGAAGGGGGAGCCATGGAGTACTCAAGACGGAATGGCATCACAGGGAAAGGATTGACATGAGGCCAGGTAGTAATACCCACCACACATATGGCACAAGATAGATAGCACTGGTGATAATTGCCCATGCAAATACAGAACATCAATTTGTGATCTAGTTCTAGGCAATGTTATAGCTAAACAGGGCTCCAATTTAGTTTTTGCCCATACCATTCTGATGCCTAAATGAAGATGAAACTGAGCAAAATATCCAAATGTTAACTCTCATAGACAATTACTATTTTTATCATAAGAGTAGAATGAGGGTTTACAATTAACAGTACAATACTATTAACGTAATATGATTAATATGTAGTTGAAACAAAGTCATTATGCTGAGGAAACTGCACTTATGCCAACATTTGTCAAGGTAAGCCGCAACTTCAAAAGGGATTTTGCTGTCAGCAGCCATCTTGTCAGTATATAATTTTTTTTGTCTCTATCATACCCTGGGCACAAATGATTCGTTTTGTTAGACTTGGCATCCTTGGCGTGGTCTCTCCTGTCTTTTTGCCTCTGCTTCCCATGTTTTGACTGTGTGCTGGACTCTGTTTTTGCTGATTTTATTACTCTGGGCACTTTACCACGGCTGACCAGTGCTAAAGTGCAAGTGCTCCCTTTGGAAATTGTATGTGTAATTGGCTTTTCCATGATTGCCATATTTGATTTACTGGTAAGTCCCTAGTACAGTGCACTAGCTGTACCCAGGGCCTGTAAACCAATTCCCACTAGTGGCCTGCAGCACTGATTGTGCCACCCACATGAGTAGCCTTGTAAACATGGCTCAGACCTGCCACTGCAGTGTCTGTGTGTGCAGTTTTAACCTGCCAATTCTACCTGGCAAGCGTTCCCACTAGCCAGGCACAAACCTTTCTTTTTTATACATGTCAGGCACCCCTATGATAGGCCCTACGCAGCACCATGGGCAGGGTGGAGTGTATGTTAAAGGTGGGACAGGTAATTATGTGTTTTACATGCCCTAATAGTGAAATACTGCCAAATTAGTTTTTCTCTGTTGCAAGACCTATCTCTCTCATAGGTTAACATGGAGGCTGCCTTTAAATATCTTTTAAGTGCTGTTTCCCTTTGGGAGCAGATGGAAATGTGGAGTTTGGTGACTCTGAACTCACAATTCAAAAATAAATCTTTTGGTAAAGTTGTTTTTTAAAATGTCAGTTTGAAAATGCCACTTTTAAAAAGTGGGCATTTTCTTGCTCAAACCATTCTGTGACTCGGCCTGATTGTGTATTCCCTGTCTGGGCCAGACTGACAGTTGGGCTGTTTGTGAATCCCCTCTAGAATGTGACACAAAGGGAGCTGGGGTGTAGCCTGCATCTTCTGATTAGCCATCCGGGCTACAGTGGAGGGATGAGTGGTCACTCACACCTGAATGGGCTGTACCTGCCCTCACACAATGCAGTCTCCAAACCCCTGGTGTGAGTCTGGAGCCAGACCTGGGTAAAGCAGGATCTTGTGAACAACAGAGACTTTCATTTGAAGTTTGCCTACTTCAAAGGCAGAAAGGGTTATAAGTAGTGGACCCAAAACCCCAGATTTGTAGATTACATCTCGAACCAAGAGGATTATCTGCCAAGGAGAAGAGCTGGAGAGCTGGAAGAGGAGTACTTCCCCTTTGCCTGTGACTGTGCTTTGCTGGTTTGGCCTGCAGTTGCTGCTTCTGCCTGAAAGAGGACAAAGACTGGACTTTGTGGTATATTACTACTTGTGAAGACTCTCCAAGGGCTTGGACTGAGCTTGCCTCCTGTTTTGAAGTCTTAGGGCAATCAAAGCATTCCTCTGCCAGCACCTAGACTCTGCTGAGACCCCTGCCCTGCCAAGTGGTGCACTATCCAGTCCCTAGGGCCCTTGAAAGGTGGAGCTTGTAGAACAAGAACTGAAATCCATGCACAGGAAGCCGTGCGGGGAAAATGTTGACACACCACCTGCAACGTGGTTGTAAAAACGATGTGCCACCCACCTCATGGCTGAATTGGACGCACCACCTGCATCGCGTCTGGGAAATCAACGCATCCGCGGCTGGAGAAATGATGCAACACCCACTTGCAGCTGCTGAAAACAATGCAAACCCCACACAGTATGGTTTTCCAACATCGTGCAGCTGGATTTCTCACGCATCGTTGAAGGGTGTCAAAATCATCATGAATCTGCATGGATCCAAGGTATCGCTCTCTTGCAGGAGAGAAAATGATGAATGGCCGACCTGGAGAAGAAACAACACACTGCCTCACTTGCGAGTAAGGAATCGACTCATTGCTGACGTTTTCGAACACACGCTCGTGCAGCTTTATTTTTGATGCAAACCAGGTACTTTGTGCGAAAACAACGTTTCCATTGTTTTCTATGGAGTAAGACTCTTATTATTTAAAAAAAATTCATACCTTGACTTGTGTATATTGGATTTTTGTTGTTTTGGTCTTGTTTGATTTAGATAAATATTGCCTATTTTCTAAACCAGTGTGGTGTCCATGCTGTAGCATTATTACTGTGTGTGTTGGTACAAATACTTTACACATTGCCTTTGAGATAAGCCTGACTGCTTGTGCCAAGCTTCTAAGGGGGTGAGCAGGGGTTATCTAAGGGTGCATTTCCATTGCCCTGACTAGACTGAGGATCCCTGCTTGGACAGAGTGCAAACTGACTGCCAACCAGAGACCCCATTTCTAACACATGTTGAAACCTGCAATATACAGAATGATGTTTCTGTCTCTTAAGCTCTGTAGAACGCTGTTACACTTAAAGTGAATTTTCTGAAGGCTTTACCTATTGGGACCATGGTGTGATTCTTCACGAGAATGTGTTTATTGTTTATTAAGTAATAACAGTTGTATTAAGAATTTAGGTGCTTGAAGGACACCAGTGATGGATACATTATTGAATCTGTAGGATAATGTTTGAATGTGAACTCAGAAACGGTATTGTTCTCTCTAATGTGATTGGTTCAAATTGTGTCACTCTTGCACAATTGCATTAAATGTATGACTTTCATTGTATAAAACACTATAAAAGAAATCCCTTCTTTTGGTGGTGGGCTCTTTCTTTCATTTGACTTCAGGAAGCAGCACTATGTTAGTCTGACTTATGATTTATTAATCAGGACTGAAGTATATCTGGTGTGGTTAATTATTTCTTGCATTTTATTCTGATATTCTGAGCTTCATGCTATTTCTCAATATAAATAATTAATTAACTGACTTTTACTTTTACAATATGTCTTCTGTAATGATTTTACCCTGTAATAAACTTTCATGGTTTTATTATACAGTATGGCCCATTTCATTGTAGGGCCTAAAATGCTTTACAGTTTACACTATAGTTTTGTTGACTGGATTTAGTTGAAGATCAGTAAAATCCTCAGGGTATTAATACCAGTCCCAGTCCAACAGAAGTACTTTAAATTGGCTTTAGGGAAAAAAGTGTCAACAGATTAAACAGAAAATAGTAAACTGTGTCAAAGTTGATCCTACACATTGAAGAATGTAACTTTTGAGTACTCAGTATTCTGCCTTATGTTTAGAGGAGTTCTCACACATTTAAATCAGCAACAATTGACATAAGGATGCATTTCATGCTAAAATATATTGCTGAGTGACGAATTTGTATTTCAAGTAATTACGTGTAATTTCATTTCATTTTGCATAATTTCCCCAAAATGTTGATAATTCTCCCTTATTAATAATATTGTAGTTAAAAAATCCATAATCTGTGCTGGAAGTTTTGTCATTTCACAACATCCCCTGAAAATTATGGCATATTTTGTGCTTCTGCAGACGTGTTACTTTTCTTTGAATGGCGGTGCCCTAAAAAGTCACCTAGCAATACTTTAAACTCCATTGCCGAGAATATATCTTCTTACTTACAGAAAAAGGAAGCAAAACAATGGCAGTGTTAATGGTACAAAATATATTATGGTGTATTCAGATATGTGATCCAGGTCATAATATGTCACCTTACAAGGTAAATATATGTATACAAAACATCTGCCCTTTTAAACATGTTCAGTGTTCTGTCATCAACGAACATCTACTGATCCATTTACCCATGGAAGCCATATATATATATATACATATATATATATAATATATATATATATATATATATATATATATATATATATATATATATATATATATATATATTAATATATAATATATATATATATATATATATATATATATATATATATATATATATATATATATATATATATATATATATATATATATATATACTGTGTTGTGACTGTCCTGCATTCTGTGTTCCGTGTTACATGCATGTAATATTCATGAGTTTTGAATTCAATGTGGCAGCTAAAGACTCATCATTTATGGGGTTGGTTGCATGCATGTATCACTCCACTGAATAGATCCCTTTAAAGTATGTGCTCTACACAATTCGCTTGTTCATGACCTCACACATGTTGTGAATATATGATTTTAAAATTATGTTGAGGACCTCACTGATGATTTTAGTGACCTTACATACCATCGTACCATTTACATTATGGATGACATCACACTGGATACAGTATCCTTTCTTTTTTGGATATATATTGATATTTAATGGTGGGTTTTTTCTTTACTGTCATAAATATTGTGTGGCCATGAGCAGGTTAAATATAACAAAATGCATTCTAAGGTGACTGCCACGGACATGCGCCTCCATGACTGCCATCTTTGAAATCATTAGGAGATCCTATGCAAAGATGGTCACAGTGAGTGCACGCACATCCCAGTGGCCATCTTTGTGTATATCTTGTTTTAGTTCTATGAATCCCATTAACAGATGGTAGGCATTTATTCACGTACATCTGCTTGGCTGTTGATAGAGCATAACTTGCCTGTGCCATAATCAAATCAAATCAAATCATTAATATTTATAAAGCGCGCTACTCACCCGTGCGGGTCTCAAGGCACTAGGGGGAAGGGGATTACTGCTGCTCGAAGAGCCAGGTCTTGAGGAGTCTCCGGAATACGGAGTGGTCCTGGGTGGTCCTGAGGCTGGTGGGGAGGGTGTTCCAAGTCTTGGCCGCCAGGTAGGAGAAGGACCTCCCACTCGCTGTGGAGCGGCGGATGCGAGGGACGGCGGCGAGAGCGAGGCTGGTGGAACGGAGGAGACGGGTGGGGGTGTAGAAGCTGAGGCGTCGGTTGAGGTATTCTGGTCCCTTGTTGTGGAGGGCTTTGTGTGCGTGGGTGAGAAGTCGGAAGGTGATCCTTTTGCTGACTGGGAGCCAATGCAGGTGTCTCAGGTGGGCGGAGATGTGGCTGCTGCGGGGTATGTCGAGGATGAGGCGGGCGGAGGCGTTTTGAATACGCTGCAGACGTTTCTGGAGTTTTGCGGTGGTCCCAGCATAAAGGGTGTTGCCGTAATCCAGGCAGCTAGTGACGAGGGCGTGGGTCACGGTCTTTCTGGTGTCGGCGGGGATCCAGCGGAAGATCTTGGGGAGCATGCGGAGGGTGAGGAAGCAGGAGGAGGACACGGCGTTGACTTGTTTGGTCATGGTGAGAAGAGGGTCCAAGATGAAGCCGAGGTTGCGGGCGTGGTCTGAGGGGGTCGGTGCGGTGCCAAGGGCCGTGGGCCACCAGGAGTCGTCCCATGCGGTCGGGGTGTTGCCGAGGATGAGGACTTCCGTTTTGTCTGAGTTCAGTTTCAGACGGCTGAGCCATATCCAATCTGCGACGTCCTTCATACCATCTTGCAGGTTGGTCTTTGCGCTGGCGGGGTCCTTGGTGAGGGAGAGTATGAGTTGAGTGTCGTCGGCGTAGGAGGTGATGATGCTGTGCTTGCGTACGATGTCGGCGAGGGGGCTCATGTAGACATTGAAGAGTGTCGGGCTGAGCGAGGAGCTTTGTGGGACGCCGCAGATGATCTCGGTGGGGTCTGAGCGAAAAGGTGGGAGGTAGACTCTTTGAGAGCGGTTGGAGAGGAAGGAGGCGATCCAGTCCAGGGCCTGGCCTTGGATCCCGGTGGAGCGGAGGCGGGTTATTAGGGTGCGGTGACAGACGGTGTCGAAGGCAGCCGATAGGTCGAGGAGGATGAGGGCGACTGTTTCACCGTTGTCCATCAGGGTTCTGATGTCGTCTGTGACTGAGATGAGGGCGGTTTCAGTGCTGTGGTTGGCTCGGAATCCGGATTGTGAGGGGTCGAGAAGGTTGTTGGAAGAAGAGTAAGTAAGCATTTAACCTAATTTTTTATGAATGAAACTATATCCATGTAAGTGCAGTGCGATAGAAGACTACAATATTACAGTGCCTTTATGCAATGTTAATCAAATGCATTTATACCTTAATATTTAACAAATTATATATATTATAATCATTCTTCATTTATTGTGCTTAAGAGAATTTCATTTGTAAAAGTATAACTAAATTGTACTTCCTTTCTGTTGTGAAGGCTGGAGTTAAGGCCTACGCAATTCTTAAGTTTAACTTCAACATGAAACTTGCTTACTTTGTGTAGTACCTCTGCAGGTGTTAGATTAGGAAGTGAGAGTTGGGTTGCTAAGGAAGAACATCAGTAACAAGGAGCTACAAGAATGACTTCCTTATTAAATTCCTGGGTACGGATGCAATCCAAGGTCGAGCAGATGTCTTAAGAAAAGGCTAAAATTAGTTGGGCACAATTCACAATGGTGTCTTGTTAGTGGAAATTTCTTTGGGTGTGATGTCAGCTACTGGATAGTTCTGGGGTTGATTAAAGTGTTGTTTAGTTAGTTAGTGCATCAGATTTCCAGTGCCCCTTGACTAGAGCAGACCCTTAAGGAAAGATAGATCTTCTTTCTTTATAAGGTTAAGTGGCCTTATGCTACTTACATCGCTCAACAGGACTTCTACCAAAGTTTCCTGTGATGCCAACGCTTTCCTTTATATTCATCTTTATATTATTAGAACAGTAAGAAATTAAGATTCAATGGTCAGGTAGGAAAATCTCAGTCAGACTTAGAAGCACCACATGCTTTATCTTGTCTTCTGTATTGTCGCTATTGAATTATCAGTTTTATATGTTAATTAAATTTACCATTATGCAAAATTTGTATTCTCTTTTGGTGATCATATGCATATTTACTATGTTTTTGAGACTCATTTATCTAAGTTTGTCTTTGAGTCTATAATAAATTCCTTTCTAAAAAAAGTTTTCTCTGAGATTTAGTGGCATATTTATACTCTGTTTGCACCGAATTAGCGTCTAATTCAGTGCAAAACTAACTCCATATTTATACTTTGGTGCTAGACCAATCTAGCACCAAATTGATGGAGTTAAAGTCATTTTTTGGAAGTGGAAATCTACCTTGCATCTAGGTAGGTGTTCCCGTGCAAAAAATGACTCTATGGCCTTAATACCATATTTATACTCCTGTGCATAAAGGCTGCACGGGAGGGATGAGGGCTCAAAAAATGGTGCAAATCCTGCTTTGCCCCGTTTTTCAACTCCTGGGTCAGGGCAGGCATTAGGGGACCTGTGGGCCTATTTCCATGGTGGAACACCTTGGAATAAGCCCGCAGGTGTCCTCCCCATGCCCCAGGGGCACCCCCACCCACACCAAAGGAACTGCAGAGGATGCGGGATCCCAGGTAAATACAGATAAGTACAGTTAAGTATTGCATTTTATTTTTTAAAGTGCCATAGGGGGCCCTGTGATGGGCCCCCGTACATTGCACAGGGTGCAGTGGCCATGCCTAGGGGACCCTAGTCCCCTATGCTGGCCATTGGGGTGGTGAGCATGACTCCTGCCTTTCCTAAGGCAGGAGTCATGTGGCATGGTAGGTAAATGACGCTAATCTGGTTAGTCGTTGTTTTTTTTACTCAAACCTGCCTAAAGTCGTTTTTTGGTGCTAAACCCCCTTCTTCTATACCGCCAGCCCCACCGACTAAATCATTTTTTTTTTTACTCTAGCCTACCCTTGTGCCATTCCATAAATATGGTGCCCGGCTGGTGCACAGAAATGGTGCAAGCCAGTGCTAAACGTTTTGGTGCAAAACTGTTTTAGTGCAGTTTTGCACCAAAAAGTATAAATAACGGCCTTAGGGCCAGATGTAGCAAACAGTTTGCGAGTCGCAAACGGCGAAAATCGCCATTTGCGACTCGCAAACGTGTGTTTGCTATGCAGAAATGCATTTTGCGAGTCGGAACCGACTCGCAAAATGCATTTCCGACTCGCAAATAGGAAGGGGTGTTCCCTTCCTATTTGCGACTCGCAGTGGTATGCAATTCCATTTGCGACCGCGTTCGCGGTCGCAAATGGAGTCGCAGTTACCATCCACTTGAAGTGGATGGTAACCCACTAGCAAACTGGAAGGGGTCCCCATGGGACCCCTTCTCCTTTGTGAGTGGACCCAAAAATATTTTTTCGGAGCAGGCAGTGGTCCAAGGGACCACTACCTGCCCTGAAAAAATCCGAAACTAAAGGTTTCGTTTTTTTTTCTAAGTGCAGCCCGTTTTCCTTTAAGGAAAACGGGATACACTTGGAAAAAAAAAACTGCTTTATTTAAAAGCAGTCACGGACATGGAGGTCTGCTGTTCCCAGCAGGCCTCCATCCCCGTGAGTGCCCATAGTCGCTATGGGGGCGCAAATTGCGACCCACCTCATTAATATTAATGAGGTGGGTCTTTGCGACCCCATAGCGACTCGCAGACACCGTTCTGCATAGCAAATTGCGAGTTGCAATTTGCGAGTCGCTCGGACTCGCAAATTGCAAGTCGCAATTTGCCGGCTTCCTACATCTGGCCCATAATGTGTAACCAAATTGCCTCCACTGTCCTTAACATGCTGTGAGTGAAGGTGCTTCTTCTTGCTCCTCAGGAGTCCTGGAAAGATTCATCAACCTAGAAGGAGAAGGAAAGGAGGATGCTGGATCACCATCTTTGTATGGTGTTGGTAAACTAAAGTGAGAAGGCTGCCTTTCTCTCCAAACATGCCCTGAAACAACAACAATGGATCTCAGGGACAAGAGAATGCTGTATGTGGAAGAGAAAGTGACGTAAAAGAGAAAGGGGTAAAAGGGAGGGAAATCAGAAAGGAAAGAAAGCGAGAGGGTGACAAAAATTTCCATCACATCCACCTCCATGCATGGTCTGGTGCCAGCAGTGGAAGAAAACCTCAATTAAACAATAGACAATGAATGCAAGCTGAAGTATTCACAGCCTCAAAACCTGACACAAATAATGTGGTATTTCAGCATGGTCAACTTCCACTCAAAGTGCTGGAGGATCAGGTATCCAGATTAAAGTCTAAGCATGTGCGTGTGTGGGTATATGTGTTTGACTTTTTGCGTGTGTTAATGTGTGTGCATGTGTTTGTACATGGTCTATATGTCTGTATGTACAGTTTTATGTTTTTGTGCATTGGTCTTTGTGTGTGTGCATTTACATATGTGTATATGTGTGTGTACATGTGTGTATTTTTGATGGAGAATCTAGTGTCCTACCGACAGACGTCCTACCATCCTACGAATGTATGGGATTAGATTATCTAGATCTTAAACACTGCCTTCTGGATCAAATGTGAGTCCAGTAATCCAATGTAGAATCACCCAGCACACCTGGGAGCATATTTATAGTTTTTGGTGCAAAACTGCACTAACGCAGTTTTGGACCAAAAGGTTAAGCACCGGCTTGTGCCACATGTTTATGGATTGGCGCAAGATGTTGCAAAGGGTGGGCTAGCGTAAAAAAAAAATTACGTTAGCCGTGTGGGGCTGGCAGTATGGGAGAACTTGAGTTTTGCACACAAAAAATTACATTAGGCTGGTTAGAGTTAAAAAAAAGATGACTAACCAGCCCATATCATTTTCTGATGCAAAACCATCCATACCACATGACTCCTGTCTTAGAAAAGACAGGCGTCATGCCCACCACCCCAATGGCCAGCACATGGGAACAGTGTCCCCTGGACATGGCCATTGCACCCTGTGCCATGCAAGGGGGCCCAAAGTTGGGCCCCCAATGGCACTTTAATTTAAAAAAAAGAAAATTACTTACCTTACTTACTCTACTTACCTGTAATGGGGTCCCCCATCCTTCAGTGTCCCTCTGTTGTGGGTGTTCCTGGAACTTAAGGAGGGCAACTGTGGACCCATTCCATGGTGTTTCACCATACAAATGGGTCCACAGGTCCCTTAGCACCTGGTCTGACCCAGGCGTTAAATAATGGTACAAAGCAAGCTTTGCAACATTATTTAGCTCCTCCTCCCACCTGTACGTCATTTTAGCATGGGGGATAAATATGGGACTATGGTGTTAGCACCACTTTTTTAGATGGGAACGCCTACCTTGCATCTCATTGACGCAAGGTACGTTCATGCATCTAAAAAAGTTTACTTTAATGAATTTTTAGGGTGCATGGCAACCCGAGGGCTTCCCAGAGCTGAAGGTAAACCATAAACTCAGCAGAGCCTATGCTGAGAATAAAATGTCTTCAATTTCTTACGAAAGGAATAGTCCAGCTGTTCTTGTCGAAGTTCCAATGGAAGTGAATTCCAGAGCAAGAGTTGCCGCCCCATGTTGCTTTCTTGAAACGGTGAATGTTAACCAACGAGGCAGTGGAGAATCTGAGTGGCCTTAGAGGGACATAAGGTGACATACATTGCCTGAGAAACCGCAGGCCCTTGTTGTGGAGAGCTTTATGTGTCATGCAGATGACCTTAAAATTGATCTGTTGTTTTATGAGAAGCCAATGAAGAGAGGTCACTGTGGGTTTGGCCGACAGATGTCTGGGTGTGTTCAGAAGCAAACATGTGGCTGCGCTTTGCACAACTTGCAATCGCTTTATCACATAGCCCGGAGAGCTAAGAAAAAGGAAGTTGCCATAGTCTAAGCGGAACAATATCAGGGCCTGAATGATAAGTCTTCTGGCCAAAAAAGGTAAGATATTGAAGATTTTCATTGTGGTTCTTAGTAAGCTGAAACAGCCATTTTTTTAGATTAATGGTCCATGGTGAGATGGGGGCCTAACCAGAAACCTAAGCTTTTTAAATTTTCTTCGTGAGGAGGGAGATTTTTAAAAAATTTCCAGTGCTAACGCAGGAGACTTAAGGAGAGCATGATTTCCAACTATCATTACTTCCGATTTTTCGTCACTAAGTTTAAGTACAGAGACAGTCATCCATTTAACTACATCCGCGAGACAGGAGTATAGATTAGATTGGGCAGTGATTCTGGGATTCGAAAGCGAAACTACCAGCTGGGTATCATCAGCATATAATATCAAGGAAAGACCATGTGGTTCAACAATATTAGCTAAGGGGGACAAGTAAATTTTAAAAAGAGTGGGGCTCAGCAATGAGCCCTGAGGGACCACACAAGTGAGGGAAAATGTGTTGGAAAGGAAGTAACGGTCAAGAACTTGAAAAGTTCTATCTTTCAAGAAGGAGGAAAATCATCCCAGAGTAGTACCTTCCATTCCTATGGCAGAAAGTCTTTGAAGTAATATACTGTGGTATAAAATAATGTAAAGTAAAAAATGGTGCAAACTCCAAAATTTTGACGTCAGACGTGTGTGACATCAAAATATAAATATGGAGTTAGTTTTGCGCTGAACTTGCGTAAAAAAAATTATGCAAATTCGGCGCAATTGGGATATAAATATGCACATTGGTGCGTTTGGAAGAGATGCACTTGATTTATTCTGGCTAAACGTATACAATGAATTACAACTAGACCCCACACAATGTGAATTTCGCTTCTTGTTATTATTGTGATACAGAGAAAGTCAGCGCCTGGCAATGAAAATTTCCCAGTGCCAGGGACAGTACAAACATTTGTCAGTAACGAATGAGGGTCGGTACAAGTGGTAACGCTATTTCTGGATGACTGTTGTTGAAACACTTAAGGGTGACTGTACCTTAAAGTTTAGGGCTCCTTTACTGTTACCTCAAACACAGAGTGATTCTTGGAGGTGGGATGCCATTTTTTTCCCATATATCTCGCATTGCCAGCTGGGGCTGTTTTCACAACTACTGCTCTACAGAATGTTCGTAATCGTTGGTGGTTTGGGGAATATGTGCAATAATAAATAGTACACACTGTTGTAATCTTTGCTATTTGTTTTCCTGGACGACAGCTATCTATTGTTCTTCTTTTTGTATACTAAGTATGGCTATATGGAAATCAATAAATGGAATGATGGCAACTAAAAGGGAGACATAATTTTAAAACATGAATTTAAGTTATGATATTAATAGTAATAGCTAAAATGCAGAGGGTGGTGGCAATGATACAGTAAGGTCATTATTGAATTGTTTAAGTGTATCAAACGAGAACGGTATTGATTTAAATTCGATGTGATTATTTTTTTCTCAGAACTGCATTATGTTAAGTAGAGAAAGTGCAGCATTCTCCGAATGACAAGTGTTTTATTACCGTTGAGTGTTATTGCAAATGATTAAGAGCGCTACATTTCATGAAGGTCAAGCTGCAGACCAATGACGCTTTCCCGTGGATCAGCGTTTACAAGTGGACTCGATCCCAAAGAGGCCAGATGGAAACCAAAGTGGGCTCCTCAAAGAAGTTAATTGTCTCTTATATTCAACATTTTTGTCATACTGTAAAATTTTTAAAAAATGGTCACACGGGTGGGCGGTAACAAACACCACATTCACTGTATGACCATTCACACATTGTCATTGCTGCTGTGTCTTCTGGAAGACTGTGTGCGCCTTCCCTGTCAAATTCAATCTCTATCTCTCTCCTTGCAGTTTCAACATTAGACATAACAACTTGTTAATTATAAATTATCCAGCGCGTTAATGCTATCTTTTCTGAAGGATGGGGAGAAATGATGATCAGATCAGTGTTTGTTTGCAAGGACACAAAGAAAGTTTTCTTAGCCTCCAGTGTTGCTGAATGTCAGGGCTGCAGAATAGTAAGTCTTGCTTTCACCTCATGACGCTTTCCTCTAGCACCTTCCACTTCCTGTCTTCCATCCCTTCTCAACCCAGTCATTATTTTTCTATCTTTCACTGCCTTCTTGTTTCTCTCTAATCCGCCTTCTCTCTTGCTCTAGGTGAAAGAATGATGATGAATAATAAAAATCAGTCTCTAAAAATGTGTATTTGTGGCCATCACTTGTAACCACTTGCACAAATTAGATACTGGGTCAGCTCATTTATAAACTCTGAGCATTTGCTCCATCAAAAACGTTGGTAGATTTACCCACGAAGAAGCAGTGTGAATTTCCAAGCCTGCACATCTTTGTTTTATGAATACTTTTTTGCAAATAACTCCTGCATATTATGCCCAATGTAATAATTGATACTTTTGCATTCTTTACAGCACGAATGAGAAACTCCAGCTGATATATGTAATTATGTTTTTCCTGACATGAGTTTTCTATCTGTACCAAACTTATACTCAAATTCCCATTAGCAACTGTAGAGTTCCTGATAAATATGTAGTTAGTTAAACCTGAACTTCATTGTAAAAAAGGAAACTCATCCATCCTCCCAGTATACCCTGGGATCACTTTTGTACGTAGCTGGGTACATGGGTGGAGATGGTAGCTTTCAAAGCCACGCAGTGTAGCTCCAGATCCATAGGGCCAAATGTGCAAAAGCATTTTAAGGTTTTACACCCTGCAGTTTTCAAAATCACAGACTCTGTGACCACAAAATGGCACTTTCAAATTTACAGAACCCCTTTGTGATTCCTAATAGCCTTTATAAATCTCAAAAGTCGTTTTGTGACTCTTTCCAAATTACAATTATGAAACGGCGTGAATGAGGTGTCACTCCTTGTTGTGATTCGCAATGAGATGTGTCAGTAGTTTGGGACCACAATAGTGGTCACAAACAATTGAAAAGGACCAACCCATCAAAGGAGGTTGAAACTCATTTCCAAAGGGAAAGTTATCTCCAATGCAAAGCCTTCCCTTAGAATTGCGGTGGGTGGCATCAGTGAGAGGAGATCATGGCCAGAAGGATGGTTCTTTGCAGGCCAACATCCACATGTTTGTATCTAACTACAGTGGGTAGTGCATTTGGCAGGTCATTTAGTGACCCCCTGTGATGGAACATTTTTGGTTGCAACCATTTAGTACGTAGATTATACTTTAATATAATATACATCATGCAAAAAGTCATGCACAATTTGCATCCACGTTTGTGTCCTGTTGCTAGACCTGGCATCCTTGGTGTGATTTCCCCTGTTTTGTGCCTCTGCTTCCTGTGTTTTTGACTGTGTGTTGGACTTTTCTTTGCTGGTTTGTGGTATCTGGGCACCTTGCCACTGCCGACCAGTGCTAAAGTGCAAGTGCCTCCTGTGTAAATTGTGCTTATGATTGGATATCCCTGATTGGCATTTGATTTACCAGTAAGTACCTAGTAATGTTCACTAGAGGTGCCCAGGGCCTGAAAATCAAATGCTACTAGTGGCCCTGCAACACTGATTGGGCCACCCACATGAGTAGCTCTGTAAACATGTTTCAGACCTGCCACTGCAGTGCCTGTGTGTGCAGTTTTGCAATGCGATTCGACCTTACCCACTTGCCAGGCCCAAGCCTTCCCTTTTACTACATGTAAGTCACCCACAGTAGGCCATAGGTATCCCCATGCGCAGGATGCAATGTATTTAAAAGATAGAGCATGTACTGGTGTGTTTTACATGTCCTGACACTGAAATACTGCCAAATTCGGTTTTCACATTGGAAAGGCCTTTCTCTCTCATAGGTTAACATGGGGAATGCTTTGGAATATCTTTTAAGGGCAGTTTCCAATTGGGAGCAGATAGAGATGTGGAATTTGGTGTCTCTGAGCTCACAATTTAAAAATACATCTTTTGGTAAAGTTGTTTTTAGATTGTCAGTTTGAAAATGGCACTTTTAGAAAGTGGACATTTTCTTGCTTAACCATTCTGTGCATCTGCCTGCATGTGGAATCCATGTTTGGGTCAGACTGACAGTTGGGCTGTTTGTGAATTCCCTCTAGATAGTGACACAAAGGGAGCTGAGGAGTGTTCTGCATATCCTGATGAGTATCTTGGGCTAGAGTGAGGAGGGAGGCTCTGGCACTTACACCTGAAAGGACTGTGCTGTCCTCACACAATGCAGTCTCCAACCCACTGGTGTTTGTTTGGGGCCAGGCCCGGGCAAGGATCTTGTGAACAACAATGACTTTCCTTTGAAGTTTGCCTACTTCAAAGGCAGAAATGAGTATAAGCAGTGGTCCCAAAACCACAGACTTTTAGATTACTTCTGGATCAAGAAGAACCTCTGCCAAGGAGAATAGCTGAAGAGCTGGAGGAGGAGTACTCCCCCTTTGCCTGTGAGTGTGCGTTGCTGGGTTGGCCTGCAGTTGCTGCTTCTACCTTAGAGAGTACAAAGACTGGACTTTGCTGTATTTTTCTGCTTGTGAAGTGTCACCAAGGGCTTGGACTGAGTTTCCCTCTGTTTTAAGTCCCAGGGCCCTCAAAGACTTCCTCTACCAGCACCTGGACTCTCTTTCTGAGACTCCTACCCTGCCAAGTAGGGCCCATTCCAGTCCCTGGCCCTTCAAAGGAGAAGCTGGTGAAACCAAGACTGAAATCCACTCACCGGAGCCGAGCAGGAGAAAAATCAATGCAGTACCTGCCTCAAAGATGAAAAATCGATGCACAACCTGCATCTTGGCTAGAAAATCAATGCAACACCTGCTTCCAGCTGTCAAAATTGATGAATCACCCATGCAGCATGTCTCTTTTCCATTGTGCATCAGGATTTCGCAAGCATCATCCCTCAGCTTCACAACCATAGAAATACCACACAGACCCGAGGCTGCCCATCCAGAAATCGTTCTTCTGCAGGAGAGAGATGCGATGCATCACCTACCTCGACACTCGGCCTCCCTTGCGAGTCAGGAATCGATGCATAACTTACTTTTTCAATGCAGGTTTCCCATGCAGCTTTATTTTTAATGCATACCAGGTTCTTTTTGTAAAAACAATGCATCCATTGATTTCTATGGATTAAGACTCTCTTTAAATTTGAAAATTCATATCTTTGCTTGTGTATGTTGGATTTTTTTTTGTTTTGATATTGTTTGATTTAGATAAATATTGGCTATTTTTTAAACTGGTGTTGTGTCCCTTTTGTGGTGTTTTCACTGTAATAATCTGTGTTTGAATTGTTTTCAAAGTGACTCAAGGCGTTATTCAACAGTTGTGGAAAAAGTCTTCACAATCAATTGAAGCACTTTGTATTCTCCTTCCAGTGGGAATATCACATTATCCAGTGGGGGGGCAAGTTCTTGATAATACAATATGAAGATCCAAATTTGTTCAAGTTTAGGGTGCCTTCCTTTAGTTCTTAACACTACACAGGAATCATTTCAGTACATTTCTAATTCTGGGCAGATTTGCTGCTACAGGTTCTTCAGATGCAGGCCATACACTGCCCCCCACCCCACCTTGGCAGCTGACCTCTTTAAGGTTGTGCTATGCCTTTCAGGCTTCATCTGGAGTTGGACAGTCCATAGTTGGCAGATGTTCCATCTACCTGAGTCCTGTGTCCGCACCATCCTTTCGATTTGATGAACAGCTTTGTTGCTGACATTGGAGCCTTATATGGCTGCAGTGTGGGAAACCCATTTGCCAGGAGCAACCACCGTAGGAAAGGATTGTCATTGGCATGGCATCTGAAGCCCAATCTAGTAAAAGCAGGCCATTCAAAATGGTTTTTCATTCACACGGCTAATATAAAAAAGTGATGGTGGCTGTGTCCAGGAAAAAAGCAATAGTAATCTCCAACCTTTATGGATAAAACTCTAGCTTCCAGTAACAAAAACAAGGGTCTTGCAAGGATGCTATATCCTTGCATGAGTGACTGGTTGCAAATGCCTCCTCCCAACTCAGGCTGAGTCTGCACCCAAATAATTTAAAATCAAATGGAATTGGACAGGATAGGAGGAATATGGACAGGGTCTATCACAGATGAAGCTCTCCAGTAGTATGAAAAGAGAACTGCTGTTTGCTGCTGTTGTTCCAGAAGGTGAGACACACCCACCCACCATAAAAAAAACTGTGGGGCATATTTATACTCCGTTTGCACCGAATTTGCGTCGTTTTTTTCTACGCAAATTCGACGCAAAACTAACTCCATATTTATACTTTGGCGTTAGACGCGTCTAGCGCCAAAGTTCATGGAGTTAGCGTCAATTTTTTGCGTGAACACCTTCCTTGCGTTAATGATATGCAAGGTAGGCGTTCCCGTCTAAAAAAAATGACTCCGATGCTATTGTGTCGGATTTATACTCCCGGGCAAAAATGACGCTCGGGAGTGGGCGGGACTAAAAAACCCGCATTTGCGCCGGATTTTAGCGCCTGGGTCAGGGCAGGCGTTAAGGGACCTGTGGGCTCAGAATGAGCCCAGAGGTGCCCTCCCAAGCCCCCAGGGACACCCCCTGCCACCCTTGCCCACCCCAGGAAGACACCCAAGGATGGAGGGACCCACCCCAGGGAAGAAAAGGTAAGTTGTGGTAAGTATTTTTTTTAAGACAGAAGTCCCCTCGGCATGGCCATTGGGCAAGGGGGCATGACTCCTGTCTTTGCTAAGACAGGAGTCATGTTAATGGCGTCTGGGCGCCAAAAAAAAGGTGCAAATCGGGTTAAGACGTTTTTTTTTGCCTCAGCCTGACTTGCCCCATTTTTGGACGCCCAAACGCCATTTTTCCCTACGCCGGCGCTGCCTGGTGTACGTGTTTTTTTTTCACGCACACCAGGCAGCGCCGGTCGGCTAACACCGGCTAACGCCATTCAATAAATACGGCGCCCGCATGGCGCTTCAGAATGGCGTTAGCCGGCGCTAATTTTTTTGGCGCTAAACTGCGTTAGCGCAGTTTTGCGTCAAAAAGTATAAATATGGGCCCCGCCTCCTTTGTACAATTAGCTCACTTTCCGTTTTGAGAGTTCTTCAGTCACCCAAGTAGAGCTCCATCCCACCGTTATGCTAACTGGTTTGTAACATGCCGGGCTCAAGGGCTAACTTGCCTCCAGCTACTCAGAACTAACTTGCTTCCAGCAGTATGGGTTGATTGCTATTCTATAGTATAAGAATAGGCACAATAATTAGGTTGGATATTATCTTACACTGAAAAGATAAAAATGACAATTCAACATAGAAATTCTGTTGTTTTTACTATTGTACCTTATATGAGCTGAATGAACCTTCCCTATATAACCTTGTATCCAATAAAAACACGGTCTTTCGTGTCCACTAAAATGCGAACCGTTCAGGAGCTAAATGCTACACAGTTCTCTTCTGAGGGAATCTGTAACTGACAAATCCACAAGGACTTTGCTGCAAACAAAAACAGAGCCTCCGAATTAACTAAAAAAATCAAAATGTTACTTTGAATGAAAAAATATTTGTTCTTAGTTATGTTCCTGGAAACCGGGTGTATTACCTGGTGCATTAAGTATTTTCTGTCTCCTTGCTTTTGATTACAGATTAAGACTGCACTCTGTAATTGCCTGTAAGTGCATGCACACACTGACCTTGGAAGCCTAATGTGTTTTGTTTTAGGGGCATGTGTTATTAGTATTACGGGTGGTTAACGAAATCCAGCTGCTGCTGGGAAATCCCAGAAAGGAGACACATAAAAGGAAAGAGTGAAGGATCAGGATGGGGGAAGAATCAAACACAGTCAAGAAACCTACTGGTAAGTCTTCACTTCTCAATAAGCTCTGGGGCAAGGTATTGGTGTGATGTAATTTCTCACTGAGCTCTAAATGCCCGCTACATCTTGTTAAAAACAGATCTTACTACTTCTCAATAGATGCTCACCCCAGAGGACTACCTCTGGGACTGATAGTTCCAGGGGTAGACCATTGGACAGGAACCAAAGTAATTCACTCAACATCAAGGATGGCTGCAGCATGTGCGGTTGCAGGAAGAGTGTAGCTCCATGAGTGTTCTAGGTAGACTGATTGCTGACTGATTTAAAGGCACTGCTATTTGCTTTTCAGAAAAAACTCCACTTATGAGTTTTGTTTCCAAAAACAAAATCTGACTGGCTTATCATGCTGTGGTGGGCCAACCAACATTGTAGTTTTAAAGAAAATTCCCTAAAGAATTGTTGGGAATCTCTACATTAGATGGACCCTAGCTAGGTACAGCTCCTGTTGCACTACAACTTGGCAGAAGTACCACCAAGTGCAAATTATACCCTTAAGGAATACCACAAATGGGGTTCATATGCATTCATCCACACACTCCAGTTACTCATCATTCAGAGGACATGGGCACATTAAAATGTTTTCTGTGGGATCTTCCTCTGATATTTAAGTTAAACAAACATAGCTGTTTTAATAATTCAGCAGCAGCACATAATTGCTGTTGTGTTATATCAATTATGAGTTATAGTCCATTTCTCCCTGTAACTTATGTGATCATAAATAGGTGCACAACTGTTTTGGAACCGGTGTCTATCATGTTTACTATACCCACAACATATACATTATCCCATATAGTAGTTTCACCAAAGCCAGTCTTTTTCATATTTGGCGGCTCCTAGAATACAGTACATAACAAAACTCTCTATATAGACACTATCAAGAGTAAATATTTTCTGTAGGCAGCACACTTTACAGATGATATGGTTTAATCTTTCCAGTGGGTATAGCCCAGATACTGCTGAGTCATGCAATAATTTGGAATTTGTGGACTAATCAACTATGCCCATAGAGGGTGTCCAGCAGTGCTTAATTTGGAAACAAAATAAGTGCTTCAGCCAAAGGTTTTGCTCAAAAGCTGCGGATGGAACTATTGAAGGTGCTGAAAATCAATGCTGTGTAGTCATCATTCCACTCCATGCCTACTTAATCTACCACTAGATACTCCCTTCCTCTTCATCTCACTCTTGTAGGTTCTTTTTCGTCCCTGCTTTCTCTTTTTTATCAGTTTTAAATTTGATCAAATTAAATACTTTTGTCCAATATGGAAATCATCAACACATTGGCCCTCATTATGACCCTGGGGATGAGAGAAAAAGTGGCAGTAATACCGCCAGCAGGCTGGTGGTAAGTACCACCAAATTATGACCATGGGGGTGATAACTCCCATAGGCAGCCAAAGTACCACACAAACCACCACGGCAGAAACAACAGTCACCACGGCGGCAGCCAACAACAGCCAGGCGGGAGACAAAGTACCACCCACCATATTAAGACACACGAAACTGCCACCTTTTCCCAGGCGGTACCAATGCCAACAAAATCCTGGCGGAAATAGAGCTCAGAAGTGAAAGGACTCATCATTGAAGACACAGGGAAGAACCACACCATCATGGAACCCCAACTGCTAGTTTTCCCGATGATCTTCTACGTCATGCTCCACCTGGAACACCAACACCGACGAAGACGATGACGGTGAGTACAGCTGCCTAGCACAAAAGGGAGGGTGGGAGGAAAATGACAGTGACACACACACACACACACAACACACACCCAACACACACCATACACACAACCAGCTGCACATGTAAACCAATGGCACACAACACACAGCATAATAAAACACAAACCACAAAGCTGGAGTAACGACAATATATTAGCATAGCAAAACCCACCACACAAACCAAATATATACAAATGTCCATAAAGGGCCAATGCCAAGTCCAAAGTCATGAGGGCACACAAGGCCACAGGGCACAGTCCAAGGCCCAACCTGTATCCTGACACAGCCAGAGAGAACACTGCAGGGGTATCATTTGGAAGTGGGAAGGCACCTCAGTGGGGTGGGAGGGCACCTAAGCGGAATATGGGAACTTCCCCACTGGTTCTGGATGGGGCCCCACGCCCATTGTTTTGTCCTGGGGAGTGCAAGGCCACAGTCTCTGAAGTGGGTGACTTGCCCACTGGTTCTGGAGGGAGCTTCATGCCCATTGCTTTGTCCTGGGGAGTACAAGGCCTTAGTCTCTGAAATGGGTGACTTGCCCACTGGTTCTGAAGGGGGCAACATGCCCATTGCTTTGTCCTGGGGAGTGCAAGGCCACAGTCTCTGAAGTGGATGACTTGCCCACTGGTTCTGGAAGGGGCAGCCCGCACAGCAGCCCCTGGATGGGGGCCTACATGGCGTCCGCTGGTGGTGATGGCTGCACTGTGGTGGTGGTTGGAGGAGCCTCCTTGGCAGCCCCTGCACTGTCCAATGGCTGCACTATGGTGGTGGTTGGAGGAGCCTCGTTGGCAGCCTCTGCATTGTCCGATGGCTGTATTGTGGTGGTGGCTGGAGGAGCCTCCTGGCCAGCCTCTGCACTGTCCGATGGCTGCATTGTGGTGGTGGTTTGAGGAGCCTCCTGGGCAGCCTCTGCACTGTCTGATATCTGCATTGTGGTAGTGGTTGGAGGAGCCTCCTGGGCAGCCTGTGCACTGTCCGATGGCTGCATTGTGGTGGTGGTTGGAGGAGCCTCCTGGGCAGCCCCTGCACTGTCCGATGGCTGCATTGTGGTGGCAGTTTGAGGAGCCTCTTGGGCACCCCTTGCACTCCCTGATGGCTGCACTTCCACAGCTGGTGGTGGGGGGCCCGTGACAGCTGGTGGTGGTGGCGGTGTTAGCCTGACAGCTTCCGCTGGTGTAGAGTGCCTCGTCTCCTCCTATCCATGGGTCATGGATCCCTTACCCTTCCTGGCAGGGGTGGATGGGCTCTTCCACTCTCTTCCTGGTGGTGCAAGCTCCTTCCCCTTCTTCACAGCTGGTGCAGACCACTTTCCCTTCTTCACAGGTGGTCCAGTCCCCTTCACACTCTTCCCTGGTGGTGCAGGGCTATTCGTGGTGCAGGACTTGTCACACTCCTCCCTGGTGGTGCAGGCCCCTTCCCCTTCTTCCCTGGTGGTGCTGGCTCCTTCCCCTTCTGTGTTGGAGGTCTGGTATCCTTACCACCACAAGTGTAAGTGGTGCTACCACTGTCCCTGTGGACTGTTTGACTGAGGTGCTGGGCTGTGTCCTTGGTACCATGCCCATACGTGCAGGACGGGGGGAAGTAGGGAAGAAGTCAAATTGGGAAAGGAAAAGCTTTTTAGGGATGGTGGGGCGGGAGGGTAATGGGAGTGGAGGATGTGGGAATGGTTGCGGGAGGTGTATGTCTGCTGGACTTGGGTGCAGGTGCATGGGCTGTATGCTGATCTGAGGTGGCTGGCTGGTGGGTGTGTGAATGCTTGTGTTTGTGTCCCTTAGGAGGGGGGGCAGACACAGTGGGAGAGGACACAGGAGATGTGTGCACGGTTGTTGTGGAGGTGTCTGCCAGTGAGGTGTGTGTTCTGCTTGGTGTGGTGATTCTGATAGTGGATGTAGATGTAGTGCATGCAGGTGTGGACGTGACTGGGAGGGAGGTGGAGGAGGAGGAGGAGGGGAGACGGTGGAGGCAGTGGATGTTGTTGTGTCTGCAACTGTATGGTGTTTGTGTGAGTGCCTGTGGGATGAAGTGTGGTGCTTAGGTTTTCCTGTGCCACTCTTGTGTGTTGGCTTGTGTGCATGCTCATCTGGATGTGTGCCTCGGATGAGTTGGGGTTGAGGGGAGTGGGACTGGAAAGTGGTAGTTGGAGGGGGGACGGTAGAAAGAAGGACAATGGCTGACATCAGAGAAGAGGCCAGAACCTGAATAGATTTCTGTTGGGCTGCCAATCCACCATGAATGCCCTCCAGGAATGCATTGCATTGCTACATCTGGGATGCCAGCCCCTGGATGGCATTCACAATAGTTGACTGCCCTACAGAGATGGATCTCAGTAGATCAATAGCCTCCTCACTCAGGGCAGCAGGGCTCACTGGGGCAGGGTCTCAGGTGCCTGAGGTGAAGGAGAAGCCCATCCTCCTGGGTGAGAGGGCATGGGCAACTCGTTGAGGGGCCACTGGGAGGGCGGTGCTGGTACGGAAAGCTGCAGCTGTACCTGCAGCTGGGGTGGTCACAGAGGTGTCCGCCACCACCAGGGAGCTCCCATCGGCGGAGGTATCTGAGTTGGTGTCATCTCCTCCTGTCTCCGTCATGGTGCTTCCCTCACCCTCCGTCCCATTGAATCCCATTGAATCCCTTGGCGTCGGTGGACTCTACCTTCAGGGTCCTGTGGGATGCAGCTCCCTCTGTCGCCGGTGCCCCTTCCCCTCCACCAGATGATGCTAATGCACACAGGGACAGGATAATAGAACAAAAAACGGGGGGAGAGAGGAAAAGGAAACACTGGGTCAATTACTGCACCAACGCCACCGTTGGCATACACAGCACCCTCACACACAGGGAACAGGTCTAAGCAATTCGCATTGCACCACCAGTGATATGGCTAGTCACCAAGGCATGATGAGGAGCACACACCGCCAACTGCAGCACACCTGGGACCCACGATGCCCTGACTGAAAGTGACTACTAAGAAGCTAGGTTACCTGTATTTGCCATGCAACCATTACCCTTCAGAGGACCCAAACTGCAATGTCTGGCCTGGCCTTAGGGGCACAAACACACAACCACCACCCGGATATCACCCCACCAGCCAAAATATGTAATGATACCCACTGTACTCACCCCCTTGTGGCTGCAGTGATTCCCTCAATCGCCCATCCAGCTCAGGGTACGCCACCGCCACTATGAGGGCCATCAGGGGGGTCAGGGTCTGACGGGCACCCCGTCCTTGTTGGGAGGCCATCCCCAGCTGGGCCTCCGCAGTCTTCCGTGCCTTGCGTCTCAGGTCCTCCCACCATTTTTGACAATGGGTGCTCCGCCTGGCATATACCCCCAGGATCCGAAAGACAGGAGAACACCATTAAACTAACAGTCCAGCCTGTCCCACACATGGCCCACCATACCCGTTTCCATCACCACTGGTACACACATTGCCCTGCGCACATCATGTACACTGCCAACAGATAACCCCCCCTTCAACAATGCCTTCACAATGCCTTCACATACACCTCCATGCATCCATGCCACATGACTCATGCCCACAGTGTACTCACCTGTTGATCTGGAGGCCCATACAGCAGATGGTAACTTCTCCGAAGTGAAGGCTGGGGCCCTTTCCCAGTTCACATGGGCCATGGCAGGTTCCAGACACAGGTCACAGCAGCATATGCAGTGTAGGTCTTCTCCTGTTGAAGGTCAGGAAACAAGTGAGGAATGATTTAGAAAATGGCGGTCACTTCCGCGGCGGTGTACACCGTCACCACCGGGATATATCTCCATTGACCACTGTTCTCCATAGGGCCCGATATTATCCAATGAGGAATTGCACGGTGGTTCACATACCGCCACGACGCCCAACGTTGGCGGAATTACCTCACTTCCACCTGTCCCTCCACACAGGACAGGCGGTTGCCATTTCAGGGGAGTGTGCACAGGCCTCTTGATAATTGCTGCGTCACAGGATAAATAGGCTAATACTTAGAAATTTACACTGTCCCAATACATAATTGCCCAATGTAGACTGCTGTTGTGGTTTAGTTGTTCAAATTGTGACAGCCTACTCACTCTTGCGTCCCTTAGATACCTACCGCTGTGGATGAATGGGAAATGGAGACATACCCCTATGTACAAACCCCTGGTTGACTTAGCTGCAGTGGAGGACAGGCACATTATACTCACCTATAGACTGGACCTGACCACAATCACAGAGCTGTGTGCCCAGTTGGAGCCTGACCTGTTATCAGCTATCGGTCAACCCACTGGCATCTCCCCTCTTGTGAAAGTTCTATCAGTGCTCCATTTCCTGGCAACTGGTTCTTTTCAAGTGACAGTGGGCTTGACAGCAGGAATGCCACAGCCAATGTTCTCAATCGTGCTGGCAAGAGTGTTGTCCACTCTGGTAAAACATGTGCAGCTACATAGCTTTCCCACAGGTGGGAGATCTGGCCATTGTGAAGGCAGGATTCTATGCAATGGGACATATCCCCAATAATATTGGTGTGATTGATGGGACACATATTGCTTTTGTCCCCCCCCCGCCAGAATGAACAGTTGTACAGGAATCGTAAAGGTTTCCACTCCATAATTGTGCAGATGGTGTGCCTAGCGGACCACCACATCTCCCACGTCAATGCTAAGTATCCTGGGTCAGTGTATGATGCCTTTGTCCTGAGGAATAGCAGCATCCCAAATGTGATGGGACAACTATAGAGGCACAGGGTGTGGCTTATAGGTGAGCCTTGGTCCCCACCCGGTGTATGTTAGTGCGCGCCTCTGATGTTAACCTAATAGGATAGTGTGTGGCTAAATGTTGTCCCTCAATACCTGCAGTTGACTCTAGCTACCCAAACCTATTGTGGCTGCTGACCCCAGTGAGGAATGCTAGGACTAGGGCTGAAGAACGTTATAATGAGGCACATGGGTGAACCAGAAGGATCCTGAAGGCCAGGTTAAGGTGCCTCCATCTGACAGGTGTATCCCTGTGCTACTCACCCGAGAAGGTGTGCCAGATAGTAGTGGCATGCTGCATGTTGCACAGCCTGGCCCTCAGACCACATGTATCTTTTCTGCAGGAAGAGGAGACTGGAGATGCCCCTGTGGCAGCAGTGGACCCTGAAGACAGTGTGACGAGGATGCAGAGGATGAGGATGTGGACAACAGAACATCAGTTATCCGTCAGTACTTCCAATGACACACAGGTGAGACAGTGCAACTTCACATTTCTATGACTATAGGTGTATTCTGTGTGGCTGTGGCATGATGGCATCACTCACTTTTTACCTCTACTTACTGTCACCTATGGATTATCATTTTAAAGATGTTGGTGATATGACAACAATGTCCTGATGTGATCACTAGAGCCAGCTACAGGTCATTATTTCTATGCTCTCACAATGTACAGGTCATTTGCAATGGATGTAGCTGTTTCCATCAATACAAATTTACAATACATGAAATACTAGTAGTCGAGTTTTGTCCAAGGGTGTTTATTGTAGTGCTGAGAAATTGAGGGGAAAGTACAATGGAATGGCTCACCTTCTGCAGGGGCAGGGTTGCTGGTGGCCTGAGGGTCCTGTGGCGGGGTCTCCTGGCCACTAGCGGCAGCGAAAGTGGAGGGCTGTTCAGTTGACTTGCTTGTGGTAGATGCTCGCTGGTGTGCTGTTGCCTCCCTCATTATGTTGGCCATGTCTGCCAGCACCATGGAGATCAGGGTGTTGTCAATGGCCTGCAAGTCCTCCCTGATACTGTCCCTCCTGCAGCCGCCTGTTCTCCTGCACGTTGTCAAGGATCTGGCCCATTGTGTTCTGGGAATGGTAGTAGGCTCCCCGTATCTCGGAGAGTGCCTCCTGGAGAGTTGGTTCCCTGGTCCTGTCGTCCCCCTGGCACACAGCAGTCCTTCCAATCTCCCTGTTGGTCTGTTTTTCTCTCCCCTGAACGCTGTGCCCACTGCCACTGACCCCAGGTCCGTGATTGTCTTGGGGGCAAGGTGTGGCCAGGGGTACCTGTACAGGTGGGAACACTGCTGATTGACGTCTCCTGGAGACAGAGGTTTGAGTACGCTGGGTGGGTGCTGTGATGTTGGATATTGATGGGGGAGGCTCTTTGGTGGTCTGTGATTGTGCTTGGGCTATCCAGTGGTTCCTGATGGGCCAGGTAGGTCCTCCAGATCCTGAAGTCCAGAGTTACTGTCATCACTGGGGGCCTCTTCTGTTTGGGAACTGGATAGTGGTGGTACCTCCTCTCTATTGACATTGGCTGCGTGGGGATGTAAGTGATGTATTATGCTTCATGTGCATGACATATTGTACATCCCTGGCTTCCCCTCTGTTGTTGGTGTTGCCCTGTCATCTTTTGCTTGTGTATGGTGATGTATTGTGGGATTGTTAGTTTCCCTATGCTGTGCATGCTTTAGTGATGTGTGTACATGCAGGATTGGGAGGGAGTGACGATGCATTGGTATGACATGCAGGCCTTGGCATTGGGGTTAGTGAGATGTGTAGGTGCAGTGTGTGGGTTGGAGTGGAGTGATGGGAGTGAGGGTGTGGGTGTGAGATGGCATGCAGGTTAGGGGGGGCTGATGATTAGTAAATGTTGACTTACCAGTGTCCAGTCCTCCGGCTACTCCAGTGAGTCCCTCAGGATGCAGTAATGCCAGTACTTGCTCCTCCCAACCTGTGATCTGTGGGGAAGAGGTGGGGGTCCACCACCAGTCCTCTGTATGGCAAGCTGGTGCCTTGCTGCTATGGAACGTACCTTCCCCCGTAGGTCGTTCCACCTCTTCCTGATGCCGTCCCTTGTTCTTGGGTGCTCTTCCACGGCACTGACCCTGTCCACGATTCTCTGCCATTGCTCCATCTTCCTTGCTATAGATATTTGCTGTGCCTGTGCTCCAAAGAGCTCTGGCACAACCCTGACAATTTCCTCCACCATAACCCTTAAGTCCTCCTCAGTGATGGGTGCCTTTGTGGTGCCATGGGTGTTGTGTGATGTGTGTTGGTGAGGGTGTGTTGGGTAATGTGGTGGGGTGTGTGATGTGGAATTTGTGAGGGGTGTATGGGTGTAAGTGGTGTATGTGTCTAGTTATCTCTGTGCTCTTCTTCTTCTCAGTCTCCTGGTGGCAATTGGTGTTCGTAAGGGGTTGTGGGTAATGAAAGTGTGTGTTTTATAGTGGTGTGGGTGTGTGGGTGTGGTGTGTGCATGAGTGTCAGGTGTGTGTATTGGTATTGGCCAATATGGTGTTGTTTGTATGTGGGTGTCCATTCTGAGCGTGGTGGCATGTACCGCCAATGGTTTACCGCCGTTGAATGTCCGCTGTGGTGATTCATGGGTCATAATGTGATAGACGTTGTTTTGTTGGCGTAACGGTATGGGTTTTGGGACCATCACTTTAACACTGACCTTTGGGCTGGCAGATTTGTGTATGTGGCTGTATTCTGTCGGATTGGTGTGTGTGTCATAGTATGGTGAACGGATATCCGCCACCGCGGCGGTAAGCTGGTGGCCTTCAGCGTGGCAGGATGCAGGATTTACCGCCAATGTCATAATGAGGACCGTTATCTAGCAGCAAGTTATTGGACCATCGGTTGACGTGATGTGTGTTTGCGGGAGGGAGGGTTCCAGAGCCATCCCCTGATGGTATTGCTAATTTTCTCTGTAGTTAGATGACAGTGTTACCAACAGAAGTACAACCAAGGGCACCTTTACCTGTGACTTGTACCAGAACATCCTGTCCCTTTATGTTTCCTGTTTGCTTTTACATATCTCATATAATAATCATCTCAAGATGGCAGCATCAGATGTTGGAATGTTCATATTCCAGGCTCTCTGTTCCAGGGAGTCCCCTCAGTAATACACGGATATCTGAATTCCTTAGAAGGCATTCCTCTGTTTGCTTTGCACATAAACTCCCTGCAACAGCCAGGACAGAGCCAACCATTTCATGGGGAAAAATGTCTATGTATTTAATTTGCTTTTATCTTCTCTGGACTAAGACTTCCCACACTCACCCATCCCAGTTCCCCCTGTCCAATAATGGAGTATTCAGGAGCAGGCCCTTCCACGCAGCAAGAATGGCTCAGTTTTAGAGGTTCGATTTTCATAATTTACAAACACAAGGATAAACAGAATCGCTACAAGGCAAGTATCAAAGTTAGCAGCACACCATAAAAATAAAAAATAATAAAAGCACATGTTGAAATAGTATTCCTCCATGTTCTTAATGTTTCACTTCAATTATTTTACTGAAAGAGGTAAAAGGTAACTGTTTGTGTACAGCACATTGGGCTTGGCAGCTGCAAGGAATACACCCAAGTACTTAGTAAAAGAGAGGATGTGAGAAAAAGAAGAACAAACATCACATTTACTTCCGTTTTGTTCACAGGATGTGATCATCCATTTTAATTGCCTATGGGTGGGGACAGATATTGTAAGTGTGCATGTCAAGTCATGTGTCAATTCTTGGATCTTGTTAGCACGTCAGGCCTTATTAAGTAAACTTACAAGGGAGATGCGTACAGGCCAATGGACCTTTTGATTGCTCTTCGAGTAGTTCCCACATACCGATACAGATCCATAACAACAACAATCAATGACTTCAATAATCAATAGGAGTCAGTTATTTCCACGCACCACAACCTAGCGATCATGAATAACCACACCTCTGTGTAAAAGTTAGAATGTTTATTTCCCTATAATAATAATGCTAATGTCACATAACTTAGGGCCAGATGTAGGAAACAATTTGCGACTCGCAAACGGCAAAAATTGCCGTTTGCGAGTCGCAAATGTGAGTTTCCTATGCAGAAATGCATTTTGCGAGTCGGGACCGACTCGCAAAATGCATTTCCGACTCGCAAATAGGAAGGGATGTTCCCTTCCTATTTGCGAGTCTGAGTGGGATGCAATACCATTTGCGACCGCATACGCGGTCGCAAATCGTATCGCAGTTACCATCCACTTGAAGTGGATGGTAACCCACTCGCAAATTGGAAGGGGTCCCCAGGGGACCCCTTCCAGTTTGTGAATGGACCCCAAACATTTTTTTCAGGGCAGGTAGTGGTCCAAGGGACCACTGCCTGCCCTGAAAAAAAAACGAAACTAAAGGTTTCGTTTTTTTTTTTAAGTGCAGCTCGTTTTCCTTTAAGGAAAACGGGCTACACTTAAAAAAAAAAAACTGCTTTATTTAAAGCAGTCACGAACATGGAGGTCTGCTGACTACAGTAGGCCTCCATGTTTGCGAGTGCCTTGACTCGCTATGGGGCCGCAATTTGCGACCCACCTCATGAATATTCATGAGGTGGGTCATTGCGACCCCATAGCGAATCGCAGTCGGTGTCTGAGACACCGTACTGCATAACATTTTGCGAGTTGCAAATAGCGAGTCGCTATGACTCGCTATTTGCAAGTCGCAAAATGTTTCGTTTCTACATCTGGCCCTACATCTCAAAACCAAATGATAAACATACAAAAACAATACAATAGCAATCTAATCAAAGCTTGAGCCACTACACATTCTAATGTTACAGTACAAATTAAGAATACGAATAACTGCGCAAAGGAAATAGTGTACATTTAGATTCAGCTAAGAAAAGACATCAACTGTTATTACATCCAGCAAACGTCATCAGTGAGGACCCTAACTGTCATCAAATTAGGATAGCATATTTGGGCTTCATGCAAAACAATTTAGTCAACACAAATTTGGAAAAACATCTATCTACGGCTCTATCAACATTAGTGGTTGGTACATAAGGACAAAGCAAATAGACATAATACTCAGTAACATCATCTTATACCTGTCCTCAATATGGTTCAGAAAGCTGTGACAGCCTTCGTCAATAGGACATCAGTTTGGTCAGCAAGACATCAGGATTCAGCATTAGAATTCAGAAAAGCAAAGTCTCTTTAAGCAATAAAGTTAAGCATGTCTCTTCTTGGGACGGTCAAGAAAATAATGGCAAAGTGCCCCTCTCCTCTCGGTGCAGTCTGGCTAACTTAGATTTTCTAAACCTACTTCCCACATCCTCATTGCTGAAAGAATCACAAGTTTACATTTAGTCCAATGTAAATAAAAACCCCTATCTAAAGTTTTACTGCCACATGGTTCACATGTTGGCGATTGGCTCTTCTTCTTCTGTTCCCATCATTCGGCTTGTCAGGTATCAACATTGTTGCAGCTTATACTTTGGTCAGTACATCCATTGTCTTCTCCTGGGAAGGTCATTCTTATGCATACTACGATATACAATGTATTCCTAGCTAGTACAACATCTTCTAGCAAGCAGTTTCTCATGAGAACTAACTTCAGCTACGAGCACATGGTCAGTACAGTGGAAAATCTCAATTTAATTCTCTAAGCAGGCCTTTTATCAGTCACCTAAGAAATGCAGCTTGACATGAGGGCGGGCAACTAGACCCAAGACCTCAGTAAGTTAAGGCCTATGATTAATAAAGCTACTACATAATGCATAACCCCTAATATGACATATTACTACATTAATCAAACGTAAGATCCACGTGTTACATTAACAAGCCATTATTAAGCACACTTCGTGAACATTGACAGCCACTAAAGTGGGTGCAACACCAAATGGGTGCATTATTTCTCTCTAAGGTAATACATTTTCTATGCAAATTCAACACTCAGAATACATGAATATTCATTAGTAAAATTCAGAGTTAACAATCTCCAGTGCTTTGGTCCGAGTCCTGTGCGCCATTTTTGCCCTGTACTCTAGGTCTCCTACTCCTATATCTTTCAATCAAACTAGAGGCCCAGTTGCCTATGTGTTGTATTCCATCCCCATGGTTTATGATTTTCAGCATCCCTACCACAAGATTTTTACCCCATTCCTTGTTTCACCTGTTCCTCCCTGAAGTTCTACAAGGCTAAATCCTTGGTCCCAAACTCCATTCTTGTAGAGTATGTAGCAGCCGCGGCCCATCCTTTAGGGCAGAGGGCCACGTCCCCCCACCTTTTGCCCCTCATGAAAAGTGTCTGTCAGGCTGAGCAAAGGTCAGCCTGACAGACACTCTTCATGTTCAGATTAGGCAGCCAGGAACGAGACATGTGCGATTTGTGCAACCTCCTGGCTGCCTGAGCTGAACTTTGCTGGGCTGAAGAGGTCACAGCTCCTATGAGCGTGACCTCCTCAGCTCAGCAAAGGTGCCTCAAGTCCTTTCCCCTCGGTGATGAGGGGAAGCGTCACTGATTGACTTCGACCTGGGCGCTTCCGGTTTAAGCCCTGAAGCACCCAGGTTGAGTGTCAATCAGTGACACCTCGTCACAGAGTGGGGAGGGGTCAGAAGTCTCACTGACCCCATACCACTCTGTGACGAAGTTGGGACTGCTGCCTTCCCTCATTGGCTGGCTGACCTAAGGTCAGCCAGAGAAAGAAGGCAGCAGTCCCAACCCTCCTGGGACCTCAGAGCTGAAGGTAAGTGTGTGTGTGTTTTTTAATTGAATGTTTGGTGCATGCGTGTATGTTTCAAAGTTGATGAGTGTTGTGAATGGATGTGGGTGTGTGCATGTGTGAATGAATAAGTGTGAGTCTGCTTCCCGCTTGCCCCTATCCCTCCTAAAATTACCAGCCGTCACTGGTATGTAGTCTGGTTTATATTCTTAAAGCACTATGTTCTAATTTCTTTGCCTCAATTTCTATGCCCCAAGTACATTTTCTCCCAAGCCTGTGTAGGAAGTCCTGTTCCTCATGCCAAGTTTTAAACTTTCTTTTATTTGAAGCCTGTCCTGCAGTTTATTTTCTTGGCTCATGATCTGTGTTACAAAAACACACTCTTTGAAAGTCCTAGTTCCAAAAGAAGTCATCTGAATATATGCATGAAAAGACCGCCAAGTAACCAACCTTTATATCACAGGTGTGTTGAATCGTCTACAGATTTTTGCCTGCAGCCCAGAACCCTTACTACATTTTCTAAAATCCTGTGCCGAAAGGTGCTTTCCTTAACTCCTGTGTCACCGGTGTCTTGATCCAAGTGTAATGCACACATTTCCTGCCCCCGAGCCCTGTTACCAATGTTATACGTCACACGTGAAAAGTTCTGTGCCACCTTTCAGACATTGTAAGTGTATACTATGATCATTGAAGCTGCAAGAGAGAGACAATGGAATATGAATAAACGCTAACTGTGAAAATTATTACTTAAGTGCATAGCGTGCAGATTACAAACATAACATTAAAAAGTACTGTACTGCAAATTGCCTTCTGGTGTTATTTTTGTCAGTGACTACCCCATGTTCTTGATGAAGAGACAGTAAAAGTAGTTTAGTAGTAAAATACCTCCAAACTACAGAATGCAACTTTACATATTATGTTAGGAAACACAAGATGATACTGTTGTAAAACATTTACATTGCATACATTGATAGCCCCTGGCAAAAGGTTGGAAGATAATTATTTTCAAGCCATTAGGTAGTTTCTTAATCATGAGGTGGGGAGGTTTTTCACTTTCCTTAAGAATTTATTTTTTATAAAATTTGCAATTACTGTGATGTTTATTGAATTCTGTTGGACATGGGATCCATAGTGTGGTTTTCCCCTACCTTTTTGCCTTCAGACCTCCTGTTTTTGATGAATTCGTTTTTGCTGGCCTAAGGATTCCACACACTTTACCAATGCCAACCAGTGCTAAAGTGCTTGTGCTCATTATCTAAAACATGGTAATATTGATATATATCCAATAGCGGCTTTAATTTACTAGTAAAACCGTAGTAAAGTGGCACTACCTGTGCCTAGAGCCTAAGTGGCACTAGGAGGCTGCAGCACTGATTGTGCCACCCACTTATGTAGCCCTTCAAAATGTCCCAGGTCTGCCATAGAAGAGCCTGTGTGTGTATGCAGTTTTAAACTGCCATTTCAACCCGGCAAAGTAAACCCTTTGCTATGCCCAAATATTCCTTTTTAGTATATATAAGTCACACCAGGGTAGGTCCTGGACAACCAAAAGGTTAGGGTGCAATGTATTTACAAAGCAGGACATGTACTTTTAAGATTTACATGTCTTGGTACTGCCAGCTCATAAATTCGTTATTCAATACTGCAAGCCCTACCTTTCCCATTGGATAACATTGAGTTAATTTTATAAGTGTAATTTCCTAATGGTCACCAGTCAATATTTGCTGTCTCTGGAAGCATAATGAAAAAATCCTAACTTATGTTGTAGTCAAATTTTAAGTTACAATTCCAAAAATGTCACTTTTAGAAAGTTGACATTTCTTGCCTTAGCCAATTGGTGGCTGCAGCCTGTCCCTGGGGCACATGACTGTGTGTTCCATGGGTTTTGAGTATACCTCCTAGACCGCCACACACAATGGGCAGTTTAGGTGTGACTTGATGGGCCATCACTGGCAATATGGGAGGGAGGAGCTGGGCCCGACTGACGCATCTCTGTTGCTGCATGGATTGGACCTTTCTCAAAGACCAGCATTGCTGTTGCAGCCTGCAATGCCTTTGGAACCACCACTGCGCAACGCATCCTCCATGCAAGCCCACATATCCCTTGTCGAAGGAAGCCTCGACTTTGACAATGGACTCCGTATCACAGCCTTCCAGTTCCTCAGAACCAACATGTCACCCTTGACTGTGCGTTGATAGGCATCACTTGCATCACATGTCCCATTGATGGGATCCTCGACGATGACAAAGGCCGTCGCATCGCAGCCTCTCCACATCTCAGAACAAACACATTGATTTGGCTGTTTGACGCATCTTCAATGCAGATCTCCTCGCAAACTAGGATTTAGGATTCTTTGTTCAGCAGGCATAACTGGGTCCCTGCTGCCAGCCAACACTCCATCACGCTTGGCCTGAGCTTGTGACTTTATCCAGGTCTGGTGGAGCCAGATATCCAAAGTTGGCCCTTTATGCTTTTGGCGCTATTCTTACTCAAATCTTTAAAAAAATATCCCTGGTTCTACTCATTAGATTTTTGTCCTTTTGGTGTTCTTTTATTTATTAAAGGGATTACTATTGTAACATCCTGTGGGATCCTTTTTGTGTGGTACTTTCACTTTATTTTCACTTTATTACTGTTTGAAGTGTTGCACAGATACTTGCTGAAGTGAGGTTTATTTACGTTAAGTTTTTAGTTTACTGTTTATCGGTGCTAACCCACTATACTGCCTCAGGTTGATGGATCTTTGCTGTTGATTGAGAGTTAATCAGAAACTGTACATTACATATAATTATCACAATCTCTAGTCTATTTCTGTCAAAAAATAGAGCTTGATGTAAGTTAAAGAGTTTTATTAATCAAATCTTTTAGTAATTCATCTTTATTAGAATCATCATGTAAATTTATCTCTATCAGTCATTAGTTTTGTCAATAATCAAAATAAGTAATCAATTTATCACAATAAATGCATTAAGCAAGTTCCATAAAGGAAATAATCCCTACTCTAAGAATGAGAATGGGAAGGTGTTAGTACAGAAACCCATAAATTGTTCTGGTTTCATGAGAAATCAATAAGAATAATGCTTTAGATATCAGCTCAATAAATTGATCTAAGCTGAACTTTTCATGAAGAGAGGTTCAAGAAGCTCAGTAGAGTCTCCAACAATGAATATCATGTGCAAAAAGCCAAGAAAGTGGACAAGTCAGGAGGATGACCTGATCTAACAATACACACTATTCTAGACAGACAAAATCAATGTTGTAAATTCAGGTGGTTTCTTCTTTCTTCAGTTGAGCAATCAGCTCTCAATGCACCCCTGGGTCTGCATTCACTCCGTATCTTCTCACAGGAAACTATATTCTTGAGACAGCAACTTCTAAGACCACAACTGTGTCTTATCGTGTAACTAACTTACTCAGGTTCCCATGAATCATCATCCTATACAAGACTACATTCCTGTGTGTAAACTTTATATCTAACCTTCTAAATAACAAGTCTATGTATTAGCTCACAGTGGTTATTTTAGAAGTCGAAACATCTATATAAATGAAAAGAAAACTTTTTTGCACAACAACCATTCATTATAAAATACACAACTTTTAAAAGGTTAAGATTAGGTCTTGTGCCTTCTCCACAATTTCTTAGTTAACTATAACACATCAGAGTCAAAATATTTCAGGCACATTTAAGTATGGTTGCCTACTGCAATTTTTACATTTATTCACTTTATGAGCACTACTAGCTTTGCACATTAATTTAGCATTATTTTATATTTTCTCTACAATTTAAAATGTTCTCAAATACCTTACACATTGCTTCTGTGTTAAGCCTGACTCCTCTGTACCACGTTGCCAGTGGGGTGGGAATGGATTAATTTAGGGTTGGCTTCAGCCTCACCCTGAAAAGGATTGTGGTTGCTGACTGACCAGGGCTCAGACCCTAGTCAATCTATAACCCAATTTCTCACTGACTCATATAGACAATGAAATAGCATGAATATTGTTATTGTTTCATTCAATCCAATCCCTGTAGTGAGCTGCCTCTACTGTCTAGGTTCTCTCAATGCCTGAAGAAACAATTGAGTTACCAAGTCAGGAAGTAAACAGTGTTTGCAGGACAACATCATCAAATACTGCTGATATTCACTTTAATTTTGATGACAGTAATAGTTGGAGTTTAAGTCCCAGTCCTTTTTTTTTGCTTTACTACAGGAGCCACAGCTGCTTGGGGTTGATAGTATTAAGTTCATCCAAGTCTTTCAAGAGCTAGCCAAAAAATGCTTAAATGGGTGGCTTAGGGTGGAGTCAGCCCCCATTTAGAGAATAATTTGTGTTTAATGTTAACCATTAGGTACTATGCTGGTCATTATACCAACCTCAGCAACAACATTTTGACTGACTTAGAGGAACTACTTAGATTTGTGAAGGAAACATTGAGCCCTGAGATCATTGCATGAGGTGATGTACTCAGTTACAATTGAGCAAAGGATCAGAATAGTTTGTTTTTTGCCCGATAAATACTTGAAGGTAGATGTGGTGTAGTACATGGATATTCTTGTTTTCTGTTCTGCATGACTTTTGTGTATCATGCACTGACGTTGATCCATGGATTATGACCCTGAGACTAACATTTCATTGGTGTCAAGGAACAAACAACTATTTTAGGAATAGTGGATACCATCCAAACATGATTTATTGGTTGAGTTTATTTTGTTATATCATTAAGAGATTTAGGGCCAGATGTAGGAAAATCCTGAATTGTGACTCGCAAGGGGGATTCAGGATGCAGGATGGTGTCCCTGACACCATCTGTGACTCGCAAGGGGGTGGCAAAGGCCCACCTCATTAATATTAATGAGGTGGGTCGCTATTTGCGACCCCCTTTGCGACTCGCAGCACTCACAGGGATGGTGGCCTGCTGGAGACAGCAGACCACCATGTCTGTGACTGCTTTTAAATAAAGCATTTTTTTTTTTTGTAATGCAGCCCTTTTTCCTTAAAGGAAAACGAGATGCATTACAAAATGAAAAAAATAAACGTTTTTGTTTCATTTTTTCAGAGCAGGCAGTGGTCCATAGGACCACTGCCTGCTCTGAAAAAATGTTTTCCATGCCATTCACAAAGGGGAAGGGGTCCCATGGGGACCCCTTCCCTTTTGCGAATAGGTTACCACCAGTGTGACACTGGTGGTAACTGCGATTGCTTTGCGACCGCGTTCGCGGTCACAAAGCAATGCAGCATTGCGCTGAAACTCGCAATTAGGAAGGGGAACACCCCTTCCTAATTGTGGCACGCAGTCTCGTTTTGCGAGTCGGTAACCAGGTTACCGACTCGCAAAACGGTAACTGGGCATCGCGATGTGGGTTTTGCACATCGCAAACAGCTAAATTCGCTGTTTGCACCGTTCAAAACTTTCCTACATCTGGCACATAGTTCATTCACTATTTTGCCCTGTTATTTATACAGAATCATGTAAAGTTTAAATGAATTCATAAATACAACCATTTTAGGTTGTTAAGCTATAAACTTTAATGAGACAAAGATTTTATCAATTTTGTGTTATTTGTCCAGCTTTGACAAAGAGGTGCCTCCACAAAACATATGTTGTCTGTAGTGAGTAAATATATCAACATGTTCTTGTTGAATCATATATAAATGTTTTCATGGGTGTGAACAATAAATGATCCAGCACCTATAGTATGACTGTATGGAGAACCACTTTGTGAAGACACTTGTCTCCATTTCTTTACTATTTTTTTTATCTTTTTTGGTCCTTGAGCTACATATACACTAGTGAATCAGAAAAAAAATAAAGAGCATGAGTGTTCTCTCAGTAGCCATAACTAGGGCAGATCTTGAACAGTGCCCCTAGTTTTGACTTCTCCATTGCATGTTCCAGTGTATACAGCAGCATCGCCTGAACATGCCACAAGACTAGTTTACCAATTTCGTAAGAAGATAAATCAGGAGGGCTGCTCAGCTTACCATCCAATACCCTTGTTGGATGTCAGCATAAAACTTTATGGTGACATAGAGTAGAACCAAATGGATGTTGTTACTGTGGCAGCACAAGTTGTGTCTCAGTTCGTCCTGTGACAGTCAATCACTCTATTTTGTGAGAATTATCTGTTCATTGGGTTGTTTTTGAAGAACATGTTTTCAGAAGGTTTATTCTGGAGAAAGAAAAAAACATGTCTCACAACTGCAGGTTGTTTTAACAATGCATTTGTAAACCATTGTTGACTTTTCCTACTTGAATGTACCATCAATTGCATGGTGAAACTGGGCAGGGAAATCTGCATTCAAGTACATTAAAGGCAGTGACCCTATTGCAAAGGTCCACCTCCATTGATTGAACAGTGACTTCTAGAGCAGAGACTCTCCTGGTAATCAATCAGCAATTCCACCACCTCAAAATGAGGCTGAGAAATCATCTGATTTACAGCAGAACACAAGTTCTGCAAACCAAATTTAAGGCCCTTAATTTTAAATCACATTTTACGCGGATGGAATTATGAATTGTCACTAAAGTCTTCCTGACATGCTTTAAAGCAGGCACTTGTACTGCAGATCATTCTTTTAGTCTTCAGGTAAGGATTTGGACATTGTAGAATGTGTTCTGGCACCACTATTTTAAAATGGCATGGCACAAAGGCTTTCAAGCTGAACCACACTGCCCTGGTCTACTTGACAACAGAGGTCATGTGTGCTCACACCCTAAAGAAGATATGCTTGATGGGTGTGGGGAAATCAATCTACTCTGCTTTATTTATCTGAAGTTCTAGAGCTTTAGCCTTGTTTGTCAGTTCAGGCCCCATGTGCTATGTAAAAGTAGTATGCATTTGCACTGGCAGCACCTATTAACAAAGGCCCATCCCGAAATACTGAGATCTGTCAAAGTATTTATTTCCAAATTATGTTGAGTCAGTATTTTTGCTGGGTAGCATGCTTTTCTTCTGACAGGATCCTTATAAACAACATGGTGCAAGATAAATTATTCTTTCATTTCTCCGTTTCAGACAGCCTCTACAATACACAAATTCCATTCCACTGTTAAATAAAATGTAACCATAATATTAATCTGTGTATCACATTTGATAATGCAATCATTACTACAATAATATCCCAAATGCAACTTGACCTGAAAAAGTAAAACACATGTTCACTATAGATCTATCTAATGGAGTTTAGTGTTTTGGTTAATGTCTTCTGGAACATAGGAATTTGTGCTCCTAATCGAACTACAATGGCAGAATGAGATGTATGCCTCTGCTGATACATTTTGAGACCTTAAAACACATCTGCTTGGCAGGTTAAGTTTCACTACACCTGGGGCGTGGTCTGCCCATCCCGCAAGATGGCCGCCACACTGTGAGGCTCTGTTTGGCGGGGGACTCCATCAGTGCTTTTCTTCTTGCAGATCGTCCGCCCGCCTCCTAGTCTTTCCCAAGTGCTGCAGGGGAAGGTTCGGGGAGGCTGCGGGCCGCAGGGAGGTGCCAGTTTGGTGCCGGGGACCGCGCGGGCCTGTGTGGCCCTGCGGGGCGGGCCCTGATTTGGCACGCGCTGCGCACGGGTCTCGGCGGCGCCTGCTTCTACGGCCGCTGGTGGCCGGGCTGGTGAGTGGCGTGGGGAGCGGCCCCTTTCTCTCCTTTTTTTTTGTCTTTCCCCCTTGATCGGGGGTGAGGGACCCAACGGCAGCCTCTTCGGCCTATCCGGCCGACACCCTGATGTTCTGCTACTGCGGGACCTGGTCGGCAGCTTGGTCAGGCCTGCGGGGGCATTAATATGTGGCCGGTGTGGGAGCTGGTGCATCCTTTCGCACCTCCCATGTTTTGGTGGACTCACAGAGGCAGCTGGTGCCCTGTGCCCGTGGGGGACACCTCTCAGGACACCTGAGGCATGGGCCTACCACCCCCCCTTTTCTCCTGGGAGTGGCCTGCCGGTGATCCTAGGCCTGGCCTATGCGAGGCCTGCTCTGCGGCAGGGTTCGAGCCGCGTGGCCTCGTGGGCAGGAGTACTGTTGCTGTGAGCCACTGTGATGGATTCCGTGGCAGCTGCCGGCTGTGCGGTGGTGGACGTGGGCCTAGTTCTAGTGCCAGACAACCCCCTCCCTCCTTTTTTGCTGTGATATGTGCGGCAAGGAGGAGTGAGTGCCCGCGAGGAACCTCTGTCCTATGGTGGCTCTACCTATCTGGTGACTGTGTGGAGTGGTGGGCGTCTCTTTGGCTGCCAGCCTGGTCAGCTGCACAGAGGATGGGGAAGGCAGACCAGGGGCAGCCTAAGTTCACTTTTGATGGTGGGAAAAAGAAAAGCGGCCCACCGGATGATCTGCCGCTTGAGGAGGAGGCCTCCACGTCCTACATGAAGGCTGTGTTCTTAGACCTCAAGCATAGCCTGGCTAGCATTGGTGCCAAACTTGACCATTTAACTGAGCAAATGGACCATTTAAAGGAAAGGGTAGATGGTCACGATGCCCGCTTTGAGCAGGTAGAATCACGCACCTCGGATCTGGAGGATAATTGCAGCGGAGACGGGGAACAGTTGCTGCGCATGGAGCACGTGCTGGAGGTGATCCGGAATAAAAATGAGGGCCGCTCCCACCATAATAACACCCGCATTTTGGGCCTCCTGGAGTCGACAGCCATGGGGCGCATGGAGGACTATGTCGAGACCATGCTTTCTGCGTTATTCCCTGGCGAGCTCTCCTGGGTGTTGGTGGTGGAGAGGGCTCACAGATCTCTTGGGCCGCGGCCTCCGCCGAGGGCTCCGACGCGTCCTAATATTGTATGCTTACTGAACTACAGAGATAGAGATGCTATACTTAGGCTGGCCAGAGAGCGTCGACATGTAATCAATAATAATACTCAACTGAGTTTCTTCCCAGACTACACTCCTGGGGTGCAGGCGTCCCAAAAGGCCTTCTGGCCAGCCAAATGCACTCTGAGCCAGACCCAGCCAAATACTCCCTCATTTATCCAGCTAAACTGCCAGTGTAGCATAAGGGCAAGCTGCACTTTTTCACTGACCCGAAACTGGCTGCTAAGTACACTAAATTTGTTCCCAAACAGGCGCCGTTGGAGTACCTGAGGGCTGACGGCGGAGAGGGTGATGCTCTTAGTTACAATGACTGAATTCATTCTACTGTTTGGGGTCCCCGTGGCCTTGTCCGGTGCCTTGTGGCCTGCAAATTTGTTGTTGATTTAAATGTTGGTGCGGTCTGTTCTGCTATACACCTTACATTGGGAGTCCCCTTGCCCACCCATCCCATTTGGGATGTTTCTCGGATGGCCTCGCTGACGCCCCATTGGATGAGTCTGTTTATTATCATGTTGTGGGATATGTATTTTTGTTTGGGAGGGATTGTAGTACTGACCCAATTGGGGGTCAGGGTGGGTGGGGGTCTGTAATGTTTTGTACTTGGTTTATTGTTTTTGCCTTTTCTCTTTCTCTCCTGTTCCTTCCCCTGCATGCAGCCGGTGCCTCTATTGTGATGGTGTGGGAGGTGTGTGTTTTGGTAGATTGCTGGGATGGCGCAAAAAAGCATCACGCCTGTACGCTGGCTCACTCGGAATGTTCATGGGCTGAATGATGGGCTTAAGATGAGTCCGCTGTCTGCTTATATGCAGCGGCATGCAATAGATATTTGTATGCTGCAGGAGACTCACCGGGTGGAAGCTACGAAACACCGGGTGAAAGCTGGTTGGATTGGTGAGTGTCACACTGCGATGTATTCGAGATATGCACGTGGCGTGGTGATCATGATCCGAAAGGGGCTACCATGGCATACTGAAAAGGTGCTTGTGGGTCCGCATGGTCGTTATGTCATGTTGAGAGGAACACTACTAGATAGACCATGTAGGTTGGTGTCAATCTACAGCCCAAATACTGATGACCCTGAATTTTTTGGGGAAGTGTGGTGGCTGATTGGCTCACTGGGTCCCGGGTCCCTGTATTGGGAGGGGGACTTCAACATGGTACTGGACTTTGTGGCTGACCGTGAAAGCCAGGCTAGACCACAGCATGTGGCAGCTGCTAAGCCCTTGTCTCTTGTGATGGCTGAAGGTGCTTTGGTAGACCTATGGAGGGCAAAACATGGAACTGACAGGGACGGTACCTGTGTCAATTATGTGCATGGCAGTTGGTCCTGTATAGATAGATGGCTCAGCACCAGGGACGTAGAGCTCTGGACGCAGTCAATTGAGCATAAGGCCCATACCTTGCTGGATCATTCACCGGTGCTGCTGGAGTTGCTTGTTCCTGGAGGCCCCAGTAGTGCCTTTATGTGGAGGCTGCCTCATGGTGCGCTCAGGGATCAGGTTTTTAGGATCGAGATCTGTGACGCCATTGTGCACTACTTTGCTGAGAATCAGGGATCTATGTCATCTGCGGGCACAGTGTGGGAGGCTTTCAAGGTATTAACTCGCGGGCTCTGTATCTCTAAGCAGTACAGAGTGCTGAAGGTGCTAAGGCGGGACTTAGCAAATCTAGAGGCTCAGTTTGCTGATCTCAAAAAACGATTGGTCTCTTACTGGTCTGGTGACTTTCTGGCTGAACTGAGAGGAAAGATGACACAGTATGAGAAGGTCGCCCTTTGTGAGGTTTGCTTTCTAGGGAAAGATGCTAAGACGAGAAGATACGGTGAGGGTGAGAGGGCCGGACGAACACTGGCAGCAATGCTTCGTAAGCTATGAGCAAGTATTTAGATTGTAGAGCTGACTGATTTGACTGGTTTGCAACATACCAGCACTGAGGAGATCAGGTGAGTCCTCACTGACTTCTATTCTGACCTGTATGCTGAGCACTTGGGGCTGAGAACTGCGGCTCACTCTGACTACTTTGAGGATATCAGACTGCTGTGGTTTGAGAATTCACATAGGCAATATCTGGCCGCTCCCTTTTCCGGTGGACAATGTGATCCAGGCTATATGCAGACTGCCGGGTAATAAGGCCCCTGGGCTGGATGGCCTGACACCGTCCTTCTATAAGGAACATGCAGATATATTAGTGCCGCACCTCCTGGGGGTACATGCAGAGGCTCTTGTGGACGGTGTTCTCCCGGTCTCGTTGGGGAGGCTCTCATCGTGACCATTTTGAAGCCCGGGAAAGACCCATGCTGTTGTGATTCATATCGGCCCCTTTCATTAATAAATGTAGGTAATAAGATTCTGGCGAAACTTATTGCGGCCCGACTGCAGCCACTGCTCCCTTCCTTGGTGCTGCTGGATCAGTCCGGTTTTGTGCCGGGGCGCTCTACTTTGAATAATCTCTGCACCTACTTTGCAATATCTAGCATCATCGATCCTGATGACCGTGCAGCGGCGGTGTTCCTTTATGCTACTAAGGCCTTTGACTCTGTTGCGTTGCCATATATGTTTGCTTTCTTAGCTCGAGCAGGGTTGAGTCCTAGGTGTATTCAACTTATTTGCCTGCTGTACTTGCAGCTATCTGCCTGGCTGAGAGTCAATGGACTATTTCTGACCCCTTTTCTATTGCTAGGGGCACTCACCAGGGATGCCCACTCTCTCTGCTGCTTTTTGCAGTCGCAATGGAACCGCTTGCGGCACGCCTGAGACAGCACCATAACCACAGGAGATTGGCATTCCGACAGTGTCCAATGTTGATCTCTATGTATGCGGACGATGTCGCCCTATATGTTAGCGACCTGCAGCTGCACCTTGACGCTCTGCTAGATGAGATAGTTTGGTTTGGACAGATTTCTAGGATCACCATCAACTGGTCCACGTCGGTGATGCTGCCCTTGTCCGAGGCTACGGTGCGGTGCCCCTCTAGATATACCCTCAGCTGGGCTGATGGACCGGTGCGGTATTTAGGTATCTGACTGAGCAGGGACATTAATACACTTTGGTCAGCAAATTATGGCAAAGCTATTGCATGGTTGGAAGATAAGGTGGAGGTGTGGTGTTCATTGTCGTTCTCGCTGACGGGTCGCACAGCGATAGAGAAGATGGTTATTCTGCCCAAATTTCTCTATTTATTCATCAACCTACCTCTTGCCCTTACATTGAGCTTTCTGAAGTTGCTTAAGTCTGCGCTTGTGGCTCTGGCCTGGGCTGGTCAGCAGTCCAGAATTTCCTGGGAAAAACTGAAACTCCCGTTTGAACTGGGTGGTTTGGCGGCCCCCAGATCTAGAACTTTATTATTATTGCACGCAGGCAAATTTTGCACATTTTTGGCTGCACCCTATACGATAACTGCCACGTTTGGCACCTGAGTATGACGCAATGTGGCCTGATAGGCTGCCGCTGGTGCTTAGTGGCCCGATCAGACTCCGACTGCGAGGGGTCAATACTGTGGCTTGTACGGCAAGGGCCTGGACTGTGCAGTTGCGGCATGTTGTGTTGTTGTGCGAGAGCCCTTTGCGCCTTTGATGCCTGCCGTTGCAAGATGTTGCAGACGTGCCATTATCGAAGGATGTCCGAGTCTGTGAGTTTCTTCGAGAGTCCAACTTAACTACTTTGGGATCCTCGTTTTTGGCTGGGATGCTTATCTCCTTGGAGGCTGCACTTGGTGATGTGCATGACACTGCACTGCACTGATTATTCTTTCTCAGAATTCGTGCCATGCTCCGTGCGCGTTACCCCTGCTTTCCTGCAGCGCCCCCGGTGTGCCGAGCTTTGGAACGAGTATATCAAATGTGATCTCCGCGCTGGCTTATCATGAGTCTATATTTTTGCATGCAGAACACCGTGTCTGAGACTGAGATTAAAGCAAAAGCTCAATGGGAGGCGGACATTGACGAAACCATTTCTGATGATGTGTGGCGACGATGCTGCACACATATGAGAGAACTGTCCCCTAACTATAGATTGTGCCTTATTCACTTCAATTTTTTACATTACTTGTAATATACGCCCGTAGATTGAAGAGTATGGGTATTCGAGCTGATGCGCGCTGCAAGAGGTGTCTGGCTCCTGAGGCGGACTTCTTGCAGCTTGCATGGAGATGTATGGCGCTGCAAGAATACTGGACGGAGGTGTTGTGGGCAACTGGGAAGGTGACTGGACTCCTGTTGCTGAAAACCCCTAAGCTTCCTCTTTTGGGATATGTTGAGGGGATTCCCTCCGCGCACCAGAGGCTGGTGGGACTGCTGCTGGCTAAGTGTAGGGTCGCAATGTGCTGGGGACAACAGCGGGCTCCCCGTCGCTGTGACTGGTTGCAGGACGCTGCAAAATGTCAGGAGCAACTAATGATACACTGGGAACTTATGCCTGAGGGTTCCCTGGGCCCCCCCTGTGATCTTTTTTGGATATATGGGCCCCCCTGTGATCTTTCTGGAGACCCGAGCATCGAACAACACACGGTTGACCAACGCTTCCCACTGATTATGCAATAACTATGCTCCCCTTACGTGCCATTCAATTACTGCTTGTACTCCTGTTGGTGATTTGAAGGCTTCGGTGTTCCTCTGTCCCCCCTTTCTGTTTTCTCTTTTTCTTTTTCATTCTCTTGCTCTTTGTTTTTCCTCCTTTTCTATTCCTCCCCTTTTATTTCATTGTTTGCATCTGGATGTTTCAATGATGCGGTTCTGTTTACACAGCGCCTAGCGGCGACATGCCGCTTTCGCCTTGATTTATACTTATGATAGTTCATGCGACTCCAGTTGTGTCTGGTACTCTTGACCTAAGAGCTTTGTTCTGTTTGGGTTTTGTCACCAATAAATGCAAAACTAAATAAATGAAAAATTTTAAAAAGTTTCACTACTCCTAAGCTGCTTACCTGAAACATATCTGCTGCTTAAACTTTAGAGGGAACACATACAATGGTCTGAAAGGATAATAAACCATACTGCTGTGTGTTGACTAAATATGCCTGATCACAGTTGGTTCAACCGGTAATTTGAAGTGAACTGTGCTAAACTGTAAGTTAGTGAGATGGCCATGAGCTCCTTATCTCTAGATCTCTTCTGAGACTTCTTGTATGGGAACTCATGAAGCACTCTGAGGGGATTAGGTTCACCACTCACAGGAACATCATTGAAGTAAAATTGGAAGTGAATTGTGTGAAGACTTTTTTCAGACTGGATTAGAATCACTACCAATGACATGGTAGGTCTCCCTTTAAAACAGATGCCATTCCATTTGCATTTTAGAATTTGCTTAGAGCCAAATAATAAGGAGGCTCATTGTCTGCTGCATGAAGACGTTTCCCTGCCTTCAAGTGGAACATTGGAAGAGTTTGTTCATCATTGTGACTGGAGTCTCTGTCTCCCAAATATTTTTCCGAGGAGGGTATGTAGACATTTGGCAACTTAGGCCCTCATTACAACATTGGCGGTAAAAGCCGCTTACCGCCGCGCAGAAGACCGCCAACACACCGCCGCAGCCGCGGAATTCCGCCACAGCTATATGACCCACATTTCGGAATCCGCCAAAATTCAGACACCCACACAAGTCCGCCACACCAAAGGTCAGTGATAAACTGGCGAAAACAAAACCTCCACCGTCACGCCAACAGAAAAACGCCCACACTATCACGACACACGAATCCACGCGGCGGTCTTTCAACCGCGGTATTCCATTGGCGGTACACACCGCCGCGCTCACGGTCATCCACCCATTGCACACCATGACACACACAGATGGAATAACCATCCTTTTATACCCATGCAGGACCCCTACCCAACGTCACCGGACAGGAGGGTCCACACATGTCCACACCACCAACAGAAGAGGCCCACAGTGATGACAGCAGCTCTGTCCAAACTGGATCTAGATGAGCAGCCCGGCCCATCGGGGACCTCGGGACAGTCGGTTCCCCTCACCCAGTCACAGGCCACCACAGACCGTCCCCCCTCTGGCAACACCAGCACAGCACCCACCCAGCGGGCCCATACCTCCGTCCCCAGGACACGTCAATCAGCTGTGTGTCCACCACTACAGGGAACCCACTATAACCCACCACCCCAACAACAACAGGGACCTGGGGGCAGTGGCAGTGGCAGTGTGCACACGGTCCAGGGGACGGAGGCCCAGGGACGCAGGGGAACTGGGAGGGCTGCCGTGCGACAGGGGGCGGATAGGCCAAGGGAACCCACTCTCCACGAGGCCCTCTCCTCCATCATGGGAGCCTACCACCACTCCCAGGAGACGATGGCAACGGTACTGGCCAAGTTTCAGGAGACCCAGCGCCTGCAGGAGGAACAGTATATGGGCTTCAGGGAGGAACTGACACCAGCGACACGGACTCGTCCTCTGATGGGAGCTCCCTTGTGGTGGTGGCAACATCTGTGCCCCCCGCATCTACAGGTAAAGCGCCACCCCCCCTACCAGCACCGCCCTCCCAGCAGCCCCTCAGCCTTTGCCCCGTGCCCGCTCACCCAGGAGGGTGGGCATCACCTTCACCCCAGGCACCTCAGGCCCTGCCCCAGTCACCCCTGCTGCCCTCAGTGAGGAGGCCATTGACCTCCTCAGGTCCCTCACAGTTGGGCAGTCTACCATTTTGAATGCCATCCAGGGTGTAGAGAGGCAGTTGCAACAAACAAATGCATTCCTGGAGGGCATTCATTCTGGTCAGGTAGCCCTTCAGCAAGCTTTTCAGACTCTGGGCTCAGCACTGATGGCAGCAATTGTCCACGTCTCTACCCTCCAACCTCCAACTTCCTCCACCCAGACCCAATCCCCTGTACCTCAGCCTATCCCAGGCACACCTACAGACCAGCATGCACACACGTCAACACACAAGGGAAGCTCTGGCAAACATAAGCACCACACATCCCACAGGCACTCACGCAAGCATCACACACATGCAAACACACCAGTATCCACTGCCTCCACTGGGTCCCCCTCCTCCTCATCTCCCTCCTCCCTCCCAGTCTCGTCTACACTCACCCCTGCATGCACTACCTCTACAGCCACTACGTCCTTCTCCAGCACACCCACCACCACACCCCGCTCACGTGCAGTCACCACCCCCACTACCATTCACATGTCCCCTGTATCCTCTCCCAGTGTGTCTGTGACGCCCCCTCCCAAGATACACAAACGCAGGCACACACCCACCCAACAGCCATCCACCTCACGACAGCCTCCAGCGCCTGCACATTCACCTAAAGTCACCAAACATACACCTCCTACAACCACCACTTCTTCCTCCACTCCCAAACCCCCTCCAGCTACCCGTCCCAGTGTGTCCAAAAAACTTTTCCTGTCCACCCTTGACCTTTTTCCCACACCTCCCCCACCCTGTCTGTTTCCTAGGTCCCGAAATAGCACCTCAGCCACAACATCTCCGGGACCAGTGGTGCCTGTAGTCACCGGAATCTGGAGTGCACCGGCCACCAGGGCAGTCAGTGTGGCACGGAGCCACAGCACAGACAGTCCCCCACCTGTGAAGCATCAGAAGTTGGCCAGTGCCCGGCGGGAGAGGAGGAAGACTCCAGCAACCAAAGCCGCTTCTAGGGGTCCCGGTGGGAGTGTGGAGTCACCTGTGACACCTTCAAAGGTGGGGAAGGGCCACAAGAAACCCGGCAAGTCTGGGAAGATCAGCACAGCGGAGAAGACCGCCATCATCCCCGATGCCCAGGAGCCCACCTCCAGCACAAGCCCAGCTGCCCAGGAAAGGAACGCCAGCACTAGCCCACCTGCCCAGGAGGGGCCCGCCAGCACCAGCCCACCTGCCCAGGAGGCCACCGCCAGCACCAGCCCAGCTGCCCAGGAGGCCACCGCCAGCACCAGCCCAGCTGCCCAGGAGGCCACCGCCAGCACCAGCCCACCTGCCCAGGAGGCCACCGCCAGCACCAGCCCAGCTTCCCAGGAGGCCAGCACCAGCCCACCTGCCCAGGAGGCCACCACCAGCACCAGCCCACCTGCCCAGGAGGCCACCGCCAGCACCAGCCCACCTGCCCAGGAGACCACCGCCAGCACTAGCCCCGCTGGGCCATGAAGGACCGCCAGCAAAAGCCCCACTGAGCCATGTAGGACCGCCAGCACTAGCCCCGCTGGGCCATGAAGGACCGCCAGCAAAAGCCCCGCTGGGCCATGAAGGACCCCCAGCAAAAGCCCCGATGGGCCATGAAGGACCGCCAGCACAAGCCCCGCTGGGCTATGAAGGACCGCCAGCAGCTGAGACCCTGCAATGGAGACCGCCATCTCAAGCACCGCTGAACAGAGCACTGCCAACTCCAGCACCGCTGAACAGGGCACCGCCGTCTCAAGCACCGCTGCACAGGGCACCGCCATTTCAAGCACCGCTGAACAGGGCACCGCCGTCTCAAGCACCGCTGCACAGGGCACCGCCATCTCATGCACCGCTGAACAGGGCACCGCCGCCTCAAACACCGCTGAACAGGGCACCGCCATCTCAAGCACCACTGGCCCATGAGCAGCAAGGGCACTGACGCAACTGAGTCCGTCACAGGGTGAATGATGCACTCTGGGCACCATGCCCCCTCCAGAACCAGTGGAGAAAAGCATCCACTACCCCAATCCTTGGCAGGATGAAGCACTCTGGGCACCATGCCCCCTCCAGAACCAGTGGAGACTGTCATCCACTACCTCTGTCCTTAGCAGGATGAAGCACTCTGGGCACCATGCCCCCTCCAGAACCAGTGGAGACTGTTATCCACTTGAGAGACTGTGGCTTTGCACTCCCCAGAATATGGCAGTGGGCAACCCACCCACTGTAGAGACTTGAGAGACTGTGGCTTTGCACTCCCCAGGATTGAACAGTGGGCAACCCACCCATTGTAGAGACTTGAGAGACTGTGGCTTTGCACTCCCCATGATTGAACAGTGGGCAACCCACCCACTGTAGAGACTTGAGAGACTGTGGCTTTGCACTCCCCAGGATTAAACAGTGGGCAAATCACCCACTGTAGAGACGTGAGAGACTGTGGCTTTGCAGTCCCCAGGATTGAAAAGTGGGCAACCCACCCACTGTAGAGACTTGAGAGACTGTGGCCTTGCACTCCCCAGGATGGAACAGTGGGCATGTGGCCCCCTCGTGGATTTGGCGTCATGCACTCAAGCGGCTGAGGTGCACCCCTTTCCCTCCCCCTGAGGTGCCTGTTTAGTTGCTCTCTGATGCCCCTGCAGTGTTCTCTCCGTCATGGTCGGGGATCTTGTGTGGGCCTCGCCCATACCATGTGGTCCCAGTGTTCCACGGACTTTCTTAGAGCACTAACTGGACTACTATGCTTGGTATATATTATGTACATGGTGTATATATATATTTATTTCTGCCTACTTGCTTTTAATTTATTACAATGGTTACACTCATTTTCTATTGTCTTTGCATTCTTCTGTGGGATTTGGGGGGTGTAACTGTGATGTATTGATATGCATTAGTGTGTGTGTTGTAGTGGGTGAGGGTGGGGGTGTTGCGTGTTTGTGTCCCTGTTTTTTGCCTCCCCCCTCCCCTGTGTCGTAGGTGCAGTACTCACCGTGGTCTTTGCCGCCGGCGTTCGTGCTCCTGGTAGAAGAGCAGGAAGACTATTGCAGGTAGAATTTGGAGTTGCGGGTCCATGGCGTCCTCGTTCCTCGTGGGGTGTGTAGAGGTGAGCGTTTTTCCTTCGGGATTCCTGTTTCCGCAGTGTTTTTATCCACGGAGAATCCACCCCGGAAAAGGTGGCGGATTGGCCTGTCATAATAGTGTGGGCGGTTACATTGTCTCCCGCCTGTCTGTTGGCGGTGACCGCCGCACTGTTTGTTTGTACCGCCTTGGCGGTCGGAGTGTTAAAGTGGCTCTCTTTGTTGGCGGTTTCCGCCACGGTCGTAATTGCACATTTTTTACCGCCGGCCTGTTGACGGTCTTACCGCCACTTTAACACCGACCGCCAGGGTTGTAATGACCACCTTAGTCTTAATTGTGGTCCTTAAGGTAGTTTGACACAAGTGCCTAGGGCCCTTTGTATTCTAGACCTGCAATTTCGACAAATACAACCCTTTTTGCACTTTACTAACAGGTTTGTGAGGATGAGCAGTCTGTGCCGTCTAAAGCAGGTTGTTGTAAAATGTCCCTCTCTGAAGGCTCACCCCAAACTTTTTGCCTTCCTCATCCTCTTTTTCTGACCTCATTTGTGCTGGCTTTAGGACTCAAGGTACTTTACCACTGCTAACCAGTGCTAAAGTGCATGTGCTCTCTCCCCTAAACATGGTAACATTGGGTCCTATCCAAGTGGCAAATTTAATTTACCTGTAAGTCCCTAGTAAAGTGACCTAGAGGTACCAGGACCTTTATTGTAAATGCTACTAGTGGGCCCGAAGCATTGATTGTGGCACCCACATAAGTAGCCCCTTAACCATGTCTCAGGCCTGCCATTGCAAGGTCCGTGTGTGCAGTTTCACTGTCACTTCGACTTGGCATTTAAAACTACTTGCCAAGCTTTAAACTCCCCTTTTTCTACATATAAGTCACCCCTAAGGCAGACCCTAGGTAACCAATACAGCAGGAAGCTATGTAACTAAAAGTCAGGGTATTACTTCTGTGTTTTACATGTCCTGGTAGAGAAAAACTTACAAATTCATTTCTCACTAATGTGAGGTCTGCTCCTCTCTTAGGCCAGCATTAAAACTGCCCTAATATACCTTTAAGAGGTAAATTCTGATCTGCAAATGAGTAGCTATGTCATATTTAGTATGGTCAGGATGGTAATAGAAAATCCCTCCTTACTGGTGAAGTTACATTTAATGTTACTATTTTAGAAATGCCACTTTTAGAAAGTGGGCATTTCTCTGCACTTGCTGCCATCTGTGCCTTACGGCCTATCTCCAATCCACATCTGCTTTTTGCTGGTTGACAGCTCTCCTTGTACATTCCACCCGGACAGCCATAAACACAGGACACTCAGTCACATATGCATTCATCTACATACTGAATGGGCCTTCCTGGGCAGGAAGGGAGTAGGGGCTCTCTTTCGAACATTACATAGGCCAGTGGCCTGCCCTTACACAAAGGACTGATAACCCACAAAGGGAACCTGGCAGACAGGACTGGGCTGAAAGCGAAACGTGTGCACTTCAAAACCACTCTTTGAAGTTTCACCCAGTTCAAAGGCATTTTTGGGTATACATACTGAGTCTCTGACCCCACCAAACTAGACACTTCTGGATCTACACCTGGACTCTGTCAGAGGGACTGCCTGGCTGACCAAAGGACTCATCTAAACTGCTTTACTGAGAAGGACTTCTGCTCTGCTTGCTGCTCTGCTGCCTGCTGGCCTCTGACTCTGCTGGAAGGACTCTGTGTTTCCCACAAGTGCTCTCCAAGGGCTTGGATTGAGCTTGCCTCCTCTTCTAAAGTCTCCGGGCCACAAAGACTTCACCAATGAGAAAAAAATCCTAGTACATCCAAAAACTGATGCAATGCCTGAATAAATCGACACAGCACCTGCCTTGTGGCTGAAAATTCACCACATCGTCTACCAGATTGAAGCAGCGCCTGCTCCTTCGTGCCAGCGCATCAAGGATTTTCAATGCATCATCCCTGAGCGTCAAAATATTCCTGCATTGCATTGAAGAACTGAGGCTGCGCTCCTCTAAATTGACTTATCCTTTTGCAGTGTGGAATGGAACGATGGAGCGTCTGTGTCGCGCTGGAAAATCTGATGCAGCACCTTATTTTTAAATGCATCTCTTCGGAACCAAGGCAGCACTCCTGTAAATCAACGCATCACCTTGTAGTGTGGAAAGAATCAATGCATCATCTGTGCTGTGCCAGAAAATTGGATGCAACACCTTATTTTTTTATGCCTCTCCACCTCTGCGATCCAGTGCATCTTAATGACACATCCAAGGTACTGTGTTTTACAAGGATATAACTACTAATTCTTAAGGATTGTGACTCATTTAACCTTTAAAAAGTGATATCTTAACATGTGTATTTTTGTTGTTTTTATCTTATTTTATTTAGATAAATATTAGCTATTTTTCTAAACTGGTGTGGAGTACTTTTTGTGGTATTCTCATTGTGTTACTGTATGAGTTATTGCACAAATTCTTTACACATTGCCTTCTAAGTTAAGCCTGCCTGTTCTGTGCCAAGCTACCATAGGGTGAGCACAGGATAATTTGGATTGTGTTGTGACTTGTCCTGACTAGGATTGTGGTCCCTACGTGGACAAGGGTGCATACCTCTGCCAACCAGAGACACAATTTCTAACAGGGTTAGTGTAGGGAGCATAAACTCAGAGCTCAACATCCAACATTTAAATAACAGACACAATAAATTCAATGCCCAGCCCAGTGCTTGCCTTTTTAGAAAAGTTAGGACTTTTTAATTTCACGGTAGTGTTGAGTACTGCACAAGTTAATCCTGCATACAGGAAAATGGCTTATTGGTAAGGGCAGGTAAGTAGCTACACCTAGCAATGGGCAACTAACCCCCACTTAGGTCCAGTTAGCTCTCAATAAATTAAACCCAGCTCAACCCTTGGTAGCTTGGCAATGAGCATCAAGGCTTAGTTTAGGAGAGAGGTGTGTAAAGCATTTAAAAATCACAAAACTGTAAATAAGTAAAACACAAAACACAATAAAAATCAAACTCCAATTTATAGAAATAGATATTTTTATCTTTAAAATGACACTCAACCAACTAACACCCAATGTAAAGAATCAGAGATCTGAAATATTAAAGATGAAAAGTAAGTCTAGAGCTGAGAAGCAAATAGCACTCAAAGGTTTAAAAAAAAGGTCACACTGGACAGGGACAAAGTCCAGTGTTCAGGCCACCCACAATGTAACACTGTTACACTTGCTTTCAGAAGTGTTTCTTGATACAGGAAAGTGGCCCACAGCACCAGCCAAGGGTTCAGAGGCTCTGGTTTGCCTCTGGAGGTTTGGGACTACAACTCACACAATGCACTTCTTCAACTTATGGAGCGGTTTACAACAGTTGGTCCAAATGTCTCCAAACTTCTGGATCTTCTGCCAGAGGTCCTTTTTGGGTCCTTGAAGTGTCCACAACTTGATCTAAAGTTCTAGAAACTCTTAGTTGCTCCTTGAGAGTTGGGACTACAATTCCCAGAATGCACCTGGTCAGAATCCTCAAATGACCACTGGAAGCTGGTCAGCTGGGCTTTTTTTGCAGGACTTGATGCAGGGGACTCTTGGCAGCGCCTTTGTACATGTAGGTTACAGGGAGTCCACCCCTAGAGTTGCAGTAGCAAGGCAAAGTCCTTTTCTTGTTGAAGCCCAAAGTGTGCAGTTCTCGTGAGTGCAGTGTCCAGGCACAGGCCAGGTTTCCAGCAGGGCAGTCCTTCTTCTCCAGTATCTTCTTCTAGCAGGGATCTAAGGTGTGGGTGCAGCTCTGCTATATTTATCTTTGCTCCTGGGGTGCAAAGCAGGTGGGAGGCAACTGTCCAATCACAAGCAGGCCACTACCCTCTGGATGACCACTTCTTGGGAAGTGTGGCAAACATGAATCCCAGGGAGCAACATTCCTTAAAAATCCAAAATGGTAGAAACTGAATTTTGGTGGTTAGGTCTGGTTGACCTCACCCACTGCAGTGGCTAAATATCCTTAACACATCCCGCTCCTCCCCTCCCCTAATCTAATCAAGAGGGCACCTGGTTGTCTGGGTTAGTAGAAAATGGAGGAGGTCCTGAGCTGTTCCAAATGTCCTTCCATCCTTTGAAGACCAGTTTGGTTGCTCTCCCCCATCCTGTTTCACCATCTGCTGAGGCAGATCTCCTCCCCCAGGCACTTCCTTTGTGTTGAGCCCACACCACTTCACACCTCATCAAGGCAGCCTAGCCATGCTGCCAGAAGCTGGCCAATCAGAGAAGGGCACCTCAGAGCTGAAACTAGTAACTTTTAGGAAGAGTTCTAAAACTCTTTCGCTGAACTAGTTATAATAAATCCAACAATGGCAAGTTGTCACATGTTTAATAACAATCAATTTGACACCAAACTTGCAATATTTAGCTCCTTTATTAAAATAAAATCTCCCCATTTAGCCTATGGAACCTAATCACTACAATAAGGGAAAAACAAGTTTGGCTATTTTTCCTCCCCCGTGCTTATAAAACATTTTATAAGGTCCCTGCTTATAGTTACACTGCACCTAACCCCTAGGACACACCGTAGGGGGTGACTTAAATGTAAAAATAAGGTAGTTTAAGACTTTGGACATACTTTTCATTCAAAAGTCAAATTTGCATGTCACTTTAATTTAAAAATAGCCAGCAGGGCAGGTCTGCCTTCAAAATGACCCTGGGAACCTCAGCAGTGTACCTATGGGGGCACTACCTATGCTGGGGTCCCTAAACCTGCATGCCCTACAAAAAAATAGGACTTATAGGGTGTTGACGTTGCCAATTATAATTAGCATAAGTTGCATACTCATTTTACACAGAGCACAGGCCCTGGGACTGGTTAGCAGTACCCAGGCCCCATCAGTGTCAGGAAAACACTAGCAAAAAGTGATAAATGGGGCAAACAGTTAGGGTGCTTCTGCAAACAGCCCGGTTTCCCTCCAGGTAGTGAACCTGGTTATGAATGTCATGCAGCCTCCACTTCTTATCCTCCTTTGTGCTATTGCCTACATTAGTGACCCTAGATTAAAATTTCCACCAGCAATTTATGGTTTGCTTGTTTGTCTGAGTCCCTGGTGGTGTAGTGTGTTGGAAATCAGGGTCAGGTTTACTAAGTTTTGAAGCAATGCAATGCAGCATTCAAATTTGCTGCACTGCATTGCATCAAAGGGTAAGAGAAAAAACAGCACTATGGGCCAGATGTATCAAGAATCCACTTTGCGATTCTCTAATAGCGATTTTTAAGAAATCGCTATTTCAGAGTTGCAAAATGGTATGTATCATATTTGTGATTCGGAAATAGCGATTTCTTAAAAAATGCAAATGCTATTACCGAATCACAAATAGCGATTCTGAGCCCATTTGCACCTATGGCCCTGTAGGCCCATATTTGCGAGTTTTTTGCATTTCCCAAATTGCGACTTCCTAACTGGAATTCACAATTTGGGAAATGCAAAACCCCAGGGTGCTGGAGGCCTAAGGCCCCCACTGCTGCACCCCAAAAAATGATTTAAGGACATTTAAGGCGCACACATGCCAAAGGGGCATGTGAGCGTTACATGTCAATTTTAAAAACGCATTTTTAATGCATTTTTTTAATTTGCACATGGTTACCATCAAGTTGTATTTGATGGTAATTGTGATTCCTTAATGCCCAATTTGCATTAAGGAAAAGCTTGACACATGTGCTTAAGAAATCATAAATAAGGATTCCTTAATTGAGATTTCTTATTTAGAGAATCGCAATTTGCGATTCTCTAAATGTGGTCGCAATTTTAAGGAATCGCTATTTTAGCAATTCCTTAAAATTGCATAGCGAATGCCTTTCATACATAATGAAAAGCATTTTTGCATTTACAAACAGACATTCTCACCGTTTGCGAATGCAAAAACGCTTGATACATCTGGCCCTATATCTACTAAGATATGGTGCTGTTTTTCTGTCCACCATTTCTGACCCACAATGGTGCAAGGGTGTGTGCATTCTGTCAAGCATAGGTATTGTACTGAAAGGGGACCCTTGCAGTGCAAAAAGTATGCTTTAATACTTTTCCAGGTTGTACATGTGCATGTGTGTTGTAAAGTAAACAACTGTGGAAAATTTGAAAATCTGCTTCATTGATATTCCTGCCTCACGAGATGTATTTGTTTGTCACAAACAACTGCCTACACATGTTAATACATAGGGATTCCTGTCAAAACCCATGGATGTGTTACGTTAGGCAACTTTCCAAAGCAAGTGATGATTTGTGTTGGAAAGTAAATTCTACCTCAACATTTTGCAATGGGGTTTGGACAGTATTTTGGTGAATGCCATCAGCAAAGTGTTAGAAAATTGGGACCAACCTCTGTCCCTTAGTCACTTGACTAGTGCAAGCTTGGCAGCTAGAACCCCCCCACAAGTGGAGTCCAATGATGATCAGATGTAGTCACTCAGATGTGATTTAGTCGGATGGGCAAGACAGTCATCTGCTTGTATGAGGCTGCTCACATTAGTCAAGTGTCGATGAGCAGTTCTGGTCCCCCACTTGCATCCCCATCTAGCCCGTGAGGTTGCTGAAGCAATTGCAGCCCTGACTGATCGGATGCTAAAACAACAGCAGTTGCAGCCCGATCAGGCCAATGCAAATGGTTGTTGGTTGACGGTGGTGTGGGCACTGGTCAAGCAACTGCCACAGTCCCTGGCAGACTGAACCACAAAAAGTCACTAAATCAACCTTCACTTGGCCATGGCTAGCTTGGCACAAAAAGCAGTCAGGATTAACTTAGGGACAATGTGTAAGGTATGTATGCAGCACACAAACAGCAATAAAGTAAAAACAAAACACAAGAAAAATCCCACAAAAATTGAGAAAAATGTAGAAACTTTGAATAAATTATTGGACAGCAAAATGATAAAAATCCAAAAAGTAGAACCTGAGTTATGAATTGTTAAATTCGTTAGTAAAAACTATTGCCTAAAAGTGTAAAGGGCCAAGCGTGGACCTATATTTACAGACTGGGTCGAAGTCTGAAAAGTCTGAAAATATGGCCAACCGTGATGGAAATCAGGTCAAGTACAAGAAGTGGAGTGGATCTGTTAGGTGCTTATATGCAGGCTTAGAAGAATTTCCCAAAAAATTTCTGAGAAGGTAGACTTCAGCCAATCCGATCCATCAAAAACAATGAATTCAGAATTACATGGAAAAATCAATGACACTACAAAGCCATAGGTTATATATTTACCCCAACCAGTGAACAACAGATTGATAGCCTGATTTATGAAAAGTTTGCACCGCCTTTGCATCAATTTTTAATGCAAAAGCGGCACAAACCTAAAATAAATAATTATATTTTGTAAGTTTGCGCCACTTTTGCATCAAAAAATGACGCAAAGATGGAGCTAACTTTTCATAAATCAGGCCTTTAGATTTATTTATATATAACCACCAGCAAATGACATTAAATTTCACCAGCTCCATTTTGGAGTGGTCCACTTTCAGTTGTTTAATTTATTTTATTTGAGCAACACAAAATGATGATGGACGGAGAAACTTTTCAAACACTCACCCCAGTCCCAGATCTGGGCTCAATCCATTGTTCTTTTGCTCACCACGGCACCCCAGTTTGGACCCAGCAATATGCAAATCAGTCTTGACCCTGTTACCCATGGTAACAGTCCGGCCCGAACTGCCAGGCCAGGTCCTCCCTGGACTGAAAACAATCATGCTGGGACCGGTTTCAGGGTATCACCCATCATCAGCCAGGCTAGCTTGAGTCCAGTGGCACAGTGAGCATGGGACCCACATCTGGGCATATCCTTCTCACTTAGGCCATGAGCTACACAAAAGGATGATGGACGGGGTGCTGAATCTTTTCAAACACTCACCCCCAGTCACAGATCTGGGTTTAATCTATCATTATTTTAAGCATGCCTACTATTGATCATGGCACAGTATGATAAATGCTTTTCATCTCTAGTGGTGAGTTTTCATTCAAAATACTGACACATATTGGAAATATCTCCTTAGGCTCAAGCAACATCTCCACTGTCTGCAATTAGTGTGTAGAGATGCCAAAGTGGCACCACATGAAACTCTGCTACTTCTCAAGGTGTACAAACAGATTGGCATATTATGTACTCACAGAGAGCAGAGCTGTTCTCACAAACCCAGTTCAGGTTATCAACAGATAGACTTTTGACCCACGAAGACTTCCCTTTTCCAATGAGTTTCAATCTTGATCCAGCTTCTTTTATTCTCTACCCTATCTAGCTGTGCATAGGCAATGCCATTAAAACTTTCACACTAAACAGCATTTTCTACTCTCTTCTTTATGAATAATTTGACCACAAATTTGTTTTGATTGCCATTTGTCACTGAATCCTTCTAATTCATAAAACTTGTAGAAAAACAAGTTTATGTTTTGAAGGATTGGCACCTGAATCACAAAGATTTTTGTATGAGTGGATGTGACTTTCTTTGGAACCAGACCATAATAATAACTTTGCTAATTACTTACAAGTACAAAATCAAAATTTGCCAACATATTGCACCAATAGAAATTCACAAAAATCATGCAAATAGACACAAAATGTTAACAAAATATTTACTTTCCTGTGCAAAACATATTTGGGCTTTAAAGTAGCCCTAAAACAGTGATTTGCACTGTAATGCATTACCTTGCGTCAAAGATGGATTTCATGGGAGGTACATGGGTGTTCCCACACTACCACCCATGTTTGTTACACAAAGCCCACTCTACTAAAAATAATAGACAGGCAATTGCCTAAAAAATAACACCTCCTTGAATCAAGTGTAATAATGAAAAATAATTTTGTTTCGCCTAGTATTTTACGTATTGCATGCATATTGAACAACACAACACACATATAGGTGGTCATTACAACCCTGGCGGATGGTGTTAAAGTGGCGGTAAGACCGCCAACAGGCCGGCGGTAAAAAAATTGGAATTACGACTGTGGCGGAAACCGCCAACAAAGACAGCCACTTTAACACTCAGACCGCCATGGCTGTACAAACAAACAGCGCGGCGGTCACCGCCAATAGACAGGCGGGAGACAATGTACCGCCCACATTATTACGACAGGCCAATCCGCCACCTTTTCCGGGGCGGATTCACCGCGGATAAAAACACGGCGGAAACAGGAATTTCGAAGGGAAAATGCTCACCTCTACACACCCCACGAGGAACAAGGACACCATGGAACCGGAACTCCAAATTCTACCTGCGATAGTCTTCCTGCTCCTCTACCAGGAGCACGAACACCGGCGGCGAAGACCACGGTGAGTACTGCACCTACGACACAGGGGAGGCAAAAAACAGGGACACGCCACACGCAACACCCCCACCCTCACCCACTACAACACACACACTAATACATGTTGATACATTACAGTTACACCCCCCAAACCCCCCGGAAGAATGCAAAGACAAAAGGAAATGATTGTAATGATTGTAATCTATTAAAATCCAGTACTCCAAAATATATATACACTATAAACAAATATATACACCAATAATACAAGTCCAGGTATTGCACCATTTATAGTCCGTGGACCACTGGGCCCAAAATGCATGGGCGAGGCCCACACTCGATACCCGATCAAAACAGAGAGAGCACTGCAGGGGCATCAGATAGAAATACAACAGGCACCTCAGGGGGAAGGGAAGGGGGGCACCTCAGCCGGATGAGTGCACGACGCCAGATCCTCGAGGGGGCTCAATGCCCACTGATGTATCCTGGGGAGTGCAAAGCCTCAGTCTCTCAAGTCTCTACAGTGGGTGGTTTGCCCACTGTTCAATCCTGGGGAGTGCAAAGCCACAGCCTCTCAAGTCTCTACAGTGTGTGGTTTGCCCACTCTAACATCCTGGGGAGTGCAAAGCCACAGTCTCTCAAGTGGAAAACAGTCTCCACTGGTTCTGGAGGGGGATTGGTGCCCAGAGTGCTTCATCCTGTGAAGGACAGAGGTAGTGGATGGATGTCTCCACTGGTTCTGGAGGGGGACTGGTGCCCAGAGTGCTTCATCCTGTGAAGGACAGAGGCAGTGGATGGATGTCTCCACTGGTTCTGGAGGGGGACTGGTGACGGACCCAATTGCGTCAGTGCCCCTGCCGCTCATGGGCTAGCGGTGCTTGAGTTGGCGGTGCCCTGTTCAGCGGTGCTTGAGTTGGCGGTGCTGGTTCAGCGGTACTTGAGTTGGCAGTGCCCTGTTCAGCGGTGCTTGAGTTGGCGGTGCCCTGTTCAGCGGTGCTTGAGTTGGTGGTGCCCGGTTCAGCAGTGCTTGAGTTGGCGGTGCCCGGTTCAGCAGTGCTTGAGTTGGCGGTGCCCGGTTCAGCGGTGCTTGTGCTGGCGGTCCTTCATGGCCCAGCGGTCCTTGTGCTGGCGGTCCTTCATGGCCCAGCGGGGCTTGTGCTGGCGGTCCTTCATGCCCAGCGGGGCTTGTGCTGGCGGTCCTTCATGGCCCAGCGGGGCTTGTGCTGGCGGTCCTTCATGGCCCAGCGGGGCTTGTGCTGGCAGTCCTTCATGGCCCAGCGGTGCTTGTGCTGGCGGTCCTTCATGGCCCAGCGGGGCTTGTGCTGGCGGTCCTTCATGGCCCTGCGGGGCTTGTAATGGCGGTCCTTCATGGATCATCGGGGCTGGCGGTGCCCTCCTGGGCAGCTGGGCTGGGTCTGGCGGTACCCTCCTGGGCAGCTGGGCTGGGGCTGGTGGTGCCCTCCTGGGCAGCTGGGCTGGGTCTTGCGGTGCCCTCCTGGGCAGCTGGGCTGGGGCTGGCGGTGGCCTCCTGGGCAGCTGGGCTGGGGCTGGCGGTTGCCTCCTGGGCAGCTGGGCTAGAGCTGGCGGTGGCCTCCTGGGCAGCTGGGCTGGGGCTGGCGGTGGCCTCCTGGGGAGCGGGGATGATGGCGGTCTTCTCCGCCGTGCTGCTCTTCCCAGACTTTCCAGGTTTCTTGTGGCCCTTCCCCACCTTGGGAGGTGTCACAGCTGACTCCACACTCCCACTGGGACCCCTGGGAGCGGCTTTGGTGGCTGGAGACTTCCCCCTCTCCCGCCGGCCACTGGCCAACTTCTGATGCTTCACAGGTGGGGGACTGGCTGTGCTGTGGCTCCGTGCCACACTGGCTGTCCTGGTGGCCGGTGCACTCCACATACCGGTGACTACAGGCACCACTGGTCCCAGAGATGTTGTGGCTGAAGTGCTACTTCGGGACCTATGAGATGGACGGGGTGGGGGAGGTGTGGGAAAAAGGTCAAGGCAGGACATGAAGGCCCATATTTATACTTTTTGACGCACAACTGCGCCAACGCAGTTGTGCGTCAAAAATTTTACCGCCGGCTAACGCCATTCCAACGCGCCATGCGGGCGCCTTATTAATGGAATGACGTTAGCCGGTGCTGCGGACTGGTGTGCGTAAAAAAAAAAGACTCACACCAGGCAGTGCCGGCGTATGGGAAAATGAGGGTTGTGCGTCAAAAAATGGTGCAAGTCAGGTCTGAGGCAAAATTCAGGCCTCAAACCGGATTTGCGCCATTTTTTTTTACGCCCAACCTCCATTGACATGACTACTGTCTTAGCAAAGACAGGAGTCATGCCCCCTTGCCCAGTGGCCATGCCCAGGGGACTTATGTCCCCTGGGCATGGTCATTGGGCATAGTGGCATGTAGGGGGGCCCAAATCAGGCCCCCCTATGCCACAAAAAAATCTGAAAAAAATACTTACCTGAACTTCCCTTTACTTCCCTGGGAAGGGTCCCTCCATCCTTGGGTGTCCTCCTGGGGTGGGCAAGGGTGGCAGGGGGTGTCCCTGGGGGCAGGGGAGGGCACCTCTGGGCTCCTTCCGAGCCCACAGGTCCCTTAACGCCTGCCCTGACCCAGGCATTAAAAAACAGCGCACATCAGGGTGTGCAATGTTTTTTAAGGCCCACCCCCTCCTGTGCGTCAAAATGACGCCAGAGTATAAACAAGGGGCACAGGCCTTAAAGTCATTTTTTGGAAGGGAACGCCTACCTTGCATATAATTAACGCAAGGCTGGTTCCCCCTTCCAAAAAATTACGCACATGGTGGAATTTTGACGCCCGCAGGGTCGGGCGTCAAAGTATAAATATGGGGCAGGGTTTGCGCCGATTGTGCGTCAAAATTTTTGACGCACATTCGGCGCAAACAGAGTATAAATATGCCCCGAAATATTTCTTGGACACACTGGGACGGGTAGCTGGAGGGGGTTTGGGAGTGGAGGAAGAGGTGGTGGTAGTAGGAGGTGTACGTTTGGTGACTTTGGGTGCAGGTGCATGCGCTGGAGGCTGTCGTGAGGTGGATGGCTGTTGGGTGGGTGTGTGGCTGCGTTTGTGTATCTTGGGAGGGGGCGTCACAGACACACTGGGAGAGGACACAGGGGACGTGTGCATGGTAGTGGGGGTGGTGACTGCATATGAATGGGGTGTGCTGGTGGGTGTGCTGGTGAGGGACGTGGTGGCTGTAGAGGTAGTGCATGCAGGTGTGAGTGTAGACGAGACTGGGAGGGAGGAGGGAGACGACGAGGAGGGGGACACAGTGGAGGCAGTGGATGTTGGTGTGTCTGCGTGAGTGCCTGTGGGATGTGTGGTGCTTATGTTTGCCTGAGCTTCCCTTGTGTGTTGACGTTTGTACATGCTGGTCTGATGGTGTGCTTGGGATAGGCAGAGGTCCGGAGGATTGGGTCTGGGTGGAAGAAGTTGGAGGGGGGAGGCTAGAGACGGGGACAATGGCTGCCATCAGTGGTGAGGCCAGAGTTTGAATAGCTCGGTGAAGGGCCGCATGACCAGAATGAATGCCCTCCAGGAATGCATTAGTTTGTTGCAACTGCCTTTCTACACCCTGGATGGCATTCAAAATGGTAGACTGCCCAACAGTGAGGGACCTGAGGAGGTCAATGGCTTCCTCACTGAGGGCAGCACGGGTGACTGGGGCAGGGCCTGAGGTGCCTGGGGCGAAGCTGATGCCCACCCTCCTGGGTGAGCGGGCATGGGGCGAAGGCAGAGGGGCTACTGGGAGGGTGGTGCTGGTAGGGGGGGTGGCGGCTGTACCTGTAGATGCGGGGGCACAGATGTTGCCACCATCACAAGGGAGCTCCCATCAGAGGACGTGTCCGTGTCGCTGGTGTCAGATCCTGTCCCCGCCGTGAAGCTCCCTTCGCCCTCCGTCCCACTGGTGAATTCCGTGTCCGTAGTCTCGCCCTCCAGGGCCATGTGGGATGCAGCTCCCTTGTGCTCCAGTGCCACTGCTCCTCCGCCTGATGATGCTAATGCACACAAGAACAGGGAGACCACAAAAAGGGGGGGGCGACAGGAGAAAGACATGTTGAGTGCATGGATTAACACTATCATTGGCGGACAAGACAGACACAGATGCCCCCTGCACTACGCCGTGCTCTTGGGCTCCACTGTCCAATTCCTGGGAAATGGCCTACAAGGCTATGGATGACATCTGCACACATAGATGACACAGGGGCATGAATAGATGTACTTGGCAGTCTACAGAGGTGGGGTGGGGTGCCACATGGCCTGCCTTACGGAGGGGCCTTGCCTACGGAACTCGCCCTAACCTAGGGAAACCCACAGCCCTCCTCCCCCACTCAGACAACTCCACTGCGCGCAAAGTCAGCTGAATGAGAGTGTACTCACCCCCTTGTGTCTGCTGTGATGCCCTCAAGAACCCATCCAACTCCGGGTAGGCCACCGCCAGGATCTTGAACATCAGAGGGGTCATGGTGCGACGGGCACCCCTCCCACGTTGGGAGGCCATCCCCAGCTGAGCCTCCGCCGTCTTCTTGCTCCAGCGGTGAATGTCCTCCCATCTTTTCCGGCAGTGGGTGCTCCGTCTGTGGTAGACCCCCATGGTCCGGATGTCCTTGGCAATGGCACGCCAAATATCTTTCTTCTGGTGGGTGCTGACCTACTTGAAATGTACAGGGGAAGAAGAGAAGTCATTACCAACTGCACCGTCAAAGTGATTGGCCCCCATCCCTACCCTTGCCATGTGGCACATGCATTCACCGTCTTTCATGCATGCAGCACTCTGCCCCCTTCCTTCTTACATCCAGCCCTCTCCACACAGGCATAGCCCATACAACATGCTCCCTGTGTACTTACCTGTTTGTCTGGAGGACCGTAGAGTAGCGTGTACTGGGGGAGGACCCCATCCACAAGCTTCTCCAACTCCTCCGATGTGAAGGCAAGGGCCCTTTCACCAGACACTCGAGCCATTGTCTCTTCCAGACCGAGGTCACAGCAGCACTTGCAGTGTAGATCCTCTCCTGTCGAAGATCAGGTATTGAGTGATTGAACAGATAGAAAATGGCGGTCACGTCCGCAGCAGTGCATACCGTCACCGCCGGCGTACATCGTCATTGGCTCCTGGGACCCATAGGGTCCAATGTTAAAGAATGCAGCATTGCGCCGCGGTCTCCGACCGCCTACCGCGACGGTGTACGCCAGTGCAGTTACCTCACATCCCATTGTCCCACTTTACAGGTCAGGCAGCCGCCATTTCAGGGGCCCACATGGCTTCATTTTCAACTGCATCACACATACCTAGGCCTAGTCTCAACACACATACAGGCCACCTTTTGTGTGTGATTGGTGTTCTGTGTAAACTGTGGGTACGTACCTCTGAGTTGTTTGACTCTGTGCTTGCTGTTGTCCTTCATAGGCACCGTCCGCTGGGACATGTGAGGAGATGGCGGCATCCTCCAGTGTACCGACCGTTGGTGGACCTGTCGACAATGGAGGAGCGACATTTGATAATCACCTACAGGCTTGACCGTGCCACAATCCAGGAACTGTGTACCCAGTTAGAGCCAGACCTGATGTCAGCAATCCACCATCCCACAGGAATCCCCCCTCAAGTGCAGGTGCTGTCAGTGCTCCATTTCCTTGCAAGTGGCTCTTTTCAAACAACTGTGGCCATGGCATCTGCGATGTCCCAGCCTATGTTTTCCAACGTATTGTCCAGAGAGTTGTCTGCCCTTCTGAAACACATGCGGAGCTACATCGTTTTCCCTCAGGTGGAGGATTTGCCTACAGTGAAAGGTGATTTCTATGCCCAGGGACATATCCCCAACATCATAGGTGCCATTGATGGGACCCATGTGGCTTTGGTCCCCCCACAGGAGTGAACAGGTGTACAGAAACCGGAAGAGTTATCATTCTACGAATGTACAGATGGTATAGTTGGCAGACCAGTACATCTCCCATGTGAATGCCATGTTCCCTGGCTTAGTGCATGATGCCTACATCGTGGGGAATAGCAGCATCCCTTATGTGATGGGTCAACTCCAGAGGCACTGTGTGTGGCTATTAGGTGAGCACCTGGAAGCAAGTCAGTGGGAATGGTTGTCTAGGTCTGGGGTTATCCCTCCAGGTTAGTGTGTGTCTAACAGTTGCCCCTCCCCATTTGCAGGTGACTCTGGTTACCCCAACCTGTCATGGCTACTGACCCCAGTGAGGAATCCCAGGACCAGGGCAGAGGAACGCTACAATGAGGCCCATGGGCGAACTAGGAGGATGATCGAGCGGACCTTCAGCCTCCTGAAGGCCAGGTTCAGGTGCCTCCATATGACAGATGGATCCCTATTCTACTCACCAAAGAAGGTGTGCCAGATCATCATGGCCTGCTGTATGTTTCACAAATTGGCTTTGCGACGACAGGTGCCTTTTCTGCAGGAGGATGGTCCAGATGGCGGTGTTGTGGCAGCTGTGGAGCCTGTGGACAGTGATGAGGAGGAAACAGAGGAAGAAGACATGCACAACAGGGATTAAGTGATCCAGCAATATTTCCAGTGAAACACAGGTAAGAATACAATCCTGCCTACTACATGTACTTTTACACTACTACCTCTCTCCTGTCTGTCGTTTTCACCCAGTGTATGGTCACTGAGTTGTCACTTTCCCTTACATTTTCAGAGATGTGGGTCCCACTGTGTGACATCTGCTTAAATTTCTCATGGACTAGAGCTGTGTGACATAGGTATGTTGCCATTACTATTTCAAATACATTTTGTCATTGTAATTGCTAATACACTATTTCGAAATCACAGACTCCAGATCATTTTGTGCTTTAGGTGTGTTTATTTAAATGCAAAATATTGGAGGGGGTAGTGAAATGGTGAGGGGTGATGGCGGAGGAGTGTCCATGGCAGAGTCCAGTCTATTAGTCTCATAGGTGCATTGCTCATATGGGCATAGGAAGTGGAGCTGGGGCAGTTTAATTATGGACAGGGTGACTAAGTGGGACAGTAGGATGACAATCAGGGTGGTCTCATTTCTTGGTGGGGTCTTGGCATCGTTCTCTGTCTTGTTCCTGGATCTCAAGGACCGTTTGCAGGGTGGTTCTCCCTCTGCAGGGGGTGGGGTTCTGGTGTGGTGATCCTGTGGCGGGGCGTCCTGTCCACTAGTGCCAGCGGAGGTGGTGGGCAGTTCATCGTCCATGCTAGTGTCAGGGGCCCCTTGTAGTGCCACAGTGTCCCTCCTGGTGTTGAGTACTTCCTTCAGCACCCCTACGATGGTGCCCAGGGTGGAGCTGATGGTTCTGAGTTCCTCCCTGAAGCCCATATACTGTTCCTCCTGCATGCGCTGGGTCTCCTGAAACTTGGCCAGTACCGTTGCCATCGTCTCCTGGAAGTGGTGGTATGCTCCCATGATGGAGGAGAGGGCCTCGTGGAGAGTGGGTTCCCTTGGCCTGTCCGCCCCCTGTCGCACGGCAGCCCTCCCAGTTCCCCTGTTTTCCAGTGCCTCCGTCCCCTGGACCGTGTGTCCACTGCCGCTGCCCCCAGGTTCCTGTTGTTGTTGGGGTGGTGGGTTATCCTGGGTTCCCTGTAGTGGTGGACACACAGCTGATTGACGTGTCCTGGGGACGGAGGTATGGGCCCGCTGGGTGGGTGGTGGCCTGTGCCTGTGTGAGTGGAACCGACTGTCCCGAGGTCCCCAATGGTCCGGGCTGGTCATCTAGATCCAGTTGGACAGAGGTGCTGTCATCACTGTGGGCCTCTTCTGTTGGTGGTGTGGACATGTGTGGACCCTCCTGTCCAGTGACGTTGGGTAGGGGTTCTGCAGGGGTATAAAAGGATGTTTGTTAAATCTGTGTGTGTAATGGTGTGCAATGGGTGGGTGACCGTGTACCCCAGTGCTAGCAATCCTGTGTGGGAGCTTGTGTGATGGTGGTTTAGGGGGGTGTATGGGTATGTGCAGTGGCCATGCTTTGGTGATGGGTGTCCATGCTTTGTAGTTGCATGCAGGGCTTGGTGTTGGGATGTGTGGTTTGTGATGTTGGGACATTTGTGAGGAGTTGGGGTGCTGGGGTGAGGGTGGGGGTATGTGATAGCATGCAGGTTGGGTGGGGGATGTAATAGTAAAGCTTTGACTTACCAGAGTCCATTCCTCCACCTACTCTTGCGAGGCCCTGAGGATGCAGAATCGCCAAGACCTGCTCCTCCCATGTTGTTAGTTGTGGGGTAGGAGTTGGGGGTCCGCTGCCAGTCCGCTGAACCGCCAGGTGGTGTCTTGAGACCACGGAACGCACCTTCCCCCGTAGGTCGTTCCACCTCTTCCTGATGTCCTCCCTATTTCTTGGGTGTTGTCCCACTGCGTTGACCCTGTCCACTATTCTGCGCCATAGCTCCATCTTCCTAGCTATGGAGGTGTGCTGCACCTGTGCTCCGAATAGCTGTGGTTCTACCCAGATGATTTCCTCCACCATGACCAAGCACACCACCTGCACGTTTATAGAGTGGAAGTTTTTCCAGTTCCGATACACATGTTTTTTGACACTATGAGGAACCAAAGCAATATGGGTGCCGTCAATAGCCCCTATTACGTGAGGGATTTGCCCCAGCTCATAGAAGTCAGCCTTCACAGTGGCCAAATCTACAGGTTGGGGAAACCATATGGTATTGTCCAGGTGCTTCAGGAAAGCTGACAGTACATCCCAAAACTCAATGCTGCACATGGGCTGTGACATCCCTGCAGTGAACCCCACTGTAAACTGGAAGGACCCTGTGGCAAGGAAGTGCAGCACCGACAACACTTGGACCATGGAAGGGATGGCATTGAGATTGCAGATGTCAGGAAGTAAATCATCCTCCAACTTAGTACAGAGTTCCATAATGGTGACATGATTCAATTTGTAGATCTGCACAGTGTGTCTTTCCTCCAAGCCTTGCGAGGTCGTCTACCGGACGGTACACTGGTTCATTCCTCCTTCTCCCTATTACATGGTATTAGGATGGAGAGGAAATATTGTTTCATGTGCTGTGCAGGTCAAACATGTTATCAGTCTAATATATCATGATACACACTAAACAATGCAGGCATGACGGAATGAGTGACAGTAACTACATGGGTATGTAGGAGTGTCATTAATGGCATGCATGCTGGCCATAACTGGTCCTGTACATGGTATGAGTCAACCAATACGGGTGTGATGGTGCAGGTCGTGTGCACATATGTGTCCCGCATGGGACATGCATGTACATATGACAGTGATATAGGTAGCAAAAGAGCCAATAGGCCAGCATATAGGGGCATATTCACTTCTCGTTACATACGTGTTGTATCCCACATGTATGTATCCATGTATGATGTACATACATGGGCCTGTGCACTAATCAGGACATTTCAGTGTCATGACACACTTACATTTCTCAGATAAACCCATTAACTGTACATAAAATGGCAGCCACCTGTCCAGCAGGCCCAGGGACAGTTGGAAGTGATGCAATTCCCCCGGTATATGCTTTCATGGTGGTAGGCGGTCGTAATCGCCGTGTAACTTCTCATTGGTTGCTATTGCTGCCTTTGGGGGACTGGGGCCAATGATGATCACCGCCGGCGATGACGGTCCTGTATGTGGCGGCTGTGACCGCCATTTTCTGCAAACTATCTCACTTGACTTCTGGCACTCCTGCAAGCAAGACCTCCACTACGTGAGCTGCTGTGTACTGTCTCTGGGAGCCATTGTGTCCCTGCAGGTGGTGGGGCCCTAGCCTTTACCCAGGAAGAACTGGAGAAACTAGTGGAAGGGGTCCTACCCCTGTATGGACAGCTGATTGGAGCACCAGAGGAACAGGTAAGCCCTATTCCATTGCTGTGTGTAATAGGGGTGTGTTGCTGTGAGTGGTGGTGCCATATCTGCCACGGTGTGCATGCATGCTGGGGGCATGGATATATGGAGTGTGATCCGTTTGGATAGATGTAGATGGCGATGTGTGTGTGTGGTGTATGTTGGCCACTGCTGTCAATGTAGTGCCACTCCTAATTACATTCTCCTCCTGTATGTGTCACCCATCCACATCAGCGCCCATCCGAATTAAGGGGCTTTCGAGGATCATCGACAAGCAAGTGTGGACCATGGGTTCATACCCGGCAGAGCACCCATTGCAGAAAGCTTTGGGAGGACCTGAGACGCTGAGCCCGAAGATCGCTGAGGCCCAGCTGGGGATGTCCCCCCAATGAGGGAGGGGTGCCCACCTAATGGCCCGCCCTTTGACGGTGGCCTACCCTGAGGTGGATGGGTGCTTGAGAGTAGCACAACAGCCACAAGGGGGTAAGTACTGACTATAAACTGATACTTGCTATTCCATCTATGTAAGTCCCCTACTACAACTGTGTTTTCATCGGCATGGTAGAGTAGCTGCCATTGACTGTGTGTCTGGCTTAACATGTCCTCCATGAGAAAGGCCTCAGTGGGACTTGAGTATTGGACTGATAGCTGACTATGCAATCATTTCTCACCGTCAGAGTTCAGGGATGTGTTGTGACACAACAATGGGATACTGCCAGTGGCTCCAAGAAAAGGGTTGATGGTACAGCAAATACTGCTCATTTAGATGTCAGTGTGTGGACTAGACCTTACTAAAATGTGTTACTAGTTCAGATGATGGACCAGGGACCTAACTGATGTGACAACTTATGTGAATTGTCATATTTTCTAGGCATATCCTAGTAGTACAACAAAGCCACAGCTTCCATATGTCCATATTTGTAGCTGTGTGCACATATGATGTTAACTAAGACTTACAACTTTGAATGTGCCATAGGTATTGGCAGACGTGGAGTGCGTTGGCAACGGCATTCCCTGACATGAGATGTAGAGTGTGATATATCCATGTTCATATATGTCAATGAGAATTAGGTTTTGACCATTTACCTACCTCTCTTTTTTGCTCATCCCCTCTCTTTCTCTCCCTTTGTGTGCATCAGCATCATCTGGCGAAGGAGAAGGGGCACAGACAAGTGGGGACGAGGCAGCCCACGGGACCCAGGAGGATGGATCCAGCGAGGCTGGGAGACCCAGTGGGACAGAGGGTGAGGGGAGTGCCACGGGGGAGACCGGTTATTCAACATCATCATTGGATTATTCCTCCAGTGGACACTCCCACTGGTGGAGGACCCATCGGGGACCACCCTTGCACCATCTGCGTCTGCCACCCCCCTTACAAGCATCGCCCACCCAGTAGCTCCCAACCTAATTGCCCGTGCCCGCTCACCCAAAAGGGTGGTCTTCTCCTTCGCTGCAGGCACCTCTGCCCCTGCCCCAGTCAGCCCTGCTGCCCTCAGTGAGGAGGCTATTGACCTCCTGAGGTCCATCTGTGTGAGTCAGACAACCATCGTGAATGCCATCCAGGGACTGGCAGCTGAGGTACAGCAGAGCAATGCTTTCCTGTAAGGCATTCATGGTGCCTTGAGGCTCTGGCCTTCTTGCTGATGACAGCCAGTGTCCCTTATTCTTCCGTCCCCCATTCAGCTACCTCTTCCCAATCCCATACTCCTCTCCCCACCCCCATCCAGAGCACACAGACAGACCGCCATTCATCCACCTCACCAGACATGGTTCGCAGTGACAAACACAAGCACCACAAGACAAACCACCAGCGTGCACACAGGCAACACCCACCTGCACACACAATGACATCCACTCCTTACACTGACTCCTGTACCATCCCCTCCTTCACAGACACTATACCACTCACACCTGCTGGCACAACACCAACACTTCCTGATCCAGCCACTAGTCCCGTCGTACCCCCAGTCACCACACTTCCAGACCTGCATACATCCACCCCATTCACCACATGCGCACTCACCACAACTACCAACACCCCCACATGCAGCACATCCACCTTACCTGCAGGCACCAACCCAACAGATAGTCACCCACCATGGCATCTCTCTGTACCTCCTTCCCCACTCCTCCCAAGACACCTACATGCCCGCAGTCACACACCCAACAGACACCCAGCACACACATGCCTTCCAGCCACACACCTGCACCCAAGATACCTACATGATTACACCTCACAACCACTCTTTTTCCTATGACCACCCTTGTGTCCCTAAGAAAAGATTCCTTTATGAATTTTCCCTCTTTCCTACCACTCTCCCACCCTGTGATTCCCCAAAATGCACTGTGTCCATCCCCCTCTGGCCCCAGCCCTTCCACCTCCCAGTCTTCCCTTACCCCCCCTGGTGTTGCCCATGCCCCTCCCTCTGCAAAAAAAAAATCAACCCCCCCCCCAAACCCAAGCTCCCCCCACCCAAGGACAAACCAATGGTGCCGCAAAATAAGGTGAAAGCCAAGGCCAACCCTCCCAAACACAAGGGCAAACCCAAGGACCCCCATCTCAAATCCTCCCCTCGACCACACCCCATCAACCTTTGATGCCCCTACCATGTGGAGGTCACTTTGCAGTCAGGAGTCAAGCTGGGGCATTCACAAGTGCCATATGTGCCTGGTGGCACTTGAACTATTTGGACTGGCCAGTTGGTCCTGTCAGTCTTTCTAATAGATATGGGCCAACCGCCTGTTGGTCTCAATGGAGACATACTTGTTCTGCCTTTCCTTCCTGATGGATGTGTTGTAATTGTGCGATTTGGTATGTGTGTGTTTTGTGTGTGTGATGTGATTGTGTTGCAGCATGTGTTGTGTGGTTTCCTTGTGCTTTCTACTGAGTGTGATGTGTTATGATGGTGTTGTAAGGCATTTTGTGGTTGTTGTGTGTGCATGCGTTTATGTTGGGGTATGTATGTGTGTTTGTACGGGTGTTAGTTTGCATGTGTGGCCATCGCTTGCTATCCCGGATGTGTTTTGTTTGTGGGTGTGTACTAATGCCTTTTTTTTTCTCCAGTATGTGCTAGGTGGGTGTACTTAGGTTTCGTGTCTTTGTTGCTAGTTCTGGAGGTGTGGGGTGATCAGGAGCAGTGGGAAGAATTCAATTTCACATTCAATGGCGGCTCCAGACATATCTGTGTTTCTGAAGGTGAGAGTCTCCTTTTATACTCTTCATTTCCGCCAGGGATTTAGTGGCGGTCCAACCGCGCCGGATATCCTGACGGTGTGTAACCTCGTAAAATGCTTGGTGGTAAAATGGTTCTTGCCAGACTGGAGATGCCTGCCATGGCTCTCCATCCACACTGAAAGTACTGGCAGTCTATTGGCTGTGTCCCATTGAGAACACCGACATGCTCATAATATGGTGATCATCTCCACCGGGCCCGTGCAACTTGGACTGCCAAACTTGTAATGAGGGCCTAAATCTTAGTAGCTATAGCAGTACGCTGCTCTCTCTTTTCCTAGTTCTCCCTTTGGTTACTGTGATACATTTTGGTATAAATTAGTAAATTTCCTTCAAGGTCTGGCAGTATTTTCCTATGTGCTGCTCACTTATGATACCTAACAGATTTCATGAAATTGTATAGCCTTTTGGCAAAGTTAAAGCATACTCCAACAAATGTGAAGCAGAGCAAGCACAACAGTGAGAATTAACAAGATGTGGTATTTATAACTTATGTACATATGTGCACTGAGTCACTGGTGTTGCAAGAATGCTGCTAGCCCTACGGAAAACAAAGCAATGGCTCCCTGCTTTACAGTAAAGTAGCAAAGGATAGTATTTCTCCATCAACATTAGTTCTTCCTTGGATAGGGAAATATCCATGTGTACTGGGAATTACCTAGGACATAGCTTCCAGTGGTGCAGCAGGAGCAGTGGCAAAAGAGGCTATAAGTCTCTGGGGCCCACTGATCCTTATTAAAGTGGTACTTCAGAGTCCAAACAGAGGCCAGGGGGCCCATTCCTTCCTTGCAACAGGGCCCATGATACACTGACTATGCCACTGGGACTATCTGGTTCTTTTGCACTTGTGTTCAGTGCTAAATTTGAGCCAGTGGTTTCTGGTTGTCATGGGTCCTGTAGCCTCAGCCATGGCTTGCGCTACTGCGCGCACGTGGTAGTTCGGGGATGGACTGTATTATCATAAAGATGCACCCCCTTCACCTTGAATTTTATAAGGATTGCATGTTTTTTTGTTCTCTAGTGGTAGGGTATGTTATTATTATGCACTTACTATTCCTTGATGGAAGTGGTAGGCTTCTCAGTGTGCATAACAGCACTAGACAATGTTTACATTCCACGCGGCAGTGGTAGGCTTGTGGCAAGCAATGTGCATACCTTGTCCCGTGAATACCTCTCCAACTGCTCTGTGTGCAAGTGCTCTTAAGAGGAGTCACTGCTCCTCGTGCAGGTTGGCTTCCACTGTAAAACCACTACCGCCTCACATGTGAGTCAAAACACCTGCACAGAGCACGGCTATTTATCCGTGCTCAGTGCTTAGCTTCGGTGGATCCACACTCACCTGAGCTCAGGCTAAGGTCTGATCCAGTCTCCACTGCAGATCGATGCTCCTGCTTCCGCTGGTCATCTTCTGTATTACAGGGCATCAATATCCTGCAAGGATACAACAGAATGGAGGGTCCCGGGGAGAGCTAGTCACAGACTAGTCTTTCCCCAGGAACGTTTGTGGGGAGGAAGCGAGGGACAGGATTGGTTGTTGGGAGGGGAGGGAAGTCACATGAGTGGGGGGGTCAAAAGAGCAGGAAGAGGAGATGACGTCCTATTCCGGTTTATGGGTGATGGGAAAGGAGCTTATTGAATGGAGCTCCAGGGGATTCTTTGAGAAAATTAATGTTGCACTCTTCCTTTTTTAAAGCGGAGACAGCACATCACGTTGCCAGGGCAACGAGGCCCGAGTATCGTGTGTGTGCATGGCAGCACGGCCCGACCATGAAGCAGTGCGGGCTGTGCTGATAACTTTGGGGGCAGCCCAGCGTGGGAACCTTTTGCGACCCAGAGTGCGACAGGAGGCCTGGGTCGGCATGGAAAGACAAACCCAGGCTGCAGCAAGGGGCATGGCTGTTGCTGTAGTGGCATACAGCTCGCCCAAAGGCAGGTTTGTAGGGAAGGGGAAGAAAGGAGGAGGGGTTTCTCCTGGGATGGGGACCTCAAGGCAGGAGGGAGGCGTAAGAGCCTCATGGTGACCCCAGCAAATGAGGGTGCTGGGGCCATTCAGGACAGTGGTGAGGCCCCGAGTGGGGAGGGGCACACAGGTGGGGTCTCAGAGTGTCATGGGGAGTCTGGGGGGACTGTGGGGTTGCCCGGGGATTTAGGTTGGGAGGGCCCCCTGGACTTCAGTGTGGCCAAGGTGGGCAGTAGCCACCTGTGAAGTAGGGAACAGGCCCCAAGCATTGTGGGCAAGAGGAAACAGGTAGGTGAAGGTAATGGTGGTACCAGGCACAGGGATGAGGTGGTGTCCTATTCTCAGGGCCAGCAGAGCTTGGCCTCTGTAGTGGGCTCAGTTGCGCTCGGTGGAAGCAAGGATGGGGAGGTGATGAGGGTTTAGCTTTGTGGTGGAAGGACTGGCCTAAGGAGTGGGCATATGACCTGTAATTGTTAGAGCTAGAGGCAAGGATCAAGGAACAGCGCAGGGCAGTGGAGGAGTGGCTTAATGCCAGCATGTGAGGCTGGCATTTGGTTGGTAACACCAATGGGAAGCATGCTGGCCCCGGGACATTGATCTGAAGAACTAGAGGGGCTTCATGCATCCCTCCCTACAGCGCAGGATCGAATGCGTGATGGGCTGCCTCAGAAGCGGATGCAAGGATGTGTTGGAGCTGGATTATGATGTCGAGAGTGAGGAATGGGAGGAAGATAAGGTGTGCGAGGATGATGGGGTTGGTCAAAAGCAGATGGCGTGGTCTGGAGGGGATTCACAGGAGACAGGAGTTTGTGTCTTGCGGGAGTCAAGTGTGGATGTTGGAAGCATCCAAGGGCGGCGGAAGCTGATAGCTCCATTTAACAGGTGTCACAAGAAGGACCTGGGTATGCCATCAGATATGAAGGATTGGTGGGTAGTGTCGGATGAAAAAGGGGGTGTTCACAGACCAAGGTATGCAAATCTATAGCATTGGGGGATGGTGTGATTGGAAAAGAGGGTGAGCTACGGCAAGAGGTGGATGCAAAAATGGCTGGAGGCACTACAGAGGTACAGGGAGAGTTGGACAAGGCAGGAATGGGGGAAAGTAATGAGGCCAAAGATGAGACAGGGCATTAGAAACGTTTGCCCTACATGGGGCAGGCCATGCCTTTAGGGTCCCATCTTTCTGATAAAACAAAAGGAAAGCTATGGAAGCATGAATACGTGGATGTATTTAAGCTTTTACATAGGGATATTCAGGCTAAGGAAGGGTCAAAGGAAGAGGAGTGGGAGCTGGCCAGGAGACCTGGAGTTCCCATTACAATGGAGAACTGGACGTCGGTGGTTTTAATTTATGCTAACTCCTACTGTGACAAATACCACAACTGGGCAATCTCCTTATTTAAGAATATGAACATTAATCGGAAGGCACAAATGCACTTTTGGGGTTTGCCTGGCTTAGCTAGAATGAGGAATTCAGGGCGAGAGTCAGTGTAAACCCTGGCAAGCCATGGGGGGCGTGGATCCAGAGCTCTGGATGCAGTGGATGTCGTCCACCCGATCTACTGCTTCGACACATACAGCTAATGATTTGCCAATCGCGTACAAGTCCTTTCAGCCACAGCCCACGCAGTCAGGGGTGGGTAATACAGCCAATAATGGGACCAAGAATGTGTCTGCATGGGGAATGTCGGGCGCTTGCTAGAATTTTAACAAAGGCTTCTGCTACAGGAATCCATGCAGGTTCAAGCATGAGTGCCCCAATTGCAGGTTTAGACATACTATCAAGCAGTGCTTCAGGCTGGCCAACCCAGCAGAGCAGTGGAGGTTGGGGAGAGGAAAAGGACAGCAGGGCTCCTACGCCAATTAAGCTGAATGCTATACTGCCATAGCTGGCCCACTATCCTGATGCGGAGGTGGCCTCAGGATTGATATGTTGTTTTTGGGAAGGTTTTCGAGTGGGGTACCAAGGACGTAGAAGTCGTAGGTGAGCTGACAATTTGCAGTCAGCTAAACAACTTCTGGAGGTCATAAAAGCAAAATTGAGGAAAGAAATACAATAAGCGAGGATTGTATGCCCTTTTTAAGAGTGGCCCCTGGCTGACCTAATGATATCTCCACTGGGGGTTGTGCCTAAGAAGCAGTTTGGGGTGTACAGGTTGATACATCACCTTTCTTGATTCGAAGGAGCATTGGTCAGTGATTGTATAGCTGTAGAGGATATGAGGGTCGTGTATGCCTGTGTTGATGATGCTGTGGGCTTGGTCAGACAGTGTGGGTAGGGGGTTCAACTGGCAAAATGTGATATTAAATCTGCTTTCTGCTTACTGCCTATACACCCTGGGGATTTCTCATTGCTGGGTGTTCAGTTTGGGGGGTCCATTTACGTGGACAGTGTGCTGCCCATGGGTTGTGCTATTTCTTGCACACTTTTTAAAGGCTCTCAGCTCCTTTTTGAAATGGGATTTTGTGAAGGGGAGTGGGCACAAGGAGGTCAAACATCACCTGGATGATTTTTTTGTTTGTTGGAAAGGCGGATACTGGTGATTACGGCAGGAATTTGCAGCAGTTTGAGTGCATGGCGGATACTTTCGGGGTGCCCCTGGCTCCTGAGAAGACGGAAGGCCCCAGTACGTCACTGGTATTTTTTTAGATTGAACTTGACTCGGTCAGTATTATTCAGAGGCTGCTGAGGCAGAAAGTGGAGGAGTTTTAAGCTTTATTGCAGGAGGTGATGGGTGAAAGATGTTTGGAGCTTTGGAATGTGCAGAAATCGTTTTCCTCAGTTTAGCTTGCAGGGTGGTATGGGGAGGTCAGACATTTTGTAGGTGGGTGGGCTTGTCTATGTCTGAGACAAAGCTCCTGCATCACAGGATGAGAATTTCCATGGCAATGAGGGCTGATTTAGGGGTCTGGTACTGCTTTCTTGAGGATTTAAATGGAGTATCCATGTGGTTTCAAGTAGAGAAGGGGGTATGGCAAGTGCAGATTTTCTCAGATGTAGCGGGGGCATGCCCTGTTTTGGGGTTTTGGCCTGTTTTTGGGATAGCAGGTGGTGTGCGGAGCACTGGCCACAATAATGGCTGCAGCAAGAGCGTAGCAATGCATTTTTGGAGTTTATTCCTCTTCTGGTGGCATTCGCAGTGTGGGGTGACGAATTGTGAAACAGAACAGTGATGTTTCACGTGGATAATATGGCTGTGGTGGAGCTTGTGAACTAGCAGCGTGCGAGGAGGGGTCTGCGGACGTTTGAACTGCTGGGTGACATTTTGGGTTGGCTGGGGAAGTGGTGTTATGACAGTTTTGAAGTGTTGGTGTTTCGTCTGTGTATGATTTGGATGTTTTTGAAGCATTCAGAGTGTCTGAGGTTTTGGGGTTGGGATGAGGTGCTATGGTGGGGTAAAGAGAGTATGAGGTGGGGTGGTTTACTGCCTTTACTAGCATCTCTGGTACCCAGAGTGGGTTGTCTGCATATGTTGGTGATCCACCTGGGGCAGAATGATTTGTTACAACTGTCAGGTTTGACGCTACTGCAACACATGCAAGGGGACTTGGAGATTCTAAAACGCAAACTGTCTGGTACATGTTTGGTATGGACAGAATTTGTGCCACTCAGAAAGTGGAGAGAAGCGGTCAAGCATGTCACCATTGACAGGGCCTGTAAGAAGGTTAACAGGGCAATGAGGGTTTTCTGTGCAGGACATGGCATCAAAGTGGTGGCTCATGAGGGTATTCACGAGGAAAATGGTTGGCTTTTCCAAAATGATAGAATCCACCTTTCTGAGTTGGGACACACCTATTTTCTGGTAGAACTAAGGGATGCATGGGGAAGCTTGTGGAATGAATTGGTGTGGACAGAACAGATGGGATTGAATGTGTTGCAGTAGCGATTTCATGCAGGGGTGGAGCAGAAAACACCCCTTGGGGGGGATTCGGGGTGGCAATATGTGGGGGTGGAGAGTCAGATGCAGGTGGATCCACCCCTTGGGAGGAGGAATGAGGAATCCAGGTGAAAGGAGATCTGGTGGTAGGTTGACTGGAACAGGTGAATGAAGAGATGAAGAGGTGGTTGGAGGAAGTTTTGAATGAAAGAGATGAGGATGACGTGTGATAGGAGGAAGTGACTGAGGTGAAGGGTGAAAAAGAATGTGTGAGGCATTATTATTATTATGGTGATGAATGGGCAAAGGAGAAAATACAGTTGATATGCTAATGAGTTCAAGGTGTTGTGCTGTTACATGTTATAATGTTTGTTGCAATCCTTTCCTAATAAAGGTCAACGCAGGAGCACACAACCTCTCCAAATGGATCACTACCTGCGCAGACACACTAGCCCCCCTCAGAAAAACACATCGCTACCCGCAACATCAAGAACGTCCCATGGTTCACCCCTGAACTCCAAGACTCCAAACGCGAATGCCGCCAAGCTGAGAAAATATGGAGACTAGAACCTTCCTCAACCAACTTCTCCACCCTCAAAACCACCATTCGCACCCATCACCAACTCATACGCACCGCCAAAAGAGATCACTACAATACACGCCTTGACAACAACTCTCAAAACAGCAAACAACTCTTCACCATCATCAATGAACTTGCCAAACCCAAAGCCAGCAACATAGACCCCACACACACACAGCCCCCATGTGACGCCCTTTCCAACCACTTCCTCCACAAAATCCTGGACATCCACAACAGCTTCATACCACACACACCCACCACACATACCCCTCACTCACCCAACTCGACCCCCACTCAAGACCCCCCCACCACACTGTCCACATGGACCCCCACCACACACAAAGAAACCGAAAGAACCATGAACTCCATCCACTCCGGTTCCCCCTCCGACCCCTGTCCACACCGCATCTACAACAAAGCTAGCCCTACCATCGCCCCCATACTCAACTCCTCTTTCGACTCCGCCACCTACCCAGACCCCTGGAAGCACGCGGAAATTACCGCTCTCCTAAAAAAAAAACAAGCAGACCCGGAGATCCTCTCCAACTACTGCCCCATCTCCCTCCTCCCTTTCCCCGCCAAGGTTGCAGAGAAATTAGTCAACACCCGCCTATCCCACTTCCTCGAAGCAACCAACACCCTTGACCCCTCACAATCTGGGTTCCGCAAGAATCACAGCACAGAAACCACCCTCATCGCATGCACTGACGATATCAAGACCAAAGTCGACAAAGGCGAGACCATCGCACTCATCCTCCTAGACCTCTCCGCAGCTTTTGACACCGTCTGCCGCCACACACTCCGCACACGCCTCCACAACATAGGAATCCGCCACAAAGCCTTAGACTGGCTCACTTCCTTCCTCACCGACCGGACCCAGAGAGTCCGCCTTCTGCCCTTCCACTCCAACACTACCAAGATCACCTGCGGAGTCCCCCAAGGGTCCTCCCTCAGCCCCACACTCTTCAACATCTACATGATCCCCCTAGCCAACATCCTCCAAGCACACGGAATCACTATCCTCTCCTATGCAGATGACACCCAACTCATCACCTCCCTCACCTGCAACCTCACCACCGCCAAAACCAACCTACACACCGCTCTCCTCGACACCGCCAACTGGATGACCACTAACCACCTCAAGCTTAACTCAAACAAAACCGAGATCATCATCTTCGGCCCCAACAAAACCACATGGGAAGACTCCTGGTGGACCACCGCCCTAGGCCCCGCACCCACCCCCGCAACCCATGCACGCAACCTCGGCATCATCCTCGACCCCTCCCTCTCCATGACACAGCAAATCAATGCTCTAACCTCCTCCTGCTTCCACACACTCCGCACTCTAAAAAAATCCTTCAAATGGATCCCCCCACAAACCAGAAAGACAGTCACCCACGCAATCATCAGCAGCAGACTGGACTACGGTAACGCCCTCTACGCCGGCACCACACTCAAACTCAAATGCAAACTCCAAAGAATCCAGAACACAGCAGCGCGCCTCGTCCTTGGCCTCCCCCGCCACAAACGAATCTCACCACACCTCAAATCCCTTCACTGGCTGCCCATAGGCAAGAGAATCACATTCAAGATCCTCATCCACGCACACAAATCCCTCCACAACACTGGCCCAACCTACCTCAATGAAAGAGTTAACTTCCACACTCCCACACGCAACCTCCGATCAGCCGACCTCGACCTAGCCACAGTCCCCCGCATCCTGCGCACCACCACAGGAGGCAGGTCTTTCTCCTACCTCGCCACCAAAACCTGGAACTCCCTCCCCACTGACCTTCACAAAACCAAAGACCTACTGGTCTTCAGAAAGAACCTCAAGACATGGCTGTTCGATCAGTGACCATCCCTGCCCCCCTCCTGCTTCCCCCCCAGCACCTTGAGACCCTATCGGGTGAGTAGTGCGCTCTACACATTTTTTGATTGATTGATTGATTGAATAAATGGCATTTTGCCCAATACTGGAGTCATGATGATTATCCCACAAAGAGAAAACAGACCTTATAGTCAGGTATTCTGGTTCTGCATATCGCAGAAGCCGCGTGCATGCAACAAAAAAGAACAAGGTAAAGGGCTGCTTCTACTGTACTCAGAACTGAGAGAGTAAAATGCTAAAATACTAAGACTGCACCTTGCAGATACTATTTCCGTGAGATATATCGAAGACATTATTTCTTGTGAGGCTGGTATTTGAACTTGGGGAACAGTGATGTGTTATATGAAACTGTTTTGGTGCATTTTGGACAGTAACGTTTCACAAAGCGAACTAATGGATGTGATGATGATAATCACTGTATTTGTATGAGCAACATATGATGTAATAAATTAATGCAAGACTAACAACACAATAGCGGTTTACTGAAGAAGGCTATTCATGCACAATAGCCTTATGGTATGTTATCCTGAGGTGAACCTGTATATAGGAAGGCATTTCTTATGGAATTAATGTATTAACTAGTCCTCAAGGGGATTCTGGGACTACTGTCACTCCATGGGAACCACCTGGAATTCAGGTGAGTGGCTTGCAATACCAGTGGGGATGGGGAACCATCGCGTATTTTTGGAGACCAGCATTTATTTTTCTGCATGAAACATTTACCAATAGGAGGTTCGGAAAAACACAAAAAGAAAAAAACAAAGGAAGAGAACAACATGGAAACCACCACAAAGGGGTGAGATAAATTCAAGACTACACAGCTTTGGTGTTCAGAGCACTGGCCTTTAATTGCACCAGTTGTGGGTGTTTGAGCAGAGGTTTATGCACCGAAACTCTATTATTAACAAATTAAGCACTGTTTGTGATTTTAGCAACATTTCCACTGAGATTACCACCTCTTCTGCAAATGTGGTAAATTTCAGCAGAGGTTCAAAGGTCACCATGGGGTGGGGCTCTTGAGGGAGGCATTGGTCAGATGGGACATGATTTGTTATGGATGGCTGGAGAGGTGCATCTTCCCCTAGGACATAGCATTTTGCTATGTTCTGAAGACCGGCTCACCATTTCGAACTACTGGTTTCGAACTACCGGTTCCTACTATTTACCTGGCATTGATTTACACTGTTCCCACACTTAGGAATCTCAGGTGAGGGAACACTGACCATCTCTGAGTCAGGCAGGGCCCTATGCCCTGTGGGACTACCACTTCGCATGACTCATAATTAACGCCTCGCGATGCTCCATTAGACAATTCAAGAGGAAATAAGAAATTATTTTGCCAAAGCACGTTTCTTTTATTTAAGGCCATACTTTTAGCTCATGCAATTTTATTGTTCATCACATTAAATGTGTCCATTCAAGGCACACTGGAGCAGTAAGAGTGATGTGTCAGCGATTCGATGTACTGCAATCCCTTTTAGTTTATTTTGAGCTTTGAAAGCCTTATCCTTTTGGTTTTAACTCAATTCACTCACTTTTATGACTTTTTATAATTATTGTGCCACACCTGCCACTTCTAGGCTATTCATTTCTGCCAAAATATAGGTGCTTTGAGGATTCTGCAGAACGGATTTTGTTTAAGAATAACTAGTTCCAGAATGCTAATAAAAACATGCATTGCTGTCACAGCTACTTGTTTATTAATGCATATTTTAATTAGCAACCATGAATAAAATATAAAGGATTACAAATGGTCCAAATGCAAGCTGCTTAATAAGTTCTTCAAAAATAATAATAAATCACATTTATTTAGATGCAGGAAAGTATAGCATATATGAAGACATTTAATAAACATCATTTATCATGTGGGTCTTTGAAAAGGCCGGTCTATAGGATGCTTTTAAAAGTGAAATCACTGATGCCCCTAATGATCAGAGTAACTTAAACTACAGTCAGTTCTTCTGAAAATATTTTGAAGGCACCCAAGAGCATTTCAGGCACAGCGGGCAGTCTTTTTCGAATAAGGATGCAAGCTATGTGGATTTAATTGCCACTGATGCTGATGTGTTATTCAGTGAAATATGGGTAGGAAATTAGGATGAGCTAAACACAGCAAATGTGCTTGTCTGACCAATAGTGATAGGGCAGGCTTATAATGTGGGAAAAGTTTTAAAGTATGTCTAAGCATAGTATTTTGTACTAGAAATGTACCCCTACAAAACAAAACCTATGCTAGACATAATCCACACACCTTTCCACCTTTGAAGCAAAGGGGTGTGTTTGGCACTAGGCAGTCTACAAGAGCTCCAGCACATAGCAAGAGAGCAGTAGCATATCTTTGTACTTTGGTTCCTGTGTTGCTTTGAGCTATAAATAGGAATCTATCCACTAAAGTCTGGATGTATTGGCCCAAAGCGCCAAAACTCATGCACCTATTACAAACTCAGGGCTCCTTGTCCAAAACTTTATTGCAGCCAAAACCTGGCAAGATATTTGTTGGCAAGTATCGAAAAATTTCGATTTGCACATCATGGAATGTGTTACCGTGTACGCAAATCAGTATTTTGCGTTTCAATTTCATCCTGCTTAGCAACCACAACCTTGGCACGTTTAACTTGCAGTAAATATGTAGTCAGTTGGAGTGCCCTTGACTTTCTGAAAAAATATTGTTTGTGAGACTTATAGATCAGTTTCTAGATTGACTAAAATGATATCCTATTTTGCTAATTAGCACCAGGATTACTCCTTCTATTTCTTCTTCCGATGTGCCATCAGACTTGCAGATTATTGTAACGGTGAATTTAGTGATAGGTAATTCATTTAAGGATCCACGCCTTGAACCCTGAGATATTAAAATATTTCACATTGTTTTTCTGTTCCGCTACATATAAGGCATACGGCTTCAAATGTAATGCTCTTTACATTGTGTATTAAAATATTTCTCAGCAATGCTTTTGACTTTCATTCCAGCCTTCGTTCCAGTTTGTAGTTCTCAGGGAAAACCGTGTCTATTTTTTCTGAAGATTAGCTACTGCTATTAACTCATGTCTCTATTTATGCTCATCTTGAAGAAATAGTGGTACTCCATTGTAGTTTGAAAGTCACAATACCGACATAGATTTACATTCTAAGAAAGATTTCCATGATCGATGAGCACAAGGCATAAGAGGAAAATACTTTAAGGTTGTTCATTTAAAGTGCAAAATCATTTTTATACGGTTGGTAATAACACCCAGACTTGATTGGTTCAAATAAAATTAATCACATGAACCCAATACAAAGTATTTTAGGGCTATTCATGGCAGGGCGAGTCATCATCATAATTCATGTTTGATTCAGTTAAAAAGTAAAAAACGATGTAGACAATACGTCACAATGAAATACAGAAGTAAACAAATCATATAACATTTACAGCAGCACCATATCCTTATCTTAATTGTTGGGGACAAAAAGTGGCTTAAAGAAAAACATACTAGAGGGCTATTAAACATCCGAAAGTAGAGAAAAGCGGGTCTAAAATGGGTACATTTACAATTTAGATGTTTTTTTCTAGAAGCCATATAAAATCTACAAAATAACATAAAATGCATCACAGACTAAAGGGAAACATTATAAAGGGGGCAAACATTTGAATTCTCTAATACTACCCAAGCCTAGGGAAAGGCCACAAAATAGGCAATGCTCATGCTGAAACAAGAAAAAATACCAATGCCAAAGAACGTGGACATCATAGACGTATGATTCCATAAATATAATTGTTGTAGCATAACAAAGGACTTGACAGGAGACTTTGATAGTTCTAAAGATTATTTTTTTGTCTTCTAAGCTGACAAAACTATTCTTAGCCCAAACCCGATTCTTTCTTGTTATTATTTCAGGATACACAAAACTATCAGGCCTACCCAACTCAAAGCATATAGATTTTACATAACTCAGCCATTTTGAAGCAGAGCAATAGCCCAATGATAGTCGTTCATGACCTGTCTGTTTAAACTGACACGGGGCTCAGACCAGATAGAAATCCATAACAAAAGCTGAAAAGCTAAGGTGTGTCCCCTACATTCGAGAGGTCAAGCTCTTTGTGAAATAAAAAATACGAGCAGCTTGGGGACAAAGTTAATAAATACTGACAGAATGTAATTTCCAAGACCTGTAGAGGGCGAGGGTGGACATAGTACCAAGCTCCGGCTCCATAATAGGAAAGAGCAACACACTTCTTACTATTATAGTGAGTGAGAAGATGAGATAATGACTTCCTCCTCATTCTAGAAGCAAAGTTGAGCACACATATCAAGGATTGTGCACAAAATGTTCTTCTAAAAGAAAGGTGTTGGGACCAGTGCTTAATTTGGGCTTGTTGTTTCCGATGCTGGGCACCGGCACTTATTTTTGAGGGCCGGGGCTTATTCTTCTGCCTCAAGCATTTGCTGCGCGCAAAAGACATATATGGGAAAGACGGAGGAAGGGAAAAATGAAAAAGCGTCACAAAGGGAGAAAGAAGAAAGCTGCTAGAGTGAGTTGAAGGGGCATGGAGTGGTTTTATGTGGATTGAAGAGGCCCGAGATGTCTTCAGGATTAGGCTGCCTCAGTATTCCTTGTTCCCACATTTAATTGCAGCAGCCACATGTTTAAGAGGAGGACTTTGGGCACCAGCACGTTCCTATTGACAAATTAAGCACTCGTTGGGACCAGAAAGTTATATTGTCAAAAGTGATTCACAAACATAAGGGGGCACACACTTTACACAGGGCATGGTCTTTGACTGAAAAAATCTAGTTGTAGTGTTTAGACTCCATGGTCATAATCCACAAATTTGCATAGTTGGTACTAAAGTCATATCTACCAATTAAAGATACAAATCTCTCAAGAATTTGCTCAAGGTCATTAGCTGTTGTAGCCATTAGAACAGCATCATAAGAGTAAAATAACATGGGAATAAATGTTGTACCCGTGCAGGGCAAGACTTGGGAATGGGAATTCCATCAGGACCAGAGGCCTTTGCTGCAGGTCTATTAGCAACTGCCATCCTTTACTTTCAGATATGAAGAAGTCAGTTGAATCTCATGCAGATCATCAAATGTACTACGGTCAGTATCCGATTAAAGATTCACTATAAATTGTAATAATATGAGTGACCAAGGTATCTGGTAAAATGATCAAATCTAAAGAGGTACTAAGGATATTTTAAAAATAGAATTTATAATTTCCAAAAAACAGCCATTGTCCCCATTTGAAATAGCTTCAAGTGAGTCCATTCTTTCTCTCTTAGTTCATTCTTTCTCAGGGTGACATCTTACTTGTAAGATAACATATATTGCACTATTCCAGCCCCATTTCTTGGGGATTTAGGTAGAATCCTACTAAATCCTTGATTAGCTCAAGCGCATGAATTATCGACCGTCTGTTTCACCTTGTAGTAATAGGGACTGATTTGACTCACAACAATGTGCTGAGAGATCCAAAAAATGTTAAAAGTATTGAGGAAAGAAATATCAGAACTATCAGACATATCCAGACAATTAAAGATGTCACTAGATTTGGAACACACACGATTTGTGAGAACAACAAGAGGATTACCACACTCCAATATTGGCTTTAATCCTAGTTCATTAACAAACACCTCCTGCCTCACTGAGTAAAAAGGGCTATGTTATGAGCAAAAGGAAGGTGAAAGAGAGCGTTAAGGGATTATGGTCGCCAAAGCCTGTGGGTCTCATAGAAAATGACAGACTATTACTGGACATGTCACTAGATATAATAATAATATATTCAATGATGTTTGTTGATTCCCTTCCACAAAAGTAGGAATACAACTTTCAGTAGAGGCGAGAACATCATGAGCATTGATCAAAATTATTTCTAATAAAAACTTTGAAAGAAAACAACCTTGTCTGTCCTGTTTAACTCCACAAGGTGCTCCGTTTCTCATTCTCCCCTATCAGTCTAAAATCATTGCACATTTCTGGAAATCTTAAAATGACATTTAATCACCAGCACTGAGAATTAAATTGCCCTGCCTAGAGGAATTAATGTCAGTTTTCAAAAATATACCCACATAATCAAGCATCACAAAAAATTACAATAATTTTCAGTGGCAACATTATTGCTATAAAAATGTTTCACTTAAATAATGAGACTACTTCTCCATGTGACCAGCATTGCTTGAAATTTAGCTGGATCAACTGATAAAGGCTAACTTGACAATTCAACAAGATCACCAGGTGTATGCTAGGACACAATTAGTCTAGCCATGTGACTCAGAGGTACTCAAATTACAGCCTAGAGCCTGCTTAAGGGCATCCTGACCATTACATGTGTCTCTCTTGTGAACTGCAGCATTGGGTTGCTTTTTACTTGACTGAACCCTAACATTTAAAAAGATGTTGAAAACAGCAAGTATGTATTTACATGTTAAATGAAGTAAATAAAAAGAAGCACAGAAGTGTCATGGACCACTAACCTTCAGTAACACCTTCATTTCTAATGACATATTGCAACAAACATGTAAAAATATGATAACGTTTCTTCAAAATTAAAAATAAGTGTAATTAATTAATATGTAGAAGGATGTCACCTTGGCACTTCAGATTATATCACTGCCTTAAAATACATTTAATATAAGTGATAGTTTTCAAACATAAAATTAGCATTATTAATGCCTCCTCCAACCCAGAGAAAAATGCCATTACTTAATCAAGATGCATAACAGTTGTACTGTGCACCCTCTACACATTCTAGGTTGTTGTCATACATGAAGCACTATGGTCTACTAAATCAAAGCCAAAAGATGTTTTCGTACAGCACACATCCTGAACTCATGTATTCCTAGGTGCTCTCAAATTTGACATTGAGGACATAAAATATCAAATCCAATAGCACAACTGTAGAGGTTTACACAGTTTGGCTAATTGGAGATGCTAGAACTGATCCCGGGTTTTCTGTTTTCAAATTGTGTATTTCTGCCATTAGATGGGTATCTCTTTCCCTGTACATTGTACATCAAAAATGCTTCTTCTTGCAATTCAGGCACATGCAATTAGTGTGTCAGTGACAGACAGAAGCCACATCAAAGCTTGGTTCTCTGTAAGCTCAAGGATCAAAGAAGACCTAGACTTGAGCCATTTGTCTCAAGTGTGACTTAGGCCTTCAGTGGCTCGCTCATCTCTCTCAAATAATGGGGCAGAGGTATAGGAAGGCTATGATTTTATTAATATCAGGCCATTTGTTGGAGCAGGGACAACGACACCACAGAGTGGGATTCCTTGTTTCAAGGTTTATAACTTTTTCACTACACCATATTTTAGTGAGTGGATTCTGAGAATGGCAGTTCTCTCCTCCATAAGCAAAATCAATTGATTCATGGGTTACAGTCATGTTTCCATGTCACATACTCTCAATGTTTATTTTGATTTACTTTTCTTATCTCTCATTAAGGTGGAGCACAGAAATATGTTCAGAAAGTGATCTCCCAAGAGTGTACAATTTGTCATAGGAAGAGGCTCAGATTTAAAAAAACATATGCCTTCTGGTTCCATATTTGCTATCTTGCTCATTGCTTAACTGGGGCATGAATGATTCCATTGGTGAGACACAGGAGCTACTTTCACTAAAGAAATTTCACTGTGCTGTAAATTTAAATACAAAGTTCACAGTTGGCATATGTAGACAAAGTGGTGAATCCGAGATTAAATGTCAAGTCAGTGCTATGGCTAAAACTGTCCCACTTTCCCATGTCTAGCGATGGAGGTTGGGTGTTTGTGCCTGCCCACCTCAATGAACTGCATATCTTGTTGAAGGGGGAGGACCTTCTCAATGATTTTTTAATAGCACTTGCTACCTTACCTGGGCCTGTTTCTAAGTACTCCTAATATTGACAGATAAGAGACCATAGGCATAAGGAAATTGTGAGGCCTTCAATTCTATTTCATTCCAGTTCAATAATCTTGGGCCATGTGTACGAAATTCAGGTTTTGCGACTCACAAATTGCGAGTCGCAAAACCTGATGCACAACAGTGTCAGTGACACTGTTTGCGAATCCCAATGGGGTCGCAAATGACCTACCTCATGAATATTCATGAGGTAGGTCACAATTTGCGAACCCATTGGGAATGCCTGCCCTCACAGGGATGGTGGCCTGCTGGATACAGCAGACCACCATGTCTGTGACTGCTTTTAAATAGAGCAGTTTTTATTTTTTTCAAATGCAGCCCGTTTTGCCTTTAAGGAAAACGAGATGCATTTCAAAAGCAAAAATGAAGTATTCTTTTCATTTTTTCAGAGCAGGCAGTGGTCCCTGGGCCCACTGCCTGCTCTAAAAAAATATTTCCACTGCCATTCACAAAGGGGAAGGGGTTTCATTGGGACCCCTTCTCATTTGCGGATGGGCTAGCACCAGTTTGAAACTGGTGCTAACTGCGATTGTTTTGCGACCGCAAAACAATCATACATACCATCTGGATTCGGTATTAGGAAGGGACGCCCTTGTCACGCCCCTTCATAATTCCAAATCGCAAAACCCAAACTGCGATTCAGTGACAAGTTACCAAATCGCAGTTTGGGATTTGTACATCTCAAATAGCATTTTTCAAGTTGCAAACGGGCAGATTCGCAGTTTGCAATTTGAAAAATGCTTCGTACATGTACTTTTTAGCTCCTGGGAAAATGTTTGTGGGTAACCACTAACTAAATGATGTTCTGTGTCGAACCAACTCTCTTGAAATACTATATTATTGAAGGATTTTATAAATTCTAAGTAGGAATCATTCAGTAACGATGAAGCAAATATTGCAGTATTCCATTAAAGAAGATTAAAATTTCCTTTTGTAAAGTAAGAATGTCAACAAACAACTTTGCAAATTCACAACTATGCAGAATGGCCATAGTAGAGAGAAAGCCAGCATTCAAATGTCCAGAGTCACGAGGATGCGAGATGACCAATGGGAAAGGTCAAAATGGCTCTGACAGTACAGAGTGTCCTGGTCTTGGTACGATCTTGGCCCAAGACTGGGAGCGTCCTGTGACCGCATTATGTGCAGTGGGAGAACACAACAAGCCATATGGTGCTATGCGTAGTTGACTAGATTCCTCTTTTTCTCCATTGACCATATTCCAGTGAGAAAGCCTGGGAGGTGATATTCCTTCCTCACAGTCAGCAAAAGTTTTGGTCTATCAGAGGAGTCATTTGCAAATTCTGCACACCTAAGCAATTACTCCTTCAAGACGGGAATATTTTTTTTTGTTTATGTGAAATAAGAGTGTGTATATATGTGAGCATGTATGTGTATGTATAAGTGAGTACAAGTCAGTGACAGGTGGGGAGAGACATTGTGTGAGACTGAGTCCCACATATATTATTCTTTGATGCAAGGCAACACTGCACCAAAGATGCTCCGCTGCCTTACATCAAAGAGACGGAGACAAAATGCACCATATCTCCTACGATATCGTGCATGGTTTTTTCCTTGTGCGCTGGTGCACTTTTGGCATCTCCACGCCAACGCACACACCCTTTTGCCATAGTGCAATGGTGTTTGCACCTTCCACAACAAAAACTATGCTTTAAGTCTTTTTCCACTTTGTATGTATGCTGTACAATGCACAGTTTAAAAAAAGCTAGGAGAATATAAAACATTTCTCTTTGTTATGCCTGACTCAAGGTATTTGTAACATTTTGGTGCAAATTCCTCTCTACCAATGTTTGTGGATAGTGATTTGTGTCAAAACCTATGCATAGTTGCATTGTAATGCCTATGCACCACCCATGGAACATCCACATAACATAAAATAATGTAATAAAGCACATGGTGCAATTTTGCATTACTTTGAATATTATCCAATGCAAATCAGCATTTGCACTGGATAGTGAATCCCGCCGTAATGCTTTGCACCAGGTTTGCATCACAAAAGCGATACAAACATGGTGCAAAGTGTTAGTAAAGCTGGGGATGAGTGTTGGTAAGTATGCATGAGTATGAGTGAGAATCAGAGTGAATGCAAGTTAGTGAGTGAGAATGAATGAGTAAGGTGGTGTAAGAAAGTGAGACTGTGATGTTACAGTTATGTGACATGACTTAAAGGAAAAATGTGGGTCATACGATGTCACCTCTGTAATGTCATGAAGGTGAAAAGGTATGTGATGTCACTTCTGTTGCTCCTTACATTTCGGTGAATCAGCGCCCATGCTTGGGGCCTGCATTTGTAACACAGAAATAGTTGGATTAAGGGCAGCTATTTTGCTTTAACCAGGACTTTAAAGGTTGTTGAAGCTATTTTATTAGAATGGGGTCTTTGGTAGGCAGAATTTGAGATGGGGCGTTTTTATGCAATCTCTTCGGTTTTTGTGAAACTTGAGATGATAGACCAAGACTGCATCCACCATTACTTAAATGCAGTGGTGGTGGAACAATTTTAGGAGTGGGGGTGCTTCCATCAATGATACATCTATTTTTAACTCATGGTGTGGTATTGCAGTGTACTTTTCAGGCTGCACAGGCTGCAACAAAATACGCATTAACATGAAGTTTTATTGATAAAACTATATAGTGCTAAAGATAACAAGCAAAAATCGGGTTTGGGTTTCAGCTACTATTTATCATTTGCCCATCACCAAGTAGAGTTTCTTGCTCTGTTTTGATCAATTAAAATCTTTGTTTCCACACTTCACAATTACAAAAGATCTATGTTTTGAAATATTGGTACAGTTTATTTAAATGTTGTTGTGTGACAGAAAAAATGACACCCTGCAGCCTTTCCTTTCACATTCCTTTTCTCCCAACAAGATTGTTAGATATTTCACTTTGCAAAATCCTCTAACATTATTGTCAGAGAAAGGAAAGTAAACACCAGACTATGTTATAAGTATAAGCAGTAATTTTCTATAAGACATAGGCTGACATTAGCTTTCTGTCTTTGAAAGCATAGATATAAAAACAACATTCAAAGGCATCTTTAGTGCTAATTCACCTTCTGAACCTCAGATTGTTTGTTTTAAGGTTGCTGCAGCACCCCTACTTTCAGCACTTATACTAAAATGTATGCCTTCTCTTTCATGTATTCGTGGTCTGGTCCAATGCGTAAAGTGTATTTTTTTCAATTAATATTCATATTTGATGTCATTACTTTGTTTAAGATCCTCTTCAATCTGGGAAACAGAACCTGATTACACATCAACATGTTTCCAATAAAGCCAAAGAATATCTTTTGTTTCTTGCTGTTGAACTTAAACACCTTTTGAAAAGTCTGCTAAACATTTTCTGTGAAAAGGACAGTGCCCTCTGTCTTGAAGAAATAACGGATTAGAAAGAAATCCGTTAAGAGAGCTAACATAAGCATTGGTAAAGCATCTATGTCAATAGAAGAATGAAGAGAATGAGGAATTCTGGAATCAATAGATTAAAAAAAGGCTAAAAGTAAAAAGACTTACCTCATACATAGACATCATGAAAATGGCCAAAGTAAAAGAAAGCTTTTGTATGTGGTTTCTCCAAAAAGAGGGTATCTTGAGTAGTTTGAGGAATGCCCACAACAATATATCAAATTAAAAATTGTTATCTTAATAAACAGTTGTTAGGTACAGTACTTAGTTTGTGAAAGAAAGAGTGTCATGCCCAAAGCATTGCTCAGAAGCCAGCGGCCTGTGCAATAAAATATCAGCATGCCGAACGCTGGCAGTTTTTAATCCACTTCCAGACACGCCCTGTCCCTTTTTGCTCCCTCTCACAGGTTCCTGCTCTTTTCCTTTTATTAGGGGTTTGCAAACATTTGCTTCCTCTGACTTTCTAATCTGTGCTTTCTCACTCTTTTGTGCTCTGTAAATTTCTAATTTGGGAAATAAGCACCGGTGTCCCCTACCAGCAACCATTAACTCAAATCATGCACTGATTCTGTGTTACACTAAGTGGCTTATTTACAAGCCCCTCTGTGCCACTGGAATGTCACTTTTAGTGACGGTCCAGTGGCGCACACTGCAGGGCCATATTTACAAGGCCACGTAAAGCCACCCTGCATGGCTTGGAAATATGGACTGACGCAACGTAGCACAAGTCACTGCATTGCCTCACCCTTCGACAGGAAGGAGTGCCATTGGTTTTTATGGTGGATGTTCCCATGTAACACCCATGGCATTTGACACATTCCCAGATTTACGAGATTTTATAAACCTGGGAATGTGCCTTAACCCCTTCTGTGCCCAGGACGTAATGGTTACGTCCTGAGGCACAGTGCTGCTGTGCCCAGGACGTAACCATTACGTCCTGTGCACAGAGCCCAGAGGGAGCGCTCTCGCTCCCTCTGTGGGGTTCCCCCCCACCCCCCCAAGTCAGGGATGGAAGGGGAAGCCCTTCCCCTCCCACTCCGACCCCCCCAACCCCCCCTGTGACGTCAGCGCGCGAGCGCGCGCTGATTAGTCACAGGGTCTCCCCCAGCGCAGAGCTTCCAGCGCGATTGAAAAAGAAATGCTTTTGCATTTCTTTTTCAATCCCATGGGGGAGGCCCCGAGAGGCATCAAAGGGAAGGAAATGTATTTCCTTCCCTTTGAAGTCTCTCACAGGTTTCAAAAGCCGGATTGCTTGCAATCCGGCTTTTGAAACCCCACTAGACACCAGGGATTTTTTTTTTTTTCCTTGAAATTGGCAAAAGGGAGCGACCCCTTGGGCAAGGGTCGCTCCTAGGGGGGCATTTTTTTAGGAAGGCCTTTTCTGCCCCCCCTGGGGGCAGATTGGCCTATTATTAGGCCGATCTGCCCCCAGGGGAGGCAGAAACCTCTAGGCACCAGGGACCTTTTTTTTTTTTTTTTTTTTTTTTTTGTGATGATTTCTTTTTTTTTAGATGGGGAGCGATCCCTTAGGCAAGGGTCGCTCCCCTACGCGGCAATATATATTTAGGCCATTTCTGCCCCCCTTGGGGGCAGATTGGCCTATTTTGATAAGGCCAATCTGCCCCCAAGGGGGGCAGAAACCATTAGACACCAGGGAGTTTGTTTTTGCGCGCGAATGTCACGCAACAAAGCGACCCCTTTGGCAAGGGTCGCTCCCAGGGGGGGCAATTTTTTGGGAAGGCCTTTTCTGCCCCCCCTGGGGACAGATCGGCCTATTATTAGGCCGATCTGCCCCCAGGGGGGGCAGAAACCTCTAGGCACCAGGGATCTTTTTTTTTTCTTTTTTTCTTTTTGTTATGTTTCTTTTTTTTTTAGGTGGGGAGCGACCCCTTAGGCAAGGGTCGCTCCCCTAGGGGGCAAATTATATTTAGGCCATTTCTGCCCCCCTTGGGGGCAGATTGGCCTATTTTGATGAGGCCAATCTGCCCCCAAGGGGGGCAGAAACCATTAGACACCAGGGAGTTTTTTTTTTTTCCGTGAATTTCACGCAAGGGGAGCGACCCCTTAGGCAAGGGTCGCTCCATGGGGGGGGGGGGTGGGGGGGGGGAGATTATTTTAGGCCATTTCTGCCCCCCTGGGGGGGGTAGATCAGCCTATTTTGATTCGGCTGATCTGCCCCCAAGGGGGGCAGAAACCACTAGGCACCAGGGATTTATTTGTTTTTCTGTTTTACAGATGGGGAGCGACCCCCTTGGACAAGGGTCGCTCCCCTGGAGGGGCAAAATGTATTTAGGCCATTTCTGCCCGCTTTGGGGGCAGATCGGCCGATTTTAGGTCAATCTGCCCCCAAGGGGGGCAGAAACCACTAGGCACCAGGGATCTTTTATTTGCGCCGTCACACAAGGGGAGCGACCTTGTAGTCAAGGGTCGCTCCCCGGGGGGGGGTAGGGGTGGGGGGGGCAAAATTATTTTAGGCAATCTCTGCCCCCCCTGGCTATTGGTATTAGGCCGGTCTACCCCCAGGCGGGGCAGAAACCTCTAGGCGCCAGGGCAAATTTTTTTTTTGTGTTTTTTTTATTGGTTTTGGTGTTTTTTTTAGAGAAGGGGAGCGACCCATCAGGCAAGGGTCGCTCCCCTGTGGGGCAAATTGTGTTTAGCCCATTTCTGCCCCCCTTGGGGGCAGATTGGTCGATTTTAGGTCAATCTGCCCCAAGGGGGCAGAAACCACTAGGCACCGGGGATTTGTTTTTTGGCGCCAATGTCACGCAGGGGGAGCGACCCCGTAGGCAATGGTCGCTCCGGGGGGGTTCAGGGGGCAAATTTATTTTAGGCCATTTCTGCCCCCCCTGGGGGCAGATCGGCCTATTATTAGGCCGATCTGCCCCCAGGGGAGGCAGAAACCTCTTGTTGCCAGGGCAAAAAAAAAAATTGTGTTTTTTTTTTTTTTTTTTTTTTTTTTTTTAGAGATGGGGAGCGACCCATCAGGCAAGGGTCGCTCCCCTGGGGGGCAAATTGTGTTTTGACCATTTCTGCCCCCCTTGGGGGCAGATTGGTAGATTTTAGGTCAATCTGCCCCAAGGGGGCAGAAACCACTAGGCACCGGGGATTTGTTTTTTGGCGCCAATGTCACGCAGGGGAAGCGACCCCATAGGCAAGGGTCCCTCCGGGGGGGGGGAGTGGGTGTTCGGGGGGCAAATTTTTTTAGGCCATTTCTGCCCCCCCTGGGGGCAGATCGGCCTATTATTAGGCCGATCTGCCACGAGGGGGGGGCAGAAACCTCTAGGCGCCAGGGCAATTTTTTTTTGTTGTTTTTTTTTTTTGTATGTTTGTTTTTTTAGAGATGGGGAGCGACCCATCAGGCAAGGGTCGCTCCCCTGGGGGGCAAACTGTGTTTAGACCATTTCTGCCCCCCTTGGGGGCAGATTGGTCGATTTTAGGTCAATCTGCCCCCAAGGGGGCAGAAACCACTAGGCACCGGGAATTTGTTTTTTGGCGCCAATGTCACGCAGGGGTAGCGACCCCGTAGGCAAGGGTCGCACCTGGGCAGGGGGGGTTTGGGGGGGTGGGGGGTCAAATTTATTTTAGGGCATTTCCCCCCCCCGGGGCCGGCTGAGCTAGAGGCCAAAATCCACAGATAGGCACTTTGCAAAAAACACCTCTGTTTTCTGTGAAAAAATATGTTGTGTTTTGGGCCATTTCCTTTTGTGGGCGCTAGGCCTACCCACACAAGTGAGGTACCATTTTTATGGAGAGACTTAGGGGAACGCTGGGTGGAAGGAAATTTGTGGCTCCTCTCAGATTCCAGAACTTTCTGTCACCGAAATGAGAGGAAAAAGTGTTTTTTAGCCAGATTTTGATGTTTGCAAAGAATTCTGGGTAACAGAACCTGGTCAGAGCCCCGCAAATCACCCCATCTTGGATTCCCCTAGGTCTCTAGTTTTCAAAAATGTGCTGGTTTGCTAGGTTTCCCCAGGTGCCGGCTGAGCTAGAGGCCAAAATCCACACGTAGGCACTGTTTTCTATGAAAAAATGTGATGTGTCCACGTTGTGTTTTGGGCCATTTCCTGTCGCGAGCGCTAGGCCTACCCACACAAGTGAGGTATCATTTTTATCGGGAGACGTGGGGGAACGCTGGGTGGAAGGAAATTTGTGGCTCCTCTCAGATTGTAGAACTTTCTGCCACAGAAATGTGAGGAACATGTGTTTTTTTAGCCAAATTTTGAGGTTTGCAAAGGATTCTGGGTAACAGAACCTGGTCCGAGCCACACAAGTCACCCCATCTTGGATTCCCCTAGGTCTCTAGTTTTCAGAAATGCACAGGTTTGGTAGGTTTCCTTAGGTGGCGGCTGAGCTACAGGCCAAAATCTACAGGTAGGCACTTTGCTAAAAACAGGTCTGTTTTCTGTGATGTGTCCACGTTGCGCTTTGGGGTGTTTCCTGTTGCGGGCGCTAGGCCTACCCACACAAGTGAGGTATCATTTTTATCGGGAGACGTGGGGGAACGCTGGGTGGAAGGAAATTTGTAGCTCCTCTCAGATTCCAAAACTTTCTGCCACAAAAATGTGAGGGACATGTGTTTTTTTAGCCAAATTTTGAGGTTTGCAAAGGATTCTGGGTAATAGAACCTGGTCCGAGCCCCGCAAGTCACCCCTCCTTGGATTCCCCTAGGTCTCTAGTTTTCAGAAATGCACAGGTTTGGTAGGTTTCCCTAGGTGCCGGCTGAGCTAGAGGCCAAAATCTACAGGTAGGCACTTCGCAAAAAACACCTCCGTTTTTTTCCAAAATTTAGGATGTGTCCACGTTGCGCTTTGGGGTGTTTCCTGTCGCCGGCGCTAGGCCTACCCACGCAAGTGAGGTGTCATTTTTATCGGGAGACTTGGGGGAACGCTGGGTGGAAGGAAATTTGTAGCTCCTCTCAGATTCCAGAACTTTCTGCCACAGAAATGTGAGGGACATGTGTTTTTTTAGCCAAATTTTGAGGTTTGCAAAGGATTCTGGGTAACAGAACCTGGTCCGAGCCCCGCAAGTCACCCCTCCTTGGATTCCCCTAGGTCTCTAGTTTTCAGAAATGCACAGGTTTGGTAGGTTTCCCTAGGTGCCGGCTGAGCTAGAGGCCAAAATCTACAGGTAGGCACTTCGCAAAAAACACCTCTGTTTTTTTCCAAAATTTAGGATGTGTCCACGTTGCGCTTTGGGGTATTTCCTGTCACCGGCGCTAGGCCTACCCACGCAAGTGAGGTATCATTTTTATCGGGAGACTTGGGGGAACGCTGGGTGGAAGGAAATTTGTAGCTCCTCTCAGATTCCAGAACTTTCTGCCACAGAAATGTGAGGAACATGTGTTTTTTTAGCCAAATTTTGAGGTTTGCAAAGGATTCTGGGTAACAGAACCTGGTCCGAGCCCCGCAAGTCACCCCTCCTTGGATTCCCCTAGGTCTCTAGTTTTCAGAAATGCACAGGTTTGGTAGGTTTCCATAGGTGCCGGCTGAGCTAGAGGCCAAAATCTACAGGTAGGCACTTCGCAAAAAACACCTCTGTTTTCTTCCAAAAATTTGGATGTGTCCACGTTGCGCTTTGGGGCGTTTCCTGTCGCGGGCGCTAGGCCTACCCACACAAGTGAGGTATCTTTTTTATTGGGAGACTTGGGGGAACATAGATTAGCAAAATAAGTGTTATTGCCCCTTGTCTTTCTCTACATTTTTTCCTTCCAAATATAGGAGAGTGTGTAAAAAAGACATCTATTTGAGAAATGCCCTGTAATTCACATGCTAGTTTGGTCACCCCGGAATTCAGATATGTGCAAATAACCACTGCTCCTCAACACCTTATCTTGTGCCCTTTTTGGAAATACAAAGGTTTTCTTGATAGCAATTTTTTACTCTTTATATTTCAGCAAATGAATTGCTTTATACCCGGTATAGATTGAAAACGCACGTCAGGGTGCAGCTCATTTATTGGCTCTGGGTTCCTTGGGTTCTTGATGAACCTACAAGCCCTATATATCCCCGCAACCAGAGGAGTCCAGCAGACGTAACGGTATATTGCTTTCGATAATCTGACATTGCAGGGAAAAGTTACAGAGTAAAACGTAGAGAAACATTTATGTTTTTTTCACCTCAATTTCAATATTTTTCTTTTTCAGTTGTTATTTTCTGTAGGAAACCCTTGTAGGATCTACACAAATGACCCCTTGCTGAATTCAGAATTTTGTCTACTTTTCAGAAATCTTTAGGTGTCTGGGATCCAGCATTGGTTTCATGCCCATTTCTGTCACTGACTGGAAGGAGGCTGAAAGCACAAAAAACTGCAAAAATGGGGTATGCCCCAGTAAAATGCCAAAATTGTGTTGAAAAATTGGGTTTTCTGATTCAAGTCTGCCTGTTCCTGAAAGCTGGGAAGCTGCTGAGTTTAGCACCGCAAACCCTTTGTTGATGCCATTTTCAGGGGAAAAACCATAAGCCTTTTTCTGCAGCCACTTTTTCAATTTTTTTTGAAAAAAACGAAATTTTCACTGTATTTTGGCCAATTTCTTGGCCTCCTTCAAGGGAACCCACAAAGTCTGGGTACCTCTAGAATCCCTAGGATGTTGGAAAAAAAGGACGCAAATTTGGCTTGGTTAGCTTATGTGGACAAAAAGTTATGAGGGCCTAAGCGAGAACTGCCCCAAATAGGCAAAAAAAGGCCCGGCACAGGAGGGGGAAAAGGCCTGGCAGCGAAGGGGTTAAGCCTATCCTTCCCCAGGGATAGTGAAAAGGAGGCACAACAAGGAGAAATACCTTTATTTCTCCTCATTTTTCCTTTTTCTATGTGTGCTGCATTATGCAGCACACATAGAAAGAGGAAATGTCTCTCAAGATTGTTTTGTGAAGGAAGGAGTCCCTTCCTACACAAAAACAATCATCCCTGCAATGCCTGCTTTGGCACATGGCAGCCTACTGTGCACCAAAACAGGGAAAAAGGACAGGAATGCAACATATCTTTAGAAATGGCACCTTCTTGCCCTCTTCTTTTGATGCAGGGTAGCACAGCAAGAAGGCTTGCAATACCGCCCTGCACAAAAAACTTGTAAATATGCCCCTAAGTGTTTTACTAGTCTGCTAAAGTAGTCCAAAGAAGCTCCTTCCTCAATTATGGAGTACTGTTAAGAGTGAGATAAATAGTACTCGTAAAAGATAGCTTAATCAGATGTATTCAAAATTCAAAGGGAACAATTCACAAGGATATTATCCATCCAAGGTGAAAGAAGTGGATGTCTTTCTATTACATTTTCACTTTGATTATAAGACTGATATACAACATAGATTTATTTGAAATTGGTTATATCGTTTCTATGGACTTGTATAACAATCGAAAATGCATCTATTTTCATCAAAGGTGTAAGGTAAGTAATGTTTTACAGACTGGGGCCCAATTATTGGAGGCATTTGGGGCCAGATGTAGCAAAAATAAAAATTGCGACTCGCATTTTGCGAGTTGATGCGACTCGCAAAATGCGAGTCGCAAATTGGAATGTCAGAAAAAAAAGCGATCCGATTTTGCGACTCGCAGCGGGACTTGCAACGCTGTGTGCGAGTCCGCAGTTTGCGAGGTCGCTGTTTGCGAGTGTGCAAAAAACGAACTCGCAATTAGCGAGTGGGTGTCGCAAATTGCGATTACCTTCAAAATTGCTTGCAGGTGCAGCAGAACACACCAGAAAGCATACCAGAACACTCTGGAAACACTTCCTGGCACATGATGATGACATCACAGCCAGGAAGTTAACAAATACACCTGGGAGGAGGGCTCAACAGTGAGCAGTGTCTCTGCCACTGACAGTAGGGTGCTGAGGAGTGGTAGGCACAGCACCATGGACGCAGCAGGGACCAGCCAGGCTGGCAGGAGGGGCAGGAGATCATAGATAACAGCCAGGACAGATTAATGTGGCACATGGCGTTAATGTGCCACATGACTGGTTGGCATTTTCCTGCCCATGGACAATTTCAACTTGTATATAGTTTCTTCATGACATTAATAAAAAAGTTATTTTTGTTCCACTTAACAAATGGTTAATAGGTGAGTATGGTGGGAGTTGACACGTACCGTCCAAAATATTGCGTTGCAATGTGGTCCCGTCTCAGCCTGCCTTGATTAGCTAGACTCCTATCCCCATGATGGCGATGTGGTTGTTCTTGCTCTTCATCATCAGGATCTGGGTCTGCAGGGGTGAGAGGTAGCCCACGTCGGGTGGCTATGTTGTGGAGGATGGCGCATGCGACCACAATTTTGAAAGCGGTAATGGGGGTGTATTGGAGGGCGCCTCCACTGCGGTGGAGGCATCTGAATCTTGCCTTCAGCAGTCCGAAGGTGCGCTCGATCAGGTTCCTGGTCCTCTTATGCGCACTGTTGTATTGCCTCTCTGATTCAGTTCTGGGTGTTAAAAACGGAGTCATGATCCAAGGCCTGAGAGCATATGCACTGTCACCTGTTGGGCACAAAAGTACACGGTTAGGAAGTCCAGATTGTCGTGCACAGTGACCTGTGTGTATGTCTGCAAGTGTCTGTGGCTCTACCTAGGAGGTAACCGTCTCCAAATTCCCCACGTTCCAGGCGTTGATGTATCCCACTATGCCTAAAAATGTATGAGTCATGGGTACTGCCAGGAAACTTAGCTACGATGTCCGTGAACACATAATGGGCATCACAAACAACCTGTATGTTGAGTGAGTGGGTACACTTCCTGTTGCGGAAAATGTGTTAAAGATTAGCAGGGGGGCATATTTGAATGTGTGTCCCATCTACACACCCTATGACATGAGGAAAGTGGGCAATGCGGTAAAAGTCCAGCTTGGTGCTGTTAATTTCTGCCTCATTCCTTGGTAAGTATATGAAGTGAGACATGTGCGTGACTAAGGCATCTAGGAATACCCTGAGGAACCTTGACACTGCACTTTGGGATACCCCACCTGCCACTGCAATGACCCCCTGATAGCTCCCTGAGGCCAAGAGGTGCAGTGCGCATAGTACTTGCACATGCGTAGGGATGGCGCATCCACGCAGAGTCTTGTGTTCTAGCTGTGGTTTCAGTAAATCTATTAATTCTAGAATGGCTGCGCTGCTAAGGCGGTATTTGTCATAGATCTCCTCTTCAGTTTGCTGAAAAAGAGTCTGCCTGGTTCTATATATCTTCTCCTGTCTGTGGCCCCTCCTCCTCCTCTGCTGGGCTGCGTAGACTCTCCTCCTCACTGCTATCAGGTATATCTCCGCCATCTTGAGTAACCCAGATGCCTTCTGGGCCCCCTTTTATACTTTGGTAATGGTTACCACCTGCTCTGAGTTAGTGGTAAATGGGACATGCAAACTGGGCTTTTTGCGACTAGTCGCAATTTGCGATTGGTAATTGCATATGGGTTGCGACTTGCAATTTGCGGGTCGCAAAATGGGGTCGCACCGGATGCGACTCGCAAACAGGTCCCATCGCTTTTTGCGAGACGGAAATGGGCTTTTTGCATCCCATTTCCGATTTTGCACTGTCGCAAATTGCGATTCGGCCCGTTTGCGAGTCGCAATCGTTTGCTACATCTGGCCCTTGGTGCCTAAGATGTCATTAGGTGTACATGTGGCTTGCATTACCAGTGTAAATTCGAATGTTGCACTGCCAAAAGGTGATTTACACTCACAAAGTGATGTACTCAAATGTAAAATTGCATAAGGGCAGAATGTGAGCCTTAAAGTGTGTGGGTGGCTTTTTTTTTTTTTAAATAAAACGGCCTCTAGATCAATGTGAAGGGGAAGATGTGTCAACCTCTATATCTCATTTCTGCACGATTAGATCTTTACAGTATGAGCTGTGTTCTAAAAAAAGGACTGACAAATCCTTTAAGATATAAAACATGTATCTGTTTAATGTGGTTTGGAGACTGCAAAGACCTTTAATATTGCTGAAGAAGATATTCAATGAGAAACCAGTTTTTGTGACTCTTAGAAGCCTGAGTTGTGCGTGCATTTTCTTTTAATTAGAAACACACAGAGTGCTGCTGTTTATATATGAATGCAGTGTTGACCGATTTTTCAGTAAAGGGAAATAGCCTAGAAGCCATTGATATTTTATTTACCAAGACAGTGGTAAAATAAATCCACAGGTTTTTGTATAATTATTCATATTTGGGGAAAGCCAAACCGTTCATGAGGATACTGTTTGGCAGGCATTTTTAGGAGGTTTTCAAGCAGGGCTCAGTCCCTGTACTTTTAGGACAGGGGCATAAAAAAAGTCTGTGGAGATCCCTCCCATATGTCCAATAAAAAGTTCAAAATAATATTGTGGCACCCTTCTGCAGTGAAACTCACATGACACCGGACAAACATTTGTGTGAAGTCACAACACCTCGGGCTGCACCACAATGATAAATCAGTGTTTTGCTGTAGAAAAGTGCATCAGTTTTATTTATAACTATATGTGTATATTTTTATACTGTATATATATATATATATATATATATATATATATATATATATGTATATATATATATATATATATATATATAAATAAAAAAATATATTTGTGCCAACATTATAGTTAGGTTCAGTTTTTACACATACAAAACCATGAAAATTCAGCTGATATAGTTAGCGTTATTTCAAGTAACTATAACTTGTGCCCTAAGGTAACTATAACTCGCTGCCTCAACATGCACAGTTTCTCATCAATAATTTCACTGCAAATGTTACAATGATATTCTCAATGATGTTATAGAAGATGTTGTTAGAAATGGAATCTTTGGTTGGCAGTCAGATTACCCCCAGTCCAAGCAAGGACCCTGACTCTAGTCGGGGTAAAGGGGAATCACTCTCAGCTAACCGCCACTCAACCCCTTGGTGACTTGGCACGAGCAGGCAGTCTTAACTTCAGAGTTCTAGGTGTAAAGGATTTGTACCAACACACACAGTAACTTAAAGAAAACACAACAAAATGACACGACACAGGTTTAGAAAAATAGAAAATAGTTATCTAAACAAAACAAGACCAGAACGACAAAAATCCAACATACTCAAGTCAAGTTATTAATTTTAAAAGCAAAAGAGTCTCACATCCTTTTGTAAACAGGTAAAACACATTTAGCGTTGGAAAGTTCCTGGGTAGCGTCAAAATAACACACACGGGCGAGTGTGTGTCAAAAAAGGTAAGCGGTCTGTCGATTTCTGACCCGCAAGCGAGACCGTGCGTCATTTCTCCTTCTCCGGTAGGGTCAGCGTGTGTTGTTTTTCCTCTCCACAGGAGAGGGATGCATTGATCTGGGCAGCACTTCCGTCTGCGCAGGCGTTGCATCGTTTTTCTGTGCCCAGCATGGTTTGCCTTGAAAGTCCTGCCGCACAGCGTTAGCAAAACTGTGCTATGTCGGTTGCGATATTATCAGCCTCCGTTAGCGATGTGGCGCGTCCTTTCTCTGGATGCGTGCATCGATCAACCAGCCGCGCTGCAGGCGGTGCGTTGATTTCAGCAATGGAGTCGGCGGCGCTTCGTTTCTTGAGCTGCGTCTCGGAGGTTGCGTCAGAAATTTACCTGCACAGAGGTCTGTGCGTGGATTTTCAATCTTGGTCTGCCATCTTCACCTGTCAAGGCCCCAGGAACTGGATAGGGCACCACTTCAACAACAGGAGGCAAGTTCAGGACAAGCCCTTGGGGATTTCTTCACAAGCAGGAAGGCACTACAAAGTCCAGTCTTTGTCCCCTTTCACCAGGCAGAAGCAGCAACTGCAGGATAGCTCCACAAAGCACAGTCACAGGCAGGGAAGCTCTTCTTCCTCAGCTCTTCTCCAGGCAGAGGTTTCTCTTGGTTTCCAGAAGTGTTCTAAAGTCTGTGGTTTTGGGTGGCCTTCTTATACCCATTTTCTCCTTTGAAGTAGGCTTACTTCCAAGGAAAATCTCTCTTGTTTGTGAAATCCTGCCTTGCCCAGGCCAGACCCCAAATACACACCACAGGGTTGAAGACTGCATTGTCTGAGGGCAGGCACAGCCCTTTCAGGTGTGAGTGACCACTCCTACCCTCCCTCCTAGCACACATGGCTCATCAGGATATGCTGGCTACACCCCAGCTCCCTTTGTGTCACTGTCTAGTGTGACGTGCAACCAGCCCAACTGTCAAACTGACCCGGACAGGGAATCCACAAACAGGCAGAGTCACAGAAATGGTATAAGCAAGAAAATGCTCACTTTCTAAAAGTGGCATTTTCAAACACACAATCTTAAAATCAACTTTACTAAAAGATGTATTTTTAAATTGTGAGCTCGGAGACCCCAAACTTCACATGTCTATCCACTCCCAAAGGGAATCTATGCTTTAATCAGATTTAAAAGCAGCCCCCATGTTATCCTATGAGAGGAATAGGCCTTGCAACAGTGAAAAACAAATTTAGCAGTATTTCACTGTTAGGACATGTAAAACACTTAATATATGTCCTACCTTAAGCGTACACTGCACCCTGCCCATGGGGTTACCTAGGGCCTACCTTAGGGGTGTATTACATGTGAGAAAATGGAAGGTTTATGCCTGGAAAGTGGGTACACTTGCCAAGTCAAATTGGCAGGTTAAAGCTGCACACACAGACACTACAGTGGCAGGTCTGAGACATGATTACAGGGCTACTAATGTGGGTGGCACAACCAGTGCTGCAGGCCCGCTAGTAGCATTTGATTTACAGGCCCTGGGCACCACTAGTACACTGTACTAGGGACTTACCAGTCAATCAAATATGCCAATCATGGAAATCCAACTACATACACATTTTATATAGGAGCTCTTGCACTTTAGCACTGGTTAGCAGTGGTAAAGTGCCCAGGGTAACAAAAACAGCAAAAACAGACTCCAACACACATGAACTAACTGGGAAACAGAGGCAAAAAGTTAGGGGAGACCCCGCCAAGGATGCCAAGTTTAACAGATGTCATGAGTGACATACCATCTGGGGTAATAGCAATGCATTGTGAGGGTGCAAGTTATAGTTACCATAGGGCACGAGCTACAGTTACTTGAAATAACTAAGTATAACAGCTAAATTTCCATTTTTTTTTGGTGTAAAATCTGAACCTAACCATAGCATCCCTGTTGTTAATGCATTTTCCTAATCCTTCACAGGAATCATAACACTGAGGTCGACGGACCTTTGGACCCAGTGAAGAGTGTAGTTAACCATACACAATTATTTCAAACCTACCCCAACAAATTTTAAACACCGTGACTAATGTGGTCACAGAAGAAAAACTCCAATCAGTAAAAGATTCAAGGCTTTATTTTGCATCTTCAAAGCTAAAGTCATGTAAACGGTGTGCAAAATCAAATTGTAAAAATAAAGCACTACCATTAGCTGTCCAAAATGGTGAAAAAAGTTTAAACTACTTAGCATCAACACCGATAGTCATTCAAGAATAATAATAATTATCATTAAGATATAACCTGAGCAAAAGAAACATATCTCAAATCAGACTGTGTTGGCATTGACAAATCACATTAAACAGAGAACAAGAATCAGGTTTGAACATGAGTTATCCCTACAACTAACCAAATTTGGACATGCATACATGGAAATGGACTAACACATGCGAACAAAATACAAAAGAAGGCAAACATAATTTGGAAACCAGTCTATCTCGGGCTAAAAGAAACTAAGTCGGAAAATAAAATAGGTAGGTCTCAGCGTACTAGTTTCTATTAGAAAAAGGGCATGTCAAGGAAAATAGTATTAACAGGGAGATATACTTCTCTGCAGGTCAGCATTCAAGAGACTTCTTCATCAGCAAATCATGTAGATCATCAGCAAAGTCCGTTAGGAACACCATACAGAATATGAGCTGCACAGAGAAATACTAGAACACACTCAAAAACAGCTGAAGGACAACTAACTGAAACTTACTAAGTCCATCACTATAGTGAAATACACTAATGTCTCTGATTCAACAGTTCAGTTGTTCCACATCACACCAAGGGGCAAATTCAAGGTTTGGTCTGAAGTCATCTCCTTCCGTGTGAATCCAACAGTCAATTACAATTTTCTATCACTTTGCAACAAGATGAGTTTTTCCCAGGGTATACAATGGACTTGACTTTTCTCATGTGAAAGTACATGTCGAAGCCATTTATTTCATGTTTAGTCCACAGGCCTAAATGTTCCGGAACCAAGATTATTTAACTACAAGTCTCTGTATAATTAAACAAAACAATCCTTAACTAATAGCAAAGCATTCCATCAGAACAGAACCTAAAGGAAAATTTCATGCTACAAATAACAGTGATTCGTCACTTTTTCATGACTGCAAATACGAGTTCTGCAGGCCCAGTCATGCTAGAACAAGAAATATAATACCTTAATATATTTGTTAATAAAACACAAATAATGTGCAAACTTGTAAATTCAGCATTAATATTATCATCAGAAAGAATAAAACATCTCATTATGAAATACAAACTTTGTTCCACCATCAGGTTAAATATGTCAGAGAACTCCATTTATCTTTATGCACACGTAACTTTAAACTCCTAATAACACATTAAAGATTAAAGAACAAAATTCATTTTCATACTTACAGTTTATCTAGAGACTAAAACATACTTTGACATTATTTGAATATTGTTAGCACATTGTTAAATCCGGTAGGCACAATGGTGAGCACGACAAAATAAACACGATCACTTTCAAAATATGTGTCAGTGAAGCTTTTCTCTACATTAAGCTTTTAGCATGAAACTGTCTGCTGACGTCAGGATCAGTAAAAGGATTGCTAATACTCACGCTCCAACAGACCCTTGTCTAATGGCAATCTATTCCGTCACAAGAAGGACACTCTCATTTCAATGAGACAACTCAAAAGTTCAATGTCTTTTTCCAGTAAGGTCTCCTGTAAGTCTCCATTTTCTTGAGATAAGCATAATAAACAATTCTCTTCTCCATGTCAGTCTCTTCCCTCCTATGTTTACTCTTAGCTCTTTTCTATTTCCACAATTTATTTAGTTTGAAAAATCCAGGTGCAACTAAGGCACACAAAGCCACAATAAACACAGGTCTCTTGATCATTCCTACTACTCCCTTTCCCAAGTTTCCAAACCACTTTTGAATGGTTGACTCACCCCAACATCAGTCACTTCAGCTACACTTGGTGGCACATTTACTTTAGAGTCTGGACTTTTTGTGGGCCACTGTTTTCCATCCACAATTCTCATTTGAGGCACAACTGGGGTTTCAATGTTCGCTGAGCTGGCAGGAGACGACTGACTCTGGCTTGACCCTCCTGCACCATTAACTGCCTTTGACACACTCAAATTGTCTGTGCATGTTCTGCGACAGCCACTTGTCCAGTCCTCACAATTTGGCTTGTTGTGTGGGCTCTCATTATCCTAATGAGGCTGCTGGATTTGGGTGGCAGTATCACCTGAATTGTGGATACCTGAGTCCAATCCCACACCATGTGACAACTGTTGGCCTAATCCATTTACGGACAACTAGCAGCGCCTCATCTCTGTTTGATAACAGGGATGATTGTGGCAACTGGGCGCATGACAAGAATGACTTCTCACGGAAGTCGTGGTATATCAGATCTCATCCTTTTCTCTTGGTTACATTTGCATGCAAAGACAAACAGAGGAAGAGAATGACTCAATCAGATTTATTGAAACAACTGCATCTTAGACAAAATGGCATGACTTGCAATAATTAGGATTTTGAAACATGCTAGAAGCAAAATGGTGACAAGGAAAGTGAAACCCAAGAAAAGTTACACCATGCTGTCACTATGCGTAATAAATGTGGTTCCTACTTAGGCTATGTTAGAGCACAGCGTGATAAGCCCTAATCTGCTCTTCAGGTTTCCCCCTGGGAAGACATCATCCCCCGTACCTGAGCAAGGAAGCCTGTTGTCTAGAGAGACACCATCCCCATGAAGGTGGGGGAACCGATAGTCCCAGCAAGCAGCTGTAGCAAAGTCAATCAGCTTGCGGTTATGGTTATCTGGCTGGAATCTCCCTCTAATATGCATGGGACAGAGAAGTGTTTTTATAATAAAACAACTAATGTTCTGGGAAAATGTCCTCACACAAGGATGTGTATGTTTCTGTGAATGTTGGAGACGCAGTGTACCAATTTGCCAGCAACTCTATCTCTCTGCAGCCTGGAGGAAAGCACAAAGTGAGAAAAATGTCTTGCTAAGGAACACAATGCTTTCCTAGGCGAAAGAACAACTAGATAAAAAAACTGATGCTGAAATAATAAAACGAAGCAGAATAAAATGTAACTGTGCTAAAGGGCAGAAGCGACAGGCCTAGTTGCTAAAATAACGTGCCCAAAAGCAGCACTAAAATGGTTATACAACACCCTCCCCTTGCCGGTTGAGAGGTGGTAAAAAACCTAACATAAGAAAGAAAAAGCAGTTAAAAGCTATTATTCTAAAAAACATAAATACATAAATGTCATTAATGACAAGTTAAAACACACACAAGCGTGTAAAAGGGTCAATTTAAAATGTTAGAAATGGCACAAATAAAACTAAATTTAAAAGTTAATGTAATTTTTTAAATATCCAATTACTCCAGTGAAATCAGTGAAATTGAAGCAAGGGAATGTTCCACTGTGGCAGTAGGTAAGGTAGCCAAATTGTTGCCATGGAAAACCAGAGAGCACTCATGATCTAAAGCCTGAGCCCCAGCTGAGACAACAGCAATCTGGTGTTGTGCCCAATGTCAAGTCAAGAGGTACATGATCCACGAAGGGCAACTCATAGACAGGTTCTGGTAGCAAATGTACCCTCAATGCCCATGTCTAGTAATGAGCCCTCATCGAGAATATCAACAGATCAGCATCCCATGACAGTAAGTGCTACATATAAAGACAAACTTTCAGTGCACATTCAAAAAGGCACCATATGCATCGAAACACGAGCTGCCCACATTCCAAAATCAGTTTGAATGATAGAGATCAGTTGTACTCCAGTTGTTACAGGAGTGGTGCTCTGAAATATTGCATCATGCATTCCGACACAGCTGCACTGGTGGAAGAACTTTCAGTCCTCCTTGTTGTGATGGGACCACCACTGTGAATGAAAAATAGCAACAGCAAAATTACGCCTATTATAGCCAAAGTAGGCAGAAATCCAGCAAAAATACTCTATATTATTGCGTGTATGGCTGAAGATATTAAGTCAATTATAGAGGAGAAGGTAGGAATGGAACCAGAACCAACAGCCTTAAAGAAATGTACAGTCTCAGAAGAACTAGTTCACCAAAGTGTCTAAGAAAGTTTATATCTAAAAGGGACTGTATTGAAGCAGATGACCTCGCAACTTGAAGTTCAAAGGTCTCACATGACAGTGCCACATGTTTTTGAAACAATAAAGGTTTTAGTCTGCTCAACTTGTCAAAATTCACATTTGAAGTAGCAATGTAAGGCAAAATCTCTGCTACTTTAGTTGTATAGGAGGAAAAGAACATTCCTGCAACAGGTGACAATTTAGGAAATCGAAACGATATAAGCAATTCTGTCTCGCATTCCTCAATAGCTCTCACTGTTAAGAAGCACATAGCTTCCATTAGAGAGCACCTGGAATAAAGGGTATAATCAAGGGGACTAGAACTCCATTCAGATAGGAAGCTAAATTTGCTTCCAAAGCGGTACACGCCCCGGGCAAGAACAGCTGCTTACAAACCATTAAACAGAAGTCTCACATTTACTGTTGCTAAGAAAGACCTCTTTCATGCCATTGAAACATTTTTACGAAAAAGGAAGCTCCCACACCTCATGGATGTAACTATCTCCTAGCCGTTCATATCTGCCCAGTGGAATGTGTTTCAAGCAGGATGTGAATTGCAGTGTTGAAATAGGAAGGTCAATTACCCCGTGTATTAACCATTCAGCAGATGGTATTTCAGCCACAGTAAAAGGCAACTTTTCTAATTTCTTGATATTTATCATGACATAAGTTGCTTCCTTTTTAGCCATTATTTGTTGATGACATGTCATATTAAATGCTGAAAATATGTCTCTTGCGCTAACTTGTTGCCAGGGAACATGAGATTTCAGTGTTTGTACTGTCCAACAAAACTACATAACAGACCCTAGCTGGCTCTGTCCGTGTTGTGGAAATGACATGTCACTTTGTACAATGTTTATTGCAGAAGAAACAATGTTGTTTAATGTGTATATGCATTCAGACAAGGTGTTAATTTAATTATCTGCAATGGCTAATACTTTCTGTAACTTTTCCTGATCTATTTGCCTTAACCGGGCAGCAGCTTCTTGTTGGTAAAGTTTCCAAATTTCATTGTAGACTGCATATAAGAAGTGCTTTTTACATTGTCTTCTGGGGCCTAACTGGAAATCCTGAAATCTGTATCGTTAGACAGGAGACTTTAACAGAATCCAGTGAGGAACTTTTTAACCATTGCTGGCATGGTTTCCCTACACTGTGTGCTGTTATTATACCCAGATGTTCTGATGACACACTGCTAGTGCTTCTCCATTAAGTTTACTTAATATAATTGAAGATACAATGGCAAAATGACCCATTAATTGCATCCCCATATCCAGGAACGGGGCAGCCCCGTATTCATCTTGGATTTGTTTTAACACCTCCAGAAGATTGGCAAATGTTGGTGTACCATGTGCAGTAATGTAGAGCATGGCAAATACTGTGCCCCTAGTATTGCAGTGATATACTGTGGGAACCATCCTAAATGGCAAGCACATAGTGAGTGTCCTATCTTTATCCTGAGGTCCCGTATGGGGAAAGACAGCTTCCAGCGCATTTATTTTTTGAGCTAACCAAAATGGAATCGCATCCCATTTGGTGGCTACCTTACCCATGATTGAATGTACAGTCACGGGGTTAATGCCTGGCTTAACTTATGTGGTTGCGATGGGGCAGCAGTCTGTATATTACTGTAAGCTCAACATACAAGCGGCAAACCACAGCTACCGCTAAGGTAGCTGCAGCAGGATGTGGTGTATATGTGGCCAATAAAGGCCAGGTAGGACCATCATTACTCAAAGGACCTAACCTAATGTCTAGTATTGTATGTGGTAGGGCTAAAATCAAGCCAGCTATTATGGTTTTGATAAGATAAAGGTATCTCTAAGTATGCATAAGCTCTGTATTGTGCTGGTATGTTAGCAGGTGTGTAGGGATGAAATGCATTAGTGTTCCCATCAACTGCTGGAAAAGTGAACCAAGACTGGAATATTTCTGTTCTGTAGGCTTGATGAGCCTCAACTATGAATGTTACAGAACCCCCCTGGGCAGTGAGGTCATTTTCTAACAAATGAGCAGTAAGGAGATGTTGCATGTTAACTGCAATTACCGCCAGTTGTAGGTTCACCATGGTTGATATACCTGTTCAGAGTTAAAGACACCAAATGGGGATAGATCCTTTTAAGGTTCAAGAAAGCCTTCTCAGGGAAATCGTGGCATATCAGATCCCATCCTTTTCTCTCGGTTACATTAGTCTCACACATTCAAAGACAAACAGAGGCAGAGAATGAAACAATAAGATTTATTGAAACAACTGTCTCTTAGATAAAAAGGCATGCATTGCAATAATTAAGATGATAAAACACACTAAAAGCAAAATGGTGACAAGGAAAGTGAAACACAAGAAAAGTTCCACCATACTGTAACTATGCGTAATATATGTGGTTTCTACCTAAGCTATGTTAGAGCACAGCGTGATAAGCCCTAATTCGCCCTTCAGGTTTCCCCCCCTGGGAAGACATCATCACCCATACTTGAGCAAGGAAGCCTGTTGTCTAGGGGAACATCATCCCTATGTAGGCCAGGGAACAGGTAGTCTCAACAAGCAGCTGTAGCAAAGTCAATTAGCATGCTGTCATGGTCATCCGGCTGGAATCTCCCTCTAACGTGCATGGGACAGAGAAGTGTTTTTATAATAAAACAACTAATGTCCTGGGAAATTGTCCTCACATAAGGATGGGCAGGATAGGAGAGGGTGTAAGATGGTTTGCAGATGTGTGGACTGAAACGAGGGAGCTGGCCTGCATTGACAAAACAGTTAGCGGAGACAGTCACTCAAAATTATACACCGTTACATGCAACATGGCATAGCAGATCCAACTCTGACATTGAAACATTCCTGGGGGAAGTATCATTGCCAATATTGGGACCAAAAAATGGGAAGGCAATATATGACGACCTCTCAGTTGAAGAAATAGGGGCAGCCCTAGGTGCAATGTCTTTGGGGAAAGTATTGACTGCCAAAGGTCTTCCAAGGGGACTGTTCAAGTGCCTGGCCCCTCTCCTCAAACCACAACTCCTGAATATGTATCAGGCAGCTAGGGGGAAAGGTCAACTCCTAGTGGATTTGAGCCATGCAATGATAATGGTGATCCCCAGGTTGGATAAACTCAGAGATTATTATGCCGCCTACAGGCCAATTTGTCTTTTGAACACAGAGAGTAAGGTGTTGGCTAAGATACTGGCCATCAGGTTAGTAATCACTGGCCTAGAGCATGACGACCAGACGGGAGTCATGCCCACCCATTTGAACCTTAGGCCGTATCACTTATGGCTAGACATAATTAAAGGAAGCTGAGAGCCCGGAGCAATTCTCTCATTAGATGCTGAAAAGGCTTTCAACTCCATAGTTTGGACTTACCTTCACTTTGGATATTGAGACCATTTGGGTTCAGGACCAAATTTTGGCTTGGGTAGCCCTGTTCTACAAGGCCCCTATAACCGCTGTAAAGGTAAATGCGGTCACTTGTGAAGTCCTTACATTGGGAAGAGACACAAGACAGGGGTGTCTGCTCTCCCTGCTGTTATTTGTGCCATGCCTAGAACAACTGGTGAGCTGGGTACGCTGTAGGAACGGGGTTCCTGGAGGTCACATTGGAACCCGAATAAATCTTGCTCTATGTAGATGATGTACTTTTTTATCTCACTGATTTAGGGATCCCAGCAGTCCTCTCAATATTTCACCATTTTCAAGGATACTCTGAGTATCAAATCAACTGGGAAAAATCTACCTTCTATCAACCGGAAGGCTGGGAAGATGGTGAGGGAGCGATAGGGAGGGTTTCAAGTAAATGGGCAGGGGAATTACCACTGACATCAATAGATTCCTGGGGGGAACTTGGGAAGAGCCCTGGCAGGGTTGAAATTGGACACAAATAGGTGGGGCACACTGTTGTTAACAATTATGGGACGAGACTCATTATATAAGATGATTACCCTGCCAAAACTATTGCATGTGCAGCAAAATACCTTATTTGAGATATCGGAAAACCTATCACACTAAACTTGACAGCATACTGAGGAGGTTCCTCTGAAACAACAGTGCCCTTGGGATAGCCTTAAGGACCATATACAGTTCCGACTACATTGGAGGGATTGCCTTGCTGGATCTCAGAGCCTACTACAGGGTGACATAACTACAAATTATCAGTGAATGAAAGTTAACCTCCCACAGCTCCAACAAGGGCACAAGTTGAAATGGCACGAATGTTGCTCGCCATATATGTCTATTACTTTTATGGGACAAAGGAGAATAATCTGCCCACACCAACAAAAGTGTCCCTGAAAGCATAGGACAAGGTACCTAGAGCAATTGGGTGGCAGGGAAAGATGACATTGGCCACCCTGTTATGGCGGGAAATTACCCTGGAAGAGGTCCATAAGTTGAAGGATTTTAAGTATAGAAGCCCTGGGTGAAAATCTCTAGGCAAAGTAAATCCTTCAAAAGCATGTAACAAGCATATCAACTTCCCAGCCAAAAATACAAATATTTACAATTAACATACATGCTCCGGAAAGAGCAGGCGTCCTGGGTAGATATTTTGGAGCACTCTCCTTTGGAAAATTGGGTGTCATAGGGTGAAATAAGACAGTGTCAAAACTTTACTATACCCTAATGAATCCCACCTCAGATGGCCTCCAATCCTCTGGCCAGGTAGGAGGTGGCTATCAAAGAAATGGACGGCATTGACACAAGGGAAGTAGAAATTAAGTCCTGATTAAGATTAGTACATTTGAAAATTCTACACTGGATCTATCACAACCGTAGTAAATGATACAAAATGGGCAGGTGTGTTTCCAACAAGGTAACATTTCTATTAACTATATGGGGATGACCCAGTCTTAAATTCTAATGGAAAAAGTGACACAGGGGTTGGAAGCTGTTATGGATCTACAGGTACCTAGAATGCCTCAACTAATACTCCTGCGGATCCCAAACAATGTGCACAATCTGTGTCGACCTCTGGGATTTTGCATGCTGGGATTTATGGCGGCCAAATGAGATGTGGCCAAGATGTGAAGACTGTCAAAACCTCCAACTATAGTACAGTGGAAGGAGGGGATGAACATGTATATGGAAGCAGAAATGGTGATTCTTGAAAGCAGGAGTTGCCCCAAGATGTTTGACAAGGTGTGGGGAAAATGGAGAACTTATAGCAGACTTGATGTATTATAAGGAGGGGCTCGAAATGAAGGATCATTGAACTGAAGCTGTAACCTATCCCTATAATGAGGAAGAGAGGGGAAGAACTCAGGGAACGTATCAGGGATGAATTTCTCAGATACAAGGAGGGGGTGGTCAACAGGGAGGGTGGGGGGTGTCTCTACTGTACGTGATCAGCAGATTGTTATTTAGTTGTACTGTATGCATGCCTTTAAAACCAATAAAAATAGTTATAAAAAGCAAATTTCAAAAACAGCATTCAATTATTCATTATTAAAAATGTGTTAGTTAGTTAGCAAAAGCATAGAAATGATTATATTAAAACAACTTAAAAAGAAGTTCTTCTTCTCAGTCTGTGCTAACTCACCTCGTGTACTATTTCATTACTAGTAAGTGATCAACACTCCAAACATTTCAAAGAACATTTGTCAGCATGAAACTAAGGGGAAACATCCTCTGGATTAAAAACATAAATTAGAGGACTAAAGAGGTTGTCATCCTTCTCAGGCAGAATAGCACAATACATTCACAACATTTGCAAATCTTTTTCTGTGTAAAGGCTAATACTTCTAGAATGTTGGTTCCAGATATAACTGATATGAATTGCTTATATTCTTCTATAATCTCCCCTTGAATGTAAGAGAAGTTTTATTTTATTCATGTTACCTTGATAGATTCTTCAAATAGACTGTATAGTTACCTTATATAATAATCTCTGCCTCATACGAAATGATGTTGACTGTAGTGTGTTTTACTATGTATTGATACCCAACCTTATGCAAAGTTTTTGATGTCAGTAATTATTTTAGTGCCATCTAGTCTACACGTTTGTAGCAGTAGGTTGACATATTTACTGTTGTCCCTAGTAAATAAACTTGAAACTAGTTTTGCTCTACAGTTTGGACGGGATTTGTTTGCAATAACCTTCCAAGTCACACTGATTTCCAATCTACTATGTTAAAGTATGCACACCAATGTCTGTTCTAGCAGAATGGTGACAATTCACACATCATTTGATCCCAGGAATAGCTAATTCTAAACAATACACTGATTGGAATAATCTCCTTCTAGAATACCTAGCAATACCAGGAGAAATTTCCCGCATCCTCTTAAGAGTTTAGAGTAAATTGTGTCTTACCTGTGCATAAGTGGAAAGTGTCACAGACACCCACTGCAGAATGAGATGTACCTGTCCTCAGTAGAGTTGACAGTCCTCTACATAGTAGCTTATCTATGTTTTCTTCAATTTTGCCAAGAGGTGGAGTAAACCTAAAAAGAACACTCACAATTACTTCACAGCAAACATTTACTACAGATAAATTATCGAATGGAGTTCCTACATTACCTTTTAATTCACTGTCACCTTTATTTGTTTATGCTGCTCTTATCTTTTCTACAGAGTTTTTTTCTAACTTCTATTTGAAACCGCACTCTCTACAGGGTCACCACCAAATATTTAGCCTCCCTCCTCCACTTTTTGCTGAATGCATTTTTGCTGGCTATAGGACTCTGGGCAAGTTACCACTGTTAACCAGTGTTAAAGTGCATGTGCTCTCTCCTTAAAACATGGGAGTATTGGCTTACACCCAATTGGAATATTTAAGTTATTTTTAAGTCCCTAAAAAAGTGCACTACATGTGCCCAGGGCCTGTAAATTAAATACTACTAATGGATGACCAGCACTACTTGTGCCACCCACTTTAGTAGCCCTTTGAACGTGTCTCAGGCCTGTTTGCAGAGCCTTTGTTTGTAGGTTTATCCTACAATTTTGACCTGGCAACAACAACCTTTGGACAGGCTCAAGCCTTCTTTTTCAATACATATGTCTCCCCAGGCTCAAGACAGCCCAGAGGGCAGAGTGCAATGTATTTAAAAAGTGCATGTACTCTTTAGTTTTACATTTCCTGATGATGAAAAAGTCTTACATTTGTGTTTCACCATTTCTCTCCTACAGGTTAACATTAAAATTGCCTTATTAACCTTTATAAGTGTAAATGGGAAGAAATGTTTCCTTCATGTTTTGTTTCTAAGGAATCACAATTTGAAATCCTAACTTATGGTGAAGTTCGATATTAAATTACAGTTCTGAAAATGCCACTTATAGAACGCTAGCAATTTCTTGCTTTAGCCGTTTGTGCCCGCAGCCTATCTCTGGTCATATGACAGGATGTAGTTGGCAGTTGGACTTTATGTATTCATCTTAGACAGCCACACACTATGGGAGCTAACATGTGACTTAATGGGTCATCTTGGACAGGAAGGGAGGGAGGAGCTGGATACAGCCACACTTACACCTGAAAGGCTCTGCCCTGTCCACACAGAAAAGGCTGAACAACCCTATATTGTTACTCCAACCAAGTTGGAGCCAGGGCAGGGGAGACAGTGATCCCTTTGCACTTCAAAGCCACTGTCTACCTTCCAGAGTCAGGGCACCAAGGAATAAAACATTTGGACCTGTGAATACTCTGCCAGGAAAAAGGGTTGCGGTGGATCTGAAACAACTGCTATTCAGCTGGACTGTCACTCTGAAGGAACTTTAACCTTGCTATGCTGCTCTGCTGCCTTTGTCTGGAGAGAAAGAACAGGACCTGGAACCCATCTTGGACCGAGGACCCCAGAGTGACTCAAAGGGCTAGTATGCAGGCCTCCTTATCTAAGCCTCTGGGACATATTAGGTTCTCCACAGCTCCTGAACCTGTCTTCGATGAGCTCCTGACCCCTAAGAGGTGCGTCTCAGGTCCTCCAAATAGGACTGTTCACTTCAGAACCTCGTTGCTCGCCTCAAAATCCAACACAAGCAGACGCTTTATGCTTCTAGGCTCTATATTGCCAGTTTATTCTTTAAAAATTCATAACTCCAGTTCTACTGATTGGATTCTTGTTGTTCTGGCCTTGTTTTTACTTATTAAAGTTTGCTCTATTTTTCTAACCTGGTGTGGAATGTTTTTGTTGCACAAATAGTTTACACATTGTCTCTAAGTTAAACCTGCCTGCTCTGTGCCAAGCTACCAGAGGACAGGTTAATTTAGGGTTTGCCTGACACTTAACCTGACTAGAATTTTGGTTGCTGTTTGACCAGGGCTTATATACCCCAGTCAACCAAGAATCCAGTTTCCAACATTATGTTACCTACAGAATGCACATTTTTGAGCAATTGGGTATTGACCCAGATGAGGAATAAACAAACTTATTAATTGATTGTACTCTATAATACATGAGATGTTTGTATTTAATTTGCTCTCATCAAAATCAAGAACTGCACCTATCTATTTCTTTTGGTCTTCTATGTCATCAAACCTTTTATTTAGTCAAATCTGACTAAAACTGACTCCGTTCTGGTGGTATATGTAATAAAGTCTACCACATTTCTCATTGCTCCATTCACTAGGTTCATCTGTAGGTTTAAATCACTTTGCAAAACAATTCTGACAATTTTACAAAGGCACTGTTTTGTTTCTGAACCAGCTGTACATGAAACTGACTTCTCTAGATTGTCACATTTCATTACTACTGTTTGACATAGTGGTATGTTTATTCCTTGATGCTTAATATGCTAAAAACTCGCAAAGAGATTGTGTGCCTCATGCAGGGGTTGGATGAATGTGCACCATTTTATATAGCAATGCAATAGTTGGAGAAGCAGGAGATGTTTGGGTTTGCCTCTATAGCCAAGAAAACCCAAACATCTCCTGCTTCTCCAACTATTGCATTGCTATATAAAATGGTGCACATTCATCCAACCCCTGCATGAGGCACACAATCTCTTTGCGAGTTTTTGGGTTTTCCTCCATTACATTTGCCAGTGATTTTTTTATCTGGAAAGAGAAAAAGCTAAAGCGTGTTTTAGCTTGCTCAGTTACACCTACTCCGATGTCTTTGAAGATGCTATACTTCACATCTGTAGCCTGTCTCATGTCCCTAGTTAAATCTTCATATTGGAAATGTAGCCATATATTGACATTTTCAATACTGCATAAAATGTTTCTTGTTTGCTCTTGGAGCAGTTTGTTAAAACCTTGATGACATTTTACAGGAATGGGGTGGACTCCTGATTTAAAAGAACCTAAAGTGAGCATGTACATATCCCAGCTGAAGTCATTGTCAGTTGGTATGCTCTCACCCAGTGGACTCTCAGCCTCTCTAGTCCTGATAAATTTGACTGAATTTCCTATGGCAATGAAACATATTGACCACCCTTGATAATTGGTCAGAACATGTTATCTGGTTTTCAATTCTGTGCTAGGATGTGGACTATTAAAATGTTTAACAGATCCCTGTATTCATATTTCATTGGGGAGTCAAGTGATTCATAAGAGTGTTGTAACACTCCTTCTTCTTTGTGAGTGCCTGACAAGAAAAACAGCAAGGTGATGTTTTTAAATACTTTGCATGTCTTTGCCCCTCCCCCCAAAAACTGCATGTGATCATTTTGGGAGGGTTGAACTTTTTGCAAATAAAGGAGACACACCTATGATGACAGCAACACTGGTTACGATAGCAATCAAACAGGCTTATGGTGGTAACTTATTTGAGTCCACCTCCTTTTTCTTCCCTGCAATTGCATAGCACCTAATAGGAGCAGTTTGGTTTTTAATGAATACACACATCCCATAGGAATCAGATGGTTTAACTGATCTTTAACGTCACAAGAAGCATTATAGAGGTGTGTTAATATTCACTTCATACTAGGGGTGCAGGAATAAGGGTCCTTTGTTTTGGCATTGAGGTTTGAGTGGATGGTTCCCTACCTTCATTTTCCCCTCTAAGCTCCTTTGTTGATGCAATGACCTTTTACAGGATTCAGCTGAATAAGGCCACCAATGACTATTAAATGATTTCCTCCAAATATGATGTCATAGTTTGTTTTGAGAACCCCTTGCATTCTCCAGAGAATGAAACCATGCTGACTTCATAAATAATGAGATTTCTATTGGTAACCTTAGAAGATGATGCAAAGTAACACATTTTGGGGGGTCAATCTGACCCTGGCGGTCTCCGACCGGCAGGGCCACGAACGACTGAAGCACCGCCAACAGGCTGGCGGTGCTTCATTGTCCATTCTGACCGCGCCTGCCTGACAATTAACATGGAATAGTGTAGCCGTGAATGTGTTGCAGGCACATTCAGATTTGTCATGCAGAACTCATTAGTGAACCTACACTGTTATTTCCCAGAAAATCTGTAACTGCATTTCATTAATTTGAGCTACTGAACCATTGGTTCCCAACCTGTGGTCAGTGGACCTCTGGGGGTTGGCAAAGCCATCTCAGGGGGTCCCCGACTGCTTAGAAAATAAATAATATTAATAGATCAGGTCCCCAGATTTCAGTAATGGCTCAGTGGGGGGGTCCCCAGATTCCAATAATGATTCGGTGAGGGTCCCCGGGTTGTAGTAATGATAAAGTAGGGATCCACAGAAGTCGAAAGGGTGGGAACCTGTCGGGGAGTCCGGATCCTCTGGGTTTGCGCCTGTTCCCAATATGTCCACCTCTTGGCAGCTCCAAACTCTACTAGCCGTTATAGCATAGAGTTAAAGGATGGCCAAGTGGGGGATGGGGTTTTAGGTTGGGAACAGCGGGGAAGGAGACCTGTGGAAGTAAATGTTAAGAACACAATAGCCAGAATATTTACATTGACTTTCATAAGCTTTGTTCATAACATCTATATACTGATAACATGAATGATCAAGAGCTTTCCTATATCATGACCTTATTAACTCTGAGTACCTGGAAAATAAATAAGGATTATGCAAGTTTTCATATGAGAGTTTTTGTAGAATTCAATCTTATGCTCTGAACCTTGAACTGACTTGAGTTATTTATTTGAATAGAAATTACTTAATAACAGTGATCAATTAACACATTAGTTTTTCAGGAATAAACTGCGTTAGACTCATGAATGATACTGTAAGGACACACTATAACAGTAATCAATGAACACATTGGTTTTCAGGAATAAACTGTGATAAGCTCATGAATGATACTGCAAGGATACACTCTGTCTAGGTTTTCAAGATTCAATTGCTTATGAATTATTATACACCTTAAATATCAGACTGTGCATCAAGAGTTCAATGTCTAGAAATGATCGCGCTATCTGCCGATCTGAAACACAAGGCTTAAATGCCAAGAATGACTCAAGCACTCTATCATTGATTCAGTCTTCAGGATTTAAATGTCAAAATACGATCGCGCACTCTGCCGATCTGAGTTGCAAGTTTTAATTGCCAAGAATGAATCGCGCACACTGATGCCGATTCGACCATCAAAGTTCAAATGTCAAAACGTGATCGCACACACTGCCGATCTGACCTACAAGCATTAAATGCCAAAAATGAATCTCGCACACTGTTGCCGATTCAACCATCAAGGTTTAAATGCAAGGATATGATCGCGCACACCTGCCGATCCAAACTGTGAGAGTTAAATGCCAGGAATGATTCATGCACACTGTTGCCGATTCAACCATCAAGGTTAATATGCCAGGATATAATCGCGCACACTGCTGATCTGAACTGCAAGAGTTAAATGTCAAGAATGAATCGTGCACACTGTTGCCGACTCAACCATCAAGGTTTAAATGCCAGGATATGATTACGCACTCTGCCGATCCGAACTGCAAGAGTTATATGCCAAGAATGAATCGTGCACACTGTTGCCGATTCAACCATCAAGGTTTAAATGCCAGGATATGATCGTGCACACTGCTGATCCAAACTGCAAGAGTTAAATGCCAAGAATGAATCGTTCACACTGCTGCCGGTTCAACCATCAAGGTTTAAATGCCAGGATATGATAGCGCACACTGCCGATCCGAACTTCAAGAGTTAAATGCCAAGAATGAATCATGCACAATGCTACAGATTCAACCATCAAGGGTTAAAATGGCAAAATACGATCGTGCACACTGCCGATCCGAACTGTAAGAGTTAAATGCCAAGAATGAATCGTGCACACTGTTGCCGATTCAACCATCAAGGTTCAAATGCCAGATACGATCGTGCACACTGCTGATCCAAACTGCAAGAGTTAAATGCCAAGAAAACCATTGCATACGCGATTTAACCAAAAGGCCCAAAACTCCAGTATTTCTGAAAACGTAGTCGGGGGCCTAACCCGACCTCTGCCTTACCGCCCTGCTTGAAGATAACCAAGGAAATGAAGCTAGGGCCTGGAAATCCTAGGTAGGCCTTTGTAACAGGAGCTCAGGAAAATGCTGCTGCTCTGCACCGGGACCTCTGAATAATGAACACATGGAGCTGGGCTGGGTCCCTTAAATAGACCCAGGCCCCGCCCACGTGCCACACCTAGCTAGGCTGCAGGAAAGGATTCTAGAAAGGCTTAGAATAGGGACCACACCCTAACCACACCCTGTAATCCTGCAGCAAAGTCTTAAAAATGAGCAATGCATTGCAAACAGTGTTTCAATATGAATCTCTGCAACGCAAAAGGTTAACATACTGCATTAACACATAATACATGAAATATTACATGACATAAGGATTGGCTTTTAGCATTACGTCGCCCGTAGAGCGCAGACTGTCCTGATGTTGACAGAACTGCTGCACTAAACCATCTAAATCAATGTAGTCAGTCGTCACCTGATCCATAACATTTTAAGCTTCATTCTTTGCTATGGCTGCATCATTTTCTACAATAGACTGGCCAAGCAGATGTTGACTAGTGGCTCCAGACCTCTGGCTGCCTTGAGAACTGTCCTTAGCAACTTCAGCTGCTAATGTTTCATCTTGCTTAGTTTCATCATTCAAACTTTTAAGTTAGGTAAGAAACACTGGACATTGAATTTTGCCTTTCGCTGCATTGAAAGCATCTTCATAGCAGTCACAGTGTGCTACCAGTTCTTCCTCAGTATGCCATGGTTTAATCAGTTGCAGAAGAGCCATGTAGAAGAACACTTTTTTTCTGCACTTAGGCAACCGAGCTAACGATGGTTAAGGAGAATTGTCTGCTGTGTTTCACTAAACGACCATTGCAGCAAACATTACTAACCCACCTGCTCCTGTATTTTCTTCAACATTGTTACTCTATTTGTAGAATAGAACAACTTGATACAGACACATATTCTCCAAACAAACACTTTGATTGGGATAGTAATTGTTCTCTCATGTTTGTTTTGAATATAGGAATGATATTTTGCTCAGAATGAGCAAGATACTGGATATCAGCAAACTTTAATGCTCTTTTTACTGTCGGGCAGGGCCTATACTAAACCAAAGGATAGTCTTACTATTGCTGTATAAGCCAGACAAGCTCAGACGACCACATGTTTCATAATAGTCAGTTTCCCTTTGCGAAAGCATCTTCAGACTGAAGCTATAGAACTTCTTGTTTAAAAATGTCTATGCTGAAATCTCTTCCCAAATGTCTTTCTTTTCTGCATTTTGAGACTGCCATATATGAAGAGATGTAGCATGCAACAGCACTGGAATTGTCTGCCATAAACTGAATGTCCATATTGCCATTTCACCTAGAGAATATGAGTGTGTTGTAGTCATTAATAAGTTGGAAAGCCCCACTTCTCCAAATGTTGTATATGTTTTTTCTGTGGTTTCTCAGTGACAGTACGTCTGACTGCAGACATGAAACTCTTCTTTTTGAAATAACAGGCCTAGGGAAACCAAAGTGACACTTTGGGGGTCATTCTGAACCCGGCGGTCTCAGACCGCCGGGGCCAGGGTCGGCGGGAGCACCGCCGACAGACCGGCGGTGCCCCGCAGGGCATTCTGACCGCGGCGGTTCGGCCGCGGTCAGACTAGGAAAACCGGCGGACTCCCGCCGGTTTTCCGCTGCCCTACAGAATCCTCCATGGCGCCGGAGCACGCTCCGCCGCCATGGGGATTCTGACACCCCCTACCGCCATCCTGTTCCTGGCGGGTCTCCCGCCAGGAACAGGATGGCGGTAGGGGGTGCCGCGGGGCCCCTGGGGGCCCCTGCAGTGCCCATGCCAATGGCATGGGCACTGCAGGGGCCCCCGTAAGAGGGCCCCACTTTGTATTTCAGTGTCTGCTTTGCAGACACTGAAATACGCGACGGGTGCCACTGCACCCGTCGCACCTTCCCACTACGCCGGCTCAGTTCTGAGCCGGCGTCCTCGTGGGAAGGTTGATTTGCCCTGGGCTGGTGGGCGGCCTTTTGGCGGTCGCCCGCCAGCCCAGGGCAAATCCCAAAATACCCTCAGCGGTCTTTCGACCGCGGAGCGGTATTTTGGTGGGGGAAGTCTGGCGGGCGGCCTCCGCCGCCCGCCGGACTTAGAATCACCCCCTTTGTGTAATATTTCCCTTTTGCTCTGCATCTGAGACATCAGTACTCCCACATTTGTTGAACTGAAGTTGTAACAATTGCTGTCTAAGGGATTTTATTCTGAGACCCATTTGGAATTGCACAAGTGACTTACTGTTCAATGAATGATACAACTGACTCATCACTAGCCTCTCCAAACTTTGGCACACCTTTTACCCACAGTAACATATGAATATGTTGGGTGCCTCTAGTATAATACCATTTCCTCCAAAATTGGCCAACAACATCACTAAGTGAAGGACTTTTTTGTTGCAGATGAAGCGAAGTATGGCATAGAACCTATGACTAAAACACATATGGGCATTTTCTGGATATGTGGTGTACAAATCTCCTGGCATTTTTGAATTAATATCCTAAGGTGAGATTTACAAACCTTGTTGGTACACCTAAGTTACTCAACATGCACTTTAACTCAGCCTGCTGATTGAACTATCACTCATTCACACCATTTTGTTTGATCTGTCATGTATCCCATGAACTTGCACTCAAGAATTTTAGTGTCTTCAAAAATGTTCTCAAGAAATTCTCTAACACTCAAATAAGAGAATTCTGCTCTTTGTGCTACAGCATGGCACACAACAGCCAGTTCACTTTCAAACAGAAGATGAAAAAGATATACATAGCTCTGTCTGAACAAAGGGTCTTCTGAATGTTGTCTTCTAGTTGACCTAAGTGCAGAAGCAGAAATCTACACTCAACAATCATCATAACGACTTCCTTCTCCTGTAGAAAAGATATGTGGAAAACAATGGTGTTCTAAACTCTTTTACCACACATTAATTAGCTCACCTATTACCTGCCCCATTTGCCTCTAAAGAATCAACCAATCCATCTCTTGAGTGTAGAGGGTGAATACTGTGGTACTCATAGACATCTTCAGCTTTAGCAGAGTTTATTCTCTCAAACTGACCACTCTCTATAGAATTTAAAAGTTGTGTTCCAAGTGAAATCAAGTGTTCATCTATATCTTTGTAATTCTTGTTTTCTACTTTAAGGTACTGTAAAACATTCTTAACTTTATCTACTTTACCAAGATCTTGCCAAACATTTTTGTCTTGTGTTTGCTTTCCATTCACTAAAACCACTAAATTCTGGGTCCACACCAAGGTTTTCAATGTTCTTCTCCATGTCTACTGGAGGATATACTATTTTCCCTTTTAGTAACTCTGTGGAGGCAGCTGTTCAGTTTATGGCTGTAGATGAGCTGTAGCTTGAAAAGGTTGCATAGTTTGCACAATAATACTCTCATAAACCTTGAGCAGCTGAAGCTCAGCAGGAATTGGAGAGATTTCTAAGTTATTAGACATTTTATTATCATCTTGTTTGCTAACACAATATATGCATACAACTTGATTGATACATATGTCAAACCATTCCTCATCTATTACGTACAGAACAAGATTAAACCACTGTACTAGATCTCTGTTTTCAGTTTTTGTTGTGATGTTTACCTTTTGTGTGTCTTGTAGTGTGTAAGATAGCAACAAACACATACTTTATTTGGAAATGCTGCGGATGCAGTACTATGGAAAAAACAGGGCTGATTGCAGAGGCCCCCTGGATTTTTGCTCCCATTTTTCACTTTTTGGCTGGTGTTTTCCTGACTTAGATGGTGCCCTGGGTACTGCTAACCAGTCCCAGGGCGTGTGCTCTGTATAAAATGAGTATGCAAATTAGGCTAATTACAATTGGCTAAGTCAACCTACTTATAAGTCCCTAGTATATGGTAGGGCATGTAGGTTTAGGGACCCCAACATAGGTGGTGCCCCCATATGTGCATTGCTGAGGTGCCCAGTGTCATTTTAGAGGCAGGCCTGCCTTGCTGGCTGCTTTTAAATTAGAGTTACATGCAAATTCGAATTTGGAATTAAAAGTACTTCCAAAGTCCTAAACTACCCTATTTTTACATATAAGTCACCCCTAAGGTGTGCCCTATGTGCCCCTAGGGCTGGGTGCCATGTAACTATAAGCAGGGACATTATTAAAATAGTTGTATAAGCCCTGGTGAGGTAAAACAGCCACATTTGTTTTTCCCTCATTGTAGTGGATGGCCTCCATTGGCTAGAATGGGGAGACTTTATTCTAATTTTAAGTCCCCTTAAGTAGCAGATACCTCAAGTTTGGTATCAAATTAATTGTTGTTGTTGGATTTAATATAACTTGTTCAGGCAAAGAGTTTTAAACTTTACCTGAAAAGTTGCCAACTTCAGCCCTGCAGTGTTTTTGCTGCTTTGCTCTGATTGGCCAGCCTCTGGCAGCCTGGCCAGGCGGCCTGCATGAGTTGTGAAGTGGCCTGGCTCAACACAAAGAGATGTGCCTGGGGGAGGTAGGAAGGGCTGCCAACTAGTCTTCAAAGGCAGGGAAGGACATTTGGAGCAACCCAGCACCTCCCCGACATCCTGCAAACCCAGACAATTAGGTGCCCCCTTGATTAGATTAAGAGAGGGCAGGATAAGGGTGTGTTTAAGATGTTTACCCACACCAGTGGTGGGCTCAGCCAGATGTAATTTCCAAAAATAACTTTCAGCCATGATGGATGTTTGAGGAATGTTGCTCCCTGGGATTGATTTTTGCCACACTTCCCAGAAAGTGGTCATCGCAGGGGGAAGGCACCTACATTTGATTGGAGAACTAGGATCCCCTGTTTTTCACCAAGGAGCAAGGATAAAACTGGCAGACCTGCACCCACACATCAGATATCTACCAGATTCCAACAAGGAAGGACTACAGAAGAAGAAGGACTGCCCTGTTGGACCCCTGGCCTGCACTTGGACACTGCACTCTGGAGGACTGCGCCAGCTGCACACTTGGGCTTCATCACAAGAAGGACTTTGCCTGGCTTCAATTGGTTGAAGGATGGACTCCCTGTTTGCTACAGGTGAACACCTGCTAACCAGAGTCCCCTGCATCAGCTCCTGAAGAAACTGACCAGCTGACCACTGTACAGGTGCCAAAAAGGAGTTTGCACCAGGTGCATTCTGGGAGTTATAGTATGCACCCTCAAGGAGCATCCCAGAGCTTCTGGAACCTTGGGGTGAGCTGTGGACCACAAACGAACCTTAAAGGAACATCTGGAAGAAGATCCAGAAGTTTGGAGAACTTTGGAGAACTTTTGAAAAAAGCTCCATAAAGAGACTGACTAGCCTCAACCGCCACCCGGCCTTACTTGCAGGTTCGTCCCAGTGAAGAAAAGTTCCAAAAAAGTGACTAAATCCGAATGTAGAAAGTTGACTGGGACCTACAAGGCAGTGTATCCGAAGAGAGCTCCCGGGACACAGGATCAAGATTCAGGTTTGCTCCGGTCGAAGGATTTTCATCTCTAAAAAACAACTAAGTCAGAGGGTAAAAATCTCCACCGAAGGCTACCGCAACGCGTATCCGAGGAAGAGTTGCAGGAGGTCGGATTGGACGGGCGACTTGGTCCTGATGAAGAAAATCTCCAGCAAAACAACTAAGCTCGAAGGTAAACTTTTGACTGAGCAAGCTGTAGCCGAGCAGGGCTCCATCGTGGTCGGCCTCAAACTTTGACTTTGGCCCAGTCAAGATGCGACCAGATTGGCGCTATTCGTTTCTAAGCGCTAAAAAGCATTAATTCTTTAAAAATTCATATCTACGGTTCCCCTTATCCGATTTAATCGTTTTTGTATCATTTTAACGATAAAAATATAGGGGGTTATTCTAACTTTGGAGGAGGTGTTAATCCGTCCCAAAAGTGACGGCTTTACCACCAGCCGTATTACGAGTCCATTATATCCTATGGAACTCGTAATACGGCTGGTGGTATATCCGTCACTTTACCGTCACTTTTGGGACGGATTAACACTCCTCCAAAGTTAGAATAACCCCCATAATCTATTGTTCTAAAATTGGTGTTGGATTTCATTGTGTTTTACTTATTTACTGTTTTGTGATTTTTAAATGCTTTACACATATGTGTCCTAAGTTAAGCCTTTTCCCTCGTTGCCAAGCTACCAAGGGTTGAGCTAGGTCTAATTTATTGAGGCCTAACTGGACCTAAGTGGAGGTTACTGGCCTATTGCTAAGTGTAGGTACTTACCTGCCCTTACCTAAAACCCAGTTTCCAACAAGTACGTTCAGCAATTTCTTTCCTGAAACTATTTAACATGCCCCTTCAGTGAATCTTTCATTGCCAATCTCAACTACCCCTTTATTTTTGTACCTCTCTCCTTCTTAACAAATTACATTATTTGAATTCCATCTATTTAAATCTTTGTCACATCTGAATGAGTTCCATGTAACAGTGTGCTATTCATTACCTCTAAATGAAGAGATGGACTTTTGACAAAGCACAACTTTCTCACTAGTTTATGCATTTTTAGATTGGTAGATGGACAGCATCCAAATATGGTGAAAAGTAGTCGCGTACGTGTTTTGATAAGTAAGTCAAAGAACGCCATTGCAAATATGAAAGGTTCCAGATATTATAGAAGTCTCGGTTTCTGTTTTACACGTCCTCCTCTACACTTGTTTAAGAACAATTTCAGTTAATCAATTGAATCTTGTCTTATGTTGCAAACAGTATCACACTGCCACTTGTCCATTGAGACTGGAAGACTTTGTTGCAACACTTTGCCCCTAACTATATCTTCTTTGTTTCAAAGCATTAACTTCTCCTTTGATATTGGTATACCTTCTTTAACTATACACTCATGTGCATCTGTGTCAACACTAAAGACTTCACTATGCTGCAGAATATAGTTCTCCTCATTAAAAAAAACTTCTGTCATTGAAATATGTATCCAGTCTCCCTCAAACATGGCACAAACATTTGACTTGTTGACATGCTGCTTTTGGCAGCACTTCATTTTTACAATGAACTCTCTAAGCTATCGTATATTCTCATTATCCTGTGACTAAGAATAAACAACTTCATCTTTAGAGCAAATTACATCTCTATAAGAACTTTTACAAAGTGTTGCTGCATATGTCTAGCAATTTTCCCCTTTATCTGCTTCATTGACCTCATAATGTTGTTCACTACCCTACTGTGGCAGAACATTTCACAAAGAAATTTACATTTCTTGCTTCTTGCAGAAGAATCCTCATATCTACTTTGGGACACATTCTTTATTTTTCCTAATCTACCTTGAACTTCTCTTGATTTTGATGCTGTCTCTCACTAACACCTTGATTACTTGTGGCTTTCTACCAATATTTTAATAAATGCACGACTTCTCTTACCCATCATCCAGGGTCTTTGTACAATTATATCTGATGCTTTCTTTCTTGCATTTTGAATGCTTTCTTCATAATAGCTGTGTCCACTTTTTTTCTTCTGCTGTTTTATTGGTATTTTTGCTGAAGATTGAAACCTGCAGCAACAAGGCTGATCTAATAGAAAACAAATAGCTGTGCATATATATATAAATAATGTGTATTAATAATTGAAATGTGTCTTTAATTAGAATGTAAATATTATAGAGTCACATCATCTGCAACTTTCAACGTTATAAGTTACATTAGAAGATAACAATGTTCACAGGTCTATTGGGTATTATAACATTATCATGTTGGAAGCTCCATCAAACACAATGAAGTGGCTCATTGCTAATAAGGGCTGGTATGATCCTTTTGCTCCAGCATTCAAATGTTTGTTTTTCTGATTCTCACTCTTTAATATAGAACAGTCAACCCTCAGTGGATGGAATGTTGTAATAGCCTTAAAACGTTTATTTTGCAAGCTATATTGGGAGTGCTCTCTGCAGCATGGCTATAATATAGAACACACCAGACTATTATACTGATATAGACCTACCATGTTCACCACTACAGTGACTGATTCCATAACCTTGTGTGGCTTGATAAGTCTCATTCAGGTGTTGTGGTGCCCATTATAATACAAAACTAAAAATGCTACGATTCCAGCTCCTCCCCCATTCCGACCACCAAGAATTGGGATTCAACCATCTTTGTTTGAGCACCAAGTATATATTAACTACAACAAATATTGGAACAACTCCCCGAACCCAGGCCTGTACCACAACAGGTATCATGCCACATCCCCACAAAGAAATGACTAATAAATATAGAACTATATGATATACATATATCTTTTCAGTGAAAACTCCACACGCAGTGACCCCTGCGTTCGGGTGGGTTACAGGTGCCATAGGTGATGCAGGTGGGCACACCATGAGCCCCAGAGTGACATAGTTCAGCCGCGTCCGGAGCCCTGAGGGATTGTGTAGTTCAATAATATATAGTTCAGTGGCAGGGAAGTATACAGTACACAACCAGTGCAATGATGCTCAACCTGTCCTCCATCAAAGATCATCAGCTAGCCGTGGGGTCATCAGGGTGGCCTCATCTTCCAGTGAGCTCTTGGAGGGCAGTGGGGTCACGGTGTCCGAGTCGGAAGGGACCTGAAAACCATCTGCCAAGGCAAAGAAGGAATTATTGGATAATTGTGCTGTCTCCTGTATTACTTTTGCCTGTTCTGTAACCACCTGGGCTCAAGACGGTCTAGCCTTACTCAATTTCCACCTACGCCGTTATTATTTGGGGTCAGCCAGGCGGTATCCCCTAGATGGTCTGAGGCGGAGTGCATTAGGCCCTTTGCATGTAACCAAGTCCACGCATCCTCCGGTGAGTGGAACAATCGTGTGGCTGCCCCATCAATCACTCGCAATTTAGCTGGAAACAGTAGCGCATATTTATAATTCAGTGCACGCAGGCATTGTTTCACTTTGGTGAAGGAATTTCGTTGTGATTGCACTTCAGCAGTAAAGTCAGGGTATGCTGAGATTTCAGCATTCTCATAGTGCCAGAGGCCGTGTGAGCTGGAGCGTGTAATTCTTTATCGTGGAAATTCAAAAGCCAAGCAATTATGGGGCGTGGGGTCACTCCTGGACAAGGAGGTCCACCAGGAACTCTGTGCGCTCTTTCAACATAAAGCAATTTGGTGGGTTTACCATCTAGCACGTTGTTAATCAGCCATTGCTTCAACAAAAAGTTCTGTGTTTGGTGATTCAATGTGTTCCGGAAACCCTACTAGTCTAATGTTGCGGCAAGATCTACCTTCAGCATCTTCCGCTCGCTTGTGTAGGGCAGTCATGTGTAGTTGTATTTGTGCCATTTGAGACTGCAGATCTTGCACTGTGGGGCGAAGAGCTGCCATCGAGGACTCCGTTTCCTCCACTCGTGCAGTAAAATTACGATGATCTACCCAAAGTAGATTGACTTCTGTAGCGATTGTGTCGATCGGAGTCCGATCCGAGTCTCCAATGGTGTTTTAGTGTCCAGGATGGCTTGAAGGACTTTATCAAATTGAGTGGAGTGCAATTTAAGTGTAGCATCTAGTTGTGCCAAAGTTTCCCGTGCTCCTTGGTGATCAAGGTCAGGCCCAGGAGTTTTGGAAGTTTTAGGTTTGCCCATCATTTCAGAATTTGGAAGAACTCTGATGAAGAAAAGGGAGAGCACACAATGGCCGTTCCAAAGCCCTAGGACAGCTGTCCAGTCTGCTCGCAGCGCCCAGGTCCCTGGGAGACCCCCGCGGGAAGTGCAGGGCTGGCAATGAGTGGCGAACTGCCAAGTGTCTCAGAACACCGCGCCCCACAGCACGAGAAGAGGTTATAGTTCAGGCAATTATGGTACACGTGAATAGAGGATCTAATTGTTCTCTTCTATCAATTCACTGATGCGCACAAAGGTTAAATCTGCCACCTCCTATGTGTAGGTCACCTCTCTTTTCGATGTCAGGATCGGCTCGTCTCCTATTAATTCCATTTGCTTCTGCCTTCCAGCTCCCAGCCCTCTCGTTCTCTGCCACCTACGTGGGCCCTTCTGGGCACCGCCATCGCGATTTCTACCGGCTCCGACACAACACGCCGGATGGCAAAGTTATATCACTCCGTCGGAGTAGTCACAGGAATCCCAGCTTTAGACCCTGCATGTATGTCGCCCCTGCGACCCCGGCAATTGTCCAGTTGTACTTCTGGAGGGGGTTGTGTGGGGGGGTAGCTGCTCGTAATTTTTCTTAAGCAGGTTGCCTTGGGGGGGTAAGCGCTGCACTGCCGCTCACTACAAGTGCTGCCGAACCCTCCGAGAATGCTGCTCCCAAACTCGGATATTCAAGGCCTGATCCAAGCGTAGTCCAAGTACTCAGCGCCGGAGGCTCAGCATCTGTCCGATGGCGTCGCTTCCGTTCCAGCACGGCGCAAGAAGAGTCAGCGGTCCTCCGCCGTCCTCTTGACTCGATATCATCCAGCCTGCGGTAAGAACCACCGTACACCGGCAGGCCGCAACGTTGCCGCGCCTATACACCCCCTAGATCACCTCCGAGTAGCAGGCCTCCGCACTCCGGGGGTTGGGCAATGCCCATCCGCTGTCCTCTATGCGCACGCTTCCGAGATTTTCAGTCCTTGCTCAGGAGGGATATTACTGCAGGGGCCCCTCTTATATTGGAAGTCGGTGCTTACTTGCATACCGTTGCCCCTGCAGAAGCGCAGCTTCTATCGATCCACACGCCGGGGACATACACTTCAAGCAGGGCTGGGTCTCAATACAGTCACTGTTATTGCAGCGGAGTCACGCCGCCGACCACAATCGCATTCCATAAAGTGTACCGATCGGCTCTGAAGCTGCCGGCCAACTTCCTGCAGCACTCCCTCGGGCTCCGAAACGCAGCCAGTGCTACGACAGGATATTTTCTCCGGGGCCGGTGCAGAGCTCACAATCAAGCATCCGCTCCGGCCGCCATCTTGGCTCCGCCCCATCAGAAAAAAATATTGATCACCAAAATATAGCATCCCATATATAACTAAGGAAAGCAAAAGACTGATTACAAACATGTCTCTCTCAAAAATATCTGAAAAATGTAATACCAACAACAACAATATTGATAAACAAAATATAGTTAACTCAATAAATACATACAAAATACATAAGATATCAAAAACAAAAATGTCAGAAAAAAATATTGCTTCAAAAAATATAACTCTACAAAAAGACTAAACTCAATAAATTAACTAAAAAACATATCAGCCCTCATCATGACATTGGTGGTAAATCGCGCCTTACCGCCGCAGTGACAGCCGCCAACATACCACTGCGGTGGAGAATATGCGTTCTCCTTATTATGAGACACACACCAATCCGACAGAATACTGCCACATACACAAATCCGCCAGCCCAAAGGTCAGTGCTAAAGTGGCGGTACCAACACCCATACCGTTACGCCAACAGAACAACACCCACCACATCATGACCCAGGAATCACCACGATGGACATTCAATGGCGGTAAACCATTGGCGGTACCCACCAGCGTGCTCAGAATGGCCACCCAAATACTAGACTACACAACATTGGCCAATACCAAATACAAACACCTGACATTGATACACACACCACACCCACAGCACTATAAACACACACCCACATTACCCACAACCCTTTACAAATACAAATAATTGCCACCAGACTGACACCAAGACCACTGTGACAACTAGACACACACACCACATACACCTATAGATCCCTTACGGACCCCACTACACACACACAACCACAGTACCCAAAACCCACACACCCACACACTTGCACACACCAGAACAACACCCATGTCCCCACAAAGGCACCCCCGTTTGACAGATGAGGAGTTGTGGGTCATGGAGGAGGAAATAGTCAGGGTAAAGCCACAGCAGTTTGGAGCACAGGTACAGCAAATATCCATTGCCAGGAAGATGGAGCTATGGCAGAGAATCGTGGACAGGGTGAATGGCGTGGGACAGCATCCAAGAACAAGGGACGACATCAGGAAGCAGTGGAACGACCTACGGGGGAAGGTACGTTGCGTGGCAGCAAGGCACCAGCTCGCCACACAGAGGAATGGTGGTGGACACCCACCTCCTCCCCCACAGCTCACAGCAAGGGAGGAGCAAGTCTTGGCATTACTGCATCCTGAAGGACTCACTCGAGTTACCGGAGGACTGGACACTAGTGAGTCCACACTTACTACTTATCATCCTCCATACCTGTATGCCATCTCACACCCTCAACCTCACTCCCATCACTCCACTGCATCCCACACACTGCACCTACACATATGACTAACCCCAATGGCAAGCCCTGCATGCGATACCAATGCATGGTCAGCCCTCCCTGCCCTGCATGGACACCCATCACAAAAGCATGCACAGCATGGAGAACTAACAATCCCACAATACCTCACCATACACAAACAAAGGTGGCAGGTCAACAGCAATGATAGAGGGGAAGCTAGGGATGTACAATATGTCACAGACATGAAGCATAATACATCACTTACATCCCCACAGGTGCCCTAGCCAATCTCAGCGTAGAGGAGGTGCCATGACTAACCAGTCCCCTAACAGAAGATGCCCCCAGTGATTACATTAACTCTGGACTTCAGGATCTGGAGGAACTACCTGGCCCATCAGGGACCACTGGTCAGTCGGCCACCCCAGCCTACTCCCAGGCAACCAGAAAGCCTCCCCCATCAGTATCCAACACCACAGCACCCACCCAGTATCCCCACTCCTCTGTCCCCAGGACACGTCAATCAGCAGTGTGCCCACCTGTACAGGGACCCCAGTCCACACCTCACACCCAAGACAGTCAGGGGCAGTGGGCACACTGTTCAGGGGACACAGGCACAGGGCAATAGGGACAATGGGAGGACCGCTGTCCGCCAGGGGGAGGATAGGCCCATTGAACCGACTCTTCAGGAGGCACTCACCAATGTCCTGGGGGCCTACCAACAATCCCAGGACACGATGGGCCAGACCCTTAACAACATGCAGGAGAACAAGCGGCTCCTAGAGGAACACCATCAGGAGATCAGGTAGGACTTGCAGGCTCTCAACACCACCATGATCTCCACAGCAGGGGTGCTGGCAGTCATGGCCAACATCATAAGGGAATGGACAGCACACCAGTGGGTTCCTACCACTAACCATTCTATTGACCAGCCCTCCACTTCCGCTGCAGCTAGTGGGCAGGAGGCCCCACCATAGGACCCACAGGCCACCAGCCCCCCTCCCTCTGCAGAAGGTGAACTACCCACAAACGTTCCCTGCAACTCAGACAGAAGCCAGAGACACTTGCCAAGACCAAGACCACCACCAGGAAATGAGACTCTCCTGATTGACCCCTTTGTGTCCCACCCTGTCACCTTGTCCACTTTGAACTGTCTTTGCTCCCCTTCCTATGGCCCCTTGGACACTGTACCTGTGCTACAAACAAAATGGAACAATACCCTGGACTTTCCTCTACCATCACCCATTCCATTGCACTTTTCAGTCAATTATTTGCACTACAATAAACACCCTTGAACACAATTTGAGTGACACCATTTTATATGTTGAATGTGCATTTATGGGAACAGTCACATCTAGTGCAAATGATCTGAACACTGTGATAGATTACAAATAATGCCCTGTAGCTGTCTGCGGTAAACACATCAGTACACTGTTGTCATATCACCAACATCTGTAAAAGGACAAGCCATAGGTGACAGTAAGTTGAGATGCAAAGGACGTGAATGCCTTCATGCTACAGCCACACAGAAAACATCAATAGTCAGAGTAATGGTCAGTTGCACTGCCTCACCTGTGTGTCCTTGGAAGTATTGATGTATAACTGATTAACTGAGGTTCTGTTGTCCACATCCTCATCCTCTGCCTCCTCATCCTCACTGTCCTCAGGGTCCACTTCTGCCACAGGGTCATCTCCAGTCCCCTCCTCCTGCATAAAAGGCACATGTCATCTGCAGGCCAGGTTGTGCAACATGTAGCATGCCACTACAATCTGGCAGACCTTCTTGGGTGAGTAGCACAGGGATCCACCTGCAGGCATCTGAACCTAGCCTTCAGGAGGCTGAAGGTCCTCTTGATTATTCTCCTGGTTCACCATCATAACGGATCTCAGCCCCTGTCCTGGCATTCTTCACAGGGGTCAGGAGCCACAATAGGTTTGGGTAGCCAGAGTCAGCTGCAAATACTGAGGTACAAAATTTAGCCCTACACAATACTATTGGGATAACACTTGAAGGCATACACTGACACAGAGTGGGTGGGGACTCTGGGTCACCTATTAGCCACACCCTGTGCCTCTGTAGTTGGGCCATCAGATTTGGGATGCTGCTATTCCTCAGAACGAAGGCATCATGCACTGACCCAGGATACTTGGCAGTGACGTAGGATACGTACTGGTCTATCAAGCACACCATTTGCATACTCAGTGAGCGGAAAATCTTTCGATTCCTGAACGCCTGTTCATTCTGACAGGGAGACAAACGCAATATGTGTACGGTCAATGGCCCCAATAATATTGGGTATATGTCCCATTGAATAGAATCCGGCCTACACAGTGGCCAAATCTTCCACCTGGGGGAAAGAAATGTAGTTGCACATGTGTTTCACCAAGGCAGACAATACCCTTGCCAGCACAATTGAGAACATTGACTGTGACATTCCTGCTGCCAAGCCCACTGTCACTTGGAAAGAACCAGTTGCCAGGAAATGGAGCACTGATAGAACCTGCACAAGAGGGGGGATCTCAGTGGGATGATGGATAGCTGATATCAGGCTCCAATGGTGCACACAGCTCTGTGATTGTGGCCCTGCCCAGTCTATAGGTGAGTATAATGTGCCTGTCCTCCAGTGTAGCCAAGTCCACAAGAGGTCTGTACACAGGGTTTGTCTCCTCCTCCTATTCATCCACAGTGGTAGGTATCTAAGGGACACAAGAGTGAGTAGGCCGTCGCAATTTGAACAAAGAAACCACCACCTCATTGTACATACAGCATTAATGTGATGGGACAGTGGGAACGCAATGTATGTGCAATTTTCGGCAATGACGCAGTTATGGAAGATCTGTATGTAGTCCATCACCATGAAATGGCGACTGCCTGTCCTGTATCTAGGGACAGGTGGAAGTGATGTAAAGCTGCCGTTGGCCGTTGTGGCAGAAGGCGGTCTTGCACCGCTGTGCAATTCCTCATTGGCTAATATGGAGTACAGAGGCCAATGGGGATCAGCAGTGGCGGTGACGGTGTACACCGTGCAGACGTGACCGCCATTTTCTGTCTATAACCTCACTTGATTCCTGACTTTCCACAGGAGAACACCTACACTGCATGTGCTGCTGTGACCTGTGTCTGGAACCTACCATGGCCTGTGTGACTGGGGAAAGGGCCCCTGCCTTCACTTTAGAGGAGTTGGAGTGCTTGGCGGATGGGGTCAGCTGTATGGGCCTCCAGACCAACAGGTGAGTACACCTTGGGCATGATGCATGTGGGAAGGTTGCATGGAGATGTGTGTGCAGGCATTGTGTAATTTGGGGGGGATGTCTGTTGGTAGTGTACATGGTGGGTGCCGGGCGTTGTGTGTGCCAATGGAGTTGGAAACAGGGTTTGTGGGCCATATGTGTGACAGGCTGGCTTGTATGTCTAATGGTGTCCTCCTGTCTGTATTACCTCTGCAGGTCAGTGCCCATCAAAAGAAGGGATTGTGGTGTGCCATCACCAAGAAAGTGCAGACCCTAGGGGTCTCCAGCAGGCGGAGCACCTACTGCAGGAAACGGTGGGAGGGCCTGAGACTCTGGGCACGGAAGACCGAGGAGGCCCAGCTGGGGATGCCCTCCCAATGAGGAAGTGGTGCCCGTCGGAACCTAACCCCCAGAGCTGGATGGGCGCTTGAGGGCATCACAGCAGCCACAAGGGGGTGAGTACAGTGGGCGTTACTATAGTAATTGGTAGGTGACATAGGATCTGGGTGGTGGGTGTGTTTTAGTGGGTGCCCCTTAATGCCAAGAGTTTGCCGCGTGATCCAGCAGAAGGGTAATTGGTGTCTAGCAAATTCAGGTGACCTAGCTCGGTTGCATTCCATGTCAGTCAGGGCTTTGTGGGTCCCAGGAGGGGTGTAGTTGGTGGTGGTTGGCCCCCATCTTGCTGTAGCATCTAGCCAATTGAATGGCAGTGCAATGCATAGTGATCAGTCCTGATCCCTGTGTGTGACAGTAGTGTGTATGCCAACTGTGGTGTTGGTGCTGTAATTGACCCAGTGCCCCCTTTCTCTCCCTCCCTCCCTTTCTCCTTCTGTCATCCTGCTCATGTGTGCATTAGAATCATCTGGCGAAGGAGCAGGGGCACTGGTGACAGAGGGCACTGCATCCCACAGGACCCAGGAGGCAGAGTCCACAGATGCCGAGGGAACCAGAGGGACGGAGGACGAGGTGAGCTCCACCACCAGGACAGAAGGTGACAACGCTGACTCTGATTCCTACTCCGATGGAAGCTCCCTGGTTGTAGCCGACAACTCTGTGTCCACCCCATTTGCAGGTACAGCCACCACCACCCGTACCAGCACCACCCTCCCAGTAGCCCCTCACGGAGTTGCCCCTGCCCGCTAACCCAGGAGGGTGGGCATCTCCTTCGCCCCAGGCACCTCAGGCCCTGTCCCAGTGAGCCCTGCTGCCCTGAGTGAGGAGGCTATTGACCTCCTGAGATCCATCTCTGTAGGGCAGTCAACCATTGTGAATGCCATCCAGGGGCTGGCATCCCAGATGCAGCAATGCAATGCATTCCTGGCGGGCATCCACGGTGGATTGGCAGCCCAACAGAGGTCGATTCAGGCTCTGGCCTCCTCTCTGATGGCAGCCATTGTCCCTGTTTCTTCAGTACCCCTCCAACTACCACTTCCCAGTCCCAGTCTCCTCAACCCATCACATACACACATACAGATGAGCATGCACACAAGACATCACACAACAGTGGCACAGTCACACACAGGCACCACACTTCAGTCCACAAGCACTCACACAAACACCAGACAGTTGCACACACATCCACATCCACTGCCTCCACTGTATCCCCCTCCTCCTCCTCCTCTACCTCCCTCACAATCACGTCCACACACACATGCATGCACTGCTTCAACAGCAACCACCAGCATCACCACAACAAGCAGCACACACACCTCACTAGCAGACACCTCCACAACATCCATCCACGTGTCCCCTGTGTCCTCTCCCACCATGTCTGTCCCCCCCTTAAAGGACACAAGCACAGGTACTCAGACACCCAACAGCCATCCACCTCATATCAGCACATTGCCCATGCACCTGCACCCACGCAAAGCAGACGTACTCCTTCAACAACCACTCCCTCAACCTCCACTCCCATCCTTCCTCCCTCATCCCGCCCCACCGTCCCTAAGAAGGTTTTCTTTGCCCAACTTGACCTCTTCCCTCTCCATCCCCCTGTCCTGACCATAAGAACAGGGTCCCGATGACCCAGCCCAGCACCTCAGCCAAACAGTCCACGGGGACAGTGAAGGCACTTCCTAGTTGTGGAGGCAAGACAGTGAAGGATCCCACTCCACCAGCCAGGAAAGGGAAGGATCCCACTCCACCAGCCAGAAAAGTGAAGGATCTCGCTCCACCAGCCAGGAAGGGAAAGATCCCACTCCACCAGCCAGGAGGGGTAAGGTTTCCACTCAACCACCAATGTAAGGAAAGGTTCCCACTCAACCACCAATGCAAGAAAAGGTTCCCACTCAACCACCAATTACAGAAGAGGTTCCCACTCAAACACCAATGACAGGCAGGAAGCCCTCACCTCCAACTGGGACACAGCAGCCCTCACTTCCAGCAGAAAGAAAAAATCAAAATATCCAACAGGGATAAATCTAAACCAAGTATCTAAGCAAAAAAACTAAATTTTTTACTGAGTAGTAATTTCTTTATTACAAGTAAATCAATTTAATCATAGTGTCAACAAATCACCTGTGTACCTAACAAAATAATACACAAACAAACTATATACAAATCAAAAACAACCTTAACAACCAAACGAGCACCGTGGAACATAAAATAAAATAAAAGCTGCTTAACCATGGAAAGGCAAGCAGTCATGGGTCCAGGTTGTGACAGTTGTGGGAGGAAAGAATCCTGTTCCAGTGCAGGAGATCAAACACTGGATCAAAGTCCGATCCCCTCTCCAAATTATTCAATCCAAATGTTTCAAAAGTTCCAACAGTCACTCCTTAATACGGTATAGTTGACGCGTTTCGGCCTAAGCAACTACGGCCTCCTCAGGACCATGAAGACAGTGCCTTAGCTTGGAAAGTTCATTGCAGGCGCACACAGTAATTTAAATACAAATGCGACCGGACTCATGCTTTTTCACAAGAAGTTACCGGCCTTCTATACCCAAAGATGGAGGAATTGCTGATTCCTCCATCTTTGAGTATAGAAGGCCGGTAAGATTTATCTCTGTTGGATATTTTGATTTTTTCTATTGTCATTGTCATTGTCCCTAATCCAGTGGGGTTACAGGGACCTCCCCTCCCTCTGTTGGTATTCTCACTTCCAGCAGAGGCTGCCCAGGAGACACCTCCCCCAGCAGAGACAATGCAGCCCTAACCTCCAGCAGAGGCTGCCCAAAGGCACCTTCCCCAGCTGAGACACAGCAGCCCTCACCTCCAGCAGAGGCTGGTAGGGTACCACAACCACCACCAGTGGTCACAGAGCCCTCACCACCAGCTGAGACACAGCAACCCTCACCTCCAGTAGAAGGCATGTAGACCACCCTCCAGGATCAGTGGGCAAGTTCCCACCTCAGAGACTGTGACCTTCCACTCCTGAGCATTGGGAATTGGGCATGGAGACCCCTCCAGAACCAGTGGGCAAGTTCCCCACCTCAGAGACTGTGACCTTGCACTCCCCAGCACTGGGAATTGGGCATGGAGCCCCCTCCAGAACCAGTGGGCAAGTTCCCCACCTCAGAGACTATGACCTTGCACTCTCCAGCATTGGGAATTGGGCATGGAGCCCCCTCAAGGAGCAGTGGGCAAGTTCCCGACTTCAGCTGAGGTGCCCCTTGTCCCTCTTCCCCCTTCTGTGACATTGCCCCTGCACAGTTTTGTGCATAGTTAGTCAGGATCAATTTTGGGCTTGGACGGTGCCCTGTGGCCATGTGGGCCTTATGGACTTTGGACTGGGCATTGGCCCTTTCTGGACAATTGTTTATGTAACTCTGTTTTAAAATTGGTTCATATGGTGGCTTTTGCCTTGCAATGACAATTTCAGTACTGCCAACCTGTAGTCCTTGTATTATTATGCTGTGTGTCCTGTGCCATTGATTTACGTCTGCAGCTGGTTGTGTGTATGATGTGTGTGTGTGTGAATGGTGTGTGTGTCATGCGTGTGTGTGTGTGTGTGAGTCACTCTCCTTTTCCTCCCTCCCTCTCTTGTGTGCTAGGTGGCTGTACTCACCGTCATCGACTTCGTCGGCATTGGTGTCCCAGGTGGAGCATGGCCTAGAAGAGCATTGGGAAGACTTGAAGTTCCGTTTCCATGGCAGCTTTGATCTTCTCTGTGTCTTTGTTGGTGAGTGTTTGGTCTTCTGTGATGTGTTTCTGGTAGGCTTTTGATGGTGTTGGTACCGCCCTGGAAATCGTGGCCGATTGCAGTGTCATGATATGGTGGGCGGTACCTTGTCTTCCGCCTGGCTGTTGATGGCTACCGCCACAGTGTGTGATGTTAACACCCCGGCGGATGATGTGGTACATTGGCTGTCTATGAGAGTTATCACCTCCATGGTCTTCATTTGGCAGTAATTACCGCCAGCCTGTTGGTGCTATTACCGCCACTTTAACAGTAACCGCCAATGTCATAATGACCACCATAGTATTAAAATAAATCTTATTAAACCTGTGTTCTAGAAAAAAGAAATTAATTATAAAACAAGCCACATAAACTCTAATACAACCGAAAAGTAATTTACAATGCACTAAAACATTTACACACCCTAGAAACATCTGATCAAGTACAGGAAATAATAATTCTTATAAATATAAAACATTGCAAACATTTAAGTAAAATTGCATATGTGTGTGTGTGTATACATATATATGTAAATATGTATATATATATATATATATATATATATATATATATATATATATATATATATATATATGTACATATATATATATATGTGTGTGTGTGTGTGTGTATAGTGTTGTCATCAATGAATGATGTAATTCAAATGTTGCAGTGATGCTTTCAGTGATATCATGGATCATATAGATCATTTAATGAATGATGTATTACGTGGGATAATTACAATTCCTAACTATAGCGTCATTTCAACATTTGTTTTAATATAAAGTCATATTTAATTACCACTCATATATTTTATATATATATATATATATATTTCCACAAAACCAACAAAAAATGCTTAACTCTGACAAATGGAACAGGTGCCTCCCCACCGTGATGGTGGTATCACATCAATCAATTTGAAAACAAAATTTGAAGCACTCATGGGTAATTTATATCCATTTGTTTATGCCTTACAGACACGTTTCGACAAGACAGTGCCTCTTTCAATGTATTTAGCGCAAAAATAAATCACCAAGCTGATCTTTGAGAAAGTCTTCACACACTCCAGTTTCAAAGGTATGTCATAGTCAAAAAAAGACAATTTCTTCACTTCAAATTGTTCAAACAAAATGCCGCCATTAGTGAGTATTTTACAGTTCACTGATTTTATAGTGACTCCCATAGCTATTTATTTCTCACCAGTAGAATTATTCCCTGCACGATGTACAGTACTGCACACTTTGCAATTCTAAAAGGAGTTCTTATTGCTGGAAGTTATAACTGGATATACCACCCCTTCTTCTACCCCAATTGCCTTTCAACAGTTGCCACATGCCGTTGAAGCTTAGGTTCCAGTAGCCAAGACTTCACATTTAGGCCCATATTTATACTTTATTTGCGCCGCATTTGCATCATTTTTTTACGCAAACTCGGCACAAGCTTACAAAATGTAATTGTATTTTGTAAGTTTGCACTGCTTTTGCGTCAAAAAATGATGCAAATGCAGTGCAAAAAAAGTATAAATATGGCCTTTGTCATACCTTGACCTCATGTCAAACAGGCTTGACGTCCTTGTGGCAGCGGCCGTTCAGGAATTTCGAAATAAATACCATTCCACAAAAGCACCAAAAAATGCCAAACTCTGACGAACTGATACTTCACCTCTGTGATGGAGGTAATAGGTCAACCAATTTCAAAACAACATTTGGAGCACTCGCAGGTAATTTATATCCATGCATTTACGCCTCACAGACGTTCTTTCGGCAAGACAGTGCTTTTTTAATGTGGATAGCGCAAAAATAAATAGACAAACTGATCTTTGAGAAAGTCTCAACACACTCCCATTTTAAAGATATATCATAGTCAAAGAGAGCAAACTGTTTCTTCTCTTCAAATTGTTAAAAGTGCTGCTATTACCGCGTTTTACAGTTCACGGATCTCAGTGACTCCGATAGCTCTTTATATCTCTCCAACTGAATTATTCCAGGCATGAAGTAAAGTGCCGTACTCCAAAATGAGTGCTTATTGCTGGAAGCTATAACTGGATATCGCACCCCTCATTCTAACGCAATTGCCTTTTAACAGTTGCCACATACCCGTGAAGCTCCAGTTCTAGTAGCCAAGACTTCACATTTAGTAATGTCTTGACCTTGTCTGAGAAGGACATCACTCATTGAAATAAATACAATTTCAAAAAAACAACTAAAAAATGCTATACTCTGACGAATGGGTGCTTCCTCTCTGTGATGGTGGTATCATGTCAATACATTTCAAAACAGAAATTGGATCACACACGGGTAGTTTATATCCATTTATTTACACTTCACAGATGCATTTCAGCAAGACAGTGCCTTTTTCGATGTGGATAGCACAAAAATAATTTACCAAGCTTATATTTAAGAAAGTCTCAACGTGCTCCCATTTTAAAGGGTTGTCTGATGGAAATACGCATGTTGTAAACAAAGCATGCCTTGACAATGCGGTCCAAACCACGACTGTGTTGTTTCCACGCATGCCTTCACAACAAATTTTGTTGTAAAAGCACGCCTAGTAAAGACATGTGTGGAAACAGCATTCAAAACAGAATGTGTGGTTCTTTCATGCAATCCCCCTGCCCTGAGGATCCCAACACTACCCCCACCCTTAATACCTAAACTACCTCGACCCAAAACCCGCACTGAGCCCTAAAAATAACTATCCCAACCCCCACCCCTGCCCCTACAGGCTAAACTACACAGACCCCCCCACCCGCCATGAACCCTTAAATAAAAACTACCCTGCCCCTCCCACCCCTGCCCCATAAAACTAAACTACCTCGACACCCCCACTCGCTCTGAGCCTTAAAAAGGAACTATCCCGACCCCCACCCCACCCCTAAAAACTAAACTACCCCGACCAACCCATTCACCCTGAGCCCTGAAAAAACTACCCTGACTCCCCCACCCCTGCTTCTAAAAACCAAACATCCCTGACACACCCCACCTGCCCTGAGCCCTAAAACCTTCTCTCCCTAATAAGTAGACTAACCCGACCCTCACCCGCCCTGAGCCCTAAAAACTACCCAAACCCCCCACCCTTACCCCTAAAAACTAAACTACCTCAATACCCCCTACCCACCCTGAGACCTAATACCTTCCCCAATAAGTAAACTACCCCGCCCACCCCACCCACTAAGCCCTAAAACAAAATTGTCCGCCGACTCCCCACCCACCCCATCCCTTAATCCACCCCCACCCCTGCCTCAGACTCACTTACTTTACTGCGTCCTTCTGTGTTGTCTCCCGCACAACACATGGCTTTCTCTGTGCCTTAACCATGCATATGTGAAGTTTAACACGTGCGTGGTTAAGGCACAGAAAAAGCCATGCATTGTTCCAGCAAGCCTGCTTAAGCTTGCTTGGGAAACATCTGCTTCCTTAAGGACGTTTCCCATTTTAAAGGTTTATATATATATATATGTATATATATATATATATATATATATATATTTATATATATATATATACACATACATATATATATATATATATATATATATATATATATATATATATATATATATATATATATATATATATATATATATATATATATATATATATATATATATATATATATATATATATATATATATATATATATATATAGATTGTAATCCAAAAAATAGAGAGCACTCCTGGGCTTCAGGAAAATGGTTTATTCAGGAGGCAGACACATTTCAGCATATCGCCTTTCTCAATGCCGGTTACATCTAAACACAAAAGCATGTAGTTTTTTGAAGCTTTCATGCTGCACTCCTAATGGATCATCACGCCGAAAACATCCAAAAAGGACTTCTCATTGTCCTTAACCCGCACGTTTCTCATTTCGCCATCTTATCAAGATGTTCAGACTATTGTGGTCCCAACAACGGTGCTTTTCCTGTTGGTACATCACTATTACAAAGTTGTTAAATGTCATATACACGTGTAATGCTGGCAGGATTACAACGTGCTTACTTTCCCAAATAAGCACTTTTCTCCAAAATAAATATTTGTCTGTACCCACGTTCAGCCTCTCAATGCCTTATCTTTAGTGCCTTCTCCACATGTGAACAGTTTCGTAACTTCCACAAAGCATTGTGTACTGTTTGACATGGTACCAGCAGAAAAGACACATTACTCCAGGCTTTAGGCGGCTAAGGCAATGCAAATAATTTATGTCTCACCAAACACCACTACTGACTGCCGAGCTCTTCTGAACGGGTCTCTTTCGTGATAGTGGTGTCACAAATATATTGTAATCCAAAAAATAAGGAGCACTCTCGGGCTTCAGCAAAATGATTTATTCACCAGGCAAACGCGTTTCAGCATATCCCTTTCTTAATGCCGGTTACATCTAAACACAAAAGCATGTCGTTTTTTAAAAAGTTTTCATGCTGCACTCCCATTAGATAACCACACTGAAAACATCCAAAAAGGACTCTTCAATGTCCTTAGTTTCTCATGGGAGGACCACTTTTCCCATCATATCATGTGCCACAAAGATTTTGCCGCACTACCAGGTGTTTAGAGTCTCTAATTTATTAGAATATCAAATACATTTCACAATCTGCTCATTACCACTGACTAACAAGTCTTTTTCAAAGTGGAACCGTTGTTTAATGTCTATACAACTATTTCCCTCTTGTCATCCATACAGGGTTTTCATGGGAAAGGCAGTGCAGTATTTTCCTTATTCACTCACAGTTTGCAAATGTAACTCCACCTTTCCAATTAAAACTCCTGGGCCATTTTAACTTTTATCGGGAGCCGCAACCATCTGGAGGTAATCTTGTTAGGGAAATACTCACCCATTACTTTCAGTGAGATTTCCCTATGTTATGAGTTGCGAAGTTTCTCCAAAGGGGCAATATGGGAGTCAATGCCCATCCAGGCTGTCAATAGTCTCCCAGTATTTAGTATACTTGCATAGATTTGTATCTCCCTTTGTCTCTGTAACCTCCTAATCTCTGTAAGTATTCGCATTCAGGACTCCATGGGTCATGGAAATCTGCCTCTGCGGAATTCCACTGAGGTTTTTTTTTTCAACTCTGCCCAGGCCTAATACATATTTATTTATATATGTATAGATAGATACATACATATATATACATATAGACAGATATAGATATCAGTGAAAAAGCTAATATATATATATATATATATATATATATATATATATATATATATATATATATATATATATATAGAATCATAGGATTCCAAACAAACACTCACTCAGGTTCAGTTATGGTGAGAGTAGGGTTTATTCTTACAGCATCTCATAATATGTTTCAGACAGCAAGGCCTTGATCTCATGACCAGCATTGCCAATCCTTCTTCAAAAACCCACCACACGTGACAAAGGGTGGGAAAGAGCACACAAAAGGTTTTTCTGTGGGCATGACTTAGGAATAGCACAGGTTACAATCATCACAATCATAGTCAAGTAACATTTTTAATACTTTCCAGTACTGGTACCTTAATATGTTTACATACATAATCAGAAAGTAATAACAACTCCAAATGTATACAATTAGTGTTATGTCATCCAATAAAGTCTTGCAATATTGCCTCTGAGGACCCAATTGGTAACTCATAATAACATTGCTATATTCAAGTTAAAGCAAAACCCACACACAGGATGTCAATATTGTAACTCAAAAAGTGGCATCCTCTGCTTATTTCACTTGCTCATTTTCACCGAGTGTGTAGACTAACATAAATACAACAATATTTTTTCAGAGCAAGTCAAAAGGAACTATCCCCAATGTAGCATCATCAACATATCATACATGGGCCCAACGCTAATAGAAGGCACCACCATGGAAGCAAATGTCCTCCACCCAACGCATATACTGCCTGACCATCAAGAAAGCAGTTAAGAAAAGGAAAAAAAAGGTGACACTGGAAACATACAGCCCAGTGGGTACATTTAGGAGGATCGTGATGTAGAGTTCTCAAACAGATGTAGACAGTCTCCAAGTAACAGCAGTACTAAAAGACAAGGTAAATGTCTTATCTGTGATGATTTCCAAACACCCTGGTGTGATTCAAAAGAAAAGTGTAGGGGGGATCAGGCCCGTGAGGTGGCTTCTCCGCATCTTACAAGAGATTCTTTTCCTTTCAATCTATAATAATATCAAACATATATGTAAGTATTGAAAACATTCCAGGATATATATTGTAATTATCATATAATATGCAGCTTTTTACAGATTATCAACCATCATCACAAGTTATTCATCACTCAGATGCACCTTCAGTTCTTCCTCTGTGTCCAACCCCAGAGTTCCTTTGGTGTCACAATCTGTGACATAGCTGGACTCCTTTCTCCTTAATATAGCTGTTCTGTTCCCTCCCCTGATTATGCATCAGACTTGCTCAATGGCCTTCTATGTGAGTTTTGCTCTGTCACTATAGTGTGCTTCCATGAACAGTCTCTCCATTGGATAATGAGGGTCATTGTTTTCTATGGCCCGCATGTGTACCAAGATTCTCTTCTTCACAATATGAATTTTTTTCAATATATGTACTGAATTGTTTGGTAAGAAATTGCAGCTAGTCGGTCCAGGTAATAAACAAGAAAGTAATTGCTTGCAGTAGTACCTCTGGAGCAGATGTAACTCTTACATAATCAAAGGCATAAAATCCACAGTGAAGTATCATTATGAATATTGAATAGCAAAAAACAGTAAACTGACAGACAGCATAAGGCCTACTATAAAACATCTGTTGCAGTGACTTCGGTGTGTGACTAGTGCTTAATTTGAGCCACTGGTTGCTGGTGCTCACCACCAGCACATAATTGTCAGCATTGGAACTTGTGACAGTCTGCCACATGGTGGCTCTGTTTATCCAATTTAGAGATACACATTACAAAAGTTGCGTAGTAATTCAATATACATCACTAATGACAAATACCTGCCACCCAAGCACTTCTTATAGCTTTAGGGGCCTGGAATATTCTCAGTTATCACACTTGCAGGCATATGATGATTAGTAGTTATTTTGGTACTGTCATTGGTAGCGCTGGTAGGGGCAATGGGTGGTTCAAGCTGCAGTGGCCTCCTGACGAGGGCCCTAGCACCTATATTTTTTGCAAATTAAGCACTTTTGTGTCCTTTCCCATCTGGAGGGACATGGTCTTATACGCAGAATGGGAATGTATTGATATGCTTGTTGGTGATGCCTATGAGTCCTTGTCAGAGTTGGGATCACTCTTAAAAGTGTACAGCAAGTTGTCTCAGTCAGAGTCTATGGGATGGCGACAAAGGCCACACAACTCCTTCCTGTGTAATGCCACCAATTCCGCTGTAGCCCATTGCAGCACCACTGCCTGCCATGGCACTCTCTCAAGGAGAGGCACAGCCTTCCACCGGATTGTGACTGTACGTTTGCCAGATCAATAAAGTGCAAAGTCACTCCCCATGCCTTGTGGCGGTCATGGAGTTCAAGGAGGCATAACTCTGGTTGACACATGTCCAAACGGCCTGTTGTTCTGAAAAGTGTCACAAAAACCTCTTCCCAGATCTGATGCACAATGGAACACTCCCAGAGCATGTGAAATATATCTGCGTCAGTCTGTCTACACTGAGCAGAATCAGGGGAAGAGGTTGGGTAAATGTGATGTAGTATGGCATATAAGCATGATGCAAGACGATAAACTGGATACATTGGAAACAAGCATTCAAAGAGTCCTTTTGCAGGTACTGTAGTATTCATTGCCACTCTTTCGGGGAAGGAGCATGGTGCAAGTCTTGTTTCCATCGGTTCCTCAGGCCAGTCAATAAATCCACCTCTGGATCAGGAATGGTTCTCACAACCAATGCTAACAGATGGAATCTCTTCCCCATCGTAAACAGCACTGGAGATAGGGCCAGATGTAGGAAGCCTTTTGCACGTCGCAAACTGCTAAAAACGCAGTTTGCGATGTGCAAAAGGCCTTACGCGATGCAGAGTCACATTTTGCGAGTCAGTACCGACTCGCAAAATGTGATTCCGACTCGCAAATAGGAAGGGGTGTTCCCTTCCTATTTGCGACCGCATTGCGATGTTGAGTTGCTTTGTGACCACGAAAGGGGTCGCAAACCAACTCGCAGTTACCATCCACTTGAAGTGGATGGTAACTCATTCGCATTGTGAATGCCACAAAAAATATTTATCAGAGCAGGCAGTGGTTCTATGTACCACTGCCTACTCTGAAAAAACCGAAACTAAATGGTTTCGGTATTTTTTCTTTTTGCAGCTCGTTTTCCTTTAAGGAAAACGGGCTGCAAAAAGAAAAAAAAACTGCTTTATTTAAAAGCAGTCACAGACATGGTGGTCTGCTGTCTCCAGCAGGCCACCATCCCTGTGAGTGCCTAGACTCGCTATGGGGTCGCAAACTGCGACTCACCTCATAAATATTCATGAGGTGGGTCTTTGCGACCCCATAGCGAGTCGCAGAAGGTGTCTGAGACACCTTTCTGCATCTCGTATTGCGAGTTGAAATTTGCGAGTCGCTATGACTCGCAAATTGCAAGTCACAATTTTTAACTTACCTACATCTGGCCCATAGAGTATACATTCGGCTCAGTGGCCCCTGCACCCCACAGGCAGTCAATCACCACAACCAGTTGTCTATGCAGTAAAAACTGACCCACCGGAAAGGTGCTCTGCTCCAAAAGTATGTCAAACAGGATCAAAGTGTGCTCCTGATACTGGTCACCCAAGGAGCCAACACCAGGCCTCCCAAACTGCTAGGCCCTCCCTACCCACCACCACATGAAAGCCAGGAAGAGCACTCAGCGGAATGTCCGTGCATACAGCAGGATGCCCAGCACATACCTCAAGGCCTTACAGTAGCAGTCATAGGCTACTAGAAGGAACGGGCAGCAATGCCTGCAGGAGGAATTGTTCCCGTACCTTGTAAAGCACCTCCCCACCCATTGTGGGCAAGATCTCTGACAAAAGAATCCCTGCCAGCTAGCAGACTGACCACTATGGCTGTGCTACTAAGTAGTAATGTTCAACGTTCGGGCCTTTAGGTCTCCTGAGGCTGTAGACAGCTGAAGCCTGGACGGAGCAGCTCTAAGCCACGTTTATTCCAGAGTAGTTTCCAACATGTAATCCAGGGTGTCAAACTTCCACCATGGGACAAGAACAGTCAGGTTTGAGAAATAGTAAAGAAGTCTAGGCAGCATCACCGATATGGATAGGGCAACCCTACCCTGTACCATGAGAAGAGGGAGCACCAAAAGGTAATTAGGTGACGCAGAGAGACTACTGCCCTCATGAGATTGCCTTCCAATAGTTCTTTGGGAGAGACACCGCCATTTGGCCGCTCCGCGGTCAAAAGACCACGGAGGTCATTCTGGCTTTCCCGCTGGGCCGGCGGGCGCCCGCCAAAGGAGCGCCCGCCGGCCCAGCGGGAAAGGCCCTGCAACACAGAGGCCGGCTCCGAATGGAGCCGGCGGTGTTGCAGGGGTGCGACGGGTGCAGTTGCTGGGGCCCTGTTAGGGGGCCCCTGCACTGACCATGCCAGTGGCATGGGCAGTGCAGAGGCCCCCAGGGGCCCCACGACACCCGTTCCCGCCATCCTGTTCCTGGCGGTCAAAACCGCCAGAAACAGGCTGGCGGGAAGGGGGTCGGAATCCCCATGGAGGCACTGCTTGCAGCGCCGCCATGGAGGTTCAGCCCTGCCAGGGGTATTCCGGCGGGAAACCGCCGGATCCCCTTTTCTGACCGCGGCTTTACCGCCGCAGTCAGAATGGGCAATGAAGCACCACCAGCCTGTTGGCGGTGATTCCGTTGCCCGCGGCCCTGGCGGTTTAGGACCGCCAGGGTCAGAATGAGGGCCTATATCTTTTTGCTTAGGGTTTCTTCATGAGTGGACTTGTGAATTGACATTTTCATGTGCTACTTCCCTTATGTCTGTTAATATGGTAAGGAGTGAAAAATTTCCATTGGGTAATATTGCGGCCCACAAGCTGCTATCGACTTATGAGTTTTCCCCTGAGAGGGTCGAACCTCCCCCCTCCCTCCCCACCCTACCCAACTGCCATTTGAGTGCCTGGTAAGTGCTGTGCAGTAGCTAGTATCTGTAAGAGCCTGATCTCCACTGGAATGGTCTGGAGTATGCTTCGATCATGGGTGGGAGTGATGCATTCCTGAAGGGGTGCTGTAGTATGATGCGGGTATTATGGTAACCTACTGGGGGCTGGGCCAATCCATCTAATTACTCTTCCAGATGTCGGGGCTGTTGCGTTTCTTCAAGTCTCTTTTCCGATTCATCTGTCAGTGTGCTCCAGGCTTTAGCTCTCTCTATGGGACCCTGACCTCTCCGTGCTTTTCTATGTCTGATCGTCTCTTCGGCTTTAGCCCATTTGAGGACTTCCCTTGTCCATGCTTGTAATCTTGGACCCGTCACCGCTTTCCAAGTCATTGCTATCTCTCTTTTGGCCAAGACTAGAGCCAGATCCTGGAATTGATTAGTGTATTTGTGTTTGGGCTGATGCCGATAGTCTCCCAATAGGCAATGCCTGGGAGTTTCTAATAACGTATGCCCGGTTACGCCAGAAAGAAGTTGTATTATGCTGTGCCAGTACTCTCGTAGTGCTGGGCAGTCCCAGAACATGTGTAGAAATTCAGCTCCCTCCTACCAGCATCTAGGGCAACTAGCCCCGAGGCCCCAAAATGCCTCTTGATTCTGCCTGGTGTTAGATATGCCCTATGCAGGACGTATATTTTAATTAACTTAAATCAGGCGTTTCTAGACTCTCTCGTAGTCCAGGAGAGTGTTTCCTCCCACGCTTTGTCTTCTATTGTTACCCCCAGGTCTGCCTCCCATTTTAGTTTAAAATCCGTCAAGGGGCGGGTTGTAGTAGCTCGGATTTTTCTGTAGAGAGTGGCTACTGCTCATTGTGTCCCCGTAGCGCTCACGAGGTACTGTGCTGCTTCCGAGGTGGGCTGCTCTGTATCCTCTTCTCGCCAGTGTTTCTTCAGCATGTTTGTAATTGCTCTATGTAGCAAGAAATTCCCCGTTGATATCTGGTATCTGTCTTCGAAGTCTGTAAAAGGTAACAGATGGTCGTCCTCATATAGCGTGCACAAAGTTGAAGCTCCCGCCTTTCCCATCCCCTGATCGCACCCCAATTACCGTGGTGCGGGAGCATCAATAAGCAACTCAGTGGAAGTTCGGGGGTGTAAGGTCTAGGGCTCTGTGTCTTACGTAGATGTCTCCTCCAGCATTTGTGAATGACTTCCAAGGCCCGGATGCCGCTGGATCCCGGGCTGCCGAGGTTCAAAGCGACCCTAGTCAATGTGCATAATTCAGGAGTGAAAAGAGGAATTTCACTTTTGGGCGTTGTACGGGTAGCCACTGGAGTTGTCCAGCCAGGTAATAAGCCTCGAAGTCCGGGACCGCTGGCCCACCCTCCTCGGCCGTCCTATGCATCACCGCCAACGAGAGTCTCCGCCTACCTGTTCCTCATATGAATCCTGTGAGCATAGTGGTCAGGGTAGTGAAAAAGCTACTCGGTATCCACACTGGGAGAGCTGTAAAAAAATACAGCAGCCTAGGGAGGGCTATCATTTTCAGAGGTGCCACTCTACCTGCCACTGAGATAGGCAGTGTAGCCCAGAACCCCATTGAGCCTTTAAGTCCTCTCAACGCTCTCTCTATATTACCTTCATAAATGTTCTGGGAGGAGTGGTAGATATGGACCCCCAGATATTTTAAGCACCTGGGTTCCCATTGTAGTTCTCCTATGTCTGGGGGGGATCTCCTCCCTCTACAAATGGGAAGACGCTGGATTTCTTCCAGTTCACTCTCAAGCCTGAGAGATCTCTGAATGTTTTAAGTAACGACTGGGCCCCTTGTAGGTCCTCCTTCACGCTTCTGAGAAAAAGAAGGAGGTCGTCCGCATATAGTGCTATATGATGGGTCTGGCCAGCCAGGGTGATACCTCTGTATATAGCACCCTCTCTACCCATGCAAGTCAGCGGTTCCACCACCAGCACGAACAGCAAGGGGGAAAGGGGGCAGCCCTGCCTGGTTCCCCTTGCCACTTCATAACTGTCAGAGATAATATCCCCTGTGTGGACTCTGGCCTTTGGATTAAAGTATAGTAATTTCATCCAGGCTATAAACCGGGTTCCCAGCCTAGTTTGTGGAGAACCTCGTATAAATACTTCCATTTGAGACTGTCGAATGCTTTTTCAAAATTGATGGCAAGAACTGCTGCTGCTGTTTTATCGAACCCGTTGCCGTCCATCACAGCAAGAAGGCTGCGTATATTTTGTGTAGTTTGGCACCCTGGAATAAAGACAGTTTGATCAAAGTGTACTATTTGGGGCATGTGTGGCATAAGTCGAGTTGCTAATATTTTGTTTAATATTTTATCATCTGTAGCTAACATTGATAGTGGCCGGTAGGAGGCTACATCCGTCGGGTCCTTCCCCGGCTTCAAGAGCGGTATAATCAAAGCTACCCGCGCCAACAAGGGGAAAGATGGGTTTTCAGCTGCTGTGGTTATATAATTCTACTAGTTTGGGCCCTAATTTAGGAAGATAAGATAGGTAGAATTTTATCGGCAGCCCGTCCGGGCCTGGTGTTTTATTACGTCACATAGAGGTTATTGCTTCTTTAACTTCCGTCAGCGTGATTGGTGCCCCTAGTTTAATCGCGTCTGGCATTGATAGTTTGGGGAGTGGTAGAAGATGTAGGAAATTCTTGATTTTCTCTAGTGGGGGGTGCACTTTGCTCACGTACAAGTCAGCATAATATTTCCTAAATTCCTCATTGATAGCCAGTTGGGAGGTCACCCAGGTCCCTCCAGGCGTGCTAAGTTCTACTATTACCGATCTTTTCTTTGCAGGATTCACCTGCCACGCTAACAATGTACTTGACCGATCCCCTTCTGGGTGTGAGCGAGCTAAATTAGCCCTGTAATCATAGCAGCGTAAAAGTTTGGTCGCCAACAGAGTCTTTTCCCGTGCAATAGTGAGTGACTCTCTCAAGCTTGATGTTCTGGGGCATTGTCGTTCTACCTCTCTCTGACTGCATTCAGCAACTTCAATATCCCGTAGAAGTGCTTGTCTCACTCCAGACGCTACTGATATGCACTTCCCTATGTTGACCACTTTAAAGGCATCCAATTCTATTCATCTGGAGGAAGGGAACACTCATTCATAGCAAAGTATGTGTCTATTGTTTCATCAATAGCTTGCTTAAATGCTCCGTCCTCTAACAGGGCCAGTTGCAGTCACCAGGTGGGTATTGGCGTTTTAGCCCGGGACCAGCTCAATCAGACAAGGAGTGGATTACGGTCCGGGATTGTTTGGGCCACGTATTCGCTCATTTGCACTGACCTATATACTTATGGTGAGGCGAGAAAAGTATCTAGTCTGACATCTAGGTCATGCATGTGCAAATAGAATGAGTATCCTCGATCTTGATTATGTTGGGCCTGCCATCTGTCTACCAATCCCCAGTTGTTTTGCCACATTCGGTATGCGTGCTCCGTTCGAACTGTTGGGGAAGTAGGGAGGGGAGGGTGTGAGCTGTCCAGTGCTATACCTGCTATGCAATTAAAGTCCCCTCCCAGAATGATCATCTCCGATAGGTGCCCCGCTGGCTTTGATGACAGGGTTGTCAAAAACTCTCCTTGATTTAAGTTGAGACCGTAGAGACTACCTAATGTAATTTCTTTACCGTCTAGCTTTCCCACAATTACAGTATATCGGCCTATTGGATCATTAATGGTTTCCATGTGTTGGTAGGGAACTCCTGCTCTTACCCAAATAAGGGTCCCCCTAGCGAAGGCGGAGTATGTTGTACAAAAAACCCTGCCTCTCCAACGCTTCTGAAGAGCTTGACCTTCGGTTGAATCTAGGTGTGTCTATTGCAAAATGGACACCCCTCCTATTAAGGTAAGCAAAGACTTTGTGGCATTTAGTCATGGATCTGATCCCCCTAACATTCCATGTTAGGCATTTCAGGTCTCTTACACTACCCATCTGATTGATAGAAGATTCTATGTGAACAGTGGATTTGCATCTTACCGCAGGCACTCGGCTTAAACCGCAACATGTTTAAATAACAAAAACCACAACTCCCCATCCCCAGGGCGAAGGACATAGGCGGTCATTCCAACCCTGGCGGTCCGAGACCGCCAGGGTTGGGGACCGCGGGAGCACCGCCAACAGGCTGGCGGTGCTCCTATGGGCATTCTGACCGCGGCTTTACAGCTGCGGTCAGAAATGGAAAACTGGCGGTGTACCGCCGGTTTTCCGCTGCCCTGGGGAATCCTCCATGGCGGCGCAGCTTGCTGCGCCGCCATGGGGATTCCGACCCCCATACCGCCATCCTGTTCCTGGCGGTTTCGGCCGCCAGGAACAGGATGGCGGTATGGGGTGTCGTGGGGCCCCTGGGGGCCCACAAAGATTTTCAGTGTCTGCCATGCAGACACTGAAAATCGCGACGGGTGCAACTGCACCCGTCGCACCCCTTCCACTCCGCCGGCTCCATTCGGAGCCGGCATCCTCATGGAAGGGTGTTTCCCGCTGGGCTGGCGGGCGGCCTTCTGGCGGTCGCCCGCCAGCCCAGTGGGAAACCCAGAATAACCGCGGCGGTCTTCTGACCGCGCAGCGGTATTCTGGCGGCTCCCGCCGGCCCTGCGGTTACCACGGCCGGCGGGAGTCAGAATGACCCCCTTAGTGTCTTTGCCCAAACTGTTAAATAGAAACAAGACTTAAGTTAGTATCCAATCATCAACAAAGTTGTACCCAACTGTTACAGGGGTGCTGAGTCTGTTAACTGGTAGCCGGGAGTTCCGGGGATTCCCCGAGCCAAACTCACCGCACCGTCAATCTAAAATGTAGGGGATGTGTAAAATGATGAATCAAGCGGGCTGACAATCGTGGTGCCGAGGGCGAGGCTCATCCTGCTCACCAGGCTCTCTTATTGTGCATCTTGTTCTTCTGTCCAGCATCTTTCATTAGAGTTTGCTGATCAGATTAACTCGTCTGCTGTACTTGGGGTGACTCTGGGGAACAATACGCTCAACTGTGTGGAAGTCGCAGTTTCATAGTCAGAGTCTGAATGTTCATCCTCTTTCTGAGTGCTCTGAGGCGAGGTGGCTTCCGATCTCCCGGTACTCCTGCCGATCATTGCTGCTGCTTCCATCGCCTGCCTCCTCTCCATTTGAACCTTGTCTGCTGTGGGGGCGTCACTTCCGTAGGTTGTCTGCCTTCTATTCGATATGGGGTGCCCACACTTCGCTCCATGCTGTGTGCTGGCGTTTAATTCTGGGGTTGGTCTGGACTCTAGCCATGTCCAAGTTTCCTCCGGTGTAGAATATAATTCTGTGCTCGATGAGGTAACTACTCTGGCAGGAAATTGCATTGAGTAGGAAAGCTCCAGCTCACGCAGTTTGCGTTTTACTGCATTAAAGTTTGCTCTTCTGCGTTGTACTTCCCTTGAGAAGTCTGGGAAAATGGAGATCTTGCTATTCGCAACTGTTAATTCTCCTCACTGCCGTGACTGCCTCAAAATGTGGTCTCTATCTCTGAAATGTAGTAATTTCGCCATTACTGGTCTTGGGGGAGCCCCTGGGGGCGGTCTCTTGCCAGAGACTCTGTGAGCTCTCTCTAAAGCGAAGAAGTTGGACAGGCCCTCTGGGGAGACTTCAGTCCTCAGCCAGTTCTCCAGGAAGTCTATCATATTGGACCCTTTGCAGTTTTCTGGGAGACCTATGATTCTAATATTATTGCGCCCGCCCTGTTTTCAGCATCTTCCGCTCTGTCTTCCAGTGTTTTGAGGTGAGTTTCTGCCTTATTTAATCTATTACTTGTTAGTGTCAGCGTAGGAATTGTTTCCACAAGGTCCCTTTCGGTAGCAGATACTCTTTCTGCCAGCCTTTTGTGATCATCCCTTAAGAGGCCCAGATCGATGCTTAACGTGTCTATTTTGACTTCCAGTACTGTTCGGGATGCCGCTATGGCTTGCAGTACATCTTGGAGGGTGGGTTCATTGGGTTCTGTTATTAGTGGACCATGTGTTGTGGGGCCCATCCCCTCTCTGCGAGTTCTAGGGTGTGGAGGATCCACTATATCAGAGTCTCTTTTTCTGATGGTCTTCCCCATCTATGCGCTACGTCTGATTACCCCAATAAGTTTTGTTTATTTTATTATTTTTCTGTGTTGAGACTGGTATTGATGCTGTGTCGCTGTCACTCAGGACAACGCTGTGAGGTTGGTTTTAGTCTACTAGGTCGCTAATCTGTACGTTGGCCAGGCTAAGGAGTGCCCCCTCTGTCCACTGAAGCTACCTGTTCATAAAGTTGTTGTTTCTCCGCTTTCCAGCCGTATCACAGGTTCCGCTTGCCACTCCACAGCTGCAGGTCTGTGTTTCTTGACACTATCTGGCTATGCTGGGGTCATGAGATCTATATTTAATGCTTCTGTTGTGTTAACATCTTTTTCTTTGTATAGTAGCCTTGATTTGACATCCGCTGTGGGCACTTTTCACATTTCGAAACCGGCAAGCGCTGGACAGGGAAGCGATTGTTTAGTTCCCTCAGGTGACCCAGAGCCAGACGTAGTATTTCGCCAGCGTGATTAGAGTCATTTACTGGGTCCCTCAAGTTTTGTCACCTATCGGTGGGTGTGCGCTCAGGTAGTATTGTTAGACCGTGCGTGGGTCTCGTCATTGAGCATGGTTTGTGAACTGTGCTCCGATGCCTGCCTTGTGAGTTGTTTCCGTCGCAGCGCCTACTTCGTCCTCGATGATTTTCAGATCCTACCAAGCACACCGCTTAATTTTTGTGCTGTTGGGCTTCACCGCCGTAGCATGGCCACCATTTTGCGTGCGCCCCGGGTTATTCCGGTAAGGGGCCATCTTTTAGTGTGACCCTGTCCTCTGTATGCACATCAGCTTTGCAATAGTTCTAATTAAGCATTCTCAGTGCTGCACGCAGAGTAATGTGTGAGAAACCTCTGACAGCTATATTAGTATCATATTCTTTGTGCTTATTACTCCTCAAGGTGTCTCGATCTAGATATCTTGCAGCGCGAGTTCGTAATATCTTGTCGGTAGTCAAATTAACTGTGCTGGGCGCATGCAGTCCGTTTTTTCGACCTCGCAGCATGAGGTGGCTTATCCGCTAACACCCATCGCGCTACAGCCCTAGACTTTCTTCGTCAAACCTGTTGCCCATCGGCCTCCGCCATATCAGTGGTGCCACGCTTGCACGACGGCGCTCTCCACTTTCACTATATGTGGTCGCCGTGTGTTTGCTCTGGTAATGCTCTGCTCAGGTGCTCGCCAAGGCCAACGATCTGGGGGCTGCTCCTCTCTGAGTAGTGTATGTGTGCTCTGCGGGTCTCACTGCTGTTTAGCCTGCCCTCCTACACGCTGGCATTCAGCCTTCACTGTTCGCACTTAGCAACCACCTCAGCGCTTGATCTGCCATCTGGGTCTCAAGATCTTACTTCAGGTTCATGCGCAGCTCCGCTATTGTACTGCTTTTATTGCTGACGTGCTTCTCCGTTCAAGAGGTGGGTCCGCCTCGTGGAGTCGCCGTTTAGCTCCGACTCCCGGTGGCGGCTGCCATTTTGTGTGCGGCTCCAGCTGCAATCAAAGTTAGCTCTACGGGGCTATTATGCCACTTTTGAGAGCGCTGTCGTCAGTTCCCTGGTCACTGGCAAGTCTGCTATCTGTTCCCCCTTTGAGATCCTTTCAGGAGGGGTTATGGTGGTGCGGGAGCAGTCGCGGGTCCCGGAGCTCCCGTATTCTGCTGCTCACACCATGCCGGTCTTGGCCACGCCTCCTTCTAGTGTTTTGACTGTTAAACATTCTTAGTGATTGAACATAGAAGTATTTTTCCCCTCAAAATCTGTGGGTTGAGTTCATAGCTAAGTCTGGACACTGCACAGTAAGGAGTTAACTCTGGCCTAGCGGTTAAGGTCTCAGACAAGCATACTAAAGGTTAAGGGTTCCAGTCTAGGTGAGTCTGTGGTCATTTCATGCTTTAGTTTCTTTTCAACTATAAATATTTAAGTTACATACTGAAAGGTGATCTCTCTCTTTTTGATTGACAAAACAAATTTATTTTCAAGTTGTCCGGAATTATCTCATTCTAAGTATATCTTTATTCAAAACCTTCAAAAACTCTATCTCTCTGTCTCTGTGTATGTAACAAGATTTGGTGTTTATAGACGATTGGCCGCAGGGCCTGGCCCCAGTCCAGTCTCTGCAGCCAACCGCCGCTGTGCACGACCAAAGGCCATGTGCAGGGGTGGTTGGATTAACGTATAGTCATGAAAATTACTTTATGTTAAAAACAATAGAAATTCACTTTAAAAAAGCAAACGTTACAAGGACCTTATAGTTAGAAAAACAGAGTTAAAAAACATAAAAATTAATTTAAAAAACCGAAGGTCACAGGGACGTTATAGTTAGGCTCACATTTTTAAATGTACAAAACCACAGAAATTCACCTGTTGTAGTTAGAGTTATCGCAAGTAACTATAACTTGTGCCCTCGCCATGCACTGCTAATTACCCCACACAGTGCGACACTCATGAAATCTTTGATAACATAATTGATAATATCAATGTAATATTTGTAGTAAAGTTTTTGACAAAAAACTGTGGATGGTGGGGACCACAGGGTGTAGTCTGTATGCAAAGGATTGAATGCACATTGAAGGCTATGCAAAGTAGAGGATTGGCCACTCATGTGGGATTTGTCACCCACAGGGTAATGTATTTCCATGTGGAGTTCGGATCACAGTGAAGACTGCATAACAGAGGATTTACTGCCCATGTGGGCTTTGTCACTCTTGGATAGTTGGCTGACTGTGAGATATTGTCACACAGCAAAAGCTAGGCACATCAAGGGGTTGGCCTCCAATGGGAGGATGATTATCTGCAAGGGTTTGGCTATTTGCTTGAGTTGGGAGCAGGGTGAAGGCTGAGTTGGAGCAACATTGTGGATTTCTTAACTACAGGGATTACCTCCTTGTGGAGGGCTGGACGCAGGCTGAAGGTTGTATGCATGTGGGGTTAAGGTTGGCTTTCTCCAGAGGGTAGGTTCTCAGAGAGGGGTTGAGTGCAAGGCAAAGGATGGGTGCCAAGGCAGAGGGTTTCGGCCACCTGCAGGGAGGTTGACTGTCCACATGAGGTCAGGCACACAGTGAAGGCTGTGCAGCCTTGGGTTGTCCATCTGTTGGGTCTTGGGTATCTGCATGAGATGAGTGCCTTGAGACTCCACAGGTGATGAGCCACGCTATACAAATATTGTTTGATTTGATTTGACCCCATGGACAGCCAATCACCTTGTGTGCACAGCCCCTTTATTGCACATGGTTACACACATTGTGGGGTTAGATGCAGGGCTTGCCCTGAGCCTTATCCTGCAAGACAGGCCATCCCCGTGCTGTACATAACCTCAGCTATGTACAGCATAGCATTGGACGCAGAGCCTGCCCTGCAGCTAGCCCTCTATCCAACCTCCTAGGGCCGAGATCTTCAATGTTGGTCCTGGAGAGCCGAATCCATGCCAGGTTTTACCATATCCACATTGAGATGAATGTAGTTATCTTAAAATCTGGCATGGATCTGGCTCTCCAGGACCGACATTGAAGAACCCTGTCCTAGGGGCAACCAACCCCCCTTCTGCACACTGCTTCATGCACATTATTGAGGTAAGTTGAATTGTAACCCACTATAATTTGGTATTTTCTGAACCATCTTTTTAATACATAGGTTGGTTTAGAAAATACACATGCATGTAGAAGTCAGTATGCATATTGTGACCACTTCTCTGGAATACATTTTAGTACATTCCAAACAAGGAATCACAAATTGTGAATGGCTTTTATTCACAACTTACAACAGCATGCATAACTTTTCTTTCTCATACTGTGTTTTCCCTTTTCATAAAATAGATGACAATGAGTTCTGTTCCGTGGTGTGATTTATTTCCAGTAACAATCAATGTGCTCCAGAAGATGGTTGCACATAATGTTCAAGGCTGATGCTGCTCACTAATACTGTGATCTATTCAATTCTAGGTTCATGTTTAGTAATGCAATGTAATTTCCCTTGTATGTAGCCGAGAGGTACACATAAACTAACGATTAATTTTGGAAGGGTTTCTGAAGTGAGAAAAAGGCATGATTCTCTACTTCTGTAAACCTATAAAATGTGTTTATTTTGAAATGTGTGCAAGACTTTTACTTCCTCCCACCAGAGGCAGGCTTCATGTTGGTTCTCTAATTCACTCAATACTTATACTTTTCTCTTGACTTATGATATATTAATGCCAATTTGAGTTGACGAACAAATATTTTTGCTTTTTGCATACTTTCATGTTTTTTACTGTGTGGGTTTTCCTTTATTTCCCTAAGGCCCTCATCTTATGGATCTCACATAGCCCAGATCTGTCCAGTGAGCCCTTTTACGATAAAGAGCAGACATATTTAGGTAAAATAGGATGGTTATGTGAAATTCAGTTCAAATCTTAATTGAAATTTGCACTCCAAAGATTTCTAGAATTAGGAATTCCTATGATTCCATAGATTATGCTGTTCCGGTTGAAGTTGCTGAGAATTGCATTACATACGTAAATATAGGGCTTATGAAGTTAATTGTTCAACACATCGCATTGCTGTTGCATTATGTCAATAGTGCTTTGTGTTTCACTTTGTACACGTCAAACTCGAAACTTGCAATGCATTGAAATGTTTTGCGAAATTTATTGAAGTTGTTTGAAATTGTGTCATCATGAACAGTTTATGAATCAAGGTAATATAGTTTTCTATATTTACGTATAAGCTGAGCAGATTTATGGGAAAGCAAGCCCTTGAAATAAATATTCAAGTTCTCTTTGCAAGGTGTGTGGCATCACATCAGTTTATAGATTAAAGTCCGATGAAATCCTCATAGTACAGTTGTGTATGAACTAGTTCTTCATCATCATAACAGCATTATTAAATTAAAATATTATAAAAGTTTACATACAGACAATTAAAATGCATATACATAAAATAAGCCAATTAACCCAACTGTGAAAGAAAGTAACATTATTCTAAGATACATAACAGAAAAACCTCCCAATGCATAAAACATTCATGAAGAGGATGCAGGTACAATGTATGGAATCGCCAGAAGAAAATGTCTAAGTAGTCCAAAACCTATCCTATTGTCTTGCATAAAACATCCTTGGAGCTATTTAGGCAAAATTTGTCACAGTAAAATAGTTACAAACACCATAATACATTGTTCAAAAGATCCAAGGATTCTAGCTGCAGCTATTGTGTTGGCTAATTCCCAGCTTAGAAATTATTATTTCACCAGACCTTACAGTAAAGTACCATTTGGATAGGGGTGCGACAGGCCTAGAATGTTTAAACACACATTATTAAAAAAAAAAATCTCACAAGGGCAAGGCTAGAGACCCCTAACAATATAGTGCATAAGAATATTTTACAAAAGCTTGGGCAATCAAATTGAGCAAATTATAGTGTGTCCTCATTCTTTCACAATTCCTTAGATATGTTACATTTATATCATTCCTGGTCACCAGCTTAACTACATTTAGAATGCCAGATGCGGGCAGACATAAGAAATATCACAAAAGAGAATACCACCAGCCTGGAGCTGTCACCCATGAGGATCTTGCAATCCTTCAAGTGCCTCCTGGTTCCCAGCTCCCAAGGGCAGTATCCATGTTGCTCTCTGGTGACTATATGCTGTGCATAAAAAGTAGAATATGGACTATGGATTCCACAGCCCCACTGCAGGCTGGACACTTTTAGCCCTTAAGTTGTGTGTTGGGTTGCTTCTTACAGAAGGATCTAGTAAGGAGTGACAGGTACCTTAATTGAATATACAGTTTTGGGCCATAGGGGGCATAATTTTATCAATAGTGCTCTCAAATAAGAGGAACAGTTTGAAATTGATAAACTCCACCGTTATGGTGCATCTGTTTGCACAAAAATAATGTCAACGGTTGCATGGTTCCAGAACAATAATTTAATATCCATTTTTAGATGGAATCAGTTTCCTCCAGCCATAAAAAGCATTTCTCCAGCCCCAGTTTCCTCACTGTAAATTTGTCATGCATTAGCCATGGTACTTTTTGAGAACTGGATAGATCCAACAGGTACCTCAGTGTGGCCCGATAGGCTCCAAAGACAGTCGATGACCGAAGTCTGTGCCCGTATAGCACTGAGCTAAGCTCAGCTTTCAAGGCAATTCTCCCAAATGCTATATGTAGCTGAAGATGAATCAGGGGCACACTTATAGGGGGTGCAAGAGATCTAATAAATCTGTTTTCTCTCACAGCCAGAATGCTAGAAGTTGTGTAGCCCCAGATCTCTGTGCTATACAAGAAAGCCCCAATCCCTTGACATTGTAAATCTCTCATGGAATGCATTCCCCTATATATCTTTAGTAATCTAGTTGTATACCACAACAGGGAAAAATGTGATTTTGGAACTGCATAGACCAATCCAGATTGGTATTATTCTTAGTCCCAGATAATCAAAATTGCAGTTCTATTCTATGGGATCAGATAGTTTACTTTTATAGTTTTTGTTCTTCCTGGAGTTAAAATATCATAAAGTTAAGTTTAGAGCTTTTAAGGTTCAACCCAAGCTCTTCACAAAAGCCGTTTAATTATTTAAAAGCTACTGTAGGCCTTTGAGAAACTTTGAGGTCAACAAGGTATCGTCCGCAAACAGTAAAGCTGGTATTCTCATGCCTTCTACTTTTGGGGAGTCACAGCCATCCCTCCACAACATTATTTATATATAAAGAGAACAGAGTGGGGGCCAGGACACAAATTACCTCACCCCGTGCATAATCCTTATGGGGTTAGTAAATTGGTCCTGATCCCCCACCTGGCCCTGGCAAAGTTTTTTTTGTGCAGCCAAACAAATATTGGCACTACGTTGCAATGAATTCCCATCTTATCTAAAACTGACCAGAGCTTTGCTCTTGGAACCAGAGTAAAAGCTGCATGCAAATCAACAAAGGCAAGAAAAATGCAGCCCTTGTTGATTGCTACAGTTTTCCAGAGAATGTCATAAAATTGAAAGATCTGGTTGACCGTGTATGAACTAATTAGGGTAGTGTCATCCATTCCTTTGTGCATGGAAATAGATACATTGACCTAAAGCTGATTTACTACTGGTCGAGAACCTATCTTACTGAAACTGGAAGCACTCTTAACTGTTTTTCACTATTTAATGGTGAGTTTGATTTTCCTTCACATATCACGGTGAGAAGACAGGGTGTTGCTTTGGTTTGTGTATTGCTTTTTAGGTTTGTTTTAACATCAAATTGTGATTGATTTAATTAGTTTTGTGTTTGTGAGCGAAGTTAGGTTGAGATCATACACATTTGAACAAGCCAGTGATTTCTGCTAATGGAGCAAATGTTCCACTCCTGATTGGTACTCCCTCCCATGAGTTGCTAATGTTTGTGGCTCAAAGAATGAAATAGAATTGCAGTTTACAAGATGACAATAAAAAGCTACAATTTCCTATATTTAGTTCAGTTAAGGTGGAAAAGATTAAACATTGAGCCGTACCATGTTTGAGATACAACTGCAGCCTAGACCTGCGCCACTTGAAGTCTCACAAGCATTGCATAGGTGTGTGATTGTGTTTGCAGAAGAAAGCATGAAGGTAGGGTGTGTTCCAAATTATAGGTGCTTTCCTGGTGATTTCTGAAGGAAGAGATAAAAAAGAAACAAAAGATGACAGGACAAGAAAGAAACAGAAAAGAAATGAGATTGATCCTGAGCATGAGGATGAGTTGATGGAGATATTTCTGACTGAATCAAAACTTTGTCTGTATAACAAGGCTCATGTGTAAGCATAGGCACAGAAGTAGAGACAGAAGAGCACAGTGTGAGGAGAAAGGAGACAGTGCCTGTTTCACCCACACATGGTGAGATGAGAAGGGTGGAAGTTAATACTTTTGATCTTCAAGATTTGGATTTAGTGACAGAAACAAAAGTTAATAGAGACAAAATTGTAAAGCACAATAAAGGCAAATCGGCATATTTTACTGCAGAAGCAGGGAAACATGCTCATCAAGCATTTGAGAAACCTCAGGAAATGGCTAAAGAATTGGAACTAGGTTTAAAACAAAAGAGAATCTGCAAGTTATATAAGAGGAATGTCAGTAAATGAATTTATGAATCAGAATCCCAAAACATTGTAGAATACGCTCATAAACTTAATACATTATTAAATGGAAAGATTTATCAAGAGTTTAAGAAGAATGACCAAAACAGGACTGTCAGACAAGCCTGAGATTTTTAAAAAGAGTAAAAAAGAAAAACAATTAATGTTTGAACAATTCTGAATGTGATGACGCTGTCAGGTAAGGGTTTCCATTGAGGGAAATGTATTGAGGAGTGTATGAGCATGTGCCATGGATGATAAGTGATATTTATATATTCATGATACATTTTCCCAAGCTTAGAGAAGACCAAGAGAAGTGGTATACAGAGGTGGAAAGACTTGTAACTAATTCAAAGGCAGTTTGAATGGATTTAAATATGTTTTTTTAAATTAATTCTTCTAAAGGATTTGTGGAACAAGCGTTAGTTATTAATTACTGAAGAACTTCAGGTGGTAAGGCCTCAAAATAAACCATGCCCGATTGTTATGTAGAAGTGCAAAGATGTTATTGATCAGTTAGGGATAAAGGTTTCTCAGAATCAAGTGAATTGGTCAAAGGTCATGAGAACAACACAAGATTCAAATCAATCAGGGTAAGGTTATTATGAGAGGTTATTGTAGATGTCCAGACACTGTACAGGTAGTAGAGACCCCACAAAAGAGGGCATTTATGGATTCGTTTTTGAGTTTGTGTTAGGATTGCATTTCTAAATTAGTTCACATATTCAGCAGTGTGCGATGTATCAGCAGGCCAAATCTCTGGATGAATTCTTGGCCTATGTGAACTATTGTAGGCACTGTTGGAATGCTAAAAAGTAATCAACAAAAGAAAGATTGATGATGGCTCAAACAAAGGGCCTGATTTAGATATTGGCAGACAACTTACTCCGTCACAATGCTGATCAATAACCCATCCTCTGAAATCTAAATCCCATAGGATTAAATGGGATTAAGAATTTGGAGGCAGGGATATCCATTGCCGTTGAGACAGAGTTACTCATCCACCACTATCTAAATCAGGCCCACAGTTCTTCAAGAAGCGTAGTCACGGTAAAAGTGGGTTTTAGGTGTCTGGTCCTCACTTCACTACTGAGTTTGGTCCTGGTGACGGTTTTGGAATGCAAGGTGTTACTGTACAAAGCAATAGCACACAATGTGTGCGGGGTGGGAATGGTGGATGTGGCAAAGATAGGGGTTGTGTTTACAACATGCCTAATCAGAACATTAATAATGTAAAGATAAGAAATGCGTCTTAGCACATTTGTGCACAGCCACACCATTGGAAATACAATTATTGGTTTATTCCAAATAGATTCCAAATTGAGTCACAAATGGCTCACCAAGTGCAGCAGAACATTATTCAGATGACAAAAAAATGAGATGATGTAGTCAGTTTCCCCAGCCCTACCAAACTGAGTACAGCTCAATCACAATCAACGCAGTAGGCCTTTTCTTTTAGCTCCTTTTATGCAGCACCAGTAGAATAATACTAAAGGTTTCCATTAGAATTACCTATTTCAGCATACCTCCAATTATTAATTGGTACATTCTTAGAGGTAGCCCAAAGTGGTCCTTTGGAGAAGGAGTGGTGAATGGTCATTGAGTATTATTTTTGATTTATACAGTTGCTACCCACTCTATGGTTAAACCACTGTGGGTCTCCATCCTGCCCCTCTCAGGAAAAGAAGTTCAGTTGTAGGACGTTCCAATAAACAAACAACTAAGTTATCAGCGTTCAAAGTAAAAATGGCCCAGCATTGATTAACCACCAGTTAATAATTAGTGAAATTAGTCAGTAAATTTTTAGGACACTATGGCCCTCATTCTGACCCTGGCGGTCTTTGACCGCCAGGGCGGAGGACCGCGGGAGCACCGCCGACAGGCCGGCGGTGCTCCAATGGGGATTCCGACCGCGGCGGTAAAGCCGCGGTCGGACCGGCACCACTGGCGGGGTCTCGCCAGTGTACCGCGGCCCCATTGAATCCTCCGCGGCGGCGCAGCTTGCTGCACGGCCGCGGGGATTCCGACCCCCACTACCGCCATCCAGATCCCAGCGGTCGGACCGCCGAGATCCGGATGGCGGTAGGGGGGGTCGCGGGGCCCCTGGGGGCCCCTGCAGTGCCCATGCCACTGCCATGGGCATTGCAGGGCCCCCCGTAAGAGGGCCCCTACATGTATTTCACTGTCTGCTGCGCAGACAGTGAAATACGCGACGGGTGCAACTGCACCCGTCGCACAGCTTCCACTCCGCCGGCTCGATTCCGAGCCGGCTTCATCGTGGAAGCCTCTTTCCCGCTGGGCTGGCTGGCGGTCTGAAGGCGACCGCCCGCCAGCCCAGCGGGAAAGTCAGAATTACCGCCGCGGTCTTTCGACCGCGGAACGGTAACCTGACGGCGGGACTTTGGCGGGCAGCCTCCGCCGCCCGCCAAGGTCAGAATGAGGGCCTATGTACGTTGCAAGGTATACAGCATAATTTATTGTATACCGGATGGTGTTGCATTTCAGACAAATGCTGATTATCCTTGATTTTAAAAACAAATTGCAAGAGTGAAGAGTTAAAACGTTTTCAGTTTTTACAGAGGAAGGCTTACCTCCAGATTTAAGACATTAAAGGCATATGTATGAAGCACCGCAACAGTGATTATCAAATATCGATTTTTACCAAATTGCTAATTGGCAATTGCTAAATGCGATGTAACAAAGGACTCCCAACATTTTTTTCAATTACCTAAAATTCACAATCACAAATGGCGATTGCTACATAGCGATTTGGTAAAATAGAGAAACGCTATTTGGTAATCGTAATTTGCAGTTTTTGCATTCTGGAGCAGATAGATGACCTCACAATCACAAAGTGCGTCATTCCATACTGCTTCCAGAAGCCTGAACCACAGGAAGAGACAGACTCAGTAAGCTGAGCATTAGGGAGCCAGTTTGGAGTGTCACCAAGGACCAAAACACACCATGGTCACTGAGGGGAATGCAAAGGGTGCTGGAGGCAGGAAAAGGGAATAGAAGTTCAGTGAGCAGAAACTGGAGGTGCTCACTAAAGAGGAGTTAAAGAGCCATGAAAAGCTCTTTGCGAAAAACTCACTCCATGTCCCAGAGATTGAGAAGCAAAAAATAAGGACTGACATCCAGGCAAAGATCAGCGTGGTGGGTGTGGCACAGCGCTCCATTGAGGAGATACGCAAGTGCTGGTACAAATTACATACATGTGCAAAGGAAAGGGTAGCAACCAGGCTTATGGAGGCAAGGAGCACTGGCAGAGGACCATCCACCCGTCTTGGAGGACATGGTGGAGACAATTTTGTAGCCTGGAGCCATTGTTGGGGTCACTGACATAGACACCTCAGCCTCACCAGGCACCAGCAAAGGAAAGGACTGTTATTTGAATTTTCACAGATAAACTTGTTCCCTAGAGGAAATGAATGTTAATACACACTGATAAAAATGGTCCATGCCACATATTCCATGCAACTCAACAATGCCTTATGGGAGTGGTAGTCCATACTCCAACAGTGAACCAAGATCACACATTGCAGCATTGTGCATCCCCACACAGATAGACAAGACAAATTACAAGCTGAAACACTATGTCAGGGAAACTGTTTATGATAAAATTAAACTTTGAACTGAGACATGCAAAAGTAATTTGTAACTGAAATACTGCTCATTGATGTTGCAGATGTCCCTGCACCACAGGTAGCAGAAACAGAAACTAGGGGGAATGAGGAAGCTCAGCCATGGTCTGAGGTTGAAAACATTGTACCCATACCACCCACAACACCTGGACAAAGCAGACACAGGGCAACAGTGGAACTTCTCCCTGAGTTCAACCTGGAGTCCAAGTACATGACAGAAGACGTGCCGTTACCACCTTCAGAGGATAGAATCACCCACAGATGTTAGTCCCTTTTCCAGTACACTCTACTCAGGAGATGTAGAGCAGATGTCCGGCAGAGCTTAGAGGAAAGGGAGGGCTCATCTATGTTTTGAGGTCTGGAGACATCAATGTTGAAGGTGTAGCACCTACACTGTAAGCACATGAAATCAATGCATAGGCAGGTGGTGTCTCTGAACCACAACATGTGCTAGCTGAATGCAACCGTGTTAGAAGGACAGAAAGCAACAGCAGACAATTTAAGGGAGATGATGAATGCCATTAAGGAACTCTGCACAGTAAAGCAGCAGGATTATGTCACACACCATAGGCATCATTACCAATTGATGGGTAGATTGGATGGGTTTAGCAGATCTGCCCATCGCCTCACAAATACAACTGCTTTACTGTCACAACGTGCTGTGGGCATGCAAGTGGAGATGGCACATTGCAGTGGAGATATTGCAAGAGGATTGGTACAGGTCCCCAATGTACTGGAGGAAATGTAGACAGGCCGGATCTCTGGGAACAGCGACCTGGGTGGTGGGGATAGTGAGGAGCTCTCTAGCCTCAGTAGCGTGATAGCCCCTGTGATGAAGTATAGGCATTGCAGTTTCAGACACAGTGCTGTCTCAGAAACATCAACAAGAGAGGCCTCTGAGCCCACTGACCATTCCAGTGGAGTGCTTGGTCACAAAAAGTAATGGGGACATGTTCCGGTGCCTGTTGTTTTGTGACATTGCACTACTTATCTCATGTTTATGGCGAAGCATTTGATTTAAGTATGGATACTGCTTTTGGACTACCTATGCTGTATGCCCACATATTTGACCTGAAGTTCAGGCAATACATATGAAACCTGTGGCAATAAGGAACAGAAATGGTCTTTTCATTATTTACATCAAAAATAATTGCACGTAATTTCTGCATGGCTTTGTCTGCCATCTGCTACTCTTGATCCATCTGCTGGGTGACGGGGTGGTAATGGGTCATCATCCTTATCCGACTCTGTATCTGCAGGTTCCAGGGGTTTGCCTCTCAATGTTGCGATGTTGTGCAACATAGTGCATGTAGCCACAATCTTGCAGCAGGTCTCAGGAGTGTATTGCAGTGCTCACCACTTTTGTGCAGGCACGAACACTTCAGCAGGCAAATGTCCTCTCAATTACACTTTGCATCCTCCTATGTGCAGCATTGTAACGCCATTCACATGGTGTAGCCAGATTGAGGTATACTGTGAGGATGAAGGACCGCATTCCACATGCATTGTCTCCTACAATGTTCGAGTGACTATTGAGTCATTGTTATCTCAAACCTTACCTGTATACTACACTACATTGTTCTGTCATCAATTACCAAGTAGGTATCCTTCTCCAAACTCTCCATCAAGTGCCTATGTGTAGATTCCACTATGCCATAATATGTAGGAGACACATCTGCTGCCAGGAAATCTGGCCACTAAATCTGTGATGATGTGTGAGGCATTGCAGATGACCTGTATGTTCATGGAATGGCTACATTTCAAATGTCTGTATGTATGTATATACATATATATATAGTATATATATATAAATATATATATATATATATACATATATATATATATATATTATATATATATTCATATATATATAAATATATATAAACATATATTTACATATATATATATATATATTATATATATACATATACGTGTGTGTGTATATATATATATATATATATATACATATGTGTGTGTGTGTGTGGGTATACATACATATATATGTGTGTGTGTATATCTACATATATATTTGTGTATATATATATACATGTGTGTATATACATATAGATATATATATATATATATATACATACACACACACACACACACACATATATATATATATATAGATATATATATATATATATTAGACATCAAAAACAACTTCCATAGTTACCGAACACTCAGGAGATCAAAAGTAGAAAATGTTTATTTTAACACAACGCGTTTCGGCTGACAAGCAGCCTTGCTCACGTGCCGTTGCACCACCCCTCTAGGGCCGTCTGGAGCCCGTCTATGAGCACGCTTTGATGAAGAAAAGTATATATATATATATATATAAATCACAAGAAGTATTCACTGCACTCCACGAGGTATCAATAGTGCATATTTATTCCAGATAACAACCACCTTGGTGGTTGTTATCTGGAATAAATATGCACTATTGATACCTCGTGGAGTCCAGTGAATACTTCTTGTGATTTATCATTTTCTAGACTGGTCCTCTCCGTCACTGGCACCGGCAGTGGAGTGCGCCGCCCAGAAACCTTTGTTTGAGGATATATACATATATATATATATATAGATATATATATATATATATACATATATATATATATATCTATATATATATATACATTAGCTGTAATTTTGTGAGCTGCAAGTCCTGTGGGGTGTTGGGGAATTTGATGTGCTCATTCATTTTGGTTAACATTGCATTCAGGAATGCATCGAAGAAGTGTGAGAGGGCACTTTGGGACACATCTCGAGCTGCTGCTATCACCCCTGATAGCTTCCTGAGGCTAAGAGGTGCAGGGAACATAACACTTACACATGAGTAGGTAATCCAGTGGTTCTGTGTGTGTTGCTGCAATTATGGTTGCAAATCTGCTATTAGGTCTAATATTATGGCACAATTTAACCTATACTTGTTAAACCTCCTCCTCTGTTTGGTCTAGCAATGTTATGTGCACTCTGAAAATGCGCTCCTGTGTCCTCCCCCCTCTCCTCAAACCTGCCAGGATCCTCATCCTTGTCACAATGAAGTAGAGTGCAGCCATTGTTGATAAGGGCTGATGCACTCTGGGCCTCTTTATGTAAGATGCAACCGATTACCACCTGATTTGAGTTGGTGGTAAATTGCACATGCACAATCCCTGTTTTGCGACCATTCGCAAAAGAGATTTTGCATTAGTATTAGAATTAGCATTGTTGCTATTGGCAACATTATAAGTATTGGTATCAGTATTAGAATTATGATAATTGCTATTGGCAAGGTATCTTCATGGACCAACACTTTTGGATGGGGTGCAATATTTAGGATATTTCAAAGGTATTGATTTAATTTTCATTTCAGAACCACTGCAGATAATTTGTGGCAAAGATGTATAACTTGTTGACAGTTAAATATCAGCAACATACAGAATATTGAACAATGAGTCACATTGGCAAGGTAGAGGGACCTGACACAAGACTATAGGTGGACTTTATACAAATGCCACACTGTAATATTTTGAGATACATTCTTGAGATTGTCTGCCAGTTTAGCAAGTGGATTAAGGCCTACCTAACCAGGAGTTGTGATGCCCTTAATGTAGCTGAGATTTAGTTGAGGTAATTGATTGCTAGGTTCGGTGTACCATATTCCTTAGAGTCAGATAAATAAACACATTTTAAAAATTAGGTTCTAAGAATTCTTTCTATGGCACTGACGGTAGAACTAAAATTCCATTGTGGATATTACCCAGAAGGATCAGGAGTTGTGGATAGTCAAATGGTACTCTGGAAGAAAAAGTAGCAAAAATGTGTTTATTGACATCATTAAAATGGATAGATGTCCTTCCCATAGTGTTGCTAAGCATGAAGAATGTAAGACTGCAGCCTTGTCTCCTCATGATGTGTTGATTGGTACAGCCAAGGGAATTCCTATCACTTCTTCAACTGTACTTGTAAACTTTGCTGATGATCTAGTTCAGGGTTCTTTGGACAAAATATTGAGGGGCATATTTAAAAGCGGGTTGCGCCATTCTTGCACCTCACAAAGTAGTACATGCATGGCTCAAACCACTAAGTTAAATTTTGGAGGCATGCAAAGCTACTTTTCATAGCTTTGAATGGCTTCAAAAATATGGTGTAAGCTGTGCCTTACCCTGAGCAAGTGAGGTGTTCCATGGGCATTGCGTGGGTGTTCCCACACAAATCCCATGGTTTTCATTGCATATCAATGTTTACAAACCTGGTAAACCTGGAAATGTGCCAAAAAGTTACACCTCCCCGAAAGAGATGTTATGTCAAAAGGGTGCCAGCGCAGGGGTAAAGGACAGGATTGCACCGTATAGGATAAATATGGTACATTTTTTCCCTTTCCCTGTGACGGAGGACAGCACAGCAAGGTAGCTTGCTCCACTGCCCTGCACCACAAATACATAAATATGAGCCTGAGTTTTTTGTATTCTGGTACCAGAATATCATTGCAACAATATTGTGACACAAGAAATTTGGACATCAGGAATATTGAAGGTAAGAATATGCTATATTTTACAGAGTCAATAAATTATTATAGATAGATCTAATTTTTTAAAACATATTTTATAAATAACATGTTTATTTTTTGTTTTATAAGTTTTTATTATTTGTATTTACAAATATTTTCATTAGCTTTTAATAAATACAATTAATTTTAAAAGAGTTAAGTTATAGTCAACTGTTGTGACAGTATTAAACAAATACTTGTTATTTTTTAAAACAAATAAAACATTTTTATAAATAATACATGTTGCTGTTTGTTGAAATATTAAATAATTTTTTGACTTGGGACCCCATTTCGAGTTTGCTGGTCCCGTGACCGCCAATTCCCACCATATTACGAGTATGGTGGACGTAGAAACAGAAGACCGCAAGTGGTCCACCGGCAACCCCAGCCGGCACAGACTGCCATTGTCACCGGAAGCTTAAACAGGCCGACGGAGCCTGTGTTTCTGCCAGACTTATTACGAGGTTGCACACCGCCAATTTGATCGTGGCAGTTCAATCACCAGGGAGAAGCTGGCAGAAATGGACAGTATAAAGGAAGACACTCACTTCCAGACAGCTTTCAACGTCCGGAGACGCCATGCAGCCCTACGCAAACATCATGCCGCTGCTCATTCTCACCAAAAGACAACAAAACCAGCACCAATATGGACCACAGCAACCATTTAAGTACACACATCTACCTATATATTTTACCTTAAAAACAGCTTATATTGCCTGCAATCACATCGAAGGAGGGGACGCCACGGGCAGCAGTACACATCTCAAAACCCACACACTCACTGACATGCAGCAACAAGGACACCTACACAGTTGTAATACACTCACACTTTGGCCAGCACAATCACACTGCACTGCAACAATACACAAATACACATGACCACACAGCTCAGGCACAGGGACACAGATGGCTACACACCATAGTCACACACAACAACACCAACACACCTACAACACATATACAAATGCAAATCACACACTCACATTCAGCAGCCAGGTACTGTCCACACATACAACACACATTTCTATCAATGTTGCATGGAATACATACAACACACCATGAAACAACCATGCAATGGACACACACATTACACACATCATTCCACAATAGAAGCCCAATTGCATACATAATAGATAGAGAGACAAATATATAAATAGACAAAGTACACCATACTAAGAGTACCTGCACCATTGGGATGTGACCATCAGGCGCATACATGGATGGAGGTTGTAGTGGGACACATGTCAGGTTGAACAGTCCCCTCAAACAACAAGCGCATTGGAGATGGCCTACATGGATCTCAGGGAAAAGCAATACCAAAACCAATTGTCATGCACAGCTACACAATGGGGAAGGGCAAGTCAACAAAGCACATACAACTCCAATACCATGGGACATACCTCTGCACAAACTAGTTGCAAGGGATACACACCTAAATGGACACATGCCCACCCGAATGTTAAGCAACCTAGCACAACTTAACACACTCAAGGTGTGCAATAGCAAAACTCAAGAATACACACATCACATGTATACAATAGCAATATCAGGTGGACAAGTCCAACACCATACATGCCCACATTGGACACCACAAAAAAATACTTACCATACCAAACAGTGCACAGTGCCGTGAAACCAACATTGCATATACACACAGAGACCTAACACACAACATATATTCTTCCCGTGGGGGACAACAGCACTGCACACAAACTCACACAATGCAAACAACACCACAAAGAGCAGCAAGCATGCACAAACACACACAATTGGAGGCACATAACCACCGTCACTCAGGAACAACATCAACCTAGAAAAGGAATTGCAGGACAAAGGTGCACCCAACAAAATTAACTCTTTGGCTTTATTGTCAACAACAATTATTGCACAAACAATGTTCAAATGCCTTTGGACAGTCCAATCAATGTCCAAATCATGGCTCCGTGTTGTGCCCCTACTTGATACCTGACTACCATGTAACCTCCACAGTAAGGGGCATCAAGGGGGCAGGCACTTCAGGGATTATCCTGGGGTGGGAGAATCATATTTAGGAGGGGGTTGGGTTTGGGCTTGAGAGAGGGGGCTCCTTTTTGGGAGGGGTGGGCTTCTTCTTGGGGGGAGGGGTATGAGGTTTTGTAAGGGGGTCAGGGGAGGCCTTGAAGGTGGAAGAGATGGCCTTGGGGTTGGATGAGGACCTTTTTTTGGGTGTGGTAAAGGGGAGAGAACATGAGTAAGGTCTAGTTTACAAAGTTTTTGGGACACATGGGGATGGTCATCAGAAGAGGGTCAGGATTTGGGGGTTGAGGGAGTGGTTGTCTGATGTATAGTTGTGTATGTCTAGGGTGTGTGCTTTTGAGAGGTATTCTTGTGTGTGGTGGGTATCTTTTGAGGGGAGGTGATTCCGTTTATGTGTCTTGGGCTTGGGGATGGAAGTGCTGGGAGGTGCCGTTGTGGGTGGATGCCTGTTGGGGTGGTGACTACAGGTATGGTGGATGTGCTGGATATAGGTGTGTCAGTAGTTGTAGTGTTTGCAGGTGTCGTGATTGGGGTGGATATGTGAGATACACCAAAGATCTCAGAACTGTAAGCAACTTCTTTATTGCTTTATGGTGTGGTGCCTCTTTTCTCATTTGGGGATCACTTTTTTCAACTATAACTCTTTGTTTATTTTCCTAAAGTATTTTTATAAAAATGATTCACCATTATATGCTGGTGCAGCTTCCAGCACATTAAAAACACATTTTTCACATATGTGTTGGTACTGGATTCAGTGGAGTTTTTTTAAAGATTCTAGACAGATGATTTTTGTCTTTATTTAAGAATTTTTTGCATGAGTTAACCAGTAGCAAGACTTTCTGCTATAATATTTAAATTGATTGAAAATGAGTTTCACGTGGATATGTGTTTTCTGATAATTTCTGATAATTTCACGATCTTCCAGGCCCAGTGTCTCAGGTCCTCCCATCTCTTTCTGCAGTGGGCGCTCCACCGGTTGTGGACCCCAGGGACCGCACCTTCTTGGCAATGGCTTTCTAAATCCCTTTCTTTTGATGGGGGTTGACCGCCATGGATAAATAAACACAAAACAGGAAATTATGCCCCCAGATACCATACAAAAGGGAAGAGAAACATACATGTCTGTACACATTGCAACAAACAATCTGTTTAGCCCAAAATGCCCAAGTGGAGCACACACCTGTCACTGAGTACATGGACAAAACTACAAACATTTTCCAATCTGCAGACCAAACCACCACCCTGATCAGGCCCTCCATTAACTAGCTTGATCACCTGAAATCTTGTGAGTATGCCCTGGCATTCTGACAGAGATTTCAAGAGTATGGGACACAACACAACTCTGGGGCTTCCTAAGCCACAGCGACTGCAGCTCCATGGCCTTTGGCACAAATGGGCACAATCTAGCCTGTAAGGAGGAAATATATGTTGAAATACAGGGGAAAAAGTGGACATGAGTCACTTATCTACTCCACCATAGAGTGGGTCATACAGGGGTAGGACCTCCTCCACCAGCTCCTCCAGGGAGAAAGCAGGGGCCCTATCACCTGTTGGACGTGTCATGATTGCTCCCAGAGAGGGTACACAGCAGCTCAGGTCACGGAGGTCATGCTGGCAGTAATGTCAGGAGTCAAGTGAGGGATTATTTAGAACATGGTGGTCACATCTGCCACATAAATGCCCCTCAACACCGGTAGACAAAGCCATTGGCCCCAGACCGACACTGGCAACAACGTTAGCCTATGGCTGTGTGTGCATACATTATGTATGTTGCTAGAAAAACATGGATGATGGCTATATCCATTTCTTGTCCTCCGTAGGTACCCAAGGAGGGGAAGGATCAAACATCCTCCTGTCTACCGCCCATTGCCAGACCATTAGGCCATGGAAGACAGACACATCAGCCAGATGTACCATCTGAATAGGCAAACAATTGTGGATCTCTGTTGTCAGTTGGAGCCAGGTCTACTGCCTGCCATTTCTCATCCAAATAGCAAACTACCCATTGTACAAGTTAGGCCAGTGTTGCACTTCCTGGCCACAAGGGTGCTTCCAAAATACAGTGAGCCTATCGGCTCGGATGTCCCAGCCTGTCTTCAGTCTGGTACTGAAGGATGTACTCTCAACAGTGTTGAAACACCTGGACAGCTATATCTGGTTTCCTCAACGTGAGAATTTGGCACATTTGAAGACTGACTTCTATGGGTTGGCACACATCCCACATGTGGTAGGAACCATTGATGGTACACATGCTGCCTTGGTTCCACTGCATGCCAATGAACAAGTCTATTGTAACAGGAAGAAATTCCATTCCATCAATGTCCAAGTTGTTTGTTTGCTGGACCTCTACATTTCACAGGTCTGTGCCCATTATCTGAGTTCAGACCATGATGCCTTCATCATACAGAACAGCGCAATTTCACAGCTGATATCACAACTGTACATAGAGAGGGCCTGGCTGGTTGGTAACTTACACGTCATGTGTGTTTGTATCAAAAGTGTGCTGTAGAAGAAACAATGAAAGGGACTAATTGTTGCACATATGTCAAATTCCATTAAAGAGGATGCCCATAGAAGGACACGATGTGTCATGGACTGGGCTTTTGGGCTCCTGAAAGCCAGATTTAGGAGCATAGACAAGATTGGTGGAGCCCTCCTTTACTCACCCAAAAACGTATGTATGATCATTGTGGCCTGCTGCATGCTCCACAACATTGCCCTGAAGAGGAAAATCCCATGTATACCAGATGAGGTAGAAGTGCCACCAGGCAGGAATACTGAAATGCCAACTGAGGATGATGGTGAAGAGGAGGAAGGTGAAGACTTGCGGGCAGATCTCATCAAACAATACTTTACTTGAGTGTATGTGTGTGGTAATATGTGATTCTGGGAATTGTATGGCAAACTGTAGTTGACAGGATGTGTTGAGCAGGGCATGTCTTTCACAAAGACAGGGGATTTCATGACAAGCACAGCAAAGGTGTGATTGCAAATTCTGACTGAAAATAAGATAAGACCATCATCATATTGTTTGTTTGTGTCAGTGTCATGGAAATGTGAATGGATCTACTGAAGTCTAATACGAGGGTATATTCATATGTATGTATTTTTCCTGCCTAAACTGCTTGCATTGGGTTTCATTCAAGTCTCTTCACTATGCCACCCTCATGTGGGCATTTCAAGGTTGTGACATTGGCATGTAGCTGTGGCTGTCCTGACATGTGGAGTTAACATGAATTGATCCAGGTAATGTTGGTCACAGATTTGGGTGTATAGGTCCTTTGCCAAAAGCAGCTAGGACAGTGGGCAGGTGGAATTCTGAAGCGAACCATACACTTGCTTGATGTGGAGTGTTGCTCCAATTGTCTCATGTGTGTGATCATGTGGACTTGATACATGTATTCATCCAGTGCAATCCATGCATTCTTCCTTCACATTATTTTGACAATGTTCGTGTATGTAGCTGTTGACATGTTTCAGGTTTGTATCATACCACCAGATGCTTGTTCATTGTAATAGGATGGACCTATTATTAAGGACGGTTAAACTGCTCTATGTCTGTGTCATGGCGTATGTCAATTTGGTAGACCTGGCTTTGGTATGTGAAAGGCTCAAGCTGGTGGCAACATCCAGTAATCTGTTAGCATATTCCATGGGACAAGGTCTGACATAGCCCTTTCTTCTGTGGTATGGGGGACGGTACCTAGATAGATCTAGCCTGACTAAGTATTGTTCTGCCACTCTTGGCTATGACAGTCCAGTCATTTTGGCAGCCTATGTGCTGTACAGTGCAATACAATGTTTGGTGTGGGTAGTCACTTGTGTCATTGTGTTAGTAGTAATCCTCTGCATGCCACAACCAATACGTATCCCTCCTTCCATTACCATCTTATTTATTCATCATTGGCATCACATGGATTTTGTAGGAGGCTGGCCTGGTTTGTAGTGTGGACCTAAGGTACTTACACCTTATACCAGGTCCAGTTATCCCTTATTAGTGAAATGTAGGCAGTGTCTAGCAGCTTAGGCTGTCTACACAATAAAAGACAATACTCAGTGTTACCAAAAATAAAGGTACTTTATTTTGGTGACACAAGGCCAAAAATATCTTAGAGGCAATACTTCTTCTGGAGGTAAGTATTATACACAATAGATACACTAGTAGCTAAAAGCAGGTAAGTAAACAGTCATAGAATAATGCAATAGATTGCAATGGGCCTGGGGGCAACACAAACCATATACTAAAATGGTGGAATGCGAAAGTCGGATTCCCCCCAAGGCAAGTGTAGTGTGTAGAGGGGTGCTGGGATTGTAGAAAAACACAAAAGGTAAGCAAAGTACCCCACCCCAGAGCCCAGCAAAACAGGAGTAAAGTACAGCAAGTTTCCTCAGAACACACTACAAGTTGTGGTGAAGGATTATGCAACAACCAACCAAGACTGAAAGCTACGAACGATGGATTTCTGGACCTGAAGACCTTGTGGAGAGAGGAGACCAAGTCCAGAAGTCGATGAGGAGTCCAGCAAGAACAGGACTCCCTGCCCTCCTGGAAGAAGGTGCAAAAGTGGATTCTCTGATTAGAAGAAATGTACAGAAATGCACCAAAGAAGATAGCTGCAGGTTCCTGCTTGGTGCAAGAGATGTCCCACGTCAAGTCATTGAATACAGGCTGTTTGCGTCACTGGATTCCACCAACAAGCCTTGGTTCATGCAAGAACGTGTTTTGCATCAAAAGAGGAGCTGCCCGGACCCAGGAGGGACCTGGAGGTCTCAACTCAGACTAATGAGACAGAGGGGTCTTTCAGTACTTCAGAGAGCCCTCAGAAGACCAGGCAGCACCCACAGGAGTCCCAGGACATGGGGACAAAGGTGTTGCAAAGTGCAGTCATTGCAGCACTACACAGAAGAATCCCACACCGCCGGGGAACAACTCAGAGAGCTGTGTGTCGCAGGATAGAGTGCTAAGGACCTGGGCTACGTTGTGCATGAAGAACTTTTGGAAGAAGTGCACAGAAGCCCAAGGAGCTGCAGAGGACACAATGCACAGAGGTACTGTCTGGCTCAAGGAGACAAGCTCTTACCTCCACCAAGTTTGGACAGATGGACCTTTGGACAGTCAGGATTACTATATTCTACCACCTGTGTTCCAGAGATAACACTCGTCGACAGGAGAGGAGTCCCAGAGTACCGGTCTTCATCACAAAGAGGTGCCTGCTGAAGCAGGGCAGTGACTCCATCACTCCACGGGAGACTCCTTCGGCTCTTCTGGTGCAGGATGAAGATAGGCAGTCCTCAGAGCATGCACAACCTGGAAACTTGCAGTTGCTGACTGGAGCTGAAGTTGCAGGTCACAGTAGCCTCACTGGATACTTTGTTGCAGTTACAGCTGTTCCTGGAGCAGTCTGCAGTTGATCTGATGGTCAGAAGCTGAAGCAGAGAATGCAGAGGAGTGCTGGTGGGGTCTTGCAAACCGCATCTGAGGGAACACCCAGAGAAAAGGCCCTAAATAGCCCTGAGAGGGGGATTGGCTACCTACCCAGGAATGCACCTATCAGGAGGGGTCTCTGACGTCACCTGCTGGCACTGGCCACTTAGATCCTCCCAAAAGGTCCCCACACCGTGGAATCCAAGATGGCTAATGCCAGGGACACTCTGGAGGAGCACTGGGCACCACCCCTGGGGTGGTGATGCACAGGGGAGTGGTCACTCCCCTTTCCTTTGTCCAATTTCACACCAGAGAAGGGACTGGGGGTCCCTGAATGGATGTAGACTGGATTAGGCAAGGAGGGCACCGTTTGTGCCCTTTAAAGCAGTTTCAGAGGCTCTGGGAGGATACCCCTCCCATGCCTGTAACACCTATTTCCAATGGGAGAGGGTGTGACACCCATCTCCTGAAGGAAATGCATTGTTCTGCCTTCCTGGGATTGAGCTGCTCAATCCCCAGGAAGGCAGAAACCTGTCTGTGAGGTAGCAGCAACTGGGGCTGCAGTGGAAACCTCAGAGAGCTGGTTTGTCAGTTCTGGGGGTCCATGATGGAGCCCCAAGGTGCATGGAATTGGCCCCTAAATACCGGATTTGGATTGGGGTTCAATTTCACAATCGTAGACACCTCATATGGCCATATTTGGAGCTACCATTGTGAAGCTATATATATGTGTTGACATATATGTAGTACACGCTTATAATGGTGTCCCGGCACTCACGAAGTCCGCAGAATTGGCCCTGGACAATATGGGGGCATCTTTGCTAGTGCAAGGGTGCCATCACACACAGTACCTTTGCACCTAGCCTTCAGTAACTGAAGGTTAGACATATAGGTGAGTGACTTATAAGTTCCCTGGTGCAGTGAAAACGGCTCTGAAATAGTGTGTGCACTATTTCACTCTTGCTGCAGTGGCAGTCCTGAAGGAGTGTTTGTATGAGCTCCTTATGGGTGGCAAAAGAAATGATTCAGCCCATAAGGATCTCCTGGAACCCTAATGCCCTGGGTACCTAGGCACCATAGACTAGGTACTTATAAGGGGGGACCAGTGTGCCAATTAGAATTGGTATATTAAGTCACTAAACTATAGTGACAAATTTGGTACACAGAGAGAGCATAAGCACTGGAGTTCTGGTTAGCAGACTGCCAGTGACGCAGTCAAGCATACTGACAACACATATAGGCCTCAAACTATGAGCACTGGGGTCCTGACTAGTAGGATACTAGTGAGACAGTAAAAACACACTGACAAACAGGTAGAAATTGGGAGTAACATGCCAAGAAAGATGGTACTTCCCTACAGATTTAACATTCAAATTCTCACAATGCTGACAAATTACTAGTAGGCTTTGTTTTAGTGTTACGTGTGTTCATTTACATGTGCACACAAAGTAAATGTAGACCTCTAAAACAGAAATTGACAGTGAAGGAATCAGCCATGGTGGAAGTAATTATTATAGTAAAAGTCCAAAGTCCAGTGTCCTACTAGCATGGAAAATGGAAAGTGTTTGGTGAACATTCAACAGAGTGAATCAGTGGCACACAAAGGAGTTTCATTAGGAAGGGCTCACTTACTGGCAGTGGTTAGAGTCTTGCCATTGACACCTCCTGAATGCTTGAGTGGATGTTCCCGTTTGCGGGGCAGTTCCTCAGCTACAGAGGCACGGGTGTCTGAGGCAGGGCCTTCCCCTGGCAGGGCCTCCCTTCCAGTGGCTGCCAGAGATGTAGGAAGGGCTGGAATAGACTAGCCAATGGAAGGGGACTGGTGATGTTTGACAATCCCTGCTCAGGATGGTGTTGATGTCTCTCAGCACCCCTGTCAGGGAGGCCATATTGGTATTGCGGGCCTCCCATTGCTCACAAATTTTCTGATGGAAGTCCCTCTGTAGGTCCTTGATCTCCCTGAGTTCAGCAAGTACGTGTCCCATCACCCCTTGGGATTGTTGGTATGCTTCCAAGACTTGGGTGATGGTGTCTTGGCCAGAACCATCCCCAGCAGCCACATGCCGCTGGCCCACACCAACCCTCCCTCATACCCTACCACCACGTCCCTGCACCCTTGGCTCAGCTTGCCCCCTACTACTGGTTTCAGGACCATCATTGTTGGAGGTGTCTTGCTGTGGCTCAGGATCCTGGACTGGACGGTACAATATTGTTTTCACTGTCCTTGGGACACAGGATTAGGGGCCATTGGTGTCCTGAGATGTTGACACAGCTTCCAGTGCCTGTCCTACACACAGACTATACAGATGCCATCTTCCCAGGTGAGTACAGTTTAATGGTTGAGTAGAGGGGAAAGGTTCTAAGTGGCAGAGGACAGTGTTGTGGCTGAGTAGAGAAAGAGTAGCAGGGCCTCCTGGCCTTGACATTGCTGTCAGTGCCTTTTGAAAAATGGGTTATTGGTAAGGGCAGGTAAGTACCTACACTTAGCAATAGGCCACTAACCTCCACTTAGGTCCAGTTAGGTCTCAATAAATTAAACCCAGCTCAACCCTTAGTAGCTTGGGAACGAGCGACAAGGCTTAACTTAGGAGACAAGTGTGTAAAGCATTTAAAAATCACAAAACTGTAAATAAGTACAACACAAAACACAATAAAAATCGAACACCAATTTATAAAAATAGATTAGGTTTTTATCTTTAAAATGACACCAAAATGATTAAATTCAGATCAGGGGAACCGGAGATATGCATTTTTTAAATATTAATGTTTTCCAGCGCATAGAAGCAACTAGCACTCAAAGGGCTAAAAAAGGTCACACTGGAAAGGGTCCAGAGTTCAGGCCACCCATGAGGTAACACTGTCACACTTACCTTAAGAAGTATTTCTTGATTCAAGAAAGTGGTCCACAGCACCAGCCACAGGTTCAGAGGTTTGCCTCTTGGGGTCTGGGACTACAACTCCCCCAGTGCACCTCTTCAACTTATGGAGTTGCCCCAAATGTCTCTAAACTTCTGGATCTTTTTCCAGAGGTCCTTTTTGGGTCCTTGAAGTGTCCACAACTTGGTTCCAGAAGCTCTGAGTTGCTCCTTGGGAGTTGGCACTACAATTCCCAGAATGCACCTGGTCAGAATCCTCAAAAGGCCACTGGATGCTGGTCAGCTGTGCTCTGCTTGCAGGTCTTGATGCAGGGGACTCTGGGCAGCTCCTTTGTACCTGTAGAAAACAAGAGTCCATTCTTTAAGCAGTAGAAGACAGGCAAAGTCCTTTTAGTGATGAAACCCAAGTGTGCAGCTGGTGCAGTCCTTGAGAGTGCAGTGCCCAGGTGCAGGTCAGGGGTCTAGCAGGGCAGTCCTTCTTCTCCTGTAGTTCTTTGCAGAGATATGGATGGGAACTGAGGCGTGGGTGCAGCTCTGCAATAATCATCCTTGCTCCTGGGTAAAAAACAGGGGGTCCGGGTTCTCGAATCAGATGCAGGGTCCTTTCCCCTGTGATGACCACTTCCTGGCAAGTATGGCAAAAAACAATCCCAGGGAGCAACATTCTTCAAAAATCCATCATGGCTCACACTGATGTTTGGAGCTTACATCTGGCTGAGCCCACCCACTGGTGTGGCTAAAAAATCTTACACACACCCTTCTTCTGCCCTCTCCTAATCTCATCAATAAAGTTAAATATTTTAGAACGTCATCGTCCGTTCTCCACTACTAATCAGACTTGCTTGGCGTCAACTTTTAATTAATGGATTTCCAACTCCCTGGACAATGTACTTCTGGCTAAGACCGTTCATAACATTGCATGTACCAAGAAGTCCTTTTGGTTTTCTCCCAAGATACAGCAACATAAAAAGATATGTAAACAGTTAGAAAGGAAATGGAGAAAAACCTATGACGATGACTCTAAACGTGAATATAGGGCAGCAATTAGAGACTATAATGCTGAAAATAAAAACGCACAAGGACTGTTCTATGCTGCCAGAATAGAACAATCCTCCAATTCTCCTAAAGAAATCTTAACAATTTTTTAAGAATTAACTCAAGACCAATCTCCTTGCAGCCCAATTCAAGCATCTTTGGAGCACAGTAACAATTTGGCAGCTTTCTTTCATGAAAAAGTTCTTGATATTCAACAAGGCTTCTCCTACCTCTCCACACAAGAAGCCACTACGGCATTTCAAGACCCTATGAATGTCACTTTCATTATGTTTCAGCCTCTGACTGAGAATCTAGTTCTCGATCTCCTATGTACTATAAAATCAGGCTCTCCCCTTGATCCGGCCCCACATCTATATTAATCCTTGGTGCGGACGTTGTTGTGCCTGTTCTAACTAGGATTCTCAATAATTCTCTCACCTCTGGTCAGCTTCCACAAAACTGGAAGCATGCTGTCATCAAACCTTTATTGAAAAAGCCTAGGCTTGAGCCTAGGTCATTGAGCAATTATACACCAATTGCCCTTCTGCCGATAAAATCTAAAATTCTCAAAAAACATGTTAACACAAATTTCAGGCTTTCTCGAGGATTACAATCTTCTACATCACACTCAGATGGGTTTCAGACCTTTGCATAGCACGGAATCTACCCTGTTGACAGTTACAGAGGACACCCGTCAACGCTTGGATTCAGGTGGCTATGCAGCAATTATCCTTTTGGATCGGAGTGCTGCATGCGATACTGTAGATCATAATATCGGCCATTATTGAGCCACATGGACTATCTCTAGTATCTTATGCGGATGATACTCAGTTGGTCTACTCCTTCTCTGCTAAGAATACCCAAGAACAGGCTACCTTATCTTCCTGTCTCTCAGATATCATCAGATGGATGATAGAGAGCAAGCTTAAGCTCAACAATGGGAAAACAGAAGTTATGATCACCGGGAATCCTTCCTTACTTAGGTCTCTATCCTTAGCAGTGAACTTGCCTAAGGATCTTCCTCCGCCTAAAGATTCCATAAAAAGCTTGGGCTTTTGGCTAGACCCGCACCTTACAATGGAATGCCATTCTAAGAAACTGGCAGCTACCTGTTTCAGTTTTCCAAGAACCCTTAGGAAAATCTTTAAATTACTTCCATTTTCAGCCAAAAGACTTCTTACTCAGGCTCTGATACTTTCACGTCTCGATTATGGGAACGTACTGCTTCTGAGCTCTCCTTCGCATGTTCTAAAGAGACTTCAGGTGGTCGCCTACTCACAGACACCCCCAGACATTCATCTGCCACTCCAACCTTGGCTTCCCTCCTTTGGCTTCCGATTGAACAACGCATTATTTTTAAAGCTATGTGTTTTAGTCACCGAGCCCTTCGAAACAAGGATTCAGTATTCCTCAGATGGATGATCACTCCCTATTACCGCCTATAGAATACTCAGATCTTCTTCAGATATAACTCCTTTCGTGCTAAGAAAGTTAGATGGGGGTAGATCCTTCGCCTGTAGAGCAGCTAAGATCTGGAACTCCCCCCCTTGTAACTTTGTCATGACATGTCAGAATCTTCTTTTCGTAGAAAATAGAAAACTTTATTGTTCCCTGTTTAGGACTGTTCCTCTTACCTAGTGATCTTCCTCAGCACTGGGAGGCCTTCGGGTAGCCTTGCGCTCTACAAATCCTTGAAACTAAACTAAACTAAGAGGGCACCTAATTGCCTGGGATTGCAGGATGTGAGGGAAGTGCTGGGCTACTCCAAATGTCCTTCCCTGCCTTTAAAGACCAGTTTGGCAGCCCTCCCCCTTCCTGCTTCCCTATCTGCTGATGGAAGTTCTCCTCCCCAGGCACATCCCTTTGTGTTCAGCACAGGCTACCTCACTGCCAGAGGCTGGCCAATCAGAGCAGAGCACTACAGGGCTGAAGTTGGCAACGTGTTATGTAGAGTTCAAAACTCTTTACCTGAACAAGTTATATTAAATCCAACAATTGTAAGATTATAACAATTAATTTGATACCAAACTTGAGGTATCTGACACTTAAGGGGACTTTATAAATTAAAATAAAGTCTCCTCATTCTAGCCTATGGAGGCCATTCACTACAATGAGGGAAAAATGAATGTGGTTGTTTTACATAACCAGGGCTTATAAAACTATTTTTAAAAGGTCCCTGCTTATTGTTACATGGCACCCAACCCTAGGGGCACATAGGGCACACCTTAGGTGTGACTTATATGTAATAATAAGATAGTTTAAGACTTTGGAAGTACTTTTAATTCCAAAGTCAAAATTGTATATATCTTTAAAAGCAGCCAGGAAGGCAGGCCTGCCTTCAAAATTACACTAGGTACCTCGGCAGTGCACCTATGGGTGCAATACCTATGCTGGAGTCCCTAAACCTACATGCCGTACCTTATACTAGGGACTTATAGGTAGGATGACATGGCCAATTATAATTAGCCTAATTTGCCTACTTATTTTCTACAGAGCACAGGCCCTGGAACTGGTTAGCAGTACTTAGGGCACCATCAGAGTCAGGAAAACACCAGCAAAAAGTGAACAATGGGGGCGAAAAGTTAGGGGGCCTCTGCAATCATTCCTGTTTTCTCACACAAGCCCCCCAGCCCACACGCCCAGGAGACTCAGCCCAACTCTGGGAGAGTCTTCCTGGCTTGTCAGGCAAGAAAGACAGTGAAGAAAATTGGCTATCCCTTTGCAGGGCCTGCTCTGCCTTACATCCTCCTGTCAGGGTCACTCGCCGTAGGTAGTGAGTCCATCTCAACAGTGAAAGGATCCACTTCAAACTGAAACTTCCCTCTAGGGAGGATTTCCTCCTCTCTCTCTGCCAACTTGGGTAGTGAGGTGCCCATCTCCCCTATCCCTAACTTTGCTAGGGCAACACCCAGCTTACCCAAAGAGGTCACCCAACACTTGAGCAACCCCGCCATGACCAACAGGGTCAGGGGGCCTACTTTGCTTTGGGCCCTTCGATCTGCCTCCCAGACCAAGTGCAGTGCTGTTATGATGGCCAGCACCGATCAGAGGCTACTGACAGCTGTCAGCACCCAGAACCACACTCTAAGCTCTCCACTGACAGGTGGCTGTACTACTTTAGGGGCAACTGTGGGGTCCTGGCACCTCTCTTTCTGTCTAGAGTGGGGGAATACCACCTCCTGTGGCAGACACCCTCCTCTACCTTCTCTTCTGTCAGTGCAGGGGCAACACCCTGCATTTGGACAGCTGCCTGACTACTCGGGTCAGATGAGGCCTCACCAGTGCCAACTCTGGGATTCCCCCCTACAAGGGGTAGAAAGCCTTTGGCTCCCTGGAACTCTCTTTAAGAGTGGCCTACCCTTCCTTTTCTTCTTTCCTTTTCTTGGGAACCCCTGTCTCCTAACTGTAGGGACTAGGTCCCCAGGACTTTGGGTTGAGGCGGTACCCTGGGCGACCACCCCATATGGGACCAGACTCACCTCTGGGAGGTCATTGCCCAAGATACAATCCAGGTGGAGGGCAGCACTGACTACCACCCTAAACCAGTCAAGGATGCCCTGCCTCGCTAGGGGCACTATGGCTACAGGTTTGGAGGTGACCTCACCTGTGGCTATCCTGACTATTCTTGTCTCTCCTGGGACATACATGTCTGGGGTCACCAACCGGTCACTCACTATGGTGTGACTGGCACAGGTGTCTCTCAGGCCAGTGGTAGGGATCCCATTCACCTGAATGGGGTGAATGTGCCTACTTCCACCCTCAGGGATCACCAGCCTTCCATTTGGGCCTGTCTCCCAGCCCAATGCTATGAGGATGTCATCATCTGAGGAGTCCTCCTCCATGGATACACTGGACAGCCCAGTGCTAACCACCTTCCTTGGACATGCTACATCTCCTCTGAAGTGACCTGTCTGCTGACAGTCAAAGCAAGCCTTGCTGTCTAGGAGCTTTTTCAACCCCGGGTCACCCTGCCTCTGCTTGTCAGATTGGGAGTGGAATTTACTCCCCTCCTTCTTAGGGTTCTGGGGTACAGAGGGAGTCTCTGTGGTGGGCGCACTACCTCCCTCCTTAGGTTTTTGGGGACCTGACCCCCCCTTCTTGGAGTCTCCCCCTTGGGACTTGACAACCATCCTGGTTCTCAACCACATATCAGCTGCCTCCCCAAGACATCCAAGGTCGCTCCACCTCTTTCTGATGTTGTCCCTTGTGCGCGGGTTGGGGCCTACAGAATTCACTCTGTCGACTATCCTTTGCCACATTTCCATTTCCGTTTCGATAGTAGTGTGCTGGACTTGGAGTCCAAATAGATTTGGCTATACCCTAATGTTTTCATCCACCATGATTTCTAACTCATCCTTGGTGAAACAAATATTTTTCTAGCGTGACATGGTAGTGAAATGAAATAATCAATGATAAAAATAGGTGCTGGGAATTAAGATAGTGACAGGTAGTAAATGAAGTGGAGAGGTCAAATGAGTGTGATTTGGGTGTGTTGAAGGAGTGGGATATTTGCTCAGTGAGAGATGGAGGGGTGCCACTTACATTGGAAATGTAATTTATTTGGACACTCTGAATGGTGTATTTTGCGTGAGATTTGCAAAGGATTGTGGTGTGTGAATTGGTATGTTTTATAGTGTGGTTTGTAGGTGTGTGGGGGGGTGAATGTGTGTCAGCTGTGTTGTTTTTTAAATCATCCCATGTGGTGTTGTGTATTACTGTAGTGGCGGCGAGCTATTGTGGTTCGGACGGCCACTGCAATTTTAAACTTGTAATAGGTTCAGTGGTAGGTTAACGGGTTGTCGGTGCCTGTGGTCAGACCGCCTCTTTCCCGACCTCCAACGTCCTGGCGGTGCTGTTTTTTTGCTGGTTTTGGCAGTCCTGACTCTGTAACTCACAAAAAGGCAGTCTGTATGACCGCCAACATTGTGGCATTTTGACGGCCACCACTACAGCAGTCTGGTGGTCCGTCCACCAAAGTCGCAATGAGTGTTTATTTGTTTTCTAGTATATGTATGTATATTTTTGTAATTTCAATGACATTTGGTATGGTGTTTGAGTTTTTGACTCTATTTTATATTTATTTAGTTGTGCCTTTAGTTTATTATGAGTTAGTTGCAGATTTTAGTGTACATTATAATGAATGTGTTGTGCAATGTATTGCGTAAAATGTTTTTATTCATTGCAAATAATAAAGGTCTTCTCCAAGATGGATTAGTTTGGGTAGGAATAGTAAATATGACTCCTTTAGAATTCAACACCTTCCCCAAAATGGTTTAGATTGGAGTGTGAATAGTAAAAGTGACCCCCTTGAGTATCCAACATCTGCCTCCAGATGGCTTAGTTTAAATTGAGCCTAGTAAATTCAACTCCTTTAGTGGCCAATAACTTCCCCAAGATGGTTAAGATTGTGATAGTAAGTCTAATCACTTTAGTGTCCCAAAGCTTCCCCCAGTTGGATTACTTTAGTAAATGGGACACCTTTACTAACCTTACCCAAGATGATTTAGTTTGGAGCGGGAACAGTAAATCTCACCCCTTTAGTGTCCACCACCTTCCCATTGATGGTTTCGTTTGGATAGGGATAAAAAATGGTAAACAAAAAAGTGATAGAGAGAATGGTTGAATTAAACTCAGCCACTGGTAATTGCTTGGGGTTGTCCACCAGTCCATTTTGAGCACCATGCAAACTCAGTTTGGACCCAGACACATGTAAATCAGTCTTAACCTTGCTCCAACTGTCAGGTCCTACCTGAACTGGAAAATAAGCAACCCAGGACCAGTTTCGTCCCAGTTAGGGTCATAAACCAGGTACAGCCTGGTTCCAGTGACATAGGCCCTCATTCCAACCCTGGCGGTCTTTGACCGCCAGGGTGGAGGGCAATGGAAGCACCGCCAACAGGCTGGCGGTGCTTCCAGGGCCATTCTGACCGCGGCGGTAAAGCCGCGGTCAGAAAAGGGGAACCGGCGGTTTCCCGCCGGTTTTCCCCTGGCCCAGGGAATCCTCCATGGCGTCGCTGCTTGCAGCGCCGCCATGGGGATTCCGACCCCCTTCCCATCAGCCTGTTTCTGGTGGTATACACCGCCAGAACCAGGATGGCGGGAACGGGTGTTGTGGCATGGGCAGTGGAGGGGCCCCCTAACAGGGCCCCATGAAGATTTTCACTGTCTGCTTTGCAGACAGTGAAAATCGCGACGGGTGCTACTGCACCCGTCGCACCCCTGCAACACCGCCGGCTCCATTTGGAGCCGGCTTCTATGTTGCAGGGGCTTTCCCGCTGGGCCGGCGGGCGGCCTTTTGGCGGTCGCCCGCCGGCCCAGCGGGAAAGCCAGAATGGCATCCGCGGTCTCCTGACCGCGGAGCGGCCATTTGGCGGTGACCGCATGGCGGGCGGCGACCGCCGCCCGCCGCGGTCAGAATGACCGCCATAGTGTCCAAGGGGCCTATATCTGGGCATACCCTTCCCACTTACGGTGACATATAAATATAAACAAAAAAGTAATGGAAGAAACGCTTGAATTAATCTCAACCCAGGGTAATTACTCAGGCCACATACAAGTCTATCATTATTGTACACACCATGCCACCTCAGATTGGACCCAGCCAAAAGGAAATCAGTCTAGACCATGCTCCAATGGGAACTGCTGATACTGAACTACCAGTCCAGATACCACCTGCCATTTTAAAATATACTCCCAGGGTGAGATAAGGCACTGGAGGGGACTCATACGGTAGGACCTCATCCCCCAAAGCTGATATATTATCATGGAGGGGTGCATGGTCCCCATCCACGAGCCTAAAAAGGTCCCAGGGACCTGACAACCTGGGGCCCTATAAAACATTAAGAGAAGGGGGTGTGTGACCCCCTTTTCTAAGCCTAAAAAGACCCAGATGAAGCAATATTAGCTCACACACCATGTTGGGAGCCAGCTGGGGTCACAGGAGTCCTGGGCTTCCCCTGGGCACCAACATATTTCTTGTGGGTGCCCTGGGTGGGCACCCACCTATTATAAGGAGACGCCACAACGGGATGGGCCACAGGACCCTACATAGTTCAGGGAGAGAGAGAGAGCTCAGTCAACTAAGCTTTTTGATAAAATACAGCACCAGGGGATAGGGTCCCCAGGGCCTGAGAAAATCTTGAGAAATGAGGGCCGTGCATCCCCCCTTTTTTGTTGAATTTGGCCTCAGGAATGGGGTAAAAGGGCATGATGAGGCTTGGGGAGGGGAGCATGTGGCACCCTCTCCTTTTCTAATGCAATTTGGTCCCAGGATGATGTCCCCTGGTCCTATTAAGGCTTGGGCAGGGGGGTACATGCCCCTACCCATTAATATATGTCTTAACCATGTGGAATAGGATCCCCGAGCCCAAAGTCCAAACCTAAACCAAGCACACCAGAGGCTGTGCACAGCATGGGGTTGACACCCTGCAGGGGTTGGCCACAGGGCCTGGCCACGTGCCAGGCTCTGTGATTAACCCTGCAGCACAGGGTTGACTATGGCCAGGTTCTGTGGCCAAGCATCCATGCAGGGACTGCCTTTACTTATGGTAAAAATAGCACTTTACGTTTCAAACCCTAGAAATTAATTGAAAAAACAAAGGTTAAAGTAACATTACAGTTAGGCATAATGTTCAGTAAAATGTAACATAATGTTTTAAACTCTACAAGCTGCAGAAATTCAACAGTTATTGTCATAGTAACCGCAGGTAACTCGTGCCCTAAGATAACTATAATTTGCACCTTCTCCATGCACTGCTAATTATGCCACCCTAACTGGGGCGAAACTGGTCCTGCCACATCACTCATGACATCTTCTGTGACATCACTGATTATATCACTGCAACTTTTGCAATTAAATTATTACTGAGAAAACTATGTATGGCGGGGAATGAATTATAGATACCTTAAGGCCCCAGTTACAGTCACTTGAGATAACTATAGCTATAACTGGTGGATTTCAATGGTTTTTAGAGTATAAAACATTATGTTGTTTCTGAACATCTCACCTGACTATAGTGTTACTTTAAACTTTGCTTTTTCAGTAAATATAAACATATATCTATCTATGACAAACACCAGTTGGGTCGAAGTGTGTCAGTGTGATTGTCTTGGGCAATACAGACTTTAAAAACTGAGTTCCTGGAGTGTAGCATATGTTTGATCTTTATCTATGTCTATATGTCTATATGTATGTATGTTTGTACTGTATGTACGTGTGTGTGTGTGTATACACATATTTAACACACACACATATATGTATGTATATATATATATATATATATATATATATATATATATATATATATATATATATATATTACGTAGTGACAATCGCCACTAGGTAGTTATAGTTGGGACCATGTTTCCATACCATTTGAACAATCTTCATGAAATTTTCCCCATAAATTGTTGCTGTGATTCTTAATGCACACAGAAAATGTCAGCATGAGCCATCAAGTGGGGCTCTAGAAAAAGGGGGGGGGGGTGAAAAACGTTGTGTTTCACATGCTAGTTTCCATAGGACATTTAGACACGTGTACAGCACGAACCCCGGGACAGAATTACACCAAATTTGGTAGAAAGATAGCTTTTGGTACCCAGATCATGCTTTTCCTTTTTTGGTGTAAATCTATTCAGTGGTTTATGAAATTATAAAGGGAAAATACATTTGTTTATCTCTGACCATGATGACATTGTGAATATTTCACAAATAATTAGAAAATGTTTGTGAATTTTCATAAATACTCGTGCAAAAAAGCACTGCAATTGGCAGCCGCAACCTGACTAGAAGTTGCAGCTGCCATTTTATTTCACAGGACATGGCCCCCAAGGGGTGAAAATCTAAATTGAAAGTGGTATAAGGGGTCACTGTGAAGGTACCCTGACCCCAGGGGTGTGGTGTGTTTTAGGGGAAAATATTGGTTTCAAATAATTTTTCATTAGCATGTGCCTTATTTATGAAAATTTGTGAATTTTCATGAATAGTCACAAATTATTCACAAAATGTTCTCAAATATGAAAATAATGTGAAAGAAAAAACACAGATTCATTCATACACGAATTCATTCACTCATTCATTCACTCAGAGACTCAGGAGCCCACTCACACACCCACTCAGGCACTCAGGCACTCATGCACGCACTCAGACTGACTCATAGACTCACACACCCACTTTCAGACCCACTCAGACACTCACACACCTGCTCACAGAGCCACTGACAGAGACAGGCCCTGTGGCAATCCTGCACTGCGCACTGCCGAAGGCCATGCGTAGCACAGGGTTGGGTGATTATAAGGGCTTGGCTGCAAGGCCTGGCTGCAGGCCACACCTTGTCACCAACCCCTGCAGCTGTGTGCGATGGGGGTTGGAATAATGTATTGTAATTAAAATTACTTTACATTAAAAAAACATAGAAATTCATTGAAAAAACAAAGATTACAGGTAAATTATAGTTAGGTTCTGAATTAACTCGTACAAAACCATAGAAGTTCAGCAGTTAAAATTAGAGTTCTTTGAATTAACTATAACTTGCATCTTAAAGTTGCAGTGGATCCTATTTGGTTTTATTGGGAATCAGGAAATAGCTTAGCCTTCTGGCTTGCAGGACTGTGCCCACGTCACCTAGTGCCTTTTAACCTACTTAGCCTGCTCTGTTTTAGCGTATTTATTTAATTATTTCTTCAAAGATGGCTGCTATGTTTATAGTTAGGAAGATGATTTCACGTTATCAGTGCCACTCTGTTAAGGTGTCACTATCAGCGTCCAAGACAAGTGATATATGGAGGTATTCACATCATGTTCTTTCCCACTTACATGTGACAGGAACATAATGTACTTTTGGAGAGAATTGATTATGTAATTGCCGCCCCAAGCATGCCTTCTTATCTATTGTCTGGGAAGATACCTGCATCTTGGGTCCTACAAGATCTGTATAAATACATCTCACGCAGACAAGGTTATCAGGGAGAATTCTATCAGATGCCATCAATGCTACCTGTGCTACACGTCACCTTGATGCAGACCTTCACGTCCCCATGGAGTCTGATCGAGACACCTCATTCCAAGGTAACAAGGGTTGGGGAGCGTTTCTCTTGGACATGATACTGGCAGATTAGGTTTAACACACCTAGCTCTCTTTAGGTTAGAGATTAGATTCTCCATGCTAGGGTATTAAGGCCTATTTCACACCTATTTCACATCTCATATTGTTGCAAGATGGTGAGGGTCTTTATATTCAAGACTCTTGTTTTTACAATTCTGTTTCTCGCATTGTTCATTATTCTAATCATTGCAGCCCATGCAATTTGTAGTAGATTGCAGTCTTGTTAATAAAATCTATTGAAAACTTTACTGCATCATCTTCAGTGCCTGTGTGTGACTGAGACTTGTTGCTCATGTGAAAAAAGGTTAATCTCTGTTTAATCACAACTCCCCTGAGATATCACACTCTGTAGTCCATGCGTTAAGGCTGCCACAAATCACTTTTTACGATTTGGATTTTTGGTGAGGTACTGCTTGTGAGCCGGGAGGGTTGGGCCGACAGTTGTGACTTTTTGAAGGATTGATCTAGTCGCCTACAAACAAAAGTGCTGTCATCCCTAAACCAGCAGTCTTGCCTAGAGCAAGAGTCCAACTACGACAAGGTAACTATACCTCACGCCTTCGAAATTCACAGTTAATTACTCCACATATTATATAATTGATGAGATCTTGTATGGCATTTTTGGTATTATCACTGCAACATTTGCAATCAAATTATTGATATGAAAACTGTGCATGGTAAGGCCGCGAGCTCTAGTTTCCTTAGGGCACAAATTTCTATGGTTTGTACGAGTAAATTCAGAACATAACGATAACATAATTTTCATTACTATACGTTAATCCCAAAAACCACCTTGCGCGGTGACGGTTAGTCACAGGCCAACCCCCTTTAAGCCCTCAACATTATACTGTGCATGGCCTTCACCCATGTGCACTGGAAGTTGCCTGCAAGACCTGGCCTGGAGCCAGATCCTGCAGCCAACCTCCCTGACCACCCAACCCCATGCTATGCATTGCCTTTTGGCAGTGCGCAGCAGAGGTTTTCTGCTGCCTCTCTGGGTGTGAGAATAGGAGTAATGAGAGTTGCTGTCAGATTGTCTCTCTGGGTGTGAGAGTGCGTACATCAGTGATTTAGTGGGTGTTTCAATCTGTCCTCGGATCTGTGAGTGGGGGCAGGAGAGTGTCAGTGGGTCTGTGAGTGGGTGTGTAACAGTCTGAGTGGATGTGTGAGTGGGGCTGTAACTGGCTGAGTGAGGATCTGACTGGGGCTGTGAATGAGTGCATGAGGGTCTGAGTGGGTCTGTGAGTGGGTGCGTGATTGAGTGGGTCTGTGAGTGGGTGTGCAAGTGTCTGAGTGGGTGTGTGAGTGGGAGATATTGATTGAAAGAGAGACAGAAAAAGAGAAAGTGTGAGGGAGAGAGTTAGAATTTTTTTAGGCTTTGATGTCTGATATATTTAGAATGAGATATTTGTATCCAACTTAAAATAAAAAATATTTAATATTTTAAAAAATATAATATATATATATATTTTTTTTTAAAGAGGGAAATGAGTCCAGCTGGACTCAACCCCCCACTGAAGGTCAAAGGTGAAATGTTGGCAGTCATTCAGAATGAGCACAGGAACAGGTGGACCCCTGGAGGATCCGCAGTGTATCCACGTCTCTATATATCTGTATTTGTGTCCTCAAATTACTCTGAGACCACTGTATGGATTCGCACCAAACCACAAAAAGTGTAATCTGCGCAACAGATTCTAGCTTCATGTCAAATTTGGCGTAATTCCGTTCAGTGGTTCGGGCTGTAGGCATGTCTACATGTTCTATGGGAAAATGTAGCCAAGTTACAACAAACACTCTGCTGTTTGACAGCGGAAACTTTAAAGCATGTCCCGCTCTCAAACAATGGAGATTTTATCTCTGTCCCCTGTCAAAGCAGCTCCATGCTTGCTGAAGCAGTGGCATCGTGAAGGAAACATTATGGCTTCCCCCTCAGTGCCAGGTAGCCCGTAAAGGGCTTTTTTGAAAAAAATGTTTTATTAATTAATAAATTAATAATAGGAACCGCAGTCCCAGATGGTCCATAAAAGGCTAAAACAAAAATGAAAACAACAAAACCAATTGCTCAGTGTGAAGGCTGCAGACCTTCACACTGAGCATTGGGGGCTGGAATCCAGCTGGACTCATTTTTTTTTTTTAAACCAAATTATATATATTTTTTAAAATAACAAATATATTTTTGATTTTAAGTTGTACATAAACATGTAATTCTAACTATACCAGACATCAAACCCTAAAAAAAACTCTATCTCCCTTTCTGTCTCTCTTTCAGTCAATTTCTCCTACTCACACACCCACTCAGACACTTACGTGCCCACTCACTGACCCACTCACTCCTGCACCCATTCACAGACCCACTCAGACACTCATGCACCCACATACAGACCCACTCAGATATGCCCTCTCACACCCATTCTCACACCCAGAGAGGCCACGGACAAGTCCTGCCATGCATAACCAAAGGGCAATGCGCAGTGTGGGGTTGGGTGGTTAGGGAGGTTAGCCGGAGGGTCTGGCTGCAGGCAACCACTGCTGCACATGGGTGAAGGCCGTGCATGGCGTAAGGTTGGGTGGCTATAGGCGGTTCGTGACAGTGGCCAACCGCATAGAAATTCACTCAAAAAGCCAAAAGTTACATTGACATTATAGTTAGGAAATAGAATTACAAAAGAAAACATAGAAATTCACTGAAATAAAACAAAGGTTACAGGGACATTATAGTTTGACTCACATTTTAAATAAACAAAACCATAGACATTCGCCAGTTATAGTTAGGGTTGTCTCAAGTAAGTATAACTTGTGCCTTAAGGTAACTATACCTACCGTCCGCGCTGTGCACAGTTTGTTGTCAAAAATGTTACTGCAAATATGACATTGATATTATCAATCATGTTATCAAAGATGTCATGAGTGGCATAATTTGTGGGTAATCAGCAGTCCTTGGCAAGGATGGGAGTTATAGTTACCTCAAGGCATGCAGTTTTTGTGTGGGGTGCTCCATTAGGCTAGCCAAGGTTAGTCTTTCCTCCTTATTTATGAATGTTTCTGAGGCTGGTAAGAGTATTTGCTGTCCTTAAGTTTGCAGAGATAGGCTCTTAAAATGGCCAAGGAAAGGAAGATATATGGCCTGGGGGTGATGACCCTTATGGACCCTCTGTCGTAGTAGACATAGATGGGAAGACTTGTAAAGTGGGGCTGTTTATATCGTACCCTGTAAGCTCTTAGATGTGCTTAGGTATGCCCCTGATATGTTTCTGTGTTGTAGCTGGCTGCCTCGCATTGAGGTTGTGCTTTTGTAGCTCCAAAATCCAAATTGTGCCTGCAGCCCAGACACCTCGAGGAGCGAGGTTCATCAGTCCTCCTGCGAGAGGTTGGATGCACTTGACTCGTGTTGCAGGGCTTGTCTTACATGTGTGGATATGTATTGAGGGCTGCTGTCAATCTGGCGGAGTCCCGGAGTCTGGGGCCTGGCAGCTTTGAGGCACGGGGTGCAGTTTTGGGGGGCTTCCGCAGTCCCTGGGAAGCCTACATACTAATGGTGATGATATATTCGGAGATGTATTATGTTATGGGTAATTATGGCAATTTCAAAATCAGTGTGTACAGGTTCGGATCATCTTTCTTTGGCATGCTGGTGCTGCTGCCAGGGACATAAAGGCAGTAAGTGATTTATTAAACCTTGAATAATGTTCAAAAAGTGTTGGGTCATTACTTTTTTATTGAGATATACCTCTTCTGACATAGAATTTTAAGTTAACAGCTTTACATCTATGCATTTGACAAAGATAAGGCATGCACAACCAGGTGCTATGCACAACCCTCCATAGTTTGTAAATATACCTTTAACATATTTCTGATCTGAGCACTATGGTGTACACCATGATATCAATGCTTATAATCATGCCATGACTTGAACCATTTGTAGTGTCTCATACGTTTCACTGAACTTTTGGTAAAACAAATATCTGCAATTTATCAATCTCAAGTGTATATAGAAATTGTTGATAGCACTACACCACAACTCAGCATGTGAGCAGAAAACTACAGGTGAATAATGTATTGTAAAGATAAGCTTCAGGTTTTTCATGTATTTTGGCAAAAGGACTTCGACTTTAAGTCTCAACCTATTAGTAACATACGCCTGTAACTCACACTAGTAGCGCTCAGTCTCTACCCTGTTTAAATGAAGTACTGTTCCAACTTTAAAATGTATTGGTGGTAAATTGTGCACCATACAACTTTTACCATAGTGAATCAGACATGAACCCAGAACTGCACTACTTCAATTTCATACATGTACACATATACACATTGTCTGTCTGTGCGGTATGTTTGTGGGCCTTGTGCTACCTGTAATGTTTTCTGTAATGATCTAGCAGCTTATTGAGTAATTTGAGAAGCAGAAGCTGGGATGCTGACAACAGTGATGTAATCCAAGATGTCATTTGAGATGCCCTCAGTGATCCCAGCAATGATGTAATTTAGCATGTCATGAGTGATGTACTATATGAACTCATAAGCAGTATATGGCGGGGTAGAATGACAGCACTGATGAAATCATAGAATTTTTGTTACAGAGTCCCTTAGATAGATCTAGCTCAGTGACTGGCACCACTGAAGCTTTATAGTTCCAAAAGAAAAGCATTTTTTGTTTCCTAATAACTTTGGCACCATTTCATGAACCACCCCAAAACTTTCCCAAAAAATGTTCTTCCCCCTCAGCTCCTTCCTGGAAAGATTCAGGGTGACCCGTCAAGTGGGGCTGAAAAAAAGGAGGCGGTCCCAAAACATGTTTTCCCTGTTCATTTTTCCATAGTAAATTCAGATAAAGCTGCAGCCCAAATGGCTGAAAGGATTTATTCCACGTTTGGCAGAAAGCTATATCTCACTTCAGAAAGCGTGTTTTTTTAGGCTCAGTGTAAATCCGTTCACTAGTTTTCAGAACTAAAGCCTCAAAAACTTTGTACATTTCACATCATGGAGGACCATGGACTTCACAGAGCTCAGGATGAGCTCTGACTGGCTGCACCACATCAACAGTTGTGAGTTCTGAAAAAAAGTTAAAATAACAGATGTAAAGGGGTTAGGGTAGGGCCACTCTGGTCCTCTAAACCTGGTGTCTTGGTCCCACAGGGACACTGGAACCATAAAATATATATTTTTTTAAAATGTTACTGCAAATTCGTGGTGGATCCCCAAATCAGCAGTATTATTTTTTTTTAAATAACACTGGCTCCCGCGCTTTGAAATGATTACCCCTAACCCTGCGGTAAGCCAGGGCCTGGGGGAGTCCGTGCAAAAACGTTTTAGGGAAGAAGGTGCAAGACCCCATTCCCCAAGCCTCTCTGAGGCCCTGTGGTTCCCTATCCCCCAAGGTAAATATTTTCAAAACAGGGTAGGGGGCTCTCGGCCTCCCTCTTTGAGCCTCAAGGAACCCTGGGGATGCCAGTCCCCAGGGCTGTTATCTTAACAAAATGTAGGTGGCAAGAAGCCACCTTCCTGATACTCTTAAGACACCATGGGCCAATATTTGCAAAAATAAGGAGTGGGTGTGCACCCCTCCCAGGACTGTTTAAAGGCCTCAGGGTCCCCCACCGTTGGGGCCAGTTTTGTGACAGTGTCCAGGAAGAACCAATTCCCAGGATGCCATGTTTTTCCTGCCTGAGAGCATGGGTAGGGAAAGTGTGATGTGTTTTTGCCACGTGTCCCTGCCCACCCTTGAACAGGAAAAAACACAGAATTGCTCCCATCTGGTGTGAGCAAAGGAAAACTACTCCTGTATGGTGGAAACAACGGCATCTCACCTTGCTCCTAGGTAGGGGGCAAACAGGGGACCAGGGGGGCATAAGTCTACTGGGACATGGCCAATATGGTGGCCGCATCGACTGTGTCTCTATGAGCCCCTGCTAGGGTTCTTCCATCAGCCTATGCAATCCTCCTTGGCCCTTGGTGAAGGCCAGCCCAGAGGGACCAAACCCCTCATGGACCCCGATGGTCCAGTGATTGCTCTGGTATGCGGTACTGGTCGATGGAGTTACTCACTCCACAGTCCTAAGCAGGCTGTGACTGGTGCAAGGTGCTTCCAGCTGGAGGCCCTAAGGTGTGCCTCACTCTTCCCTGGAACTGCAGCTGGACAAGCTGAGAGTGCTGGGCCCTGACTGACAGGGCGGCCGGTCCACATTCTGGATCAACCAGGTCGGGTGGGCAATGGTTTGCTTCCTGGTGCCCTTAAGTGGGATTTGCTGTGGTCAAGCAGCATGAATGGATGAGTGGAGCCAGGGCACTAGATTTCCCCCAGTCTGGAGGTGAGCTGCGGTGGGGCCTATTGAGGGGAAGAGCCTGCCCCATGAACTGTACAGTGACTGCACGTTTGCTGAGGCAGAATGCACCTCCTGAGTTGGCCTGGAGTGAGTGGTGGCATAGCATCACAGGGCCTAGAATGCAGAAGAGTGAGTCGTGTGGCTGGACGATAGTGACCTGAACACACACCTCAGAGTCCCCTGTGAGGTGCAGCCTGAGCATGTGGGTACCTGGAGAGGGGAATCCCCTAGCTGTGGGGTGCATGTCTAACGTTTAAGCATTGACCAGGTCGCTAGTCATGAGTACAGCCTGCATCCCCTTCGACTGGGCCAAGAAATATAGCCTCATTAATGCATTAGAACAGTGGCTGCTGATAATAAGGGGCCTGATGTTGAGGCAGGCTTGACATAGGCCGGGGTGCAGGCAAGGGCATGCTGAGTGCTGAAAACTTGCTGAGGTGGCCCCAGGCAGACCAATATACTTATGGTTAGATGGTCAAGGTCAAACCTGCCAAAGTCCCCCGCCACAAAAGACTTCATAGACTAACTTGTATTGCCCCTACTGAGGAGGGAGCCCTTCCACCACCTGGAAGCTACCCTTGAGTAACATTCTGGTCCTTTTGAAAAACTGCTGCAAGCGGTCCAAGACACTAAAAAAAAAAAACCCTGGAAACTAAGATTGATGGGGTGTCACTGAAGTTTAACTTACTCTGCGTGGACCATAAGAAAGTGTCAGAGTGGATGGCTGGTGCAGAATCAACACTGACAAAATGCGACCCAAGTTGCAGGAGGTCCACTTGCAGATGCAGGAATTGCACCAACACATTCGGGTCCTGCAAAGGAGAGCTGAAAATGCAGAAGGGCCGCTCCCAGCACAATAATGTGCATTTTAGGGGCTTCCAGGAGCAATCAGAGGGCCCCAACGTAGAGCTCTTTATTAAACAATGGCTGATGTCGACCATGCTGCCAGGAAGGGTTGTGAATTTTTCCTACGTTGAAATGGGTGCATCAGATATCAAGAAGGCCCACACCCCGTGGGTCAGGACACGTATTATAAATGCAAGACTGCTCATTTACAGAGACAGAGATGTCATTCTTCAATTGTTCTGGACCACTGACCCTTGGAAGTTTGAAAGAAGTATCATAACTGCCTACCTGTATTATACTGTGGAAGTGCAGCACTGCGCAAACTTATACAGGAGTCAAGCAGCAACCTAGCTCTATAGGCCTGATCAATGCTCTCCTGTTCCCCTCCAAGCTGAGAGGGACAGAGGGTAAAAAAACACATTTCTTTCAGCCTGCCAGCTATTTGTCAGGTGACGGACAATGAGGGAGCATCTTGGGTTCTTTGGGAGGGCCTGCAAATAGGTGGGCTATCAAGAGGAGGATTGTCATTTGACACTGTTGAAAAGTGGTTTAATATTAAGGACAGGTAGGTACCTACACTTAATAATAAGGCCACAGTCCCTTCGTAGCTTGGTCTATGAGCAGTTAGGCTCAACTTAGGAGATGTGTGTAAAGCATTTAATATAAACAAAACAGTAAATAAGTAAAACATAACACACAATAAAAATCCAAAACCAGTTTATAATAATAGGAAATATTGTTATCTTTAAATTAACACCAAAACAATAAAAATCCAATGCAGGGAACCGGAGGTATGAAATTTTAAAGATTTAATATAAAAATGGGCTTTCTAGTCTTAAAAGCAAAAAGTTCCAACCGCAGACATCTAGCCGTGCTTGACCGGGACAGAGTCTAAGTTTGAGGCCGACTACGATTGAACCCAATTAAGATACACTAAGCGGGAGGCCTCAGTAAAGATTTTACCTTTGGACTTTGCGTCTAATTTAGATGTTGGCAGATGCGTTTCTCCATCACAACAGTGATGAATATCCCATCCGCCAAAATTGAAATCCCATTATTCCCTATAGGATTTAGATTTCAGCAAACTGGATATCTGTCACCATTGTGATGGAGTAACCCTTCTGCCAATATCTAAGTCATGCTTTTAGGTTCTTTTCTGGAGCTTTTTCTCTTTTGGTCGAGCCGGGCTCCTCCCAAGGCCAGCTTTCAATGCAGTGCTGGTGGCTTGGCTCATCGTTAGATCCCATTCAACTCCTGGAAGTCTCGTCAATGGGAAAAAGATCTGGAGCTTCAGCAGGACAAACCTGAAATTCAGTCCAGGTAGCCGGTTTTGAAGTCACCTGCTTTACTCTTGTTGATGTGTCTGTCACCTTATAGAGCTAGTTTTAAACATTGCTCCAAACTTCTCCAAGCTTCTGGATATTCTTCCAGAAGTCCTCTTAGGGGTCCTAAAGTGTTCATAAACTTAATCCATGGTTCAAGAAGATCAGAGTTGCTCCTTGGGATTTGGGACTACAATTCCCAGAATGAAACTGGTCAAACCCTTAAAAGTCCACTAAGGGGCTGTCCAGTTATACAACAGGCCTGGGGAGAGGTTTCGGGTCTTACTTTGGTCCTAGTTCACCATACCATATCAGTGAGTCCTGAGCCTTGTCTACTGGTCCTCCATCCTAGAGCTAATAGTGACAAATGCCCATACTGACTCATAGACATGGCCTTTGTCCTTATTTGGAGTTATATATCAATGTCCTGGAAGTGCTGGCACCCCTACCATGATGTGTTGACTTATCCTCCTTTTGAATTGGGTGAAAAATAAACTAGACACCATGCCTCATTTACAGACCCAGGGGGGTAGGGGTACGGGTAGGGTGATATGGGAGGTATACAATGACCTCAAAGCTAAAAATGACACACAGCATCCTTGATCCCAGCCGGCACCAGAGTGCACAGCATCTATGGAGATTGACTCAAACGCACACATACACATATGTGCTGGTCTCCCAGGGGTTCAAGGCCCACCCCCCTTCCCACATGGGATTCGCATTCCTGCAGTTGGTTGTGAGGTGCACAGCTGGAGGCACATCATACTAGATGCACTTTAAATCCATGACCCCAGGAAAGCTTACTGTATTTTTTAAAGCACTCCTAGCTGGAGCTCAATGCTCTTCAGCTGAAGTGCAGAGCCACTTTGTGGTGGGTTTCATGGCTGCATTCTGTAGCTTGAAAAATGCAAAAAAAAGAAAGTCAAAGTCATGTTTTATATGGAGAAAATCAAAGAAATTCACTAGTTATATCCATCTCAAGTAACTGTAACTTGTGTTGCAAAGGAGCTATAACTTGTGCCCTCGCCATGCTCTGCTATACATCATTCATTGGGTGTTCTATGACATCATTGATAATATCACTGCAACATTTGCAATAAAACCATTGATGAGAAAACTGTGCAGGATGGGGACACACGTTGTAGTTACCTTAGGGCAAGAGTTATAGTTTATTTTTCCCAGTGATTGGCAATTCTTTCCTCTTTCAGCTTTGTCGCTGATAGGAGTACCTGCCATCTACTCTTGTCTATGCTCACTTCTGCCCAGAGTCGAAGCATGAAATAAACATGAATTTGCAATATCATAAACGAGAACTGCAAAATAGTTCATATTATGGATGCTGGTTGGAAAGCTCTGTATTTCATCTTCCTTGTTCTTTCATGACAATCTCCAGAAGCTCCTTAAAGATATAACTGAATTAGTAGGATGAGTTCTGTTCCTGTTTAAAAGCATTGGCTGCATCTTTTCTTCTTAGGAGGAAATTATCTGTATCATATCTCTACAATGTAATAACTGGAAGCAGTAGCCTTTTGTTTAAATATAACTTTAAAAAAACATATAGACCAAGGCTACATGTTTGCAGTGTTCATTATATGAACAAATTATAAAAAGGGTATGTCATTTTTTATATATTTTTACTATATTAATATTAAATGAACAACAGCTATTTTCTTTGCAAATATAGGAGATATAAAGAACCTTATTCAGAGTTCGGCGCATAAGATACTCAATCAGAAAAGTACCCTGGCTGTCAAACTCATGGTTCCTCCACTCCATTTAGAGTCAGGCGATCAATTATGTTTCCCCTGGTAAAGCCTTCGCTGGGTCCACTGATAAAACCTTTGACCGACAGCCTGACAGACATTGTGGTGGTCCGTCACAGCACCCCAGGCTCTCCACTTTACTTAGTCATGAACAAGAAAACACACTAATGAACCCCAGATACTTGGAGAAAAATCACATCTCCTCGGAGACATTTAGGGGCATATTTATACCCTGTTTGCCCCGGATTTGCATCATTGTTTTTACGCAAATTCAGCGCAAAGCTAACACCATATTTTGACTTTGACGCTAGACCCGTCTAACATCTAACATCAAAATATCCCAGTGTGCGTCATTTTCTGGATGCATGAAACTGCCTTGCGTTAATGAGATGCAAGGTAGGCTTTCCCGTCCAAAAAATGACTTAAACACCCACGCGCCATATTTATCCAACAGCACAAAAATGCTGCACGGCTGGGAGGCAGAGCCGGAAAATGGCGCAAATTCTGATTTGCGTCAAAATTTAACGCCTGGGTCAGGCCAGGTGTTAAAATGGGGCAAAAACACCAGTACTTAAGGAAAACACACAGAAGCAACATCAGAGCTCAAAAAGGAAGACATGGAGGTGCTATTCATCCAGCATGCACGAAGACGCAGAGCACAAGAGCAACAGCAGCATCTTCCACCACACCAACAGGGACCCCAAAGGCAACGCCAAAGACAAGAGAGGATTTTCAGGACCAGAACAACCCTTCAGGGCCTCAGGGAACATGACATCATCCAGAGGTACAGACTAAACTGGCAAGCCATACAGCAGCTGCTGTGACACATTGAGCCACAGCTGGCACCCAGCTTGCAGACACCCCACATCATTCCACCAGAGACCAAGCTGCTAGCTGTCCTGCACATGTTGGCAAGTGGCTCTTTTCAAACCACTGGTGCCCTGGTTGTTGGGATCTCACAGCTCTCATTCTCTGCCTTCCTCCCCAAGGTACTGGATGCCATCATCTCCCTCACACCCTGCCACATCAGTTTCCCCAACACACAGCAGAAGCAGCAGGAGACCAAACAGGGCTTCTATCAAATCAATGGCTTCCCGCACGTGCTTGGTGCCATTGACTGCACACATATACGGATTGTGCCACCTGCTGCAACGGAGCATCTATACCGCAACAGGAAGCACACACACTCCATCAATGTGCAGGCCATAGTGGATCCATGGATTGGTCACCAACATCGGGGCAAAGTATCCTGGAAGTGTACATGATTCATTCATCTTCCGCCACAGCACCATCAATCAACACTTCCAGGACGGACGATTTGGCAATGGCCTACTTGTTGGTAAGTACAGAAACCTAGTAATTTACACACAGTACAGAAACCCTGTAGGACACACAACACATAGGTCAGGAAGACACTGAGGTTGTGACACTGGTAGTCATGTCTGATATCCTGACCCAATGGGACACACACCTATGGACAAATGACAGATGCAAATAACAACAGATGCCACTCCAGAACCACAAGGGACCAATTTAAAACCAATCAGTGACAATGACATGGCCTTAACTGGCAGTACAACTTGGAAGATGAATCTTCCAATATCACATCAATAACACTCAATCACACAACCTTCCAAGCAATACGTACTGTGTAAGGGGTGTGTAATGTGTTTTTCGCTGCAGGTCAAACACCATGAGACACATAGCATGACGATTCTGACTCTAATGAAGGTGACATGGAATCATTGAGGCAGTACCAACATCTCACATCACCCCTGGGGTGACATTGCCTGCTAGCAATATGGAAGTGGACTGTGCTATGAAAACATGTGGATGTGACACTAATGCAAAGTGCACACTGCTACACATACGAATTGAGACAATTCCACATATACATAACAGATGTACAGGCATATGGGCCTTCTGACACTAAAACCTTCACCCCCACAACCAAGTTAGCCAGCTTACCTGGAGCAAGTTCAGCAGTGTAGGTACATGTTTGCACATGAGTCAACTCGGTGAGGGCATAAAAATAGTTTTGCCTAGAACTTGTCACACATGGGATAATTGTGCATTGTCAATTGTGACCACTTCAGTGCTGCCAACTTATGGAGATGTGTTGTACATTGTCACCTAGCCAAAATTAGAGGGCCTCACTGTTGCATTTCACATGCAATTACATATGTCTAATTGGATGGGATGTTCAGCCCATAGAGTGCAACTGTGTTACCACCACAGTGGAATCGATGATATCATGTATCATGTCACCTCCACTGAAGGCACTTCTTTCACATTACATAATACATGGGAGATACACAATGAACTGCAAGTATCAATCAGCCAAACCCCAGTTTTGATAGTTAAACAGCAGTAAGTGTGACATCAGCTATCTCTGCAAGGAGCATGTGTGACAAGAAGTCCATCTAAGCTGAAAATGGATAGCACGAGTGCCCCAAGTATGACAAGCATTGCTCACAACACATTCCCTGTGCAGTCCATCCCAGGTAATAAGTCCTGCCACTGCCATGTTTTAAGTCTCTCCCCACCCTTCTCTATGGAGCCCTGTAAATGGACTATCTGTACCCTGAGATTCCTCAGCTACACACACCCAGACTCCCATTCTGACCCCTATGTGCTTCCCACTTTAGGATGGCATGCCATAGTCATAGTTCATCAGTCTGCATGGACTTCAGGTCAATTAATGCACTGCCTGGTAGTCGTTAAGACCTGTAATCTGCTGTCCATTGCTTCCCATGTGAAAGGGCCACTTGGCCCTTTGAACTTGATTCTCAACTCCAGGACTTGTGAGAGACTGAAGCTGCACACACCTGTGAGCACTACCATGCAGACCAGCCATTTGAGCCTGCCCTGCAATGCCCTTGCTGTTGCCTGGAATTGCTTAGAAACCGCCTGTTTCTGAATTTCCTTGTTGTACATTGGCATACAAATCACTTGTGTTCCAGAGCCCTTGGGGGATTGTGTAACATTGCAGACCACAGCACAAACTGTTTTTAGTTCCCACAGTGTAGTTCCTGCTTGTCCCAGTCTGAGTCTGCTCACTGTGTATTTGCCTTGTTCATGTTTGTTCCTGACAGAGCCTGCATCCTGTTAGTCAGACTGGTTCCAGTCTTTGCGTTAAACATAGATGTTCCCTGTGGCTACATTTGTCTCATTGTTGCTTCCATGCCCTCTCTTGTCTCATGGGTTATTGTTGTGTGTGGTCGGTCTACAATGAATCCTCAAATAGACAGTATATTTTAATCATGTTACTCATCGTCATCTGTTCTGGGACATGTATTCAAATGGCCTAATCCAGCCCCCATCCCTTGTCTGGTATTGCGTGTAATTATGTTTGCAAAACAGTGACAGTGCGCTATGGCTGTATGCATGGATTTGGTACGGTGCCTCCAGCACAACAAACAAGGCTTGCCAATGTGTATGTGAGGACAAAACATGTTTGTGCCCTGATGGTCCACACACAGAATCACTTCATCTGCCACCTTTTGATGGTACTTGCGTGGTGACTAGCTGTGAGAATAATTAGCACAGAGGCACTGATGTTTCCTGTTGCAGTGGGAATTTTCAATACCACCCTGTGTACACATGTTGTGATGAAAGCTGCCTGTTACCTATTACTCATCCATTAATTTTTTGAGCACACCAAGGTTGCTCAGTTGTCAGCCTTAATAAAGTTCTGCAGTGCCATAGCTGGGCTATCACCATGTGTGTCGTTATTTGATCTTTGGCTTTAGGGCAACTCTGCTTTGAAGGATACTTCATTGAGGGAATGGCTCCACATACTCATGACTAGACCTGCATGTAACTATGACAACATGGAGGCCAATACTGACACAAGGTGCACATGGCCACACACTTGAACTGGACACATTTGTGCAATGAACCACTGTAAATATGTGAAAACATGCAGCATTGTCTGCTGGTCCTCCACAGCCACAGGCGAAACATAGGTCATTTACATTAGTCAAACTGTGGTGTACCAACACATTTTTGGATTGGATTTGGGACTCTGTGTCACAAACACTGTACCTACCTAGCATGTTCAAATGCCTGACTCATGGGTAGTATACACACAATTTAGCATGAAGTGGTATCCAACATTTCAGTACATGTGATGGGTTACATTTCTGACATTGCCATTATCAAACGTCCTCTATCTATCCTGTGTATAGTTTGTCATGGGAGATGTTTTGTCCCCAAAGTTAGGGAAGTTCACACAGCATAAGATGCAGCAGATATAGCAAAAACATATCATGACTGATGTACCTCAATGAATGGCATCTGATGGTTATCCACAATTACAACACATTCATACAAGCACAATATGCAAAACACTTCTAGTGACGTTCACACAAAGGCACAACAACAATTGAAATAGGCAATTCACAGACATAAGCACACAGGTCATGAGTGAATTTTTTAAGTTGAATAGCTTTGCTATCCTCTACTGATGCAACACTTGCTCAAACTAGGAAATACCAATTTTATTCCAAAAGTTTGTGTTACTGTTGCGTCAGTTAAAAGAGCAAATCCGACACAACAACATGAGTATTTTGGTCCACAGTAGTATGGTCTGCCACATGTGCCCAAACACTAGAACACACACAGCAGGTCATAACATCCTATCCTTGTAAAGTTATAGCCTTCATGTATGTTAAAAAAAAGTTAAATGACACAAACACAGTTATAGACAGATATTTTGACGCAAAAGCGTAAAAAAGACGCATATGCGCCTAAATATGACACATATGTGTTAAAAAATGCCGCTCACAACCATTACACATCAATTGGTCCCTAGCGTAAATTCCAACATTGTACCCCAAGAAAGTTATCCATTAAAAAAATATTGATCATTGAATGAGGGGACATTTTTAAGAATATGTGTCAAAAATTATTGACGCAAAACCCATAAGCTTCATAAAACTTCACGCATCATAATAAAACACACCACATTTGAGACAGGAAGTTATGTATTAGGATATCCTGTTTACAGAAATGGTACAGTGGGTGTACTTTCGCTTTCACTTTGCAGTCTGTGATTCTTCTAGACTGTGTGGCTGTGTAGAGAGTTGTGTCTGTCCATATTGTGCTTTTGCCTCCTGTGTGCCATTTCCATTGTTATTTGTTGTTTTTGTAAGTATCTGTGTAAATCAGTGTAAGTGTGTTTTTGTCATTTTTTGAGATTAGATTTGTCTTTGTACTGTTGGGAGTGTGTTAGTGGGGTTTGTTAGTTGAGGTATTGTTGGGCTATTTGTGGGTTCTCGAAGTTTCCTATCCACACCTCCTTTCCCTGTATTTCCCTCTTTACCCTTTCCTATCCCTATTATTTCTGAGATGTTGGGAAGGCCACATCTGGGGAGAATGGGTGAGGAGGAGCTGGGGGCTTTCATTTGGCTGGTATGCCACTTCCTCCCCCTGATGTTGGAGGTCGGTGGCAGGGTGATACAGGGGTATCCACCGAGGCTAGGAGGCTCAGGTGGTCAAAGGTGCTGTTCCACCTAAAAAGACTGTTCAACATCCAGTCCAACTGAAACATCACTGGGCTGACCTGGTGGCCAGAGAGCAAAACCTGCTGGACCACCTGGGTGTGGTGATTGGTTGCCCTGTTGGTGGGTGCAAATTAGACTAATGTGTACAATTAAATGCTCTGTAGTGACAGTAGCGGACATGTGACATGCTGCATGCAATGTTTGTGGACATGTGGAATGCAAGTTGAACAAACTGTGGCCCTGATGAATATTTTTTTTGCTATGCATTACCATCATTTGTTGACGCAAAAGCTGCACAAACTTACATAAGACAACTTAATCTTGTTAATAAGTGATGGTTTGGCATCAATAGATGATGGTAATGTGGCACAAACAATAGTATTATTCAGGGCCTGTGAGTGTACCAGGAATGAGATGTATTTCACATGCTAATGCAAGTAACCAAAGTCTTTCCCAAATTTTTTAATACATGTCTGCACAGTATTCATGTCCCTACGTACAAAAATCTTTCTAACATCTGTTAATGTCTTAGGCTGATATTTCAACTTGGTTTGTGCAGCATTTAATTTAATAATGGATGCCAATGTAATGCACACTTTATAATATCTAATTTTTTGGTGCTACTTTCCATAGCTGTAGCGTAAACAAGTGAAGCAAATGCTACACATTAAAACAAATAATAACATCTTGCCCAAAGTTCATTGTTTCTGAGTGTTTACATCTGGACAGATAATCTGTCACATGGCCAAATGTAATTGTGCCCGGATTCTACCAGATTGCAGTAGCAGTACACAGGTTCCTCTTGTGGCTTTTCGGAGTAGGTGTAGAATTCCTATCATTGAGTAGCATGTCCCAACAACATTTCTGCCTTGGGCACAATTGCTGGTACAGAGCTGGTGCATTTGCCATCTGTGTCACTTTATAGCCAACAATTTTCGAAAGTTAATGGGTCATCAGGGGATCCCTGAACTTTGTGAATGCATGGTCAGAAAACATTTATTTGCATGATGTTGTGTAAGGGACCACTGACTGCTTCTATCATACATTTGAAGTCACAAAATAGTTTGTCAGTTTACGTTTGGTACACCTCTGCTGATCTAGTGCAGCATATGTACAATTGTTAACTTCTCAGTATGAAGGCTATCACAGACATGGTTGAATGCTAAGATCAGCAGGCCAGCATTCCTGTGAGTGCCTCTATTCCAAGGTGCTAACAAATAGAGACCTACGTCATCAAGATTATAGAAGTAGGACATTTGCTAAACCATGTTTCAATTAGGGGACAGTGTCAGTTTCTGTTGTATAACCACAGATCAACCAACTTGGCAAATGTAAGCAAATGAATGTTGCAAACTGTGATCTACAATACCTGATATAGGTACACCGGGCCCAGAGTATATGACTACACCTGTGCCCGTGCATTCTGTCACGGATGATCAAATTAGACACTGTCAGCATATATTTGTTTCTTGTTTTGATTAAGATAAATGGGCAACCCATGTTTAGCGTAACATTGTCATCAAGTAACACACAGGATCCCTGCCATCATGGTGTCATAGGGGGCATATACGGCTCTGGGTACACTGCCAATGTGGCATATGTAACCTACATACAACACAGGTACACATATAATAGACCATTGAAAGCACAATAATTCCAGAACTAAACTCAAACCACATGAGCATCACACAGTAACTCATTGTCCCTTGATGCACAAGCCACAATACCTGCGTCACTGGTATTGTAGTGCACCAGGAATGTGGCTTTGCATGTCTCTCATAATAACAAATGATGAAATGGAGTACCCTCTATAAATAATTCTGCACTAAATTGAGTAATCATGTTTGGCACCACATGATTGTTAGGGCGAGTGCATGTGTGCATACGTGTGTCTATCACTCACTGGAGTGACAGTGTCAATGCATGTTTGCAGTAGTATGTATGTTGGGGTGTCTACATGCCTGATGTGCTGCTCTATCATATAAAATGTCACACACAGTAATTTGTTAATCCAAGTTTTGTACAGGAAGCATACATTGAGCACATTTCACCCTTCCATGTTTTACAGGTGGACCAGCCCCCTACACAATTAGTGAAGTGGCTCAATTTGTGGACCCAGACGTATCCAGTAAGTGTTGATGTGTTTGTCCTGTGTTTGCAGCTGTTGTGTGATTGACTCCTGTGTGTTGGACTCATTGCAAGGTATTATGTGCTGGCACATGATCTGATATGTGACTTGACTGGAGGTTGACTTTTTGTTCCATGTTTGAGTTGGACATTCTGGGGGTTATTCTAACTTTGGATGAGGTGTTAATCCGTCCCAAAAGTGACGGAAAAGTGACGGATTTACCACCAGACGTATTACGAGTCCATTATATCCTATGGAACTCGTAATACGGCTGGTGGTATATCCGTCACTTTACCGTCACTTTTGGGACGGATTAACACTCCTCCAAAGTTAGAATAACCCCCTCTGTGTTGGAGAGTCATATATTGTGAGTCGAGTGCTGCGCTATAGGCATGGGCAGGTGAACAGGGTTATTTTTTTGTAAATGTACGCCAATGATTAATTTGGAGGTGGACAGTTTCATGATTTAGTCAGCAAGTCATACCCTGATTCACACAGACCAGTGATGCCGAAGTATTACCCACACACCTGAGCATCCCTGTTAAGTAATGAACACGTAGGACTGTATGTTTGACTTCCTAGCAGCATCTAGCTCCACATGTTGTCCTCTGTTTATGAGGCACTTGAGTGAAATGTAATAGGTGTGCATGCTGCTCTAGCCCAGATGGGTGCTTGCAGCTATGTGCTTGTTTTTGAAAAGGTATCAGAGCGATCTAATGATGTTGACAATTATCTGCAATTGGAAACATACATGTGGATGTGATTGTCCAATGTTTGAGTCAATCCTAGTTGGCAGCCCTCCTTACCTGTTGTGGACTGACTAAACCCAGGGACAGCTGTCCAAAGCTTCCTGGCTGTCCTTGTTGTTTGAAAGCATGTGTTACATGTCCATCCCCCCTGAGGCACAGGGTTAGGAAATATGTGTACCTAGGTGTGAGGATCCCAGTGTAGAAGACAGACATGTAACTCAAATATTCATTTGTTCCAACCTAGGATGCCCACTCATGATTAGCAACTGCATACCATCCAGGCAATTCCATTTACAAATCACAGGTCTTTTGGGCCTTGATTGTCATCCAGAAGATAGTCATTAGTTGGCCTGACACATGTGGAGTACTTGCAGCATTTGTTATGTGACTAATAGCAGTACAATGATGCACAGATCATTTAAGTAGGTACACACCTTTTTATGCATTGCTGTGCTGTTAGATAGTAGATGTGTAGGCTGCGTTGGCCTGTCATTCCTCAGGGACATTCTATGATCTGTACTGTGATTTGAACTGTTTCAGCTATTTTTGAGGAAGTGTTACAATATCATCTGTAAATGTATCACATAATGATGTCACTAATGTTTGTCTTTCTTTATTTTTACAGCTGCCAACATGTCCTACATGTGTCCAGTCATATAAGGGGGTGGGGGGGGGGTTTGATGTTTTGAGTGTTTAGTTAAATGTGATAGGTACGTTTAGCTTAGGGTAGTTAGGGCTAGTTGTGGGTAATGTGTAGTTAGGATAGGTTAGGTTAGTTAAGGTATTTCCCTGGTTTTAGTATCCTTTATTACTGTGAAATAAAGTTTTAGGTACTCCTTTACAGTATGTGTCATATGCTTGGGGATGAGGGCCTTGGCATGGGTGAACAGTGTCAATTTAGTATTTGCATTTGTGTTCCATACTGTATCAGAATCCTATTATTGACATGGTTATTCCCAATTCCTAATGTGCTGTCACATTGGCAGCTACACCAAAGCTACTTCTCTATGCATCTGCAATCCATTGTACCCACCACTCAAGGTTACTATGGTTCCCAATGTGTTGTAAAGTTTGGATGTATTTTTAAATCTATCATTGTTTGAGTCCTAATTTGGAATCTTGGGCACAGTGGTACATCTGCCTGCAGACTGATTTTCATGTAAACCCTGATAAGCTGAGTGATGTTATAATCTTATGTAGTATTGTATACATTAATCACACCTATAATTTCTTACATTGTACTCCCAGGTTACATATGTGTCCATACACTCATACACATCCATTCCTACTGTATGGTGTGTGTGTGTGTGTGATGAATGTTTACAGTCAGAAGTCACATGCATAAAGATTGTCTTGAAGGGAATGTTGGCCACATTGAGTTTCAGCTTATACATACCTTGAAGCGGACTTTTTCTGTTCTACACAGCATAATACTGTTTGTTTTCAATTTACTTATTTACTTCAGGAATAAGCCTCAGGAAGCACAGATGATGGTACAATCCAGACCCCAGTGCTTAGTTATCAGCTCACAATCTTTCAACGCAGTTGTATTGACATTCTATGGCCATTGGCATGTGACATACATCACTAATCTCCTACACAGTTGATGTGTCACATTACACAGAGACAAGGTGGTTGTGTAAGTGCTATTTATTTTAAAGTGCAATAGTTACATAGTCCAGGATTGTGTGTCCATTAGTGTGACGCCTTCTGTTGTGATGCAACACAAGTGCAATTGGACATGTCATTGGACATGCTGGGGTGAAGTGTCATACAGTGCAGAGGAACATGAATTGCCAATGAGGTAGTGAGAGACAATCACAGAGCATAGTGTCAAGGTAAACAGTGTGCTGGAGAACAGTGCATGTGACCAACTGTAGCAAGACTGGCATGTTAACAAACACAGGACCTAGGAAATCAGTGCCCATGTGGCATGGACTGGTGCTACTGGGTACTCCTACGGGTGAAAGTGATCTGTTCCACGTCTTCATCTTCTGATGTGTGTGTCGTCTCCTCTGCCCTTGGTGGTGGTGGGTTTGAAGGGGCAACACACGCTTCAGTGTATGAAGACGTGGAGTCTGAATTTCTGGTAGCTGCCAACTGTGGGGCTATTAAGGGCATTACTGCAGTAAGGAGGAGCTGCTGGTTCTTGAGTATAGCAGCTACATCACTGTGGTAGAGAGCCAGGTCGGCCCTGAGGGGGGTCATGATTGCATTTGTGCACGCAGTGGAAGGTTGAGGACGCCAGGTGTTGTGGCAAGTCCCCTTACTGCTGTGATGAATTCCCTTACACATAGTTGTAGTCCTTGCAGGATGGACGGTAGCGCTTGCTTAGCTGCTGCCTGTTCTGCAGATGACATCAGTCCCTCAAGGCTGGCTGCCATATTTTGCATCCCCACCTGCACCTCCTTGGCCAACTCCCGCTGTACTCCCACTACAGTCCTCTCAAAGGTGGTACCAATGTCCTCAGAGTCCTCAGCTGGGTTGGAGCTGGCAGGTCGTACTATTGGGGTGGTGGGTGGGTCCTCTATGATGGCTGCTACTTCGGTGCTCCTCCTTGTAACTGAAGGTGGGGTCTGGAGGGTTCCAAGGACATCTTGGAGGGTCTGCTGGCTAATGTTTTTCAGCTCGTCATCCATGTCATCAGGGAAGTCCAGGACAGGCATATCCCCAGGAGAGTAATCGTCCTCTGCAATGAGATATTGTACAATTAGTGTGTCTGTGTTGTGGCATTTGTAATGTGACATTACTGACTTCCTATTAGTGGAACATTGTAATCTTGGCTCCTGTTCATTGTTCCAGTCATCACTATTAGCATTCTCCCAGGCCTATGCCCCACCTGCATGTCAGATGTAGTGTGGGCAGTATGGGGAATTGTCTGTGTCACATCCTCTAGGTGTAGGTTCTGTCCAAATTGTATGTAGCCACCTTCTTGTCCTACTCAACCCTACGTCTACTTCCATTGGCATGGTGAGGCCTTGCACTGGCTATGGGTGTTCTGATGCCACTTGCACCACACTTAACAATCTGAAACTGACCCAGTCTCAGATATTTCACATCCACCTATATGTTGCTGAGACCTAGCATATACTGTATATAGCATTGGCATGGCACGATACAGGTGTCAGCATTGGTAGTGTGATGCTGGGGAATGTGTGCTACATTGGATTGCAGTGATGGTCCTGGCAGTGTTCCATTTCCTCTTATGACTGTGCGGGTATGTTTAACTAGTTAGACACATATGTGCTCCCCCTCAATGCTGTTGTCTTAGCAGTATGAAGGTTGGGATGTTGCAAGGTGGCATTGCAGCTATTGTAACACAGGCACGGGGTAGACCCTGAAATGTGCAGCATGGTTATGACATCACTGCTGAGTACTACATAATGTAAGTAACAATACCTGGTGTTTATTGCGCCTATAGACATGAGCATTTGACAGGATTTGCACTTTCTTAGGAATTACAGGGGACTGATAATGTCGTCATCCTGAACCCTCTATTTTGGGTGTATTTGATCCATGGGCACATAACTGTCATCAGCTACTTGACCTGCACACACAGCACAGGTGGTAGTGGCAACTGTTGTCAATGGTAAATACCACTTGTGCATATGGCCTGAGACTGGTAATTGAGCCCTAGTTCATGTAGCAACAATATAATCTGTCATGTGACAGCAGGCCAGTTTTACATTGTACCCTACCCTCCTGGACTGCCTTTGCCTTTCCAACAGCCTTGGCATGGCAGAGTACCACCATGCAAAGGTTGTTGGTGTAGTGTTGTGCCCCTGGTTTCCCCTGCACAGCCCATGCACACGTGCCGTGCCCCTTTGCCCTTTCCACTGCCTGATTTCAATGGCTGTCATGCATTGTGTGGTAGGTATTTCCCACCCCCTGCTTGCATTTAACATTTAGGCATGTTTGTCCCCCATGCAACTTACCCTGTATATGTGTTGTTTCCTGGTAGTCTGCGCTGTCCTGTCCTGCGATTCCTGTGACGATCTCCTCTGGGATGACGGCTGCCACCATTTTCTCCATCTCATCCAGGGCCTCCTGTGGTGCTGGACTCCCACCTCCAGTCTGAAGTGCTGTCTCCCTGTTCCTTGCCATTTTTTCCTTGGTCCTGCGCATGCAGTCATGCCAGCATTTCTTGCACTCAGTGACTGTTCTCCGTACTTCTGCCACACTGTTTATCTTGTCGACAATTTGTTTCCAAATTGCCTCTCTCCTCCCAATTGGCAATTTTGATGTGACAAAAGGTGTTCCGTCACCTCTTTCACCAGTATTTCATGCTCCTCTGCACTGAACCAGCACTTCCTTTTCTTCGTCTCCCTCTCCTGGGTCTTGTCTCAGTCCTCCTGGCTGGTTCCTGGTCAGGTGTAGTCTTCCTGGGGTCTCTCATGGCTTCTGGGAACCATTCTGGGGCTCCGTTGCACATTTTGCTGTATTTGCGCCACTTTTTGATGCTATTGCAGCGAAAAAAGGCGCCGATCTGGTTTGCGAGGTCGTAAACCAGATTAAAGTCATTTTCGACGCATTAACGTCATTTTTCTTTACGATGTGGCGCAATGGTTTGAGTAAAATAAAATGACTCTAACCCGTGGTTTGCACCACGGAGTGTCAAAGTATAAATTTGATGCCCGGGTGGCGCAAATAACTGACGTTAGCTGGCATTAAACTTTTTGGCGCAAAACTGTGTCAGCGCAGTATTGCATCAAAAAGTATAAATATGACCCTTATTTTTTGTCTTTCAAATGCAAACTCCTGCTTAAGTTTGTTTGGGAAAAACAAAAAAAAACTGCTATTCAGGCACACTGAACATGGTGCTTGTAAAGCAAATCTTCACTGTGTTCAGAGAAGCCACCTTGGCAGTGATTTCTCTAAAGTAACAGATGCCTGGCTCTCTTGGTTTAATGAAGCACAGCTTACCAAACTTTAAGCCACAAAGTATCCTTGAGTGGCTAACTATAACAAAAGCATAAGAGGACATTTGAAAAGGAGTTCAAAATAGAGTCCCATTCAATATGATCGGCAAGAGTTTAATATGATTTCTCTCTTTCTATAGCAAATTTTCCTCCTATCACCCCAAAGATACAAAACCAGGAAACACAAACACACAACCGGGGAGAACATTCTAGACTTAAGGCCTCACTTAGAGTTTGGCAGAGGGGGTTACTTTGTCACAAACATCATGGGTATCCTGTCCGCCATATTACGAACCCATAATAGACTATGGAAATCATTAAATGGTGGAAGGGATATCATTCATGTTTGTGACAGAGTAACCCATCCACCAAACTCTAAATTAGGCCTTCAGTCTATTTAATTATCATTGCAACTAAACAAATCAACAGTGCCATATTTCACAAGCATCCTTATTTCCTAAACTTCAATCTTCTTTGTTATAACTTTCTCATGATTATCGCTATTGAGATGGGTCATTCCCTAATCCTCTATTTAGATATTTGGTTAATAATCACTCAAAGGACCCGATCCCAAGGATCGCTAAATACACTTGCTTTAGCATAATCCAAATTCAACAAGCTTAAATAATGATGCAGGGAAGTTGTATGATCAATCTATTTTTCACTCGTTAACATCACTGGTCTCGTTATATTTAAGCCCTACTACAGGATTTTTTAACAATCTACAGAGGTGCAGTTATTTCACACATATTCTACACTCTGATCTGAATGTGATACCTTTCACCTTATTCATTTACTTGGCACTTAATATCTTGACGGTATTATAGGCTGAGTATATCTCTTCTTGCTGGAGATGGGTAACCTTCAGCACGTAGCAAACAGGCTTGTATCGGTTACGAAAAATGAAATATCTAAGCATATATATTTAGGCTTTGAAGAGCTTAATGTGTCAGCACTATGGCCCTCATTTTAACATCGGTGGTTCATACCGCCTACCACCGTGGTGACGGACGCCAACATACTGCCACCGTGGCTACCATCCGACAACCATATTATGGGCACTGCCTGACTTCCGCCACAATAAGGGTGGAAATCCAGCAGTGCACATGCTGGTGGACGATGGTAAGCTGGCGCTGATACCTCCAGCACCGCCATGCCAGTAGAACGTCACCATCATATTATGACCAGTAATACGGCCTGGCGGTGTTCTGCTGGCGGGGTGCTGCTGCCGGTAGCAGCGCCCCTTCCCGTTCCCTGACGGAAGACCTCCCCGCCGAAGGTAGGCCAGGCTTCTAACAGGTGAGGGAGGTGGGATGGTGGGGAGTGTTCTGTGTGTCTGTCTGAGTGTGTGCATGAATGTCTGAGTGTGTGTCTGAATGCGTCTGTGTGTGTTGTTTGCATAGGTGTATGTGTGTGAGTGAATGTGTGTAAGAACGGTGAAGTGAGTGTGTGTCTGCATGTCAGTGTGATTGTGTGTAAGAATGTGTGTGAGCATGTCTGGAAGTATGCATGAATGAATGCTTGTATGTCAGTGCGTGAATGAATGCGTATATGTCAGTGTAAGTGAATGGGTGTATGCCTGGGGTGTGTGGGTGTCTGTGTGCATGTATGCGGGGAGGGGGTGTGGGGTGCTGTGACTGCAGTGGGGGTAGGGAGAGGGGGGATGATGTGTGCGTGTGTGGCTGTGGGGGTGGGGTCAGTTGTGTGGTGTGTGCGTGTATGGGGGTGAGTGAGTGGATCGGAGGGGGTGGGGGGCTCGTATGTGTATCGGGTGGGTGGGGGGTGAGTTTGGATGGGGACATCAGGTGAGTGCTGGGGGGTGGAGGAGCTGCCTACCGGTGACAGGTAAGTAATTCCCGGTCACCGGTAGGGCCTGCACCATGGTTTCCATGGTGTTGCCTTTGCCATGGCGGTATGAGTGGAGAAGTGGCGGGTTGGCTGCAGCCAACCCCCCAATCTCACAATGTGGTGGTATGTACCACCAGCGTGGTCTTCCGGACATAATGAGGGCCTATATCTTTATTCAGAGTTGCTACTTGTAGGAAAGTACCATCTTCCTTGGCATGTTACCCCCATTTTTATCTGTATGTCAGTATGTTTTCACTGGGATCCTGCTGGTCAGGACCCCAGTGCTCATAGTTTATGGCCTATGTGTGTGTCTGTATTGTGCTTGACTGTGTCACTGAGGCTCTGCTAATCAAAACCTCAGTGCTTATGCTGTCTCTGCTTTTAAATTTGTCACTGTAGGCTAGTCACTGTAGGCTAGTGACTTCATTCACCAATTTTAATTGGCACACTAGACCCCCCCTTATAAGTCCCTAGTATATGGTACCTAAGTACCCAGGGTATTGGGGTTCCAGGAGATGCATATGGGCTGCAGCATTTCTTTTGCCACCCATAGGGAGCTCAGACAAACCATTCCACAGGCCTGCCATTGCAGCCTGGTGAAATAACGCAAATGTCATTTCATAGCCATTTTCACTGCACTTAAGTAACTTACAAGTCACCTATATGTCTAACCTTCACTTGCTGAAGGTTAGGTGCAAAGTTACTAAGTGTGAGGGCACCCTTGCACTAGCAAAGGTGCCTCCACATAGTTCAGGGCCAGTTTCTGGGATTTTGTGAGTGCCGGGATGCCATTACACGCGTGCACTACATATAGGTCAATACCTATATATTGCTTCCCAATGGTAACTCTGAATATGGCCATATAAGGTGTCTAAGGTCAATGAATTGTCCCCCCATTCCAAATCTGGTATTGGGGAGCTAATTCCATGCATCCTGGGGGCTCCACTATGGACCCCGAGTACTGCCAAACCAGTTCCCTGAGGCTTGCACTGCAGCTACAGCTGCTGCCACCTCATAGACAGGGTTCTGCCCTCCTGGGGTCTGAGCAGCTCAGTCCCAGGAAGGCAGAACAAAGTATTTCCTCTGAGAGCAGGGTGTTACACCCTCTCCCTTTAGAAATAGTTGTTACAGTCTGGGGAGGGGTAGCCTCACCCAGCCTCTGGAAATGCTTTGAAGGGCGCAGATGGTGCCCTCCTTGGATAAGCCAGTCTACACCGGTTCAGGGACCCCTTGTCCCCTGCTCTGGCGCAAAACTGGACAAAGGAAAGGGGAGTGACCCCTCGCCTGTCCATCACCACCCTAGAGGTGGTGCCCAGAGCTCCTCTAGTGTGTCCCAGGCTTCAGCCATCTTGCTTTGCAAGGTGTGGGGGCACTCTTGCGGGCTCTGAGTGGCCAGTGCCAGCAGATGACGTCAGAGACCCCTCCTGATAGGTCCTTACCTGATAAGGTAACCAATCCCCCTCTCTGGGCTAATTAGGGTATCTCCTGTGGGTTCTCTTCAGATTCTACTTTCAAGTTTCCAGCGGGAATCCTCTGTAACTACTACTTCATCCTCTAACCTCGGATCAACTGCAGCCTGCTTAAGGAACCGCTGTAACAGCAACAAAGTATCCACAAGGGATACTTTTCTTCTGCAACTTCAGCTCCAGCCAGCAACAGCAACAGTTTCCATGGTGTGCACACTCTCAGGACTCCTTGTCTTCATCCTGCACCAGAAGGACCGAAAAAATCTCCTGTGGGGTGACGGAGTCACTCCCCTGCTCATGCAGGCACCTTCTAAGACGACGACCGGTACCCCTGGACTCCTCTCACAGCGACGAGCATGCTTCTAAGGACACAGAGGGTGGGCCCCATCGACACAGACTGTCCTGAGGTCCTGCTAATGCAATTTGGTAGAAGTAAGACCTTGCCTTTCCTGAGAGCAGCAGTTCCCCTGTGTACTGCGTCTTCTTCACCTCCTGAGGCCTCTGTGCACTATTTGCAAAATTCCTTTCTGCACAGCCTGGACCAGGTCCCCAGCACTCTATCCTGCAATGCTCAACTTGCTAAGTTGACCTCCGGTGGCGTGGGACCCTTCTTTGTAGTGCTGCACCAACCACATTTTGCACCTCCTTTGTCCTGGGACTCCTGTGGGTCCTGCCTGGCATCCTCCTGAGGGCTCTCTAAAGTGCTGAGAGCCCCATCTTCCTCCTCACATAAAGTTGAGGCCCCCAGGTCCCTCCTGGGTCCAGCCAGCGCCATTTTGGCACAAAATGCACATTTGTTGAAAGCAAGGCTTGTTGGCGACTACCAACACGAAATCATGTCTGCATCCATCTTCACGTCGTGGGACATCTTTTGCATCACACAGGAACCCGCTGGCATCTTCCTAGGGTGCATTTCTATAGTCTTTGTTAAACCGGGGACTCTTCTTTTGCACCCTCTCCTGGTTTGGCAGGGGCTCCTGTCCTTTCTGGAACTTCTTTCGACTTCTGGACTTGGTCTCCTTCTTTTACAGGTCTTTAGGTCCAGGAATCCAGCAGTTGTTGTTTTACAGACTTCGTTGGTTACTGCCATATCCCAATTACGAGGTGTAGGAGTACTTTACTCCTGCTTTTCTGGGCTCTGGGGTGAGGTAATTACTTACCTTTACTGTATTCTTACTCTCCCAGTGATTCTGCACACACTACACTTGTCTAGGGGGAATTTGTGATTTGCATTCCATTTTCTTAGTATATGGTTTGTGTTGCCCCAGACCTATTTTCTCCCATTGCATTCTATAGCATTTCCTATTGTTTGCACTATCCTATGTCTAATTTCATACCTTATTTTGGTGTCTAGTGTATATATTGTGTATACTTTTTACCTCCAGAAGGAGTATTGCCTCTAAGATATTTTTGGTACTGTGTCACCCAAATAAACTACCTTTAGTTTTGGTAACACTGAGGATTGTCTTTCCTTGTCTATAAGTACTGTGTAACTATAAGTGGTATTGCATGAGCTTTGAATGTATCCTAGTTCAGTCTAAGCTGCTTTGCTGTAGCTACCTATATCTGCCTAAGCTGCTAGAACACTACTACTTCACTAATAAGGGATAACTCGACCTGGTATAAGGTGTAAGTACCCAAGGTACCCACTCCAAACCAGGCCAGCCTCCTACATTGGTGGTGCAGTGGTGGGATAAGTACTTGCAATTGCTTTACCAATTTGTTACTGGTGCTTTTCACAAGAAAAGCCTGCTCCAATCCTTAGAGCATACATAGTACATACCTAGAAGTAATTGTCTAACTTTCTCAAAAGTTCTTTAAAATTTGCTAAAGTTTTTACAAATTTCTGAAACGTTTTCTTCTTTTCTCTAAAAAGTTAGCGCTGTTATTCTACTAACTTTTTACTCACTTTCCCAAACTTTTTCTCTTTCAATATGTCTTCTATAGATGCTACCCCTAGAGTTGTAAAAACAACATATGAAAATCTTAACTTTAAAAGTTTGAGGGGTTTAGGTATTGAAAGACGTTTGGGGATTGGGAAGAACCCCAATAAGGAGTTATTCTGAAATCTTCTCTTCCAAGATGACCAGGGACTCGGCACTGGTCCAGATCAGACAGGGGAAGAGGTAGAGGAGGATTCCAACCAGGAAGGCTCAGAGGAGCAACATGAAAATCCTGGGGAGGGTACTTTCACAGATTTATCTGTTGACAAACCCCTTAGTACAACTGAAAGTGGGAAGGGTTCACACACAGGTAGGGCTCCCTTCACCCCTAGAGGCCAGGTCACTAGAGTGGACTGTTAGAGATAGATCTAACTCTGCACATTCCCATGTAACCTCTGCTTTAGAGGCATCCCACACATCTAACTCTGAGGACCAGTCCCTAGATAGGGAGCTCAGAAAGCTGAGGTTAGAGGAGGCCAGACTGAGGCTCATGCAGTAACAGTTGGCCTTAGGCAGGGAAACCTTGGCTGTGGAAAAGGAAAGGCAGGGGCTGGGGTTAGTTCCCCATGGTGGCGGCAGCAGTTTTAGAAATTCAAATGTTAGGGAACTTCATTTGGCTCTAGAAATCTGCACAAAATTGTCCCTCCTTACAAGGATGGTGATTTCATCTATAAGTGGTTTGCTGCACTTGAGAGGGTCTGTAAAGTTCAGAGGGTCCCTCATGTAAATTGGGCTGCTATCCTTTGGTTATCCTTCTTTGGGAAAGGGAGAGACAGACTCCTTATTGTCAGAGAGGATGATGAAGGTAACCATCAAATTCTTAAAGGTGCACTATTGAATGGTCTGGGCTTAACCAATGAACAGTACAGACTTAAGTTCAGAGAGGCCAGAAAGGAGTCATCACAGGACTGGACAGACTTTGTAGACTGTTCTGTGAAGGCCCTAGAAGGTTGGTTAAATGGCAATAAGGTGACTGACTTTGAAAGCCTATATAACTTGATTCTGAGAGAGCATATCTTGAATAATTGTGTGACTGACTTGTTGCATCAGTATCTTGTGGATTCAGATCTGACCTCTCCCCAATAATTGGGAAAGAAGGCAGAAAATTGGTCAGAACAAGGGTGAACAGAAAAGTTCATACAGGGGGTGACAAGGATGGCAAGAAGAAGGATGGTAAGTCACATGACAAGGGTGGGGACAAAAATAAAAAATCACCAGTCTTCATCAGGCCCACAGAGATCCTCTGGGGGTGGTGGGTCCAAATCCTATTCTCACAAAGATAAGAAACCTTGGTGTTACATGTGTAAAGCCAAAGCCCATTGGGCAACTGATCCTCTTTGTCCAAAAAGAAACACCAAGCCTCCCACCACCAGAACCCCAACTGCACCCACTAGTGCCCCTAGTAATAGCAGTGGTGGTGGGAAGAACACTACTAATAGCCATTCAAAGGGTGTAGCTGGGCTCACCATTGGTAATGTAGTTGGGGTTGGTCTAGTTAGGGAGATCACTGAGGCTGTTTTAATTTCTGATGGTGCCATTGACCTAGCCATTTTAGTTGCTTGTCCCCTTAATATGGATAAGTGCAAGCAGCTACCCCTGGTTAATGGTGTTCAGGTTGAGGCCTACTGGGACACAGGTGCCAGTGACACCATGGTGATGGACAAACTGGTTGCCCCAAGCTGCGCCTACTTGGTCACCAGTACCAAGTGACAGCCACCCATAGCAACACTGTTAGCCACCCCATGGCTGTTGTGAATATCAACTGAGGGGGGGGGGGGTGTTACTGGTCCAGAGGAAGTTGTGGTAGCCACTGATTTACCTGTAGAAGGTCTGCTAGGCAATGCTTTGGAGACTTCGGCTTAGGCTGAAGTGAAGTTGGAGGCCCATGAAGCAATGCTGGGCATTCCTAGGCATATCTTTGCTCTTACCAGGGCTCAGGCCAAGAAGCAAAGAGGGAAACTTGGATCCTGGAATATTGGACCAAGTGCTCCCAAACACTAGGGGTAAGAAGGGCAAACCCTTGTCCACTAACCCTCACTCCACAGATGATTCCCCTTTTGAGGAAGATGAATTCTCTCCCTGTGCAGAACCTACACCAGAGGAGCTGGAAGATGATACAGGTGAGCTTTTGGGTGCAGGGGGGCCTGCCAGGGAAGAGCTGAGTGTTACACGGCAAACCTGTCCCACATTGGAGGGTCCTAGACAGCAAGCTGTCAAGCAGCAAAACGGTGATGTCACTGATACCCACAGAGTTTATTGGGAGATAATCTCCTTTATACTGAAGCAAGGGACCCTAAACCTGGTGCCACCAGGAGGTTGGTCATCCCCCTTCAGTACAGGGAATTCCTCCTAACTCTGGCTCATGACACCCCTTTAGCTGGGCATTTAGGCCAGAGTAAAACATCAGACAGACTTGTTCCACATTTTCACTGGCCCCATATGACAGAAGGCACAAAGGAGTTTTGTTGCTCTTGGGTCACCTGACAAGCCAGTTGCAAGACTGGTGGCACCCCAAAGGCCCCCTTGATCCCACTGTCAGTGGTTAGGGTGCCCTTTGAAAGGGTAGGGGTTGATATTGTTGGCCCCCTTGACCCTCCAACAGCTTCTGGCAATAGATTCATCCTTGTGGTGGTGGACCATGCCATAAGGTATCCAGAAGCTATCCCCTAAGGACCACTAGAGCTCCTGCAGTGGCAAAAGCTCTCCTGGGAGTCTTTTCCAGGGTGGGTTTCCCTTAGGAAGTGGTATCACACAGAGGTAGTAACTTCATGACTGCATACCTAAAAGTAATGGGGAAGAAGTGTGGTGTTACCTACAAGTTCACCACCCCTTATCATCCACAAACTAATGGACTGGTTGAGAGGTTTAATACAACTCTCAAAGGCATGATTGTGAGACTCTCTGAAAAACTGAGAAGGAGATGGGATGTCCTATTATCATGCCTCCTTTTCGCCTACGGGGAGGTACCCCAAAAGGAGTAGGCTACATCCCATTTGAACTCCTATTTGGTCACCCTGAATGGCTGAGTACATGAAAAAGGCCAGCAAAAACCTTCAGGCCAGCCAAGAGCTCCAAAAGCAATGGTTTGACCAGAAGGCTGTCCTGACAGAGTACCACCCAGGACAGAAGGTGTGGGTATTGGAACCTGTGGCCCCAATAGCACTCAAGGTAAATGGAGTGGACCCCATCTAATTGTAGAAAAGAATGGAGAGGTCACCTACCTGGTAGACCTGGGCACTGTCAGAAGCCCCCTTAGGGTGCTTCACGTCTATTGCCTAAAGACTTACTTTGACAAGGCTGACTTAACCCTGCTCATGGCTACAGATGAGGGACAGGAAGAAGAGAGTGACCCTCTCCCTGATCTCTTCTCCAACACTCAAGCTAATGGCTTAGTGGAAGGAGTGGTTCTGGCAGACTGCCTTACTGCTGAGCAGAAGGAAGACTGTACAAATCTCGTTTATCAGTTTTCTGAACTCTTCGCACTCCCACCTGGTACAACTACTTGGTGTGAACATATAATTAACACTGGAGACAGTTTACCTGTCAAATGTAAAATTTAAAGGCAACCTGACCATGTCAGAGATTGCATAAATGCAGAAGTTCAGAAAATGTTAGACCTTGGAGTTATTGAGCCTTCTGATAGCCCCTGGGCCAGCCCAGAGGTGCTTGTCCCCAAACCGCATAGCAAAGAACGAAAGAGAGAAATGCGGTTTTATGTGGACTATAGGGGTCTCAATACAGTAACCAAAACTGATGCTCACCCTATACCCAGGGCAGATGAGCTAATAGATGCACTGGCATCTGCCGTGTATCTAAGCACTTTTGATTTGACTGCAGGGTATTGGCAGATCAAAATGTCAGAAGATGGTAAAGCAAAAACTACATTTTCCACCATAGGAGGGCATTATCACTTCAGTTATGCCCTTTGGTTTGAAAAATGCACCTGCCACTTTTCAGAGGCTGGTGAATACAGTCCTCCAAGGTTTGGAAGCTTTCAGTGCAGCATATTTGGATGATATTGCTGTCTTTAGCTCCACCTGGGATGATCGCCTGGTCCACCTCTGGAAAGTTTTGGAGGCCCTGCAAAAGGCAAGCCTAACTATCAAGGCTTGAAAGTGCCAGACAGGGCAGGGGACAGTGGTTTATGTGGGCCACCTGGTAGGTGGAGAACAGATTGCACCACTTCAGGGGAAGATTCAGACCATTATGGACTGGGCTCCCCCTACTACCCAGACCCAGGTCAGAGCCTTCTTAGGTCTCACTGGGTATTACAGGAGGTTCATTAAGAACAATAGCTCCATTGCAGCACCTCTTAATAACATCAGCAGCATGAAAATGCCTAAAAAGGTAGTGTGGACAGCTAGCTGTCAAAAAGCTTTTGAGGAGCTTAAGCAGGCAATGTGCTCTGCACCTGTCTTAAAGAGCCCAAACTACTCCAAAAAAATAATTGTTCAAACAGATGTTTCTGAATCAGGGGTAGGGGCTGTATTATCACAACTGAACTCAGAGGGCCAGGATCAACCTGTTGGTTTCATTAGCAGGAGTTTGACCCCTAGAGAAAAGCGTTGGTCTGCCATAGAGAGGGAGGCCTTTGCTGTGGTCTAGGCACTGAAGGAGCTGAGACCCTACTTGTTTGGGACTCACTCCATTGTTCAGACAGACCACAAACCTCTGTTATGGCTTAAACAAATGAAAGGTGAAAACCCTAAATTGTTGAGTTGGTCCATTTTCCTACAGGAGCTGGACTATACAGTGGAACACAGGCCTGGGAGGACCCACTCCAACGCAGATGGAATCTCCAGATATTTCCACTTAGACAATGAAGACTCATCTGGGTAAGGTTAGCCATATTGTCCCTCGTTTGGAGAGGTTGTGTAGGAAAGTACCATCTTCCTTGGCATGTTACCCCCATTTTTACCTGTATGTCAGTATGCTTTTGCCTGTCTCACTGGGATCCTGCTGGTCAGGTCCCCAGTGCTCATGGTTTATGGCCTAATGTTTGTGTCTGTATAGTGCTTGACTGTGTCACTGAGGCTCTGCTAATCAGAACCTTAGTGCTTATGCTCTCTCTGCTTTTAAATTTGTCACTGTAAGCTAGTGACTTCATTCACCAACTTCAGTTGGCACACTGGACCCCCCTTATAAGTCCCTAGTATATGGTACCTAGGTACCCAGGGCATTGGGGTTCCAGGAGATGCATATGGGCTGCAGCATTTCTTTTGCCACCCATAAGGAGCTCAGACAAACCCTTCCACAGGCCTGCCATTGCAGCCTGCGTAAAATAACGCACATGCCATTTTCACTGCACTTAAGTAAGTTATAAGTCACCTATATGTCTAACCTTCACTTGCTGAAGGTTAGGTGCAAAGTTACTAAGTGTGAAGGCACCCTTGCACTAGCAAAGGTGCCTCCACATAGTTCAGGGCCATTTTCCGGGACTTTGTGAGGGCAGGGACGCCATTACACGTGTGCACTACATATAGGTCAATACCTATATGTAGCTTCACAATGGTAACTCCGAATATGGCCATGTAAGATCAAGGAATTGTCCCCCCATTCCAAATCTGGTATTGGGGAGCTAATTCCATGCATCCTGGGGGCTCCACTATGGACCCCCAGTACTGCCAAACCAGCTCTCTGAGGCTTGCACTGCAGCTACAGCTGCTGCCACCTCACAGACAGGGTTCTGCCCTCCTGGGGTCTGAGCAGCTCAGTTCCAGGAAGGCAGAACAAAGCATTTCCTCTGAGAGCAGGATGTACACCCTCTCCCTTTGGAAATAGGTGTTACAGGCATGGGAGGGGTTTCCTCTCCCAGCCTCTGGAAATGCTTTGGAGGGCACAAATGGTGCCCTCCTTGCATAATCCAGTCTAAACCGGTTCAGGGACCCCCCAGTCCCTGCTCTGGCACAAAAATGGACAAAGAAAAGGTGAGTGACCACCCCAGGGGTGGTGCCCAGAGCTATTCCAGAGTGTCCCTGGGTTTTGCCATCTTGTTTTCAGGATGTTCAGGGAACACTGAGAGCACCTGAGCGGCCAGTGCTAGCAGGTGACGTCAGAAACCCCTCTTGATAGGTCCATACCTGGTTTGGTGACCAATCCCCATTTGAGGGGTATTTAGGGTCTCTCCTGTGGGTATTTCCTTAGATTCAGATTGCAAGACTCCAGTAGGAATCCTCTGCATCCTTTACTTCATCTTCTACCATCGGCAGAACTGCTCCAGGAACTCTACAAGTGCAACAAATTATCCAAGAAGGCTACTACAACTCTGTAACTTCAGCTCCTGCCAGCAACTGCAACAGTTTCCAGGTTGTGCATGCTCTGAGGACTGCCTGTCTTCGTCCTCCACCAGAAGCACCAAAGGAATCTCCCATGGAATGACAGAATCACTTCCCTGCTTCAACAGGCACCTCTCTGCAGCGACGACCGGTACTCTGGGTCCACTCTCCTGATGATGAGCTAGGATCCTGGAACACAGGTGGTGGACTAAAGAGATCCTGACTGTCCAAAGGTCCAGCTGTCCAAATTTGGTGGAGGTAAGAGTTTGCCTCCTCCTGCCAGACAGTACCCCTGTGCACCAAGTGTTTTGCAGCTCCTAGGGCTTCTGTCACTTTCCCAAGAAATCCTTCATGCACAGTGTAGCCCAGTTTGCTAGCACTCTATCCTGTGATACTCAGCTCAGTGAGTTGTTCCCCGGCGGCATAGGATCCCTTTGTGTACTGCTGTGATGAATGCCATCTGCACCTCCTTTGTCCCCATGCTGTGGGACTCCTGTGCACACTGCCTGGTCTTCTGAGGGCTTTCTGAGTTGCTTAGAGCCCCCTCTGTCTCCCCCTTCTGAGTAGTGTCAACCTGGTTCTTCCTGGGCCCGGGCAGCACCATTTTTTGCAAAATGCAAGTTCTGCATTTACCAAGGCTTGTTGGCAGAATCTCGCGACGCAAACCAGACTGCATTCATCCTTCCAGCGTGGGACATTTTCTGCACTAACCAGGAGCCCGCATCTATCTTCTTTGGTGCAATACTGACTGTGCCTTCTCACTGGTGGTTCTCCTTTTGTACCTTCATCCGAGTTAGCAGGGGCTCCTGTTCTCCCTGGACCCTTTGGTGCTTCTTGGACTTGGTCCTCTTCTTCCACAGGTCTTCAGGTCAAGGAATCCATTGTTGGTGTCTTGCAGTCTCTTCTGGTTCTTGTATTGTCTTCTATCATGACTTCTAGTGTGTTTTAGGAAACTTGCTGTGTTTAACTCCTGCTTTCCTGGGCTCTGCAGTGGGGTATTTTATTACCTTTGGTGTTTGCTTACACTACAGTGCCCCTCTACATACTACTCTTCTCTAGGTGGGAAACCGACTTTCACATTCTACTATTTTAGTATATGGTTTGTGTTTCCCCTAGGCCCATTGTAACCTATTGTGATTTTCACTATTTGCATTATTTTCTGACTATATACTTACCTCTTTTTGGTTACTAGTGTATATTGTATGTGTATTACTTGCCTCCTAAGGGAGTATAGCCTCTAAGATATTTTTGGCCTTGTGTCACTAAAATAAAGTACCTTTATTTTTGGTAACACTGAGTATTGTCTTTCTTGTGTGTGAGTACTGTGTGATTACAGTGGTGTTGCAAGAGCTTTGCATGTCTCCTAGTTCAGCCTTGGCTGTTCTGCCTACAGCTACTTCTAGACAGCCTGACTTCTAGACACTGACTACATTTCACTAATAAGGGATAACTGGACCTGGTATAAGTTGTAAGTACCTTTGGTACCTACTACAAACCAGGCCAGCCTCCTACACCACGTCCTCAATAGGGTATGGGTTCAGAGTGATTCCCTCTTTTTTATGGGGCCGCACTCCCGGGCAAATAAGTGACTTCCTCCTTGGGGTAGCACTATCAATATCACAGAAGGAGGAGCACAAGCGTCTACAGCCTGTGATACCAAAGTGCACAAGAGTCGCACAAAGCGGGTGCACATGACCATTGAGGCCTTAGTCACCCCATCTTGGATTCCCCTAGGTCTCTAGTTTTCAAAAATGCACAGGTTTGGTAGGTTTCCCTATGTGCCGGCTGAGCTAGAGGCCAAAATCTACAGGTAGGCACTTTGGAAAAAACAGCTGTGTTTTCTATAAAAAAAATAGGATGTATCCATGTTGTGTTTTGGGGCATTTCCTGTCGCGGGCACTAGGCCTACCACACAAGTGAGGTATCATTTTTATCGGGAGACTTGGGGGAACATAGAATAGCAAAACAAGTGTTATTGCCCCTTATCTTTCTCTACATTTTTTCCTTCCAAATATAAGAGAGTGTGTAAAAAAGACGAATATTTGAGAAATGCCATGCAATTCACATGCTAGTATGGGCACCTCGGAATTCAGCGATGTGCAAATAACCACTGCTCCTCAAAACCTTATCTTGATCCCATTTTGGAAATGAAAAGGTTTTCTTGATACCTCTTTTTCACTCTTCATATTTCAGCAAATGAATTGCTGTATACCCAGTATAGAATGAAAACCAACTGCAGGGTGCAGCTCATTTATTGGCTCTGGGTACCTAGAGTTCTTGATGAACCTACAAGCCCTTTATATCCCCGCAACCAGAAGAGTCCAGCAGACAAAACAGTATATTGCTTTTAGAAATCTGACATCGCAGGAAAAAGTTACAGAGTAAAACATAAAGAAAAATGGCTGTTGTTTTCAGCTCAATTCAATATTTTTTTATTTCAGCTGTTATTTTCTGTAGGAAAACCTTGTAGGATCTACACAAATGACCCCTTGCTGAATTCAGAATTTTGTCTAGTTTTCAGAAATGTTTAGCATTCCGGGATCCAGCATTGGTTTCACACCCATTCCTGTCACTAACTGGAAGGAGGCTGAAAGCACCAAATATAGTGAAAATGGGGTATGTCCCAGTAAAATGCCAAATTTGTGTTGAAAAATTTGGTTTTCTGATTCAAGTCTGCCCGTTCCTGAAAGGTGGGAAGATAGTGATTTCAGCACCAGAAACCCTTTGTTGATGGCATTTTCAGGGAAAAAACCACAAGCCTTCTTCGGCAGCCCTTTCTTCCCATTTTTTTGGAAAAAACAAAATTTTCACTGTATTTTGGCTATTTTCTTGGTCTCCTCCAGGGGAAACCACAAACTCTGGGTACCATTAGAATCCCTAGGATGTTGGAAAAAAAGGACGCAAATTTGGCATGGTTAGCTTATGTGGACAAAAAGTTATGAAGCCCTAAGCGCGAACTACCCCAAATAGCCAAAAAAAGGCTCCGCACTGGGGTGGAAAAGGCCCAGCAGCTAAGGGGTTAATTGTTATAGTAATGCTAATAATAAGGCCCAGCATGGGAGGGAATAATAACTTACCCTCAAGCAAGAGGACTAGAGATTCTGTGCACAATGACTGGCAGTTGGGAGTGCACAATAACAAGCAGTTGGAAGTTCAAAAGATAAAAGATTCACTCCACTGCCTGCAGCCTAAGGATAAGGCTGCAATACTTGCCTTGCCACGTATCCAAGAATCCAGCAGCAAGGTGTGTGGCGTCTCCCAGCTCAAGATAGGGACGGTCTGAGAAAGAGAGGCTCTGAGTGTGCACCTCCAGGGTATGGTGGCCTGGGGGGGGCATGAGGAGATCCATGGTTGATGTTTTTCCTTTGTTATTATGGGGGTCATTCTGACCCCGGCGGTCTTAGACCGCCGGGGCCAGGGTCGGCGGGAGCACCGCCGACAGACCGGCGGTGCCCCGCAGGGCTTTCTGACCGCGGCGGTAAAGCCGCGGTCAGACCGGCAACACTGGCGGTCTCCCGCCAGTGTACCGCCGCCCCTTTGAATCCTCCAAGGCGGCGCAGCTCGCTGCGCCGCTGAGGGGATTCCGACCCCCCCTACCGCCATCCAGTTCCCAGCGGTCCGCCCGCCGGGAACCGGATGGCGGTAGGGGGGGTAGCGGGGCCCCTGGGGGCCCCTGCAGTGCCCATGCCACTGGCATGGGCACTGCAGGGGCCCCCGTAAGAGGGCCCCTACGAGTATTTCACTGTCTGCTTGGCAGACAGTGAAATACGCGACGGGTGCAACAGCACCCGTCGCACCTTCCCACTCCGCCGGCTCGATTACGAGCCGGCTTCATCGTGGGAAGGACGATTTCCCCTGGGCTGGCGGGCGGCCTTTTGGAGGCCGCCCGCCAGCCCAGGGGAAACCTCAAAATACCCACCGCGGTCTTCCGACCGCGGTACTGTATTTTGGCGGCTCCCGCCGGGCGCGCGGTGACCGCGCCCAGCGGGAGTCAGAATGACCCCCTATGTGTCTTTCTCAAGTTGACACAGGTTTTTAGCAGTAATTAATATTCTCAGAGGGGAATGTGTGCAATTTGAATGTTTTTTATGTTGTATTGGGTGATCTTGAATATTTTTCTTTATTTCAGTCCTTAAACATTTAATTGTATTGTTTAGTTTGTCCTATTATATGTTTGAGTTATGGTGATGTACTATGTTGTAAATGGGAAATATATGTATTTTATGTGCGCTAATTTTACAGCCCTGAGGAAGTTCACATGTGGTGAACAAAATGCGTTGGCTGTTTTCCGCTGTATGGAAGAAAATAAAGGATGCTTTGGAGCAACCTGATTGGATGATTGAACTTTTCTTCAAAATTTGTTGGCACCTCTGTAATTGAATTACATGTTGTAAATAACATACTTGTACAATGTAGCGTACGAATATGTGAATAGAAGCAATCAAGTGAATATCCATATTTAGAATGACTTGGATAGAAAAACTATAACAAAGTACAAGACAAATCACTCAATATGAGGGCTTAAGTGCCACATATGTATATTCATAAGGTCAATACCAATATACACAAAAGTTAGTAGAGCAAATCTGTGAAGGCAAGAGGTGTAAGTGGCCTTCACTGTGTCCATTTCACAGTGCTAAATAGTCATTAGGGGACCAAGATGATCCTGCTAGTCGACAATTGCGTACTTAGGGGGTCATTTTTTCAAGACCGCCGAGGGACCGCTGTGCGGAAGACCGCCAGTGGTGGCGGTTTGCCGCTCGGCCTATTATGACCGTTGGCAGCTCTCCGTCCTTTTACGGACGGAGAGAAGCCAACAGCCATACTGGCGGGCGGCGGGGAAGTGGAGGTTGCTCCACCTCCACCACCACGCCAACAGAACCCCGCCCAGAGAATCGCATCCTGTGATTCGGCGTGGCGGTGTTCTGTTGGCGGTGTGGTGTCGGCGGAGCAGCCCCCATGGCTCCCGTCCCCTCCTGGAGGATAGTCAGACCAGGTAAGTCGATCGTCCGTGAGGGGAGGGGGGTGGGGGGTGTTGTGTGTTGTGTGCGTGGGTGGGGGTGTGCGTGTGTGTATGCAGAGGGGGTGTGTCAGTGCGTGTATGCTTACGGGGTATTGTGTGTATGGGAATGAGTTCATGTATGTCTGTAGGTATGTCTGTATGGAAGTGTGCGTGTATGTTTGAATGTGGATGTGGGTGTCTGACTCTGTGTGTGGATGTTTGCATGTATGTCGGTACGTGTGCGTGTATGTGTGTTGGTGGTGCCTGCGTGCGTGTTGTGTGTGTATGAGAGATGTTATGTTGGGGGTCGGGGTAGGGAGGGGGGTCCTGCCACCTTTGGGGGGTGGCAGGGGTGGAGGGGGGGTAGGGGAGAGAGTCGGGGTGGGGGTGGGGGGTGATGAGACCCCTATCAGTGCCAGGGAAGCAATTCCCCGGCACTGATAGTGCTTACAGCCATGGATTTCATGGCGGCTTCTCCTCCTTCCGCCAGGGTCATAATGACCCCCTTAGTGTCATAAGTCTTGTAGTCCTGTAGGACAATGCTACCCCCATTATCAGCTGGTTTGACAATAATGGAAGTGTCATTCTAAAGTGCCTGTAATGTCCATCTCTCAGCAAGTGAAATGTATATGGAATTAATTCTTTAGTAGTTTTCATGCTATCAAGACCTGTTAAGATTAGTTTTTCAAGCGTAAGCATTTCCGGTGGCATCATGGAACTGGACAAGTAAAACACTGAGGGATTTCTAAGACCAGTTACTGAGTAAGAAATTGGGTCATTTCTGTCTTCAAAAAAGTAATCTCAATCTGATATTATGAAAAAAATGCAACTTTTCTGTCTTCAGAGTAAAAAGCTTGTCCTCTCTGTAATCACAAATGAAAACCCCCAATCTGTAAACTAATCTCCGAGGATGAGAGAATATGTTGTGATAAATTAAAGATTGGTATCTGTGAGTCACCATTGTTAGATGTGATAAATGTCAATAAAAGGCGGAGATCTTGCGTGCATTCTCGACAAGATAGAGGTGAAATGGACTGTATGCTGCATTTCCATAGACCAAGGATTGAATGCAACAAAGGAATACCATTCATATGTGGCTGAATTGAATTATTGAGTCTAGATTGTACTCCATCAGGAGTAGCATGGTCCCCTATTGACATTTAAAACTGCGAAATGGACACAGTGAAGGCCACTTACACCTCTTGTCTTCATGGTTTCATTCTACTGTTGCCTACATATATTGGTAATGAACCTATGAATATATAAATGTGGCACTACAGCCCTCATATTGAGTGATGTGTCTTGTACTTTGTTTTGGATTTTCTATTTAAGTAATTCTGAATGTATTAGACATGATAGCCTTAGGGTGGTCATTTCCCAACTTCTCCACTTTTCTGACACTGTTTTTGTTGGTTTGAGGACTCTGAGCACTTTACCACTGCTAACTAGTGCTAAAGTGCATATGCTCTCTCCCTTAAAACATGGTAACATTGGTTCATACCCAATTGGCATATTTGATCTACTTGTAAGTCCCTAGTAAAGTGCACTACATGTGCCCAGGGCCTTTAGATTGAATGCTACTAGTGGGCCTGCAGCACTGGTTGTGCTAACCACATAAGTAGCCCCTTAACCATGTCTCAGGCCTGCCATTTAAAAGTACTTGCCAAGCCTTAAACTCCCCTTTTTCTACATATACGTTACCCTAAGGTAGGAGGTAGGCCCTAGGCAGCCCATAGGGCAGGGAGCTATGTAGGTAAAAGACAGGGCATGTACATATGTGTTTTATATGTCCTTGTAGTGAAAAACTCCTAAATTCATTTTCCACTACTGTGAGGCCTGCTCCTTTCATAGACCAGTATTAGGACTGCCCACATATACTTTTTGAGTGGTAGATTCTGACACAAAGGGGTAACCAGATCATATTTAGTATGGCCAGAGTGGTAATAGAAAATCCTGCCCGTTAGTGAGATTGGATTTTATATTACTATTTTAGAAATGCCACTTTTAGAAAGTGAGCATTTCTCTGCACTTAAAAACGATCTGTGCCTTACAGCCTGTATCCAATCAACGGCTGGGCTGGTTGATAGCTCCCTTGTGTATTTCACTCAGACAACCACAAACACAGGACACTCAGTCACACCTGCAATCATCTGCATATTGAATGGGTCTTCCTGGGGTGGAAGGGTGGAGGGCCTGACACTTACATTTGAAAGACTGGTGGCTTGCCCTCCTACAATGGACTGTCAAACCCCCTACAGGGACCCTGGCAGACAGGACTGTACTGAAAGGAGAACTTGTGCACTTTAAAACCAAAACCACTCTTTGAAGTCTCCCCCACTACAAAGGCATTTTTGGGTATATAAACTGGGTCTCTGACTCCACCAACTCAGACACTTCTGGACCTACTCCTGCATCCTGTCAAGAGGAACCTCTTGGCTGCTCAAAGGACTCATCTGGACTGCTTTGCTATGAAGGACTTCTGCCCTGCTCTTGCCCTGCTACCCTGCTGCCCTCTGACTTTGCTGAGAAGGACTCTGTCTTCCCCAAAAGTGCTCTCCAAGGGCTTGGATTGAGCTTGTCTCCTGTTTTCTGAAGTATCAAGGCCAAAAAGACTTCACCTCTACAAAGAACTTCCTTGTGTGTCGAGAATCGACGCAATGCCTGCCAGATATGACGTGAAGCCTGCCTTGCGACCGAGGAATCACCACACAGCCGACCGTAATGACATAGCCTGACTTCCTGAGTGGAAATTCGACACAGCGCCTGCCTTGTGATGGAAAATTCAATGCATCACCTACCGGATTGATGCATCGCCTATGCCTTCTTCCAGAGCATCAAGGATTTTCTCCGCATCGTCCCTCATCCAAACGTCCCTGCATCACAGTGAGGAACCAAGACTGCGCGCCGAAAAATGATGTAAGCCCCTTGTAGCGTGGAAAGAAACAATGCATTGTCTGTGTCATGCTAAAAAGTCCCATGCACACCTTGTTTTTCCAGCCTTACATATATTTTTGCTCTTGGGTTGATAGCCTCTGCATAGTGCTATTCGCCGCCCTCAATATCCTCCTATTTTTACCAGGTTATCGTTTAACCACACCCCGCGAAGCCACCGTACCCTGGAGCTGTGTGCTCCCAGACTCTCTTTCACAGAACTTCCCTATCTTGAACCGGGAGGAGCCGGTCACCTCGTGGCTGGATTCTTGGATATATGGCAAGGTGTTGCAGCATTATCCATATACAGCCAAAGTCTGTGGGCTGAATTTTTTATCATTTGAACTCCTGACTGCTAGTTATTGTGCACTCCCGACTTCCGGTCATTGTGCTCTGAATTCCTAGTCCTCTTGCCTGGGGGTAAGTTATCATTCTCTCAACCAATGGGCCTTGTTATTAGCATTACTATTACAATTAATATTGTGTTTGCACTGACTACAACTCTTTATTTCTTATACAGTGTAAGGGTCCCCCTTATAAGTACTTGTCATATATCCAGCACTTGTGGTGAGGTCATTTTTCTTGGTTTCCTGGTCTATCACCATTCCTTCTGCCTTAATTTGGCATAATTATTTTCATCCGGTTGCAGGGTTTCTTTCTTTCTTTTTTTTTTTCTTGATTTTAGGTGCCCCATGTATTTCTTGGTCCTGATGACACCCCATATTCACTGAGAGGGTTGAATCGCCATCAACAGTGCTAAAATGAACCTAGTAGTTTGACCCTTTGAATGCTAATTGGGTCTGAAATGCAATTAGACTATTATTTTAGGTCGTTTGCTGGACTTTGGAAACCTATTTTTGCTTTTGTTTTATTTTCCTTATGAATATTATTTGTTCACTTTTTGTGTTTCCTGTGGGTTCCGTTTCACTTGGGACACTGTACTTTTGCACGATTTTTGCAATAACATATTGATTGAGAGGTTAACAGTTGTGTTTTGCCTCATTCATTGTGGCATATTTTGAGGCTGACTCTTTCAATTGACATCCTACTATTGTGCTACTAATGAGACTGTGCTCTTATTTCCTTTTTTAATACCAACTTGTGTTCATTTAAGCTGTCTCCCATCTAGAATTGTCTCTCCTTCAATATAGGTCAATAGGGATTTTTTTTAAATCTCCCTCTTTCCAGTTTCAAAATGTTAGCATTTATGTACTTTTATTGTTGCTGTTCCAGTTATTTTGTAGAAGGAATTGCTTGCTGCTACGGCTGACCCGAGCGACCTGAAAAACTTCCGCCCCATCTCTCTTCTGCCTTTCCCAGCCAAGGTAATAGAGAAGACCGTCAACAAACAGCTGACCACCCTCCTGGAAAACAACAACCTGCTCAACCCTTCACAAACCGGATTCCGAACCAACCACAGCACGGAAACCGCCCTCATCTCAGTCACTGACGACATCAGAACCCTGATGGACAACGGTGAAACAGTCGCCCTCATTCTCCTCGACCTCTCGGCTGCCTTCGACACCGTCTGTCACCGCACCCTAATCACCCGCCTCCGCTCCACCGGGATCCAAGGCCAGGCCCTAGACTGGATCGCCTCCTTCCTCTCAAACCGTTTCCCAAAGAGTTTACCTCCCTCCGTTTCGCTCAGAACCCACCGAGATCATCTGCGGCGTACCTCAAGGCTCATCGCTCAGCCAGACACTCTTCAATGTCTACATGAGCCCCCTCGCCAACATCGTTCACAAGCACGACATCATCATCACCTCCTACGCCGACGACACCCAACTTATACTCTCCCTCACCAAGGACCCCGCCAGCGCCAAGACCAACCTACAAGAGGGTATGAAGGACGTCGCCGATTGGATGAGGCTCAGCCGCCTAAAGCTGAACTCTGAAAAAACGGAAGTCCTCATCCTCGGCAACACCCCGTCCGCCTGGGACGACTCTTGGTGGCCCACGGCCCTCGACACCGCACCGACCCCCACAAACCACGCCAGCAACCTCGGCTTCATCTTGGACCCTCTTCTCACCATGACCAAGCAAGTCAGCGCTGTGTCCTCCGCCTGCTTCCTCACCCTCCGCATGCTCCGCAAGATCTTCCGCTGGATCCCCGCCGACACTAGAAAAACCGTGACCCACGCCCTCATCACGAGCCGCCTGGACTACGGCAACACCCTCTACGTCGGGACCACAGCCAAACTCCAAAATCGCCTGCAGCGCATTCAAAACGCATCGGCACGCCTCATCCTCGACGTACCCCGCAACAGCCACATCTCCGCACACCTGATACACCTGCATTGGCTCCCAGTCAGCAAAAGGATCACCTTTCGACTTCTCACCCACGCATACAAAGCCCTCCACAACAAGGGACCGGAATACCTCAACCGACGCCTCAGCTTCTACGTCCCCACCCGCCTCCTCCGTTCCTCTGGTCTCGCACTCGCTGCCGTCCCTCGCATCCGCCGCTCCACGGCGGGTGGGAGATCTTTCTCCTTCCTGGCGGCCAAGACCTGGAACTCCCTCCCCACCAGCCTCAGGACCACCCAAGACCACTCCGCTTTCCGGACACTCCTAAAAACCTGGCTATTCGAGCAGCAGTAACCCCCCCTTTCCCCTAGCGCCTTGAGACCCGCACGGGTGAGTAGCGCGCTTTATAAATGTTAATGATTTGATTTGATTTGATTTGCTGCTCAGCATGACTCTCTCTTTCAAAGCAAATTCTTTAAGTCTTTATATATTCCTTCTTTCCTTGGATGTATACAAGCCATCTTCTTTTTGATTGTGGAATGTGCCTGCCGTGCCTGTCTCAAAAAGCCACAGTACGGTGCGTTGGACAGAGTAAACTTGAAAGTGATTGTAACATTGAATCCTAAATGGGCATGTTCTAGGCTTGTCAGCTTTGTTTTATCAAACATGAAACCTGCTGCCAGAGAACTCATAATTTTCATTTCAAATAACTTGCCTAGTCGGAGTGTCTTGTTTCTGACACTGTAAACACTGTTTATATGAGTCGATAAACTGGGAAAATAAAAGCAATGCCATCTATTGCTAATAAATGGTTTCTAAACATAATTTACCCAGCATTGTTTAACAGTGTTACAATTTACTTGCGATTCAGGGCCTTACTAATGGATTCTTTTGCTAGGGTGTTTAACAATAGCGTTATATTCATTGCATGAAAAGGGGAAAAAACAAATACTTAAGAGTAAATTAATACCAAAGTTCAAAATAGTATCAATCACCTTCGTCAAATCTTGGACCTTTTTTTTTAAAGATTTGAAGCCAAAAACTCCAGGTAAATCATCTTCAAGCAGACAGCATTGAATGCTCTTGTAAACTGAATATTACTGCATAAAACCGACCAAAGGCAACAAAATAAAGGTCAAATTTCAAACAGAAAGGCACGGAGACACTAGTCTGACATTTCGTACTTTTTATAGTACGAACCTCAGACCGGCTGGTAAACTGTGACGGTTTCTGAAACGAGGAGATTGCTGATACATTGCAGACCAGTATCTGACACCATATGTCAATATTTCCTGTCAACCATGTGGCGTCGCGTCTGCGGCGTATCCCGTGTCAAGGGGCGCGCTTCTGATCCATTCCTTTCAATTGAGTGGTTTGTTTTCTGAGGTAATTTATGGAAAATTAGCAGAAAATCACAATGGGGTATTGTGCCTGAATAGCAAAGAGACGTTTGACATGAATGTCATTACCAACAAAAGGCAAGAAGTGTATTCACCAACTAAAGGTCAGACGAAGGAATCGGCCTAAACTGTTATGTAATGCCAAGAAAGAAATGCAATTTCAGCAGATGAACAGTCATAGACTGCTTGCGAAACCTTTACCTGCCAGTTCTTAGCATTAACTTTCATAGTGGGCGACAGTGTTTTATGCTTCTACTGCCAAGTACATTTTGACATCATCGACGCGATCTAGCTTCAAAACAAACCGCACTTGTCACCTGTACCCTTGACGAATTGATCATACTTCAGTGTTCACGTTTTGACAAATGCTTGGAGGTTTTACATTAGACTTTTGAAGACGGAAAATAAGAACATTTGGAGCAGCTTATTTTGTCGCGTGATGCTGCCCAGCACCAAAAATCGTTGGGCTTCGTTGTGCAACGGAAAGAAAGCAGTACAAGGCCATATTTATTAACAAGCATTTTCAATGCAATGGGGCTCGCATTTGCTCGAGTTGGAGCTATTGCGTTGTAAACTCCTAACCTAACGTTTCTTGCCACACAAATGAAAAGAAAAAAAAACAGCGCGATTGCGCTATGTAAAAATGCAGCGCGATCGCGCTGAAATTGAAAATGAAAAAACAGAGCATGATCGCGCTATGTAAACCCCAGCCCATCCCGCTGCGGGAAAATTAACAGATAATGTAGTCCAGAAACCAGGCTCAAAAAATCGAGCCTCGTACATTTCTAGTAGTTTACTGATGCTGTGTAGGTGGGCTAAACGCCAGAAATGGCATGACCTATGCATGCCTTTCACAAATGAAAGCAAGCAGATTTTAAAGAGCAAGCCCAGGAGCCAATGAAAGAGACTGACGTGACCTGGGCGTGGTTTGACCTGCAGCTGATCATACCCCATGTGCTGGAGCACAGACAAGCTGCCTGGCAGCATGCACAACTGTATGATGCAGAGCTGTGTGCTTGATGTCTAGCAAAAGTTTTAGGCACTGCAAGGGGGTGCAATGAAGAACCGGCTTCTAAGTCAGATTTATCGAGTCAAACAAGGCCACCTTGCAAGGCCCTCAGTGGCTTGATAAATCTAGAGCAGTGGTTCCCAACCTGTAGTCGAGGGAACTCTGGGGGTCCGCAAAGCCTCCTTGGGCAGTCCGTGACTGCTTGGAAAATTACATAATATCAATAGATTAGGGGCCATAAGCCAGAAGCCAGAAGAGACCCCAGGGAGACCCCAATTGACCAGGAACCAGCGAGGAGGACACAAACCATAACCAGGAGAGGGAGAAGAAGAAAAGGAAGTGTCGTTTCAGTGCAGAGGAGCATGAAATACTGGTCAGAGAGGTGACAGAGCACCATCATCAACTTTTCATCACCTCAAAATTGACAATTGGCAGGAGAGAGGCAATTTGGCAACAAATTGTCGACAAGATCAACAGTGTGGCAGAGGTCCAGAGAACAGTCAAGGAGTGCAAGAAATGCTGGCATGACTGCAAGCGCAGGACGAAGGAAAAAATGGCAAGGAACAGAAAGGCAGCACTGGAGGAGGGAGTGCAGCACCACAGGAGGCCCTGGACGAGATGGAGAAAATGGTGGCAGCTGTCATCCCAGAGGAGATCGTCACAGGAATTGCAGGACAGGACAGCGCAGACTACCAGGAAACAACACATATGCAGGGTAAGTTGCATGGGGGACAAACATGCCTAAATGTTAACTGCAAGCTGGGGGAGGGACATACCTACTACACAATGCATGACAGCAATGGAAATCAGGCAGTGGAAAGGGCAAAGGGGCATGGCCCGGGTGCATGGGCTGTGCAGGGGAAACCAGGGGCACAACACAACACTAACAACCTTTGCATAGGGGTACTCTGCCATGCAAAGGCAGTTAGAAAGGCAAAACCAGTCCAGGGGGGTAGGGTAGAATGTAAAACTGGGCTGCTGTCACAGGAGAGCTGGTATTGTCACAACGTGAACTAGGGGACAATGTCCAGTCACAGGCCATTTCCACAAGTGGCATTTACCATTGACAACAGTTGCCACTACCACCTGTGCCGTGTGTGCTGGTCAAGTAGCAAATGGCAGTTAGGTGCCCATGGAACAAACATACCCAAAATAGAGGGTTCAGGATGACGACGTGACCAATCCCCTTCAATTCCTAACAAAGTGTAAATCCTGTCAAATGCTCATGTCTATAGGCACAATAAACATCATGTATTGTTACTTACACTATGAAGCACAAGCACACATGTCATACCCATGCTGCCCATCCCAGGGTCCTCCCCGTGCCTGTGTTACAATAGCTGCAATGCCACCTTGCAACATCTCAACTGTCATACTGCTAAGACAACAGCATTGAGGGGAGGACATTTGTGTCTAGCTAGTGAAACACACCCGAATAGTCATAAGAGGAAATAGAACACTGCCAAGGCCATCAGTGCAATCCAATGTAGCACACATTGGCAAACATCAACATGACACACTACCAATGCTGGCACCTGTATCGTGTCATGCCAATGTAATACATAGTATGTGCTAGGTCTCAGCAACGTATAGGTGTATGTGAAATATCAGAGACTGGGTCAGTCCTATATTGTTAGGTGTGGCGCACGTGGCATCAGAACACCCACAGGCATTGCAAGGCCTCAAAATGCTAATGGAAGTAGAGGAAGGGTTGAGTAGGACAAGAAGGTGGCAACATGCAATTTGGGCTGACCCTACACCAGGATGTGACGCAGACAATTCCCCAAACTGCCCACACTACATGGGACATGCAGGTGGGGCATATGCCTGTGAGAATGCTAATATTAATGCAGGAACAATGAACAGGAACCAAGATTGCAATGTTCCACTAATAGGAAGTCTGTGGCGTCACATTGCAACTGCCACAACACAGACACACGAATTGTGCAATATCTCATTGCAGAGGACAATGGCTCTCCTGTGGATATGCCTGTCCTGCACTACCCTGATGACATGGATGACGAGCTGACAACCATTAGCCAGCAAACCCTCCAAGATGTCCTTGGAACCCTCCAGACCCCACCTTCACTCGCAAGGATGAGCACAGATGTAGCAGCCATCACAGTGGACTCACCCACCACTGCAATAGTACGACCTGCCAGCTCAACACAGCTGAGGACTCTGTTGACATTGGTACTACCTTTGAGAGGACAGTAGTGGGAGTACGTCGGGAGCTGGCCAAGGATGTGCGGGTGGGGATGCAAAATATGGCAGCCAGCCTTTAGTTGATGCGCATGTGCATGATGTCATCTGCAAAACAGTCAGCAGCCATGCAAGTCCAACAATCCCTACTGCAAGGACTACAACAGTGTGTGAGGGATTTCACCACAGCAGTTAGGGAGTTGTCACAACACCTAGCATCCCAAACATTTCACTGCGTGCATGACTGCAATCATGACCCGCTGAGGGCCGACCTGGCTGCCTACCACAGCGATGTAGCTGCTATACTCAATAATGAGCAGCTCATGCCTGCTGCAGTAATGCCCTTAATAGCCCCACAGCTGGCAGCTAACAGGAATTCAGAGTCCACATCTTCAAACGCTGAAGTGTGTGTTGCCCCCTCAAACTCACCACCACCAAGGGCAGAGGAGACGACACACACATCAGAAGATGAAGACGTGGAACAAATAACCTTCACTTGTAGGAGTACCCGGTAGCACCAGTCCATGCCACATGGGCACTGATTTTCCTATGTCCTGTGCTTGTGAACATGCCAGTCTAGCTACAGTTGGTAACATGCACTGTTCTCCAGTACACTGTTTACCTTACCACTATGGACTGCAATTGTCTCTCACTACCCATTTGGCAATTCATGTTCCTCTGCACTGAATGACACTCCATCACAGCATGTCCAATGACATGTCCCTCACCATTGCACTTGAGTTGCGTCACAATAGAAGGCGTCACACTAATGGACTTACAATCCTGGACTATGTAAATATCGCACTAAAGCACTTTAAAATAAACAGCATCACCACAAACACTTTGTCTCAGTGTAATGTGACACATCAACTGTGTAGGAGATTTGTGATGCATGTAACATGTCAATGGCGACAGAATGTCAGTACAACAGTGTAGAAAGAATGTGGGCTGATATCTCTGCACAAAGGTCTGGATTGTATCATAATCTGTGCTGCCTTTGGCTTTTTTCTGAAGTAAAAGCATCACAAACAGTATACTGAAACTCAATATGGCCCACATTCCCTACAAGACAATCATTACGTATGTGACATATGACTATAAACTTAAATCCCACACCGACACCATACAGCAGGAATGGATGTGTACAAGTGTATGGACAATAACGTCACCTGGGAGTACAATGTAATAAATCGTAGGTGTGATTTATGTGTACTGAACTTCATAAGATTATGACACCACTCAGTTTATCAGAGTTCACATGAAAATCAGGCTGCAGGCAGACATCCCCCAGAGCCCAAGATTCCAACACAGGACTCAAACGACGACAGTTTGAAAATCACACCAACCTTTACAACACATTGGGAACCAAAGTTACCTTGAATGGTGGGTGGAAATGATGGCAGATGCATAGAGAAGTAGCTTTGTTGTAGCTGCCAATGTGACAGCTCTTTTGGAAGTGGGAGTAACCATGTCAAGAATGGGATGTGGATGCAGGATGGAACACACAGACAAACACAAATTTGTCACTGTACACTCATGCAAAGGCCCTGATCCCCAAGCATATGACACATACTGTAAAGGAGTTCATCAAACTCTATTATATATGTATGAAAGCAAACTTAAGCTATGGCAAACACCTGAACTAACCTAACCTATCCTAACTATATATTACCCACAACTGGCCCTAACTACACAAAGCTAAACTTACTTACCACATGTAACTAAAAACTCTAAATATCAACCTCCCACCCCCCTTATATGACGGAACACGTGTAGGACAACATATACTAACCTAAACACATACTAACTAATCCTAAACAAATATATATATTTTTTGTATTTTTTGTATAATTTTTTTATTGTTTTTTATAATACACATAAACTCCAACATCATCCATCACTCACCCACCCACAAACAAACATGTAATAATATAACTACCCCCAACCCACTTATCCTAACTAAACTAACAGCCTACTCTAACCTAACACTAAGCCCTCGAAGCCCACTAAATAAAAGTATGAGGAAAGAGGAGGGAGGGGGCAGATTTAGGGTTGAGGATCAATAAGTTCAAAGATTGGCCCTCCTCATGATTTTCCTTATCTCTCGCAGTCTCCTGCTGTTGCGGGCCACCTCCTGCTGCAGAGTGTCCATGCGGCGCAACATACGCTGCATGTCACGTTGTAGGGTTCTGAAATCTGCCATGTCCATTACTGCAGGTGTGTTTGTCTGAGTAGCACTTGATGTAGCAGGTGCTGGTACCGTGGTTGGAGGTGGAGGTGCAGAAGGTGCTGCTGTTGGGCCTTGGGCTGACGAGGTTGAGGGACCAGCTGGAGTGGCTGTCATCCCAGTGTCCACTGTGCTTTGAGTTGCTGTGGTGGTGGCAGTTGTGGCCAATGCTGGCCCCCCCTTAGCTAAATGCCCTCCATGCCCCTGTGGCTCTCTCATGATGATACCACCTAGCCATCATACGGAACCCAGCCGCCACATCGAGGATGTGTCGGTACCGCACTGCCCGCCTCTGAAATTCACGGATTTCCTGTAGATTCATGTTGGCAGCTTAAAAATAGAGACAGGCAAACATTAGTGACATCATTGTGTGATACATGTACAGATGATAATCTAACACTTCCTCACAAATAGCACATGCAGTCCAAATCACAGTACAGATGATAGAATGTCCCTGAGGAATGACATGCCAACGCAGCCTACCCATCAACTATCTAACAGCACAGCAATGCACAACAAGGTGTGTACTTAATTAAATGATCTGTGCATATTTGTAGTGTTATTCGTCACATAACAAATGCTGCAAGTACTCAACATGTGCCAGGCCAACTAATCCCTATCTTCTGGATCAAATTCAAGGCACACAAGACCTGTGATTAGTATACAGAACTGGCAGGATGGTATGTAGTTGGTAATCATAAGGGGGGATTGTAGTTTGGCACACATGAATGCTTGAATTACATGTCTGTCATCTACACTGTGACCATCACACCTAGCTACACAAATTGTTCCCCCCTAAACCTGTGCCTCAGGGGGGGATGGGCATGCAATACATAATTTCAACCATCAAGGACAACCACAAAGCTTTGTCCAGCTGTACATGGATTTAGTCAGTCCACCACAGGTAAGGAGGCCTGCCAACTAGGATTAAGTCAACCATTGGACAATTACATCTACATTCATGTTTCTATTTGTGAACAACCATCAACATCAGATCTCACTGACATATTTCCTAAATCAACCACATTGATGCAAGCACCCATCTGGCCGTGACCTGCATGCCCTCCTATGACATTTCACTCAAGTGCCACGTAAGTGGAGAACAACATGTGGAGCTAGATGCTGCGGACAGTCACCCATACAGTCCTACATGTTCATTACTTAACAGGGATGCGCAATTTGGTGTGTAAAATTGATGTATCACTGTTCTGTGTGAATTAGGGTATGACTTGCTGACTAATTTATGACACTGGCCACCTCCAAATCAATTTTTGGCATACATGTGGCAACAAATCACCTTGTTCATCTGCCCATGCCTATTGCGTAGCACTCGACTCCCAATATATGACTCTCTGCCAGTGAATGTCTAACTCTTCCATGGAACACTGTGTCAACCTCCAGTCAAGTCACATATCACATCACATGCCAGCTCATCATATCTTGCAATGAGTCCAACACACAGGAGTCAATCACACAATAGCTGCAAACATAACACAGGACAAACATATTAACACTTACTGGATACGTCTGGGTCCTTTAAATCGAGCCACTTCACCTATTTTGTAGGGGGCTGGTCCACCTGTAAAACATGGAAGTGTGATATATACTCAATGTCTGTTCAATGTACAAAAGTTGGAACAACAAATCACTGTGTGTGGCATTTTATATGATAGAACTGCACATCAGGCATGTAGACACCCCAACAGACATACCACTGCAAACATGCATTGTCACTGTCACTCCAGTGAGTGATAGACACACATATGCACACATGCACTGGCCCTAACAATCATGTGGTGGCAAACACGATTACTCAATTTTGTGCTTAATACATTCCAGGGGGTACTCCATTTAATCTTTTGTAATTGGGAGACACATGCAATGCCACACTCCTGGTGCACTGCAATACCAGTGACTCAGGTATTGTGCCTTGTGCATCAAGGGACAATGAGTAACTATGTGATGGTCATGTGGGTTGATTTGCTTTCAGTAATTATTGTGCTTTCAGTGGTCCATAATAGGTGTGCCAGTGTTGTATGCAGGTTACATATGCCACATTGGCAGTGTACCCTAAGCTGTATATGCCCCCATGACAACATGATGGCAGGGATCCTGTGTGTTACCTGATGACAATGTTGCGCTAAACATGGATTGGCCACATTTCTGATTCAAAACAGCAAAAAGATGTATGCTGACAGTGTCTTAGTTGATCATCGTTGACAGAATGCATATGCACAGGTGTAGTCATTGCACCTGAAATGTGTTACTCTGGGCTCTGTGTACCTATATCAGGTACTGTAAATCACACATTGCCAGAATCAGCAACTTAGAATTCCCAAGTTGGGTGATCAGTGGTAGTACACCCAAACTGACACTGTCCGCTAATACAAAATGGGGAAGCAAATGTCCTACTTCTGCAATCATGAGAAGGTATGTCTCTATTTGAAAACACCTTGGAAATGGCAGCACTCACAAAAATGCTGGCCTGCTGATCTCAGCAGACCACCATGTCTGTGACTGCCTTCATACTGAGAAGTTAACATTTGTAGAAATGCTGCAATATTTCGGCAGGGGTGTACCAAAAGTAAAATAACAACCTATTTCTTCACTAAAATAGTATCATGGAAGCAGTCAGTGGTCCCTTGAACAACATCATGCTCACAAATAGTTTGTGACCATGCATTCACAAAGAGCAGGGATCCCATGCTGACCCTTTCACTTTAGAAAATGGCTTGGCACAGATGGTAACTGCACTAGCTCAGTCCCAGCAATTGCACCCAAGCAAAACATGTTGTTGGGCCCTGCTACTCAATAATAGGATTTCAATGCCTACTCCGAAATGCCATGAGATGACCCTGTTTTGTGCTAATGCAACCTGGTAACATAATGGCCCATTTGGGTTTGGCCATGTGAATCATTATTTGTCCAGATGTAAACACACAGAAACAGTGAACTTAGGCCCAGATGTGTAATTCATTTTGTGTTGCATTTGCTTCATTTGTTGACGCAGCAGCTGTGCAAATTAGCAAAACAAATTTGAATGTAGCAAGTGTGCGCTACTTTTGCGTCCAGAAATTACGCAAATGCTGCACAAAGTAGAAATATGGGCCTAAGATAATAGCGAAGGTTATGAAGAGCTTGGTACATATGGCCCTGAATACTGTTCAGACGTGGTTCCACAAAACTGTGGACTGCATTGTTTCCATGTATTACCATGTAAAATACATCCCATTCCTGGTACACTCACAGTTTGTTCAACTTGCATTCCACATGTCCACAAACATTGCATGCACCATGTCTTAACATCTGCTACTGTCACTCCAGAGCATTGTACTGTACACATTGGTCAATTTGGTACTCAGCAACAGGGCCACCAATCACCACACCCAGGTGGTCCAACAGGTCCTGCTCTCGGGCCACCAGGTCAGCCCAGCGATGCTTCAGCTGGTGATCGTTGCGTTGGGTGTTGAAAATGTGCCTCAGGTGGAACAGCACCTTTGTCCACCTCAGCCTTCTTGCCTCCATGTGATACCCATGTATCACAAGGCTCCCAGCCTCCAACATCAGGGCGAGGAAGTGGCACACCAGCCACACAAATGCCCCTAGCTCCTCCTCACTCATTCGCCCGAGCTGTGGACTTCCCGACATCACACCAAAACAATAAATCAAAAGTAAAGAGGGGAAAATAGGGAAAGGAGGTAGAAAAAGTAAACTTATCTAACCCACAGACAGCCTAACACTACCCCAACGAATACTACCCACAAACAGACAGTACAAAGACAAATCTAAACACAATAAATGACACAAATACACTTACACAGGACACACAAGACACTTACCAAACACCTAAAGACAATACAAAGAGCACACAGGAGACACATTTACAATACTGTATTCACAGAGAGACAAGTCAAAAGACAGCCACACAGTCAAGAACAATCACAGACTGCAAAGTGAAAGGGAAAGTACACTACTGTACCATTTCTGCAAACAGGATATCCTATTACATCACTTCCTGTCTCATTAGTGGCAATTTTTTTGTCTTGCGTGTAAATTTTATATGCTTACGGGGTTTGCGTCAATATTTTTTGATGCATATATGCTTTAAAATCCTATGCATTCATGGATCAATACATTTTCAATGGATATCCGCATGCCTGGGGTGCGCTGGTGGGATTAACGCTAGGGACCAATTGATGTAAAATGTGCGTGAGTGTCATTTTTTACTGCATACACATAATGTTTTACTGCATATGCATCATTTTAATGCAGATGCGTCATTTTTGGTGCATTTGCGTCAAAAATGCTGTCTTAAACTGTGTTTGCATCATTTTTCTAATTTTAACATGCATGCAGCCTATACCTAGACAAAGATAGGATGGTATGACCTGCAGTGTGTGTTCTAGTGTTTGGGCACATGTGGCAGACCATAATACTGCGGCCCATAATACTCATGTTGTTGTGAAGGATTAGCTTTCTTTACTGATGCAACAGCAGCATAAACTTTGGAAATTAAATAGGATTGTTCAAGTTTGCACAGGTGTTGTATCAATAGAGAACAACGAGGCTATGCTACTAACAAATGAATCATGGCCAGTGTGTTTTGTGTGTGAATCGTCTGTTAGAATTATTTGTGTGCCTCTGTGGGAACAGCATGCAAAACATTTGGCGTAATGTTCATGTATGAATGTGTTACAAATGGGTATAACCATCAGATGTCATTCAATGAGGTACATCAGTATTGATATGTGTTTGTAATACCTGTTTCCTATTATGCTGTGTGTACTTGCTTGACATTGGGGACAATACATTTCCCATGACTAACTATACACGGGAAAGATCGAGGACGGCTGATGAGGGCTATGTCAGATATGTTACCCCTCACAAGTCATGAAATGTTGGCTACCACTTCATGGTCACTTGTGTGTATACTACCCATTAGTCAGGCATTTGAACATGCTAGGTAGGTACAGTGTTTGTGACCCAGAGTCTCGAATCCAATCATAAAATTGTTATGTACACCACAGTTTGACTCATGTAAATGACCTATGTTTCTCCTGTGGCTGTGGTGGATCAGCAGACCATGCTGCATGTGTTCACATATTTCCAGTGGTTCATTGCACAAAAGTGTCTAGTTCAAGTGTGTGGCCATGTGTACCCTGTGTAAGTATTGGACTCCATGGTGTAACAGTTACGTGCAGGTCTAGTCAGGAGTCTGTGGAGCCAATCCTTGAATTAACCGAGTATCCTTCAAAGCCAATTTTTTCCTAAAGCCAAAGATCAGGTAATGGCATACAAGGGGATAGGTACAGCAGAAATTTCAGAAGGCTGACGACAGAGTAACCCTGGTGTGCTCAAATATGTTATGGATCAGTAATAGAAAAACAGGCTGGTTTCATCACTACCTTTGTACACAGGTTATAGCTCTAAAATTCCCACCGCAACAGGGACCATCAGTGCCTCTGTACTGATTAATCTCACAGCTAGTCACCACACAAGCCCCATCAAAAGGTGGCAGCAGAAGTGAATCTGTGTCTGGACCATCAGGGCACAAACATGGATTGTTCTTAAATACACATTAGCAGCCCTTGTTTGTTGGCCTGGAGGCACAATACCAAATCCAGGCATACAGCCATAGCACACTGTTTGGCACTAATGAATACATGCAAAACCAGACAAGGGATGGGGGCTAGCTTTGCCCCTTTGAAAACATGTCCCAGAACAAAATACTATAGGAAAACAAATTAAACTATACTATACATTTAAGGACTGATCGTAGACTTACCAGACACAATACCCCAAGAGGAAACGGAGGGCATGGAAACCAACTATGAGGCAAATGTAGCCACAGGTAACGTCTTGGGTTAACACAAAGACTGGAACCAGTCAGACTAACAGAATGCAGGCTCTGTTAGGAACAAACATGAACAAGGCAAATACACAGTGAGCAGAGTCCGACTGGGACAAGCAGGAACAACACTGTGGGAACAAAAAACAGTTTCTGGTGTACTCTGCACTGTTACACAATCCCTCAAGGGCTCTGGTACACAAATGAATTGTACTCCAATGCACAACAAGGAGATTCAGGAAATGGCAGCTTCTAAGCAGTTCCAGGCAGCAGCAAGGGCAGAGTCAAATAGCTAGGCTGCATGAAAGGCTCACAGGTGTGTGCAGCTTCAGTCTCTCACAAGTCCTGGAGTTGAGAATCCAGTTCAAGGGGCCAACCGGACCTTTCCCATGGGAAGCAATGGACAGAAGATTACAGGTCTTACCGACTACCAGGCAGTGCATTATCGGACCTGAAGTCCATGCAGACTGATGAACTAGAACTATGGCATGCCATACTGAAGAGGGAAGCACACAGGAGTCAGAATGGGAGTCTGGGTGAGTGTAGATGATGATTCACAGGGTACAGGTACTCCATTTACAGTGCCCCTAGAGAAGGCTGGGCAGAGACTTAAAACATGGCAGTGGCTGGACTTATTACCTGGGATGGACTGCACAGGGCATGTCTTGTGAGCAATGCTTGTCATACCTGGGGCACTTGTGCTATCCATTTTCAGGTTTGATGCACTTCTTGTCACACATGTTCCTTGCAGAGATAGCTGATGTCACACTTACTGCTGTCAAGGGCCTGGTCATACATTCCTGTTACCAATGCAATTGCACATCTAGTGCCTCATGTATGATTCACTTTTGTACCTTATGATTGATGGTGTCTTAGTTGTGTATCATATGATGCAATGGACCATGTTGGCAACATGGATGTGTCTCATAGCTGTGGTACAATGAAATTGCCCTTCAAATGTGAAATGGACAGGATGTATTTCAGAAAAAACTGTGTGTGATGTTTGCTGTACATTCATACCCATCAAATGTGATGTGGCATCTGAAGTATGCAAATTTGTCTTTCTGCAATGCTCCATGAGGCAATACTCTAATTAGGATTCCTAGAAATGCATAAATAATTACCCAGAGCATGATTGAGTGATGAAGTGAGGTGTTTAATTCCATATCATAACAAAGTGGTGATAGTGACTATAGGTGGAAAAACATTTGTACGATCTGTTGTCTGCGACGCATTCCTGCAGCTGTGTTAGGATGTTCCCCCTCATTTTCCCAGACAGCATCGTCCTCCTCCTCCTCTTGAGGCATTTGTTGTTCAGGTTCATATAGGTGAATGTTCCTCCTCACAAAAATGTTGTGCAGAATGGCACAGGTCAAAATGATCTTGCAGACCATTTCTGGGGAATATAGGAGGCTGCCTCCGGTGATGTCCAGGCACCTGAATCTGGACTTCAGGATGCCAAAACCCGTTCAACTATGGTACGTGTCCTACGATGTTCCTCGTTATAGGCACGCTCTGCTGCTGTGCTTGGGTTGGCAAATGGGGTCATGATCCATGGCTGGATCCCGTAACCCTGATCAGCTGAAAGAGAAAATGGGGGTAAGTATTTTGTTGTTGGTTGCACTGGGAATGTCACTTTGCATGGCAGTTGTTATCTTGTGTCCTCTGTGACTCATATGTGTTTGTGTTATTGTGTGGGATCGTAGGCTTCTGTGATGTTCTTTCTGCATTGGGTTGTTTGACCAGCAAAACTGGTGTTTGGCTAATTGACCTGATATCTCTGGTATATTTAGAAACTTGCAGTTCAGTGTGTATCTCCCATGCGTTATGTTGTGAGAAAGATGTGTCTGTATACATTCACTGGAAGTGACATGATAGTTCCACACACACAATGGATTCCACTGTAGTGGTAACATGGTTGCACTACATGGCCTGGACATCCCATCCAATTAGACATATGGAATTGCAGGTGAAATGCAACAGTGAGGCCCTTTGATTTGCCTAGGTGACAATGCACAACACATCTCCATAAGTTGGCAGCACTGAAGTGTTCAGTATTGACAATGCACAATTATCCCATGTGTGACAAGTTCTATGCAAACCTAGTCTTGTTCCCTCACCCAGTTGGCTCATGTGCAACCATGCACCTAAACTACTGAACTTGCTCCAGGTGAGCTGGGTAACTTGGTTGTGGGGGTGAAGGTTTTAGTGTAGGACGGTCCATCTCCCTGTACATCTGTTATGTATATGGGGAATTGTCTCATTCAGTATGTGTAGCAGTGTGCACTTTGTATCAGTGTCACATCAACATGTTTTTATAGCACAGTCCACTTCCTTATTGCTAGCTGGCAATGTCACCCCAGGTGTGATGTGAGATGTTGGCACTGCCTCAATAATTCCATGTCACCTTCATTTGAGTCAGCGTCATCATGCTATGTGTCTCATGGTGTTTGACCTGCAGCAACACACATTGCACACCCCTTACACAGGACATATTGCTTGGAAGGGTGTGGCATTGTCTGTGGCCTTATGTGATATTGAATGGTTCATCTTCCAAATTGTACTGCCAGTTAAGGCCATGTCATTGGTCATTGTCACTGTGTGGTTTTAAATTGGTCCTTTGTGGCTCTAGAGTGGCATCTATTGTTATTTGCAGCCGTCATTTGTCCATAGGTGTGTATCCCATTGGGTCAGGATATCAAACATGACTACCAGTGTCACACCTGGGTGTCTTCCTGCCCATGTGTCAATGTAGTGGTATATGCTTTGTGTGTCCTACAGAGTTTCTGTGCTGTGTGTAAATAACTAGGTTTCTGTACTTACCAACAAGAAGGCCATTGCCATATCATCCATCCTGGAAGTGCCGATTGATGGTGCTGTGGCGGAAGATGAAGGAATCATGTACACTCCCAGGATACTTTGCCATGATGTTGGTGAACAATCCATGGTGATCAACAATGGCCTGCACATTGATGGAGTGGGTGTGCTTTCTATTGCAGTATAGGTGCTCGGTTGCAGCAGGTGGCACAATCCGGACATGTGTGCAGTTAATGGTACCAAGCACGTGCGGGAAGCCATTCATTTGATAAAACCCCTCTTTGGTCTCCTGCTGCTTCTTCTGTGTGTTGGGGAAGCTGATGTGGCGGGTGTGAGGGAGATGATGGCATCAAGTACCTTGGGAAGGAAGGCAGAGAATGAGGGCTGTGAAATGAAATGAGCAACTTGCCAACATGTGCAGGACAGCTAGCAGCTTGGTCTCTAGTGGAATAATATGGGGTGTCTGCAAGCTGGCTGCTAACTGTGGCTCAATGTGGCACAGCAGCTGCTGTATGGCTTGCCATTTGAGTGTGTACCTCTGGATGATATCATGTTCCCTGAGGCCCAGAAGGGTTGTCCTGGTCCTGAATAGCCTCCGCTGCCTTCTGTGTTGCCTTTGGGATCCACGTTGGTGTGGTGGTAGCTGCTGCTGCTGGTCCTGTGCTCTGCGTCTTCTGACTTGCTGCATGAGTAGCACCTCCATGTCGTCCTTCTTGAGCAATGATGTTGCTTGTGTGAGTTTTCCTTAAGTAGTGGTGTGTTTGCCCCATTTTAAAGGCTGCCCTGACCCAGGCATTAAAATTTTATGCAAATCAGGATTTGCGTAATTGTCCGGCTCCGCCTCCCAGCCGTGAGCCATTTTTGCCCGGTTGGATAAATATGGTGCACGGGTGTTTGAATCATTTTTTGGACGGGAACGCCTACCTTGCATCTCATTGACGCAAGGCGGTTTCACACATCCAGAAAATGATGCACACTCTGATATTTTTACGTTAGACCGGTCTAGCGTCAAAATATAATTATGGTGTTAAGTTTGCGCCAGATTAGCGTAAAAGAAAATGACGATAATTTGGCCCAAAGGAAGTATAAATATGGGCCTAGGTCCTCAGCTTTCAGTGATGACTCAGCGGGGTCCCCAGATTCCAATAATGTCTCAGTGGGTGGGGGTCCCCAGGCTCCAGTGCTGATAAAGTGGGGGTCCACAGAAGTCAAAAGGTTGGGAATCAATGATCTAGAGTAACGCAATGCAGTGCAAAATGCTGCCTTGTGTTACTCTGCCCTTGACAGGCATTCCATAGAGGGAGTGTGGGTGTTCCCATGTACCCACCCATGAATTTGGCACATTCCCAGATTTACCATTACTGGTAGACCTGGGAATGCATCAATATCCTACACCTTCCCTGGTGAGGTGTAGCAAGGAGAAATACCTTAATTTCTCCTCGTTATTTTCCTTTTCCAAGTGTGCTGCATTCTATAGCACACATCCTAACTAGGTTGGTGAGAGACGCTAGTTGCACCACCATTTTACTCTGTTTAGGCCTGCTGTTTTAAAGAGTTTTTAGTGATTTATTAATGTATTAATATTTTTTTAGTCTGCACTGTGTTTAGCTCACTGACTGAGGCCCTTATTCAGTGGCCTGCCAGTGTTATCAGGGAAAGTTTTACCACCATTTTTACTTTGTTTAAGCCTGCTGTTTTAAAGAGTTTTTAGTGATTTGTTAATGTATTAATATTTTATTAGTCTGCACTGTGTTTAGCTCACTGACTGAGACCCGTGTTCAGTGGCCAGTCAGTGTTATCTGGTGCTATTCCCCTTCTTTTCGAACTCACCTGCCAGTTTTTCTGCCGTTTTGACTGCCGGTCAGGGTGCGGCCGCCATTTCGCCTTCTGGGGCCAAAAGCACACTGGACGGCCGCCATCTTTAGCTGTTAGCGGTCTAGTTGCTAGAGAACTAAGTCGAGACCCCTATTTAGGGTGCAATGTTGCCTAAGGCAAGCCTGTCTGCGCCCGTTCCCGCCAGGTCGGCCTAGGGGCGAGTTCCCCTGACCCGACCACAATAAAGGGTTCAAAGAGGTCTGTCCTTGGTTATTCCTTTGAAACCCTCCGGGCACTTCGGCCACCCCTTTTTAAGGAGTGTCTGGCTTGCCCAGATCTGAGGACTAATTCATGGAGATGCCCCGCCTGCCAGTGGTCTCCCCAACTTAGAGGGACAAGGGCTCCCGCAGAGGTTACATCCCATACCGCACTCCTGTTGATTAATTGTCCGTCTTTGCCAGCTCACAAATTTGATATTAATCTTCTAATAAGTGAGGCATCTCCTACAGCCTTGTTCCTTACGGAAACGTGGCTGCACGAAGGGTCGGGGCCAGATATCAATCTGGCAGTACCTCCAGGATACCTCATAGCTAGGGCAGATAGAACTACCTCCAGAGGGGGAGGAGTTGCGATTATTTATAATGACTCTACTAAACTTACCTACCATCCCCTTCAGTTATCAGATGGGGAGGGTATGTTCTTCTCCTTCGCGCTCAATCCACTATTTACGTTCTCAGGAATTTCACTCTACTGCCCCCCCGGCTCCCCTGAGATTTTTTTAGATACTCTGTCAGACTATCTTATAGATTCAATATGTAAGAGACCCAATTTCACTATTTTAGGCGATTTCAACATCCATGCTGAAAACCTACACCAGCCGGCAGCCAGATGGCTTCTAGGGGACATGGATGCTCTGGGCCTAGAGCAATTGGTGAGAGGCCCCACTCATGATAAAGGTCACACTATCGACCTAGCTTTTAGCAATTTAATAGCTTTTACTTCAAACCCCCTCTTCCTTTGGCTTGATCAGATCACTTTCTAATTTCTTTGGAATTAGCCATTGCCACCTCAAGGGGTTGCTTACAGCCAACTGTGCAGTCCGGCAGGCGCTGGCACAAGCTTAGTACCAATGACTGGATTGGAGTGCTGGAAAGCCGCAAACCCTTTTTCTTTAACAGTAATGTTATCGAAGCGGAGGCATTTAACGATTGGATTACTGACAGCTTAGATACATTACTCCCTTATAGGGCAAAAACCATGAGTCACCAGAAAGCTGGTTCTCAGTGGTTCACCCCTCACCTGTATCTTCTTAAAAGAAAGTGTAGAGGCTTAGAGAGAAGGTGGAGACAATCATACGACCTGGAGAACAGGGATGCATATAGGATAGCGATCAGACACTATCACGCAGAGATAAAATCAGCACAGAGTATATACTATACTGACAGAATTGAAGAAGCCTCTGGCTCTCCCAAAGATGTCTTTCAAGTGTTGAAAGAAATTCTTCAGATTCCTTTAGAGGAGGACACCACTGTAGCTTCGATAAAGCACAACAATAAGCTGGCTGTGTTCTTCCAACAAAAAATTATTGATATATATTCGAACCTTCCTACACGTAAGTCTAGGTCGGAAGGTCAGGATAATTCCACCAACAATGGTACTGCCACTATCTCTCAGTTCCCCCTCTATCACAGGAGCAGGTTGCCTTGCTTCTTATCTCTCTTAAATCAGGATCTCCACTGGACCCAGCTCCCCCTCAGATATTAATTCGGGGTGCCTCAGTTATTGTTCCGGCCCTGACGGAACTACTGAACATGTCATTATTCATGGGTTCAGTACCCGGTCAGTGGAAACACGCGATAGTCAAGCCACTGCTAAAGAAACCTACCTTGGATGCCGCTGCACTCAAGAATTACAGACCCATATCATTATTACCTACTCCAGCCATAATATTTGATAAGCATATTAACACTCAACTTTCTACCTTTTTAGAGGAAAATAACTGCCTTCACCCTACTCAGATGGGTTTTAGACCCCATCATAGTACTGAGACAGCCTTGATCGCAGTCATGGAAGAGGCTAGGAAGAGCATGGACCTGGGCCAGATGACTGCGGTGATACTTCTTGATCTGAGTGCAGCCTTTGACACATAGATAACCAGGTGCTGGGTCAAAGGATGAAGGAAATTGGAATTGAGGATTTCGCTCTCTTTTGGCTTACCTCTTTTTTAGATGGTAGATCATTCCAGGTCCTTGACCGATCCTACTTCTTGGATAGACTCCACTATAGCTGCGTAGTGCCACAGGGTTTATCACTCAGCCCCACGCTATTTAATATATATGGCCCCTCTGGCCGAGCTGGTGGAATCCTTTGGACTATTATTGGTTTCTTACGCAGATGACACCCAACTGGTGGTCTCTTTCTCATCAAACTTTGCCTTGGAGAACTCTTCATTGTCCTCCTGCTTACAAGCAGTCTCAAGATAGATGACAGATAGTAGGCTTCAACTTAACGGTGATAAAACAGAGGTAATGATCTTGGGCAATTACTCTGGACCAGGCAAGCTTATTACGATGCCAAGCACCCTGAGAGAATTGCCCCCCCAAAGAAATATATTCAGAGTCTAGGAATTTGGCTAGATCCCTTACTTACGCTGGAACAGCATGCTAGGAACATCTCTGCCACCTGCTTTGGATCATTGAGACTCTTGAGGAGGGTCTTTGTCATACTTCCATCTTTGGCAAAAAGGCTCATTATTTAGGCGATTATTCTCTCCCGTCTTGATTACGACAATGGTCTATTGCTCGGCTCTCCCACTTATGTGAAAAAGAAATTGCAGGTGGTACAAAACGCAGAGGCCCGCCTTCTGTTAGACATTCCCAGACGTTCTTCTGTAAAATCAGCATTAGTCTCTCTGCATTGGCTACCAGTGGAACATCGCATAAAGTTTAAGGCTTTGTGCTGTATTCAGAGGTCACTGCACAACAGGGTCCTCCTCTGTTAAAGACCCTTGCAGTCTTTTATAAGCCTAACAGAGACCTCAGGTCGGCATCGGCAGCCTTGGCCACCCTACATAGAGTTAAAAAGGTAAGATGGGGGAGCGCGCGGGAGCCGCCGATCAAGATGGGTGCCTAATTACGGACCTCCGCGCATCGTCGGGTGATTTTTTACCGCCTGAGTCCTCATTTTTTCTTGTTTTAATGGCGCTTCTACAATAACAGCTGTGGGATGTTTTGGTGAGCATTTTCATCGTTTTTAGGGCTGCCTAGCTTATTTTCTGACTTTTTAATTGCGTTTTTTTCATTTCTCCTCATGAGTTCGGACATTTTGACTAATTTTTGCTCACCGTTACATTATACTTATCTGTTTTTTCTTTGAAAATTTGATGGCTCGGCTTGCAGTTTTTTGTGCAAGCCTTGTAATTTATTTTTGCTGTCTCGTTAACAGATTTTTGAAGTTCCTGTGTCACTCGTTTCCTCATTGAAGGCTTTTATTTTTATATGGGCAAACTAAGAAAATAAAGTCGCATCAGTCCTCCTCAGCTGACAAACTTTCACAGTTTTTACAATTGGACACTTCTGTTGCAGCGTTTTCTTCTCCCATGTCAAAGATGTCTTCCTGAACTTCTTCCTCACCTAAAGTTTCTCAGAATATTTCTACACCTACTCATAAGAGGGTCAAACAGGACCCACCTTCACCAGTAAAATCTCCCTCGCCGATCTCTCTTGAATTTATGCTTGACGAAATACGTGCATTGCGTCCTTCTATCGAAGAAACTAATTCTCGGATACAAAATCTTGATACTAAGTGGTCTCAAATGGAAGTGAGAGTCTCTGCTTTGGAACAAAGAGTCAGTGACATGCAGGATGAAACACATAAAATTATTAGTTTGGAGAAGGAAGTGGCAACTTTGAAGACACTTGCGGAGGATTCGGAAAATAGAAACAGACGCAATAATCTTCGCCTTTATGGATTACCGGAGGGTCTTGAAGGGAATGACCCAATTTCATTGTTTGCCTCATTCTTTCCACAGTTAGTGGGCCTTCCATCTTCTACAGTATTGAACATCCAAAGGGCGCATCGCATTGGTCATCATCCTCCGCACTCCTCCACTTTTAAATTAAGAGGCGTGATTGTTTTCTTTCTTGAATTTACTGATCTGCTGAGAATTCTTAATGCTGCGAAAGCCAAAAAACAAATCTCTTGCCAGGAAAGGAAAATCTTCATCTCACAGGATGTGTTCAAAGCTACAGCAAACAGGAGGAAATAATTTTTGGATCTTCGTCCACAGCTTTGTGACTTGGGAGCTCGTTTTGGATTATTCCATCCGTGTTTGTTCAAAGTGACATATCAAAACAAGACCACTTCATATACCTCTCCTGCAGCTCTTCGTGATTTTCTAAGACTACACTCTACAAATTCTATGGAAACAGCTTGTCCTTCTACACGTTGACTATATACGTTTCTTAAGTTATTATGCCCTTTCATTACTACTATGATATAATTGATGGCCCTTCATATGCAGTTTATATAGTATACTATATTGATGTGACTACAGACCCTTTTTGTTAATGTATTGTTTTCTTTTCACAGGTTCCTGGTGCTCTATAATCATTATTTTTGCTCGTAACCTTTGTCTGTTGATGCGTTCCATTCCCTTGCTGTGCCGTCTTCAGTCTGTGCTGTCACCACCCCTCCCCTATTGTTCATTAATCTAAGGTATGCTTTTGCAGTCGTCTTTATTTGACATGTACTGTCTCTTCTTTTTTTCTTGAATATTTTCCATCCTTTTTCCTGCTGTTTTCCCTTTACTCTTTTCGCTCTTTGTTTTTCCTGTTTTCTTTTCCCTTATATGTACTTTCAGTTATTTATGGTACAAGACCTTTTGTGTATACATATGGTTATGTGACGTAAATTCAGAGTTATTTCTTGGAATGTCAAAGGTTTTATTAACCCAATTAAAAGGCAGAGATTTTTATCCCATTTATCTAAATATAATCCATACTTGGTTCTTTTACAAGAGACCCATTTGACGGATTCTGAAGATCTGAAACTTAAAAAAGGTTGGGTGGCCAATGTTTTTACTTCTCCTTCTTCTACGAAGAAAAATTGTGTAATTGTGCTCTGCCATAAAAAATTATCAGCTAATGTTATTTCTCAAGACTCGGTAGATGGCTCTTTGTGAGGCTAAGGATTAATGGGATTACAATGACTATTGGTAATATTTATGGTCCTAATAATTCAGATTATATTTTCTGGCCTAATATTACTAAACAATGTTTGCATTACAAGGATGAATTTCTTCTTATTGGAGGGGATTGCAGCCAAATTATTGATCCCTTTATAGATAAGCAATCTGTGATAAAATGTTCTCCCCATAAAATGCATAAACAATTTAAGGCATTTTTCTCACAATGTAATTTAATTGACTCATGGAGAACCTGTAATCCTGATAGTAGGGATTTTTTATTATATTCTCCACCACATGGCTCCTTATCTAGATTTGACCATATTTTTGTTGCTAAATCATTATCCCAAAATCGTATTAACTCCTCAATTGAACCTATGGTAATATCTGATAATGCTCCAGTCAATACAGATTTTGACTTGCTCCCGGTGCATCCCAAATCCAATAGGTGGCGATTTAATAATTCTTTGTTACTTGACTCTAAATTTTCTACTTCCTTTGTTGCCTTTGCGTACAAATGTTTCCGATTTAATGAGGATTCTCACGTTTCTCCACAATTGTTATGGGATTCGTTTAAAGCTGCGGCTCGTGGTGATCTAATAAATTTTGTCTCTGATAAAAAGAAAACTTTTAAGGCCCAGCATCAAGCACTGCTTCTCAAAATTAAACGGTTAGAACATCAATATTATTCTTTAACCTCCAATTTTAATATACAAAATTGCAATTTAACAAAATCTCAACGGATAATGCTTCCTCTTTTCTTCTACGTAGAAGTGCCCGTTATTATGTAGGTCATAATAGAGCAGGGAAGCTTCTGGCTAATTATTTAAAAGTCCGAAAGCAACGCCATAATGTGAAGTCTATAGTTTCAGATACTGGTGAGTCCTTTTTAAAGGATGAAGATATTTTAGCTGAATTTGTTAATTATCACCAGACACTTTATACTCCTGAGTCAGTCCCGACCCCCTTACAGATTGATGATTATTTAAAGAATATTCCAAACCCTTATAAGACACAGGTTGATGCTACTTCCCTTGAAGCAGATATTACTTCGTTCGAATTTTTTAAAGCCCTTCAATCTCTAAAAAAAGGTAAAACTCCTGGTCCGGATGGATTTACAGTGGAATTTTTTTACATTTTTCTGACATGTTACTTCCGAAACTTTTTCAATTCTTCATGGGTTCTGGTTGGACAGGGGGAACATTTCAGGAAGCTTTGATTTGCCTAATTCCAAAGGATGGTAAGGATCATACTTTCTGTAAAACTCAGAGACCAATCTCTCTTCTCAATACAGATTATAAAATATTTCCTGAATTATTAGCCCTACGTCTTGATACCCTTTTACCTGTACTGATAAGTAAGGAACAAATGGGTTTTGTCAAAGGTAGACTTGCTTCTGACAATTCTAGAACATTCTTTAATGTACTCAGCAAAGCTCCCGCTCTGTTGTACTCTTTAGCGGCAATTTCCATAGATGCAGAGAAAGCGTTTGACAGGTTAGACTGGTCTTTTCTATTAAAAGCTTTAGCTTGGCATGGTTTAGGGCCTCATTTCATTTGATTTATCTCTATGCTTTATCAATCCCCATCGATATTGGTAAATGGGAAATTGTCTAGATATTTTGTATTACGCTGAGGTGTATGTCAAGGATGTCTGCTCTCTCCACTCCTATTTATTCTAGCTCTAGAGCCTTTTCTATCCAGTATTAGAAATAACATTAAAATGGAAGGTTTCCAGTATGGCGAGAAATATTTAAAATTAATGGCGTATGCAGATGATATACTTTTATATATCTCAAACTCTGAGCTCTCGATTCCATCTCTACTTCGGGAAATTGAGGATTTTTCTTTGATTTCAGGTTATAAGATAAATTCGGATAAAACTGAAATCCTTCCTCTAACAAAATCTTGTTTTAGAGCATCGTTTGATATTACTGGTTTTCACTGGAATTCTTCCAAGATTAAATATTTAGGTATTTGGTTCACCTCATCCATTAAAAAGTCCATTGAAGTAAATATCTCAGATGCTTTAGAGAAAGCTGATAGATCGATTCTGGCATGGAATCCCTTATTTTTATCTTGGTGGGATCGTCTTGACTCTATTAAAATGATGATTTCTCCTAACTTTCTATATATCCTATCCCTGATTCCGCTTCTTCTACCTGGTACCTTTTTTACACAATTGGACTCCAGATTGTCTAAATTCCTATGGAACAATAAGAAATCTAGAATTTCCTTTAGTCATCTTCGTCATTCTAAACAGGAGGGAGGAGTCAATTTTCCTGATTTTAGATTGTATCACAAATCCTTTTGTTTGCGTCAAGCTTCTAAATGGATCTCCCTGTCAGGCTCTAGGTTTACCCCCTTATGGTTGGATATTGAATGTTCTTTTCTTTTGCCTTTTTCCCCTAGTGAGGTGGCATCCTTTTCTTATAATATTTCGCTACTCTCCTCTCTGCTTCTTAAACATACTTGTGCTCTTCTGCATTCTCACTATTTACCTCCATCTGTCTCTCATTCCTCTTTTCTGAATTCCCCTATTTGGCATAATTGTCTTATCACTATTAATAAAAAAACCTTTATTTTGGAAATCCTGGCAAAAAAGAAATATAGCGTGGGTCAAGGATTTATTCTCCAAAGATACTCCACTTTCTTTTTCACAATTCCAACTTCTATTTCATTGTCCCAATTCATTTATGCCTAAATATCTTCTTCTTATTAATATTATTCCTGATGTACTTTTTTCCTTGCCTTCCCCTTCTTCTTCGCAATTACCCTTTTCTTTCTCCTCCTTTCTTACCTCGTATCCTAAGGCGTCAAATATCTATAAACTTTTTCAGTCTCCTGTTTTGAAGCGTCCTAAATCTAAAATTGAGTCTCAATGGGAATTGGATTTGGGATGTACCTGGACTGTTTCCTTTTTGGAATAAGGTGTGGCATTGATCTTATAAAATATCTAGATCAGCTTCTACCACACAGTTACTTTTCTTTCTTTATCACAGACTTTATTTTATCCCTTCTACTATAGCAACATTTTCTGTATCCTCCACTTCAAACTGCTGGTCCTGTGATAGCCCAAAGGGAGATCTTATGCATATCCTTTTTGAATGTCCTCCTACCATCTCTTTTTGGAGAAATGTATAGTGTCAGCTTACCTCCATTTTTCATTTGCGATCCCAATTATCTCCATTGGTGCTTTTTCTAGGTAGTCTCTCTGCTGACATTGTTTCAGATGATGATAATTTAAAGTTGTTGGAGCTCATGTTAGCTTTAGCCTTTCAGCAAATTACTCTTAATTGGAAAAAATAATCCAACATCTCCTATAAGGCTTGGTGGAATAATGTTTGCCACTACCATAGACTAGATATTGCTTTTACCTCTTTATGCCGCCCTTACATAAATAAAGATTTGTATTGGGGTGAACAAGGCGAACTGACAGAACAGATTCCAATTAGAAGGGGAGTTCGCCAAGGTTGTGTGCTAGCCCCCTTACTATTTACTGTATTTATTAATGAAGTAGTGAAGGCTGTGTCCACATGCCAGAATGATGCTCCCACCTTGAATACACAAAAAATCCCCATCCTGCTTTTCGCAGACGATTTGCTCCTCATTTGCAAGACACCGATGGGGTTCCAAATCCTTCTTGACAGGTTCAATCTATTTTGTAGCGATCACGGGTTGGAGGTTAACATTAATAAAACTAAACTGATGGTGTTATCCAAAGGGCCTAGCAAAAGATGTTCCATTCACATTGACGGAGTCCCTTTGAAGGAAGTTAGCTCTATAGACTATCTGGGAGTCAGGCTAACTAGTAAACTATCATGGGAAGAGCAGATCATAAAAATCGCAGGGTTATTACAACACAGAGCTTCATCCATACTGCGCTTTTACCAAAGTTTCTTTACAAAAGCTGTTTCCCCAGCAATAAAAATCTATATAGCTAAGGCACAAGGTGCAGCCCTGTGTGGAGCGGAAGTATGGGGTTTTTCCAACTGTAACAAGATCTCAGTGGGGGAAAACAACTTTGCAAGGGCTTTGTTTGCGTGTCCACGCTCTACACCCCTGCTTCTATTATTTTTAGATTTGGGGTTAAGTCAAGTAGCAGATCTAGTTATTTTAAGACCCCTTCTATATTGGATCAGGCTATGGATTACCCCTGAATTAGATATATATATAAGACCTCACTACTCGACTTATTAAAACGTCAAAATGCTAATACTCTCCCCTGGATTTGTCATGTGTCCCATTGGTTTCGTTTGTTGGGTTTGGGCGATTATTGGGAAAATCCCCACAAACTAGAGAGACGGCATAAAAATGTTTTAAAGTTAACTTATTGGTCTTACGTTAGGGATAATTATATAACCTGTAAATCTCACGGTCGATTAACTAATTATTTTATTGATCTCCAATGGTCTCCAAAGTTTGAACCTTATCTGGACATCATACCGGATTTGCAGGGCAAAAGTCTATATGCAAGGTTTCGTTTCGGCTCTTTGCCCCTGATGTCATTGATTCATAGGTGGGGGGCGATCAGTCTTCCTGATATATGCCCTGCTTGTGGCAGTACCTTTGAAACCATCGAACATTTTATGTTCTTCTGTCCAGCCTATGCGATTCCGCGATCAAAATGGATTCGCAATACTTGTAGGGCTATGGGATTTGGCTCTACGGGTGCTAAAAAGTCACAATTCAGTCGATGTAATTCTTCCAGTAAGCAAGTATCTAGTGACAGCATGGCGCACACGCTGCCACCTCTAAAAACCAACCTAAGGTTTCATTTCTTTTTTTTCTTTCCTTTTAGACAAGTTTTAGAGTTTCATGTGTAATTTGAGCTTTCTATTGCTTTAATGATTTTAAATTAATTTATAGATGTGTAGATGCTGTATTTAAAAAAAAAAAAGACTATTTATTCATGTACTATTTACTAGTTGTTTTTATGTTGCTTTTATGGTCAATTGATCGAATAAAGCTGAATTTGATGAAAAAAGATTTGTATTAGTTACCTTTGACTGATTATCTTAATGCTGTTGCTTGTAATTCTACTAATTGTACATTATCTGAGAATTTTAAGCCACCATGAATTCTTTCTTTTCTCGGTTCTTGAGTGAATTTTAATTTAGCTTAATTTTATGCTTTATTAAATATTACTTTTTTCTTTTATTTAGCTTTTGAAGATCCAATGTATCTTTTTTATTGTAACTGGTCTTGTTCTGTTTTCATTGTTTCTTCCCCCATTTTATACTTTTAAATGTTAATCAGCTTTTACAATTCCTTTTTAAAATTATATCATTATCATTGTGACAGATATCTTGTATTGTTAGTATGTGACCCATATGTATTTTGATTTTAATAAAGCTGATTTACCTTAAAAAGGTAAGATGGGGTGGTGCTACGATGGCTTACCTGGGAGCTAAACTGTGGAACTCCCTCCCCTCTAAACTTCGACTGATAAGTCACGAATGCAATTTTTTTCGAAAAAGCACTGAAAACCTGGCTGTTCTAGAATTGGCTGTCCTTCCTCCTAGTTTAGGTGTCGGTCCGTTAGCACTGGGAGGCCTTTGGGTAGCCATGCGCTCTATAAGTTTAATAACATAAGTTTAATCATAACATAGAAAGTTGTAAAGCCTCTGAGGATTTCTTTTGTGCAGGAAAGTATCCCTTCCTGCACAAAAACAATCCTGCTTACAATGCAGGCATCCTTGCAACAGGGTTCAAGGGTGCCTGCATTGGCACTAGGCAGCAAAAAGGGTGCCAGTGCCATTTGTGCCCTTTCACTTTTATGTAGTGCAGCACAGCAAGGTTGCTTGCTGCCCTGCGCTGCACTGCACTGCACTGCGTGAAAGCTTGATAAATTTGACCCCCCCCGGTCTGGACAATTGTAAAATAATTTACACATTCGGTGTGTGATCTATAATCCAGCTCATCTATAGTGTGTGGAAAGTTTGGAGAGATAAAAACATTTCTCCTTGTTAGCGCCAGCTTCCAGGAGGCATTATTTTTATGGTGCGAAGCCCCGACTCACTTTCTGAGTAGATTAGACTATGTATCAAAAACTGAGGATGCTTGTGCTGTAACACCAAAGTTTCACCCAAGTAAATCCTCCTCGATTCACAGTGGTACAAAGCATTGCAAAGTGGCATTTGCACTGAAAAAAGTGTGAGCGTTCACAATATATAAAGGTCAAGCTATGATAGAAATCCTCTCTAGGTCTGAGCTCATCTTTTCAGACAAATCATTTCCAAAATCTCTTCATCTGCCACCTGTCACAAACAATCCAGAATGAATTGCATCACCTATTCATTATTGAAGAAAATGAGGATTGAGAATAAACATTACTGGAAGATTGCATGTCAATATATGAAGGAGAAAAATGTAGTCCTGGCAGAATATTCGGCCAAATACAACTATCACAATACTTTGAAGGTAAGTTTCTATAGGTAAGTAAATGTGATGTACGATTAACTGAAGGCATTACACAATAAGTCTGAATGTGAGGGGCAGCGGGTATTCAAATATTAAAGTGAGATATCTGCCCAGACTGGTGGAAATGGACTGATAAATGTTGTGGTGTATATCTCATAATGCTTTGATGTAGTTCCTATTGCTCATTAATACCCTTTCATATTTTAAGTTTCTATTTTTTGTGAATTATGATGGGGTTTTTCCAGTGTTTATTAACATTCAGAATATTTTCAAAAATCAGTGGTACTCGGTGTTTACATTTTTTTCAATCATTAAAAATAGAGAGAAAGCATTTATACTACGTTTTGCTCTTATTATAGTATGATTTATGTCTACATATTGCATAATATCTAGACAGTATAGCTACAGTGTCTATGAGGTTCAGATTCATTTGTCCAAATCAGGATTTTTGTTGTACACCATACAATACTTCTTCAGTGAGTCTTTGGTGATTAGTGTTCGCTCTTTTCTTACTATGCAAACCCTTTTCTGTGAAAAGGTGCTCTCAACATTGCCATTGGAGCTGGTAAATACCAAAACTCCCACTACACAATTTGCTGACTCTGGCCACTGGTGAAACTTTCCATGCCAATACTGGTACACTTACAGATTGAGATTTGCAGAGTCAGGTTCCACAACTTATGCATTGAACTTAATGCATATGCCCTCAGATTCATTGAAGGGGTCAATATGAATCAATACTTTGGAAAGTTCAGAGAAAAGTCTCCTTCACAGAAGTGATCTACAGTGTGTACAGAGAAACACAAAGATGATTTATTGGCTTCCAATGCCATGGTTGCTGATGGGAGAATTCAATGCAACTTTGCAAGCCATTTCTCTTGCATTATAAAAGAAAATTTCTGGAATTGCTCCTTAACCTTCCTTTCCTTGCTAGGTGGCAAGCATTTAAACAATGAAGGTTGAAGAGCCAAAGTCACTAAAAGTGACTAAAAGTGCTCCTCAACCTACGCTCTAGCAGACTTTTCAGCTCTCCCCTGTAAAAATGTAAGAATGCAGCAAAAAGTGCTTTTTTATATCACCGTCAATACATGGCACACAACTTTGTTTGGTGCATTGCCGAATCACTGCAAATACAAAATATATCAATCTAATTTTTGCTCAACTTAGTAAGTAGTTTCTGCAGCAACACTCCAAGGGATACTGTATCACATGTTTCCAATACATCTAGACTGGCCATGATGGTGAGATGGATCTATTTGTTGACTGGGAATATAGGGGACTCCTTCTCTGGTGCTGTGTGTTACCAGAGGGGGAACCTCCAGGATTCTTTTTATATGCAGGAGTGCTTCCTAACGCTAGACAAGGTAATCATGAGTATTACCTTGATTGCTGGAAAGTTGGACATAGCCAGAGCAGGGCCAAGATTTTAACTGCCGGTCTTCACCTTGGCCTCATCTTAACCCCTTCTGGGCCCAGGACGTAATGGTTACGTCCTGAGGCACAGTGCTGCTGTGCCCAGGACGTAACCATTACGTCCTGTGCACAGAGCCGCCCAGAGGGAGCGCTCTCGCTCCCTCTGTGGGGTTCCCCCCCAAGTCAGGGATGGAAGGGGAAGCCCTTCCCCTCCCACCCCCAACCCCCCCAACCCCCCCTGTGACGTCAGCGCGCGAGCACGCGCTGATTAGTCACAGGGTCTCCCCCATCGCGCTGGAAGCAGAGCTTCCAGCGCGATTGAAAAAGAAATGCTTTTGCATTTCTTTTTCAATCCCATGGGGGAGGCCCCGAGAGGCTTCAAAGGGAAGGAAATGTATTTCCTTCCCTTTGAAGTCTCTCACAGGTTTCAAAATCCGGATTGCTTGCAATCCGGCTTTTGAAACCCCACTAGACACCAGTGAAATTGGCAAAAGGGAGCGACCCCTTGGGCAAGGGTCGCTCCCGGGGGGGCATTTTTTTAGGAAGGCCTTTTCTGCCCCCCCTGGGGGCAGATTGGCCTATTATTAGGCCGATCTGCCCCCGGGGGGGCAGAAACCTCTAGGCACCAGGGACCTTTTTTTTTTTTTTTTTTTTTTGATGATTTCTTTTTTTTTTAGGTGGGGAGCGATCCCTTAGGCAAGGGTCGCTCCCCTACGGGGCAATATATATTTAGGCCATTTCTGCCCCCCTTGGGGGCAGATTGGCCTATTTTGATGAGGCCAATCTGCCCCCAAGGGGGGCAGAAACCATTAGACACCAGGGAGTTTGTTTTCGCGCGCGAATTTCACGCAACGGGAGCGACCCCTTTGGCAAGGGTCGCTCCCAGGGGGGGCATTTTTTTGGGAAGGCCTTTTCTGCCCCCCCTGGGGACAGATCGGCCTATTATTAGGCCGATCTGCCCCCAGGGGGGGCAGAAACCTCTAGGCACCAGGGATCTTTTTTTTTTTTTTTTTTTTTTATGTTTTCTTTTTTTTTTAGGTGGGGAGCGACCCCTTAGGCAAGGGTCGCTCCCCTAGGGGGCAATTTATATTTAGGGCATTTCTGACCCCCTTGGGGGCAGATTGGCCTATTTTGATGAGGCCAATCTGCCCCCAAGGGGGGCAGAAACCATTAGACACCAGGGAGGTTTTTTTTTGCGTGAATTTCACGCAAGGGGAGCGACCCCTTAGGCAAGGGTCGCTCCCTGGGGGGGGGGGATTATTTTAGGCCATTTCTGCCCCCCTGGGGGGGGGTAGATCAGCCTATTTTGATTCGGCTGATCTGCCCCCAAGGGGGGCAGAAACCACTAGGCACCAGGGATTTTTTTGTTTTTCTGTTTTACAGATGGGGAGCGACCCCCTTGGGCAAGGGTCGCTCCCCTGGAGGGGCAAAATGTATTTAGGCCATTTCTGCCCGCTTTGGGGGCAGATCGGCAGATTTTAGGTCAATCTGCCCCCAAGGGGGGCAGAAACCACTAGGCACCAGGGATCTTTTTTTTGCGCCGTCACACAAGGGGAGCGACCTTGTAGTCAAGGGTCGCTCCCCGGGGGGGTGGGGGGGGCAAATTATTTTAGGCCATCTCTGCCCCCCCTGGGGGCAGATCGGCCTATTGGTATTAGGCCGATCACCCCCAGGGGGGGCAGAAACCTCTAGGCGCCAGGGCAAAAAAAAAATTTGTGTTTTTTTTTTATTTTTGTAATTTTTTTTAGAGATGGGCAGCAACCCATCAGGCAAGGGTCGCTCCCCTGGGGGGCAAATTGTATTTAGACCATTTCTGCCTCCCTTGGGGGCAGATTGGTCGATTTTAGGTCAATCTGCCCCAAGGGGGCAGAAACCACTAGGCACCGGGGATTTGTTTTTTGGCGCCAATGTCACGCAAGGGGAGCGACCCCGTAGGCAAGGGTCGCTCCGGGGGGTAGGGGGGTTGGGTGTTCGGTGGCAAATTTATTTTAGGCCATTTCTGCCCCCCCTGGGGGCAGATCGGCCTATTATTAGGCCGATCTGCCCCCAGGGGGGGGCAGAAACCTGTAGGCGCCAAGGCAATTTTTTTAGTTTTTGTTTGTTTTTTTTAGAGATGGGGAGGGACCCATCAGGCAAGGGTCGCTCCCCTGGGGGGCAAATTGTGTTTAGACCATTTCTGCCCCCCTTGGGGGCAGATTGGTCGATTTTAGGTCAATCTGCCCCAAGGGGGCAGAAACCACTAGGCACCGGGGATTTGTTTTTTGGCGCCAATGTCACGCAGGGGGAGCGACCCCTTAGGCAAGGGTCGCTCCGGGGGGGGGGGAAACGGGGGGGTGTTCGGGGGGCAAATTTATTTTAGGCCGATCTGCCGCCAGGGGGGGCAGAAACCTCTTGTTGCCAGGGCAAATTTTTTTTAGTGTTTTTTTTTTAGTTTGTTTGTTTTTTTAGAGATGGGGAGCGACCCATCAGACAAGGGTCGCTCCCCTGGGGGGCAAACTGTGTTTAGACCATTTCTGCCCCCCTTGGGGGCAGATTGGTCGATTTTAGGTCAATCTGCCCCAAGGGGGCAGAAACCACTAGGCACCGGGATTTGTTTTTTGGCGCCAATGTCACGCAGGGGGAGCGACCCCGTAGGCAATGGTCGCTCCGGGGGGGGGTGGGGGGTTCAGGGGGCAAATTTATTTTAGGCCATTTCTGCCCCCCCTGGGGGCAGATCGGCCTATTATTAGGCCGATCTGCCCCCAGGGGGGGCAGAAACCTCTTGTTGCCAGGGCAAATTTTTTTGGGGTGTTTTTTTTTGTTTGTTTGGTTTTTTTTAGAGATGGGGAGCGACCCATCAGGCAAGGGTCGCTCCCCTGGGGGGAAAATTGTGTTTAGACCATTTCTGCCCCCCTTGGGGGCAGATTGGTCGATTTTAGGTCAATCTGCCTCAAGGGGGCAGAAACCACTAGGCACCGGGGATTTGTTTTTTGGCGCCAATGTCACGCAGGGGGAGCGACCCCGTAGGCAAGGGTCGCTCCGGGGGGGGGGTGGGGACGGGGGGGGTTCGGGGGGGCACATTTATTTTAGGCCATTTCTGCCCCCCCTTTGGGCAGATTGGTCGATTTGAGGTCAATCTGCCCCAAGGGGGCAGAAACCACTAGGCACCGGGGATTTGTTTTTTGGCGCCAATGTCACACAGGGGGAGCGACCCCGTAGGCAAGGGTCGCTCCGGGGGGACGGGACGGGGGGGGGGTGTTCGGGGGGCAAATTTATTTTAGCCCATTTCTGCCCCCCCGGGGGCAGAAACCTCTTGTTGCCAGGGCAAATTTTTTTTTAGTGTTTTTTTTTTAGTTTGTTTGTTTTTTTAGAGATGGGGAGCGACCCATCAGACAAGGGTCGCTCCCCTGGGGGGCAAACTGTGTTTAGACCATTTCTGCCCCCGGGGGGCAGATTGGTCGATTTTAGGTCAATCTGCAACCACTAGGCACCGGGGATTCATTTTTTGGCGCCAATGTCACGCAGGGGGAGCGACCCAGTAGGCAAGGGTCGCTCCGAGGTGGGGGGGGTTTGGGGGGGCAAATTTATTTTAGGGCATTTCTGCCCCCCCCTGGGGGCAGATCGGCCTATTATTAGGCCGATCTGCCCCCAGGGGGAGCAGAAACCTCTAGGCGCAAGGGCAAATGTTTTTTTGTTTTTTTTTGTTTTTTGTTTGTTTGTTTTTTTAGAGATGGGGAGCGACCCATCAGACAAGGGTCGCTTCCCTGGGGGGCAAACTGTATTTAGAGCATTTCTGCCCCCTTTGGGGGCAGATTGGTCGATTTTAGGTCAATCTGCCCCCAAGGGGGCAGAAACCACTAGGCACCGGGAATTTGTTTTTTGGCGCCAATGTCACGCAGGGGTAGCGACCCCGTAGGCAAGGGTCGCACCTGGGCAGGGGGGGTTTGGGGGGGTGGGGGGTCAAATTTATTTTAGGGCATTTCCCCCCCCCCCCCGGGGCCGGCTGAGCTAGAGGCCAAAATCCACATGTAGGCACTTTGCAAAAAACACCTCTGTTTTCTGTGAAAAAATATGTTGTGTCCACGTTGTGTTTTGGGCCATTTCCTTTCGTGGGCGCTAGGCCTACCCACACAAGTGAGGTACCATTTTTATGGAGAGACTTAGGGGAACGCTGGGTGGAAGGAAATTTGTGGCTCCTCTCAGATTCCAGAACTTTCTGTCACCGAAATGAGAGGAAAAAGTGTTTTTTGGCCAGATTTTGATGTTTGCAAAGGATTCTGGGTAACAGAACCTGGTCAGAGCCCCGCAAATCACCCCATCTTGGATTCCCCTAGGTCTCTAGTTTTCAAAAATGCGCTGGTTTGCTAGGTTTCCCCAGGTGCCGGCTGAGCTAGAGGCCAAAATCCACACGTAGGCACTGTTTTCTATGAAAAAATGTGATGTGTCCACGTTGCGCTTTGGGGCGTATCCTGTCGCGGGCGCTAGGCCTACCCACACAAGTGAGGTATCATTTTTATCGGGAGACATGGGGGAACGCTGGGTGGAAGGAAATTTGTGGCTCCTCTCAAATTGTAGAACTTTCTGCCACAGAAATGTGAGGAACATGTGTTTTTTTTAGCCAAATTTTGAGGTTTGCAAAGGATTCTGGGTAACAGAACCTGGTCCGAGCCACACAAGTCACCCCATCTTGGATTCCCCCAGGTCTCTAGTTTTCAGAAATGCACAGGTTTGGTAGGTTTCCCTAGATGGCGGCTGAGCTACAGGCCAAAATCTACAGGTAGGCACTTTGCAAAAAACACCTCTGTTTTCCTTCAAAAATTTGGTTGTGTCCACGTTGCGCTTTGGGGCGTTTCCTGTCGTGGGCGCTAGGCCTACCCGCACAAGTGAGGTATCATTTTTATCGGGAGACGTGGGGGAATGCTGGGTGGAAGGAAATTTGTGGCTCCTCTCAGATTCCAGAACTTTCTGCCACAGAAATGTGAGGAACATGTGTTTTTTTAGCCAAATTTTGAGGTTTGCAAAGGATTCTGGGTAACAGAACCTGGTCCCAGCCACACAAGTCACCCCATCTTGGATTCCCCTAGGTCTCTAGTTTTCAGAAATGCACAGGTTTGGTAGGTTTCCCTAGGTGGCGGCTGAGCTACAGGCCAAAATCCACAGGTAGGCACTTTGCGAAAAACAGGTCTGTTTTCTGTGATGTGTCCACGTTGCGCTTTGGGGCGTTTCCTGTCGTGGGCGCTAGGCCTACCCACACAAGTGAGGTATTATTTTTATCGGGAGACGTGGGGGAATGCTGGGTGGAAGGAAATTTGTGGCTCCTCTCAGATTCCAGAACTTTCTGCCACAGAAATGTAAGGAACATGTGTTTTTTTAGCCACATTTTGAGGTTTGCAAAGGATTCTGGGTAACAGAACCTGGTCCCAGACACACAAGTCACCCCATCTTGGATTCCCCCAGGTCTCTAGTTTTCAGAAATGCACAGGTTTGGTAGGTTTCCCTAGGTGGCGGCTGAGCTACAGGCCAAAATCTACAGGTAGGCACTTTGCAAAAAACACCTCTGTTTTCCTTCAAAAATTTGGTTGTGTCCACGTTGCGCTTTGGGGCGTTTCCTGTCGTGGGCGCTAGGCCTACCCACACAAGTGAGGTATCATTTTTATCGGGAGACGTGGGGGAATGCTGGGTGGAAGGAAAATTGTGGCTCCTCTCAGATTCCAGAACTTTCTGCCACAGAAATGTGAGGAACATGTGTTTTTTTAGCCAAATTTTGAGGTTTGCAAAGGATTCTGGGTAACAGAACCTGGTCCCAGCCACACAAGTCACCCCATCTTGGATTCCCCTAGGTCTCTAGTTTTCAGAAATGCACAGGTTTGGTAGGTTTCCCTAGGTGGCGGCTGAGCTACAGGCCAAAATCCACAGGTAGGCACTTTGCTAAAAACAGGTCTATTTTCTGTGATGTGTCCACGTTGCGCTTTGGGGCGTTTCCTGTCGCGGGCGCTAGGCCTACCCACACAAGTGAGGTATCATTTTTATCGGGAGACATGGGGGAACGCTGGGTGGAAGGAAATTTGTGGCTCCTCTCAAATTCCAGAACTTTCTGCCACAGAAATGTGAGGAACATGTGTTTTTTTAGCCACATTTTGAGGTTTGCAAAGGATTCTGGGTAACAGAACCTGGTCCCAGACACACAAGTCACCCCATCTTGGATTCCCCCAGGTCTCTAGTTTACAGAAATGCACAGGTTTGGTAGGTTTCCCTAGGTGGCGGCTGAGCTACAGACCAAAATCTACAGGTAGGCACTTTGCAAAAAACACCTCTGTTTTCCTTCAAAAATTTGGTTGTGTCCACGTTGCGCTTTGGGGCGTTTCCTGTCGTGGGCGCTAGGCCTACCCACACAAGTGAGGTATCATTGTTATCCGGAGACGTGGGGGAACGCTGGGTGGAAGGAAATTTGTGGCTCCTCTCAGATTCCAGAACTTTCTGCCACAGAAATGTGAGGAACATGTGTTTTTTTAGCCAAATTTTGAGGTTTGCAAAGGATTCTGGGTAACAGAACTTGGTCCCAGCCACACAAGTCACCCCATCTTGGATTCCCCTAGGTCTCTAGTTTTCAGAAATGCACAGGTTTGGTAGGTTTCCCTAGGTGGCGGCTGAGCTACAGGCCAAAATCCACAGGTAGGCACTTTGCTAAAAACAGATCTATTTTCTGTGATGTGTCCACGTTGCGCTTTGGGGCGTTTCCTGTCGCGGGCGCTAGGCCTACCCACACAAGTGAGGTATCATTTTTATCGGGAGACGTGGGGGAACGCTGGGTGGAAGGAAATTTGTGGCTCCTCTCAGATTCCAGAACTTTCAGCCACAGAAATGTGAGGAACATGTGTTTTTTTAGCCACATTTTGAGGTTTGCAAAGGATTCTGGGTAACAGAACCTGGTCCCAGACACACAAGTCACCCCATCTTGGATTCCCCCAGGTCTCTAGTTTTCAGAAATGCACAGGTTTGGTAGGTTTCCCTAGGTGGCGGCTGAGCTACAGGCCAAAATCTACAGGTAGGCACTTTGCAAAAAACACCTCTGTTTTCCTTCAAAAATTTGGTTGTGTCCACGTTGCGCTTTGGGGCGTTTCCTGTCGTGGGCGCTAGGCCTACCCACACAAGTGAGGTATCATTTTTATCGGGAGACGTGGGGGAACGCTGGGTGGAAGGAAATTTGTGGCTCCTCTCAGATTCCAGAACTTTCTGCCACAGAAATGTGAGGAACATGTGTTTTTTTAGCCACATTTTGAGGTTTGCAAAGGATTCTGGGTAACAGAACGTGGTCCCAGCCACACAAGTCATCCCATCTTGGATTCCCCTAGGTCTCTAGTTTTCAGAAATGCACAGGTTTGGTAGGTTTCCCTAGGTGGCGGCTGAGCTACAGGCCAAAATCCACAGGTAGGCACTTTGCGAAAAACAGGTCTGTTTTCTGTGATGTGTCCACGTTGCGCTTTGGGGCGTTTCCTGTCGTGGGCGCTAGGCCTACCCACACAAGTGAGGTATTATTTTTATCGGGAGACGTGGGGGAATGCTGGGTGGAAGGAAATTTGTGGCTCCTCTCAGATTCCAGAACTTTCTGCCACAGAAATGTGAGGAACATGTGTTTTTTTAGCCACATTTTGAGGTTTGCTAAGGATTCTGGGTAACAGAACCTGGTCCCAGCCACACAAGTCACCCCATCCTGGATTCCCCTAGGTCTCTAGTTTTCAGAAATGCACAGGTTTGGTAGGTTTCCCTAGGTGGCGGCTGAGCTACAGGCCAAAATCTACAGGTAGGCACTTTGCAAAAAACACCTCTGTTTTCCTTCAAAAATTTGGTTGTGTCCACGTTGCGCTTTGGGGCGTTTCCTGTCGTGGGCGCTAGGCCTACCCACACAAGTGAGGTATCATTTTTATCGGGAGACGTGGGGGAATGCTGGGTGGAAGGAAATTTGTGGCTCCTCTCAGATTCCAGAACTTTCTGCCACAGAAATGTGAGGAACATGTGTTTTTTTAGCCAAATTTTGAGGTTTGCAAAGGATTCTGGGTAACAGAACCTGGTCCCAGCCACACAAGTCACCCCATCTTGGATTCCCCTAGGTCTCTAGTTTTCAGAAATGCACAGGTTTGGTAGGTTTCCCTAGGTGGCGGCTGAGCTACAGGCCAAAATCCACAGGTAGGCACTTTGCTAAAAACAGGTCTGTTTTCTGTGATGTGTCCACGTTGCGCTTTGGGGCGTTTCCTGTCGCGGGCGCTAGGCCTACCCACACAAGTGAGGTATCATTTTTATCGGGAGACGTGGGGGAACGCTGGGTGGAAGGAAATTTGTGGCTCCTCTCAGATTCCAGAACTTTCTGCCACAGAAATGTGAGGAACATGTGTTTTTTTAGCCAAATTTTGAGGTTTGCAAAGGATTCTGGGTAACAGAACTTGGTCCCAGCCACACAAGTCACCCCATCTTGGATTCCCCTAGGTCTCTAGTTTTCAGAAATGCACAGGTTTGGTAGGTTTCCCTAGGTGGCGGCTGAGCTACAGGCCAAAATCCACAGGTAGGCACTTTGCTAAAAACAGGTCTATTTTCTGTGATGTGTCCACGTTGCGCTTTGGGGCGTTTCCTGTCGCGGGCGCTAGGCCTACCCACACAAGTGAGGTATCATTTTTATCGGGAGACGTGGGGGAACGCTGGGTGGAAGGAAATTTGTGGCTCCTCTCAGATTCCAGAACTTTCTGCCACAGAAATGTGAGGAACATGTGTTTTTTTAGCCACATTTTGAGGTTTGCAAAGGATTCTGGGTAACAGAACGTGGTCCCAGCCACACAAGTCATCCCATCTTGGATTCCCCTAGGTCTCTAGTTTTCAGAAATGCACAGGTTTGGTAGGTTTCCCTAGGTGGCGGCTGAGCTACAGGCCAAAATCCACAGGTAGGCACTTTGCTAAAAACAGGTCTATTTTCTGTGATGTGTCCACGTTGCGCTTTGGGGCGTTTCCTGTCGCGGGCGCTAGGCCTACCCACACAAGTGAGGTATCATTTTTATCGGGAGACGTGGGGGAACGCTGGGTGGAAGGAAATTTGTGGCTCCTCTCAGATTCCAGAACTTTCTGCCACAGAAATGTGAGGAACATGTGTTTTTTTAGCCACATTTTGAGGTTTGCAAAGGATTCTGGGTAACAGAACCTGGTCCCAGACACACAAGTCACCCCATCTTGGATTCCCCCAGGTCTCTAATTTTCAGAAATGCACAGGTTTGGTAGGTTTCCCTAGCTGGCGGCTGAGCTACAGGGCAAAATCTACAGGTAGGCACTTTGCAAAAAACACCTCTGTTTTCCTTCAAAAATTTGGTTGTGTCCACGTTGCGCTTTGGGGCGTTTCCTGTCGTGGGCGCTAGGCCTACCCACACAAGTGAGGTATCATTTTTATCGGGAGACGTGGGGGAACGCTGGGTGGAAGGAAATTTGTGGCTCCTCTCAGATTCCAGAACTTTCTGCCACAGAAATGTGAGGAACATGTGTTTTTTTAGCCACATTTTGAGGTTTGCAAAGGATTCTGGGTAACAGAACCTGGTCCCAGCCACACAAGTCACCCCATCTTGGATTCCCCTAGGTCTCTAGTTTTCAGAAATGCACAGGTTTGGTAGGTTTCCCTAGGTGGCGGCTGAGCTACAGGGCAAAATCTACAGGTAGGCACTTTGCTAAAAACAGGTCTGTTTTCTGTGATGTGTCCACGTTGCGCTTTGGGGCGTTTCCTGTCGCGGGCGCTAGGCCTACCCACACAAGTGAGGTATCATTTTTATCGGGAGACATGGGGGAACGCTGGGTGGAAGGAAATTTGTGGCTCCTCTCAGATTCCAGAACTTTCTGCCACAGAAATGTGAGGAACATGTGTTTTTTTAGCCACATTTTGAGGTTTGCAAAGGATTCTGGGTAACAGAACCTGGTCCCAGACACACAAGTCACCCCATCTTGGATTCCCCCAGGACTCTAGTTTTCAGAAATGCACAGGTTTGGTAGGTTTCCCTAGGTGGCGGCTGAGCTACAGGCCAAAATCTACAGGTAGGCACTTTGCAAAAAACACCTCTGTTTTCCTTCAAAAATTTGGTTGTGTCCACGTTGCGCTTTGGGGCGTTTCCTGTCGTGGGCGCTAGGCCTACCCACACAAGTGAGGTATCATTGTTATCCGGAGACGTGGGGGAACGCTGGGTGGAAGGAAATTTGTGGCTCCTCTCAGATTCCAGAACTTTCTGCCACAGAAATGTGAGGAACATGTGTTTTTTTAGCCACATTTTGAGGTTTGCAAAGGATTCTGGGTAACAGAACCTGGTCCCAGACACACAAGTCACCCCATCTTGGATTCCCCCAGGTCTCTAGTTTTCAGAAATGCACAGGTTTGGTAGGTTTCCCTAGGTGGCGGCTGAGCTACAGGCCAAAATCTACAGGTAGGCACTTTGCAAAAAACACCTCTGTTTTCCTTCAAAAATGTGGTTGTGTCCACGTTGCGCTTTGGGGCGTTTCCTGTCGTGGGCGCTAGGCCTACCCACACAAGTGAGGTATCATTGTTATCCGGAGACGTGGGGGAACGCTGGGTGGAAGGAAATTTGTGGCTCCTCTCAGATTCCAGAACTTTCTGCCACAGAAATGTGAGGAACATGTGTTTTTTTAGCCAAATTTTGAGGTTTGCAAAGGATTCTGGGTAACAGAACTTGGTCCCAGCCACACAAGTCACCCCATCTTGGATTCCCCTAGGTCTCTAGTTTTCAGAAATGCACAGGTTTGGTAGGTTTCCCTAGGTGGCGGCTGAGCTACAGGCCAAAATCCACAGGTAGGCACTTTGCTAAAAACAGATCTATTTTCTGTGATGTGTCCACGTTGCGCTTTGGGGCGTTTCCTGTCGCGGGCGCTAGGCCTACCCACACAAGTGAGGTATCATTTTTATCGGGAGACGTGGGGGAACGCTGGGTGGAAGGAAATTTGTGGCTCCTCTCAGATTCCAGAACTTTCAGCCACAGAAATGTGAGGAACATGTGTTTTTTTAGCCACATTTTGAGGTTTGCAAAGGATTCTGGGTAACAGAACCTGGTCCCAGACACACAAGTCACCCCATCTTGGATTCCCCCAGGTCTCTAGTTTTCAGAAATGCACAGGTTTGGTAGGTTTCCCTAGGTGGCGGCTGAGCTACAGGCCAAAATCTACAGGTAGGCACTTTGCAAAAAACACCTCTGTTTTCCTTCAAAAATTTGGTTGTGTCCACGTTGCGCTTTGGGGCGTTTCCTGTCGTGGGCGCTAGGCCTACCCACACAAGTGAGGTATCATTTTTATCGGGAGACGTGGGGGAACGCTGGGTGGAAGGAAATTTGTGGCTCCTCTCAGATTCCAGAACTTTCTGCCACAGAAATGTGAGGAACATGTGTTTTTTTAGCCACATTTTGAGGTTTGCAAAGGATTCTGGGTAACAGAACGTGGTCCCAGCCACACAAGTCATCCCATCTTGGATTCCCCTAGGTCTCTAGTTTTCAGAAATGCACAGGTTTGGTAGGTTTCCCTAGGTGGCGGCTGAGCTACAGGCCAAAATCCACAGGTAGGCACTTTGCGAAAAACAGGTCTGTTTTCTGAGATGTGTCCACGTTGTGCTTTGGGGCGTTTCCTGTCGTGGCCGCTAGGCCTACCCACACAAGTGAGGTATTATTTTTATCGGGAGACGTGGGGGAATGCTGGGTGGAAGGAAATTTGTGGCTCCTCTCAGATTCCAGAACTTTCTGCCACAGAAATGTGAGGAACATGTGTTTTTTTAGCCACATTTTGAGGTTTGCAAAGGATTCTGGGTAACAGAACCTGGTCCCAGCCACACAAGTCACCCCATCCTGGATTCCCCTAGGTCTCTAGTTTTCAGAAATGCACAGGTTTGGTAGGTTTCCCTAGGTGGCGGCTGAGCTACAGGCCAAAATCTACAGGTAGGCACTTTGCAAAAAACACCTCTGTTTTCCATCAAAAATTTGGTTGTGTCCACGTTGCGCTTTGGGGCGTTTCCTGTCGTGGGCGCTAGGCCTACCCACACAAGTGAGGTATCATTTTTATCGGGAGACGTGGGGGAATGCTGGGTGGAAGGAAATTTGTGGCTCCTCTCAGATTCCAGAACTTTCTGCCACAGAAATGTGAGGAACATGTGTTTTTTTAGCCACATTTTGAGGTTTGCAAAGGATTCTGGGTAACAGAACCTGGTCCCAGACACACAAGTCACCCCATCTTGGATTCCCCCAGGTCTCTAGTTTACAGAAATGCACAGGTTTGGTAGGTTTCCCTAGGTGGCGGCTGAGCTACAGACCAAAATCTACAGGTAGGCACTTTGCAAAAAACACCTCTGTTTTCCTTCAAAAATTTGGTTGTGTCCACGTTGCGCTTTGGGGCGTTTCCTGTCGTGGGCGCTAGGCCTACCCACACAAGTGAGGTATCATTGTTATCCGGAGACGTGGGGGAACGCTGGGTGGAAGGAAATTTGTGGCTCCTCTCAGATTCCAGAACTTTCTGCCACAGAAATGTGAGGAACATGTGTTTTTTTAGCCAAATTTTGAGGTTTGCAAAGGATTCTGGGTAACAGTCCTTGGTCCCAGCCACACAAGTCACCCCATCTTGGATTCCCCTAGGTCTCTAGTTTTCAGAAATGCACAGGTTTGGTAGGTTTCCCTAGGTGGCGGCTGAGCTACAGGCCAAAATCCACAGGTAGGCACTTTGCTAAAAACAGATCTATTTTCTGTGATGTGTCCACGTTGCGCTTTGGGGCGTTTCCTGTCGCGGGCGCTAGGCCTACCCACACAAGTGAGGTATCATTTTTATCGGGAGACGTGGGGGAACGCTGGGTGGAAGGAAATTTGTGGCTCCTCTCAGATTCCAGAACTTTCAGCCACAGAAATGTGAGGAACATGTGTTTTTTTAGCCACATTTTGAGGTTTGCAAAGGATTCTGGGTAACAGAACCTGGTCCCAGACACACAAGTCACCCCATCTTGGATTCCCCCAGGTCTCTAGTTTTCAGAAATGCACAGGTTTGGTAGGTTTCCCTAGGTGGCGGCTGAGCTACAGGCCAAAATCTACAGGTAGGCACTTTGCAAAAAACACCTCTGTTTTCCTTCAAAAATTTGGTTGTGTCCACGTTGCGCTTTGGGGCGTTTCCTGTCGTGGGCGCTAGGCCTACCCACACAAGTGAGGTATCATTTTTATCGGGAGACGTGGGGGAACGCTGGGTGGAAGGAAATTTGTGGCTCCTCTCAGATTCCAGAACTTTCTGCCACAGAAATGTGAGGAACATGTGTTTTTTTAGCCAAATTTTGAGGTTTGCAAAGGATTCTGGGTAACAGAACGTGGTCCCAGCCACACAAGTCATCCCATCTTGGATTCCCCTAGGTCTCTAGTTTTCAGAAATGCACAGGTTTGGTAGGTTTCCCTAGGTGGCGGCTGAGCTACAGGCCAAAATCCACAGGTAGGCACTTTGCGAAAAACAGGTCTGTTTTCTGTGATGTGTCCACGTTGCGCTTTGGGGCGTTTCCTGTCGTGGGCGCTAGGCCTACCCACACAAGTGAGGTATTATTTTTATCGGGAGACGTGGGGGAATGCTGGGTGGAAGGAAATTTGTGGCTCCTCTCAGATTCCAGAACTTTCTGCCACAGAAATGTGAGGAACATGTGTTTTTTTAGCCACATTTTGAGGTTTGCTAAGGATTCTGGGTAACAGAACCTGGTCCCAGCCACACAAGTCACCCCATCCTGGATTCCCCTAGGTCTCTAGTTTTCAGAAATGCACAGGTTTGGTAGGTTTCCCTAGGTGGCGGCTGAGCTACAGGCCAAAATCTACAGGTAGGCACTTTGCAAAAAACACCTCTGTTTTCCTTCAAAAATTTGGTTGTGTCCACGTTGCGCTTTGGGGCGTTTCCTGTCGTGGGCGCTAGGCCTACCCACACAAGTGAGGTATCATTTTTATCGGGAGACGTGGGGGAATGCTGGGTGGAAGGAAATTTGTGGCTCCTCTCAGATTCCAGAACTTTCTGCCACAGAAATGTGAGGAACATGTGTTTTTTTAGCCAAATTTTGAGGTTTGCAAAGGATTCTGGGTAACAGAACCTGGTCCCAGCCACACAAGTCACCCCATCTTGGATTCCCCTAGGTCTCTAGTTTTCAGAAATGCACAGGTTTGGTAGGTTTCCCTAGGTGGCGGCTGAGCTACAGGCCAAAATCCACAGGTAGGCACTTTGCTAAAAACAGGTCTGTTTTCTGTGATGTGTCCACGTTGCGCTTTGGGGCGTTTCCTGTCGCGGGCGCTAGGCCTACCCACACAAGTGAGGTATCATTTTTATCGGGAGACGTGGGGGAACGCTGGGTGGAAGGAAATTTGTGGCTCCTCTCAGATTCCAGAACTTTCTGCCACAGAAATGTGAGGAACATGTGTTTTTTTAGCCAAATTTTGAGGTTTGCAAAGGATTCTGGGTAACAGAACTTGGTCCCAGCCACACAAGTCACCCCATCTTGGATTCCCCTAGGTCTCTAGTTTTCAGAAATGCACAGGTTTGGTAGGTTTCCCTAGGTGGCGGCTGAGCTACAGGCCAAAATCCACAGGTAGGCACTTTGCTAAAAACAGGTCTATTTTCTGTGATGTGTCCACGTTGCGCTTTGGGGCGATCCTGTCGTGGGCGCTAGGCCTACCCACACAAGTGAGGTATCATTTTTATCGGGAGACGTGGGGGAACGCTGGGTGGAAGGAAATTTGTGGCTCCTCTCAGATTCCAGAACTTTCTGCCACAGAAATGTGAGGAACATGTGTTTTTTTAGCCACATTTTGAGGTTTGCAAAGGATTCTGGGTAACAGAACCTGGTCCCAGCCACACAAGTCACCCCATCTTGGATTCCCCTAGGTCTCTAGTTTTCAGAAATGCACAGGTTTGGTAGGTTTCCCTAGGTGGCGGCTGAGCTACAGGGCAAAATCTACAGGTAGGCACTTTGCTAAAAACAGGTCTGTTTTCTGTGATGTGTCCACGTTGCGCTTTGGGGCGTTTCCTGTCGCGGGCGCTAGGCCTACCCACACAAGTGAGGTATCATTTTTATCGGGAGACGTGGGGGAACGCTGGGTGGAAGGAAATTTGTGGCTCCTCTCAGATTCCAGAACTTTCTGCCACAGAAATGTGAGGAACATGTGTTTTTTTAGCCACATTTTGAGGTTTGCAAAGGATTCTGGGTAACAGAACCTGGTCCCAGACACACAAGTCACCCCATCTTGGATTCCCCCAGGTCTCTAGTTTTCAGAAATGCACAGGTTTGGTAGGTTTCCCTAGGTGGCGGCTGAGCTACAGGCCAAAATCTACAGGTAGGCACTTTGCAAAAAACACCTCTGTTTTCCTTCAAAAATTTGGTTGTGTCCACGTTGCGCTTTGGGGCGTTTCCTGTCGTGGGCGCTAGGCCTACCCACACAAGTGAGGTATCATTGTTATCCGGAGACGTGGGGGAACGCTGGGTGGAAGGAAATTTGTGGCTCCTCTCAGATTCCAGAACTTTCTGCCACAGAAATGTGAGGAACATGTGTTTTTTTAGCCACATTTTGAGGTTTGCAAAGGATTCTGGGTAACAGAACCTGGTCCCAGACACACAAGTCACCCCATCTTGGATTCCCCCAGGTCTCTAGTTTTCAGAAATGCACAGGTTTGGTAGGTTTCCCTAGGTGGCGGCTGAGCTACAGGCCAAAATCTACAGGTAGGCACTTTGCAAAAAACACCTCTGTTTTTTTTCAAAAATGTGGTTGTGTCCACGTTGCGCTTTGGGGCGTTTCCTGTCGTGGGCGCTAGGCCTACCCACACAAGTGAGGTATCATTGTTATCCGGAGACGTGGGGGAACGCTGGGTGGAAGGAAATTTGTGGCTCCTCTCAGATTCCAGAACTTTCTGCCACAGAAATGTGAGGAACATGTGTTTTTTTAGCCAAATTTTGAGGTTTGCAAAGGATTCTGGGTAACAGAACTTGGTCCCAGCCACACAAGTCACCCCATCTTGGATTCCCCTAGGTCTCTAGTTTTCAGAAATGCACAGGTTTGGTAGGTTTCCCTAGGTGGCGGCTGAGCTACAGGCCAAAATCCACAGGTAGGCACTTTGCTAAAAACAGATCTATTTTCTGTGATGTGTCCACGTTGCGCTTTGGGGCGTTTCCTGTCGCGGGCGCTAGGCCTACCCACACAAGTGAGGTATCATTTTTATCGGGAGACGTGGGGGAACGCTGGGTGGAAGGAAATTTGTGGCTCCTCTCAGATTCCAGAACTTTCAGCCACAGAAATGTGAGGAACATGTGTTTTTTTAGCCACATTTTGAGGTTTGCAAAGGATTCTGGGTAACAGAACCTGGTCCCAGACACACAAGTCACCCCATCTTGGATTCCCCCAGGTCTCTAGTTTTCAGAAATGCACAGGTTTGGTAGGTTTCCCTAGGTGGCGGCTGAGCTACAGGCCAAAATCTACAGGTAGGCACTTTGCAAAAAACACCTCTGTTTTCCTTCAAAAATTTGGTTGTGTCCACGTTGCGCTTTGGGGCGTTTCCTGTCGTGGGCGCTAGGCCTACCCACACAAGTGAGGTATCATTTTTATCGGGAGACGTGGGGGAACGCTGGGTGGAAGGAAATTTGTGGCTCCTCTCAGATTCCAGAACTTTCTGCCACAGAAATGTGAGGAACATGTGTTTTTTTAGCCACATTTTGAGGTTTGCAAAGGATTCTGGGTAACAGAACGTGGTCCCAGCCACACAAGTCATCCCATCTTGGATTCCCCTAGGTCTCTAGTTTTCAGAAATGCACAGGTTTGGTAGGTTTCCCTAGGTGGCGGCTGAGCTACAGGCCAAAATCCACAGGTAGGCACTTTGCGAAAAACAGGTCTGTTTTCTGTGATGTGTCCACGTTGCGCTTTGGGGCGTTTCCTGTCGTGGGCGCTAGGCCTACCCACACAAGTGAGGTATTATTTTTATCGGGAGACGTGGGGGAATGCTGGGTGGAAGGAAATTTGTGGCTCCTCTCAGATTCCAGAACTTTCTGCCACAGAAATGTGAGGAACATGTGTTTTTTTAGCCACATTTTGAGGTTTGCAAAGGATTCTGGGTAACAGAACCTGGTCCCAGCCACACAAGTCACCCCATCCTGGATTCCCCTAGGTCTCTAGTTTTCAGAAATGCACAGGTTTGGTAGGTTTCCCTAGGTGGCGGCTGAGCTACAGGCCAAAATCTACAGGTAGGCACTTTGCAAAAAACATCTCTGTTTTCCATCAAAAATTTGGTTGTGTCCACGTTGCGCTTTGGGGCGTTTCCTGTCGTGGGCGCTAGGCCTACCCACCCAAGTGAGGTATCATTTTTATCGGGAGACGTGGGGGAATGCTGGGTGGAAGGAAATTTGTGGCTCCTCTCAGATTCCAGAACTTTCTGCCACAGAAATGTGAGGAACATGTGTTTTTTTAGCCAAATTTTGAGGTTTGCAAAGGATTCTGGGTAACAGAACCTGGTCCCAGCCACACAAGTCACCCCATCTTGGATTCCCCTAGGTCTCTAGTTTTCAGAAATGCACAGGTTTGGTAGGTTTCCCTAGGTGGCGGCTGAGCTACAGGCCAAAATCCACAGGTAGGCACTTTGCTAAAAACAGGTCTGTTTTCTGTGATGTGTCCACGTTGCGCTTTGGGGCGTTTCCTGTCGCGGGCGCTAGGCCTACCCACACAAGTGAGGTATTATTTTTATCGGGAGACGTGGGGGAACGCTGGGTGGAAGGAAATTTGTGGCTCCTCTCAGATTCCAGAACTTTCTGCCACAGAAATGTAAGGAACATGTGTTTTTTTAGCCACATTTTGAGGTTTGCAAAGGATTCTGGGTAACAGAACCTGGTCCCAGACACACAAGTCACCCCATCTTGGATTCCCCCAGGTCTCTAGTTTACAGAAATGCACAGGTTTGGTAGGTTTCCCTAGGTGGCGGCTGAGCTACAGACCAAAATCTACAGGTAGGCACTTTGCAAAAAACACCTCTGTTTTCCTTCAAAAATTTGGTTGTGTCCACGTTGCGCTTTGGGGCGTTTCCTGTCGTGGGCGCTATGCCTACCCACACAAGTGAGGTATCATTTTTATCGGGAGACGTGGGGGAACGCTGGGTGGAAGGAAATTTGTGGCTCCTCTCAGATTCCAGAACTTTCTGCCACAGAAATGTGAGGAACATGTGTTTTTTTAGCCAAATTTTGAGGTTTGCAAAGGATTCTGGGTAACAGAACCTGGTCCCAGCCACACAAGTCACCCCATCTTGGATTCCCCTAGGTCTCTAGTTTTCAGAAATGCACAGGTTTGGTAGGTTTCCCTAGGTGGCGGCTGAGCTACAGGCCAAAATCCACAGGTAGGCACTTTGCTAAAAACAGGTCTATTTTCTGTGATGTGTCCACGTTGCGCTTTGGGGCGTTTCCTGTCGCGGGCGCTAGGCCTACCCACACAAGTGAGGTATCATTTTTATCGGGAGACATGGGGGAACGCTGGGTGGAAGGAAATTTGTGGCTCCTCTCAGATTCCAGAACTTTCTGCCACAGAAATGTGAGGAACATGTGTTTTTTTAGCCAAATTTTGAGGTTTGCAAAGGATTCTGGGTAACAGAACTTGGTCCCAGCCACACAAGTCACCCCATCTTGGATTCCCCTAGGTCTCTAGTTTTCAGAAATGCACAGGTTTGGTAGGTTTCCCTAGGTGGCGGCTGAGCTACAGGCCAAAATCCACAGGTAGGCACTTTGCTAAAAACAGGTCTATTTTCTGTGATGTGTCCACGTTGCGCTTTGGGGCGTTTCCTGTCGCGGGCGCTAGGCCTACCCACACAAGTGAGGTATCATTTTTATCGGGAGACGTGGGGGAACGCTGGGTGGAAGGAAATTTGTGGCTCCTCTCAGATTCCAGAACTTTCTGCCACAGAAATGTGAGGAACATGTGTTTTTTTAGCCACATTTTGAGGTTTGCAAAGGATTCTGGGTAACAGAACGTGGTCCCAGCCACACAAGTCATCCCATCTTGGATTCCCCTAGGTCTCTAGTTTTCAGAAATGCACAGGTTTGGTAGGTTTCCCTAGGTGGCGGCTGAGCTACAGGCCAAAATCCACAGGTAGGCACTTTGCTAAAAACAGGTCTATTTTCTGTGATGTGTCCACGTTGCGCTTTGGGGCGTTTCCTGTCGCGGGCGCTAGGCCTACCCACACAAGTGAGGTATCATTTTTATCGGGAGACGTGGGGGAACGCTGGGTGGAAGGAAATTTGTGGCTCCTCTCAGATTCCAGAACTTTCTGCCACAGAAATGTGAGGAACATGTGTTTTTTTAGCCACATTTTGAGGTTTGCAAAGGATTCTGGGTAACAGAACCTGGTCCCAGACACTCAAGTCACCCCATCTTGGATTCCCCCAGGTCTCTAATTTTCAGAAATGCACAGGTTTGGTAGGTTTCCCTAGCTGGCGGCTGAGCTACAGGGCAAAATCTACAGGTAGGCACTTTGCAAAAAACACCTCTGTTTTCCTTCAAAAATTTGGTTGTGTCCACGTTGCGCTTTGGGGCGTTTCCTGTCGTGGGCGCTAGGCCTACCCACACAAGTGAGGTATCATTTTTATCGGGAGACGTGGGGGAACGCTGGGTGGAAGGAAATTTGTGGCTCCTCTCAGATTCCAGAACTTTCTGCCACAGAAATGTGAGGAACATGTGTTTTTTTAGCCACATTTTGAGGTTTGCAAAGGATTCTGGGTAACAGAACCTGGTCCCAGCCACACAAGTCACCCCATCTTGGATTCCCCTAGGTCTCTAGTTTTCAGAAATGCACAGGTTTGGTAGGTTTCCCTAGGTGGCGGCTGAGCTACAGGGCAAAATCTACAGGTAGGCACTTTGCTAAAAACAGGTCTGTTTTCTGTGATGTGTCCACGTTGCGCTTTGGGGCGTTTCCTGTCGCGGGCGCTAGGCCTACCCACACAAGTGAGGTATCATTTTTATCGGGAGACGTGGGGGAACGCTGGGTGGAAGGAAATGTGTGGCTCCTCTCAGATTCCAGAACTTTCTGCCACAGAAATGTGAGGAACATGTGTTTTTTTAGCCAAATTTTGAGGTTTGCAAAGGATTCTGGGTAACAGAACCTGGTCCCAGCCACACAGGTCACCCCATCTTGGATTCCCCTAGGTCTCTAGTTTTCAGAAATGCACAGGTTTGGTAGGTTTCCCTAGGTGGCGGCTGAGCTACAGGCCAAAATCTACAGGTAGGCACTTTGCTAAAAACAGGTCTGTTTTCTGCGATGTGTCCACGTTGTGTTTTGGGGCGTATCCTGTCGCGGGCGCTAGGCCTACCCACACAAGTGAGGTATCATTTTTATCGGGAGACTTGGGGGAACATAGAATAGCAAAACAAGTGTTATTGCCCCTTGTCTTTCTCTACATTTTTCCCTTCCAAATGTAAGACAGTGTGTAAAAAAGACATCTATTTGAGAAATGCCCTGTAATTCACATGCTAGTATGGGCACCCTGGAATTCAGAGATGTGCAAATAACCACTGCTTCTCAACACCTTATCTTGTGCCCATTTTGGAAATACAAAGGTTTTCTTGATAGCTATTTTTTACTCTTTATATTTCAGCAAATGAATTGCTGTATACCCGGCATAGAATGCAAACCCACTGCAGGGTGCAGGTCATTTATTGGCTCTGGGTACCTAGAGTTCTTGATGAACCTACAAGCCCTATATATCCCCACAATCAGAAGAGTCCAGCAGACGTAACGGTATATTGCTTTCGAAAATCTGACATTGCAGGAAAAAATTACAGAGTAAAACTTAGAGAAAAATTGATGTTTTTTTCACCTCAATTTCAATATTTTTCTTTTTCAGTTGTTATTTTCTGTAGGAAACCCTTGTAGGATCTACACAAATTACCCCTTGCTGAATTCAGAATTTTGTCTACTTTTCAGAAATGTTGCGGTTTCTGGGATCCAGCATTGGTTTCATGCCCATTTCTGTCACTGACTGGAAGGAGGCTGAAAGCACAAAAAATCGTAAAAATGGGGTATGTCCCTGTAAAATGCCAAAATTGTGTTGAAAAATTGGGTTTTCTGATTCAAGTCTGCCTGTTCCTGAAAGCTGGGAAGCTGGTGATTTTATCACCGCAAACCCTTTGTTGATGCCCTTTTCAGGGAAAAAACCACAAGCCTTCTTCTGCAGCCCATTTTTCCTATTTTTTTAAAAAAAACGAAATTTTCACTGTTTTTTGGCTAATTTCTTGGCCTCCTTCTGGAGAACCCACAAAGTCTGGGTACCTCTAGAATCCCTAGGATGTTGGAAAAAAAGGATGCAAATTTGGCGTGGGTAGCTTACGTGAACAAAAAGTTATGAGGGCCTAAGCGCGAACTGCTCCAAATAGCCAAAAAAAGGCTCGGCACAGGAGGGGGAAAAGGCCTGGCAGCGAAGGGGTTAAAGACTAAAACACTGCCTACTGATCTAATGAAATACAGATGGCATGTTTGAGTCTCAAAGTGGGCCCCAGATCCTAAAGAAATCGCCATGATTAACTTGCCTGGGGTGCAGGCGCACCTTCTCAAAATGGGAATCTCAGGGATTCCCTAGCTGGTCGCACATCATACCAGAGAGTGAATACCAGGGATACCTTTTTTGGAGCATTGCTCCAAAGCTCAAGGCTGGCTAATCCTAGTGATTACCTTGCTGGTAGAAGACATAGCTTTGCAAGACACTGGGGTAAAAGGTCAGTTAACACCCAAATTCAACCTATCACCACCCCACTGGTGCGTCTTACTGCCCAAGACCCAGTGGCACTGTGTATATTGCGTAGTGGGAGAGAGAGAGAGGTACACACACACATTGCCTACAAGTGCATGATGTGCCTGCATTTCTTAGTGTGTCTCAAAACATAAAGTAATCCTCGGGATAACCTTGTCTGATGTGTGGAGGCAACATTACAAAATAGGAATCTCAAGGATTCCATCTTCCATACTTTATGGATTTGCCGTGGGAGCCACTGGAATTCTCTTTAAGTTTAGGGGGGCTTCCATACCTCAGGCCAAGTAATCCTGAAGATTCTCTTTACTGTATACCTGAAGGGAACTCCCACTACATACTGCAGAGTTGATTTTGCATGAAAACAGTTTCCTAATATTGATAACATGCTATGTTTTCCCTGCTGGTATTTATATATATACCAGAAGATGTTAAATAAAGGTGTTTGATAAAAAAACAATGTAAACAAACAGAAGATACCTTATTATTTGAAGTTAACACAAGACTGTATTTTGATATCAATTAATTTGGTAGAAATATATTGATTCTTGCCAGAATATTAGCCTTTAAAACTTCAAATGAAAACCTATTTGTACCTTTCCACAGTTATATATATTCACTGAATAAACAAAGGTTAAAGTTTTATATAGATATGTGTTGAAATAAGATAATAACTATTGTGTAAAATAAACAAAACAATGAAATTCTGTGGGAGCTCACTAGTGGGTCCTGTGCAAATACCACAGTAACAGCTGACTAGATTCATGTTTTTATTTTGAACCTAGGTTGGGCCAGGGCATCAGGGTAATTCTACTCTGCCCACTTATATTCTATTTTAACCAACTTTGAACACAGAGAACAAGTACTCATGCCCTATAATAGTGACTGTAACACTGAGAGAACTCTTGCAGATGGCCATTCATATTGCTCTGTTCTGTGGAACCGCTGTGGTCCCACGGTCCCGATACACACGACTGGAAAAATGCCCTTTCAATCAGTCAGAACTCTCTATTGTTTTAATTTGCAGTACCCATGGGAGGCCCTCAGGAGTCCTGTGGGACAAACCATCCAGAGATCTCTATTTTTTTAATCTTTATTTCTTAAAAATGGCTAAACGGATTAACACCAATCACAAAAAGAACTGAGAACCTATCTGACTTTCTGCCAAATTTGGTATAATGCTGCTAAGTCATTTTTCCTATAGCACTGTCACAAATCTCCTATCAGAAACTGCATTGAGAAAACACATTTTGGGACCTCCCAAATGTAGTCAATGATGTCACTGAACATTACATGGGTGGTGTAATATGTGAGAGCAGAAGCAGTGCATGGAGGAGCACAAGTTTTACTTAGCTCGCTGAACTATAATTGATGTATTAAAGTTTTTTTTTTTTGTTTAGTTTAAATTACCATGCAATGACTGACATTGTCACCTAACAATAACATCCCTTTAACCTTTGCTTTTTTCACTGAATTTCTATGTCTTATAAAAGGAAGTTAAAGTCTTTTTTATATACCCAACTATAACTTCACTTCAACCTTTGTCCTTTTCAATTAATTTCTAGGGTTTATTTCAATATTACTTTTATGTTTTATAGTTAGTTTATAATAATATTGCTTAATGTTAAAATTTAATATGTGTTATCCACTCTATTCATTTGTTTCTCTTTCTCTTTCTGTGCTCCTCCATTACTCTCGAGGGAACCCTACAGTCAATGACAAGACCATTCGTAGGATTAACTTCCTGTTCTGAGTCTAACAGGAGTACAGCGAGATGGCTGTAAAATAAAAAAACGTTGTGCGTAGTATGAAACAAAGATTTTTATTTGTTTGGACCAAGACATTTTCTAACTGGGTCAGTTTAAGAAGATATCTCACTGTTTTTCTATAAAAAATTGCATGGTTTTTAAGATTTGAGCTTCTGCAGGAGTACCATAGGAGCATTGCTGGACCGATGAAACACTCTTGAGAGATATCTAATTTTTTTAAAAGACTGTCTTGCTTTATTTACAGGAAATGTCCACCCTCTGAAACTCATTTGGGAGTAGCAACTTAGGAGTCTATTTACAAGAATCTCACGCACCACAACGCAGCAAGTCAACTTACTGCGCTGCACTGTGTGACAGGGAAAGGCCAGGAAGGTGCTGTATTTAAGACAATACAGCTCATCCCTGCCTGTTCCTCAACCTCAGCACCCTTTTGCACCCTAGCACCAACACAGGTACTCTTGCATTATGGTGCAAGGTTGCCTGCAATGCATGCAGAATTTTTCTGTGCAGAAATGACACACAAGCAATCCTGAGAGGCATATTCCTCTTTCTGTGTGTGCTACACAATGCATCACACATAGAGGAAGTAACAAGGAGAAATACAAATATTTCTTTTCACTACTCCTCACGTCAGAAGGTGTATCTTTTTGGCACATTTCCACGTCTACCAGTTCTGGTAAATCTGGGAATCCATCACAAACCATGGAAGTTGCAATGGAACACCCACACATCTCCATAGAACACCTTCCCAAGGCAGAGAAAGGCAACGCAGCAATTTGTGCAGCGTTGCCTTACTCCAGCTATATTGTGCCACTCGTGGCCATGCTCTTCCACCACACTGTGTGGTGCAAAAGCAATGCAAATAGGCTCATAAATAGGCCCATTAGTGAGAACATTTATTATGCTAAGCCTTGCCTGTGTTATTTTAACTCTTTCCAAATTTTGGGGAAATTTCAATTAATCAAATGATGACACCAGTTCTTTGTGGGCCTACTTTCTTACTTTATATTTTGGCCCAGATTTATAAAAGTGCCATGCAATGCAGTGCAACAGCCAAAAATGCTGTGCTGCGTTGTGTGACAAGGAGAGAGCAGGAGAGCACCATATCTACAAAGATATGGCACTCTCCTCTTCTCTCCCTGAGGTTATATGGTTCTTATGAATTAAGTAGAACTGTGTATCAGGTCATCATAAACTTCAGGATATAGGGACATAGTCCATCTATACTGTCATAAAATGTTGACACAATTCCTAGCTAGCTCAGAGTGCCCTGTTTGAACCCCTAAACTTACCAGAATACCAGATGGTATCGACAACCTTAGACATGACTACTCAGATTCCCAAGGAAATTGTGGAAACAGCTCAACCCTTTCATTGTTAATCTGCATGCCCAAGGTAAGACACAAGAAATATATGAAAATGCCTTTTCTAACATTTATTGAGACAATTGTATTCTTGTATAGAAAGCACAAACTGCAATTATTAGGCTGGTGAACCAAAGCATGGTAACCAGCATTATAAGAATGGCAAAAAAGATAAACAATTCAACCATGATAATATTACTGTGTTGGTACACTCCTATCTCTTACTACCTACACTATCAAGAGCATAGTGGGAGTACCCTATGCCAGATCAATTGGGATAGGCTAACCCCCCATACCTGGGTTTGATGTCCCGGTAAGCCCGGAAACCAGTCTGATGTAGTGCAGACTATCGTCTTTTACTGGATGGAGGTCCGAGTCAGCAGGGCTGCATCTCAGTCAAAGTGCACTATATTCCAGGATCATCCCAGCAGAAGTGCTCCTCTGCTGAGTGTAGCACAGAGGCAGTTTGTATAATGAAACACTGCTCATGTCGCACTGTTTCAGAGGTGCAGAGCTGATCTCCAACAGAGAATTAAGAAAAAAGGGCATCACGTTTTGTGTGCCTAGCCTTGAACAAAGTATATAGACTCCAAGGCAGCAACACTTAGGTGGAATAGTTTGCTTTTACAGTGTCTTCTCAGTACATTATCAGACAAGTATAAAACCAGGTAAAAAGTCACCATCAGAAAAAGGTGCCAAGCTAAAATGTGCAATCTGAAATGGAGACCCTACGCAGGCCCTAAGGTGCTTCATCACACTAGTACGGGTGCAGACTTTTGCTGCGGAGTGCCACACACACACCTTTGTGCCATAGTGCAAGGGTGCATTTGTGATTCCAGCATAGGCTTTTATAAATAAAGGGTTTCCTTCCAGTACAAAATATTATGCCTAGGCCAGTTTTGAAACTTTTCCTACTTTGCATGAGTACTGTGCAGCAAACATTTCCCCTTTTAACGCCTGCTTTCAAGTGGCATTAATATTTAAACAAAACTCTGTTGACTATTGATGGTACATAGGGTTTTGCATCAAAAACCATGAGTGGTTGCATGGGAACGCCCATGTACCATCCATGTAATGCCCCTTTGACGCTAACTAATGCAAAGCTGTGCTTTGCACTGTTTTGCCTTACTTTGAGGCAAATTTCCAGCACACAACAAGTTTTGCGCTGGAAAGTAAATTACAGAAAACATTTGGTACAGGTTTGAGTTACTTTTGTGATGCAAACCCTTCGCAACATTTTTGTAAGTTTATCCCTTTATGTTTCACAGGTTACTATTGGAGTAGTCCTCATTCATTTTGCAGGGTCTACTGTTTCTATGTCTTTGGAAGTTCTGCCTCTATACCACAGACTTGATTGGATGGATAGAGAGCAAAGTGAGTTTTCAGTCCATTTTTTTAATGCGTACCTTGCCTCTTCAGTAGGCTTAAAAGCTGCCCAATTTTCAATCACTTGGAGAAAGGTATTTTCAAAGGGATCCGCATGGCTGAAATGCACAGGTTCCACTTTAAGGTCTATGCTGGTGGTTATTGTTTAGTTCTACATCTTCAGACTAATGTGTTAGGAGAGGGTAGAGGTAGTATGGTTTGAATTTGGATTTTAAGTCAAGACCCAGAGGCCAAAAAACTTTTAAACATTCCAAATGTAATAAACCCCCCAGGCAATGTACTTCTTCTCAATTGTTGTGCCTTTAGGGCAGAGAATACGTGTTGAGTTCTTGTGTTGTGTGATCTAAGACTTCAGTTTTCATTTTTATATTTAAGCGATTGTCTTTTTAGGCATTTTTAGGTTGGTTTCAATTCCATACAGTGTGGCAGTATGGCCATAAACCTGTTGATGCTGGAGATTTAAACTACTTGGTTTCAACCATTTTCAGGTTATCTATGTAGTCGTATTTAGTACTCTGTAGTATGGTGGCTTTGATTTGTTTATGTTCGTTTGCTTGGTGTAGTGGTATAATCCATAAAGCTGCTGATGCGTGAGAGTTAAATTACCCGTTTTAAACCGTTTTCAGGTTTTCTATTCAGTCATATTTCGCTCTCTGTGGCATTTTGGGTATGATTTGTTTCCATTCAGTTTGCTTGGTAGAGTTGTATGTTTAGGTAATTTTTTGCAGTTTTAGTAGATCATTATAAAGGTACCTGATTTCGGAAAAGTCAAACCAAGTATGTTGAGTCTATTGTTGGCTTCGCGCTCGCTGTTGCTGGTGAGGCAGACACGTAGGTTCAACTATGTGGCCTCGCGCATGTTGCATCTGGAGCCCTCACACACAGTCCTGAACTTTCGCTGTGTGTGTCCTGACCTGCACCGGAGCGCATGCACGTAAGGCGCCATTTTAGGAAAACAACTAGAGTGTGAAGTCTTTGTTGTTTTTTAACTCCACTTGAGACTTTTAGCATATTTTGGACTATGAAGATGGCCACCATCTGTCTGTGAGCCATTTTCTTCAAGAGACCTCTCAAGTTTGTTGTGTCAGGAGTTCAGCCAGAGATAATTTGGGAGTGATAGATGGATAATTAAATTGTTGTAAATTTCGTAAATGTTGTTAATTTATGTGATAGATACTAGAGTGGAACAGGCTAAAAGTTCACAGGTTTTGAGGAAAAGCTTAATAAAGCTATTGATATGATTACATTGAACGTTTCTAGTAGAATGGATAAAAAATTGGAGATGTTCTTTAATAAACCGAAGACTACGGATGAGAAATGTTTTTGGTCAACAAATGAGGCTGAGTCAAATGTAAATAAAGGGGTAAAGGTTGACAATAAATGAAAGCATATGAGCATAAAAAAAAAAAGATGAGAACTGTGGAGGCAGTCAATGGCATCTGTTTTGACAGACATGAGGATGGCGTTGAGGGCACACATAATGGGTGTGTTAAAGGCCCACAAAAAGGAAAAGAAAGCCCATGGGTCAAAAGCATAGTTTTTTTCATGTGATGAATCCTCAGGAAATGCGGATGTTGAAATCAGTTGTTCATCTGATTTTGATTCTGAGGATTTAAAGCAGGTATCTTTTCACGTGAAAGTTACAGGGGATCATTGTAAGGTGAAGGTTGATGATGCTTTGACTGACCCCTTGGGCCAATATATGTTTGATCCGCTTTTGATAAAGCATCCACTTTCCTCCTAGTGGACACCACCGGATTGTGTATCTAATTGTGTTCAATTCTGGATTAGGCTGGGAATCCCTAAAAATGTTCTAGTCAGGCTGAGATCTGAAAGTCCGAGACCCTCTATTTTAAATAAGGTCCAGAGATAGATATCAAAGTGTTTGCCTTTTTGGAAAAGTTGGATGGGACCTTCAGAAAGGATTGGGCAAAGGTTTAAGATCTTGTCAAGACAAGCTTCTTGATGTAGTGATTACTTTAACCAAAATATTTGACATGGCAGAAGAGGTCTATCTATATAATAATTAAAGAACTGATGTGGACGAATTGCCCAATGGATACAAAGAGCAGTGTGCCTTTTAAGCAATGCGAATGCAGCTCTTTCGATTGAAATGAGGAAAACTCTTTTGCTTAAGATTGATCTGAAATTGGTGGAGTCAGCTTGTAAGGAAGAAAGGCCCCGAGCTGATGATTTACTATTTGGCAATGGTTTTAATAAAGATCTTTCAAAATTTGTTGAGACTTTTTGTTTCCTTCAGAAGTCTCAGAAAGATATTGAAAAAGTGTTTCAGGCTCATGTTTTTGGAATGGCCTGGAGAATGAGGACTTGGTTCCCCCGCTAGGGTGAAGGAATTACCAGAGGCTTCTTTGCAAGAGGTTTTCAATGTTTCCAAAGTCAGGGCTCCTGCCAGTCTGAGAGTTTCTATCGACAGAAGCAAATAGCACAGGGAAGAGGTGCCCATGGTGACAGAAGTTTCAGAGGATCTTCAGGTAAGTTAGACCCTTCTGTAATCCCCTTAAAATGGGCGGTAGGCTTGTCCAGTTTTATCACAGATGGGTTCAAATAACAAAGGATTCTTGGGTTTTGGAAGCAGTCCAAGGGTATTGAATAGAGCATGTGGAAGAGCAGGTGCAGTCAAGGTTGCCAAAGAGTTTGGTTTTCACTTTGGATCAAATTAAGTTAATAGATGTAGAAATACAGAAATTGATTTCAAACGGAGCAGTGAACAAGTGAAACATTGCCTTTTGAAAGACTGATGCCGCAGATGCTAAACCAAAAGGCATCCTCTAGAACTGGAATAAGCCCTGTGGGGTAATAAAAGCCGTAAGATGTCTTAAATCCTCTGTCAACTCTATCTGATGGTACGCTGATCTTAAATCTAGAGTGGTGAAAATGTTGGCTCCTTCTAACAGGCTGATCACCTCGTTGATTTTAGGCAAAGGGTGAAAATTCACAATAATGTTCGTATTCACCGCCCTCAAATCCACGCATAATTTCAAAGATTTGTCAGGTTTACGGGTCAACACAATTGGAGAAACCCATTCGGAGGATTCGATTTCTTCAATCACATTATCCTCTACCATCCCTGCCAATATACATTTGAGTTCTTCTCTAACACTTATAGGCACATTCCAGAGTTTTTGTATAACAGGGTTAGCATTAGATTTAACCTTTATCTTATGGCTGTAATTCACCAATTTACCTAACTTTTCAGTGAACACAAATGGAAATTTGGAGATGATCCACTCCTTGTTTCCCAAACTTCCTAGTGCCAATACTGGTTCCTTGCTCCTGGGGTTCAGGATCATGTTCAATTTTCCTTGATCCTTCCAACCCAGAACATTCACACCTTTTGTTGCCACATACAACTTAATATTCGCTTTCCTTTCCTTAAACATGATTTCCGTTTCAACAAACCCCATCACGTCAATCGTCGTGCCATCAAAACACTAAGCCACAATGTCAGGTTCATTTAAAACAGTCATGTCCCAAATTCCTTCAAACATACGTTCAAAATAATTTTGCACCACAATTGTCCACGGCGACCCCGAATCTGCCATAAGCACTATCTTTCTTCCTGCCACAAGCACCTCACACATAGGTCGTTTTAATTAATTTCCATTTCCACCATCACCACTCTTCAGTGACAACACAGTGCCAGTATGTTCATCACTTTTCACCTCACTGCCCCATCCCTCCATTTCACATCTCCCAGCTTTCACACACGCCATTTTCCCTCCCGACATACTATTACGTTTTTTAACATCTCTACATACCCTTGCAAAATGACCTACTCTACCACAATTCTTACACTCCTTTCCTATTGCAGGACACTTAGATGACAACGCTAAGTGACTCAAACTACCACACCGAAAACAAGCACATTACTCCACTCTGTCATACCTTTCTTTTTTTCCTATCACACTGCTGTTGGTACTTAAATTACTATTGTAATTCACTTTCACAGCTCCTACCACATCCAATTCTCATTACCAACTTTGTCCGACTCTTGCACGGTTTGTATCCATTTTTCTGATTGCTCTAATGCCTTAGCTGTTGTAATAACCTCTTGCAATTTAGGATCCCCCATAACCCACAAATGTTCCTGAATCTTCCTACTTTTTAAGTGCACAATAATTTGGTCTCTGATCATTTCATCAGTCATTTCTCCAAAATTACAATGTACCGATAACCCACGCAGTGCTGTCAAAAAGTCACCAAAAGATTCTTCAGGATGCTGTGTCCTTGTGTAAATCTATTCAAAGCAATGCTTGGTGTCGGTTTGAATCTATGCTCCAATCTCAATAACGCTTCTTTAAACACATCCACTTCTCCATCACCTTGCCCAACATAGCAACAGGTGGTAACGTTCTGAAAATCATTTGTCCCTACGAACCTGAACAATGTAGCAAAATAATTTTTTCCTTTCTTGGGATATGTTTACATCATCCATCGCCTTCATACAGGTCAAGAACTCTTCCTTCCATCTGGACCAGGGCATAGGAGGATCTCCTTTTGTTTGCACAAATTTCACCGGCGGTTCAAATTGGATCTCCAGATGAGGTAAGCCGCTGCCATAAAGTTAAATCCAACTTGCGGCTAGTATATAATAAAATACGCGCACAACAGCGTGAGTTGCTTTTAAATCCCAATACAGTTCTTGTACAGCAGCGTGTGTCATAAACACTGCAGCGCGTGTTATTCCAGCAGCGCGTCTTTAACTCTGCAGCGCATGTTAGTATAACAGCGCGTGTCTGACTAAGTGTGCTACACAGCCACAGAACGAGAATGCTGCCGCGCAATGAACCACGGTGCGCATGCAGCGTGTTTTGAAATCCGCTTCCTGAACAGCTAAACACACTGCCGGTATTGCTAAGCCTCCATGGCCTAGGTACAACACCCTTTGGGATGCAACAAAAGTTCTTAGATTTCTAGACAGTTGGGATTGTAATAGAAAACTGACTTTGAGATATGTGTTTTTGAAAGTAGTTACGTTGTTATGTTTGGTTTCTTTTCGGAGAGTGTCTGATGTGCATGCTCTGGAAATATCATATAGGTCTTATACGCCAAAGGGGATATGTTTTCATTGTTTTAAGACAGAGAACAAAGACAAATTGAACTTTACTTTTCTATCCCTATTTAGAAGAGAGAAGCTGTGTGCGGTTTGATGCGTGAAGGAGAATGAAAATAGAGTAGAGTTTTTAAGGCCATCAGTGGAGACTCAGCTTCTTATTTCTTTGAAGCATCATCAAGGAGGAGTTCCTTCATCTACTTTAGCTAGATCGGTGGAAGATTTAATATACAGATCTATCGTGGATGTAAATATGTTTAGTGCTCATTCTGTTATGGGAGCTGGGGCTCTTAAGGCTTGAATGATGGGTGGTAGCTTGCAAGACATTTTCCATTGTGCTAATAGGTCCTCTGATTCAGTGTTTAGGCTTTTTTTTAAAGCTTGTAGAGTGTGCTGCAAATAGTTTCATTGCAAAGCTTTAAACATGCATAATATTGGTCTCCGGGTCTTGACAAAACAATGTAGATTTTCCACAGCTGGATTTTATTAATGACACAGAGGTTAATATTATCCCTCTGAGTATATACCCTTCTCTAATATTTTAATTGTTTTTTTTTTGTTTTCTTCAGGGTACGTTTAGTAGTCCAATGAGATTCATCGGATACTGATGCAAGATGAGGAAAAATGTTAGAAAAACGTTTTAAAGTTTTTAGGGAACATTTGGCCTATTTCCATAGTGGAACACCATGGAATAAGCCTGCAGTGCCCTCCCCAGGCCCCAGGGACACCCTCACCCACACCAGAGGGACAGCAGAGGATGGGAGACCCCATCCCAGGTAAGTCCAGGTAAGTAATTTATTTTATTTTTTAAAGTGCCATAGGGGGCCCTGAAATGGGCCCCATACATGGCACAGGATGCAACGGCCATGCCCAGGGGACCCTGGTGCCCTGTACTGGCCATTGGGGTGGCGAGCATGACTCCTGCCTTTTCGAAGACAGGAGTCATGTGGTACGGATGGTTTTGCGTCAGAAAATGACTATAGGCAGGTTAGAATCATGTTTTTTACTCTAACATGATGTCATTTTTTGGTGCAAAACCCCCTTTTTTCATACCGCCAGCCCCACCCGACTAACACTAGCCTACCCTTTGCACCGGCTTGCACCATTCCATAAATATGGTGCCCGGCTGGTGCACAGAAATGGTGCAAGCCAATGCTAAACTTTTTGGTGCAAAGCTGCGTTAGTGCAGTTTTGCACCAAAAAGTATAAATAAGGGCCATAATGTAGGTTGACCTCCAATTTTTTTCTTAGGATGCAAAAGAGGAAAGTTGAGGTCTCTCAAGATCTGAAAGGATTGCTGCTGCTCATACATTACTGCATAGCACACTTAGGCCTGCTTTAGAGTTCCGCGGACAGGATACTCTGTCACAAACATGACGGCTATCCTGTCAATCACATTACAAGTGCCATTTGATGCAATGCACACATAATAAAGTGAACTGGATATGTCATGTTTGTGACAGACTGACTCATCTGCCAAACTGTAAATCAGGCCACTATGTTCTAGAATGTGCACTTCCCACCTTAAGATGTATGATGGTATGCACTCTTTAATTTTCAGTTTCAAAATGTATATGTTACGAACCAGAGAGAAGTTGTCTTACACTTCAGCATAGCACAATATAGTAACACATTCATCATATAATGGACATGTGCACCTCTCATTGTGACTTACATATGACTGGGCAAACAGTTCAGATAGCTGTGCAAGAGAGACCTGTTGCATGCCTCAGTTGTCTGTTTGTCTTTTGACATATTTCCAATACTTTTGATCCTTTTCTCACTTTTTCCATAATCTTCATGTTATTTATCAGCATTAATTATCAATATGCGGTCATGAAAATCTTTACATTACAATTCTCTTATCACTTATTCAACAGCATTGAATCTTTGACATTCAACTAAAACTGAACCCCCCCCCATTACTGTACACAAGTTTTTCAGGCTGCCAAATATGAACACGTTAGAAACTTGTCTTCAGTTCTAAGTTTGCTAAGCATAGTGAGCTCCACAACATGCTCCAAATATGATTGGATGTGCTCTTGTTCTATTAATTAGATTAAATCAATAGTAGCAAACTACATACTTAGTACTCACTCTTTGCCAATCACAATTCACAAAAGCAGTACCAGTTACTTGCTGCCTAACTTACTGTTCTACCTCTCTAACAATATCCACTCAAAAGGCTAAGACTCAATAATACTTTTTTCCTCTTCAAATTACATGATCTCCAAAAACACTCTAATTCTGCTGCAGAATCCTTCGCTATGTTACACTAGGACACTAGCATCATGGTTCATGTCTGGGTTGCGGGACACTCCTTTGTCTTTAAGGCTTGTCAGTATGGCAACGTACTGCAGCACTGACAAAGATATAGGGTTCCCTAGAGTGGATAAAATGTGGATTTAACATAGAGGGATCAAATGGCATCAACTGCTGCCTATGGTGGAATTATGAACTTACTGATGTCATGATTGTGACCTGTAGAGGAACTTATTTGGGTACAATCATCGGGTTAGTCCTAATAATTCAAAAAAGAGAAAACATTGAGAGAGGTAATGAATCTCTTCTCTGGCACTGCCTTTGTCTATTCCAAAATATGTTTTTTAATGCAACATATGTCAAAGGCAAAAGTGCCAGTGGTCCAACCAATTCTGAGTTGAGAAATCCCAGAAGTATGTCAATAAGGTAACTTTGGCATTTCTCTAAGACTATGGGTCTGATTACGACTTTGGCGGTTTGACTACCAGACCACATGTTGGCTGCCCCAGACTTCCGTATTATGATTCATACAGGCAGGACCACCATCTGGTAAAGCAAGAAAGGTAGACAGCCAGTGGCGAGGTGCCTTGGATCTATGATGTCCGACCTCCAATGCTGTCAGCGCCACAGCCAACCACAGAGCCTATTACAAACACACAGTCCCCATGGCGGTGTCCTTGTGGAGATCAGCCAATGACAGTCAACTACTGTGGTCCAACAAAGTAGCAGACAAGTGCACATTGGATTAATTAAAAAACAACACAGCTGACATACATTGGCGAAGTGGACACACCTGCAAAGGACACTATAAAACACACCGCTTCACAGACCACAATCCTTTGCATTTCCACTGCAGCACAGCAAGCCATGATACACATCATTTCTTCCAGTTTTTTTCTTCATAAGGCAGCCCTTTTTTCCTCATCCCATTTTACATCTTTTACACACATCGTCTAATAATTTGACTCCCATATTCACTTATCTTGTTTAGTTAGTCACTGTCAGCCCCTTTAATTTTCAGTCCTGTCACAGCGGAAAAACCCATCATTTTCAGAGGATGAGTTGAGAGTCATGGTGGATGAAATCATTAGAGTAGAGCCACAATTATTTGGAGCCAAGTCCAGCACACTCTTCTCAATGGGAAAATGGAAATGTGGGTCAGAATATATGACAGAGTAAATGATGTAGGCACCACCCTGCACACAAAGGAGGACATTAGGAAGAGGTGGAACGACCTCAGGGGAAAGGTCCATTCCCTGGTCTCTAGGTACCAGCTGGCGGCCAAGAAGACTCATGGTGGCCCTCCCAGTACCCTGTTAAGACCCTTTACCTGGGAAGAGAAGGTGTTGGTCATCCTGCATCCTGAGGGCTTGCCAGGAATACCTGGGTGACTGGAATATGATAAGTTACAACAGAAAAATTGCCACAAAAAATGCAATGTAATGCATGCTTACAGCTTAGCTTTTGCTACTGTCTTGTTCATGTACCTCATCAACATTCAATACCCGGAGTATCTGAGATTTAACACTGTCAATCTGTATAGTTCGATCTAACATCACAGCTACCAAGGCCCATTATATGTCCAAATGGTGGCTGTACATCTCATAATACCAAAACACATTCCAGGATTGTTGGTATGTCCCAAAATGTAAATTTATTCTCAAACCTAAATGCAGCATGCATAAAGATATGTAATACCAAGCATTTGCCAAGTGTTGGGGAGTAGAGAGAGTGACCTGACTGCAATTCCTAGGAAGCCGTGTTTCAGTAGCTCAAAACCCCAGCCCAGTGTTCACTTGTCCAAATACACCTGTTTGTGAACTCTCAAGTAAAGTGTACTCACCTGGAAGGATACCATTTGTACAGTGTAGGTAGTAAAGGAAGTAATCTGACTGCAACACCCAGGAGACTCTGTTTCAATAACTCCAAACACCAGCCCAGTGTTCACTTGTCCAAATACTTTTGTTTGCTAACTCTCAACTGAACTTTACTCAACTGGGAGTGACCGAGATACAGATCATGCTGAAGTCAGAGAAGTGCCTGTCTACCTAGCTCCATCTTGACTTGATACCCCAAGAAGAAAGTATTAAGGACAGGAATGATACCTCACCCAGTCTGTACAAGTATTCCTAAGGCCTCAAGATGCATCACCAGATTGGTATTGGCAGCAGACACATTTACACAATACTATGCACATGATGACTCCAGTCACATATACAACAAAGTCCTGGGTTTGCCTGCATCCCTCTTAACTGGGCTTACAAATGGTCAAAGGCAAATGTTGTCTCTCCACTGTGTTGGCTGCACTAGTCGTAAGATTAAATTTTTGGTCCATCTTCCAAAGGGCAACTGATCTGCACATCTCATCAGCTGCTTGAATCAAATTGGTTCAGCATGCTTCACACATGTCATGTCAAATCACCCAATACCATGGTTACTTGCCACAACTGGATTACCAGCAACTTAACTTCGACCAAGTTCTCTGCTTACTGTAACGCAAACCCTTTGGAGGTAGATGTCACAATTCAAACAGTAACAAATAAATTTTTCATCCACAGGTGGATCTGCTGTGGGCACACGGAGGGCACAGGACAGACTTCCACTACCCCCTTGGATGAAGCCCTCAGTAATGACAACACTCCCGGACTTGTGGACGTGGAGGACGGTTCTGGCACCCGCCTAGGCAACATGGTCAGATGGCAACAGTGAGTCTCACTATGCCCACAACATCACCTCCCAGCCCTGTTGCTTCTACTTCCCAGGAAACCATTTGCCTCCCAACCTATGTACCTAGCACAGTTTCTACCATCTTGTGCCCCCTCAGTCCTGGAACCTGAGTTGCAGCTTAACACTTTGGACACTGAGGTTCCAGGACTAAGTGGGAGAGGGCACCCTGTGCCGAGGACACCGACTCGTGGGTGTAGGGTGCATGGGAGGGATGCTATAGGCCAGAGGAATGAGGCCACTGGGGCTGCTCTCGGTCAGGACATCATCAGCCACGTCTTGGGGGTCTATCAGGAGTTCCAAGGCATGATGGGCCAGGTGTTGACCGAACTCCGGGAAATGAAGCAGCTATCGATGGTCATGCATAGGGGTATACGGGAATAGATGGAGGCCACAATTCTAATATGGCCTACATAACAGGGGTGTTGAGGGACATACACACAACCCTGAGCATGGCTTTTCAAAACCAATCTTTTTCTTCCTTTGGTTCATCAACATCAGGCCCATTGACATTGGCACCAACCACAGGAAGAGAGGCCCTGCCTCTGTAGCAGCTGATCCCCCCACAAGCGGGGGCATCCAGCAAAGAATCCAGGAGGCGCCGATGTCAAGACACCCACCACTGCCAGCAATAACACTCTTCCTTAAGGTTCTCTTTTGTGTGCTACACATTCAATTTGCGCACTGATCCTGAACCACCTTCCATTTCTAATGGGAGGAGTACTCTGGACTTTGGACTTCCAGTGGTGTGGCATCTACTCCAATGGTTTCATTCTCCATGACTGACTCCTTCACATTTCTTTTTTGGTTGATTCATGTCACATATATTTTATGTCAGTCATATCTTCGCAATAAAATCACCCATCACTGGACCATTGTCTGCTTATTTTGATTTCATATTTAGCCATGTAGATATGTCAGACCATGTGAACCATATGATAATGATCCAAGGTACTTGTTTAAGCTGGAGATGGCATGTATACAGTTTCCAGCTAAAGATTGCAACCATTCCACACAAACACATATATACAAGTGTCAGGTCAAACTAAACATTTTAATATAGTGTTCAGCACATGTCAGACCTTACAGCCTTAGGGTGGTCATCCCCGAACTTTTTGCCTGCCTCCCTCCACTTTTTTGACACTGTTTGTGCTGGTTTTAGGACCCTTTACACTTTACCACTGCTAACCAGTGCTAAGTGCACAATCTCTCTTCCTTAAAACATACATGTGCCCAGGGCCTTTAGATTGAATGCTACTAGTGGGCCTGCAGCACTGATTGTGCCACTCACATAAGTAGCCCCTTCACCATGTCTCAGGCCTGCCTCTGCAAGGACTGTGTGTGCAGTTTCACTGCCACTTCGACTTGGCATTTAAAAGTACTTGCCATGACTTAAACTCCCCTTTTTCTACACATAAGTCACCTCTAAGGTAGGTCCTAGGTAACCAATAGGCAGGGTGCTGTGTAGGTAAAAGGCAGGACATATACCTGTGTGGTTTCTATGTCCTGGTAGTGGAAAACTGCTAAATTTGTTTTCCACTGCTGTGCAGCCCGCTCCTGTCATAGGATAACATTAGGGCTACCCTCATATACTGTTTGGGTGGTAGATTCTGATCAGAAAGGGGTAAATATATCATGTTTAGTATGGCCAGAAGGGTAATGCAAAATCCTGCTAATTGGTGAGGTAGGTTGGATTTTATATCACTATTTTGGAAATGCCACTTTTAGAAAGTGAGTATTTCTCTGCACTTAAAATCCATCTGTGCCTTACAGCCTGTCTCCAATCCACGTCTGGGCTGGGCTGGTTGACAGCTCCCTTGTGCATTTCACCCAAACAACCACAAACACAGGATACTCAGTGACACCTGCATTCATCTGCATACTGAATGGGTCTTCCTGGGATGGAAGGGTGGCGAGGCCTGACACTTACATTTCAAAGGCTAGTGGCTTGCCCTCACACAATGGACTGCCAAACCCCCTTTTGGGACCCTGGTAGACAGTCCTGTACTGAAAGGGGAACTTGTGCACTTCAAAACCACTCTTTGAAGTCGCCCCCACTTCAAAGGCACTCAGGTATATAACCTGGGTCCCTGACCCAACCAACTGAGACACTTCCTGGGACAGACACTCTGAACCAGATCCTGCAACCTGCTAGGAGGAGCAGCCTGGCTGCCCAAAGAACTCACATGGACTGCTTTGCTATGAAGGACTGCTGCCTTGTTGTTGCGCTGCTGCCTTGCTGGCCCCTGGCTCTGCTGAGACGTGCTCTCCAAGGGCTTGGATTGAGCTTGCCTCCTGTTCCTGAATTCTCAGGGCAAAAAAGACTTCTATTCTTCTAGAAAACTCCTTGTGTGGCAAAACTCGATGCACAGCCTGCCAGAATCAACGCAGAGCCTGCCCAGTGGTGAAAGAATCACCGTATTGCCGAACCAGAACAACGCAGCCCGGCTCCCCAAGTGGAGATCGAAGCAGCGCCTGCGTTGCTACAGAAACTCCGACGCATCGCCATACCGGATCAACGCAGCACCTGTAACTTCATCCTGCACGCCCAGGAATTCCACATATCATCCCTGGGCATCAAAAGACCCCGCATTGCAGTGAGGATCCAAAACTGCACACCAGAAATTGACGCAAAGCCCTTGCAGTGTGGGAAGAATCAACACATCGTCTGTGCGCATCAGGAAATCTAATGCACACCTTACTTTTTCCACACATCTCCTCCTCTGCGGTCTTCGTGCGTGTAATTTTGATGCATACCAGGTACTTTGTGCACACAAGAGACATTTGTTGATTTTTAAAGACTTAAGACTCTTCTTATCATTACAAAAGTGATATTTCAACTTGTGCTCACCAAATCTTGATTGTTTTGACCTTAAATCACTCAGATAAATATCCTATATTGTTTTAAACCTGTGTGGTGTATTTTTGCGGTGTTTTCATTGTGTTATTGCATGATTTATTGCATAAATACTTTACACATTGCTTTCTAAGTTAAGCCTGACTGCTCAGTACCAAACTACCAGAGGGTGGGCCCAGGATAATTTGGATTGTGTGTGACTTACCCTGACTAGGATTGTGGTCTCTACTTGGACAAGGGTGTATACCTCTGTGAACTAGAGACCCCATTTCTAACACTGTCAATATGTCTGAGCTGTTGGAATCATGAATGATTGACTCATAATGAGTAAATTAACATATACAGGTACAGACCTCCATACCATGGAAGGAATGGATTTACCGGGCATTGTTCTGTAGAACAGGCAAACATTGAAGTGGTTGATGTCACCAGCTTGAGCCTTATCACATACCAACCCAAAGTAATCTAAAATCACATAATCCAAAATTCAGACAGATGGCAGTACAAGAGTTTCTGATCACAGGGTCATTATGATCCAATTCTCATGCATCTGGTGGTATGAAACAAACATATGTCAGTGTTTTGGCACAGGCTGTGTAGCCTGTAATGATAAAACACAACTACTGGTAATACAGGTCATACAAAAATAGTGTTTAGCCAATGTGAATGGAAACTGACTTGGTTATGACCTAGGACTACATATTTTATGACCACATGATGACACACGATGCATCAGGCCCACCACAGGATACAGAACAAGTCCAATGGGCTCTTTTGAACTTCCATCCAAACACTGTGCAAGCTGTCTTGGCACAGGTCTCCTACACCCAAACTATGTGACCTACATTACCTGGAACAACCCATGTCTACTTTGTATGTCAGAACAGCATTACATACCTATCAAAGGCACAACTCTGCAATGCCCACATGAAGATGTCATGGTGAAGGTACCTGTACAAAGAACAAAACAAGGAGTATATGCTTGAAACCATTCACATGACACAAGTCACATAGCAAGCAACTGGAAAACAAAGTACATTGTACTAAATCTGACGCAAACGAAGCAACATCATCAAGGTGGGGATGTGTCAAAAGCTAACTTATCAATCAGCCTTTGATTGATTTTTGCAGAGTATCATCTCCCTAAGTGTTTCAAAAACACATTCTCACAACTATAGTTCATTGTACAGTCACAGTCATGACATAACATGACATACGACATGAGAAGTAGCTGTCGATAAGATTTTCTCACAAGTCAGTTCACCACTGTCATCTTCATTTGGCATTTCAGGATTCTCACCCAGTGGTACTACAGGCTCCCCCTCCCCTGGGCTGTACGGGATGTACCTCTGCAGGGCGATGTTGTAGAGCATGCAGCATGTGACAGTGATCTGACACACTTTCCCGGGTGAGTAGAGGAGGGCTCCACCAATCCTGTCCAGCCAGCAAAATATGGACTTCAGGAGCCCAAAAGCGCGCTCCACTGCCCACCAGGTTCTTCCATGGAACTCAATTAAGTGGACTTCCCCTTGCGTAGTTGGATAACTCAGCGGCGTGAATAACCAAGGATGGTTTGGATATGATGAGTCTCCTGTAAAGGAATGGGACATAAGTGTAACAATGAATCACTCACTTCATGATTGTAGCACTTGACATTGCTCACACACAACCAGGGCAGACGTGAATTACCAACCACCTAGGCCCTTTCTGGTTGCAGTTAAGACATCAGCTGGGGTATGCTGTTCCGCATTATAAAGGAATCGTGGCTGATTCTGGTAAATGGGCATATATGTTTGAGATGTAGAAATCTGCTAAACAGACAATTTGCACACTGATGGAATGGACATTTTTTCAGTGGCTTGTAGTGGCACCAAGACAAGTGTGCCATCAATGGACCCAACCACATGTGGGATGCTGGCAAAACCATGGAAGTCAGTCTTCACATTGGCTAAATCCTCAAGTGTTATTCAGGAAAGTTGAAACACAGTGATATAGCTGTCACTGTGTTTCAACTTTCCTGAGAATAAATCTCTCAACACCAGACTGAACATAGGTTGGGACATACCATTAGATAGGGGCACTGTATGTTGGAAGGACCCTGTGACCAGGAAGTGCAATGGAATCAGATCTGGCTCCAAATTATGGTATAAATCCTCTATTGTTTGCCTATTCAGATGGTAGAGCTGGATAACATGACATTCCTCCATGGTCTGAAGGTCTGGCAATAGACGGTACACAGGAGGTTGCCGCATCCTTCCAATCCCAGGGAATGCATGGGTGAATATACTTGGTATGGGACTTTAGTCACTGTGTCCACAACAACATACATGAGGCATGCCAACAATATTATGTGACAAAGTATTTCTGACTGGAAATACATAACACCCAGTACATCCCACAGCTGGCAAGTACACAAGGGTCAAATGTGACCCCCCCATGGTTGTGAACACGTGTCCACAACATGGATTCAGGTGACACCAAACTATCTGCTACTCAATTGCCTCTCAAAATATGGTAGTCTTTCCTGACTGCCAAAAATACCATCAGTGGGGGTGGACCATGTACCTCCATCATATGCCATCTGTGCCCCACAACAAACTACACTGGTGGATGAGTAGTCAGACCTACACAACAAGACAGATTGATGATGTTTGTGGTGAATCTAAACATATATTGTTGTTGTAACACATATAACAGGGCCATATACAGTATTTCAAACTGCCAAAATGGTGGATGCCTAACCTATTCCACTGCACATCAGGAACTACCCGCGTCTGGCAGTGGAAGTCGTTCACGTGGTGAGAGGTACCAACCACGGTGGACACAGCATAGGCTAACATTGTTACATGTGGTGGTCATGGCCCATTGGCTGTATCCGTTGGTAGTGATGACGGTGTTTGTGGCATACATGTTCGCCGTGTTGTGCAAAATCAGTCACTTGATTCTTGACACTGCTGCCAGCAACACCTCCACCACTTCAACTGGTGTGTGCCGCCTCTGGAAGCAATCATGCCATCTCCAGCAGGTGAAAGTGCCCCTGACGTCTCTCCAGAGGAGCTGGAGAGGCTTGTGACTGAAGTCCTTCCCCTGTGTGGTCAGCTCTATGGCTTACCAGAGGAGCAGGTAAGTACCTCATAAGCACAATTGACTATGTTCAGCACTATCATCCCCCTCCTCACAGGCCACAAGTTGCCCCTGTGTGCCAGTTAGACTTCTTGTGTGCCTGTTGTTGCAGTTTGTGTGGCATCAATGGGATGTACATGGTGCAGGTATTCAAGACCAGTACTATATGTTGTGTTCATTCCCATTGTGTTGTGTGATGTGTTTTGCGGCTCTAGATCATCCTCATGTTGGATGGACATAACTAGTCAAGAAGACACTATTGTCATACATTGACATTTCTTTGTTTCTGATGGTTGTAAATATTAGACAATATGTATGTGCATGACAGCATAAGCTGGATATCCATCTTGTCTGAGTCATTTGAGGATCTTGTAAGCAATGTGTATTGTGCCACAGATGTTCCACCCCACATCTGGCATTGCCAAACTATTGCTTGGAAGGCATATCATGACTCACTCTGCCCTTCAGATTGCCACACAAGCCACATTGATTATGGCCACATGATGTACTGTTATGCATGGAAATGATGGACATGTGAGTGCCATGTAGGTTCTGTATGCTCAGCCTTTAAAGACCAGGGCAGTGGGAGAGTCATGGTGGCTATGCAACTGTGGCACTGTGCCCACTACCTGTAGACCTACAGATCCTGTCTTGTGACCAATATGAGGCTCCAGTGGCAAAACTTGCCCTGAATGCCTCAGTTCATTGATTAGATTGGGAATGGGTACTGAGGTAAATCCCAGAACTAGTCCATGTGTGCCTTTTACATCATTGTCAATGTGTGTCTTTGACTCATGACAGGTCTCCTACTCCCACAGCTCTGTTGTCACCTTCACATAAGTCATATGTATCTTGTACAGGTTTATTGCACAAATGACGATAGGGGGTGGGCCAAGTGTGACACACAGTATGAGTAACTGTTTGTGTAGGTAGGGAATTTGGTGCATACTGGTGTGCCTTGCCTATTAGCCCAGGGACCTGGAGCACAAAACAGTACACCTCACAAAGAATTCCTCTCCAGGGACAACACATGGTTGTGTACATTGATCAACCAAGTAATGTTCATTGTTGTAGTGGGCCTCAATTCTATGCAACAAACCACTACTCCTTGTAAGAAAAGGTATCTTTTTGGCATGGTTAGCCCCCACTTTCTGCCTTGTATATGATGTAGCCTAGAAGTTGTTAGTGCCCAGGGCCCCTGCTAACCAGGTTCCATGGGTCAGAGCTCTTTCCCTAAACTGTTGTGATACATTGGCACAGTTGGAGACACCTTTAGCTGCCCCCATAAGTACCTAGTAATTGGTACTTAGGTACCCTGGGCAGGAGGTACCAAGGGTAGGCCCCTGAGGGCAGCAGCACTGATTGTGCCACCCTCTAGGGCCCTGCATTCAGGTGCGCCCAGCACTGCCATTGCAAGCTGAGTACCCTGATGCAAACCTAAAAGGCAAAATGGACATGGCACACTGCCTGTGTGCCCTTTCCTCTACACACTGCATGCAGTATTGATAAGTCACCCCTCTGGCAGGCCTTCCAGGCCTGAGGTAGGGTGCACTATACTGTATGTGAGGTCATAGCTGCATGGGCAATATGCCCCCATTGTGTGCTTGCCAAACCTGGGACATAGCGAGTGAACAGAGCAGCCATTTTAATACATGTGCTGGACACTGGTCAATGCGAGTTTCAAAGCTACATGATAGCCACCCTGAATCCTGGGGTGTTTGGTATCAAACAACTCAGAATGATAAATCCAAACTGGTAACAGTGTTGGGTTTATAATAAAATGTACCCAGGGGGTCACCTTATAGGTACCCCCTGCAAAAGCTAACTACCCTGGCATAGTTGCTAGCCGGCCACATCCAGCCTGCCACCTCCAGACATAAATCTGCACCCCTAGGGTGAGGTCTCTGCCCTCTGGGATGTAGGACAAAGCCCTTTCTGGGTGTAGGCACTAACAACCCCTCCCTCAGGAATGTGCACTGCCCCGGCGGCGAGCTTTAAAGGGCTTACCGCCTTTTTAGCTTGACATCCAGGGCTGCTGCTAGCAGCCTAAGGCCACCCCCCTGTGTAAACCCCCACTTTTGGTGGGAGCATCTGTGGGAAATTCAAACAAAGGACAGGAGCGGTGGCCCTACCTGGCATGCACCAATACTAAGGTGTTGCATTTGAGGTGGACCCAATGTGTGATTTTTGTATGTATTTTAAAAGGTTATCCTCCATCGATTCCTATAGTGCGTAATTATGCACAAAAATACTATTTTTATTAACATTTTAAAAATCATATCTCGAAAAGTACTTAACTAATTTTGATGATCTTGGTCTTAAAAACTTCCATAAAAATCTGAAGTATTTTTATAAAATTGGTCTTGAGTTATTCCTTTGAGTGTCTGAGTTGCACGATTGATGCTGTGAGTACAACAAACGGTTTTCACTTCTCCAAGTTTGGCCTAACTGCTTGACCAAGCTACCATAAAAATTCGAGTATTAGGTTGTTTAGTTTTTACCCCTGCAAACCAATGTGTAGTTGCCTGGACCCCCTGCACAGTGTGCCTAGCTCTGCACACTACAAAGAGTGCCAGGCTCCTACACTCCTCAGTGTTACAGCCCACAGAAAAATAAGGGATGGTTTACTGTCCTCAGCCATGTGTCTGGTCAAGTGAGTAAATTGTCATCTGCCCCCCAGAGGCTACTTGTCTTCAGTGTGTGATGAGTGCTGGTGTCTCACTACTGTCTGTCATGTGAAGGTGGACATCATGCATGTGACAGAGCATACATTGTTCTTTAGGTGCAGCTACAGATCAATCCTTTCCCTTGGTAAGTGAGAAATGTCCATTGACATGATTTATGTGCCATCACTGTTGCCAACATTCCTTGTGCCTACATGTTAGCATGTGTCCCTCTCTCGTTTGATAAAATGTGTTCACTGATGTTTCATGCATGATCTACCAATGTTTATTAGGTGATTTGTATAATCCCTCACTTAAGTGGCAAGCCAGCCTGTATTTGGAATTGGGCATATGTAATGGGGCTATATTCCATGTGGTACCACAGACAGGAATGTGTCACCATTGATTGTTGGCTCCCACCTACCCTCACCTATTATTGCATGTTATTTGGCATGTACAACTGCAGTAGCGATGAGGGACATGTCAGGTAGGACTACAGGTTTTACCCACAATGTGCATTTCCTTGCCATTGATGTGGCAAAGTGCTCTGCACATGTGAAATGGGGAAGGTTCATTACCTGATTGTTGGTGTGCATCATGGAGTGACTTGCAGTTATGGTGGAATCATATGTGGTTGGCTACATCTGAGTTTGCAAGACCAAAATGGATACAGTGATGTAGCCTCCCATTGGGCAACACCCTTAGGGCCATCTACAAATACTTCAGAATCCCTGGGCTTCTCCAACATACAAAGGACGAATGGATTCTACTGCTGAAATCAGAGAATGTCATTGAAAGGGGTGCCATTTAGTAAAGGTCAACCAATCATTCAGTATTTGTAAAGCACAGCTAATCACCCGTGAGGGTCTCAAGGTGCTGAGGGGGAGAGGAGGTGCCTCATCCGAAGAGCCATGTCTTGAGGTTCTTCCTAAAGATGGTGAGCGACGGACTTTGTCTGAGATACAGAGGGAGGTTGTTCCAGCTCTTTGCTGCACTGTAGGTGAAGGTTCGTTCTCCAGCAGTGGTTTTGCAGATGCGAGGGATGGGGGCCAGGGCCATCTCGGTGAAGCAGAGAGATCTGGCGGTGGTGTGGAAGGAGATGCGGTGGTTCAGGTAGGCTAAAGTGTGCATTGTTGATATGTTTCCAGTGTGACATGAGTATTTCCACATCACCTTCTTCAGGCTACTCTACTGCTGTCAGCAACATAGCAGGTTATTGGAGCATCATTTGTTATTGTTGTGATATTGTGTATGTCACGAATAGATGTATGCATGACCTTGTGTGGGATATGTGGGAAGTGAACTTGCCATTGGCCTTTTATTGTATGACAACAAGTAACTGAAGTATGCTCCATGAGGCAAAGCATTGAAGGTGATGAGGTCTCCTACTTGTTTAAAGGTTACTGGGTTGCACATCTTCACCCATGCAATTGGAGTTGTCTGAGATGATGATTTTACTGTGGGCAGCTGTTGACAGTTCATGTGGCATGCATGACTATAGTGTGGTACATGAGGAGCAACTGTGATGTAGTTTGTTGCTGCGGCCTTTTTGATGTCATGGTAATGTTTGCTAATCACAGCTGTTGTTCAAGTGTGATCAGGAACATGTAGTGACCATTTTTCTCTTTGTATTTGCAGCATCATCCCAGGCAAGTGAAGTGGACAAGGAAGAACCAAGGGGAGAAGCATCTGGCCATGGTACCTCCAGTCATGACACTACCGACACTGAGGGACTGAGTGGGCCGAAGGGTGAGGGGAGTGCCACAGAGGACCCAGGATCAGCCTTGTCATCTTCAGATTCCTCTTCCAGTTGCCACTCCCTAGTGGTGGAGGGCCCACCAGGACCTGCTCCTGTACCATCCTTGTCTGCCACCCTCAGTTCTATCGCCACCCTCCCTGTTGCTCCCACCCAGTTGGCCGCACCCGCTCACCCAAAAGGGTGGGCATCTCCTTTGTCCTAGGCACCTCAGCACCTTTTACCCCTTTGCCCTGAGTAAAGGGATTATTGACCTCCTGAGGAGTGCTATTGTGAGTGCCATCCAGGGGTTGGAAAGCCAACTTCAGCAGACAAATACTTTTCTGGAATGCATTCAAGTTACATGTCTGGCATACAGAGATCTTTTCAGGCTGTGGCCTCCTCACTGACGGTAGCCATCCACCCCCCACAATCCTCCACCCACCACCTCCCTCTTCCCAATCCTACTTCCTTATTACCCTACCTGTCCCAAGCACACAAACACATCCGCACATAACCACTTTAACAGACATAAGCAGCACACATCGCCACAAGCACCACAAGACACACCGGCATGCAGGCACTCAACAGTCACCCAAAGACACCACATCAGCCAACTTTTCAACAGATACCCCCACCACCCCCACTGACCCACACACCACAACCACCATACCCACAGACAAAACCACAACAGTTAGTGACATATCCACCACACCCACCAAACACCCTGACAACAGCTCACAACCCACAGACCCACACACCTCAGGTACCATACCACCAGACACCACCCCAAAAGACACAGACACATCCACAACATCCACCATACCGACAGACACCACCCAAACAGACACACTCACATCTACCACTCCCACATCACACGGCACCTCCAGTGCCCAGCCCCCTAAAGACATGCAAATGCCCACGCTCACACACACAACAAATACCACCCAAACACAAGCACACCTCACAAATGCACAAACCCAGGGCATCAACACCCACAGACAAGACCACCATTCCCTCAACCTCCAAATCCCCAACCCCCTCTGGTGACCTTACCCATTTTCCCAAGGAGAGTTTCCTTTTTGACCTTGCCCATCCCCATGTTCCCTCCGCCTCCTCCCAAATCCAAGAGGCCCCAACCGCATCCCAACCCATCCCTTCCCCATCAAAGTCCTCCTTTATCACACCTCCCCTCTTTGCAAGCACCCATACCCCTCGGAAGAATAAGCCTCCACCTCCCAAACACAAACCTACCCATCCCAAATCCGGTCCCACACAAGCATGATCCCTGAGGTGCCTACCTGCCCACTTGATGCCGCTTCCTCTGGAGTTTACCTGGCAGTGATTGTATTTAAGGTAGGGAATTGTACTGTGCATGGACTCATATGGACTGGCCAATGGCCTTTGACCTACTTCAGGTTCAGTTAATAAACCCAGGTAGTTGTTTTGTTTTATACATTTGTCCTGCCATTACTTTTCTACCTTCATGTTGTTCCTGAGTAACTTGTGTTGTATGCCTACAGTTGTGTGCGTGTTTCATCCTTATTGCTGACCCAATTGCCGGTGTTTGCAATACATGACTTTGTGGGCACTGCTGGAGTCATCGAAGACAAGAGTAGATGTACACTGTATGGATATGGGTGTTAATCCGATAGGGGTGTCATAGCATTGTGTTATGTTTGCTATGGTAAGTGTTTCATCTTGTGGTGGCCAACGTCAGCATGGATGTTGTTAGATTTGTTCCCCTGATGTGGACTGTACATTTGTCTCATGTGTGGAAGCTAGTGTTTTGTTTGTCTACAGATGGAGGGTGTTCAATTGTGCTACCTTCCTTTGCACTTGACTGACCATGTGTTCATTTTGGTGTGTTTACCTTGCAACTACGTCATCTAGATGTATGGCCCATGCTGTTGCAATTGTATTTGCTTTACACTTACACATTATGCTGATAAGCATGTCACTTTACTCTACTATTGTTTGTCCCTGAGATACATAATGTGCCAGTTCCTGTGTAAATGGTGTTTTAGAGCATGTGCAAAGTGAAATGTGTTCCAAGGCAGCATCCTTCCAGGAGTGCTCCTGATGCCCCCATCCCTATTGTGTTGGTATTGTTTGCATTTTGAACTTTGTATGTCTGTCTCACAAAATATTGTGCATCCCATTGACCTTCCATTGTGTTGCAATGTGGGTGATGTGTGGGTCCAGTACAGGGATGTTTCATGGGAGAGGTACCTGTGTTCTAGACACAGACATACATATGTGTCTTCAATCTGACAACAGTCTATGGCATGTAAGCGATGTGAGGGTGTCAGTTGAATTGGTAGCTATGATGTTGCTGTGGTATTGCTGTTGTGTGACACAATATTCTGTAAACTTCACTATCCCTGTGCCAAAGATAAGCAGATGTGTGTTATTATGGAGTGTGGCAGTGCAGTGTCAGTGACCTGCCCAAAGAGGGCATTTAATAGCTGTGTCGTGTCATTCTTTGTGAATGGCTCCGACCTGGGACATAATGTCAAGTGTACTTGGTGCCCATAGCATAAGTCCCATATCATGTTGATGATGGAGCAACGATATTGTTGGTCGCTTCCACTGCGTTGTGGATTGTGGGCTCCGTCTATGAGCAACAGCAGCAACATGACGTGTGTGATGGGCTCTATGGCAACACAGGATGTGTAGCGATGCCTGTAGATGAGTTGCTTCCTTTATGCCCTCTGTTTCTGCCTGCTGGGACGTGGTGGTTGGACTGCCACTGTCACATTGGCAGCAGGCAGCGTCATGATGTGTCCAGTGGATCACTGACTCCATCGGCCTGTTTGGCCTGTCACGCCACCATGGTGGCCGGTGCTGCCTGGCATTGCGGGTGGGACCCCCAAGCCGATGGCGGTTGGACTGTCGCTGCCACCATGGCAGTCCATGGACCGCCAAATTAGTAATCAGGTCCTATGAAATTTTTTCCATATATCATAATAACACATGCTTTGAAATGCCTGGTAGCTTCAAAAGAAATTAAGTGCATTTCACAGCAGAAGCAAATAGAATCTTCATAAACCTATGTTGACCATATTTTCTTGGGTAGCACCCTTCTAGTACTGCAGGTGTATAGCAGTACTATTTTTAATCCCTCTCCCAACCCCCCATTCCCAACTAAACACCAACCCCAGTTGCCATTGTGAGGGCTCTGGGGACATAACCTAAACTGCAAGCAGGCGTTGCACCCAACTCCCCAACACCCAAACCCTTGCAGCTGGGCAACTCTCCTCGCTGCCCTGTGCGCAACCCCACTGAAGGTGGCCAACTTGCCATTGCATACAGTCTTCAGTCCTGTGCAGTGGGAAGTTGGCCACATAGCCTAGACTATTTCCATCCAATCTGGAACAAAATCACACATTCAAAAATGATTATGGTGATAAAATATGGTTAATTGTGCCATTGCATTTTATTGTAATGATAAACATGTTAAAGAAGATGATGCCTAGAACAACAAGGATACTGCCCAGGAGACTCGCAACACCTATACCTGTCCACTCACCTCCATTTGGAGGGTGTCAACCACGTTCTACTTCTATTCACTCACCTGACAAACAAAATGACTAGACAGACATTTAAGGAGTCACACACATATCACACCTATATCATCCTACAAACAATGTTCATTCCCCATCAACTTTAATTGAATGACCATCTTAAATGCCTGACTTCACTCATATTTGAGACCAGGAGATGACAGGTAGGAACAACACATACTTTTAGCAGCTTCAGTGGTAGTGATGACATCAGTATGTCAAAGCAATTAGAATTCTGTATTATTCTTTATGACATGGACTATAATGGTATGAGTGACAAAAGGTGGTAATCATAGTTTTGAACAAAGAAGTCATAAGGAAAGTTATTTGTGAATAACACAAAGGCAGAAGAATTTAATCAGCTAGGCTGTTGGTAAATTCCTACCAGTAGTATAAACTCTGCATTAATGTTGTATCAGATTTAAATGCACGTTACATATTACAGAAGCAGGACTAGCATATGATTTGGGCTTAGGAACACTACTAAACTTGCTGTTTAGTGAAGGGTTTTAAAGGGTACGCTGAAGTGATGGACTACATGTTATAAATGAATACCTTAGTGGTTAGAATGATTATTTAATAATCAATAATTGACATCATAAAAATAGGCAGAACTTTATATAGGGTGAATATAATTTTGTTTTCTTTTGACAGGTACAGGCATGTTTTGCACATGCTCTTGAAGAAATGCTAAGCCAAAATGCATTGATGTATACTTGCCCATATGCATGCATTAAATTGATTAAACTTATGCTTGTAATACTTTCTGATTTAGAATAATTTCTAAGTAATCAGGCCATGTAAAGAGATCTGAAGATAAATATTCAAATACATTTAAGGAAAGTGAAGTATGTGTATACAGTGTGTGTGAAACAGAATCTGAAAAGATCACTCAGATCTATGCACAAACATTTTTCTTCACTCACTTGACAAGACCTTTTTGTCAAACCATCAATTGAAAGTTGCTGCCTATGCTATAATTACTTCTGGATCGGATAGAATCAATCCCATTTTGGCTGAAGTCCCTCAATTATCACTCACTCTAATTAAACCTATCCTTCATTGCACATCCCACCTCATCTCTTACAAGATAAAGGGGGTTATTACAACTTTGGAGGAGGTGTTAAACTGTCCCAAAAGTGACAGTAAAGTGACGGATATACCACCAGCCGTATTACGAGTTCCATAGGATACAATGGACTCGTAATACGGCTGGTGGTATATCCGTCACTTTACCGTCACTTTTGGGACGGATTAACACCTCCTCCAAAGTTGTAATAACCCCCAAAGTTTGACCGTATCTCTTCAGGGCTGAAGGATCTTCATTGGAAGATAAATGTGGCCAACTTCAAATTGAAAATGGGCAGTCTTACCTATAAAGCTTTTCACCAAGGATGACTGCCTTGTCAAACTAAACTCAAGACTATTTCCAGGAGGGCAAAAACCTGAGCAAACATAGGAGATTAGATGTGCTATATTTATAATTTATAAGATTGAAAAGTTCACTAGCACTCAAAAAATCTTTCACTGGTAGTGTAACCAGCCTCTGGAACTCTCTTGCTTTGTCGTTAAGAACTCAGCCAAATCTATTACCTTTTGGAAAAATGCTGAAAATCATATCATTCAACTCCATCCAAAGTAACTCCAGAGAATAATATTCTCTGCTCACCTTCTCACCTTTAGTTTGTTTTTCTCTTACAGCTTTTGTGATGTTTCAGCTTCTGCCATTCTCTTACTGTCAACTCACTGCTTCATGTCTTTGTATGAGAGACATACGTTGTACCTGATTTTCTCGCATTCTTTGAGTACCTGTGTGAGCATGGTCATTGAATTACAGTGCTCTGATGACTTCCTACTTCCATAAATGATTGGTACATATCAGCCCTTAGAGCAAATGTCCTCCCGTAAGAAACATGGTAGATCATGGCGGCATAGGTCCCAAGCTCGGTTAAGCGCAGCCTTGCTAGCAAGCTCTCTAACTCTCTCAGGCCCTGTCGACCGAGATTTGGAACATGTGGACAATTGGTTTTCTGAAGCTCTTGATCTTGTGGTCCCAGTAAAATCTATGTCCCAGAACCACTCCCGATCACCTGCCCCTTGGGTTATGGAGTCATACATCAAGAAAAGACACAATGTAAGCAGCTGGAACACAGGTGGTGTTCTGCTAATGACAGGGTTGCTAAAACAGTGTATAAAAAGGGAGTGGCCAGCTTTCGTAAATCCTCCCATCGAGTTCAGAAAGATTTTATTACATCTTCAGTTGAGGCAGCTACTAACAAACCTGGGGCTCTTTTCAGCTTGTCATCTCCTTCCTCTCCCCCTGCTCAGCTATGTGAGGAGCTCTCTGACTTTTTTGTGAATAAAATTAAAGCAATTTATGATCAGTTCCCCAACCTGGGCGCAATAGAATGTACTCAAGAGATGGTCCAGCTTACCCCAGGGTTGTTGCCCCCTGATATTTTGAAGTGTGTTCTGTCATTTGTCAATATGATTCTTAATAAACTCTTGAACATCTCACTGGAGTCGACTACTGTTCCAAATAGGAGGAAACAGGCCCTTCTTTTTCCTCTGCTAAAAAAACACAATGTAGATCCCAAGTTATTCAGTAACTTTAGACCAATGCCCCTCCTGTCAGAAGCAGTTAAGATGCTGAAGAAGGTGGTCAGTAAACAAATCTGCCTGCTCCTAGAATATAAAACCCTTCTCTATGACTCACAGTCTGGCTTCCGGCCAGGTCATAGCATTGAGTCCACCTTACTGAAAGTTACCAAATTAATCAAGATGCACCTTCACCTGGGTACATCAACAATGGTAATTGTTTATAGATTTATCATCAGCTTTTGACATGATCTTGCACCCCATCCTGTTGAACAGACTAGGGAAGATTGGAATTTTAGGGAAGGTGCTGGCCTGGATCATGTTTCTGGCGCCCTTTTCCTCAGACCCCAGGCCTCTCAGGTATGGGGTGCCTCAGGGCTCTGCCCTAAACCCCACTCTTTCCACTGTCTACCTGGAACCTGTGGCCAAGCTGGTTGAAGCATGGGGTATTAAGGTAATTTCTTCAGCTGATGACCCACAGCTTCTACTCTCTTTTTAGGATGCAGCTCCTAACGGCTTTAAGTCCTTCAAGGATTGCCTCAAAGCAGTAGGTGATTGAATAGGTGAAAGCCACCTTAAACATAATTCCAATAAGATGAAAGTTCTCACTTTTCTTCGCAAGCTCGATCCTAGACCCTGTCAGCTGGTCCCCATCTGGGCTGGGGGCATCCCCCTCCCCCTCTTCCTGTGTCAAATATTTGGACTTTAAATTCAATTCAGCGTGGTTTTTTCAACCCCAGGTCAAAGCAGTCTGTGCTAGCTGCTTTGCTACACTCAGGTCCCTGGGAAGGATGCTTCATCTGGTTCCTGTGGCATCGCATAAGACTACCATTCATGCGTAAGTCTCTCCCAAATGGGCTATGCCTATAGTCTTTACCTGGGCTTACCAGCCTATGTTCTGCAATGGCTGCAGATTATTCAAAATGCCACTGTGTACCTCATTTTTAAGGTCCTGATAAGTCAATTGGTTTCTGCCTATCTCCACCAGCTGCACTGGCTCCTGGTGATCAGCCACAAATATTTCAAGGCTCTAATCTTCACCTATAGAGTTTTGGAGAATAAGGGGCCTCAGTATTTGTGATACAGACCCAAGTCTAATTCCCAGATGTCCCTGCACATCCTGAGAGTCCACAGAGCTAGGCGTGGTGAGAGATTGTTTACCTTTCTGATGGCTAAACTTTGAAATGTGCTGCTGTCGTCCCTTTGCTTTGCTCTCTTGGAAAAGATCTCTAGGAAAGGCTTGAAGACCCACCTGTTCACTATGTAGTTCTGATGCCTAGTATGCCAAGGTGTTCTTTGTGTGGTCCAGCTTTCAGCGCCGGGATCCTCCTTCAGGAGTAGCTGTGTGCTCTCTACATGCCTTTTTGTATTGTATTGTAGATGAATCTATTCAAACATCAATAGTTAAAGACCATTGAGTTTATATGACTGTCGTCTCTGCGCCAAAGAAAAAGGCTAAATGCATAGCTAAATGAACTAAACTGAGCTCTGAACCTATAACATGAATGTGTAAACAATGCGCAAACAAATCAGTAGTCCTGCTGTCCAATATTGAAGGTGGTAAGTGTTACATGGGATGTTGTACCTTGCAATGGTGGGTGGGGTCTGACTGACGTGATGGGACCTCAGTTAGTACCTTTAGGATGAAAGTAGTTTTGATGCTGAGGTTTCTCCTACATTTTTGCTTTATCCACATCTTCTAAGCATTGCCCTTCTGTTCATTTGTGCTCTTTATTTTATTTATCCTGACCTGCCTGCCTGCAACACTAGTAACTCTTATACACTGTGTTTCATCCTGTGACTGCATCAGCAGATAGGAACAACTTCATTTCACCTTCTGACTAAGCCATGAAGTGACATGGGACAGAAATCAATGTATGACTTCAGGCAATACTTCTAGTATCAAACCAGCTTTTCATCTACCAGTTACTCATGTGAAATGGCTGCTAACTTATAGCTACCTCTTCTCCGTTATCAGGCAAGGTATGGTTTCACTGTTTGCATTATTCACAGAGGACAGCCCAACATCTATCATAACATATTAAAGAGAGCATATCACATACACCTAAGTCAGGAAAGCTATACCTTGTCGTTGGCTATCTCAGATCCTACACTACTATTAACTACACTACTTGTACGTCCACCAAAGCAAATCAAAGAGAAAACCTTTTATTGACCTAACACAGACCAGGCACACCCTATAGTCATCTCACACACATGGGTTGCCACTCCATATGTCATCAATATATACCACACACAAAAATATTTATGCTTATGTATTCATGTATTTATTTAGCGATTTTATATAGTGCTTTATTACAGTGTGCAATTAGGGCAGTGTATAGAGAATGCCAAAATACAAAAAAAACATGCAAACAGTAATGCTGTGGCATAATAAAGAAACTGAGGATTATGGTAATTGCATTAAAGTGTTGTCCTTTGCACTAAATTGGAAATGCGCTGTCGAGGTAAATGCAGGTTTGTATGTACATATATGTGTACCATATATTCAACTAATTGGGAGAAAAAATGTTAAGATGTATTCAAATACACATAAAAAAGAGCCCTTTGGACAGAGTACTGCCCGTTCCCCCAACACAGCTAGGAAACGTTGTATTGTAGCTATAACAGTGCCTATCACAGCACACAAACACAGTATTTAGCACTTCACTAACCCATGCATCAAAAACATATATAGCACACTAGTTAGGATATCACTTACAAATTTAACACTCCTTGAAATGCACCATCATAATCAGACTCTGTCCATCTATCAGGCAGCAAGCATGTCTACAAGTTTTAAACTGTAAATGCAAGGCACAAACCCTACGAGCCTCACCTCTCAGACACCAATCCATGGAACCACATATCAATAAGTAAGAAATAAATACAAAAACTAAAAGCACAATATTCATGGCCCATTGTCACTGTCCAAGTCAGTTTCAAGTCTCTGATTGAGACTTTTGGTTCTTTTTGGGGGTTCCTAAAACTGCAAATTGTGTTGTGGACTGTGTAAGTGACAGATTGTGTGGTGTGCAAATGATAGTTTTCCTTAGGAACAGAATGCCTAACTGTCTATTCTACATATAAATAGCTATATTTGGGAATAGAGGAACCCTCCATGTTCTGAACAAGTGACTTCCAAGTGTACCTCACAAATATATCCTATGAAATGCATAGCTTTCTTCATTAACTGTGGATCACACATGGCTGGTCCTCATAGAAGCCCTCCATGGGACCCAGTAACTCCTGTGCTGCTCGCAAGACACATCTTGGTGGACTACATAAATGTAAGGATCATAGGGCAGATGTAGCAACATTTAGAATTGTAACCCGCAAATTGCAAGTCAGAGCGACTCACAATGTGCGAGTCGCAATTCTGAATGTTGGATGACACCATCTGCGATTCACAAGGGGGTCGCAAATGCCCACCTCATGAATAATCATGAGGTGGGTCACAATTTGCGACCCCCTTGCGAAAGGCGGCCCTCACAGGGATGGTGGCCTGCTGCGGACAGCAGACCACCATGTCTGTGACTGCTTTTTATTAAAGCAGTTTTCTTTTTGTAATGCAGCCCATTTTCCTTAAAGGAAAACGAGATGCATTACAAAAACAAAAAAATGAAACGTTTTCGTTTCATTTTTTCAGAGCAGGCAGTGGGCCATAAGTCCACTGCCTGCTCTGAAATTTTTTTTGCAGTGCCATTCTCAACGGGGAAGGGGTCCCATGGGACCCCTTCCCTTTTGCGAATGGGTTACCACCCATTTCAAAAGGGTGCGAAATGTGATTGGTTTGCGACCGGTCACAACGCCATCCTGCATTGCACTGCGACTCGCAATTAGGAAGGGAACACCCCTTCCTAACTGCGACTCGCAAACCCGTTTTGTGATTCGGTAACCAGGTTACCGCATCGCAAAACGAGGTTTGTGCATTGCAATTCGCTATTTGCGACGTGAAAAATGCTTGCCACATCTGGCCCCATGTCTTGAGTGGTCGTTATGGGTGCTCTTTCCTGAAGGCTTAGTGGCTTTCTGTATACTAATGGGCTGTACTGCAATGGATCGTCTGAGTACTTCTTTGGAGCTGGGTGATTATTGTGCTCCTAGTGGTCCAAATACGGATATACTGCAAGAACATCAGTCTCCACAAACACAAATATATTTCCTAGGAACTCAATGACACACTTTTGCAAGCAATTCACCTATGAAGGGACTATGGGGGTCATTACGACCCCGGCGGGCGGCGGGCGTCGCCCGCCGGGCAGAGACCGCCAAAAGACCGTACCGCGGTCAAATGACCGCGGCGGTCATTTTGACTTTCCCGCTGGGCAGGCGGGAGACCGCCAAAAGGCCGCCCGCCCGCCCAGCGGGAAAGCCCCAGCAACGATGAAGCTGGCTCCGAATGGAGCCGGCGGAGTTGCTGCTGTGCGACGGGTGCAGTGGCACCCATCGCGATTTTCAGTGTCTGCTTTGCAGACACTGAAAATCTTAATGGGGCCCTGTTAGGGGGCCCCTGCAGTGCCCATGCCAATGGCATGGGCACTGCAGGGGCCCCCAGGGGCCCCACAACACCATATTCCCGCCAGCCTCTTCACCGCCAGGAACAGGCTGGCGGGAAGGGGGTTGGAATCCCCATGGCGGCGCTGCTTGCAGCGCCACCGTGGAGGATTCCCTGGGGCAGGGGAAAACCGGCGGGAAACCGACGGTTTCCCTTTTCTGACCGTGGCTTTACCACCGCGGTCAGAATTGCCCCTGAAGCACCGCCAGCCTGTTGGCGGTGCTTCCTCCGTCCCCGGCCGGAATGACCCCCTATGTGTTTATTCCAAAGGAAACTCACTAATCCTATATGTACCTTACAGTTAAAATCTGATGAATCTTACAGTGCTGTTTTTTTCCCAGAATGAGAGTCACATCATAATTCACTGTGGATCTTATATGGGTTAACTGTATTGGTATTCTCACAAAGTGAGGGATTCTCTACTTTCAATCCACTTCACAAGTGGGAACGCTCTAAAAATACCTATTCTGATGGTCCTCCCAGGGGAGCATTCCTCCTAGTGTGATCACAGATGGAAATGTACAGATTGCTTCAGTCCATCCATTCACAATGTGCCTGTAATCTATGGGATGACTAAGGGAGCAGTGGGAAATGCTATTCAAGTACCAGTCTCTTAGGAGGGAGTAGATCAAAAAAGATAAGCAAGTCTTCAATAAGGACACAAAAATGTGATAGGAAGTCACCCAATTGTTTGATCTTTTCAGGTCAAAATCTTTTATTGGATGTATAACAATAAGAAAAATAAAAACAATGCAAAAAACTAATACTGCAAAGTATAATGAAGTCTTAGTAAAAAAATGCAATCAGCAACTGTAATTAAATGAAAAACATCTCAACTGTAATTACATGTAAATATTGTGGTAACAACAAAGTAAATAAAACCGAGCAACCAACAGAGCGATACAATATAAATGTATGGTCATAAAGAACATAAATGTTCTACAGGAAATATATTAATCAAGTATTATTAACATTGTATGTTTCAAGTGGTTTCCAGAAATTCTGTGATAGAAAAGGCTTAAGAAGATTATTGATTGATAAAAAAAAAATCAGATTGTATAACAAAAGTGTTCTATGCCAACTGTGTATTAACCGATAATAAATTAGTGCCTTGCCAATTTCAGGTGATAGTTTTAACCGAAGAAGAAATAAGAAAATAAAAAAAATCTAAGGTTAAATAGGCACTGCGCAAGAGAGAGAGAGAGCAAATATATTGCAAAACAATATTCTATATTATAGTATATGATGTATAACATGATTCATGATAATTGCACCACAAACATGAGAACAAAATTTACAAATGACAAGACAAGCAAAGAATATATGCTTTGCATAATCAGTATCTGCTTTGCACTGACAACTTACTGGAATGTCTAATACTTTAACTTTAAAACGTGGGTGGGGAGGTAATAGACAAACACTACAAAACATTTGACTTATACAAAGATACAGATATTCAATAAGGAAAGTTATAGTTCTTTGCCAATCTTCCAAGGATAGTGGCAACAATATTTCAGTATTCCTTTTTTTTATATATTGTAAATTGAAAACAGCTGTCTTTGAAAGTGTGCTTATATAAATTAACTGCAGCATTACCAGGCAAATTAAATATATTTTTTAAGAAGTTCTAATTCTTATAGTTGTGATTTAGAACAGTAATATAATAATCATCAAAAACTAACATTTCAAAGAATTTCATATTTATGTATTTGAAAAGGTGCGTATTTAACTTATGTTGTATTTCTGTGAATGGCAAACATATCACCATGGCAACTGCCACATAAATCAAGAGTTCCAGCTTTAATCTGGGGTTTCCAAAATGTTATTTTGCTGTTAAGTCTAATATTTGGATTATGAAACAAAGCTATTTATTAGAATATTAATTGCCTAATTTGAACATTAGATCAATCCAAAAAATACCTGACTTAGTGACTTTAATAGTAGAATGAGTCCTATTAAATGTATGATTATTTCAAATGGTTAGTAATGCAAGTAACAAAATGGAACAGCCAGGATTTGCCCAATTGGAATCAATATAGGATATAAGAAAAAGTCAACATTATGAAACCACAAAAAAGTGTGCTTAATTAGAAAAATTGCATGATATTTATAAAACAAATCAGGCCTTCCAATACCTCCACTGGCTTTATTTGATTTAAGTAGTTTGTACTTAATCCCAGAAGTTTATTATTTCTAATAGAATATGAAACTAACCCATACAGGGTGTTCATACAAATTTATAGGAAGGACTACAGGTAACATAGATATAAAATATATTTTTTAAGAACAGTAACCATTTTTGGCAACTTCTATTTTCCCACCAGTTGAAATGAAGATATATCCATTTATCTACCTTTCCTTTAATTTTATTAATTATATATTTTCTATCAAGTTTTGAGGTTTTCTCAACAGAAATGTAAAATATAATTCCTAGATATTTCATTTTAGTTTAAATATAAAAAAAACAACATTTACCTGTCACTTCCACGAATAGTGTGTATCTGTTTTTTTACTTTCTGATACGAAGATAGTTAAACAATAATCTTCCAGACCTCTTAGCATTGCAATAAAGATAAGCCTTATCATTATAAACCTGTAATCCAGATCTTTGACAACATATAATTAGATATGTAGCAAAGGTGTTGCATTGTTTTTAAAACTAAAAATCACGTTTATATATGACAATGTGTTTCTCCTATTCAGTAATGTTAGAATTGAACATTTTATTTTCATCAGCCATTATGGATATCTCCAGACCTCTAATATTGGCTGTAAAAGAATTGGAGCAAACTGTATTTGAAATTCCACATTTTGTACTAAAGATAAACATATTGTTCTAAAGCATTTAAAAGCGTACAACTGTTATCATTGATGAGAACAGTTTGTATATTCACTCTCAATCTAGTATGTGACAGAAGAAAATCATCTAATTTCGGGATTTAAGAAATTAGAGCATAATTACATATAGAAATGTGTTTGATTTCGAGTTTTGAAATTGAAAGGCATGCTTTTCCTAAAGACAATATCTAAATAGTTTGTGAAGAAGAAGAATGTGTCTTTGCATATAAGTGGATTATTTTTAGATGGGGAACTGAAGGGACATATTGATGATACTTTTGCACAAAGCAGCAAGCCACTTTGCTGTACTGCACTGAATCAAAGGACAGGAATGCACTGTATTTAACATCATATGGTTAATTCCTGTTATTTACTTGAGCTGGAGCACTTTTGGCTGCGTACCTCCAATGCATTTACCCTTGCACCATGAAGCGACGGTGCCTGCGTTGTAAGCAGTATTCTTTTCATGCAGGAAGGGAACCCTTTCTGCAGAAAAACAATCCTGAGAGGCATTTTCCTCTTTCTATGTGTGCTGCTTAATGCAGTACTCATAGAAAGAGGAAAAAAAGATGAAACATAAAGATATTTCTCCTATTGATGCCTTCCATGGGGAGGCATAGCATTTTGAGACATTCCCAGGTCTACCAGTTTTGGTAAATCTGGGAATGCTTCAGAATTCATGGATAGATGCGTGGGAGCATTCACGTTCCATCCATGGAATGCCTCACTGGGACAGAGTAACTCAAGGCAGCGATTTACACTGCCTTGTGTAACTCCAGATTTATCAAGCCATGCAGGGCCACACAAGGTGGCCTTGTGTGGCTTGATACATCTGACTTTATTTTTGTGTTGCACTTGTGCCCCCTTGCGTGGCACAAGGGCATTCCAACACTATGATAAATATGGACCTGAGTCTCTAAAAACGAATGTTTTCCTGTTTTTTAAAAACTTTTGACTAAATGGAACTATCTAGATGCTTAATCTGACCATAGACATTCTGGCCCTCATTAAGTGCCGCCTACCGCCTTGCTGACTGCCACCAACATACCGTGACCGCGGCATTATACCGCTACGGGTATTATGACCCAACAGAGAAATCCACCACTATACAGACACCGACACAAGCCTGCCAGACCAAAGGTAAGTGATAAACTGGTGGTACCAAAACCCACACCGTTACGCCAACAAAAATACGCCCACAGCATCATGACCCACGAATCACTGCGGCGGTCATTCAACTGCAGTAAACCATTGGCGGTACACACCGCCGCACTCAAAATACATACACACACATACAAAACAACACCACATTGGACAATTCAAAATACACACACCTGACACACATACACCCACCACACCCACACACCCACATCAATATAAAGCACACACCCACAATACCCACAATCCTTTATGACCCAAACATTTTGGCAAGTGAAAGAGACAAGCCAGGAGCACCCACTGAATCTGAGCCACAAAACACCATCACCCATACACCATCCACACACCTCACAGCACACACCCCAACACATCACCCCACACACCCTCACACATACCACTCACACTATACCCATGGCACCACAAAGACACCCCGGGTTCTCAGGGGAGGAGCTAAGGGTCACAGTGGAGGAAATCATCCGGGTAGAGCCACAGCTATTCAGATCACAGGTGCAGCAGACATCCATTGCTAGGAAGATGGAGCTATGGTGGGGAGTCGAGAACAGGGTCAACGCCGTGGGACAGCACCCCAGAACAAGGGATGACATCAGGAAGAGGTGGAATGACCTACGGGGGAAGGTGCGTTCCTTGGTAGCAAGACTCCAGGTAGCTGTACAGAGGACTGGCGGTGGACTCCCACCTCCTCCCCCACACCTAACAAGGCAGGAGTAGCAGGAGGACTGGACTCTGGTAAGTCAAATCTTTCCTACTTTATCCCCCACCCTACCTGCATGCCATCGCAAACAACAATCCCTACCCTCACCCCATCACACCACAACCTCACATATACCCCACCATCACAACCCACCCATCCCAATACCAAGCCCTGCATGCAAAACCAATGCATGGACCCCCAGCACAAACCTGCATGGACACCCATCACCAAAGCATGCACACTAGTGACAATCACTTAGCCAAACCAAGTACAACTCACACAAGCCAAAGTTGCCTTGCTAATAACCACCATAGAGGGAAACATATCCATGCACAAGATGGCACACGCAGATACAATAACACTGCATTTACATCCCCACATGACCCCCACTCAATGTCACCGGAGAGGAGGTGCCAGCCACATCCAGTCCCCCTCTGAAGAGGCCCACGGTGATGAAAGCAGCTCTGCATGCCTGGATCATGATGACCAACCTGGCCCATCAGGGACCTCTGGAAAGTCGGTTACCGAGCCACAGTCCCAACCCACCACAGAGTCTCCCGCCTCAGGAAACATCAGCACAGCACCCACCAGACGGGCCCATCTTTCTGTCCCCAGGACACGTCAATCAGCAGTGTGTCCACCACTACAGGGTCTGTGGTAGGCAACCCCACAAACACAGGACGATCAGGGACCTGGGGTCAGTGGCACTGGGCACACGGTTTAGGGGACAGAGGCACAGGACAACAGGGAAGCTGGGAGGACTGCTGTGCGACAGGGGGAGGACAGGATCAGGGAACCGACTCTCCACGAGGCACTCACCAACATCCTGGGAGCATACCACTATGCCTAAGGGACCATGGGCCAGTTACTGGCCATTGCAGGAGACCCAGTGGCTGCAGGAGGGACAGTACCTGGGGATCCGGGAGGACCTGAGGGACATCCACACCACCCTGGTCACCTTTGCAGGGGTGCTGGCAGACATGGCCAACACCATGACGGAGGCAGTGGCACACCAGAGGGCCCCTGACACTAGCCAAACCGAAGAACAGCCCTCCACCTCCTCCGGTGCTAGTAGACAGGAGGCCCTGCCACGGGAACAACAGGCCACCAGCACCCCACCCCCTGCAGAAGGAGAACCACCCCGCAAATGGTCCCTGCGATCTAGACAGAAGCCAGTGAACATTGCCAAGACCCTCGCCAGGAAATAAGACTCTCCTGATTGTCACCCTCTATCCCACTCTGTCACCCTGTCCACCTTGAACTACCATTGCTCCACTTCCTATGCCCCCTTGGACAATGCACCTGGGACACAAATAAAATGGACTCTACCCTGGACTTTCCTCCATCAGCAACCCAGCCCATTTCAATACCCCCTACACTTATTAGCACATAAATAAACACCCTTGGAACAAATTCAAGTATTGAGTCTGTGAATGTGAATTCTAATGCAAATGTATTACTTTCACAAACTGTAAACATTGCAAATCAAAGGTACTGTAATATTTACATAGGTATGACCTGCAGTGGGCAGCAGTAAACCCACCAGGTGCCAGAGTGGGGCCCAGAGCTCTGAAAACAGAGATGCCAAAGGTTACAGTAAGTGGCCATAGAAATAGGGAAATCAGGCTGCCATGTTCAATGTCAAACACAAAACTGCAATGGAAGGTGAAGTTACAGTGCCTTACCTGTGTGTCACTGGAAGAACTGTTGAATCAGTGTACTTCTGTTGTCCACATCTTCTTCCTCTGCCTCCTCTTCGTAACTGTCGGCAGGCTCCACCACTGCCACACAACCATCCCCAGGCTCATCCTCCTACAGAAAAGGCACCTGGTGTCTCAAGGCCAGGCTGTGCAAAATGAAACATGCGACGATGATATGGCACACCTTCTTGGGTGAGTGGTACAGGGATTCACCTTTCAGATGGAGGCACCGGAATCTGGCCTTCAGGAGGCCAAAGGTTCTCTCAATGATACTCCTTGTTCGCCATGTGCCTCATTGTAACGTTCCTCTGCCCTTGTCCTGGCATTCCTCACTGGGGTCAGTAGCCATGAGAGGTTGGGGTAACCAGAGTCACCTGCAAATATTTGAGGGATACCTGTTAGTCACACACTCACCCTTAGGACCAAACCCACACCCATATACCTATATCTACTGGGTGGGGACCATGGGCTCACCTATTAGCCACACCCTGTGCCTCTGGTGTTGAGACATCACATATGGAATGCTGCTATTCCTCACGATAAATGCATCATGCACAGAGCCAGGATACTTGGCAATGACATGGGAGATGTACTGGTCCACCAAACACACCATCTGCACATTCCTATTTCTGAACATTTGTTCATTTCTCGGGGGGGGACAAATGCAATAAGTGTACCATCAATGGCACCATTGATGTTGGGGATGAGTCCCAGTGCATAAAAGTCAGCCTTCACTGTGGCCAAATCCTCCACCTGGGGGAGTACTTGTAGCTGAGCATGTGTTTCAGCAGGGCAGACAACACTCTGGTCAGCACGTTTGAGAACATTGGCTGAGACATCCCTGATGCCATGGCCACTGTCGCTTGGAAGGAACCATTTGCCAGGAAATGGAGCACTGACAGGACCTGTGGGCTGGCGGATAGCAGATATCAGGTCTGGCTCCAATTGGGCACACAGTTCTTGGATTGTGGCCCTATCAAGTCTGTTGGTCAGGATAATGTGCCTGTCCTAAATTGTCGCCAGGTCCACCAGGGGTCTGTGCTCAGGGGGATGTCTCCATTTCCTATTCATCCTCAACGGTTGAACTCTAGGGTGAAAAAGGGTGAGCACAGGGTCACATTCACACATATGTCAATATTAATATGCATTTCTTCAATTAGACAAACAGTATGTAAACTCAAGAGTTAATTGATGTGCCAATGTCTGCTGTGACGCAGTTAGATGCCATGGCCTGTGCCCCCTGAAATGGCAGCTGCCTGACCGGTGAGGAGGGACAAGTGGAAATGAGGTAATTCCGCTGGCCGCCGCGCAACATCGCATTGGTTATCATTGGGCCCTATCGGTTCCAGGAGCCAATGGCGATGACAGTACACACCGCCGCGGACATGACTGCCATTTTCTATCTGTTCACTCACTTGCTACCTGACCTTCAACAGGAGAGGACCTACACTGTAAATGCTGCTGTGACCTGTGTCTGGAAGCGACAATGGCTCGAGTGTCTGGTGAAAGGGCCCCCTCCTTCACTTCGGAGGAGTTGGAGAGACTAGTGGATGGGATCCTACCCCAGTACACTTTACTCTATGGTCCTCCAGACAAACAGGTGAGTACACTGTGAGCATGATGCATGGCCCATGAATGTATGGATTGCTGTGTGTGTAAGCCCGTGTAGGGTGGGTTATGAGGGTCCTGGGCAGAGTGCTGCATGTATGGTGGGGAATGTATGTGCGTAAAGGGATGGGAGGGATATGGTGGGCCATGAGTATGACAGTCTGGAAGGTATGACTAATCCCATTTCTGCTGTATTTTTTCTGCAGGTCAGCGCACATCAGAAAAAGGGTATTTGGCGTGCCATCACCAAGGAGGTGCAGACCCTGGGGGTCTTTGACAGGCGGGGCACCCACTGCTGCAAACGGTGGGAGGACCGCTGGGCAAAGAAGATGGCAGAGGCCCAGCTGGGGATGGCTTCCCAACGAGGAAAGGGTGCCCGTCGTACACTGACCCCCCTGATGTTCCGCATCATAGCGGTGGCCTATCCAGAGTTGGTTGGGCGCTTGAAGGCATCACAGCAGCCACAAGGGGGTAAATACAGAATCAAAATCATGACTTTGCACGTTTTAAGGTTTTACCTGGGTGGGGGATGTGGGCTGTGGGTGCCCATAGGCTAGGGCGAACATGGCAGGGTATGTTCAATGATGGGTAAGATCAGATGCACTCCAACCCCAATAGTGTTAGTGGGCATCTACTACTGGGCAGGGTCCTGTGGGTTTCAGGTGTGCAGCTAATGGCGTTAGGCATTGTACCCCATGGGCTGGTGACTAGCATTGTAACTGGTAGTGCATGGCCTAGTGCATAGGGCTGTTCCCTGTGTGTTGTGTATGACAACGGTAGTGTTGTTGCTGGCATTGACCAAGTGTATCCTCTATCTCTCCCCCCCTTCTTGTTTTGTCACTCTGTCCTTGTGTGCATTAGCATCATCTGGGGGAGGAGCAGAGGCACCGGCAACGGAGAGCGCTGCATCCCACATGGGCCTGGAGGCCAAATCCACCGACGGTGAGGACACCGGGGGGCGGAGGGCAAGGGGAGCACTGCGATGGAGACAGGAGGGGACACTACCGACAGCAACTCCTCCTCCGATGGAAACTCCCTGGTGGTGGCGGGCACCTCTGTGCCCACCCCAACAACAGGTATAGCCGCCACCCCCGTACCAGCACTGCCCTCCCAGCAGCCCCTCAGCAAGTTTCCTGTGCTCGGTCACCCAGGAGGGTGGGCATCTCCCTCACCCCAGGCACCTCAGGCCCTGCCCCAGGCAGCCCTGCTGCCCTCAGTGAGGAGGCTATTGACCTTCTGAGATCCCTCTCTGTTGGGCAGTCAACCATACTGAATGCCACCCAGGGTATAGCAGGGCATTTGCAACAAAGAAATGCATACCTGGAGTGCATTCACTCTGTCGTGGTGGCCCAACAGAGAGCATTCAAGGCTCTGACCTCCACACTCATGGCAGCCATTGTCCCTGTCTCCAGCCTCCCCCCTACAACATCCTCTACCCAGTCCCAATCCCCTCAACCCCAGCCTAGCCCAAGCATACCTTCAGACGAGCAATCACCCAAATCAACACACAGAAGTGGCTCAGGCAAACACAAGAACCACACTTCATCTCACAGGCACTCACACAAGCACCATCCACATGCAGACACACCAACATCCACTGCCTACACTGTGTCCCCCTCCTCCTCCTCGTCCACCTCCCTCCCATTAGCTTCTTCACTCACACCTGCATGCACTACATCCTCATCCACTACCTCCACCACCAGCACGCCTATCACTACGCTCCCCTCACTGGCAGTCACCACCCCCACATCCATGCACATGTCCCCTGTGTCCGCTCCCAGGGCGGATAGGCCTCTTGTAATACAATGGGTGGAACCTTGTGTTCCGCCTGACTGTCAGGGGTTACCGCCATGGCAGTCGGAGTGTTAAAGTGTCTGTATCTATTGGCGGTTTCTGCCGTGGTCATCATTCCATTTTTCTTACCGCCGGCCTGTTGGCGGTATTACCGCTGCTTTATCACTGACCGCCAGGGTTGTAATGAGGGCCTCTGTCTAACTAAGGATTGTTGGAAAATGGAGTACTGGTAAGGGCAGGTAAGGGCAGGTAAGTACGTACACTTAGCAATAAGCCATTAACCTCCACGTAGGTCCAGTTAGGTCTCAATAAATTAAACCCAGCTCAACCCTTGGTAGCTTGGCAACAAGCGACAAAGCTTACCTTAGGAGACATATGTGTAAAGGATTTAATAATCACAAAATGATAAATATGTAAAACACAAAACACAATAAAAACCAACACCAATTCATAAAACTAGATTATATTTTTATCTTTAAAATGACACCAAAATGACTAAAATCGATTAAGGGGAACCAGAGATATGAATTTTTAACGAATTAATGTTTTGTAGCGCAAAGAAGCAACTAGCGCTCAAAGGGTTAAAAAAGGTCACACTGGAAAGGAACAAAGTCCAGAGTTCAGGCCACCCATAAGGTAACACTGTCAAACTTACTTTCAGAAGTGTTTCTTCATTCAGGAAAGTGTTCCACAGCACCAGGAAAGGGTTCAGAGGCTCTAGTATGCCTCTTGGGATCTGGGACTAACACTCCGAGAATGCACCTCTTCAACTTATGGAGTTGCTCCAAACGTCTCCAAACTTCTGGGTCTTCTTCCAGAGGTCCTTTTTGGGTCCTTGAAGTGTCCACAACTTGATCCAAGGTTCCAGAAGCTCTCAGTTGCTCGTTGGGAGTTGGGACTACAATTCAGAGAATGCACCTTGTCAGAATCCTCAAAGGGCCACTGGATGCTGGTCAGCTGGGCTATGCGTGCAGGACGTGATGCAAGGGACTATGGCCCTCATTCCGACCCTGGCGGTTTCAAACCGCCAGGGTGGAGGGCAGAGGAAGCACCGCCAACAGGCTGGCGGTGCTTCCCGGGCCATTCTGACCGCGGCGGTAAAGTCGCAGTCAAAAAAGGGGAACCGGCGGTTTCCCACCGGTTTTCCCCTGGCCCAGGGAATCCTCAATGGCGGCGCTGCTTGCAGCGCCGCCATGGGGATTTTGACCCCCTTCCCGCCAGCCTGTTCCTGGCGGTGCGGTCTTTGTGCGGTTTCCGCCCGGCGGGCGGTGCCCGCCGCCCGCCGGGGTCGGAATGACCCCCTATGTGTAGCTCCTTTGTACCTGTAGCAAACAGGGAGTCCCTTCTTGAAGCAGTAGAAGACAGGCAAAGTCCTCTTAGTGGTGAAGCCCAAGTTTGCAGCTGGTGCAGTCATTCAGAGTGCAGTGTCCAGGTGCAGGTCAGGGGTCCAACAGGGCAGTCCTTCTTCTTCTAACGTTCTTCCTTGTTGTGACCTGGTTGGGAACTGAGGTGTGGGTGCAGCTCTGCCATATTTATCCTTGCTCCTGGGTGAAAAACAGGGGGATCCTGGTTCTCCAATCAGGTGCAGGGTCCTTCCCCCTGTAATGACCACTTCCTGGGAAGTGTGGCAAAAATCAATCCAAGGGAGCAACATTCCTCAAAAATCCATCATGGCTGAAACTGATTTTTTGGAGGTTACATCTGGCTGAGCCCACCCACTGATGTGGCTTAAAATCCTAAACACACCCTTCTCCTGCCCTCTGCTAATCTAATCAGGGAGGCACCAAATTGTCTGGGTTTGCAGGATGTGAGGGATGTGCTGGGTTGCTCCAAATGTCCTTCCCTGACTTTGAAGACCAGTTTGGCAGCCCTCCCCCCTTCCTGCTTCTCCATCTGCTGAGGGAAGCTCTACTCCCGCAGGCACATTCCTTTGCGTTGTTCAGCCCAGGCTACTTCACACCTAATCACAGCAGCCTGGCCAGGCTGCCAGAGGCTGGCCAATCAGAGCAGAGCTCTACAGGGCTGGAGTTGGCAACTTTGTTGGTAGAGTTTGAAACTCTTTACCTGAACAAGTTATAATAAATCCAACAATTGTAAGTTGTGGGGTTTATTATAACAATTAATTTGACACCAAACTTGAGGTAACTGATACTCAAGGGCACTCTATAAATTAAAATAAAGTTTTACCATTCCAGCCCATGGAGGCCATTCACTACCTAGGGGCACATAGGGCACACCTTAGGGGTGTCTTATATGTAAAAATAAGGTAGTTTAAGACTTTAGAAGTACTTTTAATTCCAAAGTCAAATTTGCATATGACTTTAATTTAAAAGTAGCCAGCAAGGCAGTCCTGCCTTTAGAATGACACTGGGCACATCAGCAGTGCACCTACGGGTGCACTATCTATGCTGTGGTCCCTAAACCTACACGCCCTACCATATACGGGGGACTTATAGGTAGGTTGACATAGCCAATTATAATTAGCCTACTTTGCATACTGATTGTACACAGATCGCAGGCCCTGGGACTGGTTAGCAGTACCCAAAGCACCATCAGAGTCAGGAAAACACCAGCAAAAAGTGAAAAATGGGGGCAAAAAGTAAGGGGGCCTCTGCAATCAGCCCTGTTTTCTCACAAGAATCACCTATCATATTGATGTTTTTACCAATTAGAATGGGAACATTACCAAATCAAATAATATCAGAAGTATTATTTCCCAAACTACTTATCTAACCTACAATTCACTTAAATTAATCTAACATCATTATCATAATGTGTGTCCGAGTATGAGAATGAACTTTCATTGAAGAAAGAAAGGCCACACCATTTTCCTCCCAGAAGCAGGAGATGAAATAAAATGACCCACCCAGCCTCTCAATCAATCAGGATTTATAAAGCGCAGCTAATCATCTGATAGGGTAACCAGATACTTGCAGGTCCCAGGGCTTATTTGAACAGCAAGGTGTTGAAAGCCATTCTGAATTCCATAAGAGATTTGATGGTTTGGAGGTATGTGGAGAGGCTGCTCCAGGTTGCTGCTACATTGTGAGTGAAGGAGCTCCCTCCACTTCTGCTTCGGTAGATATTGGGAGTATGGACAAGTGAAAGATAGGCAGAGAGTTGTCTCCTCAACAGTTGGTGAAAGTGTATGTAGTGGTTAATATATGCAGGTCCTTGGTTGTGTACAGCCTTGTTTGTGTGGGTCAACAGCTTTAATTGCCATCTCTTCTGTACGGGGAAGCAGTGGAGTTTTCCGCCGGTGGGTTGTGATGTGAGTTCGTCGAGGAAGGCCGAGGATGAGTCTGGCTGAGGAGTTTTATATGGTCCGAAGTCTCTGTAGGAGGTTTGCAGCAATTCCACGAATAGGGCATTGACGTAGTCCAGTGGGCTGATGATAACGGCCTGTGTCGTGGTGCATCTCGTGTGTAGAGGTAGCCACTTGAAGATCTTACGTATCATGCTCAAAGTGAGGAAGAATGTGGAGGAGATAGTGGTGGCCTGTGATTTCATGTTCAGCTTGTTGTAAAGGATGATTCCGAGGTTTCTCGCATGGTCGGAGGGAGTGGGTGTGGGTGTGGGTGAGGGTCCTAGGTCTGATTGCCACCAGGAGTCATTCCATGTGTTGCTGCTGTTACTAAAGACCAGTACTTTTGTCTTGTCTGTGTTCAGCTGCGGGCAGTTGTTCCTCATCCAATCAGCCACACGTTTTATGCATCTGTGGAAGCCGGTTCTGGTAATCGAGGGGTCATCCGTGAATGAGAGGATGAGTGGGATGTCGTCTGTTTAGGAAATTATGTTGAGACCTTGAGATCTGATGACAATGGCCAGCGAGGGAAACCTATCCATGCTCAAGATGGCACACGCAGATACAATAACACTTCATTTACATCCCCACATGACCCCCACTCAATGTCACCGGAGAGGAGGTGCCAGCCACATCCAGTCCCCCTCTGAAGAGGCCCACGGTGATGAAAGCAGCTCTGCATGCCTGGATCATGATGACCAACCTGGCCCATCAGGGACCTCTGGACAGTCGGTTACCGAGCCACAGTCCCAACCCACCACAGAGTCTCCCGCCTCAGGAAACATCAGCACAGCACCCACCAGACGGGCCCATCTTTCTGTCCCCAGGACACGTCAATCAGCAGTGTGTCCACCACTACAGGGTCTGGGTTAGGCAACCCCACAAACACAGGATGATCAGGGACCTGGGGTCAGTGGCACTGGGCACACGGTTTAGGGGACAGAGGCACAGGACAACAGGGAAGCTGGGAGGACTGCTGCGCGACAGGGGGAGGACAGGATCAGGGAACCAACTCTCCACGAGGCACTCACCAACATCCAGGGAGCATACCACTATGCCTAAGGGACCATGGGCCAGTTTCTGGCCATTGCAGGAGACCCAGAGGCTGCAGGAGGGACAGTACCTGGGGATCCGGGAGGACCTGAGGGACATCCACACCACCCTGGTCACCTTTGCAGGGGTGCTGGCAGACATGGCCAACACCATGACGGAGGCAGTGGCACACCAGAGGGCCCCTGACACTAGCCAAACCGAAGAACAGCCCTCCACCTCCGCCGGTGCTAGTAGACAGGAGGCCCTGCCACGGGAACAACAGGCCACCAGCACCCCACCCCCTGCAGAAGGAGAACCACCCCGCAAATGGTCCCTGCAATCCAGACATAAGCCAGAGAACATTGCCAAGACCTTTGCCAGGAAATAAGACTCTCCTGATTGTCACCCTCTATCCCACTCTGTCACCCTGTCCACCATGAACTACCATTGCTCCACTTCCTATGCCCCCTTGGACAATGCACCTGGGATACAAATAAAATGGACTCTACCCTGGACTTTCCTCCATCAACAACCCAGCCCATTTCAATACCCCCTACACTTATTAGCACATAAATAAACACCCTTGGAACAAATTCAAGTATTGAGTCTGTGAATTCTAATGCAAATGTATTACTTTCACAAACTGTAAACATTGCAAATCAAAGGTACTGTAATATTTACATAGGTATGACCTGCAGTGGGCAGCAGTAAACCCACCAGGTGACAGAGTGGGAGGCAGAGCTCTGAAAACAGAGATGCCAAAGGTTACAGTAAGTGGCCATAGAAATAGGGAAATCAGGCTGCCATGTTCAATGTCAAACACAAAACTGCAATGGAAGGTGAAGCTACAGTGTCTTACCTGTGTGTCACTGGAAGAACTGTTGAATCAGTGTACTTCTGTTGTCCACATCTTCTTCCTCTGCCTCCTCTTCGTAACTGTCAGCAGGCTCCACCACTGCCACACAACCATCCCCAGGCTCATCCTCCTGCAGAAAAGGCACCTGGTGTCTCAAGGCCAGGTTGTGCAAAATGAAACATGCAACGATGATCTGGTACACCTTCTTGGGTGAGTGGTACAGGGATCCACCTGTCAGATGGAGGCACCAGAATCTGGCCTTCAGGAGGCCAAAGGTTCTCTCAATGATACTCCTTGTTCGCCATGTGCCTCATTGTAACGTTCCTCTGCCCTTGTCCTGGCATTCCTCACTGGGGTCAGTAGCCATGAGAGGTTGGGGTAACCAGAGTCACCTGCAAATATTTGAGGGATACCTGTTAGCCACACACTCACCCTTAGGACCAAACCCACACCCATATACCTATATCTACTGGGTGGGGACCATGGGCTCACCTATTAGCCACACCCTGTGCCTCTGGTGTTGAGACATCACATATGGAATGCTGCTATTCCTCACGATAAATGCATCATGCACAGAGCCAGGATACTTAGCAATGACATGGGAGATGTACTGGTCCACCAAACACACCATCTGCACATTCCTATTTCTGAACATTTGTTCATTTCTCGGGGGGGACAAATGCAATAAGTGTACCATCAATGGCACCATTGATGTTGGGGATGAGTCCCAGTGCATAAAAGTCAGCCTTCACTGTGGCCAAATCCTCCACCTGGGGGAGTACATGTAGCTGCACATGTGTTTCAGCAGGGCAGACAACACTCTGGTCAGCACGTTTGAGAACATTGGCTGAGACATCCCTGATGCCATGGCCACTGTCGCTTGGAAGGAACCATTTGCCAGGAAATGGAGCACTGACATTACCTCTGGGTTGGCGGATAGCAGATATCAGGTCTGGCTCCAATTGGGCACACAGTTCTTAGATTGTGGCCCTATCAAGTCTGTTGGTCAGGATAATGTGCCTGTCCTAAATTGTCGCCAGGTCCACCAGGGGTCTGTGCACAGGGGGATGTCTCCATTTCCTATTCATCCTCAGCGGCTGAACTCTAGGGTGAAAAACGGTGAGCACAGGGTCATATTCACACCTATGTCAATATTAATATGCATTTCTTCATTTAGACAAACAGTATGTAAACTCAAGAGTTAATTGATGTGCCAATGTCTGCTGTGACGCAGTTAGATGCCATGGCCTGTGCCCCCTGAAATGGCAGCTGCCTGACCGGTGAGGAGGGACAAGTGGAAATGAGGTCATTCCGCTGGCCGCCGCGCAACATCTCATTGGTTATCATTGGGCCCTATGGGTTCCAGGAGCCAATGGCGATGACAGTACACACCGCCGCGGACATGACTGCCATTTTCTATCTGTTCACTCACTTGCTACCTGACCTTCAACAGGAGAGGACCTACACTGTAAGTGCTGCTGTGACCTGTGTCTGGAAGCGACAATGGCTCGAGTGTCTGGTGAAAGGGCCCCCTCCTTCACTTCGGAGGAGTTGGAGAGACTAGTGGATGGGATCCTACCCCAGTACACTTTACTCTATGGTCCTCCAGATAAACAGGTGAGTATACTGTGAGCATGATGCATGGCCCATGAATGTATGGATTGCTGTGTGTGTAAGCCCGTGTAGGGTGGGTTATGAGGGTCCTGGGCAGAGTGCTGCATGTATGGTGGGGAATGTATGTGCGTAAGGGGATGGGAGGGATATGGTGGGCCATGAGTATGACAGTCTGGCACCCACTCCTGCAAACGGTGGGAGGACCGCTGGGAAAAGAAGACGGCAGAGGCCCAGCTGGGGATGGCTTCCCAACAGGGAAATGGTGCCCATCGTACACTGACCCCCCTGATGTTCCGCATCATAGTGGTGGCCTATCCAGACTTGGTTGGGCGCTTGAAGGCATCACAGCAGCCGCAAGGGGGTAAATACAGAATCATGACTTTGCACGTTATAAGGTTTTACCTGGGTGGGGGATGTGGGCTGTGGGTGCCCATAGGCCAGGGCGAACATGGCAGGGTATGTTCAATGATGGGTAAGATCAGATGCACTCCAACCCCAATAGTGTTAGTGGGCATCTACTACTGGGCAGGGTCCTGTGGGTTTCAGGTGTGCAGCTAATGGCGTTAGGCATTGTACCCCATGGGCTGGTGACTAGCATTGTAACTGGTAGTGCATGGCCTAGTGCATAGGGCTGTTCCCTGTGTGTTGTGTACGCCAACGGTAGTGTTGTTGCTGGCATTGACCAAGTGTATCCTCTATCTCTCCCCCCCTTCTTGTTTTGTCACTCTGTCCTTGTGTGCATTAGCATCATCTGGGGGAGGAGCAGAGGCACCGGCAACGGAGAGCGCTGCATCCCACATGGGCCTGGAGGCCAAATCCACTGACGGTGAGGACACCAGTGGGACGGAGGGCAAGGGGAGCACTGCGATGGAGACAGGAGGGGACACTACCGACAGCAACTCCTCCTCCGATGGAAACTCCCTGGTGGTGGCAGGCACCTCTGTGCCCACCCCAACAACAGGTATAGCCGCCACCCCCTGTACCAGCACCGCCCTCCCAGCAGCCCCTCAGCATGTTTCCTGTGCCCGGTCACCCAGGAGGGTGGGCATCTCCCTCACCCCAGGCACCTCAGGCCCTGCCCCAGTCAGCCCTGCTGCCCTCAGTGAGGAGGCTATTGACCTCCTGAGATCCCTCTCTGTTGGGCAGTCAACCATACTGAATGCCACCCAGGGTGTAGCAGGGTATTTGCGACAAAGAAATGCATACCTGGAGGGCATTCACTCTGTCGTGGCGGCCCAACAGAGAGCATTCAAGGCTCTGACCTCCACACTCATGGCAGCCATTGTCCCTGTCTCCAGCCTCCCCCCTACAACATCCTCTACCCAGTCCCAATCCCCTCAACCCCAGCCTAGCCCAAGCACACCTTCAGACGAGCAATCACCCAAATCAACACACAGAAGTGGCTCCGGCAAACACAAGCACCACACTTCATCTCACAGGCACTCACACAAGCACCATCCACATGCAGACACACCAACATCCACTGCCTACACTGTGTCCCCCTCCTCCTCCTCGTCCACCTCCCTCCCAGTAGCTTCTTCACTCACACCTGCATGCACTACATCCTCATCCACTACCTCCACCACCAGCACGCCTATCACTACGCTCCCCTCACTGGCAGTCACCACCCCCACATCCATGCACATGTCCCCTGTGTCCGCTCCCAGGGCGGATAGGCCTCTTGTAATACAATGGGTGGAACCTTGTGTTGCGCCTGACTGTCAGGGGTTACCGCCATGGCGGTCGGAGTGTTAAAGTGTCTGTATCTATTGGCGGTTTCTGCCGTGGTCATCATTCCATTTTTCTTACCGCCGGCCTGTTGGCGGTATTACCGCTGCTTTATCACTGACCGCCAGGGTTGTAATGAGGGCCTCTGTCTAACTAAGGATTGTTGGAAAATGGAGTACTGGTAAGGGCAGGTAAGGGCAGGTAAGGGCAGGTAAGTACGTACACTTAGCAATAAGCCATTAACCTCCACGTAGGTCCAGTTAGGTCTCAATAAATTAAACCCAGCTCAACCCTTGGTAGCTTGGCAACAAGTGACAAAGCTTACCTTAGGAGACATATGTGTAAAGCATTTAATAATCACAAAATGGTAAATATGTAAAACACAAAACACAATAAAAACCAACACCAATTCATAAAACTAGATTATATTTTTATCTTTAAAATGACACCAAAATGACTAAAATCGATTAAGGGGAACCAGAGATATGAATTTTTAAAGAATTCATGTTTTGTAGCGCAAAGAAGCAACTAGCGCTCAAAGGGTTAAAAAAGGTCACACTGGAAAGGAACAAAGTCCAGAGTTCAGGCCACCCATAAGGTAACACTGTCAAACTTACTTTCAGAAGTGTTTCTTCATTCAGGAAAGTGTTCCACAGCACCAGCAAAGGGTTCAGAGGCTCTAGTTTGCCTCTTGGGATCTGGGACTAACACTCCCAGAATGCACCTCTTCAACTTATGGAGTTTCTCCACACGTCTCCAAACTTCTTCCAGAGGTCCTTTTTGGGTCTTTGAAGTGTCCACAACTTGATCCAAGGTTCCAGAAGCTCTCAGTTGCTCGTTGGGAGTTGGGACTACAATTCCGAGAATGCACCTTGCCAGACTCCTCAAAGGGCCACTGGATGCTGGTCAGCTGGTCTCTGCGTGCAGGACGTGATGCAAGGGACTATGGGCCTGATTACAACTTTGGAGGAGGTGTTAATCCGTCCCAAAAGTGACGGTAAAGTGACGGATATACCACCAGCCGTATTACGAGTTCCATAGGATATAATGGACTTGTAATACGGCTGGTGGTATATCCGTCACTTTACCGTCACTTTTGGGACGGATTAACACCTCCTCCAAAGTTGTAATCAGGCCCTATGTGTAGCTCCTTTGTACCTGTAGCAAACAGGGAGTCCCTTCTTGAAGCAGTAGAAAACAGGCAACGTCCTCTTAGTGGTGAAGCCCAAGTTTGCAGCTGGTGCAGTCATTCAGAGTGCAGTGTCCAGGTGCAGGTCAGGGGTCCAACAGGGCAGTCCTTCTTCTTCTAACGTTCTTCCTTGTTGTGACCTGGTTGGGAACTGAGGTGTGGGTGCAGCTCTGCCATATTTATCCTTGCTCCTGGGTGAAAAACAGGGGGATCCTGGTTCTCCAATCAGGTGCAGGGTCCTTCCCCCTGTAATGACCACTTCCTGGGAAGTGTGGCAAAAATCAATCCAAGGGAGCAACATTCCTCAAAAATCCATCATGGCTGAAACTGATTTTTTGGAGGTTACATCTGGCTGAGCCCACCCACTGATGTGGCTTAAAATCCTAAACACACCCTTCTCCTGCCCTCTGCTAATCTAATCAGGGAGTCACCAAATTGTCTGGGTTTGCAGGATGTGAGGGATGTGCTGGGTTGCTCCAAATGTCCTTCCCTGACTTTGAAGACCGGTTTGGCAGCCCTCCCCCCTTCCTGCTTCTCCATCTGCTGAGGGAAGCTCTACTCCCGCAGGCACATTCCTTTGCGTTGTTCAGCCCAGGCTAATTCACACCTAATCACAGCAGCCTGGCGAGGCTGCCAGAGGCTGGCCAATCAGAGCAGAGCTCTACAGGGCTGGAGTTGGCAACTTTGTAGGTAGAATTTAAAACTCTTTACCTGAACAAATTATAATAAATCCAACAATTGTAAGTTGTGGGGTTTATTATAACAATTAATTTGACACCAAACTTGAGGTAACTGATACTCAAGGGCACTTTATAAATTAAAATAAAGTTTTACCATTCCAGCCCATGGAGGCCATTCACTACCTAGGGGCACATAGGGCACACCTTAGGGGTGTCTTATATGTAAAAATAAGGTAGTTTAAGACTTTAGAAGTACTTTTAATTCCAAAGTCAAATTTGCATATGACTTTAATTTAAAAGTAGCCAGCAAGGCAGGCCTGCCTTTAGAATGACACTGGGCACATCAGCAGTGCACCTACGGGTGCACTATCTCGGCTGTGGTCCCTAAACCTACACGCCCTACCATATACTGGGGACTTATAGGTAGGTTGACATAGCCAATTATAATTAGCCTACTTTGCATACTGATTGTACACAGATCGCAGGCCCTGGGACTGGTTAGCAGTACCCAAAGCACCATCAGAGTCAGGAAAACACCAGCAAAAAGTGAAAAATGGGGGCAAAAAGTAAGGGGGCCTCTGCAATCAGCCCTGTTTTCTCACAAGAATCACCTATCATATTGATGTTTTTACCAATTAGAATGGGAACATTACCAAATCAAATAATATCAGAAGTAATATTTCCCAAACTACCTATCTAACCTACAATTCACATAAATTAATCTAACATCATTATCATAATGTGTGTCTGAGTATGAGAATGAACTTTCATTGAAGAAAGAAAGGCCACACCATTTTCCTCCCAGAAGCAGGAGATGAAATAAAATGACCCACCCAGCCTCTCAATCAATCAGGATTTATAAAGCACAGCTAATCATCTGATAGGGTATCCAGATACTTGCAGGTCCCAGGGCTTATTTGAACAGCCAGGTGTTGAAAGCCATTCTGAATTCCATAAGAGAGGTGATGGTTTGGAGGTATGTGGAGAGGCTGCTCCAGGTTGCTGCTGCATTGTGAGTGAAGGAGCTCCCTCCACTTCTGCTTCGGTAGATATGGGGAGTATGGACAAGTTAAAGATAGGCAGAGAGTTGTCTCCTCAACAGTTGGTGAAAGTTTATGTAGTGGTTAATATATGCAGGTCCTTGGTTGTGTACAGCCTTGTGTGTGTGGGCCAACAGATTTAATTGCCATCTCTTCTGTACGGGGAAGCAGTGGAGTTTTCCGCCGGTGGGTTGTGATGTGAGTTCGTCGAGGAAGGCCGAGAATGAGTCTGGCTGAGGAGTTTTGTATGGTCCGAAGTCTCTGTAGGAGGTTTGCAGCAATTCCACGAATAGGGCATTGACGTAGTCAAGTGGGCTGGTGATAAGGGCCTGTGTCGTGGTCCATCTCATGTGTAGAGGTAGCCACTTGAAGATCTTACGTATCATGCTCAAAGTGAGGAAGAATGTGGAGGAGATGGTGTTGGCCTGTGATTTCATGTTCAGCTTGTTGTCAAGGATGATTCCGAGGTTTCTCACATGGTCGGAGGGAGTGGGTGTGGGTGAGGGTCCTAGGTCTGATGGCCACCAGGAGTCATTCCATGTGTTGCTGCTGTTACTAAAGACCAGTACTTTTGTCTTGTCTGTGTTCAGCTGCAGGCAGTTGTTCCTCATGCAATCAGCCACACTTTTTTTGCATCTGTGGAAGCCGGTTCTGGTGATCGAGGGGTCATCCGTGAATGAGAGGATGAGTGGGATGTTGTCTGTTTAGGAAATGATGTTGAGACCTTGAGATCTGATGACGATGGCCAGCGGGGTCATGTATGCATTGAAGAACATGGGGCTAACGGATGAGCACTGGGGCACACCGCAGATTATCTTCTTGGGTTCGGAGATGAAAGGTGGGAGGTAGATCTTCTGGGTTCTTCCAGTGAGGATGGAGGTGATCTAGCTGAGCGGGTCCCCTTGAATGGCGATGTGGTGGAGTCTTTCGATCAGCATATGGTGGGATACAGTGTTGAAGGCTGCCGAGAGGTCAAAGAGGATCAAAACTGTTGTTTGTCCTTGGTCAAGGAGGGTTCGGATGTCGTCAGTGGCTGAGATCAAGGCTGTTCCGGTGCTGTGATTGCTGTGGAAGCAGGATTGGGAGACATTGAGTAGTTGGTTCTGTTCCAGGTATGTCATGAGTTGCTTGTTGATGATATTTTCCAGTACCATTGCTGGGAATGGGAGCAGGGAGATTGGCCAGTAGTTTTGGGGTTTGCTGGGGTCAACAGAGAGTATTTTTAATAATGGTCTGACTTCAGCATGTTTCCAGGCATCGGCAAATGTTGCAGTATTGATAGAGGTGTTAAACAGGGTGGTGAGTTCCTGGCCAAACCTTTGGTTTCCAAGGTTGAAGATGTAGTGCAGGCATGGTTGTGGGAGCACCCGAGTGGGTGGATTTCATAGTGGAGGCAATGTCTTGGGGGGGGTGTTCTAGGTGGTCAGTATGTGGTTCATGTCGATTCCAGTGGTGGCGTATCCATCAAGGAAGTCCTTAGGTGTGGGTTGGGATTCGATGTTTCTGTATATGGTTGCAATCTTGTCATGAAAGAAGTGGGCAAGGTTGTCACACAGCTCCTGTGAGGGCGTGATGTTTTCACTGGCAGCTGGGTTGGAGAATTCCTTAACGATGTTGAAAAGTTCCTTGGTGTTGGTGCTGGTTTCAATGTGTGTATCAAGAGCTGTCTTCTTTGTTGCCCTCAGCAGGCGGTAGTGCAGGTCGAGGTAGGTCTTGAAGGCTGCTCTTTCAGAGATGTCCTTGCTGGTGAGCCATCTCCTCTCCAGCTGTTTGATGTCTCATTTCGCTGTTCTGAGTTCTTGGTTGTACCAGCTAGCCTTTTTGGAGGTATTTATCTGGATATTGCTCTTGATGAGAACTATGCTATTGGCACAGTTAGTGATCCAGGCGCTGAAGTTTTTCACTCCCTGTTTGAGGTTGGTGGCGGTAGTGGGGTTGGAGGTGTTGCAGGTGTCCGCCCAGCTTGTCTATGAGATTTTATTTCACCTCCGGTGGGGAGTGCTAATCATCTTGGAAGAGGAGGTGCAGGGGCTGTTGATGCTGAAGTGGAAGATGGAGTGATTTGTCCATGTGAGTTCTGTAACATGGTTGTATTTGACACTGTTGCTGGAGGTGAAAATGGGGTCCAGCATGTGTCCTGTGATGTGGGTAGGGTCATGGATCACCTGGGTCAATCCGAGGCTGCTCATACTGTCGAGGAGATGTGCAGTGTTGTTGTCGTTGGGTCCTCGATGTGGAAATTTAGGTCACCAAGGAAGATGTCATCCTTGGAGTCTAAGGCCTTGGGTGCAATGAAGTCTGCAATGGTGTTGGCAGAAGCTGGAGCGCAGGTCTGGGGGTCGATATACAAAGGTTCCTCTATTGACTGTTTTGTTGTCCATGTGGAGCTTGAAGTTGCGATGTTCCATGAGGGGGTCTTGTACATGGTGGTGGTGCACTGTATGGTCTCTTTGTGGATGATGGCTGTTCCGCCTCCTGGCCTGTTGGTGTGGTCCTGGTGAGTGACTTTATATCCATCTGGGATCACTGTAGCAGTGTCTGGGTGGATGTGGGGCTGAGCCAGGTCTCAGTGAGGAAGATGATGTAAGGTGTGAGGGTGGCAATGAGGTCCCATAATTCGGTGGAATGCTTGCATAGTGAGCATGTGTTGAGAAGGGCGCATGTGAGTTGGTGTTTTTGTTCAGGTGGTGTCTGTGGTGTATTCAAGGTGGGGCTGATTGTTGGGCTGGTAAGTGTTCTGTGGCAGATGAAATGCCAGTGGGTGCTAGTAAAGGGTCCTAATGTGGAGTGTGGGTCAGCGCAGTAGCAGTGTTTGTTGCCGTGTCCGGGGTCAAGGGTGTGGAGCTCAGCGATGGTGTATCTTTGGGGGAGGGCCACGGGTCCTCCATGCACGTACAGGTACTGATGGACTTGCGTTTGGTGTGCCTTTGGCGCACCAACTGCGCGGCTGCTGTACACGTCCACTGCGTAGCCGCGCTGCGGCCTACATTAAGTAGGTCATGGGTTGGGCAAAGCTTCTGTTGGTGGGAAGAACATGATCGGAAAAACCCAGTCAAGAAAATCCACCCAGAAAAACCAAGGCAGCTAGGGTGTCACTGGACCAGTATGGAAAAGCAGGAACTGGAAGCCAAAGGCAGGTGACTAGCTAGGTGTCCAGGTACCTACTGGTCGTAGAAGACAAAAGAATGTCATTGATACGGGTTTCCTGAAGTAAACCGATAATTTTTTGTATAAAGTGAAATATTCATACATTGTCTTTCTTTTTACTCAACACTTAGGCGGTCATTCCGACCCTGGCGGTCATGGACCGCCAGGGCCGGGGACCGCAGGAGCACCGCCAACAGGCTGGCGGTGCTCCCAAGGGCATTCTGACCGTGGCGGTACAGCCGCGGTCAGAAACGGAAAACCGGCGGTGTACCGCCGGTTTTTCTCTGCCATGGGGATTCCGACCCCCATACCGCCATCCTGTTCCTCGCGGTTTTGGCCGGCAGGAACAGGATGGCGGTATGGGGTGTCGTGGGGCCCCTGGGGGCCCCTGCAGTGCCCATGCCAATGGCATGGGCACTGCAGGGGCCCCCGTAACAGGGCCCCACCATGATTTTCAGTGTCTGCCATGCAGACACTGAAAATCGCGACGGGTGCAACTGCACCCGTCGGACCCCTTCCACTCCGCCGGCTCCATTCGGAGCCGGCATCCTTGTGGAAGGGTGTTTCCCGCTGGGCTTGGGGGCGGCCTTCTGGCGGTCGCCCGCCAGCCCAGCGGGAAACCCAGAATACCCGCAGCGGTCTTGTGACCGCGCAGCGGTATTCTGGCGGCTCCCGCCGGCCCTGCGGATACCGCGGCCGGCGGGAGTCAGAATGACCCCCTTAATCCCTTTAATATTTATTTAAATCATTTTACATTGCATGTGCTATTCATAAGCTAGAGTTGGCTTAGATGAAAAACGAGAGAATTATGGCACATAATTAATTACCAATAAACCATATCTGTAGCTTAAATAAATAAAAGACACAAGACAATACCATTTTTAAAAAAAGGACAAGCCAGGAAAACATTCAGAAGACGTATAAAGTTCAGGGGAACAGACCAGAAAACTGATGCTGTTGGTCCCTACAATCAAAATGTCATGATAATCAGTGGGACAAAGGAGCAAAATGGAAAAAACAAGAATGTTTCTAAAAATCTCATACATGAATCTCTGTTGTTTTGATCTTCCATTGACATAGGATGATAGTGAGCAAGAAGCGGAACCATGTCCAAAGGCGAGTTGAAGGATTTAGGGCATCTTCTTACCCATATTCTCATTGTGAGCCAAAGAAATCAACCATAGTAATTATCATCATCTTTAAGCCAAGGTTGTAGGGTTGCATTGATTGGGTTTACAATGAGATGGAATGATATATGTCTTATCAATTTTGAATTTCCCTAGCAATTTAAAAATTAAGCAGCTTAGGTATGCACATTCTCCAAATTATCTTTACAATTCTGCTCTTGTATGGTGTCTGGTAAATTAAATATGCTTAAATTGTACTGTGTATTCCGATGTTCCTTTGTTTCCTATCTTTTTTTTTTAATTCATTTTTATTATGGCAGAGCTCAACAAGTTCACATCATACAGAGCTGATGGAAACAAAAAGGAAGTCAAACAGAGTATGAAATTGAGCAAGAAAACATTAACTAACAAAACCCAGAGTGTGGAAGATGCAAAATCATCGATAATCCCACGTAACCCTTGCCAATATCCTCTCAAATTTCCTCAGACAATGGATACCCCTAGTTAAAGCTAGAGCCTTTTCCATGTCATGGATTTGCCGTATGATTGCCTAGCACTCCATGGGCCGAAAGGGAGGTGCAGCGACCCAGGCTCTGGCAATACAATGCCTTGTAGAGATGATTAATATAGACAACAGTTGCCATTACCAAATGTCAAACTCCATTCTATACCCTAGCATCACCTTTACTAAAGTAAACTGTAATTCGGATCCAAGAGCTGTCAAAAACAATGCATTCACCCCTTCCCAAACATGGTGAGGGCAGGGCATAAATAAAACATAGTCAGAATGTCTGCTCCTAAAACACCACACTTGGTGGGGATAGTTTTGTCCTAGCTGTGCCCCATCCTTTACTATTTTAGCCAGCGTATGGTAGGTCAAACACACTGTACAAAATTGCTTCAGATTCACAGAATGCACAGACCCCTTCACAGTTTAAAACACTCTGAGTATCTCCGGGAGTCACCTCACAAGAGAGAAACTTGCTCCATTTAGCAGCTAAACAGATCACAAAAGCCCTGATACATAATACTAATCAGAAATTTCTGATGGGATTTGGCCAAATTTGTCATTATATCACAACCTTCCAGATCAACTAGACCCTTACCTGTGGAGTAAAAATAGTCCCTCAGTTGCATGTATTTAAAGAAGTGAGAGTGTGGGAGGCTATAGGCTGCTTGCAGATCAGCAAAGGACCGAAGGCCATTGAGATCAAAGAGATGTCCCACCATCAGGATACCTTGTGTCACCCAAACTTTACAAAAAGAGTCACAGAAAGTAGTGTTTTTTAATGGATTAATTTCAAAGAGAATTTTGTGCATTTTTCTTTCCAGATGGATATGGTATCCCTCACAAACATGAACCTCACCCTCTTGTAGTAATTAGGGTCTGTGCTTCAATACAGAAAAAGTTGATGTTCAGGGCCTAGAGCCAGGCCATAGCCTAAACCCAAAGCATTCTGATCTACTAGGGAAGCAGGTTACGTAGACGACCAGCGAAAGCGGCCGAAAAATATAACTTGATATCTGGAAGCTGTAGGCCTCCTGTTTGTATGGAAGCATCATTCAGCTCGTAGAGTGCCTTGCCAGTTTACAGCCCCAGATAAAACGTCTTATGACTCTGTCTAACTTCTTTAAAAAAAAAATCGGAACTCTTAATGGAATTGCCCTGAAGAGGTAAAGAAACTTAGGAAGGATCTTCATTTTAATAATGTTGCATCATCCAATAATACTGAGATGAAGTCCATACCAGGATTGTAGCTTGTGGGTTTCAACCTGGAGTAAGGGTTCGTAGTTTAGCCTAAGGATTTTATTAACCCATGGGAATAAATTAATCCCCAGGTAGCTTACTATATTTGCTAGCCCAGGGATTGGAGTAGCTGGTCTATGATTCAACAGGACATGAGTTTTAGCAACATTTAATTTATATTCAGAAAAAAGATCCAAATTTCTCAGCCTCTAGAAAAATACATTCCATTGCACAGGATGGATTAATTGAGAATAGAGCTATATCGTCAGCATCTGCGCTAGGGTTCAGTTCACATCCTGCCAAAATCATGGGCGCAATTTCAACATTACTCTTTAGAGCCAGTAAGAAGGTTTGGATAAAGTGAAAATAGCAATGGGGCGAGTGGGCAACCCTGCCATGTGCCTCATTGTATCTTGAAAGGAAGCAAGGCTCCTCCAGCATATACTAGTTTGGCAATAGGAGATTTGTACAAAGAATGTACGCACCTAATAAACTGTTCACCAACCCCAAAAGGTCCCATGGATGTCCATAGACAGTCCCAGGCAACCTGATCAAAGGCCTTTTCGGCATCGAGTGACCGAGTAGCCTATAGATATAGAAAATTGGTGCTCTTGCACTCCAGAAAGTGTTCTGCACTCCAGATAGTGTTCTGAGGAGCTGGTGGTGAGGTCCATATTTGTACAGTTCAGTAGCATGTGGATACCGGTGACTCCTGGACACTCCCTAACCAATGGGACAATAAGTTCCCTAGGGCAACCCTACCCATCTTTGTAGTGTATTCTAGCTGCCATATAGCAAACTATCCAGTAATACACCTTTTAAGGGAACTCCAGGATGGCACAGACCTTATTCTCTTGGAGGGAGCTTGTGTTCCAGGCAATGTAGTTAGTGAAATGAGCAGTCACGTCCTTCTAAGCTACAACTGATTCTGGTACCAGATTCCGCTCCCACTGAAATGGAGCCCAACTGGCTTCCTTGAGCCTAAAGAATAAAAGGCTATCCCTTCCTCAGGTCTCCCAGAACACTATCCTATGAAAGGACAGGATTCACCTCTGCCCCTTTCAATTCAAGGAAGTTCCTGAAACTTCCCAGCTGATCTTATTGAGCTGATCTATATCATACTCTCTACTAAAGTCTCTGCTACTACCAGCCCTTAGCTCTTATCCCTGTTCACTGAAGAGTTTTCACAGCTCTTTCAGGTCAAGCACTGAGAGATAGAGCAGCTGCTGTCGGGCTAATTCAAATTAGCCTACAGGAGCTTCAGAAAAGGAAAAGGTAGCCTTCATAATTGCTAATATATTACTTGTTGGACCTGGTCCTCTCTTCAGGGTCACCACAAACTTGTTGCCTTCACCCCTCTTATTTTTTATGAATTTGTTTGCGTTTGCTCTAGAACTCTTTGCACTTTACCACTGCTAATCAGTGCTTGTGCTCACTACCTAAAACATAGTAAAATTGGTTTATACCTGTTTGGTATATTTGATTTACTTATAAGTCCCTTGTAGAGTAACATCCCATGTTCTGAGGGCCTGTAAATGAAATGCCTCTAGTGGACCTGCAGCACCTATTGTTCAGTCCACTTAAGTAGCTCAGTAAAACACATCCCAGTTCTGCCATTGCAACATGGCTGCAGTTTTAAATTGGCATTTTGACTCCTATGTGTCCAAATCAGAATACACTGCAAGAACACCAGTCCCCACAAACACAAATATATTTCCTAGAAACTCAATTGCACACTTTTGCAAGTAATTCACGTACGAGTGGACTACGTGCTTATTCCCAAGAAAACTCACTAATCCTATGTGTTCCTCAAAGTTAAGACCTGGTGCATCCTATCATGCTGATAATTTTCCCTGAAAGCGGGTGACATTTTACTTCATTGTGAATCCTATTCGGGTTGACCGTATTGGTATTCTCACAAAAAGAGTGCCTCTCTTCTTTCTGTTCACTTCACAAGCTGTAACTCTCTAAAAAACTATTCTAACACAGGAACAGAATCTGGTTTACTCAAATACAATGACAACTCTACTTGTTAAAGAATTATCTTTGTTTGTAGGCTTTACATACCCCTTCTAGCCTTCCATTGGACATGCTCCCACTTATCAAAGGGCCTTTTATTCTGCCTGTGAAACTTAAGTTAACCACTATAGAGCACACACAGATTGTGTATTCAAACCAAGGAATATAGAAGCTCACATTTATGGTTTTTAAATCAATTTATATTGATTTAACAAAAAATAACAAAACAAGCATGGGCTGTATAGTAAGAGCTGCCCACATTCAGTAAACTATAATGCATACTACTATAATATATAATATGTCCTATTTGATATATTAATACATATTAACAAAGGAAAGAATGACTTAGGGGGTCATTATGACTCTGGCAGTCCATTGTGGTGGTGGTCGGACCACCGCCAATGTGGTGATCCGACAGCCACATTACGACCGTGGCGGTAGCGCCACAGTCGGACTACTAGTTTTCCTCCACAGGAGTGACTAGCAGTGCTGGTGGTCCTAATCTGCCAGGGCAGCGCTGCATGCAGCGCTGCCCAGGGGATGACAAGTCCCTTCAATAGCACTGCCATGTAACTGCTGGCAGAGACGGGGTGCAGGGGACCCCAGGGGGACCCCTGTACTGCCCATGCACTTGGCATGGGCAGTGCAGGGTCCCCCTGGTCAGCCCATCGCAATGTTCACAGTGAGCATCTCAACGGTTGCTGGTGCACCCTATGCACTACAGTATTGCCGCGAGCTCTATTATGAGCTGGCATCAATGTTGTAGGCCATATCCCGCTGGGCCATCAGGCAGAAACACTGTTTCCGCCCGCTTACCCATTGGGAAACTCTTAATGGGGCCTGCAGGAAGGCGGCTGCACTGCAGCAACCTGCCTTTCAGGACTTCGGCAGACAGCCTTTTCCATCTGCCAAAGTCATAATGACCCCCTTAATTGCTTAGTGCTAAGCTAAACATAGACTGAGGTGATGGTCCTCTAGGAGCATAATCTTCCTAGTGTGTTCACAGGTGGACATTTACATATTGCTTCAGTCCATCCATTCACAATGTGCTCGTACTCTAAGGATGACTAGGAGAACAGTGGGCAATGTTATCCAAGTATGAGTCTCTTAGAGGGAGTGAGTCACTGTCTATCTTCCTCTGAATCACACCTATGTAGCTGTCAGAAATATGTCCAGGAACTGAATAGCTCTCAGCTGTACTGTCTATTGCTTCTAGGTGGACCGCAAAAATATTAGACCCCAAATGTAATAGCTTAGCCTAGGAACAGAATACCTGACTATCTATTCTACATATAAATACCTTCATTGGAGAATTGAGGAACCCTCCGTGTTCTGAAGTAGTGCCTTCCAAGTGGACCTCACAAATGCACCCTATGGAATGCATAGCTTTCTTCATTAACTGCAGATCACACAAGGTTGGACGTCATAGGAGCCATCCATGCGACCCAGTAACTGCTGTGCTGCTCGCAAGACACATCTGGATTGACTACATGACTGTATGGATCATGTCTTGAGTGAGTGCTCTTTCCTGAGAGCTTAGTGACTGCAAGAATATCAGTTTGCACAAACACAAATATATTACCTAGAATTCAATGACACACTTTTGCAAACAATTCACCTATGAGTGGACTATGTGCCTATTCCCAAGGAAACTCACTAACCCTATATGTTCTTCACAATTATAATCTGGTGTTTTTTACAGTGCTGTTTTTTTGTTCCCAGAAAGACGGTAACATCATACTTTATTGCAATTCCTACATGGGTTAACCATATTGGTATTCACAGAAAGAAAGTGACTTTCTACTTTCTATCCACTTCACAAGTGGGAACTATTCCAAAGGTCCTCCAGGAGCAGCAATATTCCTAGTGTGTTCACAGATGGAAATTTGCATATTTCTTCAGTCCATCCATTCACAATGTGCCTGTACTCTATGGGATGACTAGGGGAGCAGCGGGCAATGCTCCCCTAGTACCAGTCTCTTAGGGGTGAGTAGATCAGGAAAGGTAAGCAGGTCTTCAATAAGGACACAGAGATGTGATAGGAAGTCCCCCAATTGTCTGTTTGCTCTTTTCAGTTCAAAATCTTTTATTGGATATATAACAATAAGAAAAATAAAAGCAATGCAAAAAATGATACTGCAAATTACAATGAAGTCTTAATAAAATGCAATAAGCAACTGTAATTTACTGAACATCATCTCAACTGTAATTATATGTAAATAATATGATAACAACAAAGTAAATAAAACTGAGCTACCATCAGAGATATGCAATATAAATGTATGGTAATAAAGAACACAAATGTTCTACAGGAGATATATTAATCAAGCATTATTAACATTGTCTGTATCAAGTGGTTTCCAGAATTATGTGATAGCAAAGGCTTACAAAGTTTATTGATTGATAAAAAAAAATCACTTTGTATAATAAATGTGATCTATGCCAACTGTGTATTAACCAATAATAAATTTGCGCCTTGCCAATTTGAGGTGATAGTTGTAACCGTAGAAGAAATAAGAAAATGAAAAAAATCAAAGGTTAAATAGTCACTTCACAAGAGAGAGCAAATATTTTACAGATATTTATTCTAAATTACAGTATATGATGAATAACAAGAATCATGATAATTGCACCACAAACATCAGGCTAAAATTCACAAGTGACAGGGCAATCAAATGATATATGCTTTGCATAATCAACATCTGCTTTGCACTGCCAACATACTGGAATGTCTAAGAGTTTAACTTTCAAAAGTTTGTGGGGAGGCAATAGACAATTAAACACTATAAAACATTTGACTTATACAAGGAAACATATAGTCAACTACGAAAGTAATAGGAGCATTTTCTTTGCTAATCTTCCAAGTATAGTGGCAACGATATTTCAGTATTCCAAATGATTTGATATATTGTAAATTGAAAACAGCTGTATTTGAATTTTTTTATATAAATTAAATGCAGCATGTTTAGGCACATTAAATACATTTTTAAAGAAGTTCTAATTCTCATAATTCATTCGTCATTAGGGAACAGTAATATGATAATCATCAAAAATAACATTACAAAGAATTTCATATTAGTAGGAAATGTGCCTATTTAAATTATGTTGTATTTCTCTGAACGACAAACATATCACAATGGCAACTACCACATACATCAAAAATCTAGGGTTTCCAAAAATGTATTTTGCTATCAAGTTTAATATTTTGGACTATGATATAAAGATATTTATTAGCATATTTATTGCCTAACTTGAAAATGCCATCAAACCAAAGAAATGCTGACTTAGTGACTTCAATTCGAATCCATTTAGGATACAGCAAAAAGTCAACATTATGAAACCCAAAAAAAGTGTGCTTAGTTAAAAAAGCAGAATGATATTTATAAAAATACGGCATTCCAGTGCCTCCACTGGCTTTACTTGACGTAAGTTTTTTGTACTTAACCCAGGAAGTTTATTATTTCTAATAGAACATGAAATTATCATATACAGTGTGTTTATAAACATGTGTAGAGAGGACAGGTAACATAGATAGAATATATATTTTTAATGGATGGTAACCATTTTTGGCAACTGCTATTTTCCCCACTAGTTTAAATGAAGAGACATCCATTTATCTACCTTTCCTTTAATTTTATTAATAATATAAACACTGTCAGGTTTTGAGGTTTGCTCAACAGAAAGATAAAATAAAATTCCTAGATATTTCATTTTATTTTAAATATAAAAAAATAAAAATAACCCTCTTCTCTTTTCCAAGAAGACTGTGTATTTTTTTCTTGTTTTTCTTATACCAAGCTAGTAAAACAATAATCTTCCAGCCCTCTTAGTATTGAAATAAAGATAAGCCTTAACCTTATAAACCTGTAAGCCAGATCTTATGCTAAAATAGAATTAGATATGTTACAAAGGTTTTGCTTTGTTATTAAAATCAGTAATCTCATTCATATATGGCAATGTGTTTCTCCGAGTCATTAAGATTAGAACTGAACATTTTATTTTCATAAACCATTATGGATAGCCCCAGACCTCTAATATTGGCTTTAAAAGCATTGCCGCAAACTGTTTTTGAAGTCCCACATTCAGGACTAAAGACAAAATATTGTTCTAAAGCATTTAAAATTGTAAAGCTGTTATCCTTGATGACAACAGTTTTTATATTCACCCTCCATCTAGAATGAGATAGAGGAAAACCATCTAATTTTGAGATGTAAGAAATTAGAGCATAATCACATATAAAAGTTTTGAAATTGAATGGCATGATTTTCTTAAAGAAAATAAGTGAATAGTTTGTGAATACGAAGAACCTGTGGTTGCATAAAAGTGGATTCTTTGTGGGTGGAGAACTTAAGGGACATATTGATGATACTTTTGTGCTTTGCACCAAGCCACCTTGCTGTGCTGCGTTACGTCAAAGGGCAGGAATGCCCCATATTTAACATCATACAGCGCATTCCTGTTATGTCCTCGAGCTGGTGCACTTTTGGCTGCCTAGCTCCAGTGCAGGCATTCCTGCACCACGCAGTGAGGGTGCCTGCATTGTAAGAGGTATTGTTTTCATGCCAGAAGTGACACCTTTCTGCATAAAAACGATCCTGAGAGCATTTTCCTCTTTCTCTGTCTGCTGCATAGTGCAGTACACAAAGAAAGAGGAAAAAAAGAGGAAACATAATGATATTTCTCCTCATTACTCCTCCACCTGGAAGGCGTAGAATTCTGGTGCATTCCCAAGTCTACAATTATTGGAAAATCTGGGAACACTTCAGAATCCATGGATGGATGCGTAGGAGCACCCACGCTCCATCTGTGGAACGCCTCCCTCAGACAGAGTAACTTAAGGCAGCAATTTACACTGCCCTGTGTTACTCCAGATTCATCAAGCCGTGCAGGGCCACACAAGATGACCTGGTATGGCTTGATAAATCTGCCTTTAGTTTTGTGTCGCACTTGCTCCCCCTTGCGTGGCACAAAGGCAACACAACACTATTATAAATATGGACCTGGGTCTCCAACAATGAAAAGTTTGTGTTTTTTTTAAAACCTTTGAATAAATGGAAAGATTTAGATGCTTAATTTGACCATAGACATTCTGTATAACAAAAGGATCACCTATCATATTGAAGTTCTTTTCCAGTTAGAAGGGGAATATTACCAAATCAAATAATATCAGAAGTAATATGTTACCAAACTACTTATCTAACTTAAATTTCACATAAATTAATCTAACATCATTATCACATTGAGTGTCTGAGTATGAGAATGAACTTTCTTTGAAAAAGTAGAAGACAAAATAACATCATTGATATGGGTTTCCTGGAGTAAACAGATATCTTTTTGTAAATAGTGAATTATTCATAAATTGTCTTCCTTTTTACTCAAAGCCTAATCCCTTCAATATTTCTTAAAGTTATTTTACATTGCATGTGCTATTTATAAGCTAGAGTGGTCTTAGATGAAAAATGAGAGAAATATGACACCTAGGGCCATATTTATACTTTTCGACGCACAACTGCGCCAACGCAGTTGTGCGTCGAAAAAGTTAACGCCGGCTAGCGCCATTCTGAAGCGCCTTGCGGGCGCCGTATTTATACAATGATGTTAGCCGGCGTTAGCCGGCGGAGCTGCCTGGTGTGCGTTAAAAAAAATTACGTACACCAGGCAGCGCCGGCGTTGGGGAAAATGGAGCTTGGACGTCAAAAAATGGGGCAAGTCAGGCTGAGGCAAAATTTTCGCCTCAACCCGATTTGCGCTATTGTTTTTGACTCCCAACCCCCATTGACATGACTCCTGTCTTAGCAAAGACAGGAGTCATGCCCCCTTGCCCAATGGCCATGCCCAGGGGACTTATGTCCCCTGGGCATGGTCATTGGGTATAGTGGCATGTAGGGGGGCACAAATCAGGCCCCCCTATGCCACAAAAAAAAAAAAAAAAATACTTACCAGCACTTACCTTAATGTCCCAGGGGTGGGTCCCTCCATACTTGGGTGTCCTCCTGGGGTGGGCAAGGGTGGCAGGGGGTGTCCCTGGGGGCATGGGAGGGCACCTCTGGGCTCCTTCCGAGCCCACAGGTCCCTTAACGCCTGCCCTGACCAGGCGCCAAAAAACGGCGCAAAAGCGGCTGAACGTCATTTTTTTTGACACACCCACTCCCGGGCGTCATTTTTGCCCGGGAGTATAAATACAGCGCACATGCCTTGGAGTCATTTTTTAGACGGAAACGCCTACCTTGCATATCATTAACGCAAGGAAGGTGTCCACGCTAAAAAATTACGGAAACTCCATGAACTTTGGCGCTAGATGGGTCTAACGTCAAAGTATAAATATGGAGTTCATTTTGCGTTGAATTTGCGTTAAAAAAACGACGCAAATCCGGCGCAAACAGAGTATAAATATGCCCCTTAGTTTATTACCATTAAATCATATCAGTAGTTTAAATGAAGGAAGTATGAAGCTCAGAGGAATAGACTAGAAGACCGAGGCTATAGTTCTCTACTATAAAAATATCCAGCAGTGGTCGCTGCAAATCTCAAGAGGAGGGACGGGACGAGGGACGGGGGGCTAAATAATTAAATATATAATAAAAGATAAAAACTTACCTTTTCCCGTGGTTGCCGCTGCCGCCTCCTATTGCGTTGCTCCTCTGGTCTTCTTGTGGTGTCCCAGCATAGGCTGGAACCCCAGCACGGGCTCCCCAGCAATCCTGGCACTGCTTATATGTTAAACATACCATGTAAGCTGCGTCAGGATTGGTCTGAGTGGCTCGGAGTTCTTCTCAGACACAAGCCTGGGGAATGTGCTGTTTCTCCAGCCCGGCTGTGTATACAGCCAGACTGGAGAAACCTAAGTGAGTATGTGTGTGTTGGCTGGCCTCAGACGGTCTGCCAAACACACATGTGCACTTAGTGCACTCTCCCGTTTTCCCCCCTCCCACCTCCCACAGCCCAGCCCTGCCCCACCCTGAACACACTGCTGGCTGAGCCAGCAGATGAAAGATAAAATGATAATTAAATATTGTTTTATCTTTAATCTCCTGGCTTAGCCGGGGGGCAACGCTCCTTCACTATTGCAAATGAGCCGCCCCTGAAAGTATCATAATAATCAGAGGGACCAAGAAGCAAAATGAAGAAAACAAGAATGTTTATGAAAATCTCATTCATAAATCTCTGTTGTGTTGATCCTCCGTTGACACAGGATGATAGTGATCAAGAAAAGCAACCAGATCCAAAGGGGAGTCGAAGGATTTAGGGCATCATCTTTCCCATGTTCTCATTGTGAGCCAAATGACCATATTAGTTATCCTCATCTTTAAACCAAGGAGGAAGGGTTGCCGATTCTTTGCATATAGCATGTAGCAAATGAATATAGATTTTGGGGACTTCTACTGATAATGATAGTATCTCTCTGGTTGCTTTACATATTATGACCAGAGTATGATGACATAACATCTTAAATATTATTTCTCAAGTATTACAGTGATTTGGTTTGCAATGAGACAGAATGATATGTACCTTATCAGTTTTGAATTTTCCTAGTAACTTTAAATGAAGCACCTTAGGTAGGCACATTCTCCAAATTATCTCTAGAATTGTGGCCTTGTATAGTGTCTGGTAAGTTAAATATGCTTAAATTATACTGTGTATTTCAATTTTCCTTTTTTACTGTCTCTTTTCTTATTAACTTTTATTAAGTCAGAGCTCAACAAGGTCATAACATACAGAGCTGACATCATATACAAAAGACGGAGAATGGTGGAAACAAAAATGAAGAGTCAAACAGAGTATGAGATTGAGCCAGAAAAAAATAACTAGCAAAAACCGGAATGCTGTTCTTGGAGATTTATACTCAGCTGTTATTGGTATTTCTAATCTTTTTTGCGGGTTCTCCATGGAGCCTGGTCTACAGATAGATTATGGGCTTGAAACATAAAAGACCCAAACCAAGACCGCATGCTAATTAAAAATCAAAAATTCATTTTTGCTATCAATATAGTAGGTATAGTAAAGTAGCTATACCGTAGGACAAACAGACATTTAGTAAAAAATGTTTTTAAATTATTTATAAGAACCAAACAGTTAAAAATTCAAAAATACAGCATCATACAAATCCCAATCCAATAAAAAAAAGTAGAGAAATTTATAGTAATCAAAATGATACCAAAACAGCAAAAATCCAAGAAGGCGACTGGAGATATGAATTTCTAAAGCCTTAAGAGAAAACCTGCCAAGAAAAAGTGAAGCTCCCATAAGTAACCACTATTTTGGGGCGATAAGGACCTCAGCATGATTTCATGCCAGTTGCGATAGAGACACATGTCAGTGATGCTGAACTATGACGAAATGGAAGTTAAAATCCTTAAGCAGGGCAAGGTTACAGACTGTGTTCAAGAAAGGGCTCTTGAAGCTGAATAGCTATTGGATGAGGTCCCACTGAAGCTGTTAGCTTTGATGGGAAAAGCTCTGAACTGGAAAAGTTAAAAGGCCAGGAAGGTCTGTCTATTAGCCAGATATTGTTTACATATTCAGCTAGCGAAGATTTCTGCATGTGAACTGAGGGACTGAGCAAGAAAATGTAGTTGGTCCAGCTCATGCGGTATGTACTGCTGCTGCTGTGGCAGCCCGACAGCTAGGGTTCCGCTGCTGATTACAACCTGGTTCTCCGCTAGCCTTTTCATGGTGGTTCCAGCCTTTCCAAGGTGGTTTCACCATCATGAAAAGGCTGGTGGAGAATAGGTGGAGGAGGCCCCATGGAGGCCCCTGCACTGCCCATACCCATGCTGGGGTCCCTCTGCCCAGCACCTTCGTAATGTGCACTGCCTGCTGTGCAGACAATGTGCATTACGAGGGTATTGGTGCCCCTTGTGGGTGGCAGCATTGCTGCCAGCTTGATTACGAGCTGACAACAATGCTGCCGCCACTTTCCCACTGGGCTGACCAGCGGAAATCTTGGTTTCTGCTCGTCAGCCCAGCTGGAAAGTCATAATTGGGCAGGAGGGGTGGTCACCACTACAGTGGCAGCCATCCCATCGGGAGTTTGGCGGACAGGTGTTCCTGTCTGCCAAGCTTGTAATCAGGGACTAAGGCTGCCACACTCGCAGTGGCGGTCTTACCACCACGGAGCCGACGGTGAAGACCACCGTATTACGAGACTGACGATCACCCCCCCCATAAAAAACCTGGCGGTAATGCATCCGGTGACAGGAATCCCCACACACCCCTACACGTCCACATACCCGAAGACACCCCCCACCCATCCACACACATGTGTGGAAATAGGCAGAAATCCAACTTAACTCGAAATATGGCAGTCTTCAGACCACCAACATTGGCGGTCTTCTGGAACCTGCGACTTTGGTGGTCTTGTGAAAAAACTACCAAAGTCGTAATGAGGGCCTTAGCCTCTCTTTTTGGAATGCAGAATCCTCCAAAGGAACTCGGCAGCACACTGTATCCAGGAAGGTTGCACCACAGTCAGGCAAGTTTGCTGCAAGGTTTTAATAGATTTTCCAGTGCCAAAATGCTCAGAGCTGGACCACCTTCATTTTCTTGCTCAGCAAGGTTCTACCTTAGGTGGATTGACTTGGGTGGTTGGTCTTGTCTTTTGGAGGTCTGGAAGTCCAGAACTGTTTTTAACTTCCAACTTTTTAGAGATTGTTAGACGTTCAGCTAGACACAGTCAATGGTCCCTGTTCCTTTGGTACAGCACAAAGTGGCATAGCTCATGCCGAAAGAGGTCACTAGCAAGTCCAGTCCAGGTCTAGTTGGAAGGGGTCAGGTGGGCATCTCTTGACAATGGTATCTTGAAGATTGTTGTGTCACAGTAGCCACACTGAAGATCTGCTGACCATTGGAGTGCACTTCTTGTACTCCAGAAAGTGTTCTGAGGAGCTGGTAATGGGGTTCACATTTATACAGTTCAGTAGCCAGTGGATGCTGGTGACTCCTGGACACTCCCTAACCAATGGGTAAAAAAGTTCCCTGGGGCAACCCTACCCATCTTTGCAGTGTATTCTGGCTGCCATATAGCAAACTATCCAGTAATACACTGTTGTAAGGGAAATCTAGGATGGCACAAACCTTATGCTCTTGGAGGGAGCTTGTGTTTCAGGCACTGAGTTTAGTGAAATGAGTAGTCCCCTGCTTCCAAGCTACAACAAACTGTTTCTTGGATCAGAATCCCCTCCCACTGGAATGGCACCCAACTTGCTTCCTTGAGCTTAAAGAATAAAGGCTGCCCCTTCCTTAGGCCTCCCATAACACTATCCTATGAATGGACAGGCTTCACCTCTGTCCCTTTCAAGTTAAGGAAGTTCCTGGAACTTCCCTGCTGATCTTACTGAGCTGATCTGTATCAGACTCTCTACTGAAGTCCCTGCTATTACCAGTCCTGAGCCATTATCTCTTTTCTCTAAGGAGTTTTCACAACTCTTTAAGGCCAAGCATTGAGTGATAGAGCAGAGTAGCTGCTGTCAGACTAATGTAAATTAGCCTGCAAGAGCTTAAGCAAAGGTAAAAGTAGCCTTTATAATTACTGATATATTACTTGTTGGGCCTGGCCCTCTCTGCAGGGTCACTTCAAAACCTTTTGCCTTCACCCTTCTTATTTTTGCTGAATTTGTTTGTGTTTGCTCTAGGACTCTTTGCACTTTACCACTGCTAACCAGTGCTTGTGCTCACTCCCTAAAACATGGTAAAATTGGTTTACACCTGTTTGGCACATTCAATTTACCTATAGGTCCCTTGTAGAGTGACATACAATGTTCCCAGGGCCTGTAAATGAAATGCCTCTAGTGGACCTGTTGTGTTCTCACTTGTGTTTTCACTTTTTAGTGTTTGTGTGCTACATAAATACTTTGCATAGTGCCTCTACATTAAACCTGACTGCTTTTGTGCCCAGCTACCAAGCGTTAGGCACAGATTAATTTAGTGATTTTTGTAGTTCACCCTGATAGGGACTGTGGGCGTTGCTAAACATGGGTTGCACCCTCCCTTCAACCAGCCACCTAGTTTCTCACATTACTTATGAATAATGTACTTATATTATATTTAATAGTTATTAAAAATAAATAGTGGTTGAATCAGTTCTCTTACTTGTCCAGAGCCTTCCACATTGAAAATAGTTTTTTGGGCTTGTCACTGCAGGGACACGGTAACACTAAGGATCAGATTTAAGAAGGCCCTAGCGCCACCTTGCCCCACATTAGCGTCATATTTTTCATGCTAATGTGGTGTTAAGTTGTCAAAAAAATGTTGCACCATATTTACAAAGTGCCACAATGCATGCATTGCACCACTTTGTAAACCCTTGCGCCAGCCTTCGCCTGACGTATACATTTGGGCGTTCAGGCGTTAGGAGGCCGAGAAAAATGGCACAGTGTAATCGATTATCCAACGTCCCACTATTGCTAGCGTAGTTTTTAACGCCTGCCTATGGCAGGTGTTAAAATGAGACTCCCATTGTTTTCAATATGCCTCCTTTCACTTTGCAGGATAAGCATCAATATTTTTGGTGTTAATCCTGCAAAGTGCCAAACCAGCGTCCACATTTTTTATGCTAGTTCTCTGACATGTGCCATGGAGCGCCGTATCAAAAATACGGTGCACACATGGTGGTCTTAGGGGGACACAATGGGGCACAAGACATGATGCACCACTTTTCCTACATTTGCCCCTAAGGGGAACAATTAAGAGCCCCTAGCACAACATTAGCGCCACGTAGCATCATTTTTTGGACGCTAAAGCAGCACTAAAGTGGCTTTTTTCCCACGCCATACTTACAACGTGGTGCAATGCATGCACTTTACCACTCTGTAAACCCTTGTGCCAGATTATGCCTACGCAAGGCATAATGTATGCAGGGGCGTTCCAGCGCTAGGAGGCCTTCAAAAATGGGGCAGTGAAATATAACAGATTTCACTGCACCATGTTTGGCATCATTTTTAATGCCTGTTCAGAGCAGGTGTTAAAATGACGCTCCTACAGAAACCTATGGGCCTCCTTGCACTTTGCTACACTAGCGTCAAAATGTTTGATTCTACTGTAGCAAAGCGCCACAAAAGTTTAAAAAAAAATTATAATATTGTGCTAATAATCGCCGTGGTTCACCGTATTATAAATACTGTGCAACCGTGGTGTTGTTAGGGGCCAGTACACTGGCGCAGAAAAAGTGGCGCATCAGCTCTGATGCACCACTTTTTCTTAAATATGGGCCTACATTTCTACATGCTCCAATTTTTTTATATTGGGAACCTCTCATGTGGGCTGCAATGCCTATATAAGGGTGACATTATTATTTGAAATAAGGTTTTTCCCCTGTCAAAAGGGTGATTTTGAAAGGTTGAGCTGCAGGTTTAAACTGCACCAGTCATGTTACATTGACAGGCCTGAAGTCATATTTCACTTGCCACACTACTGAATGACACAATAAGTGCTGTACTCCACATGCAGCATTTAACTATCTATACCATGGGTGAGGTTTGTAAAAACATATAATATGGGCAAATGAGTAACTTAATTATGCCAATCAGAATTATCTAGTATCTATATGTTTAAGGGGTCAGAACACAAACACCTGGCTTTAGACCCAGTGAGCAGATTCCATTTTACAAAGTAGTCTAAGTGTTAGGTATGATGTGATGTACTAACTTGTATTGTGCAGTCCTGAACCTAGTATTTGTTGTGGCGATCCTTATGTGAGCTGAAATGATCTCCGAATCCATTGAAGTGATTTCCTCTTCACAAACCTTGGGGCAGGCTGCACCTCATTTCTCCTGGTCAGACACTCATCTTGAGGAGTTGGACTACTCTTCTCTCTCAACATGCAGACAGGCACACAGGCAGGCAGCCTTTCGTGCTTTTCAGGATAGGTACACCGTTCTTCCAACAAGAGATCCAGGCACAGGTGTATCCACTCACTTCTGGGAAGCTAGCTGTCAAGCAGACACTAAGGGTCTTATTTACAAGGAGTCTTGCACCGCCGCAGTGTCTTTTTTTTATGCAGCAGGGGCGCAATCTGTGAGCCACACTGCTCCGTATTTCCAAACTGAAGCATTGGGCCCAATATGCCAGTTTGTAGAGGCCTGTGTCCCTTTATACCTGTGGTAGGTAAATTATATATGCACAGTAGTCGTTCCCACATTAAAAGTCATGTAGATCTGACACAGTGAAATGTACAACTTTTCACTGAATCACTCTATGACTTGACTGAATCAAAATCCGTACACCTCCTCAACGTGTGAGAAAACTGGTCTGATTGCAGAAACCCCCTAAACTTTTGTTCCCATTTTTCACTTTTGCTGGTGTTTTCCTTACTTATGGTGCTCTGGGTACTGCTAACCAGTCTCAAAGCCTGTGTTCTGTGTAAAATGAGTATGCAAATTAGGCTAATTATATTTGGCTATGTCAACCTACTTATAAGTCCCTAGTATATGGTAAGGCATGTAGGTTTACGGTCCCCAGCATAGGTGGTGCACTATAGGTGCACTGTTGAGGTGCCCAGTGTCATTTTAAAGGCAGACCTGCCTTGACGGCTGCTTTTAAACTAAAGTGATATGCAAATTTTACTTTGGAATTACAAGTATTTCCAAAGTCTTAAACTACCTTATTTGTACATACAAATCAGCCCTCAGGTATGCCCTAAAAAGTGCCCCTAGTAACTATGAGCAGGGACCTCATAAAAATGTTTTATAAGCCCTGATGAGGTAAAACAGCCAAAATTGATATTTCCCTCATTGTAGTGAATGGGCTCCAAAGGCTAAAATGGGGAGACTTTACTTTAATTAATAAAGTCCCAAAAGGAGCCAGATATTTTAAGTTTGGCATCAAATTAATTGCTATAATAAATCCCATAACTTTCCATTGTTGGATTTAATATAACTAGTTCAGGTAAAGAATTTTAAAACTCTACCTGAAAGTTGCCAGCTTCAGCTCTATAGTGTCCTCCTCTGATTGGCCAGCTCTGGCAGCCTGGCTAGGCTGCCTTGATGAGGTGTGAAGTGGCCTGGGCTGAACACAAAGGAAGGGGAGGAGATCTGCATCAGCAGATGGTGAAACAGGATGGGGAGAGCAGTCAAACTGGTCTTCAAAGGAGGGACGGACATTTGGAGCAGCTCAGGACCGCCCCCATTTCCTGCAAACCCAGACAACCAGGTGCCCTCTTGATTAGATTAGGAGAGGGCAGGAGAGGGGTGTGTTAAGGATGTTCAGCCACACCAATTGGTGGGCTCAGCCAGACCTAACCTCCAAAATTCAGTTTCAGTCATGTTGAATCTTTAAAGAGTGTTGTTGCCTGGGATTGTTTTTGACACACTTCCCAGGAAGTGGTCCTCCAACAGGGTAGTGGCCTGCCTGTGATTGGACAGTTGCACCCCCCCCCCCTTTTCTCCCCAGGAGCAAGTATAAATATGGCAGAGCTGCTCCCACACCTCTGATCCCTACAAGGAACAACATCAGAAGAAGAAGGACAGTCCTTCTGGACCCCTGACCTGCACCTGGACACTGCACTCTGAAGGACTGCACCAGCTGCACACTTGGGATTCACCACTAAAATGACTTTGCCTGTTTTCAATTGGTTCAAAAAGGGGCTCCCTGTTTGCTACTCGTGAAAAATATCTAACCAGAGTCCCCTGCATCAAAACTTGAAGGAACTGACCAGCTGACCAGTGGCTAGTGATCATTTTTGGATTTGAACTAGGTGCATTCTGGGAGTTTAACCCTCAAGGAGCAACTCAGAGCTTCTGGAATTTTAGGGTGAGGTGTGGACTCCTAAAGGACCTTCAAAGGACTTCTGGAAGAAGATCCAGGAGATTGGAGGAGATTGGAGAACTTTTAATAAAAAGCTCCATAAAGGGACTGACCCACCATCAGGAGTCAAGACGGCTTACATCGACCGCGACCCAGCCTGACTTGCAGGTTCATCTCGCTGAAAATCTCAGGAGCCTCAGACTTCTAGGATTTTGCCGGGGGCTCCTGGAAAGGCAATCCGATGGACGATGTCGACTCAAAATCGGCTTGCTGTGGAGGGTCATCCACCATCAGATAGAAAAAGCTCCAAACAGTGACAAAGTCCGAACTTAAAAAGTTGACCAGGACTTCCTGTGCAGTGTATCCAAGGATGGCTCCAGGGACGTTGGATCAAGATTTAGCTTTGGCTCAGATGAAGATTTCCGTCCTGAAAAATCATCCAAATCTGAAGGTAAAATTCTTCACTGATCTCTCATGCGACGCGTATCCTAAGAGGGCTTCTCACCGGTCGGATTGGACTGGCATCTTCATCCCCCTGAAGAAAATCTTCAAGAAAAAGACTGAGGCCCTCATTACGAGGGTGTTGGTGAAGACCGCTGTATTACGAGTTGTGGGGTTTGGCTGAAGCCAAACCTCCACATCTCAGCATGGCCCGCCGGTGCAGTTGCATTGTCGTGGCCGGTGGTGACCTCCTCCAATCCGGCAGCAGGCCTCAGGCCACCATCCGGATTACAAGGTTGCACACCGCCAGGCTTCCCATGGCGGTCACGCCACTACGAAAAGGCTGGGGGTCACGCACCAGGAGACAGGAATCTTCATTTCTGCTGCTGGCACACACACAAACACACACACATGTCAACACACATGCACACATCCCCCCACCCATCCATACACTCACAGGCACCCCCCACTCCTTCATGCACGCATGCATTCATATACACACCCATTCAGCATATGCATACATGCACTCATACACACCCACTCATTCACATTCATCCATACAGTCACCCCCAGACACGCACACATACACACACACATATACACATAGACTTGCAGACACGCTTGTATTTAGCACGCCCTCCCCCCGCAAACACACACACACGCACCCAAACACACCACAGACCCTCTGCCTCCCTCCCTCCCCTTTTGGACATCCACTTACCTTTTCCATCGAGGAGGACGTCCAGGAGGGGATGGGTCCCAGCGGACTTCCCTCTCCGCCACCGCCATGCCAGAAGGACACCATCATACGGAGGGTGGAGTCATGCTGGTGTGGCCGTGTCGGCAAGGGAACAGCCTCTGCACTGCTGACCGCCAGAATGAATGATGGCTGCTCTCCGTCCCAAAAATGGCGGTGAGCAGCCACCACTCGGAATTTGGCAGTCTACTGACCGCCAGCACTGATGGTCAAATGGCAGGTTCGGCTTTGGCAGTCAATGGAATTGACCGCCAGAGTCGTAATGAGGGTCTAAGGCCCGTATTTATACTTTTTTAAGGCCGCATTTGCGCCGCGTTTTGACGCAAAAAAAATTGTATTTTGTAAGTTTGCGTCACTTTAGCGTCAAAAAATGAAGCAACTGCAGTGCTAAAAAAGTATAAATATGGGACTAAGTTCGAAGGTAAACGTTTGGTCGAGACCTCCCGCTTGCTGTAGCCAAGCAGGGTTCCATCGCCCCCGGCCTCAAACTTTGTCTTTGCCCCGGTCTAGTGCGACCAGATGACCCGATTAACGCTCTTAGGGGCATATTAATACTCTGTTAGCACTAGATTTGCGTCATTTTTTTTTATGTAAATCCAGCGCAAACTTAACTCCATATTTATATTTTGATGCTAGACCCGTCTAGCATAAAAATATTGGAGTTAACGTCATCTCTTGCCTGCGGAAAACTACCTTGCGTCAATGAGATACAAGGTAGGCGTTCCCGGGCAAAAAATGACTCTAAGGGGCATATTTATACTCCGTTTGGGCCGGAATTGCATCGTTTTTTTTGACGCAATTCCGACGCTAAACTAACTCCATATTTATACTTTGGCATTAGACGCGTCTAGCGCCAAAGTCCATGGAGTTTGCGTTATTTTTTTGCGTGGACACCTACTTTGCGTTAATTATATGCAAGGTAGGCGTTCCCGTCTAAAAAATCGACTCCGAGGCATGTGCGCCGTATTTACACTCCCGGGCAAAAATCACGCCCGGGAGTGGGCGGGTCAAAAAAAATGACGTACGGCCGCTTTTGCGCCGTTTTGTAGCGCCTGCAAAAGGCAGGCGTTAAGGGACCTGTGGGCTCTGAAGGAGCCCAGAGGTGCCCTCCCATGCCCCCAGGGACACCCCCTGTCACCCTTGCCCACCCCAGGAGGACACCCAAGGATGGAGGGACCCATCCCAGGGACACTAAGGTAAGTTCAGGTAAGTATAATTTTTTTTTTTTTTGGGTGGCATAGGGGGGCCTGATTTGTGCCCCCCTACATGCCACTATGCCCAATGACCATGCCCAGGGGACAGAACTCCCCTGGGCATGGCCATTGGGCAAGGGGGCATGACTCCTGTCTTTGCTAAGACAGGAGTCATTTCTATGGGGGTTGAGAGTCCCAAAAAAATGGCGCAAATTGGGTTGCGGCGCAGTTTTGCGTCAAAAAGTCTAAATATGGGCCTAAGTCTTTCGCGGCTTATTTATCCTCCCATGCAAAAATCACGCATGGGAGGAGGAGGGCCTTAAATAATGGTGATAAGCTAATTAGGCCGATCTGCCACCAGGGGAGCAGAAAACCCGTAGACACAATTTTTTTTTTTTTAACATGTGAGGAGCGACCCCTTAGGCAAGGGTTGCTCCCCAGGGGGCCAAACTATTTTTAGGCCATTTCTGCCCCCCTGGGGGCAGATGGGCCTAAGTATATTAGGCCGATCCGCCCCCGGTGGGGCAGAAACCACTAAACACCGGGGAATTCTTTTATTTTTATACTTCCGCAAAAGGGGAGCGGCTCCTAGGGCAAGGGCCGCTCCCCACGGGGAGCAAAATATTTTTAGGCCTCTTCTGCCTCCCCCCGGAGGCAGATTGGCCTAATACATAGGCTGATCTGCCCCCGGGGGGGGCAGAAACCTCTAGACACCAGGGAAATATATATTTTTGTATTTACTTTATGTTTTTATGTATGGGGAGCGACCCCTTAGGCAAGGGTCGCACACCTGTGGGGTAAATTGTACTGAGCCCAGCCCCCTTTTGTGGCAGATCGGCCTATTATTGTTAGGCCAATCTGCCCACAAGGGGGTTAGAAACCACTAGACACTAGGGATTGGTGTGTGTGTATGTGTGTGTTTTGTTTGGGGGGTCAGCCCCTTGGGCAAGGGTCGCTCCCCATGGGGGCACATTACTGTTGGCCATATCTGCCCCCTTGGGAGCAGATCTGCCTATTTTGGGAAGGCCAAGTCCACCAGAGACCAGGGAAGATTTTTTTTCAAAATAAGAGGGTGGGGGTATGGCCAGTGGGCAGATGGGGCAATTACCCCCGATCCACACCCCGGGGGGGCAGAGAGTCTACTAGATGCCATGGAATTTTTTAAAAAATATATATATAGTGCGGTGGTGGCTACCGACCAGTATGGGCCTGGTTATGCGCCCCTACCCCAACTGAAGGGGGTAACAGTCTTTCAGGTCCATCCCCCCGCACACTAAAACATCCTATCCCACGGCAAGCAAGAGGACATTTGATTATTTTGGGTTTTGGTTTTACATTTGGGCCGCTGTCATGTAGAAAAATCCACAAGACCTAGACACATCTGAAAACTAAACATCTGGTTGATTCCAGGGTGGTGTGCTGGACCATTTTCTTACCAACAATGCCCTGCAAACCTCCAATTTTGCTGGAAATCACACATTTTCCCCACATTTTTGTGATGGAACCTTCTGGAATCTGCAGGAATCCACAAGATTCCTACCACCCAACATTGTCTCATCTATACCAATTAAAAGTTCTGCTGTACTTGTCAGCCTAAAAATGTTTTTTTTTCAAGCTGCCCTTTTGGACCCGCTTTGGTTCCCCTCAATTTCTATATTTTTTTGGCTCTTCCCAGTCACAGGCACTTGGCCCACCTACACAAGTGAGGTATGATTTTTACTGAGAGACTGAGGGGAACATTGGGTAGAAGGAAATCTGTGGCTCCTCTCAGATTCCAGAACTTTCTGTCACCGAAATGTGAGAAAAAAGTGTTTTTTTTTAACACATTTTGAGGTTTGCCAAGGTTTCTGGGTATCAGAACCTGGTAAGAGCCCCACAAGTCACCCCACATTGGATTCTCCTAGGTGTCTAGGTTTCAGAAATTTGCAGGTTTGGTAGGTTTCCCTAGGTGCCGGCTGAGCTAGAGGCCAAAATCTACAGCTAGGCACTTTGCAAAAAATATGTCAGATTTCAATGTAAAAATGTGATGTGTCCATGTTGCGTTTCCTGTTGCGAGCATTAGGCCTACCCACGCAAGTGAGGTACCATTTTTATTGGGAGACTTTGGGGAACACAGAATAGCAAAACAAGTGTTGTTCCCCTTTGTCTTTCTCTACATTTTTTCAGTGGCGGACAGCAGTTTTGGGGGGGGAGGAACTGGGCGGGAAGCACTCTCACACATTCTTTCACACACACACACACGCACTCATGCACATCCATTAACAACACTTATCAACATTTAAACATACACGCACACACCAAACATTCATTTTAAAAGATCACACCCACTTACCTTCAGCCCCGGAGGTCCCAGGAGGGTTGGGACTGCTGCCTTCCCTCACTGGCTGACCTTAGGTCAGCCAATGAGGAAAGGCAGCAGTCCCAACTTTGTCACAAAATGGGATGGGGTCAGTGACACTGCTGGCCCCACCCCACTCTGTGACGAGGTGTCACTGATTGACACTCGCCCTGGGCGCTTCAGGGATTAAACCTGAAGCACTGAGGTCGGAGTCAATGGGCGACGCTTCCCTCGTCACCCAGGCGAGGGCCTCAAGGCACCTTTGCTGAGCCAAGAAGGTCACGCCCACAGGAGCTGTGACCTTTTCAGCCCAGCAAAGTTCAGCTCAGGCAGCCAGGAGTCTGCGCATATTGCGCATGTCTGCTCCTGGCTGCCTGACCTGAACACGAAGAGTGCCTCTCGGGCTGACCTTTGCGCAGCTTGACTGGCACTCTTCATGAGGGGCAAAAGGTGGGGTAGCACGGACCCTCCGCCCTAAAGGACGGGCCGCGCCTGCATTTTTTCATTCCTAATGTAAAACAGTGTGTAAAAAAGACGTCTATTTGAGAAAAGCCCTGTAATTGACATTCTAGTATGGGCACCCCGGAATTCAGAGATGTGCAAATAACCACTGCTTCTTAACACCTTATCTTGTGTCCATTTTGGAAACACAAAGGTTTTCGTGATACCTATTTTTCACTCTTTATATTTCAGCAAATGAATTGCTGTATACCCGGTATAGAATGAAAACCTATTGCAAGGTGCAGCTCATTTATTGGCTCTTGGTACCTAGGGTTCTTGATGACAAGTCCTACATATCCCCACAACCAGACGAGTCCAGCAGACGTAACGGTATATTGCTTTCAAAAATCTGATATCGCAGGAAAAAGTTACAGAGTAAAACGCGGAGAAAAATTTATGTTTTTTTCACATCAATTTCAATATTTTTTTATTTCAGCTGTTGTTTTCTGCAGGAATCACTTGTAGGATCTACACAAATTACCCCTTGCTGAATTAAGAATGTTGTCTACTTTTCATAAATGTTTAGCTTTCTAGGATACAGCATTGGCTTTATTTCTGTCACTAACTGGAAGGAGGCTGAAAGCACAAAAAATAGTAAAAAATGGGTATGTCCCAGTAAAATGCCAAAATTGTGTTGAAAAATTGGGTTTTCTGATTCAAGTCTGCCTGTTCCTGAAAGCTACGAAGATGGTGATTTTCGCACCACAAACCCTTTGTTGATGCCATTGAGAGAGCATAGCTTATATAATATATTATCATGAAATGTTTATGAATTAATGTGTGATAATGCTGCATAGAAACTATAATAATAAATTTTGCTTAAACGTGCACCTGAAATGTGACCACAGGGAGTGGCCGCCAATGTATACGTAGATTAATAATAATGACTAAAATGTTTATATTATGTTTAAATAAGTTTGTACTAATGATTGCGTTATTGAATCTGTGCTGAAATCCTCATAGGCCTTAAGTTAGCATGAGCCGAAGCTTAGCTGCTTGGCTCTCATATTAAATGTATTTTCTATTTTGCAGTGTGCTGACTCATAAAAGGACACGACCTTTCATAATTTTCTTCAAACTAGAAGACAAATGTAACCGTGTTAGATCCGTTCCCATGCATATTTTCCTTGCTCATAGAATAATGTTAAAATAAACTGAAACAGTGTAGATTAATGTAATGTACAAGGTCATTCAAACCGGTGAAGACAATGGAGCTGCTGACCAAAAGATGTGCAAAGAATTACAGAAGGTTGAAATCATACCGGACGTGCCACCTCTGAAGACGTCAATTATGGAGACCAATCAAAGACTTGTAAAATAATATGGGGTGAAGAGTTAGGTGACCTAATGTATTTTCTGATAGGTTAGAAAAAGTGGGGTGTAACAAATGTCCAATAGAATTTTGGGGGAATGTACAATGGAAAAGGCATAAAAACACATTTCACGGGGAGTCATTTAGGTGGGTTAGGGAATGCTATAGATTTTATCCAGAAACTTTGTCACTCTGTTTAGTGACTTGTTACTTTACTTAAAACCATCCTCGTCCTTAGATTTTCCCATTTTATACTTTGCCTCCTTATGAGGGAAGTGCCCTTTTGCCACGAAGCTGAGTTTTGACTAATTACGATTTGACTGATGTCCTGAAGACTAAGACTGAACCTGTGCGCTGACCTGAACTTTGGAGGGTAATTATGACAATGCATTTGGGATTTGTCTGTTTGCTTTTCCTTTCTAGGTACCAACTGCTTATTTTTGACAGAGACCTTAGACATATGTTTTCCAAATTAGTGTCCTAAATTGTTTTGCATGAAGCCCAACATGCGAATGCTAATCAGTGGTTAGGTCAGGTGTTCACCAAAATTGACGCAAATAGATAAACGACCGAGACTATGCTTTGTTGAACTGACGCGTTATTGACACTTTGCTGAATTGATCTATGTTCACGCCTTGTTATGTTCTGATGTTTGTGATTCTTGCTTTAATGAAATCTTACCAACGTTGCCATATCGTGACTATTCTATTGTGTTTCTTGGTGTTGAAATTAACGCATCTGCTTCTAGATTGTAATTAATAGGGAATAAAACTTATAAAATTCTATTACACTTGTGTGATTATTCATGGCTGAAAGGTCATGGTAGCATCTTTGAATTAATTAATGACTTTGACTAAAGTGAAATGCATTGTTGTGATAAATATTGATGACATTATTGATGTATTGAGTGACATTTTGATTAGTTATCTCGTCCTAAGGTGTCTCTCAACTGGGTCAAAAGATTTATTGGCCTAAAACGAGTCCCGATGTGTAATAAATTATCATAAAGGGACGCGTTAACACCATTTTCAAGGGAAAAACCACAAGCCTTCTTCTGCAGCCCTTTTTTCCCATTTCTTTTTAAAAAAACGACATTTTCACTGTATTTTGGCTAATTTCCTGGTCTCCACCAGGGGAACCCACAAAGTCTGGGTACCTCTAGAATCCCTAGGATGTTGGAAAAAAAGGGTGCAAATTTGGCGTGGGTAACTTATCTGGACAAAAGGTTATGAGGGCCTAAGCGCGAACTGCCCCAAATAGCCAAAAAAAGGCTCGGCACAGGAGGGGAAAAGGCCTGGCAGCAAAGGGGATAAGGCACAGAGCATGTTTTTAAAAAAAATACTGCAAAGCATGGTTATGTTTAATCCAGTTCGCAATTTGTAAAAGAATATGTTTTGAGGCACAAAGATTTGCTCAGAAGCCTGAGTACAGCGGTACTGGATATCAGTGTGCTGAGTGACGAATACCAAGGCTTTGTGCTCTTGTTTCAACCTCATGCCTCTTTAATTCACTGCCATCACTCCCTGCCCCTTTACCTCACTCTTGCAGGTTCTTACTTTCTACCTTTGTCTGTCTTTTTTCCTTCTGTATTTCCGCTTTCCCCTATTTGCTTTTTTACTTTTGGTTAAAAGAAATGAGGAAAAATCATTCCTCAGTGTTGGAGGAGTATGAGCTTATGGGATTTATATTTTGGTGGATGGGAAATCTATCACCATTGTGACAGAGTGACTCCTCCTCCAAGTTCTAAATCAGGTCCTAAAACCAACAAGGCCTGCTTGTATCATTCTTATTCATTTTGAAGCTTTGGACTGAACTAATCACAAATACTAAGGGCCGTATTTATACTCCGTTTGCGCCGAATTTGCGTCGTTTTTTTCGACGCAAATTCGACGCTAAACTAACGCCAACTAACGCCATATTTATACTATGGCGTTAGAGGCGTATAGCGCCAAAGTTCCCGGAATGTGCGTCATTTTTTAGCGTGAACCCCTTCCTTGCGTTAATGATATGCAAGGGAGGCGTTCCCGTCTAAAAAATGACTCCCAGGCCTTTACGTGGTATTTATACTCCCGGGCAAAAGAGACGCCCGGGAGTGGGCGTGGCTAAAAACGGCGCATTTGCGCCGCTTTTTAACGCCTGGGTCAGGCATGGCGTTAAGGGACAAGTGGGCTCAAAATGAGCCCAGAGTGCCCTCCCCTGCCCCCAGGGACCCCCCCTGCCACCCTTGCCCACCCCAGGAGGACACCCAAGGCTGGAGGGACCCACCCCAGGGACATTCAGGTAAGTTCAGGTAAGTATTTTTTTATTTTTTTTTAATAATTTTTTTTGGCATAGGGGGGCCTGATTTGTGCCCCCCTACATGCCACTATGCCCAATGACCATGCCCAGGGGACAGAAGTCCCCTGGGCATGGCCATTGGGCAAGGGGGCATGACTCCTATCTTTACAATGATAGGAGTCATGTTGATGGGGGATGGGCGTCGAAAAAAATGGCGCAAGTCGGGTTACGACGATTTTTTCGACGTAACCTGACTTGCCCCATTTTAAGACGCCCATGCGCCATTTTCCCCCTACGCCGGCGCTGCCTGGTGTACGTGGTTTTTCTCGCTCACACCAGGCAGCGCCGGTCTGCTTGCGCCGGCTAACGCCATTCAATAAATACGGCGCCCGCATGGCGCTTCAGAATGGCGTTAGCCGGCGCAAAACTTTTTGACGCTAAACTGCGTTAGCGCAGTTTAGCGTCAAAAAGTATTAATATGGGCCTAAGTTGTAGATGAGCTCCGATCAACTTTTCCCACCTAATGCACTTATTGAGCATATCCAGGAGTTCATAACTATGTTTGAAAGACCTATCTCTGACGCAATCCGATTTTGGAAACCCTTTGCCAAGAGAAGGGATAACGCTGTCGGAGAGTTCCAAATGCTTTAGGCAATGTTGATGGAATGCTAGTTTTGATTACATTAAGGAGTGCTGGAGAATATATTGTCATATCTATTTCAGATCACAACAGAGTGAAAATTGATTAGATGCTCCTAGATGGCTTGAACCAAACTGACAAGACATATATATATATATATTTTTTTTTACAACTGGAGTGATATTCTTGAAGGCTTTCGCTCTACCTAATTAATGAACTACAGCACATGTTAGTGAATATACTACTCTTTGTGATTACAAAATTACCCTGCAGAAGTCCCAAATCTTAGCGGTATAAAGTATGTTGGTTCTTTTTCTCTTTATAGAATAAGACTAAAAGACTGCTTTACCTTACTCATCATGAAGAATAAAGGAACATTCTTAATTCGATTGCAGACATTTTGCTGAAATTATTGAATGTGTGGTATGTGTGCGCTCATCAGTCCTGATGTGATCTGCTTTCTGCTTTGTATGGCAGTGTTGGTTGCAGCTGGGTACTGTTTAAAGTCGCACCTCCGAACAGTAAAGGAACTGACCAAGGGACCGCTGTTATCGAAGCTGCCATAGCTGATAAATGTACATTGTTTGAACCTATCTCCTGTTTGGTTACTGACCAGCCGGGACACCCTTTGGGCTCTATATCACTTGGGCGGGAGCATTGTTGTCACTGAATCGATCCGGTGTAGTAATTCCATCAACCTGACAATAAGTATAGGGAACACTCTCAAATATGGAAAGTATTCCGGCTTTCCTCTAATATATACCCAGTGTGCGGCCTCTGATATACAAGCAATAAGCATTCCTCAGATACTTCGGAAGTGTACAGCCTGTGGCGTATGCACAATATACACGCACCTAGAACATGCAGTGGAGATACTCAGGCCCATATTTATACTTTTTGACGCTAAACTGCGCTAACGCAGTTTAGCGTCAAAAAGTTTTGCGCCGTCTAACGCCATTCTGAAGCGCCATGCGGGCGCCGTATTTATTGAATGGCGTTAGCCGGCGCAAGCAGACCGGCGCTGCCTGGTGTGCGCGAGAAAAACCACGTACACCAGGCAGCGCCGGCGTAGGGGGGAAATGGCGCATGGGCGTCTTAAAATGGGGCAAGTCAGGTTACGTCGAAAAAATCGTCGTAACCCGACTTGCGCCATTTATTTTCGACGCCCATCCCCCATCAACATGACTCCTATCATTGTAAAGATAGGAGTCATGCCCCCTTGCCCGGGAGGTGGCGGGTCAAAAAACCCCGCATTTGCGCCACTTTTTAACGCCTGGGTCAGAGTAGGCGTTAAGGGGCCTGTGGGCTCAAAATGAGCCCACAGGTGCCCTCCCCTGCCCCCAGGGACCCCCCCTGCCACCCCTGCCCACCCCAGGAGGACACCCAAGGATGGAGGGACCCACCCCAGGGACATTCAGGTAAGTTCACGTAAGTATAATTTTTTATATTTTTCAATTTTTTTTGGGTGGCATAGGGGGGCCTTATTTGTGCCCCCCTAAATGCCACTATGCCCAATGACCATGCCCAGGGGACAGAAGTCCCCTGGGCATGGCCATTGGGCAAGGGGGCATGACTCCTGTCTTTACTAAGACAGGAGTCATTTAAATGGCGTCTGGGCGTCGAAAAAATGGCGCAAATCGGGTTAAGACGATTTTTTAGCGTCAACCCGACTTGCGCCATTTTAAGACGCCCTAGCGCCATTTTCCCCCTACGCCGGCGCTGCCTGGTCTACGTGGTTTTTTTCCACGCACTCCAGGCAGCGCCGGTCTGCTTGCGCCGGCTAACGCCATTCCATAAATACGGCGCCCGCATGGCGCTTCGGAATGGCGTTAGACGGCGCTAAATTTTTTGACGCTAAACTGCGTTAGCGCAGTTTAGCGTCAAAAAGTATAAATATGGGCCTAAGTGACCCTGTTTACTTTGTGTTATCCAATGACGACCTTTTGCTTTTCAGTCAACAGTACTTGGTACCCTATGATTTAAAATACTGTATTTAAAACAAAAACTGAACTAAGGGGGTCATTACAACCCTGGCAGACGGTGTTAAAGCGGCGGTAAGACCGCCAACAGGCTGGCGGTCTTTGTTCTGAGTATTATGACCATGGCGGTTACCGCCATGGTCATCCGCTGCTTCACCGTTCCGCCCGCCAGGGCGGAGACGACCGCTGGGCTGGAGTCCTGGGTCTCCAGCCCGGCGGCCGTCACAATACCGCCTCCGGTATTTAGACCCGGCTTACCGCCGTGGATTTCCAGCGGTAGGAACCGCCATGAAATCCATGGCGGTAAGCGCTATCAGTGCCAGGGAATTCCTTACCTGGCACTGATAGGGGTCTCCCCCACCCCCCACCCCCACCCCGACTCCCTCCCCTACACCCCCCACCACCCCTGCCACCCCCCAAAGGTGGCAGGGCCCCCCTCCCCACCCCGACCCCCAACATCACAGACACTCACACACACATGACACGCACGTAGGCACCACCAACACACATACACGCACACACACCAACATACATGCCTACATCCACACACTCAGTCAGACACGCACACCCACATACAGACATACATACAGACATACACGCACTCATTCCCAAAACACGCAACACACCCGCAAGCATACACGCACTCACACCCCCCCTCTACATGCACAGACGCACATCCCCATGCACCCACACAACAACCCCCACCCCCCTCCCCTAACGGACGATCGACTTACCTTGTCCGTCGATCCTCCGGGAGGGGACGGGAGCCATGGGGGCTGCTCCGCCGACACCACACCGCCAACAGAACACTGCTGCGCCGAATCACAGGACGTGATTCGCTGGGCGGTGTTCTGTTGGCGTGGCGGTGGAGGTGGAGCAACCTCCACTTCCCCGCCGCCCGCAAGTATGGCTGTTGGCGGCTCTCCGTCGTAAAAAGGACGGAGAGCAGCCAACAGTCATAATACGCCGAGCGGCAAACCGCCACTACTGGTGGTCTTCCGCACGGCGGTCCCTCGGCGGTCTTGTTAAAAGACCGCTGAGGTTGTAATGACCCACAAACCACATAATACCTAGTGCGGTTGATTGTATTCCTATGAGATGCACCACTCTTACTCCACTTCTGAACACGTTGCAATATGGAGGAATATGTATTCATATTGACTTTAGCAGTTTCAGCTTCGCCTCGAAATAAAAGCTGTTAGCATCCCTGGGCCACTCCTCGGAACCTGAGAATGCCTGCATTGCTTTTCTGTCACTCATCTGTGGACTCTTGTTACCATGTTGTATTTATCCATCACCACCACAGGGAGAGCACAGAATAGTATGTACCATGTCTGTGTTTCTCCAGTACATGGTTGTTGCTTACTCCACAGCTATAAATTAATGTAAAGTGTTTTGTTCTATCCCTCACTTATCTTACCCTCCACTACAGGCTTATAGTATGTCAGGATAAGAGCACTAACTTGGTTATGCATGACACCAAAGTGCTTTCTTATACGTCAGACTGTACGTCAAGATGCTTCCATCCAAGCACTCCTCACAGGTGCAATATTATACTTTTCTGCTAATGTACTATAGTGCTGCGCACTATATTATTGCAATTACAAGATAATATCAAAATATCTTTGCAATGGTTGGGAGGCTGAAACGAACCTTCTAAACCTGGTCTGTGGAAGAAGCAGAGACTGGCAGCATACAGAACTTTCACTTCATTCTGAGCTCTGCACTTTTTTCCTTTGCTTCGCCTGAAGGTACTTTACTCATTGTGCCCCATGCCACGCGCATAGGAGAGAAGGACTGATAGTATATCAATACCTATTGAAACTTTATGTGCTGGACTCGAGTCTACTGAATCTGTGACGTTGGAATTGCTTTCCCCTAAAACTGTTGGGGAGGCAAGATGGCACCCAGAAAAGTGGACAGTTCCAGAGTCTCTGCTAGCACGTGTGAGAGGGGATGACCGGTACAACGTCGAGTACAGAAACTTTGCTGGAATCCTGTGAAGAAGGGGATATTACTGAAATGGCTGATGGATGGATTGTGAACTGGATCTAGTGCAGACCCTTCACTATGTGGTGAATCCAGGGGCTGAAGGTGGGAGCAAGCAAGGAGTTGCTTTTACAAAGGGGCCTAAAAAAAGTGGTTCTGTGAGATTGATCCTGCCAGCTATTTGTTGAAAGTATACACCATCTTCAGTTGGAGGATGTCTGACAGAAGCCAGGGCAAGAAGAAAAGAGATTATTCCAACCTCTCCCTTGCAGTACGAAGAGGATGGTAGATGTCGATGCATTTTAGATAATGATGGTTATCCAATACAGAAAAACACGCCATCTTTAAAAACTAGGACAATGTGGAAAAGGCATTCATTGGTGACACAAACGTATTGAGAAAATGAAATGAATGGAAATGTATAGCGAACAAAATGAAGGATGTAGGAATGAAGGTACAGCACAGAGAGGGGCTGATGGACAACCTGCAAAAAGACCTTGGGTGCAGGATTATTTTTGACATGGGGGACTGAAGAGATGTTGGTACTAGAAAGAAGGATGACGTCATCCCACTTTAGAGCTTTCGGGCACAGGCCTGTCAAGTCAGTGGCAGAAAAGATGGAGGAATCTTTTTCTGAACACCTTTCCCACCCTGTGCAATTTGGTGGTACACTGATCAAGAATGTGTATCGAGGTCTCTGAGGGCAAGATGACTTCCCAGATGAAAGAACGGGTGGTACTACCATTGTCGTCCTCCGGGACCTAGACCACCATAACCTAATTTTGAAGAAGTTGGAGCTTCTGCAAAATGCTTCACAAGTAAAGCATAGGAGGATTCTTTTGTTTCCATACATCAGCTGAGTGAAGCAGGCCAAAAGAATGGAGCGCCATAATTTGAGTTTAAAACGGTTGTCTTTGGGACTCACTTCTTCCTTTTCATACATAGTGAGGATAAGGATGGTGAAGGAGGACAGGTCTCTTTCTGCATTTTTTAAAGGCATCAAGTAAAGCTAATGGAGTGGTAATTTCTGAATTCCAATGTGTGGCTGAGGTTCCCCTTTTCTGTATTAGGGGTAGGTGGGTTTCCAGCACTAGCATTTTGATGTTATATGAATGATGTTTGTTGGAAATGGCCCTTTCTGCAGGGTTATCCCCAAACTTTTTGCCTTTCTCCTGCTATTTTTCTGACCCTCTTTTTGTTGGTTTTGGGACATTGGGCATATTACCACTGCTAATCAGTGCTAAAGTGCATGTGCTCTCTTCTTTAAAACTTGGTACGATTGGCTTGCACCTGTTTGGCACATTTAATTTACCTGTACGTCGGTATCCCATATACCCAGGGCATGTAAATTACATGCTACTATTGGGCCTGCAGAGCAACTTGCACCACCCACAGAAGTAGCCTTTCAAACCTGTCTCAGGCCTGCCACTGCAGGGCATGTGTGCGCAGTTTACTGCCACATTGACTTGGCATTAAAGTTACTTCCAAACTAGAAACTCCCCTTTTTCTACATATAGGTCACCCTTAAGGTTGGCCCTAGGTAATCTTTTGGGCAGGGTGCTGTGTAGGAAAAAGGTAGGACATGTGCCTTCATTGTGTGGCATGTTCTAGTAGTGACAAACAGCCTATTTAGTTTCACACGGCTGTGAGGCTTAGTCCTCTCAGAGACTAGCATTGGGAATTCCCTTAAAGGTACTTAAGTGGTAATTTCTGATCTGTGAGGAGTAGCGTAGGCTATGTATGCTTGGTGTGTTTGGAATGGTAGTGAGAAATTCTGCTTATTGGTGCAGGTGCATTTTCACTACTATTGTGGAAATGGCACTTTTAGAAAGTGGGCATTTTACTGGGCTTATGACACTTGTTCTTCTCAGCCTGACTGCAATACACATCTAGGATAGAGTGACAGCTGGGCTTTATGAATACATTCCAGATAACCATCACACAGGAAGGGTGGAGGTGTAACAGGATTACATCTGCATACTGAATGGTCTTCTTGGGCTGCTTCTAGGGCACACTTGCATTTGTATAGGCTTTGTCATGCCCTCACACAAAGGGCTTGTTCACCCCCTACTGATGTCGGGAGCCAGGGCTGGGGTTGAAAGGAGGTGTTGTGCACTTCTAAGGTTCTTTTGAATTACATTTTGAGTATAAGTACAGGGGCTGTAGCCCCATGTTTTTAGACACTACATGGGACTTGTAACCAGACACTGCTGGCTCTACATGCCGTACCTTGCCATGGATTGTTGTGCTGCCAGGAAGAAACCACCATCTGGACTGCTTGCCTTGTGGAACTGGTCTGCTGTTTGTTACTTGCTGGGTTACAGGAGGGACTGCCACTTTGCCTTGCTGCCTTATGTGTTGGCCTGCTGCTTGTTTTCTGGCCCTTGGTGCTCCCTATTGCTCTCCAGGGGCTTGCTGGCTTGTCCCTTCATGTCTTTGTGTGGGGCTCAGATGTGGTGCATCGTGCCTGGGAGCAACATGTGGGGAGAGCCACTTGTGGGGAAGTGTGTGTGGAGCACGTTTCCATGTGAAGAGAAGTTGCCTAAAATCAGCACTAGCTGAAGCACGCTCACTGGTTTCTTTAGTGGCTGGTGCATGTTTCTGCACACATCTCTCCCCAGCCGCACCAAGGGAGATCCTGGCTGGGAGACACCTAACATGAGACTTCCCATGGGTTGCTGGGGTTGTTGGTGATGAAGGCTTCGCTCCACAGTTGATCTTGCCCCTGGGGAGAAACACAAGAGGGATGGAGCGGACGGCTCTATTTCCATGGTGGTGTTTCCCGCAGACGAGGCCTTGTCCAAAGCTGTAAGCGAACGAGTGTGCAGACGCTGTACTGGTTCTGAGGGACCAATGCCGACATTCCTCTGGAATCTCATGGTGGCCGCAGTACTTCCTTGATCCTAAGGAGCCTGAATTTGATTACACAAGGGTGTTCACTGCTAGAGCATTATTTTGCTGGTATTAGGTGCCAGGGGGTTCCTGTGGCCTCTGTTCTATAATCGCCCTTAGAAGCTCACTGTTTTATCACCTAACATGTAATAGAAGCACACGAGCACTGGAGCTGAATGTTACTGGTACTTGTGGGTGATGTTTGGTGGTATCTGTTCATATTTTCGTACCCCATTTGTGTTCTGCCTCTCACTACTGCCTGATGGGCTTGTGTCGTGTTTGTACTGGCAAGATAAGGGGCATTCTCTCATGGATTGCAGAGTAGATGTGCAGGAGACTCTGTGCCCTACGTTGTGGATTTCAAATTACCATATCATATGGAATAGAAGTGCAGGAGTGCTGTGTCTCATGGTGAGGCTGTTGATGCTAATATAAATATGGTGATGTTTTCATAACGTTTGGGGGTTCTGCATCTACGTGCTGCATTTTAGGGCCCTGGTGTAATGATGTATGTCATATTGGTTCCTACACTGACAAGAGAATGAATACTCTTACAGGGATTGCAGAGCAAATTCAATTATGATGTTTCTCATGATGTGCAACTCACTGTAATGGGGAAACAATTACTTAGTCGGCAAAGTATTCTCTGTGTTATGATGTTTTGGTTTATGGTTTATGGTGTGTGCATAGATACATTTTATATTTTTATCTAACAGTGTGTGGAGTCTCTTTTCTGGTGTGTTTATTGTGTCATTGATGTGTGTGTCTTGTGCAATGCTTTACACATTGCCTCTGGGATAAGTCTGACTGCTCTGGCCAGTCTACCAAGGGGATGAGCAGGGGTTATCTTGGGTGTGTATCTCCCTTACCCTGACTAGAGTGGTGGGTTCTGCCTGGCTTAGATGCATACCCTAACCAATGAGAAACTCCACAGTCTCTAGGGTAACAGACTCGACATGTGCATCATACAATGAGGTAACAGACCTATATAACCCATGCCCATAGGTAATTACAACTTGCGCACTAACCATGCACTGCTAAAAAACTCACTCATGACATGTTCTACAATACTATAGATGACATCGCTGCAACATCTGGAATGACATCATTGATGATAAGACTGTACGTGGCTATGGTGTGAGTTTTAATTAAAATAGGGCATAAGTTATTGTTACTAGAGATAACTATAACTGGTGAATTTCTGTTGTTTTTTTAGTTTAGAATGTTACGTTGTCGCTGGAATTTTCATATAACAAGGTGAGTCTCCTGTAACAGAGCTAAAAGCCACATGTACGATCACCAATGTTTGCGATTTCATAATTGTGACTTTTTGCGACTCGCAATTTGGAAGTTGCAAAATAGTATGTGGTGTCCCACGCGGACCAGATATGTATGAACACAATTTCCTATAGACACAGAATGGGTAAAACCCTTTGATACATCTGGCATTAGTGACTCAGTAAAGAGTTGCATTGCAAAATAGGAAATCGCATTTTGTGATTTCCAATTCATTCGCAATTTGCAATCACAATTAGCGAATGCATTGTAAAACAATTGCCTTTCTGCTTCCTGGGTCAGGTGAAGGACCACAAACACAGGAGGTGCTTCCCAGGAGAAGCCAGAAGAGCAGGCAGCATGTGGAGGAGTGAACTGCTGCACACCCAAAGTGAGCCCAAAAAGCTGCAAAAACACAAACAGAATGATGGGCCAAGAGGGAGAGCAGGGTCCAGGGCAGAGAAAAAGACAATTAAAGTTCTCTCAAAAAGATCTTGAAATTCTGAAATATGGAGTGCTGCAATATGCAGGACCAGCTTTTCAGTCATGCTTCCATGACTGTTCCTGAGTCACAAAAAAGAAAAATAGGGAAGGACATGCAGCACAGGACTAATGCTGTTGGCATGGCAGAATGCACAGTGGAGGAAAAAAAAGAGGTGGTATGACCTGCGGTTTCATGCCAAAGAAAGGGTGGCAACATGCCTTTGGGATTCCCAGGCAACAGGAGATGGTCCCTCAACTGCACTCCTACCCTCAATAACGGAGGAGATGGTGGAGACAACACTTGAGGCAGAGGCAGTAGCATGATTTGGGACCCTGAATACGTCTGTCCCTCCACCATCAACAAGTATGTGCAAACCTCTATTATGCCACTTTTTCTACCATTAAACCTGGTATCTACATGCATGTAACACACCCTTACACAGACATGTATGGATGGTTCATGTACAAATATAAAAAAATCACACATGGTGCATTATGGGAAACATAGTCATAGACATAAACAGTGTAGTCAATGTCAGATATTTGTTGAATAAAGTTGTATGACCAATACGATAGTGTGTCACATGTAACATTTTATTGATATTCCCATTATTCAATTAGATACACCTGTGGGTGTACTTGAAGGGCCAACACATGAGGGAGAAGACCAGAGCCAGATGGCTCAAGTGGAGTGCCTGAGAGTGTGCCTTCCACATCACATGGCCAGTCCAGCATGTGTCCATTTCCCCACAGCCACCAGCAGCAGAGAGGCAGGATACAAGACAACCACCCACTCCCACCTGCCATCCAGTCAGCAGTGTCCAACAGCAGCGCTGACACTCCTCTTGGGCATAGGCACCATAAGAGTAGGCAGGCATCTGAGTCCCAGGCAATGTCAAACCAACAGGCGCTGTATTGCTGGCTGAAGAAGGCAGTGCTACATGTTCAGTGCCTACAGCAAAAACAAACGTGGTTGATTAGCTGGAAACTGACACTGGGTTCAACAGCTTGATAAAGCAGTTGGCAGAGAATCAGGCCCGTATGGACTTTAAAATGGATGTACTGCAGGTGCAGTGAGTAAACTACGCACAGAGCTGTAGGAGGACAGGTGCCAGCAAAGGTGCAGGGAGAGGAGCAGAGGTGCCAGGACGGATGCCATGAAGAGGGCCATAGGTAAGCTTGCACAGGCTACAGCTACACTGTTGAAGTGCACCCTGACCCTACAGGTTGATCTGGGCCACTATAGTGGGAATGTCTCATGGGGCTTATCCCAGATGACAGCATCCTTGGAGACCATCCAGAATTCCCACATTGCCCACAGGGTGGGTGCTGAGGGCCCAGACAATGAAGTGTCAAGCCTCAGCAGCATACCTGCCTGTGATGCCTGTGTGCTGCGACGGAGCAGTAGCCTCACTCCAGGACCTTCTATTGACACCAGCACCAATACTGATGTGATCAAAAAAATGAGTGCTGGGTGAAAGTCAGACATTTCTTTTACTGTTCTTCTATTCCAGTTGGCAGTGATGTAATCGACCAACATGAGCACTCAATATAGATATGCTTTTGTGTGACAGAGAGGTTGTCTGTCAATGTTTGTTGAACCTTGCCATTGAAGGGAGCTTAACAAAGAGCATACAATTACTTGCTGTGGCATTTTCTGACTGTGTATATGGACATGTCTTACCATGCAAAGTAATGTCTGGTTATGTGGTCCCTGCGCCTTCTTCTCTCAGCTGCTCTGCTTGCCTTAGTTGGCTGCAGGCAAGGTGGGCCAGGATCCTCCTCCTCAGAGTCCAAACCCATCACTTAATGGGTCAGCCTCTCCTGCAGGCAATGCTGTGGAGAATGGCACAGGTTGCTGCAATCTTGCAAACAGTCTCAGGTGCATACTGCAAGGCTCTTTCTCTCTTATGCAGGCCCCTGAAGCATGATTTGAGGAGCTCGATGTCTGCTCAAGTCACCGACCTGGTATGCCTATGTGCCGTTTTATACCGCCTTTCATGTGGGTTGTTAGGAGATAGATAGAGTGTGAGGATTCATGGCCTTAGGGCATGCACACTGTCACCTGAAAAAGCAAATATATAATATGTGCGAGACAACATACAAGGAGAGATGATTGGGCAATAACGTAACGTTTAAATGGTAACATTACTTTCAAGTACCTAGTAGGTAACCTTCATCGAACTCCCCTCTTTCTAGTCACTGGTAAATCCCACTGTGCCTTAGCATGTAGGAGTTATGGGTGCTCCCTGGAAATTGTGCCACAATATCTGTGATGATTTTGTGTGCACTGCAGACAGCTTGGATGTTAAGGGAATGGGTGTTTTGAGGCTCCTGAATATGTATTCCAGGAGGGATGGGGCACATATGGGCACATGGGTCCCGTCTATACACCCTGTGACATGTGGAAAGGAAACAGCTATTACCAGGTGGCTGTAACGACGCAGAGCCTGAACCACACATGTGTTACAACGCATGCACCTTTACCACACGTAGCCTTAACCATAAATTTTTTACAACAGATATGCCTTTACCACGCATGCCTTTACAACTAATTAGGTTGTAAAGGCATGCATGGTAAGAGCATTTGCGTGGTTGTGGTGGTTAGGGCATATGTGTAGTAAAGGTGTGGAAAAGGCTATCAGGGAATAGGGGCAGTTTTAGGGCTTGGTGGGGTTAGGCTTTAGTATTGGGGCGGGCAGTGTTAGGGCTCAGGGAGTGGGGGTTTGAAAGGGTTGGGGTCCGGTGGGCAGTGGGGGATCGTTTTAGGGCTTGGTAGGGGTATGACTTTAGGCCTTGGGACAGGGGCAGTGTTAGGCTCAGGGTGGGGGGTGATTATTATTATTTTTTTAAAGCATTGGGGGCCAGGAGGAAGTGTTGCGCTTGGGTCCTGTTTTAGCGCTTGGGGTTTGTAGGTATGGGTTTAGTGTTGAGCAGGGGGGCAGTGTTAGGGCTCAGGACGGGGAACGGTATTTTTTTTTTAAGGTTTGGGTTGAGAGAGGGGGTCACGCTGGGATCAGGTTTTAAGACTCAGGGCAGTGGGGGTTCGGGCTTTAGGACTTGGGAGACAGTTATAGGGTTCAAGTCAGGGGTCGCTATGTTTTTTAAAAGGGCTGTGGGCAGAGGAGAGGCGCAGAGGTCTGTTTTTAATGGGTAGAGGACAGGGGCCAGGGAAAACCTTAACCACATAGATGCATTTACCATACATGCTTTAAAAACAAAATGAGTTGTAAAAACATGCATGCTAAATGCATATTCGTTGTTAGATATGCGTGGTTAAGGATATTCAGGGTAGAGGGGAGTGGCTACCAGCCCAAGATGGCGGATGCTTGATTTGATAGCTCTGGGCCCGGACCTCCAAATATGCTGTAAATCAGGCAGAATCGCTGCCGTTCTGTGCCCCCAGCCCTCCATATAGCAGCGGAAGGTGTCAGGACCTCGAAAAGTGCACTGTGGTGCCCCGATCGGAGCCAGAGTCCCGGCGCACGTCCACTGGGCGATGCTGCGGCAGACTACAGGCTGCGGTTCCCCATGCATCCTGCACTCGTGACCTGGTGAGCCTGTCAAGTGCCGGGGTAATGGAGGAAACCCGAGAGATGCCGTGCCCAGACTATCCGTGTGGACAGGCGACACGGAGGTGAGCTTACTGCCCTGGGGCCAGGGCCTGGGCCGTCTGGTGCCGGTGGGCCCTGGGGTAGCAGCACTGCAGAACAGTAATGGAGACTGGAGCTATTACGGAACATTTAAGGATTGGCCCACCATCAGCTTATTATCCACTATACGCTGTAAAGAAGGTCAACGTTGCACCCCCTGAGTGACTGTACTGTACTTGAAGATTGCATATTCCTGCTGCCGGGCCATTTCACCGGAGGGTATCGGCCATCATCCCCACAACTGCGGAACCATCTCAATAGGTAGAACCCATTGCAAATTGCATGTCACAGCCTATAACCCAGGGTAGACACATGTAGAGGCCCCCTCGCCACCGGCCACCTACCACTGGCTCAGTAAAGACCCCGATAGGGTAGCCCAGGCGACGCAAATTTGAAATCCTTACTACGAGCATTGAGCTAAATAATAAATTGCCTCACACTTCCGACACTTGAGTATATGAACAGCACCCGCTGTTACGGAGCCTGATGATACTGTCCAATTAGACTATGCGATTACTGTTCCAAATTTCCATTCCTCAAATGTCAAGTCGATATGGAGGAGAAACAATGGGACGTAGAAAAGACAAACTACCACAGCGAGATAAGCTATCCCTTTCCTGCACTCCTTCAGACGGTTCCTTTATGGTGCAACCCTCAGAGGTGATACCACCCAATGACCAGGCAACACCTGTGGATAAGCTGGATCTCATTCTACAGGAGATCCGAGAATAAAGAGCCGGAATGGAAACACAACTTGGCATCCTTGCTGCCGATGTAAGTATTATCAGAGATGAGCACTGTAACTTGGTGGACAGGGTCCAAACAACAGAAAAGACAATGGCGACCCTTGAGCCGGGCCTAGCAGAGCAAACCTCAGTAATGACACAGTTATGCAAGCAAGTGGAGCTTCTACAGGAATGTGTGGAAGATGCTGAGGGACGTGCTCATCGCAATAATGTCCGCATCATTGGCATGCCGGAAGGAATGGAAGGAGCCCAAACAACTCACTTTATAGAGGAGTGGCTCTGCACTGTGGTGTCCCCAACAGGGCTTTCAACCCTTTGCACCATGGGAAGGGTGCACAGAGTGCCCACAAGAAAGCAGGTGCCAGGAGCGCCGCTGCGACCCATTGTTGCCAAACATTTTAACCATAGAGACCGAGACTAACTGCTCAGAGTGGCAAGAGAAAAGGCACCACTTCTCATGAACAACGCACAGATTTTCCTGTTCCCAGACTATACTGTGGCTGTACAACAGCGGCGCTCAACGTTTATGGATGCGAAGAGACAACTTTGCAGTGTGGTCTCACTTATGATCTGATTTTCCCCGCAAAACTCAATATAATCTACGACCAGCGTTCCCACTTTTTTGATTTACCAGAGGCTGCACGCACATGGATGGACCATAATCTTCCAGAGTCACAGAAACTGGACACTCACGTGAATCCCCCCCTGGGTTCCCGCCGACATCCTCATCGCTGCAGTGGTGGGGGAGCTCCTGAATCTTTGATGTGAACTACGCCGTCCCCACGCCAAGCCAGGGCAAGTCAACGTGAGGCCCTACTCTCAGCGGTGTACCTGCAGTCACAGCTGTGCTGCCCTGCTGGCAGTTCACCTGAAGGCAGCCCACTGGATTCAGACACTGATGGCAGCATGGCACTGTTCCCATCAATAATCCAGCAAACAGCAAATGACCTGTAATACCCAATGTAAGACCACAAGTACATGGTTGTAACAGAACTCTCTCCTTTATTAGGTATGCTCCATGGACAATATCCTATTTCTCATGCCTCACACTTGCAGAAATGTTTTTTTTACAATCATGTACCTAGCTTCTCTACGGCCATTAGCTCTGGGACCAGATAGGAAAACTAGACGCGATACCTGATTATCAGTGCTATGTGTTTCAGTCGTGACATACACAGCAGTCCGGGGCCGGACACCTACTTAGCGCTCTCTGTGGGCTACATGGAAGGCATCCCATGGAACATTATCCACTGGTTGTACCCCCGAAGGCGAATGCCCAATTTGTGCCTTGTTCATTTTATTATGTTCACTTTAACAGTTTGGTTGAATGGCCGTCGCTCACTGGACCGACAACTGGGGAAGTTACAATTGCAATATAAGTCTGACATCCTCATATTAGCTGATAGGGGACAATGTTCTAGGCCTTGGACACACCACATATAGCATCCTCCTTATGAAGAAGACCTCAGCCCCTACTGCTTGTAATATATTTTCCTGGAATGTTCATGGCATGGGTTTGACACATAAACAACATTGAGTATTGGCACAGTTTCACAGACGGAAAACACATATCACTTACCTTCAGGAAACACATCTCACACTACATGAAGCACAAAAGCTGCACGCCAAATGGAGAGGTCAATTATTCCATACCTCATACTCTGCCTACGCGAGAGGAAAAGTGATATTGGTGCAAGCGGGTGTCCATTACCTACACCAGGAATCCAGACTAGATATGCAAGGTCGATACATACTCTTAAGAGGTAGCCTAGTTGGCATGCCAATAGTATTAGGATGTGTCATTCGGAACAAGATGTGTTCTTTTCCCATCTATCTACAGTACTTGCAGAATGGGCACACCTTCCTTAGATCCTAGGGGGCGATTACAACACAGTGATGGATTCTTACCTAGACTGCTCTCACCCCCAATTACCAACCACAAACACGATCAAGCAGGCAAAAGCTCTATGTTGTTGGGTGGATGGGTGGGGCCTCGTTGAAGGCTGGCGTGGTCGCATTTCGGGCATGAGGGAATACTTCTTTTAATCCCATCCACATGTATTACATTCCCACCTTGACCGATTTTAATGCACCTCTACTCTTCAATCCCAGATATCCCACGCTACATATTTAGGCAAGACAATATCCGATCATAACCCATTGGAAATAACACTAACATGGGGACATGTCCCGGCCCCGATCCCTACATGACGATTACAGCCAACATTGCTAGAGGACGCAGTGTACCGTAATACACTAACAACAGCAATCACCACATACTTTGCAGGAAATAATAATACTGCTGCCTCTACACTGATAGAATGGGAGGCCTTTAAGGCACTAATACATGGAGTCTCTATTAAGAAGCTGGTGGGAGTCAAAGGTGAAATTTTGCACAACCTAGAACAGGTAGACAGCAGACTGGGCCCCTTAGAACATAAAGCTGTACACCACCCAGAGGAGGCCTCTCAACTCCAAGATGCATGTATCACAAACGCCCCACTTCTAGAAGTGCTACGGGTTATTGATCATAGAGGGTATTTCAATAAACTTCATTGGGAAGCAGACCGTTCCAGTACTCTCTTGGCCTGACTAATTAAACCTGTACAGTCACATACCCCGATTCTCCACAAAAAACCCCGACCCATGGCCCAGTATACACCTAGTCGGAAATCAATCAAGCATTCCAAGAATACTACACACAACTATATACGGCACCCTATGTGAACGACCCTATAGTAGTGACCTCCTATCTTGCCCGACTCACACTACCAAATGTCACATCCCCGGAACGTAAACTTCTAGAAGTTTGAATGAGATACAAAGTGTTATAAAGGATTTAACCCGAAACAAAACACCCAGCAAGGACGGTTTATTGGTTGAATTTTTCGCCACGTACTCCTCGCTTCCGGCCCCTCACCTCCTCACATGTCATCATTCGCTAGAAAAAGGTATACTTCCCCATTCCACCCGGGAAGCATTAGTGACCCCTCTCCTGCAGAGATGTCATCCTATAGACCCTTCACTTTTGAATACTGAATATAAGATCCTTAGTAAAGGATTAGCTGGCCGATTACTTCCCCTGCTTTCACGCTTGTTACACTCTGACCAATGTGGTTTCGTGCCCCGGAGAAACACTTCCCTGAATATACGCAGATTATTTCATGTCATGGACACCTCTCATAACCTCCACCCATATGCTGGCTGTCTTTCTCTAGATATTAAACAGGCCTTTGATTCCCTCAGCTGGGACTTTATGCTGGCAGCTCTTACTGCCTACGGCATACCCCCTATATATATCTGTTGAGTTAGACTACTTTATTCAAACCCCACAGCCAGAGCCAAGACTGGTGCTTGCATCTTGGCCCCGTACCAGATGTCACGAGGCACCACACAAGGCTGCCCCCTATCCCCCTTACTATTCGCCTTGGCAGAAGAGCCACTAGCCCACTGCTTTTGCAAGCGTGCAGAGACATGGAGTACACGCGTGGACAGATCACTCCACACAATATCTTTATATGCAGATGATATGATCCTTTACTTCAGAGACATGTGGTGCCCCCTCGAGAATGCAGCACAGCTTATGACCACATTTGGTGACCTGTCAGGTCTATGGATAAATGCCAATAAATCCTATGCCTTTTCCTTCAGTGGTCTGTTTGATGTCCCTCAGATTACATTTGGACCATTTCAGATACAATTGGCACCACAATCGCTTCGGTACCTGGGAGCGCAGATATACAGCGGTCCGGAAGATCTCCTGGATGACAATCTGGGCCGTACGATAGCGGCAATACATTCACAAGTAAACTTCTGGAACACTCTGCCTCTATCCATAGCTGGACAACTGGTGCTGGCCAAAATGGTCCTTCTACCTCAGCTCCTATACTATTTTGTAAATTTACTAATCTTGATACCCTCACGCACCTTTACTATGCTCAACACACTGTTAGTAGACCACATCTGGAGTACAGGCCGGCGTAGGATCAGTCTAGCTAAATTACAATAACCGGCTGATAAAGAATGGATGGGAGCCCTCAGATATGAAATCCTAATGTATAGCCAGTCAACTACAATCGCTAACATACTGGTTAGCGGGCCATAACTTACTTAGAAGAAATCGGATATACCCCCCACATGCTGCAAAACTGAAAGTTAAACACTTTACTCTGTCCGGGTTCTGCACCTCTCTCAGATGGTCCTATATTGCTCTTTCCTATTGGAAGCTTGCCGTGAAATACACACATTCATTCATTCCATACTCTCCACATGTACCGCTATGTGGTCTTCCAAGTTTCTCTAGGCATCATCACAAACAAAATGCTACATCCCTGGAGCCAACAGGCAGAGCTGACCGTAGGTTCCCTATTCAAAGAAGGAGTGTCGATGCCTCACCTTGAGTTTACACAAATGCACCGGCTGCCAAATACTCTTTTTTTAACACATGCTAGTATAAATGGCTATGTACGCCGCTACTGGGCCCCAGAAGGACACATGACTGAAACACACAAACTCCTGCATGCACTACACACTGTTGGGCATGAAAGACACCTGATTAAATGGCTATACAGAGGACTTGGGTCACATGTCGGGAACTTCACTAGACTCCCTAAGGACAGTTGGGAGCTTGATATACATAGGGCACTCACAGACAAAGAATGGACCTCCTCCTAAGACATCCAAAACCAATCTCTCGAAATACATACTTTAAATGTATTCAATTTTCAATATTTCATAAGGCCTACCTTATACTACATAGGCTGAATCTAATCTTCCCATCAGTCTCCTGCCCACGGTGCCATTTGCAGGATGCGGATCTAGTACATATGCTATGGTCATTCCCACTACTAAGGTCTTATTGGACTGAAATTGGCAACCCTAACAGGAGGGAATAACTGGCATACCTTAGCACACTGTATATTAGGCTTGTACCCCAGACCTAAATCAGCGCCCGTGGCCTCTCGGTTCACGGACATGGCACTCTGTTTAGCCAAGAGGTTACCAACTCACCACTGGAAATCCTCTAGACTCCCATGGATACACCAGGGGAGGGAGAAAGTAAAACAGTGGGGATCAACTGAGAGTGCTGTGATCCGCCATGAAGAATATAGGGGACACTGCAAACAACCAATAGCTTTACAAATGGACATTATATTAGAAAAACTTACCTTACAGGACAGTGATGACGAAAGCATTCACTAGGACACCACAAGGCCAATGCACAGATTAGACATTTATACTGCCATTCTTCTGTATACCCTATGTTGTCTATACTCATAATTGTTGTGCTTATGCCTGGGCCAGGACCCCAGGTAGCAGCCCTTGTCTACCTTGTAATCACCAGATCATACATTCATAGATCATTTAATGTGACAGTGTGGTTCCACACAAATCCTTGATATTCTACATGCTCCGTTCCCCCACGATTCTGAAATAGTCACAATTGTAGGTAAGCCAATGGGGGAGGGCGGGTGAGTTAATGGGTTTATTTTTTAGGATTGCATAGAAATGCGGTGCTGTTCGTCTTTCTGAGATACCTCAATATTACTCTTTGTATATGATATTGTCAAGAGCGTGACAAAGTACGTGTCTCCTTTATCACATAAGTTTTGTTATGTAATGAATCCTACTTCCTTTTAATGGGATAATAGGAGTTAGCTTAGCCTTTGGCTTGCAGACTCGTGCCCCCGTCACCTAGTGACTTTTAACCTACTTAGCTTGCTCTGTCTTAGCACATTTAATTATTTATTTCTTCCTAAATGGCTGCTTTGTTTAGAGTTAGGCCACTTGTTATGAGTTACATTATCAGTGTCACTGCGCTAAGGCGTCAAGAACAAGCACCAAAGACAAACAAACAGTAGGTGTTCACACTTAGGGATTTTTCCTCTCCATACTTTCAAGGGATTGTTTATATTAATTGCCGTCCCAAGCATGTCTGTTATCTATTGTTTGGGAACACACCTATGTCAGGGGTCCTTGAAGATCTGTATAAATATATCGCACTTTAACCAGATAATCAGAGGAGTTCTGACCAGAGGGCATCGCCACCATCGCTGATATTGACGCTGCAGTCGTCTTGACGCTGACCCAGTCTTCGTGTCCCTGCGGAGTCTGAGATAGAGACCTCATTCCAAGGTAACAAGGGTTGGGGGCTCCTCTAATGGACATGGCATTCGCAGATTAGGTTTAACAAACCCAGCTCTCCTTTAGGTAGGAGGTTAGGCCTTTCACATTAGGGTGTTAGGGCATATTATATCTCCTATGTCTTTTCTATGCATTGCAAGATGGTGGGGGTCTTTGTAATAATGACTCTCGTCTTCACAATTCTGTTACTTGCATTATTCATTATCCTAATCATTGCAGCCCATGCAACTTATCGCAAATTGCAATTATGTTGAATAAAAACTCTTGAAACTTTACTGCATTTTTGTCATTGCCTGTGTTCATATGAGACATGATATAACTGTGAGAAAGGGGTAATCTCCGTTTAACCACGGCATTCCCTGAGATGTCTTACTCTTGAGTCCATGCATAAAGGCTGCCACAAATCACCTATAACTATTGTGTTTCTGGTGAGTTGCTGCTAGTGAGCCGGTAAGGTTGGGAAAACAGTTGCGACTTGTTGTAGGAAAGACATAGGACTACAAACAAAAGTACTGTCATCCTTTAACCATCAGTCTTGCCTAGAGCAAGAGTCCAAACTACAACAGTTACAAACTCAATATACTACCATACCTGGAAAATGTAAAATGCAATAAAGTTGTGTTAAAAAAAAAGGTTGTTCGGGGTAATGGCATTCGCATTGTAACACATGCGTGGTAAAGGAATGCATTGCAATGGATGAGTGGTTCCATCATAGAACCCTGTGGGAATCGGGCTATCCAGTAAAATAGCTATTTTGCTGTTTGCATTTCCGCATCATTCCCTGGCAGGTAAATTGGTTGGTGTAGGTGGAAGTGCATGGCGTCTAAGAAATTGTGAAAGAAATGTGAAAATGCACTCTGCGATACCCCTCCGGCCAGAGATATCACATGTAGGTGAAGGGAGCACAACACCTGGACACACAGTAAGCTTGCCGCGTCACCTTGCATGACACAAGGACAATTCTAGGTCATGGATAAATTTGGGCCCAAGTTTGGAAAGCAGACAAACTTGTGTTAGCACTGCGAGGCTCTGATAATTTCAAAATGCCTACTATGCAAATGCTCATAACATACCATAACATACCATAACATAACAAGCAAGCTACTCAGCTCTGAAACAAAAACACTAGGGGGCATATTTAGGAGCCCCTAGCACCTTCTTGCACCATATTAGCCCCATTTGTTTTATGCTAACGTGGCCCAAAGTGGCCCAAATCCCTGTGCCATATTAACATAATGGCGCAATGCGTGTATTGCACCACTTTATAACCCTTTGCGCTACATTATGCCTGCGCCAGGCATAATATATGCAAAGGGAGTGTTCCCCCATTAGGAGAGCCCAAAAATGGCGCAAAGAAATCTAAGAGATTTCTTTGCGTCATTTTTTTGGGCACTTTTAACATCTGCTCAGAGCAGGCATTGAGGCTTCCATTGGTTACAATGGGCCTCGGGTGCTTTGCAGGATTAGCGCCAACATTTTTTATGCTAATCTTGCAAAGCACCGGACTAGCGTCAAAATTCCTTACGCTAGTCCCCTAAATACTTCTATGGTGTGCCATATTTTAAATATGGTGCACAAATGGTGGCTTTGGGGGGGTGCAAGAAAAGTGGCGCTGCACTGTGGAGCGCCACTTTTCTTAAATTTTCCCCTACAACTTTTATGATGACCCATCCCTCACTAACTTTCACACTTTAATGTGGGCCCATAGCCTTTCTTCACTTCCCTCCAGTCATTGAGAGCTTTTTTTATGTGTATTTTGCAAATAAGTTCTCTCTTGTTCAACAAACTCTGACACTGCAACACACACCACTCTAAGAGATGCACATTGAAAGCAGCAGATCGTAAGGAAAAGCAATGGCATTGTCTATTGTTATATTCTATATAAAATGAAACGTTGATCCATTAAATCAAATAATTAATTGCATTATAGAATACATCAATAAATTACCTCTTCTTTACGGATATCCCTACTACTATACCTAACAAGGTAATGAACTGTTGCAGCTCTGCTTAGAATACAGTGCTTTCCTACCATGGGAGTGCTGCACTTTACATCACACAATGTAATAATGCCATCTAGTGGTTTATATGGCTCACTTCATTTATATTCTAAAATAGTTTTCGTTGTGTCTTTTGTGTTTTTTAACTCTTTTTGTTTGAGTTTTTTTTGTTACATTTTGTCGTGTTTACATTTCCATATAATACAATCTTGTTGGATCTCAATTCCTACTCTGCATTAAAGTACATGACTGGTGTTGGATCGGAGCTAGGTCTCAAGTAGAGTCACAGAATATATTGTGCTTTTCGTATGGATGAGGGCTAAGCACAAACGGGCGTGAAGCTAAGCTGCTACATTATTAAGGAAGGAACCTCTCTGCACTGTTTAATTAACGGATCGACTCTTTCTTCGAGACTTTCACTTTGATTTTAAGTTTTATTTAGGTGGATTAAAATCTATTTTGATCTGAACCTGCGGCACAGTTATTGTGTCACCCTACTATTGAAAGTTATAAATTTATCACGTTTGTGAAATATGGAACCATTCAAGTATAAGCTATGTCCTCCACATTAACATTTAAAGGAAACAATTTTAGCTGTTTTCCTTCTGGATCTGGTGTATTTTTCTGAGCACAGTAAAACACAAAATTATATCATCAAAGCCCGTGTTTTCACAACTTTGCCCAAATTTAGGGCCTGATTTATACTTTTTTAGCGCCGCTTTTGCGTCATTTTTTTATGCAAAAGCGGCGCAAACTTACAAAATTTAGGGCCATATTTATACTCCGTTTGCGCCGAAATTGCGTCGTTTTTTTTGACGCAATTTCGACGCAAAACTAACGCCAACTAACGCCATATTTATACTATGGCGTTAGAGGCGAATAGCGCCAAAGTTCCCGGAATGTGCGTCATTTTTTAGCGTGAACCCCTTCCTTGCGTTAATGATATGCAAGGGAGGCGTTCCCGTCTAAAAAATGACTCCCAGGCCTTTACGTGGTATTTATACTCCCGGGCAAAAGAGACGCCCGGGAGTTGGCGTGGCTAAAAACGGCGCATTTGCGCCACTTTTTAACGCCTGCTCAGGGCAGGCGTTAAGGGGCCTGTGGGCTCAAAATGAGCCCACAGGTGCCCTCCCATGCCCCCAGGGACCCCCCCTGCCACCCTTGCCCACCCCAGGAGGACCCCCAAGGATGGAGGGACCCACCCCAGGGACATTCAGGTAAGTTCAGGTAAGTATAATTTTTTATTTTTTATATTTTTTTTTGGTGGCATAGGGGGGCCTTATTTGTGCCCCCCTACATGCCACTATGCCCAATGACCATGCCCAGGGGACAGAAGTCCCCTGGGCATGGCCATTGGGCAAGGGGGCATGACTCTTATCTTTACAATGATAGGAGTCATGTTGATGGGGGATGGGCGTCGAAAATAAATGGCGCAAGTCGGGTTAAGACGATTTTTTCGACGTAACCTGACTTGCCCCATTTTAAGACGCCCATACGCCATTTTCCCCCTACGCCGGCGCTGTCTGGTCTACGTGGTTTTTTCCCACGCAAACCAGGCAGCGCCGGTCTGATTGCGCCGTCTAACGCCATTCCATAAATACGGCGCCCGCATGGCGCTTCAGAATGGCGTTAGACGGCGCAAAACTTTTTGACGCTAAACTGCGTTAGCGCAGTTTAGCGTCAAAAAGTATAAATATGGGCCTTAATTATATTCTGTAAGTTTGCGCCACTTTTCCGTCATAAAATGACGCAAATGCGGCGCAAAAAATTTATAAATCAGGCCCTAAGGCCCACATTTATACTTTCTTTGAGCCGTATTTGTGTCAATTTTTGACGCAAAAGCGGTGCAAACTTACAAAATACAATTATATTTTGCAAGTGTGCACCACTTTTGCGTCAAAAAATTACGCAAATGTGGTGCAGAAAGTATAAATATAGGCTTAAATATCTAAAGAATGTATTCAAAAAGACACAAAGGGGCATGTTTATTAAAGAGTTGCATCGCCTTTGCGCCACGCAACGGGGCCCAAGTGATGCAACTCTTACCTTGGATTTATCAAGCCACGCAAGCCCACTTTGCGTGGCTTTGCGTAGCTTGATAAATCTAGAATAACACAAAGTAACGCAAATCACGGCACAGCATTACTCTTCCTTCGGAAAGCTTTACAAGTGTGAAGCATGGGTGTTCCCATCATCCACCCATGGATTTTGATGCATTCCAAAATTTACCATTACTAGTAGACCTCGGAATGCGTCAAAATGCTACATCTCCCCAGGTGAGGAGTAACAAGGACACTAATCTTTATTACTCCTTGTTACTTCCCCTTTCTAAATTCTTCATTCTGCAGCACACAAAGAAAGAGGAAAATGCCTCAGAGGACTGGTTTTGTGCAGGGGGTTGTCCCTTTCTACACAAAAACAAACCTGCTAACAACACAGACACACTTAGACCATAGTGCAAGGGAACCTGCATTGGCACAAGGCAGCACATTGTGTGCCAGCGCAGGGAAAACACAGGAATGCACCTTATTATGTTAAATATGGTGCATTTGTGCCCTTGACCTATCATGAGGTGCAGCAAGGTGACTTGCTGCACTGGATTGCATGAGACTTTCATAAAAATGCCCCCAATATCAGCAAATGCCTAGCATATGAGTTGAAAAATTACATTACAATTGATAGTAAACGGTGCTAATAAAAGTTTACACTGAGGGGCGGATTAAAAAAAAACTTCAATGCAGAGAGCAATTAAAGTTAGGGCTTTGCATCAAAAACCATAGGTACCACCAATGGGAAGATCCCTTGATCAAAGCAACACAAAGAAGCACATAGCACTTCTTTGCTTTCCATTTATGCACATTGCAGCACAAATACATGTTTCCACTGGGGACTGAATAGTACCTAAACACTTTTTACTAGTGCAAAGTGTTTATAAATCTGGCACTTTATCAGCACCTTTCACCCCTTTATGTCACTTTGCATGACTTCGGGATGGCACAAAGTGTTAATAAATCTGCCCCCTCGTCTTTACATATTTTCATGGTTAGTTAAGACATGGGCCAAAAAATCGAGGAGCAAAATGTAAAATTTGGTTTCAGAAAGCAATCTGTAGGATTTCATATTGATATACAGGCCCGTAATTATACTTTTTTTGCGCTGCATTTGCGTTGTTTTTTGACGCAAAAACGGCGCAAACTTGCAAAATACCATTGTATTTTGTAGGTTTGCGCCGTTTTGCGTCAAAAAGCGGCGCATATGAGGCGCTAAAAAAAGTATAAATACGGGCCACAATGTTTAAGAAAATGCAGCCCCATATTTAAAAAGGCCTAGCGCCATTCCAAGACCACATCAGCGTCATTTTTTAAATGTTAATGTGGCATTGGAAGGCCAAAAAAATGCAGTGCCATTATTTCTTTGCGTCATTTTTATCTGCATTTTTAACACCTGCTAAAAGCAGGCATTGAAGGGAGGCTCCTATTGTTCTTAATGGGCTTCTGGGTGCTTTGCAGGATTAGCGTTGTCATTTTCGAAGCTGATACTGCAAAGCACCAGAATAGAGTAAAAGATTATGATGAACCACTTTCTTGTAAACATTCCCCTATGTAGTTTCATTTTCACTCTCTACCTCATAGTCTGAAAATGATGTAGCTAGCAGTGTACACTCACCTGGGGTTTCACCTTCTTTATAAATCACTAAAACAGTTTGAGGGCTCATGGAACATTTCCCACTCTGAAACTAACTACAGATTTTAATATCAGTTTGAGGAATCACTAGACAATTTCTTAAGCTGATGACCAAGTTTGAAGGACTTGAAACATAAACATTTGTTATCAATTTTTAAATCACTTTCACTTCGTGGGCTTGGGTTTCTTTACAGGAGAACTCACACATTGGGATATTAATAAAGTTTTTAGACTAAACATACTAGTTATGCCTTTTTCTCTTTTTATCTATTGCTGAAGCACTGGCTTTATCCTACATGGCAGCTGATATTCAAATGTAGTACAACGTCTGCTTATGTGACATTATCTGTACATTGCAATGAATTTTTAAAAACATTTACACAAGTAAATATTCACTTCTTTACTCACCTATGGCCCCTCATTCTCTTTAAGTTTAGAGTCAAATGTCATATTTATGATTCAATCCAGCACAATGAAGAGTCACTTGTGGCATAGTGGTTAAAGACTTACACTGTCATGGTCATGTTAAGTCCCCAAGCTTTGGAATCTCCTGTGTTCGGTCAATTAGAAAGAGTTTTGAGATTCCCTGAGTAATTTAAAATGTGAATTTTATTGATGATCAAATAATAGTCTAGTTAAAATGTACATTTTATTTTTACTCTCTCCCCTCTCTCTTCATAATCTATAAATTATACAGCTAGCAGTGTGTAGTCACCTATTGACGTGAAGTTTAAGTTTGAATGTCATACTTATGTTTTGAATCAGTTTGAGGGGCCAGAGTGGAAACCCCGCTGAGGCCCTTGAGTAAAATCACGCCGAAGTGAGGCACACGAACAAAGGAGGGGAATCGGAAGTAGTCTCCCCTCATGGCGACCCCTACTCCCCATTTCCAATGCCCAAGCACATGGCGGAAGAAGAAGGAGGGGGCAGTAAACTTTTCTTTGGCCCAATGGGGGCCACTGCATTTTTAAAATGTCCCCTAACATGCCCCAAGGGCACGGTTGGGGGCTTAAAAAAGAGGCTGCCCGGACCGGAACCCCTCTTCTTCGTTGGGGCGGTCGGGAAGCAACGCAACAACGACACTCATTCACCCACACCTAACACTAAGGCCCATATACATTCTTTTTTAGCACCACATTTGCATCGTTTTTTGATACAAAATGCAATTGTATTTTGTAAGTTTGCGCCGATTTTACGTAAAAAAATGATGCAAATGCGGTGCTAAAAAAGTATAAATATGGGCCCAAGTACCCAGATCGTCACAGGCTGGTTCAAGGGTGAAAGAAAAAGGAGAGCGAAAGAACAACGAAGGCCACACCCAACACAGCAGGGTGGGAGGGCTACTTACCTTGGGATGCCTCACGGCAGGTTAAGGCAGTCGGGGGAGGTACACGAAACACGGCAGTCGCAGCCAGGGTCCGCCGGAGAGCTGGATACAAGGACTAAACAAGGTAGCGAGTTAAGCCTAAAAGGAAATGAGTACCCTCCAACACAGAAAAGGAATAACGTCAATGCCAAGGGGCAAGATACACAAAGGACTAAACGCAAGAGTGATTTGTGGCAAATTAATTGATGGACAGGTGACATGCAGATATCAAAAAATGTGCTGTGGTTGCTAAGATGCAAAGTGTTTTATGACAAAGCGTAACAATGTAAGCATAAACACAGGGGTTTTCAACCTCATGGACGATAAAGTGATTTATGACAACTTATGATCCCATTTGCATGTACATCCAAGATGACGGAATGATTTATGGCCCTCATAAAAGCAGGTCAAACATGCTGTAAATCAACATTGATAAACTGCGGCCAACATTTCCCAAACCAACAGAGTCATGTACTACTTATATGTTACGGGAATGGGCCGTCTGGAGGGGTTTAGGGCGAAGGCCAGCAACCGAACGGAGCTCGAGGGGCAGGAGCGTAAACCCCACCAAGGCCCTCGAGTAAAATCACGCCGAAGCGAGGTGCGCGAACAAAGGAGGGGGACCAGAAGTGGTCTCCACTCATGGTGACCCCTCATCCCCCTTCTCGACACCCTGGCACAGGGCGCAAGAGGAAGGAGGGGGCAGAAAACTTTACTTTGGCCAAATGGGGGCCACTGCATTTTTTAAATTTCCCCTAACATGCCCCAAGGGTACGGTTGAGGGCTTAAAAAGAGGCTGCCTGGACCGGAACCCCCCTTCTTCATTGGGGAGGCCGGGCAGCGACGCAACAAGGACACCCACCCACCCAAACTTAACACTAAGTACCCAGAACGTCTCAAGCTGGTTCAAGGGTGAAAGGAAAAGGAGAGTGAAAGAACAACTAAGGCCACACCCAACACAGCGGGTGGCAGGGCTACTTACCTTGGGATGCCTCACGGCAGGGTAAGGCAGTCGGGGGAGGTACACGAAACACGGCATTCGCAGCCCGGGTCTGCCAGAGAGATGGATACAAGGACTGAACAAGGTAGCGAGTTAAGCCTAAAATGAAATGAGTACCCTCCTACATTGAAAAGGAATAACGCCAACGCCAAGGGGCAAGATACACAAAGGACTAAACGTGAGAGTGATTTGGGGAAAATTTATTGATGGATAGGTGACATGCAGATTTCAAAAAATGTATGGGGGTTGTTATGATGCAAAGTGTTTTATGACAAAGCGTAACAATGTAAGCATAAACCCAGGGGCTTTCATCTCATGGACGATAAAGTGATTTATGACAACTCATGACCCCATTTGCATGTACATCTGAGATGACGGAATATTTTATGGCCCTCATAAAAGCAGGGCAAACATGCTGTAAATCAACAGTAATAATCTGCGGCCAACATTTCCCAAACCAACAAACAGAGTCATGTACTACTTATATGTTACGGGAATGGGCCGTCTGGAGGGGTTTACAGACTTGCCAACTCACACAGTGCGACCAAGGCACATGATTTTTTTGCTCCCTTCACATGGTCTTCCAGTGAAGAGCCAAAATCACACAGTGGCAGCAAAGATGAGCTGGGAACCACTGCCGTGAGTGGCTTTCCAGCTTTTCTGTAAGCAGCCGATGTCCATTATCGGGTGTGAAAACACCCCAGGATATCGGCAACAGCTTCTGCGACCCTTTGTTTTGTTTTTTGAGGGGAAGGGGTGGTGGGCTTGGTAGAGGGCAGAGTGCCTATTAGCGCTTGGCACGAGAACCTGTCCCCTCCCATGCTCCACTCCCTTCTCACATGGTGAAAGTATGGTTACAAGTAGGCAGGTCTGGAATCAGCACAGGTTGCTTGAAGCCTAGTGCTTAATGTCTTAGACTCTCTGAATTGAAAGCTAGGTTTTCGATCCTTGGTCATCTGTTTTGTCCATAACAAAGAGTTCTTATAATCACTGAGTAATTTTAAAAGTGACCTTAATTTTTTTTGATGGTCAAATATTATTCTTAGCACTATGAAAATGTAATTTTTACTCTCTCCCTCGCTCCTTTCCTCCTTTTCTGTAGATAATACAGCTAGGAAGTGTTTGCTTAGCTATAGCTAAGCATTCACTTGATTTTTAGAGTTGAATGTCATAGTTAAGTATTGATGAAACAAACTCAGCAATGTTTTTGACGTGGTGGTTGTGGTCTAAGGGTCAGATATACGTACCATTTTTCTTGTCGCAAATGGCCCGATTTGCTGAATCGGGCCATTTGCGACAGGAAAAAAACATTTTGGTATGTACAGACCCTATTTTGTGATTTGGTAATCTATTTACTGAATCGCAAAATAGGTTTGAAAGTCGCAATTAAAAAGGGGCGTCCCCGTCCTAATTGCGAGTCGCAGTGAGATGTAGGATTGTTTCGTGACTGTGAATGCAGTCAGAAAACATTGCGGATAGCACCAGTTTCAAATTGGTGCTAAGTGCTAACTAACCCATCCACAAACTAGAAGGGGTCCCCATGGAACTCCTTCCCCTTTGTGAATGGTAGCGAAAATATGTTTTCAAAGTAGGCAGTGGTCCCACACACGACTGCCTGCTCTGAAAAAATGAAAAGAAAACTTTTCATTTTTGTTTTTGAAATGCATCCCATTTTCCTTTAAGGAAAATAGGCTGCATTAAAAAAAAAAACTATGCCTCGCAATTTGTGAGACACAAAACCTAATATTCGTACATGTGGCCCTAAGTTTCTCATTGTGAAAGGTAAGTGTTCAAGCCTTGTTGTTTCTATCATTATTTGTCTGGTCCTTTACGGCCATTTCTGAAATCACAAATATATTTATAAAGTGATTTTCATTTTTTTTTCATTATCAAGTATTATTCTTGGCACTATGCACCTCATTCTAACATCGGTGGGCGGCGGGAACCGCAACTTGGCTGCTCCGAGGTCAAAAGACCGCGGAGGCCATTCTGGCTTTCCCGCTGGGCCGGCGGGCGCCCGCCAAAGGAGCGCCCGCCAGCCAAGCGGGAAAGGCCCTGCAACAATGAATCCGGCTCCGAATGGAGCCGGCGGAGTTGCAGGGGTGCGACGGGTGCAGTTGCACCCGTCGCGATTTTCACTGTCTGCGAGCAAGACAGTGAAAATCTTTATGGGGCCCTGTTAGGGGGCCCCTGCACTGCCCATGCCAGCCAGAAACAGGCTGGCGGGAAGAGGGTCGGAATCCCCATGGTGGCGCTGCAAGCAGCGCCGCCATGGAGGATTCCCCCAGCCAGGGGAAATCCGGCGGGAAACCGCCGGACCCAGCTGGGCGACCGCGGCTTCACAGCCGCGGTCGGAATACAGAATGAAGCACCGCCAGCCTGTTGGCGGTGCTTCAGCCGGCATCCACCCTGGCGGTCATAGACCGCCAGGGTCAGAATGAGGCCCTATGTATGTTTCATTTTCACTCTCTTTCCCCCTTTCCCTTATTCTGTCAATAATGCAGCTAGCAGTATACACTCACCTATGGATCCACGTTGCATTGTATTTTGGAGTTCAATGTCATTGTAATGTTTTGGTCCACATACCAACTTGTCACAGGTGGCCTAGTGTTTAAGATCTTAAAGTCTCCATAATTCTCCATACAATGTTAAAGTACCTGAGCCTCAGTTTGTCCATGGTCCTGGTTCTGTGTCATTACAAATAAGTATGATAACCAATGAGTAATTTAAGAATGATTTTCATTTTTAGAGATGGTCAAATAGTATTTAATGGAACATGTGCATTTTATTTTCACTATTTCTCTCTCTGCCTCCTTTTCTGTAAATGATACAGCTAGCAGTGTATGCTCACCCATTGCTCAACATTGACTTGTGTTTTAGAGTTAAATGTCATAATTATGTATTGAAAAAGCAAAGTAAAGTATTAGTTGTAGCCTGGTGGTTAAGGTCTATGGCCCTCATTATAACTTCGGCGGTCAAAACAGTCAACAGCGGAAGCCACACCGGCCAGGAGACCGCCAGTGATGGCGGTCTTGAGACTGCCATATCATGACAACTGGTATTTTTCCTACTGTTTGATATGGACATCTTTCTCCCGGAAAGTATGGACATTGCTTCTTCTGCTAGCAACTGACAGTGTTTTTTGGCTGTTATGGCCACCTGTCTCCCTTTTTTATTGATAGTGTACCTTTGTGGTTACTATGGATTGAGTTCTCCCTGGTTGCTATGAACATTGCTCTACCAAGTAGCAATTGACATGTTTTTCTTCTGTTTACTCTGCATAGTTCCTCATTGTTGTTGTGGACAGATTTGTAAATGATTGCTATATGATTCCACTGTGTTCCTAAAGACATTAGCTTCCTGGTTGTTACAGATATAGGTCCAATTGGTTGTAATAGGCATTGCTTCTGGTTGCTATGGACATTTTCCTCCCTGACTGATATAATAATTTTTCCCGATCACTATGAACACTGTGCCTCTTGGTTGTTATGCAAATTGTTCTTCTTGATTATTATGGACATAGTTCCCATCTTTTAGCTACATAGCTTTCCTTGATTGCTATGGACATATGCCTCCTTTGTTGATAGGGGCATAGGTCTCCCAGGTTGCTATGGCATTGCTCATTTCAATTGCTATGGACATTTTCCTTTTGCTTGCTATGATTTTGGTTTTCTTGATTGAAGTGTATGTAGTTCTCCCTGGTTTTTATGCTTGCTATTGGCATTGTTTTTTAGGTTGCTACTAACCTTTTGATAGAGATATTGTTTATTGTGGCTACTAAGTACATAGCTCTCCGTGGTTCTTAGACACATTGTTCCTGGTTTCTATGGGCAATATTTCTCCTGGTTGCTATTGACATTGCTTTTCATAGTTGCTATAGCCATTTTCCTTTTTGTTATGGATAGTTTTCTTTGCGATTGCTAAGGTCATGGTTGTCCTTGTATGCTCTAGATATCATCCTGTAGCTATACACATCTTTCCTGCTTGTTGCCTTTGTTCTTCCCAGTTGCTATGGACATACTTCTCACTGGTTGCGGTGTAGATTTTCACCATGGTTGCTATGGAAATTATTCCTACTGATTGTAATTGACATTTTATCTTATGGCTGCTAAGGCCATACTTATTTCTGGTTATTATACTTTTTCTCCCCGGTTCCTATGCCATTTTTCCTGACTAATAATGGCAAAGTGCTCCCTGGTTGCTATGGACATTGTTATTTCTTGTTATTATGCACACAAAAAAATTCTGGTTGCTCAGGTCATTTTCTCCCTCATTGCTGTGGACAGTTATGTATATAGTTCTTTCTTTCTTGCTGTGGATATGGTTATTCCTGCTTGCTATCAATATAGTTTTCAGAGCCTGTTATCAGAATTGTTCCTTCTCAATGCTGTGAACCAAGTTTCCCTTGTGGCTACAGGCATTGTTCTCCCTGGAAGCTAAGGACATGGGTTTCTCTAGCGGCTATAGATATTGTTCTTCCTGGTTTATACGGTCAGATTGCCTCAGATTGCAAGCAATATTATTTTCTCTATCTGCTGGTGTCACCATTTTATCTAGATGCTAAGGACCTAGCTCCTCCTGGTCGTTATGGATATCATTTTTCCTGGTTGCTATGGGCATTGTTCTTCCTGGTTCCATTAGATATGGGCCTGATGTTTGAAAAGGTTTACCTATCCTGTGACTATTTGCTGGTATAGAAGGGCCATATTTCTAAATGTTTAGCTAAAGACATTGATCCTCACAGTTGCTGTGGACATTGTCTTGCCTGGTTGCTATGGGCATCATTCTTCCGGCTTACATTTAATATAATTATCCCTAATTTAGATTTCTTTTTCTTCCTATGGACATAGGTCTCTAATTGCTAATTGCATTGTTATTCCTAGTTGCTGTGGACAATTTCCATCATCTTTGCTATAGATGATTGGCCCTGGTTGCTATGGACTTACTGAACCCATCATAAGTCCATTCTTCTGCCACAGCCAGGCTGAAATGCATATTATTTTTACTGGTTGCTATGGTCATTGCTCTTCCTGGGCATTGCTCCTCCCAGTTGCTATGTACATTGTTCTGTGTGACCACTACAGATATCGTTCCTACCGGCTGATGTTGATATAGTTGTTCCTAGCTGCCACAGTCTGTATGCTACATCTCCTGGGTGACAGATCTGTTGGATTGTACCTTGGAGCTATTTTTGATTGTGATTTGTATTTGTATTAAACAAAACACACCATTTATCTTGCCATTTTTCCATCCCATGTGTCAGTGTCAGATGTGTTCAGTGTATGTGTCATCAATTACATTTCCTCCTTTACTGGTGGCAAACCTATCTAAGCACAGTTCACCTCGCATCACTAAATATTGTAGAACACAATACCCTACTATATTATTAAACACCATCTTAAGCCAGGTTACCACTCAACTACCATAAAAGTGTGAGAGTTTATAAATAATCTTTGTCACTGTAGAATAATGTCTATTATACTGCTTGGGTGTGGCTTTGTAACCCATTCCAAAGTGATGAGGAGAAATGATTCTTTGAAGCAATAGAATATCTATTGGCCTGTATATGACGTGCTACTACAAGCAGAGAAAAGGCTGGGCGGAGAAGAGGGGGTTATTTGGACAAAATATTGAATCAAAAATATTGAGTCACAGAAATAATGACTTTTTAATATTGTGACACAATAATATTGTGATGCAAAATATTGTTGACATAATGATCACATTTTAGGTAAGTAATATTGTTTTTATTATTATCTGAGTTGTTAGTGTTGTTTTAAATGATATTGTTGTAACAAATATTGTTTTTAATTACCTTTATGTGTTTTAGTTATATTTTAATTGTATATGTTTATATTGCTTATATTATTGTTGTTAGTATTTGTAAATATAGTTTGTAAATGTTAAGTTAGTTATAACTTAATTTAATTGTTAATAGTAATTTATAGTGTTGCAGCTGGTTGTGAGGTTTATAGGGGTAGAGTGTGGGAAGTTAATTAAGTCTAATTAATTATTTATTAGATTGTAATTATTATTATTAATTATTTAAGTGACAATTAATTATGTAAATTGTAGAATTATTATATTTTTTATGTTATATATTTATTGTGGGGTGTTGGGTTTGTAGACATATCCGATGGGAAGTTAATTAAATAATCATTCATTATTTAGTTACTTGATTAATAATTATTTAATTGATAGTTAAATATGTAAATTGTGCAATTATTATATTTTACAAGTAGATGCAGGTTGTTGCATTTGTAGGGGTATTGGGTGGGACGTTAAATAAGCATTAATGTATTATTAGTTAATAATTATTTAAGTTATAATTAAATATGTAAAATGTGTAATTTTCAGTGTGGGTTTGGTGTATAGGATGAGAAGTTAATTACATAATAATTGTTTATTAAATAATCATTTATTTAGTAATTATTTAATTGATTACATATGTAAATTGTATAATTATTATACTTCTTAATTTATATTTTAGGTGTGAGTTTTTGTGTGTGTAGGAGTATAGGATGGGAAGGTAAGTAATAATTATAACTTAATTTTAAATTTTCATCAAAATATTTATTTTAGTAACAATTATGTTAATTGTTTAAACATTATCTATTTAATTGTATATATTGATTGTCGGTTGTTTTTTGTGGGGTAATAGGAAGGTATTCAAATAATAATTAACTCTCAATTAATTATTCATTTATTATTTTCTTTATTACTTAACATGCTAATTGTGCTATTTTATTTTAGTTTAACTATATTTTAATATGGGCTGCTAGGTTTGTGAGAGAATAGTGTGCGCGTTGAAATAGATACTCAAATTAATACCTTTCTTTTATTTGATATTAATTATTAAAAAATGTAATAATTATGTGAAATGTTTCATTTAAAAAAAATATATATATATGATTTTTATATTAACATTTTTATATTTTTGTTGAATTAATTGAGTTCTTAAATTATGTTACGTGTTTTAAGTGAATTACTTTCTTTACTGCTGTATAGACTGGTGGAGTGGGAATAGTAAATTTTGCCCCTTTTGAGTTTAACGCTCTCTTTACAGTTGCACAGACTGGAGGCTGAACAGTAAATGTCATCCTTCCTGAGTTCAATGCTTTCCCTACTGTTGCACAGACTGGACTGTGAATAGTAAATGTCACCCCTCCTGAGTGCAATATTTTCGCTACTGCTGCACTGACTGGGGTAGGCATAGTAAATTTGACCCGTCTGGAGTCCAATGGGTTCCCTACTGTTGCACAGACTGGAGTGGGAATAGTACATTTTACCCCTCCTGAGTCCAACGCTTTCCCTACTGTTGCACAGACTAGAGTCGGAATAGTAAATTGTACCCCTCAGGGGTCTAACACTTTCTTTAGTGTTGGACAGACTGGAGTGGGAATAGTAAATTTTACCCCTTCAGAGTCCAGCTTTTTCTCTACTGTTGCACAGACTGCAGTAAAAATAGTACATTTTACCTTATTGGAGTCCAACGCTTTCCATAGTGTTGCACAGACTGGAGTGGGTATAGTAAATTTTACCCCTCCCGAGTCCTATGCTTTCCCTACTGTTGTATAGACTGGAGTGGGAATAGTACATTCTAAACCTATTGATTCCAACAGTTTCACTACTGTTGTGGATAATGGAGTGGGAATAGTACATTTTACCCCTTGGGGGTCCAGCACTTTCCCTACTGTTGCACAGACTGGAGTGAGAATACTAAATTTTACCTCACTGCTTTCGCTAGTACTCACAGACTAGAGTAGGAAGAGTAAATTTTACCCCTCTGGAGTCCAGCACTTTCCCTACTGTTGTATAGAATGGAATGGGAACAGTACATTTTATCCCTCCAGAGTCCAATGCTTTCCCTACTGTTGCACAAACTGAAGTGGGAATAGTAAATTTCACCTCTATCAAGTATATTGCTATTATTTCCAGAGTTTATTATATTTATTATTATTGTCTGTAATATTTGTATTTTAAAAAAATGTAAATGCTATTATATGTATATATAAATTATATTTTTAGTAAATGTGTTTTTTATTTTAATTATTTTGCATTTTTAAATACTTTGTATATATATTTATACATATATATGCTTTTATACTAATAAATTTGAAAAAAATGCAAAACCATTAATATAATGTAACATATTTTTTAATAATAGTATATTATATAAATGTATATGTAAAAATACATGTGTATATGTGTATATGTTTATAAAAGTAAATATTTATTTGTAATAATAAATGTTACTTAAATGTATTGAATAATCATTATATTAATGCCATGTATTAACTAACATATTTAACATTTACTATTTTATGCTGTCTATTTAATGGAAATCAATATTTTTTGTCTTTTTTTATGATATTTGTGTGAAACAATGTTTTTACAAATATTTTTGTATTCACCATTATATGTATAAGGAAGCAATATTTTTGACACTATTTCTGTGTCACAATGTGTTTGAATTCAATATTATGTAGTCACTTATCCGAAGTGGTGCCATAGGTGCAAGAGGAGATTAGGATGATGACATGGATTTGTGGGTGGTGTCACATAGAGAAAGAGGGGACAGGGACTTGGAGGAGTATAAGCTTAGAGGTAGTAGGGAAAAATCGAGGGTGGGTGAAGTCACAGAGAAAAGGCAAGACCAGGGAATGAGAAGAAGGGAGCATAGGTATAGGATGAATCTTGGGGACTTAGCAAGTGCAGATGGAGAGTAGGAGCCATAGGGAGAGGATCGTGCAGAAGAGCCAGAGGCCAATTGGTGGGGTACTACCCATAGATTTTTTGTGGCTCCCTCCTCCAAGAGGGGCATCCCAAAAAGAGTAGGGGGGAGAGGAGGGACTCGGGGAACAGGCCTCTGACAGTTTGTATTATCAACCACAAGGAAGCATCACACAGACTCACTGTGGTTTTAGCATTAAAAGGGGCATCCTAAAACAAGTAGTGGGAGGCTGTAAACCCAGTTGTTTTGCATTCCTCACCTCTTCATAGTGCATTTTATAAGGTCTCTTCGACAAACGTCCAAGAATACTTACAAGGAGACAACACAGACATGGGTGGACTGTTTAGATGGTTCTATGAAGTCACTGGAAGCCTTAGTTAAGGATACCAATGTATTTAACTATGAGGGGCTCTACAACTTATTTATAAAATAGCACATACTTACGAAGTGTACCTCAGAGAAGTTACAACATCATCTGGTATATTCCAAAGTATCAAGTCCTAGGGAGCAGGGCAAGGTGGCTGATGAGTGGGCATGCATTAGGGAGCCCAAGATGTACAATGGAGGAGATCCTAAGATTTCCATTTATGGGGAAAGAAGTTGGGGTGGAAGTTCTCCCTGGGAAGTCTAGATAATACACACAGGCCACCTCAGTTTCTCTGGGTAGGGAAGAATATGAATCGTTGACTCACTGGCATCCAAGTATCAAATATTACAGGCAGTGAGCAAGAAACAATGGGGTCGAAGTGTAGGCTCTGAGGGATACAGGTGTGACCGTAACCACACCATTGCTGCCGGTATATCCAAGAAGATACTATTTAACACTGCAAAGATAGTGCGTGAGTTCAGGGATGTTGATCTTTAGGGGACAAAGACAGTTTGCACAGGTGAGACAATTTAGTCCATTGATAAAAACAACTGAGTTGCGAGAACTTAAGGCAATGTTTTGTTGTCAAAGTTAAGTAGGGAAAGTGGGCGATAGGAGATACTGAATTGTGGGTCCTTGACAGGTTTTAGTAGTAAAGTGATCACTGCCTCCTGCAGTGATGGTGGGAAGATCCTAGCTTCAAGGGCACCCGAATTCATATCCAGAAGGTGCTTAGCAAGAAGATGCCTGTATATTTCATAAAAGACCCTTATGAGTCTGTCTAGGCCAGGGCCTTCATTCCATCTAGGGAGTCAATCACCTGGATAATCTCCTAGCAGGAGACAGGCTCACTCGGAAATTGTCTCTGGTTGCTGGTCAACTAGATCATTGGTATTTCAAATAGTTTGCCTGTGCAGCAGTATCTCCGCTTGCACACGATAAGTATAGATGCTTGTAATATCTATGAAGCTACTGGATAATTCCCTGATTGTCAGTCACGCGGCCAACATCATTCAGTTTCAGCTCTGATATATACTCACTACTACGATTCTCACCAATGTACAGCCTGGGAGTTCACCCTCCCCATACTGTTGGGCTCTCACATAATTTCCCAAATATGCTTTTTCTTGCTCAGGAAAGTCCTAAAATTAATCTAAATAAGTGGAGCAGCAGTGTTGTTGGGGCCCAAGCTGCTAATGGGTCTCCGTCTGGTCAATATTGCTCAGTTCGATCTCTAAATGAACTAAACTATTACATATGTCCCACAGCACCCCAGCATGCTTGTATATACACACCCTTTGTATGTATGCGTTACATGTGTCCTATAGAGTAGCCTACTTGGTGACGGAATCAGTGTTGAGTGTAAAATGTTCAGTGGTGGAGTCCCAGATTTCAGAAGGGAGCACTTTGCCATGGAGAGCATTGCATGGAAAGTACCACTGGCATTCCAGGCCTCCACTGAATGGCATCCTCAGTACCATTCATACTGGAGAGTAATCCAATAATGTGCACAGAAGATGCCTACCATCTTCCAGCCATGGCATGGCATTCGCAGATATGAACTAGTAGTCTATGTGAGACCATACCCCATGTGGTGTGGAATAGAACATGTACCCAGGAGTATTAGCATGTTTCACGCATTTCTCAGGAAATAGGTGTCACTGATATCTCAGAGGATTTGCAGTGGCTTGCTACTCTCAGCCCCATCCATGGAGTCTAGCAGTGGGTCAATAATCATGTTAAGATCTCCTCCCAGGATGAGAAGGTCAGCGTCCACTCATCCCATCAGGGACTAGAGTTCTTGGAAGAAGTCAGATGAGTCCACATTTGGGGCGTAAACATTAACTAGAAAGGAGGTACTGGCCCGCCATAGTTCCTGCAAAAATTACATACCTCCTGCTGTTGTCCATAAAACTAGTCGAGGGTGGAAGGGGATACTTTTGAGTATAAGGTTGCATACACCTCAAGAGTACATGCTGTAGCAGGAAAAGTATCTGTGGGGCACCAGGATGATGCAAATGTGGGTGAGTTCCTAGGCAAGAGATGTGTCTCATGGGGAAAAACTATTTTTATGCCATGTCTGGTAAGATAGGATAGTACCTGTTTGCCCTTGTAGGGGACGTTGAGGCCTCTTGTGTTCCAGGACAGGAACATGAATTGAGCTATGTGGCCTTGTCTCATTCCCAGATATGTACATATGTGTGTAAGTGTGTAGTAACTGTGTTGGTCCTTTTCAGACAAATATTCATGGTAAACCTAAAATAAAACATGCTAACATTCAACTCTCTCACCCCAACCAAATCAGGCAAGAAACCACACAGTAAATCCCAAAACTAGCACGCAAAAAACATATACCCCAACAGCTTACACCTCAGGAGGTGGGCAATGCTGCGGGCAGCTGGGCCTAGTAGGTATGTGATACTTGATGTATAAAACATAGGAATGAATTCTGAAAGGATAAACATGCCAATAGCAATCCAGGAAGTGTGATCATGAGAGGTACTGCAGGGTAGCTTCAGGCGCGATCTGTGAATGACAAATGTGGTAGTGTCAGAGTGTGCAACGTACAGAGTAATCAGTTGATGGGAAGTGGTCTGTGCTCATTGTGGCATGTAAGTCGTGAGGAGAGCATTCCAGTGAATTGCTCCATGGGGGTGACTTCTCCTTGTTATACTGTTTACAGAAAGCCATGGAATCAGCCAGGGTGTCCAAAAAGTGAGCTTTCCTGTTGATTCAACTTGTAGGTGCCCCAGATAGAGCATACCATATTTCAGTCCTCATTTACATAGCAGATTCTTAGCATCTGTACATTTGTGTAGTGCTTCCTGTACCGCGAATGCAAAGTCTGGGAACAGGGATATGATGGAGTACTCGTACTGTATCCGGCCTTATTCTCGTGCCAGGTGGATTGCTGTGTCCCAGTCCCTGTAGTTAAGCAGGCAGGCTATAATAGGGCATGGTCGGGCACCAGGAGGCGGGCATGGGCAGAGGGAATGGTGGGCCCTCTCAACCACAAAGTTGGAAGTAAAACTTTGGTGGCCAAAGAGGTCAGCAAGAAGGTTTACCACAAACTTGTTGGGCAGCCCATGTCCGTGGATTCTGCTATGCCCATAATACGAATATTATTTTGACAGGCTCGCACCTTCAGGTCTTCATTTTTAACTACCACTGCTTATAGGAGTCATTCCATCTTTTCCAGTCTTTTAGCAACAGTTGTGGCACCATCTTCTAGGCCCGATGTGCATTCCTCCCCACTGTCCATCCTTATGCACTGGCAGTCAAGATGTGTGCCCATGCAGGCAAGCCTGCCCTGAGGATGTCAAATCTAAAGTCAATGGAGAGGAAGCCTGTGTGGAGCTCCACCATTATAGTCACTATATTAGTGATCTGCATGTGGAAGAGTGTCCAGTTACCTGGCTGAATTAGGCCTCTTGAATGGAAGCTTACGGTGTTTGGGGTCTCCCTTCACCATTGTTACCAAAGCGTGGTGTTCAGTTGCATGTAGGGATGCTGCTGAATCTGTATTCAGGGGGGTGCAATGGAGGGTGTTGTGGTGGTCCCCCCACGGGGCCCAAGTTAGTTAGTGTTAGTGAAAATGTGTTCAACAGCACAAGGTTAAGGATTTGGTCCTAGGGGTGCAGGAGAACATGCAGCTCTCCGGGCCAACAATTGGCTAATAGAGACACAGTGGTTGCAGGCACCCCCAGGTACAGGCATTTAACATTTTTTGCAGCACTGTAGTTGCTTCAGACAAGTATGTCAGTCTGCAACCTTGGCTGCCCTGAACGATGAAGTAGGGCTCCCAGTCGTCACTCAGACACCACTATTCAGCCCACCTAAGTCAGTATGCTTTCCAAAGCGCAAGCCGTCCCAGCCACTCAGTCACCATGTTCTTCCCGGTGGAGGTTCCCTCTATGCGCTTTACTGGGACAAAGTATACAGGAGAGTGTGGGAGAGAGACTTCTCCCAGAGACTGCATTGGTGTTCCGTGTGGCCTCCGTGTGGCCTCTGTTCTGCACATTCCTGGCCTCACCTCTCGGCCCGCTAAGCCCCACAGCTGAGTCTGGGCGGTCCCAGGCTGTCACAGGCCTTGAACGATCACCGGCATCAGTGATACCTCCAAGGAGTGAGAGCGGGGCATGTGGCCTAGCTATGCACGGTAGCTCAGGCTTACTCATGGCTCCTGCTCCCATGGGGCCTGTGAGACATTGGCTGAGCCACCGCCTGCCTGCTTGAGAATGTCGTGCTCCTGCCCGATCATCAGCTGTAACTGGCATCAGGTCATGCCGCTCCCATCAGGGCTACGGACCCCAGATTCCTGATGGCCACATATGGTGATGTAGGCCCCAAATCTACCTGATGAGGGCCATCTTGGTTGCTGGCATGGCCATGCCATCTAGCCAGAGATTTAACTTCATTAGTGCCAGTTTAACAATCAAATACATAAACAAGCAACTGAAAGATGACCAGTTAAGCTTTGTGACAGGCCATCCTCTGCACGCAAACATATTTTGATGAGTCTTCTGTTCTGTTTGAGCTAGAGCTGTTTTTTGTTAAAATCTGCACATTGTACAGCAGATGGTGTATATAGTGGCACATGCGGCAAATCCAAAACAATGCAACAAAAAAACCCAGCAGAATTGCATAATTACAGTGGCCCTGGAAGTAAGCCACACTGGGAGTGAAGCCCAAAGGCAAGCTTCAAAGGGGAAGCCGTCTTTGAAGGGCAAATGGTGGACCAGTCTGCGGGACCCAAGAGAGTCATCAAAGTGCAGTTTGGTTGCCCAAGACAGACACTGGCCACAGTTAAAGGAAACTGCTGGTTTCGCAGTGGTAGAAGACCAATAGACCGGTGGCAACTGTTTTTTGTCTTGACTTCATCTGGTCTTTGTGGGACATTGACCTCTGTGGCCAAAGTCACCCCACTGTGATCAAGAACCGAGGGGTGGCCAAGGAAGAACCTCATCACCCAGATCAGTATACAGAACATCATAAGCATTTTCAACATCCTGTATCTCTTGCATCCCAACCACTCAGTTAATGCCTATGGTGATTCGCCTATAGAGGTTGGAACAGGACTGAAGACTGCTTTGACTGCAAGGTAACTGTCCTGCTAAGACTTACTGTACCCAAAGACTTGCTCCATGCCAAAGTTGGTCACCCCAAGTGGGCTTGAGTTTCCAAACACATCTTAAAAAAAAGTTTTAAAACGTTTCCAAAGTAACCACTAACCTGAGTAGTTGCCAGTGCTTGTTTCCATTTTGAGTGAAAAGCTGTGATTTAAGATTTACTTCAAAATTCATATCTCTGGAAACCTCCAGTGGATGTTGTTCGTTTTGATGTCTAAAAATGCATAAAAATAAGATCTATTTTCATAAATTGGTGTTGGATTTACTTTGTGTTCTGTTTCTTTCTAATTCAATTGTTTTGTATTTCTGAGTGCTTTGTTAAAAGCCTGACTGCCTAAAGCCAATGGGATGCCTCCCTCATTTAGCAGATTTCCCATTTACATGCAGTCATCCTCTATACAGATCCTGAGCATTACTGGGCTTGCTTCGAAGGCTACTGACTGAGACTAGGGTGGTTAAAGTCCCAGGACCAGTGCCAGGTCACACTAGGCCATGCCAGACCAGGCCAGCCGCTCCATCACTTAACCTGCTGCAGAAAGCCTGAGGCAGACCTTGCGAAAGAAAGGTCTAACTTTGCCCTGATCTCCCTTTTGAAAAATACAGCATGTCTAGCTTCTGATTGCGAGCAATGAATTGAGTTTCACCTGACACCGAATGTACCCAGCGTTCCATTAGGGAGAGCTCATACTCCACCTTTATGCCTAGCCAACCGGACATGCACTACACACCAAATTTGAGAGCTCAAAACACCATCATTCAATCTATTTTACTAGCTGTATAATACCCTCCTCTCAGACTGGTGCTGAGGTGCAGCCCCAATGATACATTTAAAAGACAAACATTTTAAAAATGAAGAAAAAAATGTATAGATAAATGAAAAGAAAATAAGGTGTGTCCTCTGTTTCGCCTACTTGAGCAAAAGGGGGTTGTGGGTGAGGTCAGGAGGGGAAATATTTGTCATTTTGTGGCGCAAGTGCAAAAAAAGAATGGTTCAAATTACTCATTTGCTTTTTAAAGTAAAAATATTACTAACAAAAAACCTGCTTCATATCTTGCCACCCTAGGATACATTAACAGCATTAGTGGGATTCCAGCCCTTGTACTTGGGAGTGGGTTTCCACCAGAGGTACAAGTCCTTGGCTTACTTGGCACATGAAAAAGGATAGTGATTTTAAACGTAGGACTTTATAAGCTGCAAACATGAAAGCCGGTGTGTTCCGGTGGGTCTGTTCTTCACTGCCAACCTGCCAAGCAGGGTTCAAATCCCAGGGTTGGTACTGTCTGAGTGACTTTGAAAAAGAAGAGGTAAGTTTGAGTAGGGCCTGGCTGCAGAATGAAGGCTTACATGGTGCATCTTAAGAACAACATGTGTGTAAGCAATGTTGTAATAAAGGGTCACTGCTGATGTCTATAAACCTCTAGCTGTCTGTGGCCATACTGATGAGCCAATATGTAATAAGGTTTTTGCTGTAAGAGAAATGTTAGTGAGTACTTGGATGAGTCTCTGTGCAGCACTGACTAGGACAAGAACATGATCATATGAATTAGAATAATACAGATATGACCAAAGGGAGGACTGCTAGTGCAAAGTAAGAACTAACTTTCACACAAAGTAGCTGAATTATGACATTCCCAACAGAAAAATGTACACAACTTACCAACATTTCCTCCTTTCCAGATGTTCTTGGCATCTGTCACAGCTTCCCAGAAGCAATCACATCCTACACATTAAGGCATACATATATAGCAATAATAAATTGTGGCATATGAGGTGAATAACTTCATTTTTTAAATTTCCAACACATCCTACACATCAACCAAATTGTGGGGACTGTCACTCCCTCTTCTCACAATTGACAAATGAGGACAGATGTATCAATACTTTGTACCAGCGCAGTCACAAAATGAAGTGCAAACTGTTTCAAATATGTTGTTCTGGGATTAGGTTTACAATGCAATTTTTTTCTGATGCTGGAAAGTTATTCCAAGTTTTGGAACACTGTACTTTTTGATACCTTGCTTCAAGAGGGTGTTCCTTGGATGGTGCAAGGCCATGACCAAGCTACCACCTTCTGTTTGCAGGCAATGCTCTATATATTATAAGTGGCAGACATAACTTTATGCCAAAAAATACAACATAGTGGGAAAAGTTTTAAAGTATGAATGAGCATAGCATTTCATACTGGAAAAGTACTGTTCCAGTGCAAAACCTATGCAAGACATCACAAGCACACTTGTGCAATATGGTGTGAAGGTGTTTGTATGGAGTGAGGCAGCCTGAAAGTACGCCAGTTCATGCAACATAAGCTTCACTATATCCTAACAGTTATTGCACTGTCCTGCTATATCCCTCTCACACAAAGCAGCACAACACCTTTGGTTGCTGTGCTGCATTCTGTGATATTTCAGTAAATTTGCCCCAGGTTTAGCTCCTGCTCCTGAAAGAAGTAAATCCCCTAACACTCTTAGGGACTTATTTACAAGCCCCATGGCGCAGGGCCATGCAGCAAGTGTCTTGCTACGCCGCCCTGCGCCACTGAGAAAGGGCAGAAATGTGCTGTATCTACAAGATGCAGAGCATTTCTGTCCTCTACCCCTGCGCTGGCATGCAAATTGCTGCTTAGCGCCAACACAAGCCCCCCTTTTACCATGGTGCAAGGATACCTGCATTGTGTGGAAGATTGTTTTTGTGAAGGGACACCTTCCTGCACAAAAAACAATCAAGAGAGGTGTTTTCCTCTTTCTGCAGCTCACATAGAAAGAGGAACAAATGGGGAGAAATAAAGATATTTCTCCCCGTTGCACTACTTCTACGCCACCCCAGAGGTGGCGTAGGAATCTGACACATTCCCAGACTTGTAAATCTGAGAATGTCTCAGATTCTATAGCGTTCCATGTGTGTTGCATGGAAACATCCACAGCAACACCCATGGAATGCCCCTTTTACGCACTTTTAAGCTTGAAAGGGGCCCATATTTACAGGGCCATGAAAAGCCACGTAAGGTGGCTTTGTGGGTCCTTGTAAATATGGGTTGGCACACTGTGCCACCGGGGCGTCAAAAACAAAAATGACGCTCCGGTGGCACAGTGTGCCGATAGAGGCTCATAAATGAGGCCCATAGAGTGTGATTCTGCCCACAAAAGGTGTGTGCATAACCACAAATGTATGATTTTGTGAGTATCCGCAAAAATTTAATTTGCATCCATCGGAGATCATTGACCACTCGACCCTGTGAGTAGATTTAGTTACATGTAAATATCTGCCATCATGGAAGAATTTTACATTTAAAAAAATCCAATTACAAGGGCAAAATATCATTAATCCTTATTCTGGGAATAAGGAAGAACATTTACTGTAGTAAATGTTTCTGTTTGAATACTTAAGTTACACTTAGATGTGCAAACAATTTGATGAAATGGCCCAAAGACCGTTATGAAGCGATATAGAGTTTAGGGCAGGAACTGGGAAAGTATGATGTTGGTGAGTCCTTAATATGCCATCAAATCCCATGTTTTTAATCTCATGAAAAAGATGATTGTCGGAGTGAGGCTATCCAGTTTGCAGGGTGGCCTGCCAGGTTGAACCATGAAAACCACAAGCACCCATTCAAATTGCTGCTTCATCCGGTGTGGAACCATTATGAACATTTTTGGCAGGGCTGATTTTGGTGTCCACATTAGTCCTGTTAGTTGGCAGCCAGTGACACTGCAAGGCACTAAAGTAGTGTGATCATACATTTAAAGCCATAAAATATCAGAAGAGCTCTTTGGCAACAATTGTTGAGCCGTCTAACGCTGAGTTAATGAAATAGGGCATGAGAACAAGAAATTCAGTAATAGAGACTATGAATATATGAGTGTGATAAAATACAATTCTTTCATTCAATTTAGAATGGCACGAAAATGTCAAAATTGTCATCATTGTTTAATGACTCATTTCTCAACAAAAAATCATAGAAATAGCACATAAAAACTTCATCATTCAGGATGTCCATAGAGTAGGCATGCATTCTAAAGTACAGTACACGTGAATATGGATGTCACTCTAACTGCAAAAAAACGACATTTCTATAGAATTGGTTGAAGAACGAGTATTGTGTTTACATTTTCGTGCATAAAACGACTGTCCACAATGACTCTTGCAGCCCCCATACTTCATTAATACTCATTGATTTGTCTGGTCCAATATAAACTCCAAGTGGCACATCAGAAAAGAAAAAAAAAACTCAGAGTGAAGGCACGGTGCCAGGCGGTTTAAGATGGTGAGACAATAATTTCAGTCAGAAGAATCCAGAGCATGGCGGATGGTGGACGGCTGCATGAGGCATGTTGCATTGGTGTGGTATTTTATCTCACATGCACTGACAGATGTTCATCATGGCTCTTAATGTCCTGTGAGGTGGGCACCTCGCCGGAAGCGTGAACTTCAACCGTGCTCGTTTCAGAAACTAGAAAGACAAAAAACATATATTGTCAATTATCTCTCGGCAGATCAAGATTCCAGACAAGGTCACTACTCGCTCCCAAACTCCGCCTTGCTGTGAGACATTATTTTTCTTGGAAAATAATTGCAGAGGTTTGTGGAAGTCTTCGGGAGCTATGCAGACATGATCAAAGCGGAGGCTGTCAGAAAAGAATCTCGGAATGTGATGTCACATGAGGACTCGTGGTCTAAAATTAAGCAGGTGACCTCAATGAACACTCCACTCTGTATGGATTAGTGTCTCCAAGAATGCTAGGAACTTGTTTTTTCGTGAGAAAGAGATGTCATTAAAAAGGCAGGCGATGCTGAAGCGTTTTACAAAACTCATGCTAAGGATAAAAACACAAGACTTCAAAGTACACGAGGAGTATGTAAAATGGAAACATTTTGAAGATAGAAATCACAGTTAAGAGAACTTCGGAGTATATTCGAAAAATGTGACCAGGCCCCGGTAGATAGTTAGAAGATAAAAAACATTAGAGACTACTACGTACAAATCACCCCACCAGTGAGCCCCCATTTGGGTGGGCCACATGGCAGAAAGGAGTTACTTGGCCTCAAACGTGATGGCTGCGATCATTTGCCACGCCACTACTCTCATGAGACACATTCTACTGTGGATCTGCAAACTGGACAACGAAAACCCGTTCTTGACCCTCAGTATAACGAGGGAGAGTAGTCACTGGCATATCAAAGGCCCCCGCAACCCCCCTTGGTGCCAGGGTCCCCCTGAACTCCATGGAGTCCCGTCAGAACACCGGGCACTGTGCACAGACCCTGACCTGATACCTCTTGAGTGGGTTCCGGGGTGGGGGGGGGTTGGCAGGGGGGAACGGGCCCTCCATGCACTTTGCAGGCCCCACCCTCAAGTTCTGTTACACCACTGAGAGCAGTCATAGGCTTTTCAAGGAAGTATTGCAGGCGACTAGAGCTCACAACTTAACAGCCACCCAACATGCACTGTAACATATTGTTCATCTGAGTGCATATCCTTTATGCACAAGAAAAGTATTGTAATCTCACAGCAGAAACAAATATTGCATCGTTCAATGGCTAAGTAATACAGGGTTGTAATCTAAGCAGCAGTTAACAGTGAGGCCCCTCACCACTCCTCCCTTTGGCGTCCTGTCTCCCCACTCGGAATGGGATCCTACATCTATATTAAGCTATTGTACACATTATGGCTTAAGCATAAATTAGACATAGGTGCAGCTAGTGTCAAATTCTCCCACTAATGTGCACCTCATTTCAGTGTCTTCTACTTCTCTAGCAAAAGTCTCAAGCATGCATAGCAGACTCGCCTGCGAATGCCAATCTCTTGTCTCAGGATCTCTCTCAGTTCCCCGAATACCTGCTGTTTATGAATGTAGCTGAAGCAGGGTGGTGGATGTGGTTTGTGCTCCTGTCCTCATGGTACATCAAACACACAAAAGGTAATGGGAGGAAAACTTGCAATTTGTCTAACCACTGGCAATTGCTTGGGATAGAATCCCAACCCATCATTCTTTTTCTTACCATGCCTTCTCAGTGTGGACCTAGCCCTGTGCCAATCAGCCTTGACACTGCTCCTCATGGGAACAGTCCAGAATGAAATGAGGTAGCATGCTGAGCAAAGAATCATGAATTGGTCGGTGGCCCGAGTGATTGCCAGTGTCTGTGATTAATTCAAGCACTCCATCTATTACCTTGTTTTCTAACGTCCTCATGGTGGTAGCTCTTCTACTGTGGGGCTGTGGCAGTAGATATGCCACAGATAATATTCATAGGATGAGACTGGTGAGGCAGTTATGCACTGCCACCTGCATCTTCTCCAGTAGCGGCCTTCATGACTGATTTTAGATAGGTAGTCTGATTAGGCAATTGAGACCTTTAGACCATGGATACTCACAAACATTTTCCCAGGGGCCAAAATCTTTGGTCTGCGATGTGAGCGAGGGGCACATTAACGCCAGCAGTGTGGAGCTTGGGGGGTGGCATTGGAGGAAGAGGGGGGTTGCCGGTAAGGAGGGTGTAGGGGAAGCAAAGCTTAAACATTTAGTGGCTGAACTGCACAATGTGTAACAAGAAAACCTAGGATTAATCCCAGCTTCCCCACTTAACCAAATTGTGAGATTCTAGTCAATTGTTTTATTTTTATAGCCCTCCTTTTTCTTCATTTTCACATATAAGAGGGCCTTAAAATACAGGACTTCAGGATGTTCACCATGCAAAACGTTGTCCTGTGTTTGGTTTAATAAACTAAAATGCTTTTCATGTATAATAAGAACCCAAGCCACCCAAAGAATGCACGTAACAACTGGCTTGCGTCTTAGTTCACTGGTCTCATTGTGGGGGGTGATTGCTCCTAAATCCATTTTTGAAAGTATCACTTTAAAAAAGAAATACTTCTGAATGCACATATATAATCCGATGTACTAAGGTGAAAGGGTTCTGCTTGTAAATAAAAGGACCCGTTGTTTATTTTTAAGTGATTTTTGCTGCAAGATGTCTTTAAAATGAAGGTGTTCCTTTCTTTTACTTCGTTAACCTTTAAATAAATGATTGCCTGTTTAAGTGACATCTTTGTATGCTAGTGCTGAGTTGGGTAAAATAGCAGCCCATTGCTGCTATTGGCCAGGGGCCGCATGTAAAGGTCAGGAGGGCCGCATGCGGCCCCCGGGCCGTACTTTGAGTATCAGTGTTCTAGACCATGTCTGATAGGCCTCCAGAAGTTGTGCCTCCTCGGCCGATTAGGGATTCCAGTTTCAGCTGTGACATGAATTCTCTCTCCCTCCCTCACTCTCTCTCTCTCTCTCTCTCTCTCTCACCAATGTCTTCAGAGGCAACCAGTCTTTCGAGCTTTCACTGAACTGTGGGTGACATAGTGATACTTGACCTTTAACATTCTCATTGCAACTACACAGGAACTACGCAGAGCTACTAGGGGGCCCTGCCATTGCACTGAACATTCCTGACTCTGCTCTGTGAAATACTAAGCTTTCTCTGGGTGACCCCCATGCCAGGAACATGTTGGGCTAAGGCTGCTGGACAGCTTCCACTCCTACAGTACTAGGCGCATTCCTTCCCTCTTTCAGCAGGCATGCTTCTAGGCACTTCAGGCAGATGATCATCTCCTCCACCAAAAAGTGCAGACTTCAGGTGATGACCCCTCACAGCTGAGAGACTGGTTGCCAGACAGGCCCTACCCCTCATTGCACAGAAGATCTTTGAGTACTTTATGAAACACTTCTTTCCCTTTTCAAGAAAAACTTAGAGCAGAACAAGTAGGGTGGTTTGGATCCCAGATAAGGGATGTGGATACACTATCTAAGGTTTCAGAACCAGCGTTGGTTCGTTCTCTTTCAAATATCATGTTCATGCTGTTCCTCAGACTCAGCCTCAGCCTATATGCAGATTGATAGTTCTCACAGCAGGTAGCAATGGGGCTGGCTCCAAGCAGTAATATCCAAAATGTGGCCACACTTAAGTGTGAGATCTATGCATCTTGCTATCAAAAATCTTCCAGAAGCAGTAATTCTAAAGAAATAAAAAGGGCACGCCCTGCCTAGACATTTCTCACCGTGGACAACAGAAACTACAGTCCCAGCAATCATCCCTACTACCAAATGGCAGTGCTCAAAAAGAAGTAATCGTCAGCCGTTTGCTAACATAGACCACATTGAATTTCCAAAGGGAGTCCTGCCTCTATGCTTTCTCTCACTTAAGTGTTGGGATTTCCACCTTCCAGTCACATTAATACACTTTCATTGCCAGGGGAAATTGTCCTCATCCTCATTCTTTTGTCCTGCTATCATAGGGCATCCAAAATTAATTCCATTGCTTCCAGTTATCAGACTCACACAACACAGAGTGCTATTACCATACATGTGCAACAGACTAGCGAGTAGGATTGTCTCTTCTAGACACAGAGAAAAAGGCCTTGTCACACTACTAATTCATAAGATCATCCCCTTTTTACGTGAATCAGTGCCATCACCATTTTATGTGATACACCCAGGCCCTGCCAGTATTAAATACCTACCATAAAGGCATGATTTGTGCTCCCCTCCAGGACACAGAACAGGTTCTAGACCTTGCTTTACCATGAACGGGCCCAGACCTCTGTATACGCTCTAGATTATTTGTGATGTCAGGACCAAAATAAATGACATAAAATCAGTTTCACATGCAGTAGGGTACTAAGGATATGGTTACACCCCTATTCAAAAGGTAGAGCACATTCACAGGAGGAAATCGCAAGTAACAAGAGTAGCAAGGGAAAATGTGTGAATGTGGGCTAGGAAACAGTGAATTGGGAAGCACACTGGCTTATTTCAAATATACCATGGAAGTAATGATTGATGAGACTGATCATCAGATCAGTAATAAGACTATACTAGGGCACCAGATGTGTTACTGCCTTAAAACCTGTCCCTTCACCTCCTTCTCCTTTGTCAAGTTACTCTGAAAAGTATTTCACCCTGAACCTGTTCCTCAAGTTTAGAAAGATTCTGCTACAAACCACACTGCCCTTCTCAATGTTATGTTTATTGTAAAGTGTTGTTGAATCTGCACTTCAGTCATTTATGCTCTGATTTATTGTAATGCAAAAACAACAAGGTGATGGATAGAATACTCAAATTGTGGTTGTAGTGATAGTGCACGGTTCTGGACTTTATCTCAACATGTCTTGTGTGAAAGAGTGAAGTTTTTATTTCCAAACTTCCACAGCTCACTTTGATAAAATGTCTGTATCTGTGTTGGTACCTGGAAACATTGTCCTGGGAGGAATTGTGGGGTGGAGGAATTAAGGTTATATTTGTGTAACATATTTAGGACATCTAAAGGGACAATTCATTTGTAGCATTTTAAATGGAAAATGCTAACAAAATAAATTTTCTGGAAATAGGTAAAATCAATAGAAAAAACAGAGAGGTACAGTTAATTTCATTTCACAAACACCCTTGAAAAATTACAAGAAATTACATATATTCTGCTATTCTGCCTAAGTTCAGCTGCTATGCAATCCAAAGACATAACTATTTATATCTGGGATGAAAGTCACTTTATACATTGGGAGTGGCCCTCTCTCCATGCAAGGTGACACTTCAAAAGACTGGTCATATCTTGCTCAAGCTCAATGGTTGTCATTGAACATAATTTGCTCTTACTGCAGAAAGATTAGAGGATAGACCTTGAACGAAGAAACCTCTTTTGTGATTCTACCCTTTAAGTGTAACTGCCTTGGGAGGTATACTGGGCCTGCAGATAAAGCCACAGCACTGTACACAAAGAGGTGAAAGAAGCAACAGTTTATTGGGGCTTCTCATCAACATCAACTCAGTATACAGCCAAGGTCAAACACCAGGGTCATCCAGCAGCTAACACCACAGCACTGAAGAAGATAAGTCAGAGGAGCAACAGTCTATAGGGATCTACCACCGCGAGTCACTCTGTTGACACCCAGGGCCAAATACTGGTCACTTTTGAAGTGCTCTTCCTTCTATCACCACCTCTGTGAATCTTGCAGGGGCACTGCCAGGTGCACATTGAGGGCAATTATCAAGCAGCTTTAATTTGGTGGAAGAATCTCTGGATAACCTCAGGACTGATGCCTCTCCCATGATGCTCGGATGCTGTGAGAATGGCTGTATCACCCCAGAGGGTTACTTGAATTCGGTAAGTTGTAGACCAGCCTCATTGCACAGTTCCAATCATCGCCTCAGGAGCCATGATCAGGAGCATGAGGCTAGTTCAGGTTTTAGCACCAGAGGCTGTCAAGTACACAGCAACCTAAGGCCTAATGAAGCACCTTTGACCTCTTACAACCTGGTCTGGTTCTAACATTCTTGAGTACCAAGGAGCTTTACTGAGCCTCGGACATGAAGCTGCGCCGTGCTTAGAGAAAGTGAGCCCAACTCGCTACACTCCCTCAATACTTCAACTTTTTGACACTAAAAGTATCTATCTTAGGCTTATTAAAAATAAACATACCTGTCTGAATTTAAATTTTATTTAAAGGCATTTTAATAGTTTTACAAAGCCAATTAACTTTGAAATTTCAAAAGAAAAAATGTAGGGGTAAATTCAGACATTCACAGTTTTGCAGGTCCTGTTTCAACACAGGAGTAATATTCAAAGTATCAGATGCAACCCGACTTTGGCATATCCATGGGCTCAGTTAAAATCACCCAGCTTCTGGATCATAGAAAATGGCAGATGTTTCAATGGTTCTTGAATGTCAGCCAGTATGAGACTGCAGTATGGATGGAAAAACTCACTCTATTTCTACAGAAGGTCTTTTGTTTCTCTTTGCTCTGAAAATAGGCCACAAACCTCTAGTGGGTGCCTACACATGGGTCAAACCTTGCTGAAGGCTGTGGCCATATTGTATTGATCTAGAATTGTTGTGCCTGTATAGGTACAGCAGCAGAAATGAATGCCCAGGAAACCACATTTGTGAACACCATGGTCCTGCTGCCCACTACAGTAGCTTCCACCATGGACACATGATGCACATATATCTAGACCGTCACACTTTTTTGTAATTACGAAACCTGAGTACAATAGGATTGCTGTCTGGCACTTTATCTTCAAACTATACGTGAATGGTGACAAAGCATGAGGGTTCGCATTTTTTAACAGCCCATTCCTGTACTTGAAAATGTTAAAGGTTATCAACAAAAAATGCAAGGCACCGGGTTATTTCATAGTTCCATGTTCCCACTATCACATGGTTATTCAAACATTCACTGTGAGGGAGACATTGGTTATTATTTCACAGAAGACAAGAGCAACCCTGTAGACCTTGCAAATGAACGGGCTTCCTACAAGGTGTTTATTACAGGCATATGCTTGAATATGAATTATGGAATTAAGATGACCACAAATAAAGACATTTCAGAGCCTGAGCAGCACATACGTTGGATGGATCTACAATCTCTAATGGACACACAATGAAAACAGGCTCTTTTCAATATTAGACAACAATTGCATGCTCTGTGGATAAAATATGGGGGGAACGTTATAAGGAATAGGTGGCCAACTAGCAAAGGTATCTGAGGAACGTTCCTATGAAGGAGGATCAAATGATCTTTGGGAAAAAGAAAAACTACCAGACAATCATGATGGCAATGCTCTAGCCACTAGGCCTATCTCACCAGGGGATCAACCATCTGATTCTCCTGTGTGTGATTATCTGACACTATATTGAGAAAAATGATATCAACACACACAAATATTGCCAAAAAATATTGCAAACATAAATATTGCAACACTATACTTAAACAGTAAAAACACAAATGGGTTACAAAAATATTGTGTAAAAATACTTGAAAGACAAGATCATAAACAAAAATAAAGAAATAATAATTATTGCCTCCACATTAAAACTAGGAAAACATACCAATAATCATGAAAAACAAAAAAAGGAATAGCAGAACATCTACTTCATTCTGAACAAAACACATAATAGCACAGTAAATGTATACACACATATAAAAATGTCATAATAAAGTTATAAAGATTAACAAATTAAAACTCTAATTAGTGCTTACTATAAATGGTGCAAAAAATGTAAAACTAGTCTCCAACCAATCAATCAAATTAAACTTAAAAACCATTAACAAATAACCATCCCTTTCCAATTAAAAACAGTATATAATGACCACCAAAATGCACAGAAAATGCTTTCTAAAAATAATTGCAACAGACCAGTACTGATCTACTAGATTAAAAACCTATACAAGAAGAACACAACTCTTCAACAAACCACTAAATACAAAGTAAGTTTGCTAACTATTAAAGACTAATGAAATTACTAAAGAACCAAAACTATGTTAAGATAACAAATAATTAATTTAAACTATCCAATATCTTTATTTCGCCAAACAAATCTGTAACCTTTACCATAAGAAAAAACAATTCAAGGACTCAAGAAAAAGAAAATAAAGATACACACACTCAGTTACTTTAAATTCGAAGAAGATCACCTCAAAACTAAAAGTAGCAACCAAAGCACAAAGCTGAATCCAAACTAAAAATAATGTTTTAACATATTTTAAGAAATAAAACAAACACATCCCTAGCTAAATTTCAGATTGACAAAAAACAACACAACTAATAGTTTTTACCTCTCAACAGACTGTAATAAAAAAAACTATGTAAAAAACAACACTAACCAGACCTGCAATCAAAATTCGACAACTAGAATGCAGTAGAAAACATCCAGAATGTAAGTTAAAAAGTGCACCTATATGTAAACATTTTAAAATAAATATAATATCACATATATTTTTTAATTAATGTATACTTTCTATACTCTGAAACCCACAGTCAAAATGTCGGAAATATCTAAATCCATTTGCTTAAGGGGAAGTGTGTTAAACCTGGCATCCTTTGCCTGGTCTTTCCCTAACGTTTTGCCTTCAGACCTCCTGTTTTTGCTAACTTCATTTTTGCTGGCCTAAGGACTCTTCAGGCTTTTACTACTTATAACCAGTGCTAAAGTGTTTGTGCTCTCTCCTTAAAACATGGTGAAGTGGCTTATACCCAATTGGCATATTTAATTTACTTGCAAGTCCCTAGTAAAGTGGCACTACTGTGCCCTGGGCCTGCAAATTAAATGCTACTAGACAGTCTGCAGCACGTATTGTACCACCCACTTAAGTAGCGCTTTAAACATGTTTCTGACCTGCCATCACAACATCTGTGTGTGCAGTTATAAACTGCCATTTTGACCTGGCAAAAAAATCCTTCTGCGAGGCCCAAACCTTCCCTTTTTGATACATATACGTCACTCCTATGGAAGGCCCTGTCCAGCCCAGAGGGCAGGGTACAGGTTATTTAAAAGGTTGAACATGTGCTTTTAGGTTTTACTTTTCACTACTTCTTGGAAACACTTTTCGTTTTACCATCCACCTTTGCTGAAATCCTTTTTGTTGACCTTAGGACTCTGTGCACTCTACCACTGCTAACCAGTGTGCTCTCTCTCCCAAAAACATGGTTTGTTTGGTACATTCCTAATTTGCATATTTGATTTACTTATACGTTTCTGAAAAAGTGCACTTCATGTGCCCAGGGCCTGCTAATTAAATGCTGTTAGTGAGTAGCAGAACTGCTCGTGCCATACACTTAAGTAGCACTTTAAGACATGTCCCAGGTCTGCCATTGCAGCCTGAATGCAGTGTTACACTGCCATGTCGACTTGCCATATAAAACTCCTTTCCAGGCCTTAAACTCTTCTTTTATTACATATATGTCACCCTAAGGTAGGCTCTAGGTAGCCCATAGGGCTGAGTGCTGTGTAAATAAAAGGCAAGATATATACATTTAAGTGTTCCTTGCCCTGGTAGTGAAAAACTCCCAAATTCATTTTTAACTACTGGGAGCACTATTGGACCCATAGGACCCAAGGGTAGGTCGCTAGGGTAGGTCGCTCCCCCTGCCGCTGCAGCTCCTCCAGGTTCCTGAGTTCCTGAGACCCACCTCACAGTAAGTACCCCCCACCTCCCAGCCCCTCGCTCTGCCCTGCGCTACTCACCCTCTCTCCTGCTCCTGCTTCTTTTCTTCTTTTCTTCTTCTCTGTTCGTCTGTTCTTCCTCCTCGCTCCTCGTCTGTAATCTTCTTCTGTACTCTTCTTTCCCCCGTCTCCACTCTACTTCTCTTCTTCCTCATCTTCTTCTGTGGTCTTCTGCCCTCTGTTCTTCGTTTTCTGTATCTTCTTCTGTATCTTCTTCTGTGTTCTTCTGTGTTCTTCCTTTCTTCTCTCCTTCCGGTCTTCTGATCTTCCTTTCTTCTCTCCTTCCGGTCTTCTGTTCTTCTGTTCTTCTTGTCTTCTTGTCTTCTTGTCTTCTGACTTCGGCTCTTCTGCCTCCTCCGTCCTCTTCTCCCCGCGCCTGCCCTCCTGCTCCTGCCTCATCCCCCTCCCCCACTCGCATCCCCCTCTCTATCTCCCCTATCTAACCCGTTCACTATCTACCTCCCCCACTCCTCCTATCTACCTATCTCTCTATCTCTCTATCCCACTATCTAACTCCCTCACTCTCCACCTCCTCCTATCTTCCTATCTCTCTATCTATTTCCCTATCTATCGATTTCCCTATCTATTTTCTCTATCTATTTCTCTATCTCTCCCCCCTCCCTCACCCCCTCTATTACCTATCTTCCTATCCTCTCACTCTACCTCTCACCCTCACCCACCTCTACAACCCCCCCTCCCCTATCTTCTCAACCCTACTCCTATCTTTCTCCCCTATCTCCTAAACCTCCTAACACTCACCCCCCTCCACCCTTAAACCCCCCTCCCCCAGCTCTTCTCACTCTACCTGTCCCCCCCTCCCTCGCGCTTTCCCGCCGCGACCTCCTGCACGCCCCCGCCCCCCAGCTCCCATTCGCCCCCACCTGACCTCTCCCCCCCTCCTACCTCATATGGCGGCCGCTGCGCGACAGTGGTAGCGACCTTGACCCAAGGGTAGGTCGCTCCCCCTGCCGCTGCAGCTCCTCCAGGTTCCTGAGTTCCTGAGACCCACCTCACAGTAAGTACCCCCCACCTCCCAGCCCCTCGCTCTGCCCTGCGCTACTCACCCTCTCTCCAGCTCCTGCTTCTTTTCTTCTTTTCTTCTTCTCTGTTCTTCTGTTCTTCCTCCTCGCTCCTCGTCTGTAATCTTCTTCTGTACTCTTCTTTCCCCCGTCTCCACTCTACTTCTCTTCTTCCTCATCTTATTCTGTGGTCTTCTGCCCTCTGTTCTTCGTTTTCTGTATCTTCTTCTGTATCTTCTTCTGTGTTCTTCTGTGTTCTTCCTTTCTTCTCTCCTTCCGGTCTTCTGATCTTCCTTTCTTCTCTCCTTCCGGTCTTCTGTTCTTCTGTTCTTCTTGTCTTCTTGTCTTCTTGTCTTCTGACTTCGGCTCTTCTGCCTCCTCCGTCCTCTTCTCCCCGCGCCTGCCCTCCTGCTCCTGCCTCATCCCCCTCCCCCACTCGCATCCCCCTCTCTATCTCCCCTATCTAACCCGTTCACTATCTACCTCCCCCACTCCTCCTATCTACCTATCTCTCTATCTCTCTATCCCACTATCTAACTCCCTCACTCTCCACCTCCTCCTATCTTCCTATCTCTCTATCTATTTCCCTATCTATCGATTTCCCTATCTATTTTCTCTATCTATTTCTCTATCTCTCCCCCCTCCCTCACCCCCTCTATTACCTATCTTCCTATCCTCTCACTCTACCTCTCACCCTCACCCACCTCTACAACCCCCCCTCCCCTATCTTCTCAACCCTACTCCTATCTTTCTCCCCTATCTCCTAAACCTCCTAGCACTCACCCCCTCCACCCTTAAACCTCCCTCCCCCAGCTCTTCTCACTCTACCTGTCCCCCCCTCCCTCGCGCTTTCCCGCCGCGACCTCCTGCACGCCCCCGCCCCCAGCTCCCATTCGCCCCCACCTGACCCCTCCCCCCCCTCCTACCTCATATGGCGGCTGCTGCGTGACAGTGGTAGTGACCCTTGACCCAAGGGTAGGTCGCTCCCCCTGCCGCTGCAGCTCCTCCAGGTTCCTGAGTTCCTGAGACCCACCTCACAGTAAGTACCCCCCACCTCCCAGCCCCTCGCTCTGCCCTGCGCTACTCACCCTCTCTCCTGCTCCTGCTTCTTTTCTTCTTTTCTTCTTCTCTGTTCTTCTGTTCTTCCTCCTCGCTCCTCGTCTGTAATCTTCTTCTGTACTCTTCTTTCCCCCGTCTTCACTCTACTTCTCTTCTTCCTCATCTTCTTCTGTGGTCTTCTGCCCTCTGTTCTTCGTTTTCTGTATCTTCTTCTGTATCTTCTTCTGTGTTCTTCTGTGTTCTTCTGTGTTCTTCCGGTCTTCCTTTCTTCTCTCCTTCCGGTCTTCTGATCTTCCTTTCTTCTCTCCTTCCGGTCTTCTGTTCTTCTTGTCTTCTGTTCTTCTTGTCTTCTTGCCTTCTGTTCTTCTTGTCTTCTGACTTCGGCTCTTCTGCCTCCTCCGTCCTCTTCTCCCCGCGCCTGCCCTCCTGCTCCTGCCTCATCCCCCTCCCCCACTCGCATCCCCCTCTCTATCTCCCCTATCTAACCCGTTCACTATCTACCTCCCCCACTCCTCCTATCTACCTATCTCTCTATCTCTCTATCCCACTATCTAACTCCCTCACTCTCCACCTCCTCCTATCTTCCTATCTTCCTATCTCTCAATCTATTTCCCTATCTATCGATTTCCCTATCTATTTTCTCTATCTATTTCTCTATCTCTCCCCCCCTCCCTCACCCCCTCTATTACCTATCTTCCTATCCTCTCACTCTACCTCTCACCCTCACCCACCTCTACAACCCCCCCTCCCCTATCTTCTCAACCCTACTCCTATCTTTCTCCCCTATCTCCTAAACCTCCTAACACTCCCCCCCCTCCACCCTTAAACCCCCCTCCCCCAGCTCTTCTCACTCTACCTGTCCCCCCCTCCCTCGCGCTTTCCCGCCGCGACCTCCTGCACGCCCCCGCCCCCCAGCTCCCATTCGCCCCCACCTGACCCCTCCTACCTCATATGACAGCCGCTGCGCGACAGTGGTAGCGACCCTTGACCCAAGGGTAGGTCGCTCCCCCTGCCGCTGCAGCTCCTCCAGGTTCCTGAGTTCTTGAGACCCACCTCACAGTAAGTACCCCCCACCTCCCAGCCCCTCGCTCTGCCCTGCGCTACTCACCCTCTCTCCTGCTCCTGCTTCTTTTCTTCTTTTCTTCTTCTCTGTTCTTCTGTTCTTCCTCCTCGCTCCTCGTCTGTAATCTTCTTCTGTACTCTTCTTTCCCCCGTCTCCACTCTACTTCTCTTCTTCTTCATCTTCTTCTGTGGTCTTCTGCCCTCTGTTCTTCGTTTTCTGTATCTTCTTCTGTATCTTCTTCTGTATCTTCTTCTGTGTTCTTCTGTGTTCTTCCTTTCTTCTCTCCTTCCGGTCTTCTGATCTTCCTTTCTTCTCTCCTTCCGGTCTTCTGTTCTTCTGTTCTTCTGTTCTTCTTGTCTTCTTGTCTTCTGACTTCGGCTCTTCTCCACCTCTACAACCCCCCCTCCCCTATCTTCTCAACCCTACTCCTATCTTTCTCCCCTATCTCCTAAACCTCCTAACACTCACCCCACTCCACCCTTAAACCCCCCTCCCCCAGCTCTTCTCACTCTACCTGTCCCCCCCCTCCATCGCGCTTTCCCGCTGCGACCTCCTGCATGCCCCCACCCCCCAGCTCCCATTCGCCCCCACCTGACCCCTCCCTCCCCCTCCTACCTCATATGGCGGCCGCTGTGCGACCGCGTTGCTGGCGCGCTGGAGGCGCGCCAGAGTCAAGCCCGTCTGCGCCCGTCCGCGCCTGTCCCGCGCCCAGCGCCACGACCCCTGGACCCCAGCTCTCCCAAGCCCCGCTGACCTGCTACGACCCCACCACCCTCCACGCCCTCAACCCAGGACGCTCCAACACTTGCTTCCAAGCTCACCCCAAACGCACCCATGGACCCTTCGCCTGCAACTCCTGCAAACGCACCTTCCACCACGCAACAACCATGACCACCAGCCCACGCGCCATCAACCACCTCAAGTGCATCCTAGTCAACGCTCGCTCCGTCCACAAACACGCCGTTGAACTCTGGGACCTCCTGGACTCCATAGCACCGGACGTCGCCTTCATCACGGAGACCTGGATGAACGCCTCCTCGGCCCCTGACATCGCCACTGCCATCCCCGAAGGCTACAAGATCTCCAGAAAAGACCGCACCAACCAGGTAGGAGGAGGTATCGCCATCGTCTTCAAAGACTCCATCAGCGTCACCACCTCCACCGAAGACACCCCTCTCGCCGCTGAACACCTGCATTTTCAGATTCGCACCGATCCGAGGACCACCCTCAGAGGATCCCTCATCTACCGTCCTCCCGGGCCACGCGCCCCTTTCAGCGACGCCATCGCCGACTTCATCTCCCCGCACGCCCTCGCCTCGCCGGACTACATCCTCCTAGGTGACCTCAACTTCCATCTGGAACAAAACAACGACCCCAACACCACCACCCTGCTCGACAACCTCGCCAACCTCGGCCTCAAACAACTGGTGAACACCGCCACCCACATCGCCGGACACACGCTTGACCCCATCTTCTCCGCCAGCAAACACGTCTTCTTCAGCCACGCCTCCGCCCTACACTGGACCGACCACAGCTGCGTCCACTTCACATTCCGGCGCGAGACCCGCCACCTCCGCACCCAACCCATCCCTCGTCAACAGTGGAACAAGATCCCCAAAGAGCAACTCTTCTCCGCACTCGCCGCCAACCAACCCTGCCTCACCACCGACCCCAACGATGCAGCCCTCAACCTCACAAACTGAGGGGCATATTTATACTCCGTTTACGCCGAATTTGCGTCGTTTTTTTCGACGCAAATTCGACGCAAAACTAACTCCATATTTATACTTTGGCGTTAGACGCGTCTAGCGCCAAAGTTCATGGAGTTAGCGTCATTTTTTTGCGTGAACACCTTCCTTGCGTTAATGATATGCAAGGTAGGCGTTCCCGTCTAAAAAAATGACTCTGATGCTATTGCGTCGTATTTAGACGCCCGGGAGTGGGCGGGACTAAAAAACCCGCATTTGCGCCGGATTTTAGCGCCTGGGTCAGGGCAGGCGTTAAGGGACCTGTGGGCTCAGAATGAGCCCAGAGGTGCCCTCCCAAGCCCCCAGGGACACCCCCTGCCACCCTTGCCCACCCCAGGAGGACACCCAAGGATGGAGGGACCCACCCCAGGGAAGAAAAGGTAAGTTGTGGTAAGTATTTTTTTTTTTTTTTTTTTTGGCATAGGGGGCCCTGATTTGGGCCCCCCTACATGCCACTATGCACAATGACCATGCCCAGGGGACAGAAGTCCCCTGGGCATGGCCATTGGGCAAGGGGGCATGACTCCTGTCTTTGCTAAGACAGGAGTCATGTTAATGGCGTCTGGGCGCCAAAAAAAAATGGCGCAAATCGGGTTAAGACGTTTTTTTTGCCTCAGCCTGACTTGCCCCATTTTTGGACACCCACACGCCATTTTTCCCTACGCCGGCGCTGCCTGGTGTACGTGGTTTTTTTTCACGCACACCAGGCAGCGCCGCTCGGCTAACGCCGGCTAACGCCGGCTAACGCCATTCAATAAATACGGCGCCCGCATGGCGCTTCAGAATGGCGTTAGCCGGCGCTAATTTTTTTGGCGCAAAACTGCGTTAGCGCAGTTTTGCGTCAAAAAGTATAAATATGGCCCTGGATCTCCAACTGCGCAGACATCCTTGCTCCCCTCAAACGCACGCATCGACAGACCAACACCAAAAAACCTCTCTGGTTCTCTGACACCCTCAAAGAATCAAAGAAAACTTGTCGCGCCCTTGAGAAAGCCTGGCGCAAGGACCGCACCGCTGACAACATGACCGCCCTCAAGAACGCTACCCGCGAACACCACCACCTGATCTGCGCCGCCAAAAGGAACTTTTTCACCGACAGACTGGACAAAAACAGACACAACAGCAGAGAACTCTTCAGCATCGTCAAGGAGTTCTCCAACCCCAGCGCCAGCGCCAACGCCAACGCCGTCACACCCTCACAGGATCTGTGCGAATCCCTCGCCACTTTCTTCCATCGCAAGATTAGCGACCTCCACGACAGCTTCGGACACCAGACCCAACCAAACACCACCGAACCGGCATCCACGGCCATCACCCTCAACAACTGGTCCCACATCAACACGGAAGAAACCAAATCCATCATGAACTCTATCCACTCCGGCGCCCCTTCGGACCCCTTCCCGCACTTCATCTTTAACAAAGCCGACGACATCATCGCCCCGCACCTCCAGACTGTCATCAACTCTTCTTTTTCTTCTGCTGCCTTCCCCGAATGCTGGAAACACGCCAAAGTCAACGCCCTACTAAAGAAACCTACGGCTGGCCCGAGCGACCTCAAAAACTTCCGCCCCATCTCTCTTCTGCCTTTCCCAGCAAAAGTAATAGAGAAGACCGTCAACAAACAGCTGACCACCTTCCTGGAAGACAACAACCTGCTCGACCCCTCACAAACCGGATTCCGAACCAACCACAGCACTGAAACCGCCCTCATCTCAGTCACTGACGACATCAGAACCCTGATGGACAACGGTGAAACAGTCGCCCTCATTCTGCTCGACCTCTCGGCTGCCTTTGACACCGTCTGTCACCGCACCCTAATCACCCGCCTCCGCTCCACTGGAATCCAAGGCCAGGCCCTGGACTGGATCGCCTCCTTCCTCTTAAACCGTTCCCAAAGAGTTTACCTCCCTCCGTTTTGCTCAGAACCCACCGAGATCATCTGCGGCGTACCCCAAGGCTCATCACTCAGCCCGACACTCTTCAATGTCTACATGAGCCCCCTCGCCAACATCGTACGCAAGCACGACATCATCATCACCTCCTACGCCGACGACACGCAACTTATACTCTCCCTCACCAAGGACCCCGCCAGCGCCAAGACCAACCTACAAGAGGGTATGAAGGACGTCGCAGATTGGATGAGGCTCAGCCGCCTAAAGCTGAACTCTGAAAAAACGGAAGTCCTCATCCTCGGCAACACCCCGTCCGCCTGGGACGACTCCTGGTGGCCCACAGCCCTCGGCACCGCACCGACCCCCACAGACCACGCCCGCAACCTCGGCTTCATCTTGGACCCTCTTCTCACCATGACCAAGCAAGTCAACGCTGTGTCCTCCGCCTGCTTCCTCAACCTCCGCATGCTCCGCAAGATCTTCCGCTGGATCCCCGCCGACACCAGAAAAACCGTGACCCACGCCCTCGTCACGAGCCGCCTGGACTACGGCAACACCCTCTACGCCGGGACCACAGCCAAACTCCAAAATCGCCTGCAACGCATTCAAAACGCCTCGGCCCGCCTCATCCTCGACATACCCCGCAGCAGCCACATCTCCTCACACCTGAGACACCTGCACTGGCTCCCAGTCAGCAAAAGGATCACCTTCCGACTTCTCACCCACGCACACAAAGCCCTCCACGACAAGGGACCGGAATACCTCAACAGACGCCTCAGCTTCTACGTCCCCACCCGCCTCCTCCGCTCCTCTGGCCTCGCACTCGCTGCTGTCCCTCGCATCCGCTGCTCCACGGCGGGTGGGAGATCTTTCTCCTTCCTGGCGGCCAAGACCTGGAACTCCCTCCCCACCAGCCTCAGGACCACCCAGGACCACTCCGCTTTCCGGAGACTCCTAAAGACCTGGCTGTTCGAGCAGCGATAACCCCCCCTTTTTCCCCTAGCGCCTTGAGACCCGCACGGGTGAGTAGCGCGATTTATAAATGTTAATGATTTGATTTGATTTGATTTAGGATAATGATTCCTTATTACATTTTAATAAGCTGTAATTTTTCATTGAGAGGAGGTAGTTCTGTCAAGTTTAGTACCTATGGAATTGTAATGATAAATCCTCTTTAACTGTAAAGTCAGGTTTATTGTTGCAGTTTTCAGAATTCCACTTTTAGAAGGTTGGTGTGTTGCTGCTCTCAGCCCTGTGTGCCTGTAGCCTGCCTCTACTGCATGTTTGGAGTGTGTGACAGCTGGGCTTTGTGTATTCCCTCAGACAGCCACATACAATGAGAGCTTATGTGTGATTTGATAGACCTCAATGGGCCATTAAATGGCTTGATGGGGGGGCGAATTGAGCATTGCTTCACTTACACCTGAATAGAATGTGTCCTGTCCCCACACAAAGTAGTGATTCTGGAGGCAGGGCAGGGAGGGAGGACCTATGTGGCTTTCAAAGACCCTTCTTTAAAGTCCCCCTCACTTTAAAAGAACCATTGGGTATAAGAACTAGACCTCATAAGAACTAGACCTCAGACCGTACCACTTCAGTACACTTCTAGACCTATGGATACTCTGCCAGGAAGGAGGACTGTTGTGCTGCTGAATGCCTGCCACTCTGATAAACTGCTGCTCTGGAAGAACTGCTTTCTTGCTGTGCTGATCTGCTGCCATCCTTGCTTGGGTGAGAAGGACTGGACCCACAACATTTGAACCCAAGTTTGAGGGACATAAAGACTTCCAACTCACCTGTTACAGCACCTGGACTGTGCCATCTGTGAGTCTTACCCTGCCACATAGTGCCAATCCAGTCCTGGGCCCTTGTAAATGGGTATAGAGAACTGATCCAGCAATAATCCACAAATCAATGATGTTTCGCCACTCAGAACAGGTGCAATTCCATCAGCACCAATGCATCACTGCTGCTGCAAGGATTGAGTACATTGCATTGCCAATGGTGCATCCTCCATCTCTGAGGCACCTCTTACTTTGCACAGCTTGGAGCCGACGCATCACCTCCATCTTCAGGATCGATGGCGACTCATCACCTCCCCTGCTCGTCACATCTCTCACAGCGTCAACACAAAGTATTCTGCAATGGGCCAAGGCTGGTTGCTATGTCTGACCCTTGCTTCATCACTGTCAACCAGAACTTTCAGATTTGATACAGTCTTGCACAACCAGAAAACGCCAGTTGGTGCTTTATGCTTTTAAGGGCTACACTTCAGTTTATTTCTTTAAAATTCATAACTCCAGTTCTTGGATGTTTGTCAGTTTGGTCTTTTTTTGTTCAATAAATAAAGTTTGATTTTTCTGACCAGGTGTGGTATCTTTTTGTGTGGTATTTTCACTGTTTTACTCTTTGAAGTGTTGCACAAATACTTTACACATTGCCTCCAAAGCGAAGCCTGACTGCTCTGTGCCAAGCTAGAAGTGGGTGAGCACAGGTTAATTTAGGGTGGGTTTGAGCCTTAATCTGACTAGGATTGGGGTTCCTTCTTGGACAGTGTGCATAACTCTGCCAACCAGAAACCCAATTTCTAACACTAATGCAATGCCCACCTCTCTTATAGGATAAGATTGGAATTTCCTTTTTACAATTTATAAGTGTAATTTCCAAATGTGAATAGTTAACTCCTTCATGTTTGGTGTCTCTGAAATCACAATGTAAAATCCTATCTCATGGTTAAGTTGGGTTTTAAATTACAATTCTGAAAATGGCTCTGTTAGAAAGTTGGCATTTTTTTACTTAGTCATCTGGTGCCCACAGCCTGTCTCTGGGTCACATAACTGGGTGTAGTTCACAGTTTTTTATTCCTTCTACACAGCCACACACAATGGGGAACTGAGGTGTGACTGGATGGGCCATCGCTGGCAGGGTGGAAGTGAGGAGCTGGACCCAGCCCCACTTATACTTGAATTGGCTCTGTCCTATCTCCACAAAGAGCGAGGCATACCACCTGTACTTAGTCTGGAGCCAGGAGGGCAGTGAACCCTTGCACTTCAAAGGCATGCTCCTAGGAGCTTTTCCCCACTTCAAAGGCACAACTAGGTGTATGTATACCAGACCTCAGACACCACCATTTCAGTACACTTCTAGACCTGTGGATGCTCCCCCTGTAAAAAGCACCTCCATTTTCCAGCCTCTGTGGTACCAACAGAACCAACTGCTGTGTGGCACAAATTTGAGCAGGACCTACGTATCTCCGCTACTGCATGGATTAGACCCGTCGGAAAGACCTGCATCACATCCACAGTCCAAAACACCTTTGGAACTGCCAGTGCATGACATCTCTAGCTCAGACTCTGGCATCCATCTTTGAGGGCAGCCTTGATGAAGACACCGGACTCCGCAACCCAGCCTTGAAGTTCTTCAGAATCGACGTATCACCCTGACTGCGCACTAAATCCTCAATGCCAGACTTTGTATCGTAAGCCCCATCTACAAGATCCTCTACAATGATGCAGGCCCTTGCATCGCAGCCTCACAACATCTCAGAATCAATGCATCACTTCAGATGCACAACACATCTCCAATGCGGATCCTCGCAACTCTCTACAAATCAGAATTTAAAGTACTTTGTACAATGGGCCTAACTGGGGCCTTATAGCTGGTCCATGCTCCATCGTGGTCAGCTTGAAGTTGTGAATTAATCCCAGTCCGACACAACCAGATATCCACATTTGGAGCTTTGTGCTTATTTGAACTATTTTCACTAAAATGTTTAAAACTGAATAACTCCAATACTTTATCTGGATATTTATTGTTTCTGGTCCTGTTTTGTTTATTAAAGATAGTATCATTTTTTTCACTTTGTGTGGGATCCTTTTTGTGTAGTGTTTTTGCTTTATTACTGTTTTAAGTGTTGCACAACTACTTTACAAATTGCCTCAAAGTTAAGCCTGACTGCTCTGTGCCACTAGAGGATTGAGCACAGGTTAATTTAGGGTTGGCTTCCCCCTCACCTGACAAGGATTGTAGTTTATGGTTGCTGCTTGACCAGGTCTCACACCCTAGTCAACCCACAACCCAATTTCTCACAAGGTGATACTAATTTATAGAGGACTTATGTATAATAAGTAAAGCGCCACTAGTGAGAAAACACACAAGAAATTCACCAAATATTATTCAAACAGATGCTATGGCAGGCCTATCATTAAAATTAATTAGTTGAAAGCTTTAGGGAACATAACATTCCCCCAATATTACTGAAACAGAAGTCAGAAATATTTTACAGGACCTAAAAGAGGTCAGTACGAACTCACAAGAGCCAACAGGATTAATACTTAAAAATAGTATGTCAACATTCTTGAACAGACAACAGATCTACTCCCAGGCATATGAACCCTAAAAAGATGAATTGCCTGAACATGTGGAACAGTAAGGGATAAACCAGTGCCACCTACAAAATATGAAGCTACAGAGACAGTCAAACACTTCTTAATCACAAATAAAAGGACACCTTAACAATATATAAAAAATAATTGATGCCAGGGTTCTACAATGCCAGATTTTTGCATATACACATTTAGATAAATGTAGTATTCTTAAAAACCTGGCATGGATCTGGCCCTCCAGGAACAACATTGGAGAACCTTGATTGATGTCATCAATAACAATAGTCTCAATGTAAAGCAATCTTGATGGGTGCCAATTGTAAATCATAGTCTCCACTATTAAGTCAAATATGCACAATACATGGTCAATACCAGCTATACCATTATGCTAACACCCTATAAATCGTATATATACGTTTATATATATATGTATGGCAAATGTTGCTCTTGATTTAAAGGAAAGCCAGGACACCTCCAAGTTGATGACAATAAAAAAAACTTTATTTGGAAAAATGACTCCTTCTAACGTGTTTCCGCCGTAGCCTTGGTCACCATAGGAAAAGTGTTTTTTGTTTTTGGTAATAACCTTGGGAACATTTGACAAAGCTCCACAAAACTTTCCAAAAAGGTGCTACTTATTGGCTTGTTTGTGCATGGAAAGTTTCAATTGATCTGTCAAGTGGGGGCCAAGAAAAAAAGGGGTTCCCATAATGCAAAATCCCCATGCATTTTCCATAGACAGGCAACAGCAAAAAGTGCTGAACTGAATTATACCAAATTTGTCCAGAAGCCAGACCTTGGATGAAGGTTGGGCTCTTTGTGATTTGGTATAAATCTGTTCAGACGTTTTTGAGGAAAGTAAGGGTGAAAAATAATTGTGTATTTTGGCAGTTGGGCTCACAAGAGTTTCAGAGAATTTTGCAGGAGTGCCACTTAAAGCATAGAGCATTCTTATTACTTCCCTTGGGCCATCTCGCTCCTGTGGGAGTTAGACTCCCGCTAGAGCGAGCTCTCCAATTCGCTGCCAGAAACACAAGATACATTTTGCTGGCAGCCATTACAGGACTCAAGGAATTAGTTCCCTGTCCTGTAGTTCTAAAAAATTAAAAACAGATTTATGGGGCAGGGAAGGGATAGGGACCCCCAAGGTCCATGGGGGTACTTAAAAAATGGCAGAAAATGCCACAATCCTGCGTGGCTCTCACAAAATCAGGAAAAAAAATAAAATGGGAGCAGGGCTGCATTTAATTATTATAAGACCTGGGGAGCCTAACCCAGGTCTGTGTTTATAAAGGGGAGGCTGGCAGCATGGCCTCCCTCCTATATCCTATGGAGGCCCATGGGAACCCACCCGTGGTCCAAAACTATTTTTATGAAGACATGGGCCACGCGGTCCACCTCCCTGTGCCTCAAGAGTCCCGGGGAGCCCACCGCCTTTAGATGCTCAGGCATGGTGGCTGCACAGATCAGATGCTATGTCCAAGAGGAGTCCACCCCCAGGACATACCAGTTTCCCTGCCCGCGCTGGCACAGGCAAGGAAACCTGTGCTTGCTGCCGTTGGCAAGAGCATTTTCAAAACTCCCACCAAGCAGAAGCAAACACAAAGTCTGCTGCCAGGGAGGAGAACTTTGAAAATGGGAGCAAACTTCTGATCTGTTTCTCTGTCCACACTGAAGCAGGCAGAGAAACAGATCAAAATATTGCTCCAGCCCATCAGGGAGCAGCATTAAGAGTTTCTCCCTGACGCAGAAGCAATGCCAGCTTTCGCTGCATGTGAGGAACCGACTGGGGCTCTGGAGGGCCTTGGGAAATCCCTCTGGTCGCTAAAGAGAGTATGGTGGGTGCACTGGGTGGACACTAGTGCTCCCACTTTTAACAGTACAGGGCTCAGGGATGGAAGCCGTTTGTCCCCCTATCCAGGAAAATTACACCACACCCAAGGAATGGTGTCCCCAGGGCTGAAATTTGCCCACATGGGGGGGCATGTGGCCACTTCCCCTTTATTTACCTAAGTGGCCCCAGGGCCCATGTGCATCCCTCCCCTTCAATTAAATGGCCCCCATGGGATGGGGGATTAGGGGAAAGGTGCTGCGTATTTTAATATATATATATATATATATATATATATATATATGTGTATATATATACAGCCCTGGTGAATGGGATAGCCTGGGCCCAGAAGAGACTCGATAGTGAGGGGCCCACAGCCGTCCTCCAATTTTAACTTATCTGTATGGCTTTGGCGATGGGGTCCTCAGGGCCTAAAGAGGCTGGCTGACTTTAGGGGTGTTGGTCGCGGGCCTAGTCATAGACCAGGCCTGGTGGACAATCCCCACAGTGCACGGCGAAAGACTGTGCGTAGGATGGGGTTGGCTGCTTGTGATGAGTCGGCTGCAGTGCCTGGTCACAGACCATGGTTGGCGGGAAGGGTCGCATTTATATATGGTAATAAATGTTACTTTTTTTAAAAAATCCTAGAAATTCACTGAAAAAAAATCAAAGGTTAAACTAATATTATAGCTCGGTGCAATAGAAAGATCTGTTTCGTTTAAAAAAACATTCACAGACAAGATCAAAGGTTAAAGTACTGTTATAGTTAAGTGAATTTGTCAGTAATAACATTAATGTTTTGAAGTAAGAAAAACATAGAAATTCACCAGTTATAGGTAGGAGAGCTAACTATAACTCGTGCCCCCACCATGCACTGCTTATGAGCTCACATATGACATCACTCATGACATGTTCTATGACCTCATTTATGGCATCACTGATGACATCTCAAATGACATCATTGATGACATCATGAAACCAATTTTTATCAACCTAATTATAGCACTACTTGAACTTTTGTTTTTCAGTGATTTTTTTTATTTTATTAAACAAAACAGATATTTTTACCACACCTAAATATAACATTACTTTAACCTTTGTTTTTTTAGTGAATTTTCAGAGTTTTTTTTAAAGTAAATTAATTATGTTTTGAATGTACATATGCTAATTTGACTAAAGAGTATATCCAGTGTGTGCATATTATTTTGAAAGGAAATGACTTTGTACTGTAACAGGTAAAGGTGCAAAGTTTGCACACTCTTCCTAACAAAGGATCTCTGAGTAAAATAGAGTCTGAAAAGACTAGCCGTTCCACTAAGACCTCTCTCCAGGCTGATTGGTGTGTGCAGTAGGATATAGGGAGGACCAGGCTTCTTTGCTTAGACATCTCTGTCTGATGATGGGTGTGCATATCCTCTTCACTGAGACCTGTCTCTGCGTTGACAGGTAAGCGTAGTAGGTGTGTGGAAATACTGGCTTCTTGTTGGAAAATGGGTTATTGGTAAGGGCAGGTAGGTACCTACACCTAGCAACAAGCCACCAACCTCCACTTAGGTACAGTTAGGTCTCAGTAAATTAATCCCAGCTCAACCCTTGGTAGCTTGGCAACGAGCATCAAGGCTTAACTTAGGAGACAGTGTGTAAAGCATTCAAATATCACAAAACAGTAATTAAATAAAACACAGGAAACAGTTTAAAAATCCAAAACCAATTTATAAAAATAGTTTATATTTTTATCTTTAAAATGACACAAAAACGAATAAAATCGGATAAAGGGAACCGGAGATATGAATTTTTAAAGAATTATTATTTTTCTAGCGCTTAGAAATAAAAAGCGCCAATCGGGTCATCTGGTTGCACCTCGACCGGGGCAAAGTCAAAGTTTCAGGCCGACTGCGATGGAGCCCTGCTCGGCTACAAGTCGCGGGAGGCCTCGGTTAAAAAGTTACCTTCTGACTTAGTCTTTATTTTGAAGATTTTCTTCAGCGGGATGAACCTGCCAGTCGAATCCGACCTCCTGGAGCCCTTGTCCGGATACGCGATGCTGGATTCCTCGGTGGAGATTTTTACCTTCGGACTTAGTCGTTTTTTCGAGGTGAAAATCCTTCGACCGGGGTAAACCTGGATCTTGATCCGACGTCCGTGGAGCCCTTCTCGGATACGATGGCTGGGAGGTCCCGGTCAACTTTTTACCTTCGGACTTAGGGCCATATTTATACTTTTTGACGCAAAACTGCGCTAACGGAGTTTTGCGCCAAAAAAATTAGCGCCGGCTAACGCCATTCTGAAGCACCATGCGGGCGCCGTATTTATTGAATGGCGTTAGCCGGCGTTAGCCGACCGGCGCTGCCGGGTGTGCGTGAAAAAAAAAGACGTACACCAGGCAGCGCCGGCGTAGGGAAAAATGGCGTTTGGGCGTCCCAAAATGGGGCAAGTCAGGCTGAGGCAAAAAAATCGTCCTAACCCGATTTGCGCCATTTTTTTTGGGCGTCCAGACGCCATTAACATGACTCCTGTCTCAGCAAAGACAGGAGTCATGCCCCCTTGCCCAATGGCCATGCCCAGGTGACTTATGTCCCCTGGGCATGGTCATTGGGCATAGTGGCATGTAGGGGGGCACAAATCAGGCCCCCCTATGCCACAATTTTTTTTAAAAAAAATACTTACCACAACTTACCTTTTCTTTCCTGGGATGGGTCCCTCCATCCTTGGGTGTCCTCCTGGGGTGGGCTAGGGTGGCAGGGGGTGTCCCTGGGGGCAGGGGAGGGCACCTCTGGGCTCATTCTGAGCCCACAGGTCCCTTAACGCCTGCCCTGACCCAGGCGTTAAAAAGAGGCGCAAATGCGGTTTTTTTTTGCCCCGCCCACTCCTGTGCGTCATTTTTGCCCGGGAGTATAAATACCACGCACATGCCTGGGAGTCATTTTTTAAGACGGGAACGCCTACCTTGCATCTCATTAACGCAAGGAAGGTGTTCACGCCAAAAAATGACGCTAACTCCATGAACTTTGGCGCTAGACGCGTCTAACGCCAAAGTATAAATATGGAGTTAGTTTTGCGTCGAATTTGCGTAGAAAAAAACGACGCAAATTCGGCGCAAAGGAGTATAAATATGCCCCTCAGTCTCTTTTTCGGAGATTTTTCTTTACCGGGACGAACCACCAAGTCAGGCCGGGTCGCGGTTGAGGCAAGCCGGCTAGAATTTCCGCGGCGGGTCGGTCCCTCTCTGGAGCTTTTTTTCAAAATTTCTCAAATCTTCTCCAAACTTCTGGGGCTTCACCCAGATGTTCTTTTAAGGTTCTTTTGGGGTCCACAGCTCACCCCAAGGGTCCAGAAGTTCTGAGATGGTCCTTGGGGGGTGCGGACTTCAACTCCCAGAATGCACCTGGCGCAAACTCCTTTTTGGCCACTTGGCAGTGGTCAGCTGGTCGCTTTCTCCAGGAGTTGGTGCAGGGGACTCTGGTTAGCAATTTTTCACCTGTAGCAAACAGGGAGTCCCTCCTTGAACCAGTTGAAGCCAGGCAAAGTCCTTCTTGTGGTGAAGCCCAAGTGTGCAGCTGGTGCAGTCCTTCTGAGTGCAGGTTCCAGGTGCAGGCCAGGGGTCCAGCAGGGCAGTCCTTCTTCTCCTTTAGTTCTTTTCTTCTTGAAATCTGGCAGGGATGTGAGGTGTGGGGGCAGGTCTGCCAGTTTTATCCTTGCTCCTGGGTGAAAAGCAGGGGGGTCCTGGTTCTCCAATCAGGTACAGGGTCGTCCCCCTGTGATGACTACTTCCTGGGAAGTGTGGCAAAAATCCATCCCAAAAGGCAACATTCTCTAAAAATCCAACATGGCTGAATCAGATTTTTGGAGGTTACATCTGGCTGAGCCCACCCACTGGTGTGGCTAAAAATCATAAACACACCCCTCTCCTGCCCTCTCCTAATCTAATCAAGGGGGCACCTAGTTGTCTGGGGTTGCAGGATGTGGGGGTGTTGCTGGTTGCTCCAAATGTCCTTCTCTGCCTTTGAAGACCAGTTTGGCAGCCCTCCCCCTTCCTGCCTCACCATCTGCTAAGGGGAGATTCTCTCCCACAAGCACATTCCTTTGTGTGAAGCCAGGCCACTTCACACCTCATCAAGGCAGCTTGACTAAGCTGCTGCAGGCTGGCCAATCAGAGCACAGCAGCAAAAACAATGCAGGGCTGAAATTGGCAACTTTTTAGGTAAAGTCTAAAACTCTTTACCTGAACAAGTTATATTAAATCCAACAACTGGAAGTTGTGGGATTTATTACACCAATTAATTTGATACCAAATTCTTGGTATGCAACATTTAAGGAGACTTTAAAATTTAAAATAAAGTCTCCCCATTCTAGCCTATGAAGGCCATTTACTTCAATGAGGGAAAAACAAATTTGGCTGTTTTTACCTCACCAGGGTTTATAAATCTATTTTTATAAAGTCCCTGCTTATAGTTACATGGCACCCAGCCCTAGGGGCATATAGGGCACACCTTAGGGGTGACTTATATGTAAAAATAAGGTAGTTTAAGACTTTGGAACTACTTTTAATTCCAAAGTCGAATTTGCATATAACTTTAATTTAAAAGCAGCCAGCAAGGCAGGCCTGTCTTTAAAATGACACTGGGCACCTCAGCAGCGCACCTATGGGTGTACTACCTATGCTGTGGTCCCTAAACCTACATGCCCTACCATATACTAGGGACTTATAGGTAGGTTAACTTAGCCAATTATAATTAGCCTAATTTGCATATCCAATTTACACAGAGCACAGGCCCTGGGACTGGTTAGCAGTACCCAGGGCACCATCAGAGTCAGGAAAACACCAGCATAAAGTGGAAAATGGGGGCAAAAAGTTAGGGGGCCTCTGCAATCAGCCCTGTTTTCTCACACAAGCCCCCCCCAGCCCACACGCCCAGGAGACTCAGCCCAACCCTGGGAGAGTCTTCCTGGCTTGTTAGGCGAGGAAGACAGTGAAGAAAACTGGCTGTCCCTTTGCAGGGCCTACTCTGCCTTACATCCTCCTGTCATGGTCACTCCCTCTGGGTAGTGAAGCCATCCCAAAAGTGAAAGGACCCATCTCAAACTGAAACTTCCCTCTAGGGGGGTCTTCCTCCTCTCTCTCTGCCAACTTGGGTAGTGAGGTGCCCACCTCCCCTACTCCTAACTTTGCTAGGGCAACACCTAGTTTACCCAAAGAGGTCACCCAACACTTGAGCAACCCCACCATGACCAACAGGGTCAGGGGGCCTACTTTGCTATTGGCCCTGGGGTCTGCCTCCCAGGCCAAGTACAGTGCTGCCAGGAAGGCTAGCACCCAGCAGAGGCTACTGACAGCTGTCAGTACCCAGAACCACACCCTAAGCTCTCCACTGACAGGTGGCTGAGCTGCTTTAGGGGCAACTTTGGGGTCCTGGCACCCCTCTTGCTGTCTAGAGTGGGGGGCTACCACCTCCTGTGGCAGACACCCTCCTTCCACTCTCCCTTCTGTCAGTGCAGGGGCAACACCCTGCATCTGGACAGCTGCCTGACTACTCAGGACTTCCTTGGGGTCAGGGGAGGCCTCACCAGTGCCAACTCTGGGCTCCCCCCCTACTGGGGCAGAAGGCCTTTGGCTCCCTGGAACTCTCTTTAAGAGTGGCCTACCCTTCCTTTTCTTCTTAACTTTTCTTGGGGACCCCTGTCTCCTAACTGTAGGGTCTGACTCCCCAGGACTTTGGTTTGGGGGGGCGCCCTGGGCGACCGCCCCATCTGGGACCAGACCCACCTCTGGGAGGTCATTGCCCAGGATACAATCTAGGGGGAGGTCAGCACTGACTACCACCCTAAACCAGTCAAGGATACCCTCCCTCTCTAGGGGCACTATGGCTACAGGTTTGAAGGTAACCTCCCCTGTGGCTATCCTGACTTTCCTTGTCTCTCCTGGGACATACATGTCTGGGGTCACTAACCGGTCACTCACTATAGTGTGACTGGCACAGGTGTCTCTCAGGCCAGTGGTAGGGATCCCATTCACTTGAATGTGGTGGAAGTGCCTACTCCCACCCTCAGGGATCACCAGCTTACCATCTGGTCCTGTCTCCCAGCTCAATGCTAGGAGGACTTCATCATCTGAGGAGTCCTCCTCCATGGCTACACTGGACAGCCCAGTGCTAACCACCTTCTTTGGACAGGCTGCATCCCCTCTGAAGTGACCTGTCTGCTGACAGTCAAAGCAAGCCCTACTGTCCAAGAGCTTTTTTAACCCTGGGTCTCCCTGTCTCTGCTTGTCAGAGTGGGAGTGGGATTTACTCTCCTCCTTCTTAGGGTTCTGGGGTACAGAGGGAGTCTCTGTGGTGGGCTTACCACCTCCCTCCTTAGGTTTTTGGGGACCTGACCCCCCCTTCTTGGAGTCTCCCACCTGGGACTTGACAACCACCCTGGTTCTCAACCACTCATCAGCTGCCTCCCCTAGCTCTCTAGGGTTGGTCTGCTTAGAGTCCACTAGATGCTGGCGTAACCTTTCTTGGGTACAATTGGTCAAGATGTGCTCTCTCATGGTCAGATTGTATAACCCCTCATAAGTATTTACTTTGTTACCAATAATCCAGCCCTCTAGTGCCTTAAGTGAGGTGTCTACAAAGTCCACCCAGGACTGGGTTTTTGTCTTTTGGGTGTCCCTCAACTTGAGCCTATACTGCTCTGGGGTCAGACCAAACTTTTTAGTCAAGCAACTCTTCATACTGGGGTATGAGTCTGCATCCTCCCCACTCATGGTTAGGAGCCTATCCCTCCCAGAGTTGGGAACTAACTCCCAAAGAAGTGAACCCCAGTACTGAGGCTTGACTCTCCTCATCTGGAGGGCCCTCTCAAAGGCCCCCAGCCACTTATCTATGTCATCCCCCTCTACATAGGCAGGAACCACCCCCTTGGGTAATCTGGGGCAAACTCCCCCACCCATGGACACCTCAACTTCTCTGTCGCTGCCACCATCTCTTTTCTCTTTATTTGCCCACTTTTTCTTTTCTAGGGCCAGCTTGTCTGCTTCCAAAGCTATGTATGCTAGCTGGGCCTCCAGCTCTCTTTCTCTGATGGATGGGTTCTCTCCTCCTGAAGGGACCCCCTTCCCACCACTAGCTTTGGGTCTGCCCCTAGTGACTGTATTTACTGAGGACCGTTCTTCCTCATCCTCACTTAGGCTCAGATGCCTTCCCTCCCCTGAGTGGTTAGAGCTAGCACCCTCCCCTTTTTCTCCCTCCTCTGGAGCTTCCTCTGAGTCTACCTCTTGGGCCTCAGCTCATGCTGTCAGGGATTTGATCAGGATTTGCTTCCTGAGATCAGTGGTTGCAGGCAACCCTCTTTCAATACACAACCCCCTAAGCTGGACTACTGTCAGTGTGGGTAGGCTAGCCAGATCCAGCTCCATGGTTCCCTAGTTTTGTGTCAACAAAAACTTTTTGCAAAAATTGGAAACAATAATTTAGAAAAATTACAAAAATTCAATAATAGAAATTAATCCAAATTCAAAATGTAAAAAAATTATTTATTTTTTGTAAAAAAAAAATTGCACTAAGACAATTTAAAGGATTTTTAATTTGTTTTACTCAAAACTGTAACGTGATACTGAACACAAGTACAGGATCCCACCGCTGCCACCAAAAATATTGGAAAATGGGTTATTGGTAAGGGCAGGTAGGTACCTACACCTAGCAACAAGCCACCAACCTCCACTTAGGTACAGTTAGGTCTCAGTAAATTAATCCCAGCTCAACCCTTGGTAGCTTGGCAACAAGCGTCAAGGCTTAACTTAGGAGACAGTGTGTAAAGCATTCAAATATCACAAAACAGTAATTAAATAAAACACAGGAAACAGTTTAAAAATCCAAAACCAATTTATAAAAATAGTTTATATTTTTATCTTTAAAATGACACAAAAACGAATAAAATCGGATAAAGGGAACCGGAGATATGAATTTTTAAAGAATTATTATTTTTCTAGCGCTTAGAAATAAAAAGCGCCAATCGGGTCATCTGGTTGCACGTCGACCAGGGCAAAGTCAAAGTTTCAGGCCGACCGCGATGGAGCCCTGCTCGGCTACAAGTCGCGGGAGGCCTCGGTTAAAAAGTTACCTTCTGACTTAGTCTTTATTTTGAAGATTTTCTTCAGCGGGACGAACCTGCCAGTCGAATCCGACCTCCTGGAGCCCTTGTCCGGATACGCGATGCTGGATTCCTCGGTGGAGATTTTTACCTTCGGACTTAGTCGTTTTTTCGAGGTGAAAATCCTTCGACCGGGGTAAACCTGGATCTTGATCCGACGTCCGTGGAGCCCTTCTCGGATACGATGGCTGGAAGGTCCCGGTCAACTTTTTACCTTCGGACTTAGGGCCTGATTACAACTTTGGAGGACGGTGTTAATCCGTTCCAAATGTGACGGATATACCACCTACCGTATTACGAGTCCATTATATCCTATGGAACTCGTAATACGGTAGGTGGTAAATCCGTCACATTTGGGACGGATTAACACCGTCCTCCAAAGTTGTAATCAGGCCCTTAGTCTCTTTTTCTGAGATTTTTCTTTACCGGGACGAACCACCAAGTCAGGCCGGGTCGCGGTTGAGGCAAGCCGGCTAGAATTTCCGCGGCGGGTCGGTCCCTCTCTGGAGCTTTTTTTCAAAATTTCTCAAATCTTCTCCAAACTTCTGGGGCTTCACCCAGATGTTCTTTTAAGGTTCTTTTGGGGTCCACAGCTCACCCCAAGGGTCCAGAAGTTCTGAGATGGTCCTTGGGGGGTGCGGACTTCAACTCCCAGAATGCACCTGGCGCAAACTCCTTTTTGGCCACTTGGCAGTGGTCAGCTGGTCGCTTTCTCCAGGAGTTGGTGCAGGGGACTCTGGTTAGCAATTTTTCACCTGTAGCAAACAGGGAGTCCCTCCTTGAACCAGTTGAAGCCAGGCAAAGTCCTTCTTGTGGTGAAGCCCAAGTGTGCAGCTGGTGCAGTCCTTCTGAGTGCAGGTTCCAGGTGCAGGCCAGGGGTCCAGCAGGGCAGTCCTTCTTCTCCTTTAGTTCTTTTCTTCTTGAAATCTGGCAGGGATGTGAGGTGTGGGGGCAGGTCTGCCAGTTGTATCCTTGCTCCTGGGTGAAAAGCAGGGGGGTCCTGGTTCTCCAATCAGGTACAGGGTCGTCCCCCTGTGATGACTACTTCCTGGGAAGTGTGGCAAAAATCCATCCCAAAAGGCAACATTCTCTAAAAATCCAACATGGCTGAATCTGATTTTTGGAGGTTACATCTGGCTAAGCCCACCCACTGGTGTGGCTAAAAATCATAAACACACCCCTCTCCTGCCCTCTCCTAATCTAATCAAGGGGGCACCTAGTTGTCTGGGGTTGCAGGATGTGGGGGTGTTGCTGGTTGCTCCAAATGTCCTTCTCTGCCTTTGAAGACCTGTTTGGCAGCCCTCCCCCTTCCTGCCTCACCATCTGCTAAGGGGAGATTCTCTCCCACAAGCACATTCCTTTGTGTGAAGCCAGGCCACTTCACACCTCATCAAGGCAGCTTGACTAAGCTGCTGCAGGCTGGCCAATCAGAGCACAGCAGCAAAAACAATGCAGGGCTGAAATTGGCAACTTTTTAGGTAAAGTCTAAAACTCTTTACCTGAACAAGTTATATTAAATCCAACAACTGGAAGTTGTGGGATTTATTACAACAATTAATTTGATACCAAATTCTTGGTATGAAACATTTAAGGAGACTTTAAAATTTAAAATAAAGTCTCCCCATTCTAGCCTATGAAGGCCATTTACTTCAATGAGGGAAAAACGAATTTGGCTGTTTTGACCTCACCCGGGTTTATAAATCTATTTTTATAAAGCCCCTGCTTATAGTTACATGGCACCCACCCCTAGGGGCATATAGGGCACACCTTAGGGGTGACTTATATGTATAAATAAGGTAGTTTAAGACTTTGGAACTACTTTTAATTGCAAAGTCGAATTTGCATATAACTTTAATTTAAAAGCAGCCAGCAAGGCAGGCCTGTCTTTAAAATGACACTGGGCACCTCAGCAGTGCACCTATGGGTGTACTACCTATGCTGTGGTCCCTAAACCGACACGCCCTACCATATACTAGGGACTTATAGGTTGGTTAACTTAGCCAATTATAATTAGCCTAATTTGCATATCCAATTTACACAGAGCACAGGCCCTGGGACTGGTTAGCAGTACCCAGGGCACCATCAGAGTCAGGAAAACACCAGCATAAAGTGGAAAATGGGGGCAAAAAGTTAGGGGGCTTCTGCAATCAGCCATGTTTTCTCACACTTCTCTTCTGAGACATCGCCCCAAAGGTACATGTGTGCATAGTAGGGTGTAAAGAAGGATTGGTCTTTTATGAATGACTTCTATCTTGAACAACAGAAGTGCATTGTAGGGTTTGAGAAGGGACTGTCCCTCCACTCAGACCTTTCTCTTGGATGACAGGTGTGCGTAGGAGGTTGTGAGGAGAGACTGGCCTCTCTGCTAAGACCTCTCCCCAAGATTACAAGTATGTATAGCAGGGTGTAGAGAGGTAGTGGCCTTTTACGTGAGACCTCTCTCTTGGATGATGGGTGTGCATAATAGGGTGTGGGAAGGAACTGCCCTCTCTGCTGAGCCCCCTTCTTGGATGAATGGTTTGCCTAGTAGGGCGTGGGGAGGGGCTGGCCTCTACACAGAAACCTCTCTAGACTTTCAACTGAGACCTTACTCTCAGATGATGGTGTGCCTAGTAGTGTGTGGGGAGGTGTTGGCCTCTCCTTTCAGTCCTCTCTCCTGGATAAAAAGTGTGCATAGCAGAGTATATGTAGGAACTAGCCTACATTTATTTTCATCACAGTAGTTATACCTTAGAGACCTCTTCTTCAGATCTAGGGGAACAAGATACCTTTCTCCTACCCCTTATATAGCTTTTTATTCATTTCCACAACACCTGCAATTTTGCTCAGTAAACAGTAATGACAGCCATTTAATTTCCAACTCTCCAAAAGACAGCCAATCAGAGTGCTCGCTCTTGGGGGAGTCTCTCACTCCTGCAAAAGCGTGAAGGCTCACAGAAAAAAACAGGCTTCTTGACCAATCACAGGGCTCAATTTTTTAATTTGTGCTTGTAAGCAGTAATTGAGATACTCTTGCATGGCCCAACCATCCAGATACACAATTATTTTTTAAACTTAAAAACTACTAAATAGATTTATACCAAATCACAAAAGGCGCAATCTGTGGGCCAGGATCTGCTTCCTGCCAAATATGGTATAATTCTATTCAGCAATGTTTGCTATGGCCTTGTTAAAGAAGTCTATGGAAAATGCCTGGGGATTTTGCGTTTTGGAACCCCCTTTTTTGCTCGATCCCTGCTTCCGGGGTCACCCCAAGACTTTCTAGGAAGGAGCTAACGTGGATGAACTTTGTTTGGAAAGTTCTGTGAACATTCGTCAAACGGGGCCTAAGCAGACCTAAGTATAACTAGGAAATGGAAATACACACACACACCCCCACACACACACACACATATATATATATATATTAGTTACAATGCAGTCAAATGAAGCAGCGCGCTCTCCATCTGGTGCCAGTGTGCAATCGTGGGGGTCAGGCCAATACCACACTTTCCAATGTAATTAAACAGACTATATTATTCCAAACATTTGGATCATCTGGCATTTCGACCCATATGGTCTTTGTCACAGATGGTGAGTCTCTCATCAGTTTCAGTTTGTATAGTACACGCTTATGTTGCCCACAATGAATTATTATGGGATACATAGTTCACAACAATCATATAAAATAGACACTTAAAATTAAAAAAAACTTTATTAGACACCATGTAATTTGTGTGCTTCAGGGTCACATAATCTAACTCATTTCAAAACGTTATGTAAGTAATGTTAATTTAAGTCCACATTTTAATTATATATTTTTATATATATATCTGTCTAATATGTACATGATGTATTGAACCGATTTTCTATGTGAGGCAGTGATTGTAAGAAAACATGGTGTGATACTAGCCAATTATAAACCCAAGTTATAAACTTATAGTGTCACCTGGGTTAGCATGCAGGTGCTGCAAAATAGTATTAAATTGTTTTGCTTTCTATGTATAGTACATTAATATTATACCCACATGATGCCATGATGTAGTGATTGGGTATATATTGATCTGTCTCAAGTGCATTTGTTTCCACCTTGTATGACTCAAAGTCTCGTAGCTATTGACCCAAGGATACTGGGGTCTAGTAGTGAGAAATACAACCATCATCAAACTTTTGTGAGTACACAGTGCATGGTAGAGTGGTGAGCTATAGTTAGTGTTGTCTGGTTAGCAAGCTGAAAACAGCTTGTGACAAGGTCAACTAATAATAATTTGAAGGTGGTGGTTAAATTGTAAATATAAGTTAAGACTATAATTTTAGAATTTTTATAGGTTGTGTAGTTTAAACTTGGTTTGTAAAGGGAAAATAGGTTTTCCTAAGTTTTTTTCATTATATATATGTATATATATAAAACTACTCAATTTCTATGGTTTTATGTGAGTAAAACCTAACTATAATGTCCCTGTAACCTTTGGGTTTTTCAGTGAATTTACTTTTTTTTTAATGCCAAGTAGTGTCTATTTACTGCACATTAATACAACCACTGCTGAGCACTGCCTTTTTTGGATCCATGGATCCTTTGCGGATTTACACTTAGGGGTTGCGTTGACCCCCCTGTGTATCTGCGGTTTCGCCAAAAAAATGTGTTCTGTGGGGTCAAGATACCTGTATCCTGACTCCTTAAGTGTTTTTCACCTTTTCTTCCTCCCTCGGCCCAAGGAAGAAAGAACATGGCAGCTGCACCTTTCCTGTCAGGTTGCAGCCAGCCAATCTGAACCTTGCTTTTCCCTGGGATCCACAGATCCCCAGCGACTTGATCTGAACCCCTAGATATACAGAATTATTTTTCCATTATTATCTCTAAAACTACTGAACCAAATCACAAAAACAGCTCTTTCTGGACCAACAGCTATCTTTTCGCCAAATTTGGTGTTATTCCGTTTAGCGGTTCGGGCTGTAGTTGTGTTCAAAATCCCTACTGGAAATAGCATGAGCAAAATGTGTTTTGGGACCCCCTTGTTCTCATTCCCCGCTTCATGGATCACCCTGAAACTTTCAAAGTGGCCACACCACTACTTTTGAAACTTTCATGAAGATTTGTCAAACTGTGCCAAATTTATCAGTCTTTTTAGGAAGAAAAGTATGGAAGGGCACTTAAGTTATTTTTTTGAGTGTTTAGTTTGATTAAGATGACAAGAGTGATTGGTTACTTGGATTCTACAGCCTGTGGGTTGTGTGTGTGTGTGTACTCACTGAACTCAATGAATAGGGCATGTGCCTGGGGCAGGGATCTGGGTTTGTGTCTCTCACAAACTAAATGGCGCACTTGGGCAGTTTTACTTTGTTTGAATGTATTTTCAGGGGTGCAAACAGTCTTTTGGGTGTAACATTACTTATGTATCATTTTGCATTTTAATTGATGAAATAAATGAAACCTCTTTCTGATGTATGAATGGTTATGATGCCCCTTGAACTATTTGTTATTGTAGGAGGAGCAATATGGCACAGCAATTTCCTAACTTTGCTTACATTTATTCGAAGGAATGTATGGATCTTCTAGTACATGATGGCTGACAAACCTGATATTTTATTATACTGTTTAATTGCATATTTTGCCCGGAGAGCTTTGCCCCACATTTAATAGAGAACGCTGCCAAGGAATATGGGATAACATTTCTTTCAGCCATTTTTGTTATTCTGGGACAGGCAATGTGGCGCACCAGTGTCCTATTACTGCTTATTGCCTTTTCAAAAAATGTATGACTTTTCTATTGCAAGATGACCACCGGTGTCAATATAATGGATTTGAACTTTGTGTCCCTCTTCTATGTTGCTTGTTGTGCACTATGTAGGAATGCATTCACAAGGGATTAATCACCTGATTAATGCTTTGGCCAAAATGTGTCATGCGGTGACTTTTTAGACCTGGAATCTTTGGCATGGTTTCCCCTGACTTGTTGCCTTTTGGTCTCATTGTTCTCACTTTACTTGTGCTGGCTTTTACGATTCTGGGCACTTTATCACTGCTGACTAGTGCTAAAGTGCAGGTGCTTTGTACTCTAAATATGGTAACATTGGCTTATCCACAATTGGCATATTCAATTTACTTGTGAGTCCCTAATAATGTGTGTTGTATGCGCCCAGGGCCTGTAAATTAAATACTACCAGTGGGCATGCAGCACTGATTGTCCTACCCACTACAGTAGCTTTTCAAACATGTCTTAGGCCTGTCACTGCAGAGCTTGTGTGAGCAGTTTTGTAACTGCTATTACAACTGGAAAGTGTACGCAGGTGTATCCACTTGCCAGGATTAAATCTTCCTTTTCATTACATATATGTCACCCCTAAGGTAGGCCCTGGTTAGCCCCAAGGGCAGGGTGCAGTGTATTTAAAAGGTTAGACATGTCCTGTTTAACTTAACAAGTCCAGGTCGTGAAAAACTACTAAATTCATTTAACTACTGCAATGCCTATCTCTCCTATAGATTAACATTTGGGTTACCTTGAAGCATACTTTAAATGTAACTTACAATTGGGAGAAGATAGATATAGGGAGTTTGGTGCCTCACAATTTAAAATCACAAGTTATGGTGAAATCAGATTTTAAATTGTAAGTATGAAAATGCCACTTTTAGAGAGTTGCCATTTTCGAACTGTAACCTTTCTGTGCCTGACTCTGAATAAACATCTGGGGTGGATGGCACATGTTGGTGTACATACTGGACTCCAATCCCTAACTAATCAGTTCACTTTTGGGTCCTGAGGAGACTCTGCTGAGAAGAGGCTAAGAAGAGGAGCTGCACTTCCAGAAGGAACTGTCACTTCGCTAACTGCTATGCTGAGTTGGCCTGCTGCCTGTTGATTGTTCTGCTGCCAGGATGGACTGACACTTTACAACTGTGCTAGTCTGCCTAGTGCAGTGAGAAAGACTGGGACTTAACTCTACAACCTCAAAAAGGAACTTAAGTAACTCCAAGGGCTTGTTGGCTTGACCCCTGTTCACAAATTCTCATGGACATCAAAGACTTCATCAACATCTGCGCATTTGTCAGACCTTGCCATCCGTAAGTCATGCAGCTGTGCCCTGTATCAGTTGGTGCTTCATTCCCAAGGGCAGCCCACTCTAACCTGTCTACCAGTGTGGCATTCAGAGCTCTGTTGTCCCCCAGACGCCACCGTCTTTCCTCAAGTGATGGAGGAGTGGCAAAAAACTAAAGCAGAAGCAGTGACTACGCCAAGTGGAGTGAGGATCCCAACCAGTGTTTCTCTCCCGAGTTCTGCACCCCCCTACCCATTGCTGGGGTGACAAAAACTTCAGGAACAGCAATGATGTCAGTTCAGCCCCAGCCACTCTCAGCCAAGCAGCACGACTCACCGAGACCACACCACTGCCGCGGGAGCCCTGGTGCACGGTGTAGCGGTACCAGAAACCTGCCTCAACCTTGTTGCTTCAGCTGAAGGTATCTTTTGCTTGTGAATGGACCCAGCCATGATGTCCTCCTCACAGCCGTTGTATCAAATACATTACAATTCCCTAAAAACACGGCTTGGAGACTGCTCTACATTTGGGAGCATTACAAAACCCCCAGATTGACCGTAACTACCTTAATAGGAGCACACATGTGCTTCTAAGACTACAATATTTGGATTTGTGTTGTTTTGGTCATATTTAATGCAGATAAGGATTCTCTTTTTTATTAACCTGGTGTGAAGTATTTTTGCTGTGTTTTCACTGTTACTGTTACTGTAAGTACTATAGTGCACAAATACAATACACATTGCCTCTTACACAAACCTGAGTACTCTGTACCAAGGCACCAGAAGGTGAGGACAGATTAATTTAGGGTGTGTATCTGACTTACCCTGACTAGGATTGTGGTCCCTACTTGGAAAGGGTGCATACCTCTGCCAAATAGAGACACAATTTCTTACACTTCAAATAAACTGGATTTACGGATCTGCCACTTGTGTTGAACGGCAATTTTTTCTGGTTGAACTGGTGATATCATACATATATACACCCTTGTTATAGTTAGAAAAATTGTATTCTTTCGATACACACCAAACTTGAAATATACAAACATTAGAAGTATGTACAAATAGTCCATCACCATTCCATTAATATAACTTTACTTATGCTTTATCCACAAGCAAATGTTACAGTGCAAATAAATGAAAATTTCGATAATTCTAATTGTACTTTTAAATCAGAATTTACGCAACACCTTCAAATTAGTATAACTCGTGCACCTCAATACACAGTGTACTCAGCTCGGTAGCCAGCCCACATTAACTGTACCTCGCCATTCTATCATGCACTTTGTTCTCAGAAAACATTTGATTTGCAACGTCGTAACTGCTTTTTTAAATACTATAATTTTACATGGTAATAAGTGAGATATTATAAGATGGTATAAGCAATGCAAGGAGAAGGCTCAAGTTATAGTTAATGTAGTGTGGCAACAGAGTTGAATACACTCTGTATGGAGGAGCACACATTTTAATAATTTGAAACTGTTGGACTGGACAACATAAAAAAGTAAACTGAGAGTACTACTTAAAAATGTATAAAGTAATAAATGTTTACTATGGCTTTCATTATATTAACCATAGTTAACTTAAATAAAATGTGTTGAACAATTCCAAAAAACAAAAAGAAACAACTATTTTTAAATATTACATTAAATAACAAAGTTATAGCTTCCAATGTAATTTAATACAGATAACTATATGAAACAAATTAAGTTCAATCATTTTAATTATTACGCATAACAACATATTAGTTTCAATTATCAAGGAACCAAAAGCTTTTAATCAATATAAGAAATAGAGATTAAAAGACTATCAGTAGTAAAATTTAATGTTTAAAAAAATTAAAAACACTCCATTTAAAAATGTAAAATTTAAATAAGACACAAACATGATATCATTTTATAAGATAATTTATTTACAATTTTTACTTATGTGAAATAAAATTTCCACAACAGCTTTAAGCATAACAAACTAGAATACTTAAAAACTTTCAACTGCTGCCCACGCTATTCCCTTCTGAATTCAACATCCTGTTTCTAAAATTGATATACAAAAAAGAAACATTTTAGCAACAAATACAATATATTGCAATGAATGCAAATCACACAAAGTACACCTAAAAACCTAATCAAATTAAAATGATATAGCAAAATTTTTAAAGTCATCATTATTTTTTTAAATAGATGATAATCTTACCTGTGATATGCTTACCAACAATATTTGTGTCTCATGATATTCTTTTCATGATATTTTGTTTGAACACCTCTTGTGCACTACACCACGGGCAAACTAGATAAGCCTCTGTCAAGCACAAGCTTGCCCAGGACATGGGATGGAGAGACACTCTGAAACCACTATGATTCAGTAATTCCTGGCAGCATGCTTCATTCCTGGAGTGTATGCATTCACTTCTACCAAAATCCTTGCTATACTCTGTTTAACATAGAAATCGTCTCATCAGACCAGTTTTGCTGTTCCGAGGTGGAACGAGCCTGGAAAAATTGTTTCATCGCTTATATTTTGTGTCTCTTGATAAAAATTAAATAGAGACATTATGACCCTTATTACGAGTTTGGCGTTGCACTACATTTGTCAGTTGCACTACACACCAGTTATCAACTCAAATATGCAGCTTTGCAGATTAGTACAACTGTAGGGCCATCTACTTCAGCTGAGGTGAACTCCACCCACATTGTGAGGGACACTAGGTTGGTGTGCAAGTACTGAGGAGATGTGGTGTCACAAGTACTGTCAGCAAAACTGGCCCACGCCCTCTATCCACGCAGTATGTTCAAACAGTCCATACATGTGGAGGCAGGAAACACATCCAGGAAAACAAAACTTTCGTGTGTGAACTACCTTTAGGAGTCATCAAACACATGAAGCAGTAAGGGGTATGTGACAGCACACACATTGCACCACACACACGCACTGCTGTGTCTCCAGCACTGGTTGTTCATTCTTACAATTGTACACAAAACTACGTAGGCAATGTTGTGGAAAACATTAGGCAAAATGTACCTTCAACTCATAGGAAGTACAGCAGAATGAGCTGAGTTCTGGAGTCCACATCATCCTCCCCTTCTTCATCGCTGTCCTCTGTCCCCTCTGCTGCCACCGGTGGATCAGGTTGTTCCTCCTCTTCCAGTAGGAATACATGTCTCTTTAGTGTTAAGTTGTGCAGCATACAGCAGGCCAAGATGATCTGGCAAACCTTGTTTGGGGAGTAGCACAGAGATCCGCCTGACAAATGCAAGCACTGGAATCTTGACTTCAGTAGGCCGATGGTCCTTTCGATGACTCTTCTTGTTCTTCCATGTGCCTCATTGTAGTGAATGTCACCCCCTGACCTGGGATACCTCACTGGTGTCAATAGCCAGGAAAAGGTTTGGATAGTCAGAATCACCTGGGAAAAGTGAGAATACATAGCACATGTCACCATTTTGTAGAGTGTAAAGAGTAAGAAAGGCATGTTGTTAGCTACTGCACTCTCACATCTCACTCACTCACAAGTCAGACTCTCTCTCCTTGTAGTTGTGTCATCAGGTGTGGGACACTGCTGTTCCTCAAAATATAAGAGTCATGCACAGATCCAGGGAATTTGGCAATCACTTGGGAGATGTACTGGTCTGCAAGACACACCACCTGTGCATTAATGGAGTGTTAACTTTTCCTATTCCTGTACACTTGTTCATTCACCCTGGGAGGAATCAAGGGAATGCGGGTGCCATCTATGGCCCCAATCACATGTGGAATGCGTGCAATGGCATAGAAGTCAGATTTCACATTGGGCAAGTCACCAGTTTGGGGAAATTTGATGTAGCTGTGTAGGTGCTTCAGCAAGGCAATGAGGACTTTCCTAACGATGTTACTGAATATTGGCTGTGACACACCTGCTGCCAAGGCGTCTGTCACCTGAAATCACCCACTGGCCCAAAAATGTAGCACAGATAGTGCCTGCACAGTAGGGGGAATAGCATAGGGATTACGTAGAGCTGGCAGTAGATGTGGCTCCAATTTGGGACACAATTCACGTATGGTCAAGCGGTTCAGACAGTAGGTCAGTATGATGTGTTGTTCCTCCATGGCTGCCAGGTGAACTAGGGGCCGATGCACCGGTGCATTCCTCAGTCTCTTCAGGGGTCGGTACCTAGGGAGGGACAACACACATATGTTACCACACCAACACATTACAGATGATGTCAATGCACAAACAACTGCTCAAACGTGGCCTTCATGTAATGGAAGGTTTGTATACAGCTAACACTGTGACAATTGATGAGTGATCACAGTGCTATGCAACCTACAAATGCAGATAACTGATTCCACACATCACATATGGCATGTATTGCTGTGTATGACTGATGTACCTAACATGTACAAGAACATATGACAGCATGGGGGGCGCATAGAGATTGCAGTCTATTACATTTTACACTTCAAATGGTGGTTGCCAGCCCTACATGCTGAGGGCAGATGGATGTGACATGACTCCGCTGGCACAAGTTGTCATGGCGTTAGGGGGTCTGTACCGCCGTGCAATTCCTCATGGGTTAACATTGGTGTCTATGGGGAGCAGGGGCCAAGCATGATTGTTGCCGGAAGTGATGGTGCGTACCACCTCAGTCGTCACCGAAATTTTGATTTCCTTTTGCCACTTGACTCCTGCACTCACCATGACCACAACTCCACTGCATGTGCTGCTGCGTCCTGCATCTGGTCGCGAAGATGGCACATGCTACAGGGGAGAGGGCCCCAGCCTTCACACAGGAGGAGCTGACCAGCCTTGTGGATGGGCTCCTAGCCCTGTATGCCAAGTTGTACGGGTGACCAGAGGAGCAGGTGAGTAGATTAACAGTGTCCTAGCAGTGAGTGTTACTGCTTGGGTGCATGTGTGTGTGAATGTAGGATTACCAAATGTATAGGAGTAGTGGAGAAGGCCATCAATGTGTACCTGTAGGAAGATGATGGAATGTATGGTGGGCTACTTTCAGTACAATTGTACCCTATCTCAGCATGCGTGTGGCAAGTCTACCTTAATGTGTATTCCTATGTGTCTCCCATGCAGGTCAGCGCCCATCAGAAGAAGTGGTTATGGCAAGCCATTGCCAAGGACATGTGGAACCTGGGGCGTCTATATCTGGCAGAGCACCCACTGCAGGAAACGGTGGGGGGACCTGAGATGCTGGGCCCGGAAGACCACGGAGGCCCAGCTGGGGATGGTCTCCCAACAAGGGAGGGGTGCACATCGGACCCTGACCCCCTAATGGCCTACATACTGGCAGGCCCCTACCCAGCCTTGGATGGGCGCTTTAAGGCATCACAGCACCCACAAGGGGGGGCGTTCTCACACTGTCCTGCATGCCAACTGTATTGGTGGGATAGTAGGCAATGTGGGGAAAGGATGCTGTTACAGTGAATCATAGGTGTCAGGGTATGCAGGTGTTCAGCTTCTTGACCGGGTTACGTTACCTTGTTGTGTATGAGGCATGTGTACCAAGGTAAGGTGGAAATTGGGTAATGCAGTCAGTCAGGTAGTGTTCCTGTTGTCTTGCTAAGTGAAGTAGTGGTACTCAAAACATCTGAGCATTAAATGGATACCTCAGTTGGAGTTGCAGGACATTTATAATGAATCTGTAGGGCACCTCTGTTATTGTAGTATACTCCAAAGAGGCAGGTGTAATCCCTATCAGTGGTACAATCCTGTAGTGCATAGGCTATGGTAATGTGAGGTCTGAGACTAAAGTGTACTGCATGTGTGCCTACCTGCATTATAGTTGAGTTGCTCACAGCCTGCATCCCTTTATTTGTCTCCCCCCTCTCTCTCTGTTTTCTTGTGTCCTTGTGTGCATCAGCATCATCAGGCAAAGGAGCAGAGGCACCGGCGAGTGGGGATGCTTCAGCCCACGGGACCCAGGAGGCACAGTCCGCTGAGGCTGAGGGAACCAGTGGGTTGGAGGGCGAGGAAAGCACCACGGGGGAGCCTACTACCACTGCAACATCAGACTCAGATTCCTCCTCTGATGGAAGCTCCCTGGTGGTGGCGGACCCCTCTGGGACCACCCCAACGACATCTTCGTCCGCCCCCCCTACTAGCACAGAACTCCCATAGCTCTCCAAAGAGGAGGGTAAGCGTCTCCTTCGCCACAGGCACCTCAGCCCCTGCCCCAGTCAGCCCTGCTGCCCTCAATCAGGAGGCTATTGACCTCCTGAGGGCTATTTCTGTGGGACAGACAACCACTGTGAATGCCATCCAGGAGCTGACATCCCAGATGCAGCAAACTAATGCCTACTTTGAACACATTCACAGTGTCTTGTCTGGCCTCCAGAGATAATTTCAAGTTCTGGCCTCCTCTTTGACGGCAGCTAGTGTCCCAGGTACCACCTTCCACCCTCCAACCACCTGTGCCCCATCAAGCACCCCTCTCCCCTCACCAATCCCAAACACACAAGCCAAACAGCATGCACTCAGAACAACACAAACACCACACAAGTACACACACAGGCACCACAAGTCATACCGCAGCCATGCACACACTCAACACGCAAATGCAAATACAACAACAGCCACCTCCCCCAATGTCTCCCCCATCCTGTCCTTCCTTACAGTAACCTCACCACACATACCCGCAAGTACCAGCATCGGGAAGATCTCCAGTTCACGCTCCATGTCGTCGGCGGCCTCCTCTATGTCCCTACGGTGAGTGTTTCCTTATCTACTGTTCCTTTCTGCTAGGCTTTGAGTGAAGGTTGGCCCACCCCAGAAATCGTGGCAGTGTGCTGATCCATAATACGGTTGGCGGTAAGGTCCTTTCCGCGGCCATGTAGATGACATCTGCCGGCGGCGGCGGTTGGCCCGCACTGACGGTACAGGCGGTGTAGTGGGTGTGTACTGGCCTGTTCATCACCATGCTCATAATATGCCGATCTGCACCACCAGCCTGTTTGCGGTCGGATTGCCACCGCCGGTGTAGCGGGCCTGTTTTCTCCAGACTCGTAATGACAGCCCATTTCTCTCAATATCTAAACAGATAGCTGGAAAAGCAATTGAACTGCCATCACCAAGCATTGGAATAGGTTGGAGAACTGTGACTGCACATGGTGAATCCCCTAAACCAGTTGCAGTTATCCAGACAACCCAGGATGTTGCATATACTTGCCATGAAAAACCATAATGCACCTCAACCATCCATTGTCAAAGGAAGTGAGAGACTTTTTAGGGGTTAATTTAGTCATCTTCTTGAAAAGGGAATAAGGCATTTTGGGACACTCTTACAGTAAGTCTCCGGATCTGGGACATCCTGCTAAAAAGCAAAAGAGGAAAATGTACAGACATTCTGCTGTGCATCACTTAGGAAATTTAGCAACTAACTAGTGAGTCAACCTTATAAAATATAACTCACATCACTCACAAATCAAAGTGTTGTTTGGAACTGATAAGATGTAAGTATACTGCCTGCTGGAACATTCCCTTATAACCTGGCAAAAGAATTAGGAGTTTGAGTCCTGCTTCCCCTCATATCTCTACTTTTAAAAAGCTGAGCTAAGGACTAAGGACGCCGATAAAGAGAAAGGAGATTTAGGGCTAACTAGGATTGCCTGTGTCAGTACAGAAGATCGATGAGACAGAGAGACCAGTGACCATCTAGATGAAAACCAACAAGACCAGGGGAGATTTGATCTGTGGATTCGGTTCCTGACTGAAAGTGGGAAATAGTGTTATAGCCATTTGAACCTATCGCTTAGTGTCAAATTAAAAGTCCATGAACATTTGTGGACATTGAGAGCACCAGAATGTAACATAGGGATCTTTTGCAACAAGTTCTGTAGGTTAGGACATTTGTTTTCTAATGCTCTGCTGGCTTCTAGTGCTCATCTTTGATACACACAGCCATAGCATTGGTGCTTTTAACTTTTTAATTCAATATACTGCTTTAACTGCAAAAAAACATACCAATCCTATGCTTTCTAATATCACCTTACTCTTATACCAGATATGCTTTATTTTCATGTGATTGGAGTAATGACATTGTTTTCTCTTCAATAAACTGCTTTTGATAATATTATCATATGTATTTATGGAATCTTGTGTTCGTTTTCTATTCGTTTTTCAAACACACATTTCCCTTAAGAAGGTCTTGCTGCATGTGCCAAGCTAGCATTGGTTAACTCCGGTGTATCACAGAAACATGCTTTTATTTATTATCAAGGGAGAGGTGAGTCCAAAAGTGCTGTTCCAGAATGATCAATCAAGTTTAAGACCTTTGTTAACCCCCTGGGTTTCTCCGGTACAGATACTCAAATTAATAAAAAGAGTTTCTTGCCAGCCATTTTTAGGTCAAACCCTGAGGGATGGACAGAATTACTAAGGAACACATTTAAGACTTCCTATAAGAAAGGCCTTGTCTTTAAATCCTGGCAGGGTGTTCACCTACACCAACCATATAAAAAAAGGAGCAATTAAGGCCTGGCATGTTAAAGGTTAATTGTACTCTTAGATATTGAATCAAAATGATATGCTAACCTTATTCTTGAGGATTTGAAAAAGTAGGTTAAAGAGAAAAAAAATCCTTGGTTTCAGACTGGTTTCAGGAATAATTGTAGTACGCTTGATAACCTCATAGCATTAAACAACTAATATTTAAAGCAAAACTGAGGAATACTCATTTGCTTTATTGACTTAGAAAAACTTTTGATTCCATCAAAAGAGAACTTCTTTGGGTAAAACTTTAAAAATGGGAAAAAACAGGTTGTGAGATTCCGATGGGAGTTTGGGCTTATTGATCAAGGCCAGAGAGCAACTGGTGCCTTGATAAGATACCGGTTTGATGTGAACAAACATCCTCAGAACCATTCTGCAAGACACCACGGCACACAAGAATAGCATCTCTTAACTGACTTGAAAATGGAACCAGCCTATTTCCAAATTGTCATTCAAGTATATTCTATAGAAACAGATCACTCTCCTCTCTCGAGCAAGAGACTTACATAAATTTACTTTGCATAATAATTCTTTTTTGGTTAGAGGGTCCTAGTCAAATAACCACTATTCGGCTTCTATTCCTTGGACATTGCGGTTAAAGTTTTTATGACTATGTTTTGGCCTCTCAGATGCCGGGAATATTAAACAGGTATGTATATACTCAAGATATAATTCTGCCTGCATATTTTGCAATGAGAACAGGAAAGGTCCAGCTCGTTTATTCTGCTGCTATTCAAAATTTGCTTGGCAACTGAGAATGCTTTTAACTCCAATTTGTAAGTCCTCAGGAATTCAAGCAAGCAATGAGGTGGCATTACACTACTTTAATCCTACCGGATGTCTCTTTATTAACAAGTTTACTAAATATATGACTAAGTTCCAAGATGAACTGGACAAAGAGCATCATGTTGCTATGTAATTACAAGAATTTGTATTGGATAATTTGAAACAGACTGCTGCTCGAGGATTCAGCACTCCATAAAATTAGGAGTAAAGTCGTTTGGGCTGACCTACAACAAGTGACTACTTATGTAGCAATCTACAAGTAAATTCATAACCACATTTTCATGTGATTATGCAAAGTGCCAGTACGAGCTTGTTTTTAAATCATTAAAATCTACCAAACATACGAGCGACATTCAAGATGTACTGGTCAAAGTGCATTGCCTTGTTATTTAAATAAAATTGCTCTTATTAAATAACTTATAACATGATATTAAGGCAACCAATATCAATCGATTATACATATAGGGCCAGATGTTCAAAACTTTTTGCATGTCGCAAACTGCAAATTTTGCTGTTTGTGACGTGCAAAAAGCACATCGCGATGCCCAATCTCCACTGTGATTGTGAGTCGCAATTAGGAAGGGGGGGTTCCACTTCCTAATTGCGAGTCGCAGCGCGATGCTGTATTGTTTTGTGACCGCGAATGCGGTCGCAAAACAATCGTAGTTAGCACCCATTTGAAATAGGTGCTAGCCATTCGCAAAAGGGAAGGGGTCCCCATGGGACACTCTTCTCCTTTGTGAATGGCATTGAAAACGTTTTTTCATGCCTGCTCTGAAAAAATGAATCAAAAACGTTTCATTTTTTTATTCTGTAATGCATCTCGTTTTCCTTTAAGGAAAACGGACTGCATTCCAAAAAAAAAATAATGCGTTATTTAAAAGCAGTCACAGACATGGTGGTCTGCTGTCTCCAGCAGGCCACCATCCCTGTGAGTGCTGAGAGTCTCAAGGGGGTCGCTAATTGTGACCCACCTCATTAATATTAATGAGGGGGGCCTTTGCGACCCCGTTGCAAGTCGCAGATGGGTCAGGGACACCATCCTACATTCTGAATTGCGACTCGCAAATTGCGAGTCGGTCTGACTCCCAATTTGCGAGTCGCAATTCAGAAACTACTTACATCTGGTGTTGGACTGTGTCTTTTAAAAGCAACATTAACATGAAAAGTTTGCAATATATTGTGCGATGAAGCTGCATAGAAAATGTGCTAACATGGAAAATAATGCACACATTTGAAATGTGCCCACTGGGAGTGGCTACCAATGTATACGAAGACTAATGAAAGTTGTTAATTCTGACTTAATTATGTACTAATGTTGTGAATTTGTATTAGCATATCATAATTAGAGTTATGTATTAAGAGTTTGCTTGTTAAATTTGAAGGCCTTAGCTAAGCTAGGGTCTGGGCCTAGCTGCCTGGCCTCATATTAAACTGCATTTTTCTAATGTGTAATGCACTGTTTTCTGAAGGACACAAAGCTGTACTTTTCCAGAAGTTATGTGTGTGTGTAGCCGTAGTAAATTCTTTCTCATGAGAAAAGACTTGTTCAAGGAGACGTTCTTGCTGAACGCAACAGTGTAATTCGTAACAGGTGCTAGGTTAGCTGTAGTAGGAGAGAACAATGGAGACACTGACTGGAGCGCAAAGTGTAACTTTTCTTACCTGACATTCCAATCAATGAAGACGTCAATAACATGGACCAATCTGCGACATGAGAACTGTGTTTTGTAGAAAATTCTGGCAAGATGCATGAAAAATTATTGGACAGAGATAACAATGCACCAATTATTATCCAATGAGGAGTTAAGAGCTAATTAGACAGTTTGGATTTAACGGAGTGACCCAAGGAGAAATGGACCTCAGAGGAGAAACTTCACTCACTCACGGAGACTTTTCACTCTTTTGTTTTGTCCTGATACTTTAAACCATCCTCTACTCATTCTTACCTGGTGCTTGCTTCTCCTCCATATGAGAGAAGATCCTATTCCTTAGCTATGCTATATGAAGACTTTGCCCCGTCCTTGTTTTGTTGAATCAAGTACTACTGAGACTTTGCTAAGTTGCTTCATATTAATGACGTGTTTAATACTGAATGAATATTCTCTATGCATTGATTAATTGTGTTCTAATTGCAAAGTAGAGGAGTTTCTAATGAGATTTGAATACTAATGAGATTAACGGAATGACATTAGATTGTAACCAATAGGGAAATAAATATCATAACACTTTGCTAAATTGGTGTGGTTATTCATGGCTAAAAGGTCATGGTGTGTTCAACTTATTGGTTCTTATTAAATGTTATTGATTAGTTTGTTGATTAGTTATTGTGATTATTGATTAAGTTATTGATCTATTAATTTGCGATGCCAAAAAGACATCTCGTACTGGGAAGTCCCCGAACGTGGTCCAAAGGTTCATCGACCTAAACGCGTCTCCTTGTAAGTTTACTTATTAAGGCTCTGACGCGCTAACACTGGCCCATAGTACTCTAGTGTTTAACCTTTACATGCTGTTTTAAGTCAACTCCCTGTACCTTTTGTACAGCAACTTTCAATTGTTACCTAACTATTGGTATCTTTTTATCTTGCTTTTAAACGGTAATTGTTTTCATTAGCTATACATGATAAAATTAGATTTGTTTTGGTTATATTTTAAGCACTTGGGGCCTGATTTATGAAAAGTTAGCACCGCCTTTGTGTCATTTTTTGATGCAAAAGCTGCACAAACTTACAAAATAGAATTATATTTTGTGTTTGCGCAGCTTTTGCATCAACAAAAATGACGCAAAGGTGGCGCTAACTTTTCATAAATCAGGCCCTAAATTGCTTTCACCGTTATGGATCTCAGCCAAGGCACATATCAACGTTGCAGCCCCTTTCTCTCAAAAACTAACAAACTATTTTTCAACAAATCTGCTGAGGTGTTGATCAAAAACTGGTTGAGGAAATAAATAAACGCAGGGCAGCTCAAATGGAGGAAGATAATCCACTAGACCATCTCAGGGTGCATAACATAAGACACTATAAACAGAACAAAACTAGCAGCCAATAACAACCAAGACCAAGCCAAGTGGAAAAACAATAAAATCTTAAAGTGTCTGTAAAAAGCTGAATTTAAAGCTACCATAGGTGGACAGAAGGGAAGAACCAATGGACTGGAGAGGAAATGAATTGGAACCAGCGACATTTTTGAAACATGTTGAAATAGCACACTTCCCCATGAGGAGAGCAGGCAGGTAGGTAGGAGAAACAGTAAATTGAAAAACAATATGATACAATACACAGACACACCACTGAAGACCATGAAAATGACAATACACATAACATCAGAAAGGGTAGTTACACAAGAGATGGGGACAATAGCAGACAAAGACATGCAGAAGCCAGAAGGAGTAGAAGGTATAAAAGTGAATGCAAGGAGCACAAACACACAGGTAAATAGAGAAACATTTATGGGATATTTGCAAAAGAGTAGTGGGGATGCATTACTGTTGCAATAAAAGAAACATGGGGCCTTTTCAAGTACAGAGGTACAGCTTTAGGAATTATTGGCAGCAGTGCAGAAGACCTTTATTAGCTTTGCTTCCAACTTCTTTCAACTGATACTACTCTCACCATTTGACATGTTAGGCATTTAATGTTGGCATAAGAAATGTTGTAAACATTCTACATGCCACCTTAAGTTCCAGACTGACAGAGCATACATGCAAGGAATGATGTCACAACCATTCTCACACCCTTAATGGGAAACAATAAATGAAACATACCAATCACTAAGTCACACAGGATCACCAAATGATTTCTCTTGGTCTCATCCACAAGGAACTAAAACTGACACCACTGCCTACTCTGAGTAAAAGAACTTGACTCTGCATTGCATACAGTGGTTTGCCCTTCATCCCTTCCAGGTATCTTTTGAAAGACAAACAAAGCAAAATGACTTTCAGTACTCCCTGTTGTCGACCTTAACCCAAACAAAGCAAAATTACATTCAACCCTTCTTTTATACAAACCATCTCAAACCTCTGAAACAATATATTTCCTGGTCAGATGACCCTGCATCTTGGTGCTGTCTGATTTTATGGTAATTATTATGGCATTTAGGCTGATTTTCTGGGCTTACTTCATGTTGTTTTAGTCAACCTGATCATGCCATGGAACTAGTAGCACTCACACATATGTTAATAGTACTGCAGTGTAATTCTGAGGCACTAATTCTGGCTACATTGGTACCAATACGGTTTGTAGCAGAGTCCTCATCTCAGGTTCTGCACCTTGCCCTTCTGTTGCATCATTGTGGGTGACCTAGCTGCTGACACATGTTGCAGCATGTCATGCTGCTGGGTTTGCTGCTCATGCACAGGACATAATAGCTCATGGTTGATGCTGACATGGAGAATGCTGTTCTCTGCTCAACTTATTTCTTGATGGTGCCTGTGTTGGAATGATGAGACTCTGCAGGACTGAGATTCCGTGGGGCATATTTATACTCCGTTTGCGCCGAATTTGCGTCGTTTTTTTCGACGCAAATTCGGTGCAAAACTAACGCCATATTTATACTTTGGCGTTAGACGCGTCTAGCGCCAAAGTATGAGGAAAGAGCGTCATTTTTTTGCGTGAACGCCTTCCTTGCGTTAATGAGATGCAAGGTAGGCGTTCCCGTCTAAAAAAATGACTGCGACGCAAATGCGTCGTATTTATACTCCTGGGCAAAAATCACGCCCGGGAGTGGGCGGGGCAAAAAACCCTGCATTTTCGCCGGATTTTAGCGCCTGGGTCAGGGCAGGCGTTAAGGGACCTGTGGGCTCAAAATGAGCCCACAGCTGCCCTACCATGCCCCCTGCCACCCTTGCCCACCCCAGGAGGACACCCAAGGATGGAGGGACCCATCCCAGGGACATTCAGGTAAGTTCAGGTAAGTATAATTTTTTATTTTTTTTATATTTTTTTTTGGCATAGGGGGGCCTGATTTGTGCCCCCCTACATGCCTCAATGCCCAATGACCATGCCCAGGGGACATGACTCCTGTCTTTACTAAGACAGGAGTCATGTAAATGGAGTCTGGGCGTCGTTAAAAATGGCGCAAATCGGGTGGAGGCGATTTTTTGGCGTCAACCTGACTTGCACCATTTTAAGACGCCCTAACGCCATTTTCCCCAAAGCCGGCGCTGCCTGGTGTACGTGGTTTTTTTCCACGCACACCAGGCAGCGCCGGTCTGCTAGCGCCGGCTAACGCCATTCAATAAATACGGCGCCCACATGGCGCTTCAGAATGGCGTTAGCCGGCGCAAAACTTTTTGACGCTAAACTGCGTTAGCACAGTTTAGCGTCAAAAAGTATAAATACGGGCCCAGGTGTCTCATGAGCTGCAACAGGCAGAAGAGAGTTATGAGTTATACAACAGATTGTCACCCACCAGCATTCTTCATAGCCTTGAAAGTCCTTATTAAAGTCACCATGCTTACAAACCACATGCCAAGGGGATATCATCAAGTATTTATGAAGTGCATATTGACCAGCGTGTTCTGATTGTGCTAGAGAGTATAGGCCCACATCCGTGAATTGATCTTGAAACTAGGCATGTGTGGATTCTTGAGGGGTTGCAAAAATGCACAATGTTGCTCTGTAAACCTTCACATTGAACAAAACTCTGTGGTGAACATGCAGTACAAGTGGTGGAACACCTCTTCTCTATTTGGGAATTGAGGGCTCTTATTTAATGTATTACAAATTTGCATATGACTTGCAAAAGAACACATGCTGTACATTCCATGGAATCTCAGGCTTGTTGGAATTAGCCTTTAAGTATGAGAGCCATTCAAGTTGACACTACAAAATGTCACTTAAATAGGGTCCCAAACTACATGGGAATGTATTTGTTAGTTGTGTGTTACTGTGTGTAAACCTCTTATACATGTTTGGCAGTACAAGGGATTGAGCACAGGGAGGTGCACAGGGTATAACAAAAAACCATGTCACCAAAGAGTGTGGACTTTAGAGCACTTGCATATCACTCCTGGGCTTTGGGAATGTGTTGTAGGGCCATGTTTTGAAGGGATGATAAAAAGAACACAGATGCCCAATTCCAGCATAACAACACTGGCAATATTAATCCCATTGTTCATAAGTGTACCCAGAACAACAAACCCACAGTGTACTGATGAAGGGTTGGCTGATCGCCTGCATGAATGTCTGAAGGTTCAGTCAGTGTACCGACAAACTGAGAAGGTTACATGGGCAAAACAGACATTTTTCACTCCACATTCAGTGCTTTAGCTTTCCTTCTTATGCCAACAATAAAAATTAAGAAGCACTCAAGATGGTCCCAAGCTTAACAAAGGAACTCTTTTTATCTTATAGGCTCCCTGGGGTGTTTTTGAGGCATTTTGCAGTAGTCCCCTGAATTGTCTTGCCAACTCTGGGAAGAGGAGAGCCATTTCATGGGATTCATGATACTGTCTTTCTGGATACTACATATCATTCTTATACTACATATGCTATAAACCTTTTTAAAGAGTTTCCATTTGACTAGACTCAAAACCTAAAAGGTAAGATCTAGCTGACCTTTTGCTGACACTCAACCTATTAGTGTCACACTTCATCACTGGGTCACATCCTAGTCCCTATGAAGTAGAGTCGTCTCAACCACATTCCAGAGAGCACTTGTGATATTACATCCGACAGGGTCTCCTATTCAAAAGTTAAAAATATCTGGAGGACACCCCAGTATCCCTTTATTATTGGGTGCCTCTGGTATGGTTTAAATATTAGCAGTGGCGGCCGGCAGCTTTAGGAGGGAGGGCGGCGGGTGGGAAGCACACACACACACTCATTCTTTCACACACAGACACGCATGCACGCACGCACATCCATTAACAACACTTATAACATTCAAACATGCAAGCACCAAACATTCATTTAAAAAGTTCACACGCACGCACATCCATTAACAACACTCATAACATTCAAACATGCATGCACGCATCAAAAATTGATTTTAAAACATCACACACACACCTACCTTCAGCATCATGGTCCCAGGAGGGTTGGAACTGCTGCCTTCCCTCATTGGCTGACCTTAAGTCAGCCAATGAGGGAAGGCAGCAGTCCCAGACTCGTCACAGAGTGGGATTGTGAGAAAGTAGCCTCTTTCTAGCCTTGTTACCCCCACTTTTGGCCTGTTTGTGAGTGTATGTCAGGGTGTTTTCACTGTCTCACTGGGATCCTGCTAGCCAGGGCCCAGTGCTCATAGTGAAAACCCTATGTTTTCAGTATGTTTGTTATGTGTCACTGGGACCCTGCTAGTCAGGACCCCGGTCCTCATAAGTTTGTGACCTATATGTATGTGTTCCCTGTGTGATGCCTAACTGTCTCACTGAGGCTCTGCAAATCAGAACCTCAGTGGTTATGCTCTCTCATTTCTTTCCAAATTGTCACTAACAGGCTAGTGACCAATTTTACCAATTTACATTGGCATACTGGAACACCCTTATAATTCCCTAGTATATGGTACTGAGGTACCCAGGGTATTGGGGTTCCAGGAGATCCCTATGGGCTGCAGCATTTCTTGTGCCACCCATAGGGAGATCTGACAATTCTTACACAGGCCTGCCAGTGCAGCCTGAGTGAAATAATGTCCACGTTATTTCACAGCCATTTACCACTGCACTTAAGTAACTTATAAGTCACCTATATGTCTAACCTTTACCTGGTAAAGGTTGGGTGCTAAGTTACTTAGTGTGTGGGCACCCTGGCACTAGCCAAGGTGCTCCCACATTGTTCAGGGCAAATTCCCCAGACTTTGTGAGTGCGGGGACACCATTACACGCGTGCACTATACATATGTCACGACATATGTAAAGTGTCACAATGGTAACTCTGAACATGGCCATGTAACATGTCTAGGATCATGGAATTGTCACCCCAATGCCATTCTGGCATTGGGGGGACAATTCCATGATCCCCCGAGTCTCTAGCTCAGACCCGGGTACTGCCAAACTACCTTTTCAGGGGTTTCACTGCAGCTGCTGCTGCTGCTAACCCCTCAGACAGGTTTCTGCCCTCCTGGGGTCCAGCCAGGCTTGGCCCAGGAAGGCAGAACAAAGGACTTCCTCAGAGAGAGGGTGTTACACCCTCTCCCTTTGGAAAAAGGTGTCAGGGCTGGGGCGGAGTAGCCTCCCCCAGCCTCTGGAAATTCTTTGATGGGCACAGATGGTGCCCATCTCTGCATAAGCCAGTCTGCACCGGTTCAGGGATCCCTCAGCCCTGCTCTGGCGCGAAACTGGACAAAGGAAATGGGAGTGACCACTCCCCTGACCTGCACCTCCCCTGGGAGGTGCCCAGAGCTCCTCCAGTGTGCTCCAGACCTCTGCCATCTTGGAAACAGAGGTGCTGCTGGCACACTGGACTGCTCTGAGTGGCCAGTGCCAGCAGGTGACGTCAGAGACTCCTTCTGATAGGCTCCTTCAGGTGTTGCTATCCTATCCTCTCTCCTAAGTAGCCAAACCTCCCTTTCTGGCTATTTAGGGTCTCTGCTTTGGGGAATTCCTTAGATAACGAATGCAAGAGCTCATCAGAGTTCCTCTGCATCACTCTCTTCACCTTCAGCCAAGGAATCGACTACTGACCACGCTGGAAGCCTGCAAAACTGCAACAAAGTAGCAAAGACGACTACTGCGACCTTGTAACGCTGATCCTGCCGCCTTCTCGACTATTTTCCTGGTGGTGCATGCTGTGGGGGTAGTCTGCTTCCTCTCTGCACTAGAAGCTCCGAAGAAATCTCCTGTGGGTCGACGGAATCTTCCCCCTGCAACCGAAGGCACCAAAGAACTGCTTCACCCGTCCTCTGGGTCTCCTCTCAGCACGACGAGCGAGGTCCCTTGAACTCAGCAACTCTGTCAAGTGACTCCCACAGTCCAGTGACTCTTCAGTCCAAGTTTGGTGGAGGTAAGTCCTTGCCTCCCCACGCCAGACTGCATTGCTGGGAACCGCGTTTTTTGCAGCTACTCCGGCTCGTGTGCACTCTTCCAGGATTTCCTTTGTGCACAGCCAAGCCTGGGTCCCCGGCACTCTAACCTGCAGTGCACGACCTCCTGAGTTGTCCTCCGGCGTCGTGGGACCCTCTTTCGTGACTTCGGGTGAGCTCCGGTTCACTCCACTTTGTAGTGCCTGTTCCGGCACTTCTGCGGGTGCTGCTTGCTTCTGAGTGGGCTCTTTGTCTTGCTGGACGCCCCCTCTGTCTCCTCACGCAATTGGCGACATCCTGGTCCCTCCTGGGCCACAGCAGCATCCAAAAACCCTAACCGCGACCTTTGCAGCTAGCAAGGCTTGTTGGCGGTCTTTCTGCACGGAAACACTTCTTCACAACTCTTCACGACGTGGGACATCCATCCTCCAAGAGGAAGTTTCTAGCCCTTGTCGTTCTTGCAGAATCCTCAGCTTCTACCATCCGGTGGCAGCTTCTTTGCATCCACAGCTGGCATTTCCTGGGCATCTGCCCACTCCCGACTTGCTTGTGACTTTTGGACTTGGTCCCCTTGTTCCACAGGTACTCTCATCAGGAAATCCATCGTTGTTGCATTGCTGGTGTTGGTCTTCCTTGCAGAATTCCCCTATCACAACTTCTGTGCTCTTTGGGGAACTTAGGTGCACTTTGCACTCACTTTTCAGGGTCTTGGGGTGGGCTATTTTTCTAACCCTCACTGTTTTCTTACAGTCCCAGCGACCCTCTACGAGCTCACATAGGTTTGGGGTCCATTCGTGGTTCGCATTCCACTTCTAGAGTATATGGTTTGTGTTGCCCCTATCCCTATGTGCTCCCATTGCATTCTATTGTGACTATACATTGTTTGCACTGTTTTCTATTGCAATTACTGCATATTTTGGTATTGTGTACATATATCTGGTGTATATTTGCTATCCTCATACTGAGGGTACTCACTGAGATACTTTGGCATATTGTCATAAAAATAAAGTACCTTTATTTTTAGTATATCTGTGTATTGTGTTTTCTTATGATATTGTGCAAGTGACACTAGTGGTACTGTAGGAGCTTCACTCGTCTCCTAGTTCAGCCTAAGCTGCTCTGCTAAGCTACCATTTTCTATCAGCCTAAGCTGCTAGTCACCCCTCTACACTAATAAGGGATACCTCGGCCTGGTGCAAGGTGTAAGTACCCCTTGGTACTCACTACAAGCCAGTCCAGCCTCCTACATTGGTTGAGCAGCGGTGGGATAAGTACTTTGCAACTACTTACCACTTTGTCATATTGTACTTTTCATAAGAGAAAAATATACAAAACAAGTTCAGTGTATGTACACATAACCAAAAAGTTTTGCTTTTCTTCTCTCACTTCTTTGCTAAGTGCTGAAAAGTACCTCTAAAACTTTCAAAAAGTTCTTTAAAAGTTTTTTTTTCTGTTCTTTAAAAAGTTTAAAAAACGTTTTCTTTCTTTTTCTGTCCCTTAAACCTTTTCTATCATGTCTGGTACAGGCCAAACTCTTGATCTGGCCAGCATAGCTTATGACAACCTTAGCTGGAAGGAAGCAAGGAGTCTCTGCGTAGATAGAGGTTTAGGGGTAGGGAAGAATCCCTCAAGACAACTGTTAGTTAATATGCTCATTGAACAAGATAAGACCTTAGGTGGCACTTCTGGTGAGAAATTAGCTGATGGTTCCCACTCTGATTCTGGGGCACCCCTAGCAAAAGATTTGGGAGGGAATATTTCCAACCTGCCCCTTAGCAGGCCACCTAGCATAGGTGGTACTAATGTGACTTCTCATCACAGTAAGAGTGTTACCTCTCATCACAGTAGGAGTGTGACTTCTGTAGGCCAGAATGTTAGAGTGCCATCTGTTAGGGACAGGTCTCCCTCTCTTCATTCACACCATTCTTCTGTGTCAAGGCATGCCCAACCCACCCTCCCTGAAGACAGAATGTTAGAAAGGGAACTCAATAGATTGAGAGTGGAAGAGTCCAGGCTGAAGCTTAAAAAGCAACAGCTGGATCTAGACAGGGAAGCATTTGATTTAGAAAAAGAAAGACAGAGGTTGGGGTTTGGACCCCATGGTGGCAGCAGCAGTATTCCAAATAGTCATCCTGCAAAAGAGCATGATTCTAGGAATCTGCACAAGATAGTTCCCCCTTACAAGGAGGGGATGACATTAACAAGTGGTTTGCTGCACTTGAGAGGGCCTGTGTTGTATAGGAGGTCCCTCAAAGTCAGCGGGCTGCTATCCTATGGCTATCCTTCAGTGGAAAGGGTAGGGATAGGCTCCTTACTGTAAAGGAAAGTGATGCCAATAATTTTACAGTTCTTAAGAATGCACTCCTGGATAGTTATGGCTTAACCACTGAACAGTATAGGATGAAGTTCAGAGAAACCAAAAAGGAGTCTTCACAAGACTGGGTAGACTTTGTTGACCATTCAGTGAAGGCCTTGGAGGGGTGGTTACATGGCAGTAAAGTTCCTGACTATGAAAGCCTGTATAACATAATCCTGAGAGAGCATATTCTTAATAATTGTGTGTCTGATATGTTGCACCAGTATCTAGTGGACTCAGATCTGACCTCTCCCCAAGAATTGGGAAAGAAGGCAGACAAATGGGTCAGAACAAGAGTGAACAGAAAGGTTCATACAGGTGGTGACAAGGATGGCAAGAAGAAAGATGGTGAGAAATCTCAAGATAAGCATGGGGATAAGGTTAAAACCAAAGATCCCACTTCAAATCTTAAACACTCTTCATGGGGTGGGGATAAAACAAATTCTTCCTCTTCTTCTCAACCCACACACATTAAAAAGCCTTGGTGCTTTGTGTGTAAAAACAGAGGCCATAGGCCAGGGGATAAGTTCTGTCCAGGTAAATCTCCTGAGCCTACCACCACTAATACATCAAGCTCTAGTGCCCCTAGCAGTAGTGGTACTAGTGGTGGGACTGCTGGCAACAGTCAAGCAAAGGGTGTAGTTGGGTTCACTTATGGGACCATCATAGAAACTGGGGTAGTCAGTCCCAAGACAGTTTCTGTCACACCTAGTGGCATTGGCCTTGCCACACTGGCTGCTTGTCCCCTTACAATGGATAAGTACAGGCAGACAGTTTCAATAAATGGTGTTGAGGCCTTGGCCTACAGGGACACAGGTGCCAGTATCACTTTGGTGACTGAAAACCTAGTGCATCCTGAGCAACACATCATTGGACAACAGTATAAGATTATTGATGTCCATAACTCCACTAAGTTTCTTCCCTTAGCTATAATTCAGTTTAGTTGGGGTGGAGTTACTGGCCCTAAGCAGGTGGTGGTATCACCTAGCTTACCTGTAGACTGTCTCTTAGGTAATGACCTAGAGGCCTCAGGTTCGGCTGAGGTAGAGTTTTATGCCCATGCAGCCATGCTGGGCATCCCAGAGGAATTGTTCCCTCTCATTTCTACTGAAATGAAAAAGCAAAGGAGAGAAGGCCTGAAAACTCAGGATCCCTCTCCATCAACACGTAAAAAGGGTATCACAGTATCCCCTAACCACCCTGCCATTCGGATACCATTCCTGTGGTGGGAGAAACCTCTCCTGGGGTGGCACCTGTTCCAAGGGAAACATCAGCTGGCATAGCTGTACTCCCTGAGGTGGAAGTACCTCTCTGTGGGATAACTAACATTGGTGAGGAAAAGAGCACCATTTTAGTTAACATGGAGCATCCCTCCAACCCTCCCAGAGAAACTTTAGTGCAGAAACCCTGCACTGCCTCACAACACTTAGGACAGCATCCCTGCCCTAGTGTGGAGCTAATAGGACAGCTTCCCTGCCCTGCTCCAAATCAAGAGAAACAGCATCCCTGTTCTCTCTTCCAGCCATATGGACAAAGTTGTTGCCCAGCTATGGCTTTACTGAGACAGCATCCCTGTCTGGCATTTTCATCACTACAAATAGGTTCAGTGGACAATTCCCACTGCTCTAAACTAAAACTTACTGATAGAAACTCTGAAAATACATCTTCACATTGTTGCTTAGCTAAAAAACTTCAAACAGGGTGGTTTACATCCCCACAGAGAAGTAACCATATAGTGGATGATAAAGGGAGTAACCAGTCTATTGCAGAGCTACTCTCTACTTATCACCACTTAGACAATAAAGTCTCAACTGGCCAGGGTTAGCCTTATTGTCCTTCGTTTGGGGGTGGGGGAGTTGTGTGAAAAAGTAGCCTCTTTCTAGCCTTGTTCCCCCACTTTTGGCCTGTTTGTGAGTGTATGTCAGGGTGTTTTCACTGTCTCACTGGGATCCTGCTAGCCAGGGCCCAGTGCTCATAGTGAAAACCCTATGTTTTCAGTATGTTTGTTATGTGTCACTGGGACCCTGCTAGTCAGGACCCCAGTGCTCATAAGTTTGTGACCTATATGTATGTGTTCCCTGTGTGATGCCTAACTGTCTCACTGAGGCTCTGCTAATCAGAACCTCAGTGGTTATGCTCTCTCATTTCTTTCCAAATTGTCACTAACAGGCTAGTGACCAATTTTACTAATTTACATTAGCATACTGGAACACCCTTATAATTCCCTAGTATATGGTACTGAGGTACCCAGGGTATTGGGGTTCCAGGAGATCCCTATGGGCTGCAGCATTTCTTGTGCCACCCATAGGGAGATCTGACAATTCTTACAGAGGCCTGCCAGTGCAGCCTGAGTGAAATAACGTCCACGTTATTTCACAGCCATTTACCACTGCACTTAAGTAACTTATAAGTCACCTATATGTCTAACCTTTACCTGGTAAAGGTTGGGTGCTAAGTTACTTAGTGTGTGGGCACCCTGGCACTAGCCAAGGTGCTCCCACATTGTTCAGGGCAAATTCCCCGGACTTTGTGAGTGCGGGGACACCATTACACGCGTGCACTATACATATGTCACGACATATGTATAGCGTCACAATGGTAACTCCGAACATGGCCATGTAACATGTCTGGGATCATGGAATTGTCACCCCAATGCCATTCTGGCATTGGGGAGACAATTCCATGATCCCCCGAGTCTCTAGCTCAGACCCGGGTACTGCCAAACTACCTTTTCAGGGGTTTCACTGCAGCTGCTGCTGCTGCCAACCCCTCAGACAGGTTTCTGCCCTCCTGGGGTCCAGCCAGGCTTGGCCCAGGAAGGCAGAACAAAGGACTTCCTCAGAGAGAGGGTGTTACACCCTTTCCCTTTGGAAAAAGGTGTCAGGGCTGGGGAGGAGTAGCCTCCCCCAGCCTCTGGAAATGCTTTGATGGGCACAGATGGTGCCCATCTCTGCATAAGCCAGTCTGCACCGGTTCAGGGATCCCTCAGCCCTGCTCTGGCGCGAAACTGGACAAAGGAAAGGGGAGTGACCACTCCCCTGACCTGCACCTCCCCTGGGAGGTGCCCAGAGCTCCTCCAGTGTGCTCCAGACCTCTGCCATCCTGGAAACAGAGGTGCTGCTGGCACACTGGACTGCTCTGAGTGGCCAGTGCCAGCAGGTGACGTCAGAGACTCCTTCTGATAGGTTCCTTCAGGTGTTGCTAGCCTATCCTCTCTCCTAAGTAGCCAAACCTCCTTTTCTGGCTATTTAGGGTCTGTGCTTTGGGGAATTCCTTAGATAACGAATGCAAGAGCTCATCAGAGTTCCTCTGCATCTCTCTCTTCACCTTCTGCCAAGGAATCGACTGCTGACCGCGCTGGAAGCCTGCAAAACTGCAACAAAGTAGCAAAGACGACTACTGCGACCTTGTAACGCTGATCCTGCCACCTTCTCGACTGTTTTCCTGGTGGTGCATGCTGTGGGGGTAGTCTGCCTCCTCTCTGCACTAGAAGCTCCGAAGAAATCTCCTGTGGGTCGACGGAATCTTCCCCCTGCAACTGCAGGCACCAAAGAACTGCTTCACCCGTCCTCTGGGTCTCCTCTCAGCACGACGAGCGAGGTCCCTTGAACTCAACAACTCTGTCCAAGTGACTCCCACAGTCCAGTGACTCTTCAGTTCAAGTTTGGTGGAGGTAAGTCCTTGCCTCCCACGCCAGACTGCATTGCTGGGAACCGCGTGTTTTGCAGCTACTCCGGCTCCTGTGCACTCTTCCAGGATTTCCATTGTGCACAGCCAAGCCTGGGTCCCCGGCACTCTAACCTGCAGTGCACGACCTCCTGAGTTGTCCTCCGGCGTCGTGGGACCCTCTTTCGTGACTTCGGGTGAGCTCCAGTTCACTCCACTTCGTAGTGCCTGTTCCGGCACTTCTGCGGGTGCTGCTTGCTTCTGAGTAGGCTCTTTGTCTTGCTGGATGCCTCCTCTGTCTCCTCACGCAATTGGCGACATCCTGGTCCCTCCTGGGCCACAGCAGCATCCAAAAACCCGTGACCTTTGCAGCTAGCAAGGCTTGTTGGAGGTCTTTCTGCACAGAAACACTTCTGCACGACTCTTCACGACGTGGGACATCCATCCTCCAAAGGGGAAGTTTCTAGCCCTTGTCGTTCTTGCAGAATCCTCAGCTTCTACCATCCGGTGGCAGCTTCTTTGCATCCACAGCTGGCATTTCCTGGGCATCTGCCCACTCCCGACTTGCTCGTGACTTTTGGACTTGGTCCCCTTGTTCCACAGGTACTCTCGTCAGGAAATCCATCGTTGTTGCATTGCTGGTGTTGGTCTTCCTTGCAGAATTCCCCTATCACGACTTCTGTGCTCTTTGGTGAACTTAGGTGCACTTTGCACCGACTTTTCAGGGTCTTGGGGTGGGCTATTTTTCTAACCCTCACTGTTTTCTTACAGTCCCAGCGACCCTCTACGAGCTCACATATGTTTGGGGTCCATTCGTGGTTCGCATTCCACTTCTAGAGTATATGGTTTGTGTTGCCCCTATCCCTATGTGCTCCCATTGCATTCTATTGTGACTGTACATTGTTTGCACTGTTTTCTATTGCAATTACTGCATATTTTGGTATTGTGTACATATATCTTGTGTATATTTGCTATCCTCATACTGAGGGTACTCACTGAGATACTTTGGCATATTGTCATAAAAATAAAGTACCTTTATTTTTAGTATATCTGTGTATTGTGTTTTCTTATGATATTGTGCAAGTGCCACTAGTGGTACTGTAGGAGCTTCACTCGTCTCCTAGTTCAGCCTAAGCTGCTCTGCTAAGCTACCATTTTCTATCAGCCTAAGCTGTTAGACACCCCTCTACACTAATAAGGGATACCTGGGCCTGGTGCAAGGTGTAAGTACCCCTTGGTACTCACTACAAGCCAGTCCAGCCTCCTACAGGGATGGGGTCAGTGAGACTGCTGACCCCACCCCACTCTTTGACGAAGTGTCACTGATTGACACTCGCCCTGGGCGCTTCAGGGCTTAAACCTGAAGCGCACAGGTCCAAGTCAATGGGTGATGCTTTCTTAGTCACCCAGGGCGAGGCTTCAAGCCACCTTTGCTGAGCCGAGGAGGTCACGCCCATAGGAGCTGTGACCTCCTCAGCCCAGCAAAGTTCAGCTCAGGCAGCCAGGAGTTTGCGCAAATCTTGCATGTCTCACTCCTGGTTGTCTGAGCTGAAAATGAAGAGTGTCTGTCAGGCTGACCTTTGTTCAGCCTGACAGGCACTCTTCATGAGGGGCAAAAGGTAGGGGGCGTGGCCCCTCCACCCTAAAGGACGGGCCGCGCCTGAATATTAGGGAGGTGTTTTTAAAGGAACTTAGCATCCCTATGTCATATGTAACAACAAGTTTCATCCCTTGTGGTAAGGCCACTAAGGGTCATTATTGTCACCATCTCTATTGTCCCAGTAGACAAATCTGGGTCTTTGTCAGACAACACAAAAAAAAACATATATACTTGTCTACTTGCATGTTCTCCAGATGAGCATATACTAATGCCCATATAAGTATGTGTTAATACCCACTAAACAGGCAGGGGTGTGCCCCTATATTCACACTGACTCTAAGAGTACTTTGACACTAGCTGCGCCTATTGTCTTACCGCTCTAGCTTACTTGATCTTACCTTTGGGGTTTTGACTAGTTAAAAACAGTTTATAGAATATTCTTAGGATGATGAGTTTCTGAGGCACACATCTTAACATCTGGTGTGGTGCATAGATCTAGCTATTATACTGGGGCATGCCACAGATCAGCATGTCCAGCTTGCGTGTTGCCAAGGATATACCATTTATGCAACATAGAGGTTTCTCGATAGGAGGTGTATGCTAAGGCTGGCATGCATGCTGGATTATGAACCATGGTGCTCTGGTGCGGCAATCCCTTTGCTGCCGATTCCCACCCTGCCCACTGTTGCAAATTATCTCCTTCCTCACTGTCATCATCCCCTGGAACCAAAATAATCTCATCATTCAGAATTTCACCTGACAAATGCTCCTCCTTGGACGTGGTGCTTAACTGGAAACACTCACTAGGATTGGTATAGGACTGACATTCTATTCTTCCTTCAGGTTCTTCATCTCTCGTGGCAGATCATGCAAACACTTCCTCATATGCTAGTGGGATGTAAAATGAGAAGCAAAAAGGAGACAAAGAACCAAAAAGGAGACCAAAAGAAAAACACAGAAGCAAAAAACCAAAACCAAAATAGTAGCCATATAAAATATACAAAATAAGTAGACAAATCCAAAACTCCAAAGTGATTAAAAAAATGGACAAAGGAGGCAACAAAAAACTGGCTAAGTCAAAATCCAAACCACATGTGCATGAATACTGAAGAGGGGGAACAAAAAATCCACAAAATATAAAGGAGTAAAAACAAAGTTTGTCAAATAAAGAAACATTCAAAAACGGACAAATACAAAAAATGGCAAATCAATATACAACCTCACTGAACAATTGAAAACTACATATCAATCGAGAAAGTAGGTTGACATGTGAATACCTGAGGGAAAACAAAGCAAAGAAGCTTGGCAGAGTACTCAGAGATCAAACAAAAAGGGCACATGGTCACAGATACAGGAAATTGCAGTGGATCAAATAGGAGAATGTGTGTGGAAAATGGAAACAAAGCCACAGGGATCAAATTACCACAGCAAAGTTCACATATACAAAACGAAAAAAGAGCAAATCACAAAGAGAGGAAAATACAGTATATGAGGGAAAAAAACAGCAAAAAAAGAGGCAAGAATGGAATCGCTGACAAATGGAAGAGAAGGGAGGAATGGCGACAGAAAAAAGGACAGAACACAGACAAATGGAGGCAAATGACAAAAGAGATGGAAGAAATGAAGGAAATTGGAACTGTCTCTTGTATGTACTTAACCAGACAGGAAGTTCAGCTTCTCTTTCAAGAAAACCTTGTTCCTAGTGCAGCTGTTAGTGAAAAAATATAATCAGTGCACATAATGTACTCAGGCGCATTTTATTTTGGATTTTAGAACATTGCAGGATTGCAAAGAACGAATGACGATGTTAACATTCAAAAACATAGGGCCTGATTACCACTATGGAGGTCCCACCATGGGACCGCCAAAGCAGCAGGGAGGATGCCATCACCATGACGCCCCCACTAGCATATTACAATGTTTCCGCTGGTCTGACTGCCGGGAACATTGTATTACATAATCCCGCCAGGCTGACCAGCGGGAACAGTGCTACGTTACTGGTCTCGACTCCCTTAAGGGAGCCAAAGCCATTATCATAGCACTCCCAGCACCCTCAAATGTGCACTGTCTGCTTTACAGTGCTGGGCAGGAGGGCCCCCACACTGCCCATGCAATAAGCATGGGCAGTGTGGGGGCCCCAGTGGCCCCTGGTACTGGCTTTCTGCCAGCCTTTTCATGGGGGGGTCATAAAGTGAGGTTGGAATCAGATAGGTGGTGCTGAGTTCAGCACCGCCCTGGCTGATTACAGCTCTGACCACGTCACCACATCAGGAACTATGTTCCCAGCAGAGATGTCGTCCCCTTGGTGGGTCCGCCCACCAGGATTGTAATGTGGCGGTCGAACCGCCAAACTTGTGGCTGTCTGACCATCACTCAGTGTCTGGCGATACCTGAAACGCCAGACTTGGAATCAGACCAATAGTTCACATTTTTTGCTGTTAGCAAACCTGGTGTTTGGCACTACAACCTATCCTAGGATTTCAACTGTTTTATACTCCAGCAGAATTCACACGAAAAAAGGGTAGACAATCTGGGTGTTTGGCACTATGTAAGTTACTTAACTTATATGTTGTTACTGAAGAAATCTGCACAGATCAATCTAATATAAAAACAATCAACATGTGTGTAAGAAATTAAGAAACTTAACACACCTGTTTAAACAGGTTTTATTAATGAATGTATATGTATATCCCTTTAAAGTAGCAAGAATATATATTTCTGAAAATATCAGAAGGGTATTGGGAGATTTAAGATGTAAATACACTAATGCAGTACTAATAATAATGAGTGGTTTTAATTGACATATTTTACGCACTGAACAAACAGGTTACATGTTTGATGACCATGATTCATTATGGGATATCCCAAAAGTAGAACTAGTGCCAACCAAATCAACGAACCTAGGTTATCACTTTCAACAATGATACTAAATTAGGAGTGCGAAGTCTAAATGGTCTCTAGTCAGCTGAACAACCAGCAAGGCACATAGGAAATGATTTCAACCTGTTGAAGATTAAGTAGAGAGCATATAGAGAAGGCTCAGCTCTATCAATACCCAAGATTTTGGTTCCAAGGCACTGGAAGTCTAGTTCATCACAAAGCTACATTAAAGGTTTGCTATGTTAAATGTTGGCTAATAATCTGCCTGGTCTATGTTTTAAGCCCTGCTAGATGTAATCAAGATGAAATTTATAACTGCTCTAAATTATGGTGCGAAATTGCTTTATGTAATTTAGTGCAATGTATTCAGACATATTTTTGCTTTATCAACCTCAATGTCACAGTGCAGATGCGTTTGGAATGTTGCTTTATTAAACGTCTGAACTTAAAAGCATTGTACATCATCAGTTTCTGTTATAAAGTGTGAATCTGCGAACCATGGATTATTAAAAATCATTGCTGTGGGCTCACCTCGAAAAGATAGCACAAACAAGTAAGTCCAATTATTTTTGTCCAGCTTCAGGTAGCACTAAAAAATGAATAATCCAGGAGGCCTGGGAAAAACATCTGTAATGTAGTACCACCTGATTGATATCCTTGTGGGCAGTCTAGTTACTGGCACCTGCCTGCGTGCAGGGTTTGTTTGTTCCAGCGTGCTGCATGCTTCATGAATAAAAGTGCATGGTTGTTCAGGCATTCGGGTGCATGTAAGAAACAACATTATCATTTCTGTGCCTCTTGTCAGGCCCCCTGAGTGTCGGCCCATCACTCTGGGGATCCGACACCATACTGGCGACGAGGCCAGTGCTCGACCAGCACCTTGATCACATCGCGGTTAGTGCCTCCCAGCTGCATGACACCCACCAGAGCTACAACCACCAGCAGCAATCACACCCACCACATGGCTGCACTCTGGACCTAAGCAGGCCCCTCCCAATCACATAAGCGCACCGTCGCATGCTCGCTCCACAGCACACAGTGGGCACCCTGGCACGCAGCCTCACTGCTACCTGAGTTTCCAGGCCTGCAAACAAAAACAGCATAGAAGACATTAATAATCAAAAGGAGAGGGCAAAAGGGTGCAATTGAAAGATAAAGGCAGAAACAAATAATTCACACCAAGGGGACACATTGCAAATGAAAGGCCTGCATGCAGAGACCTTCAATTGAATGCCACCACAAGAAAGCTGCAACATATAGATCACCTTTACAAAGCCAAGAATTTGCAGAGTACCTCTGAACTTGGTGCATAAAACACTGAAAGATAACGCCCCACTGGCCACAAGCTTTCTGAGAAGCAGAACGCTTCATGCATACCCTAAACAAAGTGATCCGCATTGCTCACACCGACCAATAATCCATGGAGAAGGCTATTTACGGATTTCTCAGAGAGTATCACCAAACCACACACTCTACCACAGGCCAAGCACGAGGACATGGCAGCATGGAGCGAGTAATAACTGACTCCATTCCGCACAACCCCAGGTGGATGCCAAGCTCCACCGATGACAGGAAAGTTTTCATCCAATTAAAGAAGACCAACAACTGAGCCAGCACCAGTCATCAAGCTCGGCCCTCAAACATCCAACCTGGTAAGCTAGTGTTTGTGAAAAAGAAATAGCCTGAAAGCAAATACCACCCTTTGAGTGTCACCCCTGGGTCGTTTTTAAGAGACAAGGCACCATGATGACTGCCTGATGTCAAGGTGAAGCCGTTACCTGTAACATATCCTTCTTTAAGAAGGGCCGCGGGAACACCAGGGAACAAGCAATGTCACCCACTCGCATCTCAGAGGAAACAGTTTCTAATGCTTGGGAGACTCTCTCACCCCCTCGAGACGATTCAGTAAGAAGCAGCGACAGCCCAGGTGGGTCCCAGTCAAGTTTGAGTACCTCAGAAAGACCTGTAGATGACACCTCCACAGTGGTATGTACCATCCCAAAGTCGTCCAGTGGAAGAGACCAATGGAGGTGCCACCTAAGAGACAACCCTGTGCCATCTACCCAGCTCAAGGATTTCATGGTGTGAGCCACTGGTAGAATTGGAAGCTGATTCTAGCTGAAAAGAACACTGGTTGCACCTGAATTACCTGTATGCCATTTGTTTGTTTAAGTTCAGTAAAACTGGGGAGCGATGTAATATAGTTCCTACCATCTGAGATCCTCGTGGGCGGGCTAATGGATGGCATCCGCCTGCATGCGGGTTTGGTTTGTTACAGTGCACTGCACGCTTCATGAATAAAAGCGCATTGGCATGGCTGTTCAGGGAGTTCTGCACCTGCAAGAAACCACATCAGCATGTCTGTGCCTCTTTTCTTGCCTGCTAAGTCTTGGCCCATCACCCCAGGGACCCGACACCACACCATCTTCTGTGGCAGACCAAGAAAAGAACATTAAATAAATAAACTTTTGTCTTTCTTTTGAATCTGACTTTAAAATGTGTCTGTACCTGATTACGGCACCCTTATGCTGAAGACACATTGCAGTCTTATTGGGTAGTAAGAATTCCCATGAAAAAAAAAAAAAAATGGCATACTGTATTCAACATCCGCGTGATGCATTTATATTGTAAAAATCAGATGTTTGTAGATTTTGTCACATGGGTCTGGGAAGTTTGACCTATGTTCTCTGTGGTTGTCACAGTCTTCTTGGTGAAAGATCTTTGTGATTTCCTACCGTCCAATGACTGGAGATTCAAACATGTTCGGTAGCAGTCAAATAATGTTTTTAATACCGCCAACATGAGCTGGCCTAGGGTTTGATAACGTTTTTTAAAAATTAGCATTGAAAAAACTGACTGAACTGGTCCAGGAATGAAAGCCACCTTAGAATATTATTATGGTTAAAAGTAAAAAAATTGTATAAGATCAATTGAGTTTTGGTCCTAAGTACCGAAGATGGATATAGCTGCTTTATGATAGACCCAGTGCATGGTTGAAGAATAATGGATGTACTCCCCAAGTGTTTCGGTTGTAAAGAGGCATGAGACAGGACTATTCTTTGACGCTGATGCTGTTTGCACTGGCGATAGAGGTCTTGTGGAATAAATAAGGGTGGAGGTGCAAATCTGGAGCTGGCCGGACCGGTCAAGTAGGGAGGAAAGAATCACCCAGTATGTGGACAATATTTTGCTATATCTGACATGTATGCCCCTGACAATTTGGAGGTTGAAGGACATCTTTTATGTGTTATGAAAGGTCTCTGGGTTTGCCATAAACTAGGACAAATCCTTGCTATGTCCAATAAGCAGCTGAGATTAGGACCAGCCACTGGCTGTACCACTTAAGAGTGGAGCTGACTAAACGCTAATATCTGGGGATATGGATCACCCAGAGCTCAGAAATGTAGTATGACTCAAACCTGGCCCCCATGGGGGCACGCTTTGACCAAGATGTAAAGCACTGGCTGTCATTGCTGATTTCACTGTCGGGGAAATCAGCAATGTTTAAAATGCGGGCTCGCCCACATTTCCTCTATATTCTTCAGAATTCCCCATACAGTGTCCCTGCATACCCTTCAAGGGTCTAGATATGAAGGGGGTATAACTGTGCCGAATACTCGAATGTACTATAAGGCTGCGCAGGTTTGCAGGTTTGTGCAGTTAACTACTGGGCATATGCCCACTGGGGGAACTCAGCATCTGGGTAGATCAACAGGTTATGAGAAATAGAAGCTATTTACACTGTCTGTACGGGGTTAAACTGCACTTGGCATTGTGACTAGCTACGAAAATGGTGGTTTGGAACTGGAGATATTTAACCAAGGGAATGGGATGGGGAACAAGACTGCCGTCAAAAATGCCACTGTGGGAGGGGTCCAACTTCCCAAGAGTGACAGCCTTAAAGGGTTTTCAAAGTTGGAACAAAATTGGCATTTCAACACCAGCAGAGGTCTGGGGTGCTAATGTGCTGGCTCCCTTTGATGATTTTCAAACAGAATACCAGATGCCTGCTATGAAGTGGTTGAAATATGTCCAATTAAGAGCCGCTCGTAAGCATGGTGCCCCCCTGATGTGCAGACACAGGAGGGCTCTCCGTTGAAGAGTAGATTACTGGATGGACCAGTAAGGGAAAATTGATTCCCTAACATATGGGACTTTGAGGAGAAACACGCAATCCCCCGTATCTGGCCTGCAGGATAGATGGCCGTGGGACTGCAGTGACCTTGATAGGACAACTGGCAAGAGGCACTCATGTTTCCCGTAACTGTGGCCATTCTGGCGTCTCTCTGCCTGATTCAACTAAATATTTTAGATAGAGTTTACAACACACGTACACTGCTTTATAGACTGGGCAGGTAAGCGGATGCTGATTGTCTCCGGGGGTGTTGTCAGGAGGACACTTTGTATCATATGCTCTGGAGTTGCCCTAAAATTAGGAACTTTTAAGAGGCAGTAAGGGGAACATTGGAAGGTGCAATGGGGATAGCCTTGGGGCTTCAACCTGAACTTGCACTGTTGGGCATATGGTGGCAGATGGATCATACTCGATACCACAAGCTATTATCTAACTTAAGATGCATGGTGGCAAAATGGGATATTACCAAGAAATGGTGCTCGGGATTGTTACTCAACATCAAGAATGGGTGATTGACATGGATTATTGTAGAATATTTGAAAAGGAAGTCTATTGAGGCAGGGGCTGTGAATGTAAATATGAGACCATTTGGGACAGCTGGATATCTGGGCTTGGCTGAAAGGGGCATCTACAGGGTGATACCTGCTGACTTTTTCCTCTGGGGTAGAGTTCACGAAGCAGACACCAAGGGGTGTCCTGGGATGGACCTGTGGATTTGGCAGTTGCTTGTGGATGATATTGCATTGTGTCAAACTGAGCTTGATTTATCTTATGAATAAATGGATGCATGTACCGTGGTGGTGGAGGGCATGTGCTATGTTATGGTGTTTTGTTGACATTGCATTAAACTAATACAATTTATCTTTTTTTTAATCAAAATTCTGTTTTCTCTCATGAAATTAAATAATGTGAGCTGATTGGTTGTCTTTTTTGGATCAATGTAACCACGATTCCCCAAGTATGGCTGGTAGGAGGGTACTGTAGGAGGCTGGCGTGGCTTGTAGTGGGTACCAAGGGGTTAGCACTTAGCAAATAGAGTAAGAGAAGAAAAGCAAAACTTTTTGGTTAGGTGTACATACACTGAACTTGTTTTGTATATTTTTCTCTTATGAAAAGTACAAAATGACAAAGTGGTAAGTAGTTGCAAGTACTTATCCTACCGCTGCACGACCAATGTAGGAGGCTGGCCTGGCTTGTAGTGGGTACCAAGGGGTGCTTACACTCTGTACCAGGTCCAGTTATCCCTTATTAGTGTAGAAGAAGTGTTTCTAGCAGCTTAGGCTGATAGAAGGTAGCTATAGCAGAGCAGCTTAGGCTGAACTAGGAGACATGCAAAGCTCCTACTATACCACTGGTGTCATATGCACAATATCATAAGAAAACACAATACACAGATATACTAAAAATAAAGGTACTTTATTTTTATGACAATATGCCAAAAGAATCTCAGTGAGTATCCTCAGTATGAGGATGCCAAATATACACAAGATATATGTACACAATACCAAAAATATGCAGTAATAGCAAGAGGAAGTAATGCAAGCAATGTAAAGTTACAATAGATTGTAATAGGAGCACATAGGTATAGGGGCAACACAAACCATATACTCCAAAAGTGGAATGCGAACCACGAATGGGCCCCAAACCTATGTGAGCTTGTAGAGGGTCGCTGGGACTGTAAGAAAACAGTGAGGGTTAGAAAAATAGCGCACCCCAAGACCCTGAAAAGTAGGTGTAAAGTGCACCTATATTCCCCAGAGAGCACAGAAGTCGTGATAGGGGAATTCTGCAAGGAAGACCAACACCAGCAATGCAACCAAAGTGGATTTCCGGACGAGAGTACCTGTGGAACAAGGGGACCAAGTCCAAGAGTTGCGACAAAGTCGAGGTTGGGCAGATGCCCAGGAAATGCCAGCTGAGGGTGCAAAGAAGCTGCCACCGGATGGTAGAAGCTGTGGATTCTGCAAGAACGAAGAGGGCTAGAAATTCCCCTTTGGAGGATGGATGTCCAACGTCGTGAAGAAGCTTGCAGAGGTGTTCCCATGCAGAAAGACCGCAAACAAGCCTTGCTAGCTGCAAGGGTTGCGGTTAGGGTTTTTGGATGCTGCTGTGGCCCAGGAGGGACCAAGATGTCGCCACTTGGATGAGGAGACAGAGGGGGCGCCCAGCAAGTCAGGGAGCCCTCACAGAAGCAGGCAGCACCCGCAGCAGTGCCGGAATAGGCACTATGAAGAGGAGTGAACCAGAGCTCACCCGCAGACACAAAAGGGAGTCCCACGACGCCGGAGGACAACTCAGGAGGTTGTGCACTGCAGGTTAGAGTATCGGGGACCCAGGCTTGGCTGTGCACGAAGAAAATCCTGGAAGAGTGCACAGGAGCCGGAGCAGCTGCAAATCACGCTGTACCCAGCAATGCAGTCTAGCGTGGGGAGGCAAGGACTTACCTCCACCAAACTTGGACTGTGGGAGTCACTTGGACAGAGTTGATGAGTTCCAGGGACCACACTCGTCATGCTGAGAGGGGACCCAGAGGACCGGTGATGCAGTCTTTTGTTGCCTGCGATTGCAGGGGGAGGATTCCGTCGTCCCACGGGAGATTTCTTCAGAGCTCCTAGTGCAGAGAGGAGGCAGGCTACTCCCAGAGCATGCACCACCAGGAAAACAGTCGAGAAGGCAGCAGGATCAGCGATACAAGGTTGCAGTAGTTGTCTTTGCTACTTTGTTGCGGTTTTGCAGGCGTCCTGAGCAGTCAGCGGTCGATCCTTTGGCAGAAGGTGAAGAGAGAGATGCAGAGGAACTCTGATGAGCTCTTGCATTCATTATCTAAAGAATTCCCCAAAGCAGAGACCCTAAATAGCCAGAAAAGGAGGTTTGGCTACCTAGGAAGGAGGATAGGCTAGCAACACAGGTAAGAGCCTATCAGGAGGAGTCTCTGACGTCACCTGCTGGCACTGGCCACTCAGAGCAGTCCAGTGTGCCAGCAGCACCTCTGTTTCCAAGATGGCAGAGGTCTGGAGCACACTGGAGGAGCTCTGGGCACCTCCTCTGGGAGGTGCAGGTCAGGGGAGTGGTCACTCCCCTTTCCTTTGTCCAGTTTCGCGCCAGAGCAGGGCTGGGGGATCCCTGAACTGGTGTACACTGTCTTATGCAGAGATGGGCACCATCTGTGCCCATCAAAGCATTTCCAAAGGCTGGGGGAGGCTACTCCTCCCCAGCCCTGACACCTTTTTCCAAAGGGAGAGGGTGTAACACCCTCTCTCTGAGGAAGTTCTTTGTTCTGCCTTCCTGGGCCAAGCCTGGCTGGACCCCAGGAGGGCAGAAACCTGTCTGAGGGGTTGGCAGCAGCAGCTGCAGTGAAACCCCGGGAAAGGTAGTTTGGCAGTACCCAGGTCTGTGCTAGAGACTCGGGGATCATGGAATTGTCTCCCCAATGCCAGAATGGCATTGGGGTGACAATTCCATGATCTTAGACATGTTACATGTCCATGTTCGGAGTTACCATTGTGACGCTGTACATAGGTAGTGACCTATGTCCAGTGCACGCGTGTAATGGTGTCCCCGCACTCACAAAGTCCGGGGAATTTGCCCTGAACGATGTGGGGGCACCTTGGCTAGTGCCAGGGTGCCCACACACTAAGTAACTTAGCACCCAACCTTTACCAGGTAAAGGTTAGACATATAGGTGACTTATAAGTTACTTAAGTGCAATGGTAAATGGCTGTGAAATAACGTGGACGTTATTTCACTCAGGCAGCAGTGGCAGGCCTGTGTAAGAATTGTCAGAGCTTCCTATGGGTGGCAAAGGAAATGCTGCAGCCCATAGGGATATCCTTGAACCCCAATACCCTGGGTACCTCAGTACGATATACTAGGGAATTATAAGGGTGTTCCAGTATGCCAATGTAAATTGGTGAAATTGGTCACTAGCCTGTTAGTGACAATTTAGAAAGCAGAGAGAGCATAACCACCGAGGTTCTGGTTAGCAGAGCCTCAGTGAGACAGTTAGTCATCACACAGGGAACACATACAGGGCACACTTATGAGCACTGGGGCCCTGGCTGGCAGGGTCCCAGTGACACATACACTAAAACAACATATATACAGTGAAATATGGTGGTAACATGCCAGGCAAGATAGTACTTTCCTACACGTACCGGCTCTCATGTTTGCGGACTACACCTTACTGATATCAAAGTCTCCTATGGGTATCCAGAATTTTCTGGATCAGTTCGGTGCCTTCTGCAGATAGAGGGGCCTGGAGATTACCCTTAGCAAAAGTATATGGGTTATACTCTTGCCATCCCACTCAGTTTCACCCTAGGTTAAATGGTATTGGCTTAGCAAGGGTTTGTACCTTTGAATATCTGGCGTACACACTCAATTAGTTTTTGGCTGGTCCTCGCAGATTTTAAAGTGCAAGGTTAGACTGGAGCACTACACAGGTGGTATTTTGAGGACAGCCCTTGGTTCTAGTTTTCACCCAGAGACTCCTGAGCTACAAATTTATAATTTTCAAGCCCTATGAGGGTGTTATGTTTTGGGGAACTTTGGTTGCATGTTAATGTAAATGATCTGGAGTTGGAGGAGAATAGCTTCTTGCCAATATTTCAGTCTGTACCTCTCAAGCCCATAAGTTTAGACTTAGACCGTTATTATACTGGAGGGGGATTTGGTCCTCAGCAGAATTGGCACCCTTTTGGTTGGGCTTAGATTATATTCTAAAACTCCCTGGAGCTACCAGGATTCCATGGCTGGGATATATAAAATGATGCCTGACTGAGATTAGCTGGAGCATCTATGGGCAAACCCGGAAACTGCATGTCGGGTATCTAGGTCTATGCTAACGGGGATGTACTGGAGATGGGTTGATGAAGGACTACATATGCATGAGAGAGTGGGTTCCTTGACTCTGACTTTTTTAGAATTCAAGGATTCTCACTCTCTGGAGGAGTACATGGATATTATTGAACCCCCGGCTGTTAGAGTACTTTATATTAACTTCTGGATTGGGACCTTGCCGGTCTGGCCATTTACAGAGAAGTGGCAACACTATACCTCTGTAGCAGAGATGAACTGCCCCTTTTGTCCTGAGTCTAAGGAATCTATGAAGCATACTATGTTATTTTGTCCCCAGTATCATGCCGATAAGTTGGCTTGGATCCTCCCAATATGTTGCAACTTGGGTATCAGGGACTTTAGAACAGCACCTAAAATGCTTAGAACCATTCAGCATTCAATTGTATTTGCTGTCTCCCAGGTTTTTAGCGTACATGAGGAGATGCAGATCGAAATAAGTGGCTTCCTTGATAACCAATCAGGCGTAAGGCTCTGTTTGTGTTTTTGCCACCAGCTGCCATCACATGGATGATGTATGATGGGTAGAGACTGTTTTTTCACTTGTGCATGTTTTATTTTCATCTTATTTTCTTTTTAAGCCTATGGATGTTATAGTAATTTTACGACTGGTTCATTGATCATATGTGGATATTTTATTTTATTCTTATATGCTTATTATCAGGGATGCGTGCTCATTATTTATATCTTGTGCTCTCTTAAAAGATTTTTTAATATTTATGAGAGTTTTTATTTGCTGCCGATGATGTTGTACTTTTATGGCCATTGGCCGAAATAAAGTTATGAGGATGATGATGAATTGATTAGAAATTAAATATATTTATTAGTGAATAATATTTTAGCTATTACAGCTGTTTTATATAGCACCAGGAGATCTTGACGATGGTTTTAATGTTATTGATACTGTAATGGCTTTAATTAACTGCACAATACATAAACAGAGGAACAAAAAGGCATGATGCTGCTTATGGCCAGACCAAATCACCGAACTGTGTTTGTCCAGTACCTGTATTCTAACCTGGCAATTATTTCTGTTGTAGTGGATGCACTAAACTGGAACATCACAAAGAGGAAGTTTACAAGGTTTTGCATTAATCATGACTCATGAATATTCATAATCGATAACTTGCTCTGCAAATCTTTGCAAAGGCCTGCAAAACCAAAGATAAGCACTTGTAAAGAACTTCACAATGTGTCAGTACTGCAATCCTCGCCCCGCAAAGAAACAAAGGTTGCAAAACCAAAACAATGTGGCACAAGAAGAAAGAGACATTGGATGGATCAAGCACCAGATCATGGGACTACTGCCTGCTCGCTCTACGACTCATAAGTCCTTTTCACATAGTAGACATGTCCTTCATTGACAGCTTCAACCTTTTGGATGGATTATTACTGCTGTCAGTAATCAGTAACCGCTCAATAATTTGAGACCAAAACACAGCATTGAAACATTTCACTGTGAGTTTCAAGGAGGTGCGAATTACCATTTACTACCCATTATGCCTTGTGACTTATATGGAATCCCCAAAATGTTAATATGCAAGTACATATGTCAATTACAGTGTCTCTTAACCATGTAGTGTTTTGGGAATTTACAAATATAAAACCTGTCAATTTGCACAGATCGTGCTTGCAATCTCAAAATCTCTGTGAACATTTGAGGTGTATGCAGAAAACAAACAAAGAAGCCCAAACCAAACAACATGCAACTTGTTGGAAGGGACAGTAAAACGAATAAATATTTGGGAAGGATTGGCCACAGCTGCACAGGTAAATAAAGGAGGTGGAGAAGGAAAGGGTGGGGAAATGAAGGAACAAACATTTGAGTGACAGCGATTAATGAATGTATTAACATAGCTCCGACCAGCAATTATACTTTAGTCACTACCAATATTAACAGCACCACCAACATCAAAGTCCTGCCAGACTTTAACCTCCTTACTGTAGGAGATATTCTTACCATAATTCGAAAAGTACTGCTATGGATAATCTAATGATATCTGATCACCTAGATAGCACATATTCTCATATCTCATTGAGATATCTTTTAAAATTGAAAATAATAGTTAAAGCTCCTTTGAAAAAATCTCTGGATCTAAATGACACAACTCCTCAGTATTCAACTGTCAATACTTAACTACACTTTGGAAATGTGTGGTAACCAGTCATATTCAAAAGGTCAATGTGAGAAAACAGGGCTGATTGCATAGGCTCCCTAAATTTTGCCCCCTTTTTTCACTTTTTGCTGGTGTTTTCCTGACTCTGATGCTGCCCTGGGTACATGCTAACCAGTCCCAGGGCCTGTGCTCTGTGTAAAATCAGTATGCCAATTAGGCTAATTATAATTAACTACATCAACCTACCTATACGTCCCTCGTATATGGTAGGGCATGTAGGTTTAAGGACCCCAGCATGGGTAGTGCACTGCTGAGGTGCCCAGTGTCATTTTAAAGGCAGGCCTGCCCCGCTGGCTGCTTTTAAATTAAAGTTACATGCAAATTCGACTTTGGAATTAAAAGTAAATCCAAAGACTTAAACTACCTTATTTTTACATATAAGTCACCCCTAAGGTGTGCCTTATGTGCCTCTACGGCTGGGTGCCATGTAACTTTAAGCAAGGACCTTATAAAAATAGTTTTATAAGCCCTGGTGAGGTAAAACAGCCAAATTTGTTTTTCCCTCATTGTAGTGAATTGCCTCCATAGGCTAGAATGGGGAGACTTTATTTTAATTTTTAAAATCCCCTTAAGAAACAGATTCTACAAGTTTGGTATCAAATTAATTGTTATAATAAATCCCACAACTTCCAGCTGTGGGATTTAATATAACTTGTTCAGGTAAAGAGTTTTAAACGTTACCTGAAAAGTTGCAAACTTCAGCCCTGAAGTGTTTTTGCTGCTTTGCTCTGATGGGCCAGCCTCTGGCAGCTTGGCCAGGCTGCCTTGATGAGGTGTGAAGTGGCCTGGCTTTACACAAAGAGATGTGCCTATGGAAGGAGATCTCCCCTCAGCAGATGGGGAAGCAGGAAAGGGGGAGGGCTGCCAAACTGGTCTTCAAAGGCAGGAAAGGACATTTGGAGCAACCCAGCAACACCCTCACATCCTGCAAACACAGACAATTAGGTGCCCCCTAGATTATATTAGGAGAGGGGTGTGTTTAGGATTTTTAGTTACACCAGTGGGTGGGCTCAGCCAGATGTAACCTCAAAAAATCACTTTCAGCCATGATGGATTTTTGAGGAATGTTGCTCCCTGGGATTGATTTTTGCCACACTTCCCAAGAAGTGGTCATCACAGGGGGAAGGACCCTGTCCCTGATTGGAGAGCCAGGACCCCCCTGTTTTTCACCCAGGAGCAAGGATAAAACTGGCAGACCTGCACCCACACCTCAGTTCCCTAACAGATCCCTACCAGGAAGAACTACAGAAGAAGAAGGACTGCCCTGCTGGACCCCTGACCTGCACCTGGACACTGCAGTCTAGAGGACTGCACCAGCTGCACATTTGGGCTTCACCACAAGAAGGACTTTGCCTGACTTCAACTGGTTTAAGGAGGGACTCCCTGTTTGCTAAAGGTGAAAACTTGCTAACCAGAGTCCCCTGCACCAGCTCCTGAAGAAATCAACCAGCTGACCACTGTTGAGTGGCCAAAAAGGAGTTTGCACCAGGTGCATTCTGGGATTTCTAGTCTGCACCCTCAAGGAGCATCTCAGAGCTTCTGGGACCTTGGGGTTAACTGTGGACCTCAAAAGAACCTTAAAAGAACATCTGGAAGAAGATCCAGAAGTTTGGAGAAGTTTGGAGAACTTTTGGAAAAAAGCTCCATAGAGGTACCGACCCACCACGGCAACTCTAGCCAGCTTGCCTCAACCGCGACCCTGCCTGACTTGCAGGTTCGTCCCAGTGAAGAAAATCTCCAAAAAAGTGACTAAGTCAGAATGTAGGAAGTTGACCGGGACCTCCCAGGCAGTGTATCCAAAGAGGGCTCCAGGGACGTCAGACCAAGACTCATGTTTGCCCCGGTCAAAGGATTTTCACCTGGAAAAAACGACTAAGTCCGAAGGTAAAAATCTCCACCAAGGGGACCCGCGACGCGTATCCGAGGAAGAGTTCCAGGAGGTCAGATTGGACTGGCAGGTTCGTCCCGCTGAAGAAAATCTTCAGAAAAACGACTAAGTACTGAAGTAAACTTTTGACCGGGCATCCCGCGGGCTGTAGCCGAGCCGGGCTCCATCGCGGTCGGCCTTAAACTTTGACTTTGCCCCAGTTGAGGTGTGACCAGATGACCAGATTGTCGCTTTTTGTTTCTATGCGCCAGAAAGCAATAATTCTTTAAAAATGCATATCTCCGGTTTCCCTTATCCGATTCTATTTGTTTTGGTGTCATTTTAAAACTAAAAATATTTCCTATTCATATAAATTGATTTTGGATTTTTAAACTGTTTCCTGTGTTTTATTTAATTACTGTTTTGTGATATTTGAATGCTTTACGCTTTGTCTCCTTCCTAAGTTAAGCCTTGTCACTCGCTGCCAAGCTACCAAGGGTTGAGCTGGGTTTAATTTACTGAGACCTAACTGGACCTAACTGGACCTAAGTGGAGGTTAGTGGCTATTGCTAAGTGTAGGTACTTACCTGCCCTTACCAATAACCCATTTTCCAACAGTCATTAAAGCTCACAATTCACTCGTTCCCCCGCAGGCAACATTCATGTTAGGGAGAGTCATGAAAAATGGTCTAATATTCATAGAAGGTGACCAATCCTGAGCTGTGCAACTAAGGCCCATATTTATACTTTATTTGTGCCGCATTTGCGTCATTTTTTGACACAGAAGCAGCGCAAACTTACAAAATATATTTGTATTTTTTAAGTTTGTGCCACTTTTGCATAAAAAATGATGCAATGCAACACAAAAAAAGTATAAATATGGGCCTAAATTTGCTAGCTTAGGCAGCAGTATGCCAAAAGGCTAAACTCTTCTAAATTAACATCACCAGAACCAGCTCTCCCAAACACAAAAGAGTCCCTGCATTCCAAAGATTAAATAGTGAGTGAGAAATTACTTTTGTAAACTTAAAGAAAACAAAAAAAACGCATCGACTTAAGCAAAGATCGAAACCTGTAACTGGCATTTACTTGAGAGTTTTAAGAGAGCTGCACTTGCTCTCGTCATGAAAGATCTTAAGTGTTATAATCAAAAGGACTTATTACTAATTCCAAAAATGTGTTTTGTTTCCTATAGCCATTTTTACCATATGAAGATCTTGATTAAAGATTTGAGTTCTGTATCAGAATAACAAAGAGCTATTGTTAGATCAGGTATTAATGCCCTTAATTATTTACATATGTTACATCCAGGATTGTTGGCCAATTTCATATTTTCAAAGTACAACTAGTGACTGGTGTTAGGACGCAATGTCTCCTGCATTGCAAATAGGTATATACCCCTAGGATGAGTGAGCCAAATGTGAATGAATGTGAATCTGGTGTCCTGACTTTGCCTAGCCAGCACACTAACCTAGCAGGTTTACTGAGGCCTTTGCATGTCAATAGTGATTCCAAGGTCATGAATGTGTTCTGTCACCTGAAGGGGTGCACCACGTGTGACCTCTTTGCTGAAACAGGACTACTATCCATGTCCAGGGATGTTGGACTAAAGCAGTGATGGCAGAGCACAGATTTTTGTGAATAGAACTGAGTAGACCTTTGTTCTGTTTCAGGAGAATTTAAGCCTACCGTCTCCTGTAAAAATCAGCTTTTATGTGACACACTCTTGCACTGACACGTCATTTGTCTGTTGAATGCATGCATGTTCACAATGGTCGGTAGGGAGACTCCATGCTTTGGCATCCATTGGGATCCCATGGGGTCCATTTTGAATAGCCCCTGATTTGACATGGCACAAGTTGGAGGAAGTTATAGAGCTTCCCCAGGCAGTGGAATGTATTACCTGCACTCTTGGAACAGGTAAGGATGTAACCCAGTCAGTGAAGTCAGAAAAGGTATGAGGACCTTGCACCAGGGGATCCTTATTAACTCTTCCAGAGCACTGCCATTTGGTGAATGGCGGAGGAGAAGTAGAGAGTCAACAGATTCTTTTGTTAAGAATGAGGAAGTTTCAGGCGCAGCCTGCACTATTGTCTGTCCCTATTGCAGGGAAACTGATGACAGGCAGGTGCAGACTTCTCCCATTTCACTGCACTCATGTTTTGGGATACTCCTGGTTGAAGCCAGCACCAACACGACTTTTTGTGAGAGTCATCACCTTGTACAATGAATGTGTCTACAGTCCAGTTAGAAAATTGCATTTTTTAAAAGAGAACCACCTTAAATTGGTGCCAGGGCCTTAGGCAGTGGATCAACATCTCCTATCTAAAATATGAACAAAAGGTGAGATCCAAAACGTTCCGTTTTGCTCCAGTTACATGTTTTTATTGACCAAGTATAGGAGTATATCACAGAGTACTTGAAGATTAGCTGTGATCGAGGTCTGGTGGTTGCTTGACTACAAGTTTCCAAGACGTGGCGGGACATTACCTGAAGCCAGTGCAATTTACGTTTAGCTTCATTAGATTGGAATTACTAAATTGACATGTCAACATAAGCAGTAATCAAGAAATATTTTGAGACTAACTAGAAAGGTGTAGGGGACTCCTTTGAATCTAATGCTTCAATTCTATCTAGATAACTAAGAATGGCAGTTTGCAGGATTTTGAAGGCACTAGACAGTCGCTGTATAATGTGGTGCCAATAGATATGGAAGGTCATCAAAAGCATACATGCAATCTCAAATCAGCAACAAAGCAATCAGCAATAGGGTGATGGTCATCAGTCCACTACTGTAGCAACAGGGAAATGATAGGCAAAACTTTTTGCCATTTCAGTGCAAGGCTACAGCCCAATATGGAATGTGGGGCCTGATAGTTCCATCACCTAATGAGTTTAAGATCAATATCTAACATGTAAGCATGCTCTTGTTGTTCAGGTAATGATTTTCTTTCCTCCATCACATCCCCACTACAATCCAGAGTTAATGATGTAACCGTGTACAGTAAGCAATTACTTTCTAGAACATGGATTCAGCATTGTGACAGTGCCAACATGTACGCACACTTCCTTGTTGGGCAGTGAGACGAGGTGCCCAAGCCTTTGTCCAATCTGTTTCAAGTCAGTGAAATAAAATATAACCCCAGAACCCTGAGAGTAAAATATTTGAGGGCTCCAGAATAGACTGTGTTCTGTAGACATGAGCTGCAAAGGAGAAACATGTCAGATTGTACACAGAAATATCCATAGTGAAAAAGATGGGTAAAAAGAATAAAATTAATCAAAATAAACCATAATTTCCACTGTGAAAAGGGCGAAACACATCAATATTTCGAGGGGAAGGTCCGTTATTCAAATACAATTCCACTGATTAATCCTATTCAGCGTTCATCTGAATTAAGTAGCATTCTGGTAGATTTCTAACAAAGAAATGGAAACATGAAAAAGTGCTACCTAATTCCCAGAGTACTGCTGAAATACATTCACAAAATACACCCGAACAGTTTACTTTTAAATGAGGGTATCTCAAACAGGAAATTACATGTTTATATTTAAATTGATGTTAAACTTGTCAAAACTGGTTGTTTCTTTAAGCAATGAACATAGTTCTCTCTCTTTACCTGCAACCAATCCTGATGGTCTGTTTTCTGAATGCAACATATGGGTTTAGACAGAACATGGAAATTAAGAAATTTTGAGGTTTAATAAATGTTTGGGTTGAACTGATTTACCAACATAACCTGCAATGAAAGCTCCACAACACACATAACCGTGACTAGCATGAACAAGGTGGCATTAGTAGAGAAAGACAGTTAGAATGTGCCCTACAAAAAGGCAATTCTTGTGTACACAAGGTGACAGGTCGGTGCTTAATTTGTGTTGATGGTTGCAAAACGTGGGCGCAGGCAATCATTTTAGATGACCACAACTTAGTTTTTATCATCAAACTTTGACCAATGTAAGACAGGGAACGGCAAAAACGGTGAAATAAGAGCAAAGCGAAAGATAGGAAACAGTGACAAAAGGACAAAGCAGGGCTGAAAAAGAATCTGCAAGAGTCAGGAAATATCGCATGAAACAGGCATATTCCTAACCCTCCCCGATGTAATGCGAGTGATTATGTTAGTCTTTTATGTTGCAAATAAAAAGAAAGACAATGACCATTAATTAACTCCGAAAGTTGGCATCTAAATTGCACAAAATGCAATAAAACCCAGTGATACAATAAGCCTTAGAAGTGCCCTAAATATTGGAACGTAATGGGAAGGCAATTATCAGAACATAAAGCTCAAACAAATTAAGCCAAATTTGGATATTGGCAGAGTCATCTAGGCATTCATGCCTCTGTGGTCGATAGGCTGAGTACCACTTAGTTCGATATTGTACCATAATATCTTAACAAAGTGAAACAACTCATACATTATGTATAGTGTGACTATTCCTTGCTGCACACGTTTAACCCGTAGTGTTATGGTCTTGCTTAAATACCTTTTGTTAAAAGAAATACACATTATAAAAATGCAATGGCAGGACATGAACGCTATGTGCAGGTGCGCATCTGTATGTGCAATATATATATATATATATATATTTACTTATAAAAACAAAGGTTACAAGGACGTTACAGTTAGGCCCACATTTCAAACATTCAGCAGTTATAGTTAGAGGTATTTCAAGTACCTATAACTCGCGCCCTTGGGTAACTACAACTCGCACCCCCGACCATGCACAGTTTTCTCATCAATAATGTTACTACAAATGTTACAGTGATGTTATCAATGATGTTATAAAAGATGTCATGAGTGCTGTAATATCTGGTTTTGTACGTTTGAAATGTGAGCCTAACTATAACGTCCCAGTAACCTTTCGTTTTTTTAAATGAATTTCTATGTTTTTTAAATTCTATTTCCTCACTATAATGTCCCTGTACCCTTTATTTTTTTTCAGTGAATATCTATTTTTATTATAACATAAAGTAATTTTAATTACTATACGTTAATCCAACCACTGCTACGCATGGCCTTTGGCCAGGCCCTACAGCCAACGCCCTATAGCCACCCCACCCCACACCATGCACAGTCTTCAGCCGTGCGCGGGGCAGGATAACCATCCAACCTCTCATCACAGCTTCTGGCTGTGTGTAGCGAGGGTTACCCGCAGAGCCTGTGGCAAGGCCTTGCAGTCAACTCCCTATAACCACCCAACCCCGTTCAATGCACAGCCTTTGGCCATGCACGTCTGGGGTTGGCAGCACGGCTGGGGTTGGCTACCTGGCCAGGTCTAGGTTTGGGTGGTTAAAAGGGGTTGGCTGCAACCCAAAGATTTTGCTGAAAAAAAGACTTCAATGTTCCATTACGAGGAATGTCTAACATTCAAAACACTTAGAAATAAATAAACACAGCACCATGGGGTATTGGGATTTGAACCTTCAACCTATGGAGGGGTAGTCCAAGAGCTTTACTAGCAGGTCACAAGTGACTCCACTATATGGCGCATTAAAACATAGTGATAGCATTTGAACCAAACATCTTGCTAGTGTGACACTTTGAAGTCATTGTATAGAGAGATCATTGCAATACCAATCTCTCTCGCTCCCTCTTCCATCCCAACATGGGATAGAGTGAGAGAGAGAGAGAAAGTGAAAGTGAAAGATTGAGAGTGAGAGAGACATTTAGAGGAAGACTTTGACAGAGAGAAATTGAGAGAGAGAGAAAGAGAGTTTTTCTAGAGTTTGGTGAATGATATACTTAGAATGAAATATTTCAGGACAAATTGAAAAGAAAAATGCATTTGTCAAAGAAAAAGAGTGAGATCACTTTTCAGTACTCACCTTAAACATTTGAAATTGAAAAGAAATTCAAGCAGGAAAATGACTACGAACACACTGCTACTAGAACGGTCAACCTTCAGTGTGAAGGTCTAAGGTCGTAACCAGTACACCACAGGTTACACCTGATTATGCAGTGCCCAGACATTACTGTGACATTTCACCCAAAGATTTAGCCGAGAAAAAGACTTCAATGTTTCATTACAAGGAATGGTTACCATTCAAACATCTTAGATGGCTGTCGCGTTTTTTGGAAATATTGCGGGTCCTTTTTCAACTTCTTATTCATTACCGAGTCCGCAGGGCAAGATCTAATAAACCTTTAACGCGATGTACGCGTTCAGCCTTGATCAATCTAAGATGGCCGCCGTTTTCGATGTAAAAAGTTCTGATTCATTTCTGGTCCTTTTTTTATGTTTATCAATGTTGAAAGCTGATCGTGTTTCTCCACCAGCTGAATGCTATTATCAACACGGACAGTGTTTGTCCGGGAGCCGGCATTTCGGTAGACCCGGCAACATCTTAGGAGAAATCTTGTATTCTGGTAAGTAGAATACTTAGGTGCCCCAGTATAAGTTTTTAATTTATATTTACATGTAGGGAGGAGAGTTTAATGTTGTTTATGTTTGCAGAACCCGGACATCTAATCTATGACAGAGGAACAAGAAGCTATTATAACCATTGGGGCATGGTAGAGCCATTAAGAAAAGCCCTGGCTGACATGTATGTTGTCGGTAGCAAAAAATATTTTTTATTTTTATCTTCTTACTGTGGTTTCACTTGGTGATATTTTGTTTCAAGCTTCTTTGGGTTACTTTTTTTGCACAGGTGTATTATATGGGCTGAGAGTGGAACAATATTTGAACTTGTATTATTTGAGATTACATCTTCTTGATGTTTGTTATTTATATATATATATATATATATTTTTTTTGTATTAGATTCACTTTGTATGAAGGAGACCCCATCAGTTTTGGAATTTCAAACGCCCTGAGGAAGGTGGAGTTAATCTAATTAAACACATTGTTGGTGCATTTCCACCGAAACGCGCGTCGGCTAACCTTTTTTTGTATACCAGACTGGATGAAATAATTTGGAGAGTCTGTTTTTGTATACCAGACTAGATAAAAGTATTTCGGACTAGGAAAAACATAGGAAAACTTTGAATCATATTGTTGAACATATGAACATCTAAGTTAATGAGCAATTTGCTCCCTTACTTAGGAGTTATCAAAAATAACTGTGTATATATAGTTATAAACCGTATTGTCATTTTCCTTATGTACTCATTTTGATAGCAGTTGTAAACATTAAATTTACTGCTAATAACGTGCTATTTTGTAGTTGTTTACCTGTTTTCTGGATCTTTCTGTCTTGTCTTGAGACTTGTTGGATGTTTGTCTGTGTCCATGTGTGTTATCCATGTGGTCTTTTCCAGTATGGTGTGTTCTCCTGCTAATTTATTATGATTGTGTTACTTTTCTTTTAGGGGGGTTTATTCTGTGTATTTTGAATTGATTGTTATGTAGTTCTTTGTTTAAATGTGTGAAATCATTTGGTGCAGTTTAAATAAATTAGATACATGTTTTTGATAGTATTATCTCTAGTTTATTTGTTTGTGTGCTTATTATTTTGAAAGAGAGGGATGTTCTCATACCTATGGTTACCATTCAAATCACTAGTAAACCAACAGACACACTGCTGTGAGATACCAGGATTTGAGCCTTCAACCTACTGAGTGACAGTCCAAGAACTTTATCAGTAGGCCAGACATCACTCTGTTCTGCCATGCATGAAAATATAACTATAATATTTGTGCCAAAATCTTGCTTGTGTGCTGCTTTGAAGTCATTCTATGGAGAGACCATTGCTATTGTTATTGCAATGGTCTATCCGTAGAATGACTTCAAAGTGGCACACAAACAAGATGCTTGGTGGCAGGACAGGATCGCGGGGGTGCTAGAAGACCCCTGTGGATCTAGCTGGTTGCAAATGGTAATACAAAATCCAGCTGACTGGTGAGGTTGGATTTTATATTACTATTTTAGAAATGCTACTTTTAGAAAGTTCTCTGCACTTAAATCCTTTTGTGCCTTTCAGCCTGTCTCCAATCCACGTCTGGGCTGGGCTGGTTGACAGCTCCCTAGTGCATTTCACCCAGACAACCACAAACACAGGATGCTCAGTCACACCTGCACATATCCGCATACTGAATGGGTCTTACTGGTCTGGAAGGGTGGAGGGCCTGACACTTACATTTCAAAGGACAGTGGCCTGCCCTCACACAAAGGACTGACAAACCCCCTACTGGGACCCTGGCAGACAGGGTTGTACTGACAGGGGACCTTGGGCACTTCAAAACTCCTCTCTGAAGTCTCCCCCACTTCAAAGGCATGTTTCGGTATATAAACTGGGTCCCTGACCCTATCAAACTAGACACTTCTTGGGACAGACACTCTGCACCAGAACCTGCAACCTGCCAAGAGAAGTTGGGTCCCTGGCCCTACCAAACTAGACACTTCTGGGGACAGACACTCTGCACCAGAACTTGCAACCTGCCCAAAGGACTCACCTGGACTGTTTTGCTGTAAAGAACTGCTGCCTTGCCGTTGCCCTGCTGCCTTGCTGGCCTCTGGCTCCGCTGAGAAGTGCTCTCCAAGGGCTTGAATTAAGCTTGCCTCTGGTTTCCTGAAGTCTCAGGGCAAAAAAAACTTCATCTCTGCAAAGAAACTCCTTGTGCAGCAAAAATCGACGCACAGCCTGCCGGAATCGACACACAGCCTGTCAAGCGGTGAGAAAATCACTGCATCCCCCAACCCGAACAACGCAGCCTGGCTCCCCGAGTGGAGATCGACGCAGTGCTAACGTTGCAACTTCGACACACAGCTCACAAGATCGACGCATCGCCGAGCTTGACCGAAGCAGCCTGGTTTCCTGCGAGAGGAATCAATGCAGCGCCAGCCTTGCAGTCGACACAACAGCTGTGACTTCGTCCTGCACACCTAGGATTTCCACACATCGTCCCTGGGCGTCAAAAGACCCCGCATCGCAAAGAGGATTCAAGCCTGCACGCGGGAAATTGATGCAAAGCCCTTGCTGCATGCAAAAGAATTGACGCATCATCTGTGTGCACCCGGAAAACTGACACACACCTACCTTTTTTCACGCATATCCTCCTCTGCGGTCTACGTGTGTGTAATTTTGACGCAAACCAAGTACTTTGCCCTTGAAAGAGACAATTGTTGCTTTTAAGAACTAAAGACTCTAGTTATCATTACAAAAGTGATCTTTCAACTTGTGATTAACAAATCTTGATTTTTTTTACCTTAATTTAATCATATAAATATCCTATGTTTTTCTAAATCTGTGTGGTGTCTTTTTGTCGTGTTCTTGCTGTGTTATGGCGTGATTTATTGCTTTACACATTGCCTTCTAAGTTAATCCCAACTGCTCACTGCCAAGCTACCAGAGGGTGGGCACAGGATCATTTGGATTGTGTGTGACTTACCCTGACTAGGATTGTGGTCCCTACTTGGGAAAGGGTGTATACCTCTGCCAACTAGAGACCTAATTTCTAACATATATATATATTACCTAGTGACAGTCACCACTAGGTAGTTATAATTAGAACTTTTTTTTCCATAGACGGAGCATTTTTTGGTTTGCCAATAACTTTGGCGCCGCTTGACGATTCTTCACAAAATTATTAAAACGTATACTTTGGTCAGATCAGCTGCTATCTTATCTTCAAAGTTTCAGGGTGATTCGCCAAGCGAGGTCTGAGAAAAAGTGGGGGGTCCAAAAATACTTTTTCCCCATCAATGAGATTTTTCAAAATTTTGAATGTGACTACAGCCCATACCGCGGAACTGAATTACACCAAATTTGGAAGAAAGGTTGGTCCAGAAGGCATGCTTTTTGTGATTTGGTGTAAATCAATTCAGTAGTTTTGGAGAAATTAGAGTTTAAAAAATATAGATATCTAGGGATGCAGATCTTCTGCGGAACCATCTTTCCCAGTGCTGATATCTGACTGGCTGCCAGTACTTCAACCAGGAAGTGTTGGCAGCCATCTTGGGACTTGGCTCCAGCTGAGTCCCAGAAAACAATGTAAAAAAATAGAAAAGGGGCCAGGGTAGAGTCACCCTAACCCCTTAGCTCTGGTGCTGGGGTCCCTGAGGGACCCTATCAGGGCTTAACTTTTTTTTAAATGTTGGAAAAATCCATGGATAGATCTGTGGATATTTTTCCGCTGTTTAAAAAAAAAAGGGCAGTTTCCCACCTTTTTCATGAAGCACCCAGGTGGGCCAGGTTCTGAGAGTATTGGGAGCTTTAGAAAGGAGGGGGCAGCTTCTATAAATTCTGGGTATCGCGCCACCTCCCCAGGGCAATCACAGAGTAAAATAGGGTGGTGCCAAGTGCCCCTAGCTCCCTGGGAATTGCCACTTCCCTGTGGCAAAAAACTGCTTTAATGTGGGCGAGGCCCAATGACCTTAACCAGAGCCCCAGGGACCACCACCTCCCCAGGGCAACTATAAATGAAGTGCGGGGGCACTCACCCCCTCCCCACAGCCCTGGGGACCTTCATCTCCATGGTGCTTCAAACTAAAAAGATCCGGGGGGGCGCCCGGCCCCCCAGCAGCCCCGGGGACAGCCAACTCCCCGGGTTTCATAGAAAATGGATGCCGGGACACCCGCCACCCCCACAGCCCAGGGGACTGACACCTTTTCAGGGATAATTTAGAAAAAAAGAAAGGAGGTCTGTTGCAGATCCCCGGTCCCCAGGGACTACCACTTCCCCGGAGCTATTTATGTTGGAGGGGCCACTGATGGCCCTGGGGACCACCACCCACCAGGGCCAGCTCCTGCTATGTCCCAGGGTACCCACACTCGGGACATAGTTGTTTGCTCTGACTTGGTGGGAGCTTAGACAACTCCTGCCAAGTCAGAGCAAACACTTCACTTTCAACAGCTCTCACTTGTAAAAACTGAAGTTTTCATCTGTTTCCCTGCATGCAAACATGAGTGCAGGGAAACAGATGAAAACATTTCTGCCACAAGCAGGGAGCTTCTATTTAAAGCAGCTCCCTGCTTGTGGGAGCAATGCCGGCTCCCGCAGGACTTGGAGTGCTGGCTAGGACCGCAGGACCTTCGGGCTCCCCCCACTGGCCATTTACTCTCTCTCTCTCTCTCTCTCTCTTCCATCCCATCAATGGTTTATCCATGTAATGACTTCAAAGCGTCAAACTAGCAAGATGTTTGGTGTGAATGTTATACTTAAATTTGCATGTAGAGTGTAACAGAGTCACTTCTGGCCTAATGGACAAGGTCTTGTGCTGTCACTCAGTAGGTTGAACGTTGAAATCCTAGTATTGCTTGGCAGTATGTTTGTTTATTCACTAGTATTTTGACTGTTAAACCTTTCTAGTGATGGAACATTCATGTTTCTTTCCTATCACATGCGTGGGTTGAATGTCATTGGTATGTCTCGAAACAGCAGGGTAAGGTGTCACCGGTGGTGTAATGGTTACGGCTACATGCCCTTTCACTGAAAGTTGACAGTTTTACTCCAGGTTTGTCTGTGGCCTTTTCCCTTTTTTAACTTATTTTAAACTTCAAATTTTAAAGGTTCATACTGAAAGATGATCTCACTCAATTTAAATGACAAATACACTTTTCTTTTTAATTTGCCCTAAAATATCTCATTCTACGCATCTCATTCAACAAAGCCTAAATCAATCTCTCTCTCTCTCTCTCTCTCTCTCTCTCTCTCTCTCTCTCTCTCTCTCAATCTCTCACTCTCTCTCTCTCTCAGGGATGAGTGGTTAGGGGGGTTTGTCACAGGGCCTGGCCGCAGGCTTGGCCCTGTGGTCAACTGCACGAAGGCTGTGTGAGGCAGTGGTTGGATTAACGTATAGTAATAAAAATTACTTAACGTTAAAAAAAACCTAGAAATTCACTGAAAAAACAAAGGTTATAAGGCTGTTATAGTTGGGGGATAGAATGAAAAAAAACATAGAAACTCACTTAAAAACACAAAGGTTACAAGAACGTAATGGTTAGGTTCTGAATTTACTTGTACAAAACCATAAAAATTCTACAGTTATAGTTATTTCAAAAAACTATAACTCGTGCCCTAAGGTAACTATTACCCACGCCCTGACCAAGCACAGTTTTTTAATGAATAATTTTACAACAAATGTTACAGTGATATTATCAATGACATAATCAAAGATGCCATGAGTGCTGTGATTTGTGAGGTAATTAGCAGTGCATGGCGAGGGCGTGAGTTATAGTTACCTTAAGGCACGAGTTATAGTTACTTTCTATGCTTTTTTTAACATTATAGTTGCTTGAAAAAACTCTAACTATAACTGTTGAATTTTTATGGTTTTGTACAGATAAATTCAAAACTTAACTATAACGCCCCTGTAACCTTCATTTTTTTCAGTGAATAATGGCTCCGTATATGACCTCCGATTACCCAGAGGTGTGACGACCATCCGAGAGAGGCAAGCTCAGCGCTAATATTCAATCAAATGTCCACAAAAAAATTGTCCCACAAAGCAGTATCACTTTATTCACCCATGGGTGAATAAACTGATACTGGGTAAGTAAACTTATACTGCTTTTTATGAGACCTTTGTGGGACGACGTGGACGTTTGATTGGGGATAGATTGATAGATAGATAGACAGACAGATAGATAGATAGACAGATAGATAGATAGATAGATAGATAGATAGATAGATAGATAGATAGATAACATTGTTACTAACAAAAAGTGACATATCTGTATTCCTCTTAACAAGTGTCTCTAAAACTGTACGTGTAGTAACTAACGAATTAGGAAATAAGTAATGCAAATTAGCTGTTTTCTTCTCCCTTTTTACAGAAACTGAGAAACTATTTTGGAACGAAGCTCTCAAGCAACTCACTATGATTACTATTATCATCGGGAACATTTTAATATCGCATCAGGTTTGTCATTCTTAGAAAATGCTTTCCTTACTCTTCGTACCCCCATGCAATTGTTTTTCCCTGTTGTTTGGACTCCCAAAATGCCATTAGTCTTCTATATCTTGTTATAGTTTTAGTTTTCTCTAAACTGCTCCTTCCTGTCGCGTAGCGTTTTCGCAAATATTTTATTTTAAAAAACGAAACTTTTCTTGCCATTTTTCTCAGTAAATAGCACTTCCAATTATTACTTTCTAGTTCAAACAATTATCTTTTTCGGTCACGGAACTAGTGACCTCCGATAATGTCCTCCACGCCCCTGTATATATGAAAATCTCTTGTTTTGTACACATCTCCCAGCAGGCTGCTGTTAAATTAGGAGGAAACGAAAACCTTAAGTGACAACTGTGCTTGTGTGCATCTCTGCTGTCAGCTGGAATTACTAGAAAATCCTGTTTTGTCATTGTTTTTCTCTTTCGACCCGGATGACCTTTCGGCTCGTGTTTTGGAAACTGCAAACAGGTAGGCGGGATGGAGAAGGCACGACGACTTTCTGAAAATCTTTCTTGTTATTCATGGTTGGTGAACTGCCTCTGGTAAAATATCCTTTAAGCTTTGGAAAGAGTCATTTAATGAATGCGGTGTTTGAGGGCTAAAGAGAGGTTGCACGTTTTCACTACTTCATGCAATGCTAAACAGAAATCAACATCTTTTAAGGCTTCTCCATAACGAAGGCGAGAGAGACCCCTCTGAACAGAGCCACACATCATCTTCGTGTTCTGTTTGTTTTTCCCAAAGTGCCCCGGGCAGTTCCTTCTTTGGCTTTGGAATTGCACTCTTGTGTGTAATACAGCCGTTTGACGGAGGCCTTTTTGCAAGTCCTATAGTGAAGAGCAGTCTTTAGCGGGGTAATCGTGAAACAAACTGTGCCATTCAGGGGAGGGCTGTCGACCTTAAAGGATTTCAAGCTAGCTTGAGGAAAGGTGGGATTTATTTTCTGAAGGAATTCGTCAATGGCAGTTGTGTGAGCTTTCTTAGTTACATGGATCTCGAATGAGAGGTTCCATTCCAGGTGACAGCAGAGATTTGTTTGCCAGTGGGCGAGTGATCGGGTGAAAACAAGGCCCAGTAACCACAATTGAATTCGATGCCTGTTTTAGGAGAGTTCAACTTGGTGCATAAAACAAGTATCTAGGCCTGAATTGTCTGAGCCAAGTTCTGAATTGGTGAATGTCAGTTGCTGACGGCAACCAGTGCTTAAATTGTGCAGGCGCTCGATGGTCGTGGGATGCTGCACTAATTTCAAAAGTAAACTTTTATAAACATTTAAAAAAAAACATTGTTTTAATTGCCTCTGTTGTATGTGCAGTACGTTCCAGAGGGCTTGTTATCGTCACTTATGTAAAAGCTAATTATAAGTTTTCTTCTCTCCTCTCCGCTTCCATTATTGATGCAAAGTCCAATAATTACTTTGTCTATTGTATGTATACTGTGAGAAAACAGGGCTGATTGCAGAGGCCCCATAACTTTTTGCCCCCATTTTCCTCTTTTTGCTGGTGTTTTCCTGACTTTGATGGTGCCCTGGGTACCGCTAACCAGTCCCAGGGCCTGTGCTCTGTGTAAAATGGATATGCAAATTAGGCTAATTATAATTGGCTAAGTTAACCTACCTATAAGTCCCTAGTATATGGTAGGGCATGTAGGTTTAGGGACCACAGCATAGGTGGTGCACACCTAGGTGCACTGCTGAGGTGCCCAGTGTCATTTTAAAAGCAAGCCTGCCTTGCTGGCTGCTTTTAAATTAAAGTTATATGCAAATTCGACTTTGGAATTAAAGGTACTTCCAAAGTCTTAAACTACCTTATTTTTACATATAAGTCACCCCTAAGGTGTGCCCTATGTGCCCCTAGGGCTGGGTGCCATGTAACTATAAGCAGGGACTTTATAAAAATAGATTTATAAGCCCTGGTGAGGTAAAAACAGCCAAATTCGTTTTTCCCTCATTGAAGTAAATGGCCTTCATAGGCTAGAATGGGCAGACTTTATTTTAAATTTTAAAGTCTCCTTAAATGTTACATACCAAGAATTTGGTATCAAATTGATTGTTGTAATAAATCCCACAACTTCCAGTTGTTGGATTTAATATAACTAGTTCAGGTAAAAAGTTTAGACTTTACCTAAAAAGTTGCCAATTTCAGCTCTGCATTGTTTTTGCTGCTGTGCTCTGATTGGCCAGCCTGCAGCAGCTTCTGCCAGGCTACCTTGATGAGGTGTGAAGTGGCCTGACTTCACACAAAGGAATGTGCTTGGGGGAGAGAATCTCCCCTCAGCAGATGGTGAGGCAGGAAGGGGGAGGGCTGCCAAACTGGTCTTCAAAGGCAGAGAAGGACATTTGGAGCACCCAGCAACACCCCCACATCCTGCAACCCCAGACAATTAGGTGCCCCCTTGATTAGATTAGGAGAGGGCAGGAGAGGGGTGTGTTTATGATTTTTAGCCACACCAGTGGGTGGGCTCAGCCAGATGTAACCTCCAAAAATCTGATTCAGCCATGTTGGATTTTTAGAGACTGTTGCCTTTTGGGATGGATTTTTGCCACACTTCCCAGGAAGTGGTCATCACAGGGGGACGACCCTGTACCTGATTGGAGAACCAGGGCCCCCCTGCTTTTCACCCAGGAGCAAGAATAAAACTGGCAGACCTGCCCCCACACCTCAGATCCCCTCCAGAATTCAACAAGAAAGGAACTTAAGAAGAAGAAGGACTGCCCTGCTGGACCCCTGGCCTGCACCTGGAACCTGCACTCAGAAGGACTGCACCAGCTGCACACTTGGGCTTCACCACAAGAAGGACTTTGCCTGGCTTCAACTGGTTCAAGGAGGGACTCCCTGTTTGCTACAGGTGAAAAATTGCTAAACCAGAGTCCCCTGCACCAACTCCTGAAAAAAGCGACCAGCTGACCACTGTCCAGTGGCCAAAAAGGAGTTTGCGCCAGGTGCATTCTGGGAGTTGAAGTCCGCACCCCCCAAGGACCATCACAGAACTTCTGGACCCATGGGGTGAGCTGTGGACCCCAAAAGAACCTTAAAAGAACATCTGGGTGAAGCCCCAGAAGTTTGGAAAAGATTTGAGAATTTTTGGAAAAAAGCTCCAGAGAGGGACCGACCCGCCGCGGAAATTCTAGCCGGCTTGCCTCAACCGCGACCCGGCCTGACTTCGTGGTTCGTCCCGGTAAAGAAAAACATCCAAAAAAGAGACTAAGTCCAAACGTAAAAAGTTGACCGGGACCTCCCAGCCATCGTATCCGAGAAGGGCTCCATGGACGTCGGATCAAGATCCAGGTTTACCCCGGTCGAAGGATTTTCATCTCGAAAAAACGACTAAGTCCGAAGGTAAAAGTCTCCACCGAGGAAACCCACATCGCGTATCCAGACAAGGGCTCCAGGAGGTCGGATTCAACTGGCAGGTTCGTCCCGGTGAAGAAAAACTTCAAAATAAAGACTAAGTCAGAAGGTAACTTTTTAACCGAGGCCTCCCGCGACCTGTAGCCGAGCAGGGCTCCATCGCGGTCGGCCTGAAAGTTTGACTTTGCCCCGGTCGAGGTGCAACCAGATGACCCAATTGGCGCTTTTTGTTTCTAAGCGCTAGAAAAGTAATAATTCTTTAAAAATTCATATCTCCGGTTCCCCTGAACCGATTTTAATCGTTTTTGTGTCATTTTAAAGATAAAAATATAAACTATTTTTATAAATTGGTTTTGGATTTTTAAACTGTTTCCTGTGTTTTATTTAATTACTGTTTTGTGATATTTGAATGCTTTACACTTTGTCTCCTAATTAAGCCTTGACGCTCGTTGCCAAGCTACCAAGGGTTGAGCTGGGATTAATTTACTGAGACCTAACTGTACCTATGTGGAGGTTAGTGGCTTGTTGCTAGGTGTAGGTACCTACCTGCCCTACCAATAACCCATTTTCCAACATAATTGGAAGCAGCGACGGGATCCTGTACTTGTGTTCAATATCACGTTACAGTTTTAGGTAAAACAAATTAAAAATCCTTTAAATTGTCCTAGTGCAAACATTGTTTTTAATTTTTAATTTGGATTAATTTCAATTATTGAATTTTTGTAATTTTTCTAAATTCTTGTTTCCAATTTTTGCAAAAAGTTATTGTTGACACAAAACTAGGGAACCATGGAGCTTGATCTGGCTAGCCTACCCACACTGACAGTAGTCCAGCTTAGGGGGTTGTGTATTGAAAGAGGGTTGCCTGCAACCACTGATCTCAGGAAGCAAATCCTGATCACATCCCTGACAGCATGGGCTGAGGCCCAAGAGGTAGAGTCAGAAGAAGCTCCAGAGGAGGGAGAAAGAAGGGAGGATGCAAGCTCTAACCACTCAGGGGAGGGAAGGCATCTGAGCCTAAGTGAGGATGAGGAAGAACGGTCCTCAGTAAATACAGTCACTAGGGGCAGATCCAAAGCTAGTGGTGGGAAGGGGGTCCTTTCAGGGGGAGAGAACCCATCCATCGGAGAAAGAGAGCTGGAGGCCCAGCTAGCATACATAGCTTTGGAAGCAGAGAAGCTGGCCCTAGAAAAGAAAAAGTGGGCATACAAAGAGAAAAGAGATGGAGGCAGCGATAAAGAAGCTGAGGTGTCCATGGGTAGGGGAGTTTGCCCCAGATTACCCAAGGGGGTAGTTCCTGCTTATGTAGAGGGGGATGACATAGATAAGTGGCTGGGGGCCTTTGAGAGGGCACTCCAAATGAGAAGGGTTAGGCCTCAATACTGGGGTTCTCTTTTGTGGGAGTTGGTCCCCAACTCAGGGAGGGATAGGCTTCTGACCTTAAGGGGGGAGGAGGCAGATTCATACCCTAGTATGAAGAGGTGCTTAGCCAAGAAGTTTGGTCTGACCCCAGAGCAATATAGAATGAAGTTCAGGGACACCCAGAAGGTCAGTACCCAGTCTTGGGTTGACTTTGTGGACATTTCACTAAAAGCACTAGAGGGCTGGATTATTGGTAACAAAGTAGATACTTATGAGGGGTTATACAATCTGATCCTGAGAGAGCACATCTTGACCAATTGTATCCAAGAAAGGTTACGCCAGCATCTAGTGGACTCTAAGCAGACCAACCCTAGAGAGCTAGGGGAGGCAGCTGATGAGTGGTTGAGAACCAGGGTGGTTGTCAAGTCCCAGGGGGGAGACTCCAAGAAGGGGGGGACAGGTCCCCAAAAACCTAAGGAGGGAGGTGGTAAGCCCACCACAGAGACTCCCTCTGTACCCCAGAACCCTAAGAAGGAGGAGAGTAAATCCCACTCTGACCAGCAGAGACAGTTAGACCCAGGGTTAAGAAAGCTCTTGGACAGTAGGGCTTGCTTTGACTGTCAGCAGACAGGTCACTTCAGAGGAGATGCAGCCTGTCCAAGGAAGGTGGTTAGCACTGGGCTGTCCAGTGTAGCCATAGAGGAGGATTCCTCAGATGATGAAGTCCTCCTAGCATTGAGCTGGGAGACAGGACCAGATGGTAAGCTGGTGATCCCTGAGGGTGGAAGTAGGCACTTCCACCACATTCAAGTGAATGGGATCCCTACCACTGGCCTGAGAGACACCTGTGCCAGTCACACTATAGTGAGTGACCGGTTAGTGACCCCAGACATGTATGTCCCAGGAAAGACAAAGAAAGTCAGGGTAGCCACAGGGGAGGTCACCTCCAAACCTGTAGCCATAGTGCCCCTAGAGAGGGAGGGTATCCTTGACTGGATTAGGGTGGTAGTCAGTGCTGACCTCCCCCTAGATTGTATCCTGGGCAATGTCCTCCCAGAGGTGAGTCTGGTCCCAGATGGGGTGGTCACCCAGGGTTCTCCCCCAACCCAAAGTCCTGGGGAGTCAGTCCCTACAGTTAGGAGACAGGGGTCCCCAAGAAAAGGAAAGAAGAAAAGGAAGGGTAGGCCACTCTTAAAGAGAGTTCCAGGGAGCCAAAGGCCTTCTGCCCCAGTAGGGGGGGAGCCCAGAATTGGCACTGGTGAGGCCTCACCTGACCCCAAGGAAGTCCTGAGTAGTCAGGCAGCTGTCCAGATGCAAGGTGTTGCCCCTGCACTGACAGAAGGGAGAGTGGAAGGAGGGTGTCTGCCACAGGAGGTGGTAGCCCCCCACTCTAGACAGCAAGAGGGGTGCCAGGACCCCAAAGTTGCCCTTAAAGCAGCTCAGCTACCTGTCAGTGGAGAGCTTAGGGTGTGGTTCTGGGTACTGACAGCTGTCAGTAGCCTCTGCTGGGTGCTAGCCTTCCTGGCAGCACTGTACTTGGCCTGGGAGGCAGACCCCAGGGCCAATAGTAAAGTAGGCCCTTTGACCCTATTGGTCATGGTGGGGTTGCTCAAGTGTTGGGTGACCTCTTTGGGTAAGCTAGGTGTTGCCCTAGCAAAGTTTGGAGTAGGGGAGGTGGGCACCTCACTACCCAAGTTGGCAGAGAGAAAGGAAGAAGACCCCCCTAGAGGGAAGTTTCAGTTTGAGTTGGGTCCTTTTACTGTTGGGATGGCTTCACTACCCATAGGGAGTGACCCTGACAGGAGGATATAAGGCAGAGTAGGCCCTCCAAAGGGACAGCCAGTTTTCTTCACTGTCTTCCTCGCCTAACAAGCCAGGAAGACTCTCCCAGGGTTGGGCTTAGTCTCCTGGGCGTGTGGGCTGGGGGGGGGGGGGGTTGTGTGAGAAAACAGGGCTGATTGCAGAGGCCCCATAACTTTTTGCCCCCATTTTCCTCTTTTTGCTGGTGTTTTCCTGACTTTGATGGTGCCCTGGGTACTGCTAACCAGTCCCAGGGCCTGTGCTCTGTGTAAAATGGATATGCAAATTAGGCTAATTATAATTGGCTAAGTTAACCTACCTATAAGTCCCTAGTATATGGTAGGGCATGTAGGTTTAGGGACCACAGCATAGGTGGTGCACACCTAGGTGCACTGCTGAGGTGCCCAGTGTCATTTTAAAAGCAAGCCTGCCTTGCTGACTGCTTTTAAATTAAAGTTATATGCAAATTCGACTTTGGAATTAAAGGTACTTCCAAAGTCTTAAACTACCTTATTTTTACATATAAGTCACCCCTAAGGTGTGCCCTATGTGCCCCTAGGGCTGGGTGCCATGTAACTATAAGCAGGGACTTTATAAAAATAGATTTATAAGCCCTGGTGAGGTAAAAACAGCCAAATTTGTTTTTCCCTCATTGAAGTAAATGGCCTTCATAGGCTAGAATGGGCAGACTTTATTTTAAATTTTAAAGTCTCCTTAAATGTTACATACCAAGAATTTGGTATCAAATTGATTGTTGTAATAAATCCCACAACTTCCAGTTGTTGGATTTAATATAACTAGTTCAGGTAAAAAGTTTAGACTTTACCTAAAAAGTTGCCAATTTCAGCTCTGCATTGTTTTTGCTGCTGTGCTCTGATTGGCCAGCCTGCAGCAGCTTCTGCCAGGCTACCTTGATGAGGTGTGAAGTGGCATGACTTCACACAAAGGAATGTGCTTGGGGGAGAGAATCTCCCCTCAGCAGATGGTGAGGCAGGAAGGGGGAGGGCTGCCAAACTGGTCTTCAAAGGCAGAGAAGGACATTTGGAGCACCCAGCAACACCCCCACATCCTGCAACCCCAGACAATTAGGTGCCCCCTTGATTAGATTAGGAGAGGGCAGGAGAGGGGTGTGTTTATGATTTTTAGCCACACCAGTGGGTGGGCTCAGCCAGATGTAACCTCCAAAAATCTGATTCAGCCATGTTGGATTTTTAGAGACTGTTGCCTTTTGGGATGGATTTTTGCCACACTTCCCAGGAAGTGGTCATCACAGGGGGACGACCCTGTACCTGATTGGAGAACCAGGGCCCCCCTGCTTTTCACCCAGGAGCAAGAATAAAACTGGCAGACCTGCCCCCACACCTCAGATCCCCTCCAGAATTCAACAAGAAAGGAACTTAAGAAGAAGAAGGACTGCCCTGCTGGACCCCTGGCCTGCACCTGGAACCTGCACTCAGAAGGACTGCACCAGCTGCACACTTGGGCTTCACCACAAGAAGGACTTTGCCTGGCTTCAACTGGTTCAAGGAGGGACTCCCTGTTTGCTACTGGTGAAAAATTGCTAAACCAGAGTCCCCTGCACCAACTCCTGAAGAAAGCGACCAGCTGACCACTGTCCAGTGGCCAAAAAGGAGTTTGCGCCAGGTGCATTCTGGGAGTTGAAGTCCGCACCCCCCAAGGACCATCACAGAACTTCTGGACCCTTGGGGTGAGCTGTGGACCCCAAAAGAACCTTAAAAGAACATCTGGGTGAAGCCCCAGAAGTTTGGAAAAGATTTGAGAATTTTTGGAAAAAAGCTCCAGAGAGGGACCGACCCGCCACGGAAATTCTAGCCGGCTTGCCTCAACCGCGACCCGGCCTGACTTCGTGGTTCGTCCCGGTAATGAAAAACATCCAAAAAAGAGACTAAGTCCGAACGTAAAAAGTTGACCGGGACCTCCCAGCCATCGTATCCGAGAAGGGCTCCATGGACGTCGGATCAAGATCCAGGTTTACCCCGGTCGAAGGATTTTCATCTCGAAAAAACGACTAAGTCCGAAGGTAAAAGTCTCCACCGAGGAAACCCACATCGCGTATCCGGACAAGGGCTCCAGGAGGTCGGATTCAACTGGCAGGTTCGTCCCGGTGAAGAAAAACTTCAAAATAAAGACTAAGTCAGAAGGTAACTTTTTAACCGAGGCCTCCCGCGACCTGTAGCCGAGCAGGGCTCCATCGCGGTCGGCCTGAAAGTTTGACTTTGCCCCGGTCGAGGTGCAACCAGATGACCCAATTGGCGCTTTTTGTTTCTAAGCGCTAGAAAAGTAATAATTCTTTAAAAATTCATATCTCCGGTTCCCCTGAACCGATTTTAATCGTTTTTGTGTCATTTTAAAGATAAAAATATAAACTATTTTTATAAATTGGTTTTGGATTTTTAAACTGTTTCCTGTGTTTTATTTAATTACTGTTTTGTGATATTTGAATGCTTTACACTTTGTCTCCTAAGTTAAGCCTTGACGCTCGTTGCCAAGCTACCAAGGGTTGAGCTGGGATTAATTTACTGAGACCTAACTGTACCTATGTGGAGGTTAGTGGCTTGTTGCTAGGTGTAGGTACCTACCTGCCCTACCAATAACCCATTTTCCAACATATACATTATTAGCATAATTCAGATAACTTCCTGAACAACTGCATTTCACTTATGTAGGCATAAAATGTATTATGAGGCAGCAAACCAGTAGACATTATTTAACACTGGCAGATGGAAGATAGGGCCATGGAAAATTTGTCAATAGGGTGGCATATCAGCAGACTTGAATTTATTGTTGGAGGGGAAAACATGGTGGTTTTATTAAAGAGGAAGGCAGTGCCCGTTGGCAATAAGGCGAACACATTTAGGGCTTGGTTAGCAGCAAATGTGCTACTTAGGGCACCTGATAAATAACGATACAACGGGGTACATTATTTAATGGTCACAGTAACATCCAGTAAAAGTTATGTGGAATAATATGCGGATTGTGGTTTTATGCACCAGTATGATTGAGTAAATACAGTATTCTTCTGTCCCATTCAATTAGGTCAGGTTTGACTTGCCAAAACATAAGGAAGGTCGAGGTATTTGACACATCTGATAATTGTCTAATGAGTTAAATATCTAGCATCCCGTAATTGTGACCTGTGTGCAAACAGGTTTATGTACAGTGGGAATACACCTACCAACTCGTACTTGGGACCTGGTCATTTACCAGTATCGCCAATGGAATGTCACACAATTGACACACATAATTAGAGTGCTAATTCAAACAGTCACAAATGTACAGATATGTGTCGAACATTTCCAAACAACCCCATATATCTCTTGTAGTAACTAAATAAGTATTTACAAAAATATTTAAATTGATAAATCAGTACCACTGACCATTACTGATTTCAAGGCAATGCAAGTCCCTGATGTTGAAGGAGTACATGGGAAGGGATTTCTCTCCAAAGCAAATATATATTATACAAACTTGTCAAGTTCACTTTTTCTTTGCAAACTGTGTGCTTTATCACTTAGAGCAAAGTAATGTGTTCTTTTCGAGGAATTAAAGAACTTATTAAAGGTTTTGTGTTCAAATTTCAGAATTGGTAAAATAGTTCTTGTGGTGTTGGGTTAAGAGTCAGAGGCAAAACAAGTGCCTTAGCTTGTTTTGTTTCCCACTGAATGCCATACTGTCTAGACTGATGACATAAAAAAAAAAAAAATCTCAGACATGAATGTATTTGGAAAAGAATCTGCCCTCTTTTGCTAAAAGGATGTCCAACACAAGGCAATTCTGAAGAATATTAGACTTTGCAGCAACCATTTCTGTGTCCATTGGGAGCACTGCACCTGAAAAATCAGTTGATATCTTATCTACAATCGTTGATAACTTCCTTATCTTAATGCCATTTAAGATCACAGCCACAGATGGAATAAATGCTCCATAAATATCTGCTTTAAGTTCTGAACTACTTGCTCCTCTTTTAAGTCTCATTTTAGGTCTCTCAATCCCTTCTGGATTGTCAATGTTTTCGACTCGGTCTATTTTTGGGAAAACCACTCCCACATAGCATTTACCATACCAGCCCTTCGGCAATTTGTAATAAGCATTCGTACTACAGATGTAATTGATCCAGATACAGCAGGGTCTTGTCCAGTTAGCATAAAATCCCATACGTTCTTGAACAGGAACACATGTCTGCATTTACTCGTTCCTACAAACTAATTGTCAGCTTTTGATTGCGGCCTACATACACAAAGCTTTCCTAGATGTTGCTAATCTAAAGCTAAGTGTCCCTGTGTATCAGGTGTGTTGTGAACTGCCTTCTTCTTGCTAACTATTACCCTTAGCTATCCTTCCTTTCATTGCTTTTCTTCTATCATCTACTTGGTTAATAAACTCCTTCTCTACCTGTGTGTGAATACATGTTAAGTTATTCCTATGTGCACATGCTTTGACAAATGTAAGTGTAGGCTCTTAGACTCCTCCTACTATATCTGTGTTCCTAGCTTTTGCAATGCTGCTCAAATGCTGATTAATGGGATCAAAAAAGAAAACTGAATCATAGTTAGAGTAGAAGTACTGAATGTACTCTTGATCGTACAAACGTTTAAATAGTAGACTGCAACTAATACCATAAGTTAGTGGTAAACTATGATAAGTGATTCCTTCTTGTACTGTTGAAGGAATCTGTGTACACACATAACAATTGCGTACATTGAGTGTGTCCACATACTCATACAGCACACTATAATATGCATTGGAAGATAAGTCTCCCTTTGTGTCAACTAAATGAAGCAACCCCCTCATCTTTATAAAACTTATTCTGCTTAGATGTTGTCTTTCTCTTCATTGGAGTTGCTGTACTTTGCACCTCTCCTCCCATTGAAACACTCATTCCCGCAATCAATAAAATGCAGGCAATCATACATACGATTATTAAACCTCTGCACACATATTTACATCAACTGTGTTTGCCCTGTCCTGGATTCATGGCTTCTGTAGAATCAGAGGAGAAAAAGAAAAATGTAAAGGCAAAAAGCAAGCAAAAATCAAAAACAAAGCTGCTTTTCAAAGTTTTTCACTATTTTATAGCGGTTCTCAATCTTCAAGAAAATTCTTCAAGATTCAACTAAAAGCTCTAAAAAATAGTTCAATGTTCGTTTTCAATAGAACACAGTTTGATGATCACTTATTATTACTTCCAGAGTGTAATGTCTTTGTTGATCAATTGGCAAGGTTATTTCAAAGGTCATTTCAAATGTGATTTCAAGTTCCAGAATGTTCAACTGAATTCTCACAGTCAAAACAAAAGGCCATAAACTCGCTCTCCCATTCATTTGTGACAAGAGATCCATTCAGGTGAAGAATATCTGCAGCTTTGCACATTTTTTCTTTTCATTCTCCTTACAGTACCATCTTCATCTTCACTCTGATTTGACTCTTTGGCTGCTTCTGTTATTGATGGGAGTGTATCAGTAACCAGTTCATGTGCAGCTGCAGGCCATTTGTCTCCTTTCACAGTTCTCTTTCCTGGTGCAACTGCTTTCACAACATTTGCTATATTGGCAAGAATCAGTTGACTTTGCTCTCCTGCACTTTTGTCTGTACCTTTATTTGCACCTATAGGTGTGCCTTTATCTGCATGCAGACTGCTTGTACCTTCACCACTTTGCATGTCTTCTGCTTCAGCCACTGGTTCCGTCCTCACAGCTTGGTCGAGCCGAACCCCTTCTTCATCAGCATTTGCTATTGCAGGATCAGACTCCATGTTTTCAAGAGGACACAGAACGTTGCGCGTGTGGCTTGCATGAACCCAGTTCGGAAGACCAGCACACTTCACAGCTGTTGTGGTCACCAACATAACTTGAAACGGTCTTTTCAACCTTGGTTCCAAGCAACCCTCTTCACATGCTTCTTTAATACGACCCAATTGCCAGCTTTCAAGATGTGACACTGTTCTTGGGCCATTTGAACTGTAGCTTTAACAACCTGATAAGATAAAGAGTGAACCACATCAACAAGACCTTTGCAATAATCCAGCACTATGTTATCAGTTATGTTCACGTGTGCATTTGCAGGTACTGCGGGTAGCCTCATTCCACGACCCATAAGAATCTCACGGGGAGACAGTCCCGTCTACCAGTCAGGGGTGCTACACATGCTCATCAGGACAAGTGGTAATGCATTAGGCCATTTCAACGCCATAGAAGCACAAACTTTTGACAACCAAGCTTTCAGTGTTCCATTCATTTGCTCCACCAATCCAGATGCCTCTGGTCTGTAACTGGATTGCAATTTTTGCTCAATGTTCAGTGCTCCACACAACAACTTTATGATCTCATTAGTAAAATAAGTTCCTTGATCTGATTCCAAAGAAGTTGGGAATCCATACCTAGGTATTAGTTCCCTGAGCAGCAGCTTAGCTACAGTGAGATTATCATTCTTACATGTTGGATAACCCTTTATCCAATGGGAGAACCCACATACCATGACCAATACATACTTCAATCCATTACATGCAGGCATCTCGATAAAATTCAAGTTGCATTCTGTTAAATGGACTTCCGGTCTGCCTATGTGGCTCAGATTAACCACTGCCCTTTTCCCTACATTCATTTGTTGGCATGTAACACATCTGTGACAAACCGCTTCTGCCACCAATCTAAATCTGGGGTTGTACCATGTCTGTTTGAATGTGCAAATCATTGCATCTCTGCCAAGATGAACCTGACCATGATAATACCTAGCACAACTTTCCCTTCATTTGAAATCCAGACATCATCTTTGAAATCCAGACATCATTGCCTTCTCTTCGAACACAACCTGCTTTTATCCAACCTCTATGTTCTTCCTCTGTTGCTTCCTCCTGCAATCTCTTGATTTCATCCCAAGTATCAACCACTGACAACACTAAAATATGATTTGTCTCTCTGGTGTCACTTTCATTACTCAACTCTTCATAGAAGGTGACAGAATGGAGAGCACAATATTTGGCAATTTGGTCAGCATAAGCATTACCCAATGTTACATAGTCATTTGACCTCTGGTGGGCCACACACTGAACAATGGCAATCTTCTCAGGTAACTGTAAGGCATTTAACAAATCATTAATTTTCTCACCATTATGAATGGGTGACCCAAAAGAGGTGATGAAACCCCTTCTGGTGCCATAACTGTCCGAAACTGTGGACAACACCAAATCCGTATTGACTATCTATGAATATTGTTACTTTAAGCTCCTCAGAAATGCAGCATGCTCTTGTACAAGCAATCAATTTGGCTACCTGGACAGAAGCGACTCCTTGATGCTGTGAGGCTTTAACCACTCCTGAGAGGGTGCAAACTGCATAACCTGCTCTCAGAGTACCTTCACTGTCTCTTCAACAGGAGCCATCAACAAAGACAACTTGGTCATTCTCCGCTAAAGGAGTATCCTGAATATCAGGTGTGGCTTTTGGAGCACAGTTCAGTGGCATCGAGGCAGTTATGTTCCATCTTATTAACATCATTTGAGTCATCAACATTTACAGGCATTAATGTGGCGAGTTTAAGACCGCACACCTCTTGCCTGTTGCATTTGCAGATCCAAGGATCAATAACGCATAAAGGATAAGACGGGCTTTGGTCAAATATTGGGTCTTGGACGGGGTCAGAAGTATTTCAGCTGAGTGTGGGACATAAACAGCTAAAGGGTATTCCATTACAATGCCTTCACATTGACTGATCTTCACACCTGTGGAAGCCACATCTTTCAAACTGCCGGGCAAAGCTGCTGCGACAGGATTCAATGTGGCAGAAAATATGCCAATGGCCTGTTTGTTCCTCCATGCGACTGCGTCAAAACAGAAACAGCACAACCATCACATTAATGACAAAACAGTGCAAAACCTTTTGTGTAATCAGGCATTCCAAAAGTTGGAGAGCTGCACAAAATTTCTCTCAACTCAATAAAAAGCTTTCATGCACTCTTCATTGAAGGGGACTGGGTCAGTGACTTCTTTATGTGTCAACTTCTGTAACATCTTGGAAATTACTGAAAACCTCTGGATCCATTGGTGACAATAGCTCACCATGCACAAAAACATCCTGTCATTTCTCTGTGCAACTGGGGGATTCATTTGCATAATTGCTACAACTCTTTCTTGAGACACTTTCCTCGCACCTTTCTCAATTTGGTCACCCAAATACTTCACTTCTTTCTGACAATACTGTAATTTAGTAGTGGAAACTTTATGTCCATTTTCACCCATATGATTCAATATGCTATGGTATCTTGTCTACAAGCTTCACATGTATTGGACGCAACCATTAGGTCATCAATGTTCTGCATAAAAGCAGACTGAAATGGCATGTTCAAAAACACTAAATTCTTCTTCAGGATCTCATTAAAAATGGACGGAAAATCAGAAAACCACTGTGGAGTACGACACCATGAATACACACAGTTGCCGAATTGGAAAGAAAAGAGGAATTGACTATCCCCGTGGAAGGGCAGTGATTAAAATGCCTGTGACAAATCAGTCACTGAAAACCATTCTGCTTCACATGGAATCTGAAATAAAATCACTGCTGGATTTGGCACTACGGGACAACAAGATACTACAATTTTGTTCACCTTTCTCAAATCCTGAACTATGCGATATTTCCTACTTGGCTTTCACAATCCCATAATTGGTGAATTACATGGGCTGCCCATCACTTCTTTTACACTCCCTGTTCAACAAAATCTGGAATTACTGGGGTAATATATTCAATCACTTCTGGGGTCATGTTATACTGTGGCTTTCTGGGGAAAACTGCATTTGGTTTTACAGTTACTTTGAGTGGATCGACACCTTGAATGAGTCCAATATCTTTTCCAGAGAGATCCCAAACTCTCAGCATTACTGTGTCTTGCAAGTCATCAGGCAAGTCCTTAACTGTCATGGCAGGAAACAATTTAATGGGAGGTTACAGCTCATCAGTTTGACTAGAATTTTCATAATCTCTATTGGTTTGAATTGCTATCCCTTCATGTGTACATGTGATGGAACATTTTAATTTGCATAGCAAGTCTCTTGCTTACAGACTCACAGGACTTGACTCGCAAACTGCAAATCGGTGCAGACCCTCAAAGGTTCCTATCATAACTGGAATGGGCTCTGTGATTGGGTTTACCAAATGTTGATTTGCTACTCCTACAACCTGATCTGCCCTTCCTGAAACCGGCACATTTGGGACTTCTGCAGATCTGACAGTGGAACATGTTGCTCCTGTGTCATCCAGGAATGAAACATCATGACACATCACACTCACATTCACATAAGGACCACACTGATCTACCTCCAGTGAGGCAGCTAACACACATTCTTCCTCTTCTGAACTCTTGCTCATGCATTCTTCACTCGCCTCATCATCACTGAAATCAATCAATAGGTATTGTGTGATTAACTGATTTACATTTGCATTTGTTCTCTGGTTCACATTCTGCTGCTGAACCATCACCTGTTGCTGTGCCATCGTTACTGGTGGCATCTGCATTTGCTGTGGGGTATGAATTTGCTGTTGGGGAAATAGGACTTATTGCTGGGGAACCTGCACTTGGACTGTTCATGTTTGGATTTTGGGGACTTTGAACTCTCAGATTTTGAAATTGACTGCTGTCAACTATCTGCATAACACCACCACCTTGCACCAAATTATTTACATTATTAAAGGGACACTCCTGTTTTTAATGTCTGAGGTTGTCACGAGCATGACAAGGAGGCATTTTCTTTATGTTCTGAACATCAGACACATTCACATTTGGAGCCTCTCGAGCTCTACAAACTCTACCTCTATATGAGGCACCATTTTTCCTTGCTGCTGTATTCCCTGCATACCTCCTACATTCACCATTCCCTGAGGACTCTGCATGCCTGCTGCTTGGGCAGACTTGATCTGCATCACAATTGCCTTTTCCTTCAACTTTTTCTTCACATCAATCTCATCACTAAAGTATTTTGTGTATTGCACCACTTCATCAATCAGCTTTTCCTTGCCAGCAAATCAAATGATTCTTAATCATATTGCTAATTTCAGACTTCAATCCTTGAACAAATCGAAACACATAATGAATCATATCTATTGGCTCAATAATTTCAGTGCCACTGTATTGTCTGAATGCTTTCAGCAGTTTCTCATAATAAGCATAAACAGACTCCTTTGCCTCTTGAGATGTCCTGTCAATCCTTCGGCAATCAATATTTTTGGGGGAAACTCTAGTTTTAAAAAACTCAATCACCTTATTAATAGTTTTTCATCACCTCTTCAGATGGGGCACCTGTTACTGCATCTCTCAGCGGCTGTTTGCCCATCTACCTTGCCAGTTATCTAATGCTCCCCATGTTTGAATGCTTTGAATCAACATCTTAATGTGAATTGTCATTCCAGGTGATCTCATGTTTGTAATGTCTCTTGAATCAAATTCTAATCTGTTACTCATCTTCAACTGTTTGGATTAATTAATTTCAATTTCATATGTCTCTGCCAAATTAGTAAATTTCTCATAAACATGTCCTGCTTGAAGGGTAACATCCTTGCACATGAAGCACAATTTGTTTTCATTGTAAGAATTGAATCTGTTTAATTCAAGCGTTCCCTCAATCATTTCATTTAATTCCAGTTTTAATCTAGCCATGTTGAAAAAAAAATCTCCATCCAGCATGTTTCCTGGCACTGATGCTCCACTCACACTGTCTAACCACTCAGTCAGTTGTTGGGCTGTCAATCCTTGTAAGCTAATGCTATTACTATTGTTTTGGGGCACAAACTGTGGTACATTACATGGGGCTCTCATAACCTGCTCATGAGCCATGCCCGATGATCCCATTGAGCATGGGGTACACGTCACATCAATCAGTGGACCAACTCCATTATGTGTCTGGTTTGAACCAAAAGAATTCATAGGGGTCATGGCTGGAATAGTAGTGCTCAATCTCTCCATTTCTGCCTTAGTTCCAAAAGGCAAATTCATCACTGATACTGGATTTGGAATCTGGGGACCACTCTTGTTACAACCCTGGGTAACAAGACTACTGGACCTATTGTTGCGGGAACTGTTAATGCTTCTGGTCCTGACAAATTCGACTGACTTTGCGGGAACATTAATCCTTTACTTTGGCCAGTTTATACTGTACCAAAAGTCCAATTTGACTGATTTGGGACAACATTCTGGGTGTCATTACTGGGGAATACATTGGCATTGTCTGTCTCTGGTTCATGGCTTATGCAGGTGTCTGTACATTAGGTGTAGACTCAAACTGAGTCAATCCTGCTTTCTGAATAGGCTGTGACATAGCTGGAACTGAGACATTCTGAACTGTGTTAATATTCGGAACAGTCGGATAGATCGCTGGCACCTGTGCAATGATTGCTTGCAGTAGGCAAATTTGGAATTATCTAGACCTGGCTTTGTGCAACTGGGGCTGAGGGCAACATTTGGGACTACATTCCGGTTTACTGATTCGACTGCATTATATGGTGGGGGACGATTCTGCAACAAATGAGTTATAAACTCATCCTTTGAATCACTCTCAACATTTACTACTCTTTTATTTCCACCCAATTCCTGTTCTGTACCCTCCTCCGATTTCTTTTTGGCTTTGGGCTTAACATTTCCCTCACCTTCCTGTGTAATTGCTGGAAATAGCTTCAGTGCATGTAATGTATATGTTCTCCACATTCTCTGTTCTGCCTCCCACCTAGGTTCTGCTAGTGGTTTTTGTGCTTTCCTCATTCTCCATTTCAAATTTCAGAGTCTCTTTTTGTCTTGCAGCGAATTCCCAAATAGCAAGTGTTTCAAATTGTGCAGGTCTAGAAAGGGGCATTGATTCATATATCACCCTCCTCAGATTCTCCAAAATTCGCAAATTAAAGGTTTCATAACTAGGTAAAGCTAGCTTACCTTCCTTCTCTGTGATTTTGCACCATTGATTCACCCAAAGACATGCTGAAACTCTCTTCCATTACTTAGAATGCTGGTGTACCCTCAGGTTGAGTAATCTCTCCTCTAACTGGAATAAAACATCTCCTCTCAAAGCGCTCCTGAAAGCTTTGAAAATGTTCATTTTGCACAAATCATATGCAAAACACAAAATCTACGAAACCAGGAAGTAATTTCCAATCCCACAATCCTTTTCACAAATTGTTCTTAACCTATAGCAGAGCAGTCTTGTACACCATTCCGTGCGCAGCTTTCCTCACCAACCGACCTATCTCAGCGCGGACTAAATGACATCACACTCACTTCGCTCAGCACCTGCAACTCACTTCAGAGCTGTCTCATACACCTCTCACACAACCTAAATGCAAATATTGCAAGCACAAAACCAAAACCTGTCTGCCATTACGGGTAGGACTCAAATGCTTTGAAAGCTGAACAGAAATCTTCAATCAATCAATCAATCTTTATAAAGCGCAGCTACTCACCCGTGAGGGTCTCAAGACTCTGGGTTAGATGGGAGGGGCCTCATCCAAAGAGCTACTTCTCGAGGTTCTTCCTGAAGATGGTGAGCGATGGGCTTTGTCTGAGGTGCAGGGGGAGGTTGTTTCAGCTCTCTGCTGCAGTGTAGGTGGAAGATCGTCCTTCGGCGGTGGTTTTGCGGATGCCAGGGCCATCTGGGTGGAGCGGAGGGATCTGGCGAGGGTGTGGAAGGAGATGCAGTGGTTGAGGTAGCCTGGTCCTGCGTTGTGTATGGCCTTGTACGTGTGGGTGAGAAGCTTGAATGTGATTTGCTTAACCAGTGGAGAGTCCTCAGGTGTTGGGAGATGTGTTCTCGGCGAGGGAGGTCCAGAATGAGTCTGAAAGAGTTGAAGTTTTTTGATGTTCCTAGTTGAGCTTCCGGCGTAGAGGGCGTTGCCGTAGTCGATCTTGCTCGTGACTAAGGTATGGGTGACTGACCTACGACAGTCTGCTGGGATCCATCTGAAGAGCTTTCAAAGTTTATGGAGTGTGTGCCAGCAGGAGGAAGCAACAGAGTTTACCTGGCGGGTCATGGATAAGGGGGAGTTGAGGATGATTCCTAAGTTGTGGGCGTGCTCGGTCGGTGCAGGGGGGGCGCTGAGGGATGTGGGCCACCAGGAGTCATCCCAAGCTGAGGTGACATTTCCAAAGATGATGAGCTTTGTCTTGTCGGAGTTGAGTTTGAGGCAGCTTTCTCTCATCCAGGTGGCAACGGCTTCCATTCCTGTGTGAAAGTTCCATTTGGCCATGTCTGGGTCTTTGGTGAGGGAAATGATGAGTTGTGTGCCATCGGCATATGACACGATGTTCGCACCATGGCTTCTGACGATGGCAGCAAGAGGGGCCATGTATACGTTGAACAGTGTGGGACTCAGTGAGGATCCTTGGGGGACTCCGCAGTTGGCTCCTGTGGGTTTGGAAGTGTAGGGCGGGAGTCTGACCATCTGCATCCTCCCGGAGAGGAAGGAGTGGATTAATTCCAGGACTCTTCCGCTGATCCCTATGTTGTGGAGTCTGGTGCACAGAGTGCTGTTGGAGACCATGTTGAAAGCTGCTGAGAGGTCGAGGAGTATGAGTGCTGCGGAGTGGCCGCTGTCTGAGAGTAATTGGATGTCGTCAGTGGCTGCCAGGAGTGCTGTCTCCATGCTGTGATTGCTGTGGAAGCCGGACTGGGAGCTGTCCAGGGAGTTGTTGGCCTCAATCAAATTCCGTTGTTGTGTGTTGATTGTTTTCTCTAGTACTTTGGCAGGGTGGGGTAGCAGCGAGATGGGCTGGAAATTCTTTAGTTCGGATGGGTCGCCGAAGGTTTCTTCAGGAGAGGGCATATTTCGGCGTGTTTCCAGTCCTCAGGGAAGGTGTCTATGCTGATGAACAGTTGATTGTCTTACGAAGCTCGGGGGCGATGGATGCACTGGCTTTGATGTATATGTGGTGCGGGCAGGGGTCCAAGGGCCTCCAGAGTGGGTGCTATTCATGATGTTGACTGTTTCCTCCGTGGTGAGCGTGGATCAGCCGTGTATAGTCTAGGACGGTGCTGGGGGGGTGCGTCAGTCGCATGTTCCGCTGCCAGGATTATCTGGGAGGAAGCTGTCGTAGATGTCCTGGATCTTGTGCTGGAAAAAGGAGGCAAGTTTGTCGCAGAGGTCCTGTGACAGGGGATGCTGGTGGCTTCAGAGGGCGGATCTGTGAACTCATTGATGACTGAGAAGAGTTCCTTCGAGTTTTGTGCGGAGGAGTTGATGCACTCCCGGAGTGCGTCCTTCCTTGCGTTCTTGATTTTTCGGCTGTGGGTGGCGGTTGCGGCTCTGAATGAGGAGAGGTCTTCTCTGAATTGGCTGTTCCTCCATTTTTTCCTTAAACGTTTCCAGGTACACTTTGATTCTTGGAGTGCGGTGGTGAACCAGCTGGCTTTCTAAGGTACGTGTTTGGCAGATGTCAGCCAGAGAGGGGCTAGAGTGTCAGCGCATTTGGTGATCCATGCGTTGAGATTGCACGCAGCTGTGTTGGTGTCGGCAGAGGGGGGAGGGAGGGAGGGATTTGACGAGCAATGAGATGAGTTGCTCGGTGATTTTGTTCCATTTCCTGTCGGGGTCCTGGAGGTGTGGGTGCAGCTGCTGGGTGCAGTGATTGTGAAGTGTATGGTGGTCAGTCCAGTCTGGGGTGGAGATGGCTTCGATGGTGATCCGGTCGCATGAGGTGAAGATTGGGTCCAGTGTGTCTCCTGCGATGTGTGTGGGTGTGGAGACCAGCTGTCTGAGGCTGAGGGTGGCAAGGTTGTCGAGTAGAGCAGTGGAGTTTGGGTAGGTCTGGTACTCGAGGTGGAAGTTCAGGTCACCGAGGAAAAAGTAGTCAACTGACGCCAGGGCCTGTGGAGTTATGATGTCTACGACGTTGTCTATGAAAGCTTGGCAAGGGCCGGGTGGCCTGTACGACAGGGTGCACGGATGAAGAAGTTTGGTTGTAGTGGACCAAGGAGTGAAGGTGTTCCATGGTGGTGCAGTGTTGGTCTCGGACGGCCTTGACATGTAGTGAGGACTTGTGTATGATGGTGAGTCCTCCACCCGGGCGGGAGGGCCAGTACCTCCTTAGGATGCTGTAACCATTGGGAATGGCGATGGCGATGTCTGGACCCGAGGTGGGGTTGGTCCTGGTCTCGGTGGAGAAGGCGATGTACGGTCAGGTGGTGTCGATCAGGTCCCAGAATTCAGTGGCGTGATTGTGGAGGAAGCGGATGTTCAAGAGCAGGCAGTTGATGGGGTTGTGGTGGTTCTTGGTATCTTTGTGTGCATAGAGTACCTTCGGTTTGTTGAGGTTGGCGCTGAAGTTGCAGTTCCTGCTGGTGAAAGGCCCATTGGTGTCCTTGGGCGAGATGGTGCAGCAGTTGTTGGGACATCCAGTGTTGTGGCGGAGGAGGGTCTCGTAGTCATAACCGAGGCAGTCCAGGGGGTGGTTTAACGGAGATCCAGGGTTCCTGGCACTGGGCGTGGTCCAGGTGTGGACGGGTGCATACATGCTTGCCTTTGGCGTGCCTTCGGCACACAAGCGGTGCACCCACTGTGTGCATCTGCTGCAGCCGCCATTAAGAAGGGGAAGGGTGGGGGGAGCAGTCAGCTGGGAGGCAGGAGGGCGGGAAAGGTGCTTCGCAAGGGAGGGGGAGCAGAGGAAAGAGGGGAAACGCAAGAGTGAAAGAGTGACATAGAGAAAGAAAAGGAAATACTTACTTGTGATGGCCACTAGACCACGAGGTATAAGGCGCAGGGACTAGCCTGTGGGTGGAGGATGGCCTTGTACTGAGAGTTAGGACACTCTCAGTTTGTTCCAGCAAAGGTCGGGACTTGACTGTGGCGTTTCACACAAACACCCATTCTTCTGGCTGAGGCTTTCTCACAAAGGCAAGTAAGATTTGACTAGCAAACCTCACTCACATTGATACGGATCCTCCATGTGCACCCAGGATTCACCTAATAACAACCAATAACACACACACTCAAGGGAAATCTACTGGTATTGTCAACAGCGCTTAATCGACCAACACTTTACCTGCAGACAATAAATTAACCATTAGCAGAAAGCGCAACAATCACTTGGAATACACCAACGCCCTACTGTCTTACTTGGAGTACGGAAACTCCCTATTCAATTACCTTGCAGTACGCTAACTCCCTACTCACTTCATACAGCATTGCAAGTGCAAAATCCTACTCAAAACACATACCGTACACTTGTAACACAACTCTGAGATTTCATCAACCCTTACAACACACCAACAACAACTCACAATGTGGGAACATTCTGATTCTCCTCCTTACAAGACAAAACTTTAGCTCTGCTACCAAACTGCTAACGTAAAACTCCCTGATTCTGGTTCAACAACCACTGGTGCGCAGGTGAGACACCATCACCAATCTTACCTGCTGAGGTCGACTGAATCTTTGGACTTGGTGAAGAGTGTTCGTAGCCGCAATCATTCTATCACAAATCAATGACATTATACAAGATTAAACTCCATAAACAATTTAACTTTAAATCAAACTCCAAACTGAATAAAGTTTCAAAGCCTCACTACAATCTGAAAATCAGTGTCACATATATGGTGCGCAAAAACTACTTTATAAACATACTTGAAAACCAAAGGCTGACCGAAACATCTGAAAAGAATTAGCGTACTAAATATCAATACAGTTAGATACTCCAAAAGAATAATATAGATAAGCAGTAACACTATATGCACATTATTGTTAGAATTCCAGGCAGGTGATGGTGACATCAGTAAATCATCAAAATACAGATTAACATTCAATTTTAGATTTCAGAGCTAGGCCATTCCTATCACTAACACAAATTTGGACTTGTATGTGTGGGAACGGGCTTACACATGCGGACAAAAATAAAGATAAAAGAAAGATAAAAATAATTTTAAAAACATCTAACTAGGGCAACTCACTATAAAATACGCAGGTGTAAGTCACTAACTAAAGGAAACAAGAAACTACATGTAGTTTTACCTCTTCTCATGGGACAGCAGACATCGATGATTCATCCGGCAGGGCAGTCACCTTTTTCCAGAGTCATTTGACAACAGGACAGATCAGCAGTTCAGAATTAGTTGGCCCTATTAATACTGAACCACATAACAGAATGCAGCAGTTAAGACTATGATGAGGAAACTCATCAGGGAACTTAAAGAATAGAGTGTGACAGCAGGCTCGAACAAACTCCAACAGAGTTTTGAACAGCACCAAAGCAGGGGAGAAGACAGACTGACTTGAAGATCAAAGGTTCTCACTAAGTGAAAATATGCACAATCCATTCATTGGTCCTTCAGGTGGATGCATTTTAGATGTCAGATTCAGCATCCAAAGGCTAGCGGTGGTGCCACCAAGTTTGCAACCTTTCAGAATCTTCTCAGCAAAAGTGCATTGTCATCTATGTAATTCACACGTTTCTAACAAAATATTACATTTTCTAGCATTTTATTACTTGAGATCCTTTCTCATTGGAACACAATAAACTAAGCTAATATATTTCACATGAGAACTACACATTTCCTGTCCTGTTTGACAGCTAAAACAAATAACGCAACAATGTTATTCTTAAAACATGTTTCTTGCCTTCAATACAATAGGACATTCAACTTCACATTAGCAGCTTAGGGAAAGGATTCAGGTCAGAGGGGACAGAATAAACAAGTGATTTTCCATTACTGTAGCAAAATGAGTTTTCCAGGTATAGTCAAGCTAAGAAGCCCTAGTACACATTAAAAAGTTAATACATTAATAAAACTATTGCCCACCTTACAATTCATATATTCAAAACAAATTATTTAAATGCAAACATCATTTATAACATGCTAAAACTTTAAACATGCATTAATTTTTCTCCACTCATGTAGCTTGCAATAATAATTTTATTTATTCAAATATAGATATAATTAATTCATTTTAACTCTTCAATTATTAATCTACGTTTATTAACACCTTTTTAACGTTAGCTCATTTGAATACTTTCATTTAATAAAATGCAAAACTCTCATGATAAATAGTGGTGCTCAATACGAATGATGGCCACATGGTTCACCATAATTCAAATGTGCACAGATTACAATTCATGATATTTCTCAATTAGACTTTTAAATGTAGGTTAATTTGTCACCATATGCTAACTTCTATGCCACTAATTTATTAATAAAATGTGATCCCTCTCAAAGGTGAACAAAGTGTATTATGCTTTTCATTAAGATTGTTGAGTGTGGGAAGGGGCTCATGATGACAGTCCCCTCCTACTACCATGGTGACAAATAGTATCTTACTTATGATGGTTCTGAAAATATGTGCCAAGAATTTGTCATATGCATATGGACCTGTAACAGTAGAGTGTCATCAGTGATGTAATTTCAAATGTCATCTGTGATGTCATAAATGATGTAATTTAACATGTCACAAGTTGTAGTTAGCCCACAGAACTAAATCAGGGTAATTTCATATTTTTTTGTTGTTTTCTAAGTGTTCCGCTGTTTGTGACTTAGTCACCTAACTATAACTTCACTTTAACCTCTGTCTTTTTCAGAATATATATACTGCCACTAGATTATATATATATATATATACATATATATGTATATATATATATATAAGGTTCACTGAAAAAAAACGGTTAAATTAATGTTATAGTTAGGAAAATTCAACACAGAAATTCACCAACTATAGTTAGCAGAGCTAACTATAACTTCCACATCCGCCAAGCACTCCTTATGATCTCACATATTACACCACTCATGACATGTTATATGACATCATTTATGACATCTCCCGTGACATCTCAAATGCCACCATTGTTCCATATGAACTTTAGACACAGCTACAGCCCAAACTGCTGAACAAATGTACAACAGTTTGGCAGACAGCTAGATCTTGGTCCAGAAAAGGGAGCTTTTTGTGATTCGGTGTATATCCATTCAGTAGCTTTTGAGCAATAAATGCTCTAAAACTTTGTATATTTCAAGCCGTAGAGGATCCTTTGACCCATCAGATCTCTTGGAGAGATCTAATTGGCAGCCACCACATCAACAACAATGTTGCGGCAGCCATCTTGAGTCCTAAAAAATGTGAAAAAGCTATAAGGAGCAGGGTAGGGATACCCAGACCCCCTAGGCCTGGTGCTGCCGTTCCACAGGAACCCCGCCTGGTGCACCAAAAATTATTTTTAAAATATTTCTGTACATTTGAGGAGGATCTTCGGATCCATGACAAAATGAAAAAAAAGCACAGGCTTCTTTTTTAACTAAAACAACCTGGGTGGGCCAGGGCCAGAGGGGGCAGCGCAGAGTGTTTTTTTGTGGGAAGAGGGCACGTGGACCCCCTTCCTGGTGCCTTATTGGGGACCAGGGACCCCATCCTCCGGGCCTGAAATGCATAAAAAAGGGGGCCTACCAGGGCCTCTAAAGCCCCCAGGGATTACATCCCCTTCGGGCTGGTTCAGTTACTGTGTCCTGGTGAGTCCACCACCAGGGCACAGTAGTTTCCCTGCCCACACAATCGGGCAGGGAAACATACGTTTAATCCCACCTGGTGGCCACGCCATGAGCTGATAATTACCTCACATACTGCATTACTCATGACATCTCCTATGACACCATTGATAACATCACTGCAACATTTATAATAAAATTATTGATGAAGAAACTGTGCATGGCAGGGATGGGAGTTATAGTTTCCTTAGGGCATGAGTTATAGTTACCAGAGGTTTTGTATATTTAAAACATTACGTTGGCACTGAAAATTTCACCTAACTAAAGTATCGAAAAAATGACAATTGAAACTCTATGATCCTTACCGGTCATTACAATAATTTACACTGTGGTTATGATGTGCAAACAACAACAGGAATCATGGGAATTTTATGCATGCTTCATTTCTCAAACTAAATCAATAAAATCATTGCATGCCATCTGTTAGTAATCTGCATTTCCTGAGACCATTTAGCTATTTCAATGAAACCCTTATCTTCTATCAAAATTCACTTAGTGCATGGCTTATTATCAAAGAATCACGCTTTTGCTTGTGCTTTTATTCGCTCAAAAGGGACAGCAACATATTACCAGAATACACAACAAGACGGCATTTTGGAAAAAACAACAGTATCCTTTTACTCTTAATGTTTAATAAATGAAGAAGGACATTTTGAATACTGTTGAATCCAATTATTGTCTTAGGAAATCTTACAATATCTGGGTTGTGTAGGATTAGACTGTTAAAATTCTACAGAACTTCTCTAAAGGAGCATAATATCTACTTATCTATTTAATATAATATCTATTTAAAATAAAAATACATATTTATTTTAATGTGCTTAGTACTATGTGTACAATATATTCTTAATTCAGGGCTCCTTGGAGCGCTTTCAAATGACAATTGTCTTCTCACCACTCACATTTGTGTTGTGCATCTGTGTTTCCCCATTGTTGCAATTCCTGGTGTGTCATGCCATGATGTCATTGTCATAATGTGATATATGTATTATTTTATCTGATGGATACTGTAAATTCTATACTAACCTGCAGAATTCCAAAATTCTAGCACAGCTTTTAGGCATATTATTTTGTGTCTTTATATGCCTTTGTACGGTGTGGTGATAAATAAACAAATGACAATGAAATAGAGGGTGAATACACCTTGTATGTTTACCACTGTATTCCTCCAACAGTGAATGCTATATAAGGAGTTACTAAGTGGAGGAGACAATTATAAACGCTTAAACGCTCTGTTCTGGAGGTGGAATGAGGCCAGCACACATTTGTTGGTGTTGCTGTATCTATAATAGATGCCCTGGTCATTTGTGTTCTATTATTTTCAGATTTCTTAGTCTCAGCAGACACTTATACACACCAAAAAAACTGTTGCGTTCTTGCATGCATTTAATAATTCATATTGAGTCTTGCTTCTATAACACACATCACAGCCATCTTCTTGCTGTATGCATAAACCTTTCCTTTAATTTGTCCCTAGTTCATATACCATTTGCACTAAATGTGGACCATCTGCATTCCTTGGGTTCTACTATTTAAAAAGTACAGTTTGATGTTTTGGAATTCATCATTGCATTGCTCCCACTGTGACTCTGTACCCAAACCACTGTTAGACTTTATCACTCCATTATTAATTTATTTGATTCTCAAAAGATCCGGGATGTACCTTGATTGCCGAGGTGTCAGTTTATTTCTGCTGGTCAACACATATTTATTAGGTGCCCTTGCCAGGAGAAAAGACGAGCATTAGTATGTTTGTGTTATATATTCACAGTGAATTTTGGGTTTGCGTTCGATTACAGCATGTGTTTTCAAATTCACCTCTACGTATAATATTAGTTGGGGCAATTATATCGACTCATATAATCGCTGTTTTTTTCAAGAGACCTGGGCGCTTGAGCAGTTACACAGGTCTAGTTTTGCTTCATACTCAGTGGACGCACCATCCTCATTTTCTGGCCGGCTCTCTGGGTCCTCTTAATATGGGTCAAAATCTCAATTAATTGGGTCATTGACCAGCTGTCTATCAGGTTGCTTGATATTTTAGGGATATCTATAAGAGCCACCAATGGGTCCGTAATTAACATCTATAACATCTACAATCATAGTGTGGCTAACAATCATCTGGAGTCCTTGTCTCATACACTCCAGCTCATCTTTGCGGTGTTGGACTTTTTTACTTATGCAGGGTCATTCCCAATCTTTTTGCCTCCTGCCTCCTATTTTTTCTGATCGGTTGCTGTTGGCTTTTGAACTCTGAGCACTTTACCACTGCTAACCAGTGCTAAAGTGCATATGCTCTCTGTGTAAATTGTATGTAATTGGTTCATGCATGATTGGCATATTTGATTTACTAGTAAGCCCCTAGTAAAGTGCACTAGAGGTGCCAGGGCCTGTAAATCAAATGTTACTAGTGGGCCTGCAGCACTGGTTGTGCCACCCACATAAGTAGCTCTGTAATCATGACTCAGACCTGCCATTGCAGTGTCTGTGTGTGCAGTTTTAACTGTAAATTTGACTTGGCAAGTGTACCCACTTGCCAGGCCTAAACCTTCCCTTTTCTTACATGTCAGACACCCCTAAGGTAGGCCATAGGTAGCGCCAAGGGCAGGGTGCAGTGTATGGTTAAGGTATGACATATAGTAATGTGTTTTATATGTCCTGAAAGTGAAATATTTCTAAATTCGTTTTTCACTGTTGCAAGGCCTGTCCCTCTCATAGGTTAACATGGGGGCTATCTTTGAATCTGAATAAAGTGTAGATTCCCTTTGGGAGTGGATGGACATGTTGAGTTTGGGGTCTCTGAGCTCACAATTTAAAAATACATATTTTAGTAAAGTTGATTTTGAGATTGTGTGTTTGAAAAAGCCACTTTTAGAAAGTGGGCATTTTTCTTGCTTATACCATTTCTGTGGCTCTGCCTGTTTGTGGATTCCCTGTCTGGGTCACTTTGACAGTTGGGCTGGTTGCACCTCACCCTAGACAATGACACAAAGGGAGTTGGGGTGTAGTCTGCATTTCCTGATGAGCCATCTGTGCTAGGAGGGAGGGGAGGAGTGGTCACTCACACCTGAAAGGGCTGTGCCTGACTCACACAATGCAGTCTCCAACCCCCTGGTGAGTGTCTGGGGCCTGGCCTGGGCAAGGCAGGATTTCACATTCAAAAGAGACTTTACTTTGAAGTAGGCCTACTTCAAAGGAGAAATTGGGTATAAGAATGGCACCCAAAACCACAGACTTTAGAAACCCTTCTGTAAACAAGAGGAACCTCTGCCTGGAGAAGAGCTGAGGAAGAAGAGCTGCCCTGCCTGTGACTGTGCTTTGTGGAGTTATCCTGCAGTTGCTGCTTCTGCCAGAGTAAGAGGGCAAAGACTGGACTTTGTGTGCTTTCCATCTTGAGAAGAAATCTCCAAGGGCTCGATTTAGAGCTTGCCTCCTGTTGTTTGAAGTCTCAGGGACAGCAAAGACTTCTCTCTGCCAGCACCTGGAGTCTCTGGAGAGACTCCTACTCTGTCCTGTGGTGCCCATCCAGTTCCTGGCACCCTGAAAAGAGAAGCTGGCATCCTAAAGACAAGGAATTCCAAGCACAGAGGGCTGTGTGGGGAAAAGATTGGCGTGACTCCGATCTGCGGCTGAAGAAATGACGCGCTGCCGGCTCCATAGCTAAGAAACAACGCTCGCAGGAAACGCCCAGAGAATCGACGCACGGAGCAGGAGAAACGACACGCAGCATCGCTGACGGAGGCTGGAGATCACAACCCGCCCTGCAGGGTTTTCGGATCATCGTGCGGCTGGAATTCCGACTCAAGTACTGCTGTGCGTGGAAAAACAACACAAGGCCTGTCTGGACCCGCGAGTGCTGACCGGATCGACGCATCGTTCTCCTTTGGAGAGAAGAAACGACGCGCCCGACCCGGCGAAAGGAGAAACGACGCACGGTCCCGCTTGTGAGTGGAATCTATGCATCGCAAGCCCTTTTTGACGTGCACTCGCCGGTGCGGGGTTATTTTTGACGCGCCCAAGGTACTTTTTCACGCTGACAGCATTAGTGTGTATTTAAAACTACTTAGACTCTTTTTGCATTTTTATTGATAACTTGACTTGTGTATTGTGGATTCTTGTCATTTTGGTCTTGTTTTGTTTAGATAAATATTTCCTATTTTTCTAAACCTGTGTTGTGTCATTTTGTAGTGTTTTCATAAGTTACTGTGTGTATTGGTATAAATACTTTACACCTAGCACTCTGAAGTTAAGCCTACTGCTCTGAAAGCTACCAATGGGGTAAGCAGGGGTTAGCTGAGGGTGATTTTCTTTTACCCTGACTAGAGTGAGGGTCCTTGCTTGAACAGGGGGTAACCTGACTGTCAACCAAAAACCCCATTTCTAACAGCGGGTGACTTCAATATTACTTATGAGCCACTAGACTTCATTATGCTAGTCACCAAACTGGAAGACGAGGCCCTAGCTATCCCAGAACTATGTGCTCACCATTTAAAATGTTGTTCTGCTGTGGCCACGCAATTAGTTTTATTTACTTTCTCTCACAGGTAGTGTCCAAGTAATGGCAGATCTGATTCTGACTTGTATAGGGCATTCACGTTCAACAGGGGTTCGTCCAAGAGCAGGATTAATTATATAATGATGTCTGTTTATTTAAAGAATTTGTTGGTGGATTTTTGTGTAACTAATAGAGCAGGGAGTGATCCTAATGCCTTGCCTTTATTTTTTAAAGAGAGATTTTTATATTCTATTGACTTGACCAGTGTGAATGGGAATGTTATTGTTGGGAACTCAAGGAGGGTCCTTAAGTAACCAAGAATGTGCTTTTCCCCTTCACAGCTTGCTTCAATATATGGCTATTTTGCATCAGCCTTTCCACCATATGAGGACGTTGAGCCATGTGCAATCCCTACCTCTAACATCCATGGTCATCTGTTTGATTCTTTAAGTAATCTTTTTGAGGTTGAGGTGGCAGCTGAGGAATCTAAAAGAGTTGTCTCTATGTTGAGTCCTTGATTTACTAAGAAATGTAAATAAGCCAAAGCTCTTTTGCTAACCGCTATAAGATTTTTGAATTCTTCATAGATTCACAAGTCCAGATGCCACAGTAAAGCGGTTCTAGCGGGGAGTAAAAAGAGTTGGGATAACAAAAACTGACATGATTTGTTAGAGGCTTCCAAAAGGAAGGATATGTCTTCCTTTTGGCATATAATTGCTCATGGCAGTTTGGAAGTGTGTTCTGTGACTGTTTATCTCATTCAAAAGCAGGTATGAGTTCAGCATTTCTCTAACCTTTATTCTACACCCAGTTCTGACTAGATGCTCTGCAGTAGTGACCTATTTACTCCGGCCAGGAGTAGTCTTGCAGCATCTGGCCTAGAATTCTTTCTTTGGATGACACAAAAGAAGCAGTATCATCTTTGAAGCCTGGGAAATTTCCTGGTCTTGATCTCATTCCAGGTGACTTGTATCATTCGGGGAACAAGATCTAGGCCCCTTATATCAATACCCTGTTGAATGCCATTATGTTGGGTGCTCCTCTTCCTGATTCTTGGAGAGGATCTGTAATTGTTCCAATTTACAAAAACGATACAAGTTCTGACCCTCACAACTACAGGCCCATTAGCCTAATTGACATTCTCCAAAAGGTGATTTGCCGTCAGGTTTTAGTTAAGCCTAAGCAGTGGGACCTTGATGAAAACTTTTTTTCTCCTTTTCAGGTCAGGTTTAGAGCCAAGGTTGTAACAGTGGATCAAGTTTTTAGGTTTATGTTGATTCTCTGGAAATATCTCAAGATCTTGAAGGATCTCATCGAACCAAGAGCTGCCTTTGGTCTGGTCTCTAGACCTTGTCTCTAGGACTCTCCCAGGTCATTGAGGGCTCCTTCCTCTTTGGTAGGGATTATGATGAGGCTTCATGAGAATAACTATGTCCAAGTTTGGAGGGGCAAGGATGGGGCTTTGACAGAGATGGTTCGAAAAGGATGTGTCCTGGTGCCCATGCTTTTTTCTCTGTATATAAATGATGGATTCAAACATTTAAATGACTTTATTCACAATGCCCCAAAATTTATCATTGTTAATATCCCTGGTCTGCTGTTTGCCGATAACACATTGCTCATCTCATGAACCCCTGCTGGAATAAAAAATGTATCAAATAAATTCCATAATTTCTGTAATCTAAGGTCCAGAAATCAACTTTTAGAAAACAACATTTATGGCTATCAGACTGCATAGATCATTCTATTCCGAAATTATGCATATTTACTACTACTACTAGTTGTGGCTTTTTTCAGTCTTAAATTTTTTATGCTGATTTTCCTATTCTATTTTCCTTATAAAGTGAAATGTATGTCAAAATGCTGTGTCTGGACTATTTACTAAATGAAGCATACGTAAAACACAGTAAGGTTTAGGACTCTGGATAAAAGTTGTATTCACTATCTTGGCTCCATCTCCGAGTCTAATAATTATACATTGGATATAATATATATTTTGAATGGAAAAATTAATATTGCTCCTTAGGCTGTGCATTTGAACATACATGACAGTTCTTTTTCATGCAATGTATCTGCTTAAATCATAGGATAAGGGAAAACAGCTTATTTATTCTTTTTAACATTTCAGTACACTTTGCATTGGCAGACGTTCCAATGACAGCACTCAAACAGAACAACTCCACTGGAGTCAATAATGTTTCTATGACTCCTAATAGCTCGAAAATCCTACCATATGATATTCCAAAGCTTCCCAGGAGTAGCATGAGGTAACCGGTACTCAAGTAGATTATGTTTCAAAAGCTACCAAACAGGCAGTGTAAGTTGGAACATGAATTACAAGCCACACTGCTGCAAACAACTCTCTCTTTAGAAATGAGCGCTCACTATCATATGCGGGGTTTTGGGCAGACCCAAAGGACATCAGTGCAGTACAATTCCCCAACTTGGTTTGTCATGATGACAACTTTATTTAGAACATACTGCTAATGAGTGAAATAGCATTCACCTTTCTCCTGTTGCAAAGATTTTTGTCACTCTATGGGCCTGAACCGACTTCCTATTCGAAGCCACAATCTCAAAGATCAAATAGTGGAAAGAGAGCTTTAATCCCAGATGAAGATGTCAAGTTTGGGATTATTTTCTTCTTGCTCCTCCAGAGAACTTTCAAGGTAAATAAATTCCTTATGAATATAGTTCAGAAAAATGCAATCTGTAAGATCAAAGGTCTTAATCAAAGCAGGAGAGACACACACACACAAACCAGAACTGCAGCACTACTGCTGGTAGGACTTTCAGTGGAATCAAAAGTTAGTTGACAATGGCAAACCCTCAGTGACTTAAACACCAACATGTTCTAACCCAGAGTTGCCGAAGCAAGAAAACAAGATGAAAAGGATGCTATTGTATTAGGTCCAGAAAGGGAATGCATGAATGAGAAGAATGCAGAGCAGTGTTTGTGATACCAATGAATACCGTTGAACAACAGGTTGTCATGTGGATAATCATGGATAAGGACAGGAGGAAGGAGAAGCTTTACATAATACTTTTCTTGCTTTTCCCAGATGTCAGACCAGCGACAGAAAACAAGAAAAGCAATTAGACATTTGTGTAGAGGTTGTTTGCTTTAACAGCAATTTCTAGTCGTTTTTGATGCTTCTATCATGACTGTAGCTTTATTTTTCTGTTTAAACAAATGTTTTATAGTTTGTTGTATGGAAACCAACACTGGTTTACTGCAGCATCATTTAAATACAGTTTCAGTGAAGATGGTTGGAGCTGTAACATTTTGGGACTGATATATAATACCCATCAATTAATACATTAGTTACATCTGTAATGCAAAGCAGCCAAAAGATTTTAGACTTTGATAATTTGCATTGATAGTTAAATATAAAAAGAGAAGAGGGTGCTGAGGGCTCAAAAATGTTAAGTGAACAACAATATGGAAAACCTCTTTTTATAACAAAAGACAAGAAAACACTGGAAATTTGGACAAAAACTGAAACATAAATAAGTGCATCTTGCCTGTTTTAGATAGTAGGTTTTTGGGCTAATTATTTGTAACATTGATGCGTTTTGACTACTGTGTTAAAAGAGGACAGCATCAAGATGACAAAAATAAAAGAACAATCAAATATATAAGAAGGATAGGGGAAGGTACTAGAAAAAATAAATCAGGAGCCTTCTTCAAGTGTCAGGGGAGTATAATGAAGGCCGTCAAAGTATCCAACATTTCTGCTTCTTTCAGTGTCTTATCCTTGAAATCAGTCCAGTGCAGGTCTCATTACACTTAACACTATCCACCACCTAACAGGTGACAATATAACTTTTATTGAGCAGTACAGTAAATGCATCTAGCAAGGAGGAATATCAAAATATCTAGAAACAATGATAAAATAATGTGCAAAAATTATGTTGCTTAAAACATGTTTTAAATAAAAATATATAGTAGGCAACCATACCTAAATCTGCTAGGCCTGAAACACTAAGACACTACCATATTATAGTTAATTAAACAAAAAAAATGTAGACTCAGCACAAGGCTTGAGCTTGAACTTTTGAAAGCTTTGTCTTTCACAATGAATAGTTGTTGCGCAAAATGTAATTCTATACATTTATATAGATGTTTCTACTTCTAAAAGACCTCTTTTAGCTAATAAATAGACTTGGTATTTAGAAAGTTTAACATGAAAGTTCACACACAGGATGCAGTCTTGAACAGGAGGATGAATCATAAGAAACTAGAAGAAGTAGTTATACGATAAGACATAAGACTTTGCTGTGAAGTCTGTTGTGTTCCTGTGAGAAGATGGAGAGTGAACATGTTCCAATAGGTGCATCGGAAGCTGATTGTATTCTTAAGAAAGAAGAGCAACAAGTTTCACAACACAAATTTTGTGTGTCTATAATAGTGTGTGTTCCTAGAGTAGGTTAACCACATTTCTTTCACCTTTTACTGTCTATTCTATTTATGCTGGGGACACTACTGAGTTTCTTGAATCTCTCTTCATGAGAAGTTCTGCTATGATTGATTTTTGATATTTTGAGCTTACCTTTGATGCTGAAGCTTTTTGCTTTATCCTTTATTTGTCTCAAAATGAGAACTATATATGTCTTTCTAAAACAAACACCTTTCCCTTCTTATTCCTAGAATAGGGACACTTTCCTTTATGGAACAGACTTAATACATTTTTATTGTGATTTATTGATGACTTAATTGATTACTGATTTCTAAATAAAATTCTGAAATGAATAAACCTTATCTTGCAGCTTTAATAATGATGAGCTGCAAAAGAAATGTGAAGAATAAAACCATTTAACTCATACCAAACTTTCTCTATTGACTAAAATATAAATTAGACATTGTTATGATAATCTAATGTGATGTATAGCTCCTGATTAATCTCCATCAATGTCAAAGATCAAAGATCCATCGACCTGAGATGAAGGCAGCAGGGTTTCCCTGATGAGTTGTCCGGTTTGTGGAAACCGGATTTTAACTGAAAAATCCCTGCACTAGCTAACTGATACTTTCGGATTCAAATAGTTTTCTAGATAATTTCAATCTATATTTGGATACTTCCAACCATATCATTGTCAACTTGCTCTCCTTGATACCCTCCAGTAAAAATCTTAACCAACACTGCCACAAACATACTCATATAAGAGGCTCAACACTGGATTTAATCGTCTGTGAGTCTGGCCTGTTCAAAATCGAAGACCCAACCACTTTATGCTGGTTCAGTTGATCACCGATCTTTTTCTGATTTGTGCTTATCCACTGTAAATCCATGGCATACCTTAAAAGGAAGATGACTTGAATCTAGGAACCAAAAACATTGACATTAATATTAAAGTTGCAACGTTGAAAACACCCCTCTCCATTCTCCTCCACAGATGGGTTTAATGCTATCACCACCAGGTCCAACAAATGTTTGACTGGTCCTCTTGCTTAGTTTCTTCTTATTAAGAGCAAATGAAGAAGACCAAAACTTTCGGCTCAGCATTTCCACAAAAATCTCTTTGAAGAAAGTAAATCCCTGCAGGTGCCAGAGAACCACAACAAATGTAATGGAATGTAATTTCAATTTTAACTTTTAGGACTGATTTGCCAGTTTATTTGCCACTTGTCAAAACACTTGTGCTATCAGTAATTAATTAGGGCAACTATCAGTTCACTGTCCTTCATAATGTACACCTCTGAAAGTAGTCATACAAGCATCAGTGAGCCTTGTCATTGGATTCAAAAGAGTCAATCAGGTTACTCAAAAGCTAGTTACACTGTAATAGCTCCCCAAAAAAGCAAGCACACTCTTGAAGACAGCAAAAATCATTCACAAGGTACTAAACACATCTACTCCTCTGTACTTTACATCTAAGATGAGCCACCAGATGGTAATACAGCTCTATATTTCAGTAGTAACTACTGAAAAGCATCAGAGAAATGTCATATTTACTGAATTTTTAAGGATGGGTCCACAACCATTTTGCTGTACACAAAATGTATACAATATTTATTGTGAACCTACTTTACCTTTTTCAAGCACAAGTCGTTTTACGTATTTGTGGGCCTCACATATGCAACTATTTTCACACTGGTGGAACGTGGTTGCCTCTATCACAAAATTTGTTGAGATAACATTTTTTAAAGAAATTTTTCTGCCAAACCAAGGTATGAAGCACATCCTTCAAACAAACAACATATACGTTCTGTCTATGGGCCACAGTCAACAACTTAGCTGCATTGCTTCATAAAGTGTTTCTCATTAGACAGTGGTTTGAGGGGATTCCCTTAATATTTCTTTCCCATTTTAATTGCCACAAACAACTGCATAACTGCAATCAGGCCAATACCCGTATATCTCTTCTTCTCAAACGTAAAGGCTATTTTATGCTTTAGGGTTATTTCTCTTTTTGAATGCAGTGAGAGGGTTGTAGTAAGTTTCAGGGGCTTTTCATTGTGATTTTAGGTCAGCACATTCACAGATCTGTGATAACGAGAACTCTGGTTTAATGAATGAGGGAGATCTAGAGAGAGACCCTTGGTCAATAGTGTCAAAACATGTGGATTCAGTATTCTATTGTGTCTTGGGGCTTTAACACATTGTTTTTTTATTGTTTTATTTCTGTCTTTGTGCTGCTGGCCCGGCACTGTGCTTTACATTACTTGCAGGACAATACACCCAAATACCAACATTCTGTCCTATTACATAAGGTGTGGGTGAATCACAGCTAGGAAAGTATTATAATTTGACAAAGATTTGGCCTTGGCCATGGAATAATACCATAATCACTCAATAATAAGCACTCAATGCCTCTTTAAAATGGTTTCCTTGGTGCTTTCCCAAGGGAATGAAACATGGTTTAAACTAGGCCTGGGCGGAGTTCAGGGAGTTCCGTTGCGCACAACTCGGCGAAGTGCTAAAAAAACTCTGCAGCGCTATGTGGAGTTCCGCAAGTGGTGGAGTGTGTTAGGTTGCGCCATTCAAGCTGATTTTTAGCACTGGGTATTTGTTCTGTGCTGAAGAATCATTGTGAATTGCACCATGTGCAGCACAAGAGAGCGCTGCTTCTTTTTTCTATTCAAGTGCATTTTGAACTCATGCGGCAGCTTCCTCAATGTGAATGGAAGTGGAAACACCCACTGTAATGCCCATGGCATGCCTCCCTATCGCAGTGTGAGGCAACGCAGCAACGTGCGCTGTGTTGCCTTTCTATATATCTACAAGGTCATGAAAACTCACGCGTGGTGGCTTTCCGTGGCTTTGTAGATATGGCTCTGCAGTGTGCACCACTGGACCATCATTAAAAGTGATGTTCAGGTGGCACACAGGGGCTTGTAAATAAGCCTCTCAGTTTTAGTTTTATGGCTAGGATTAGTATTAAATTAATTTACTTTCCAGAATTATACATGCTCTGTGTTTTCTTTGGTGTTTCCTTTTACCAATGCTATGTACTCTTGATGTAAACACTTTATTTTAAGATTTGGCAGGTATGAAGACAATTTTAACCATGATTTTTAATCAAAACTAATATTCCTACACAAATAGGTAGATTCAGTTCTCCACATATTATATCTTACATTAAGTCCTTCTTTTTTATCTAATGTCAAGCATGGGTTAAGTTCTGTGACCACTAAAACACTCAACTGAGTGAAGACATAGGTTCTGGTGCAAAGGTTCTGATGCAAAGGTTCTGGTGCAAAATATGGACTACTGTTAGATATTTTCTTACCTAAAGACAGGTTAAAATCTAGGTCTAGCTCGGATTTGCTCTTGGTGGGGGCAAATCTGTAGTTGTTAGTCATTTCTAGTCTATGAGGTAATTTAGCCATTATTTTTCAAGACAAAAGTATACGTTGGTTATCTTGTATACACCATGTGATTCATTTCATAAGTCAACTACTTCAGAATTAAGGATCTGATTTAGAGTTTAATGGGATTTATATTTTGACAGACGTGATATACGTCACCTTTGTGACGGAGTACACCCCTCTGCCAAACTCTAAATCAGACCCTATATCTTTATATCTTTCAGAAAAATGCAAATCTATTATAAACTATGTAAAGCAAAATTGTGAAATAAGCTGCTGATCTCATCAGTCATTCATCCACTTCCACATTCTATTAGGGCCCACAATGTTCTGCTGAAATAATTTTCACCCTAACTAATAAGGCATTAGGAAGCAGAACGTACAAATTTATGAGGAAAAACCAATATGTCTGACTGCAACAAATAAGACAGATTTGGGAAAGGAATCAGAATGAACAATTCTGGAAGAAGATAGGTTCAAACATCATAAAACTATTCCCAAGATAAATCCTTATCTTGAAATTGTTTTAGCATAATAAAGGATCCTGTGCCAGATGTATTATCATTAGGATACCGATTTCCTAATTGTATTCTCTCTGAATCGCAATTAGAATATTGTTATTCCTAATGTATTAAACTCTTTTGTGTTACATTAGTGATTCCTAGTGGGTCGCAAATAGACCTACTTCATACATATTAATGAGGTAGGTTGCACTTTATGACCCATTCAGAATTGCAGGAAGCAAAGGTCAGCAGACCACTATGTCTGTGATTGCTTTTTAATAAAACATTTTTATTTAATTGAATAAAAACAGGATGCATTTAAAAAGTAACAAAGGCTTTGCTGTTTCATTTTGGGACCACTGCCCGCTCTTGAAAATATTTTTTTAACATGTTCAAAGGAGAAAGGGTTTACAAGGGACCCCTTCCCCTTTGGAAATGGGTTGCTACCAGTTTTAAACTGGTGGGAAAGGAATTCCTGTTTTGCGACTGGAATTCGGTCGCAAAACAGTAATACATTCAATACTGATGTTGTATTTGAGAGGGGTGCCCTAAAGAAGCCTCTTCCAAATACTAAATTGCAAATGCAAAATGGGATTTGGTAACAAGTCACCAAATCACATTTTGCGTTTTGTACATTAGAAAAAGCATTGGGCCATTTGCGACCAGAAAAATGCTTTGTACATCTGGCCCACTGTTCAGGATGTAGTGATTGTTTTTGAAAACATCCAAGTTTAAACCTCTAAACAACTAAATCTGCTGGAGATGTAACTATAAAAATGCTAATCTCTCTGAAATGTTGCTAAAATGTTCAGAAGCCAAATTTTTGCATGTTTTTAAGAGGATTTCAGAGATTCTGGAAGAAGAGCTTGCAACTGATCCCAATCTAAATTTTGTTTAATGATACAAATGTAAATTTCACACTTGTATAGCGCACTACTGACCCATTAGGGTCTCAAGGTGCTGTACGCATACTGCTGTGGAACCCCTCCTGGCTTTTCCCTGTGAGGCACCCACTCCTGGACAACCTCCAGGGTGAAGCCTAGCATCCAAGCACTGTCAGGGACATTGTGGAGATTAAGCAAGTTATTGCCCAGAGTGGCACCCATTAATTAGATTAGACAACAAGGTGAGAATTATCTGGTCCAAGGGAATTGAGCCCAAGACCTGTCGAGGGGGGAAATTGAACCCTGGTCCTGGGCCAGATCTCTGCATAAGGGTCTGTTGTGCTAACCACTGTGCCACACTTCTCCACTTTAAAACTGTAAGAGCCCGTCAAATGCAATAGATAACAAAATCTTTTTTTCTATATAACCTCATGCTTTTTAGGAACTGTGAGACTACATCCAAAATGTCCATTGATTATTAGGTAATGCAGATGTCATCTATGACCTTCCTCAATAGAAGGCTGTTTACATCAACGTCAAAAAGGGCTTGTTTATGATCATGGATTATCCTTTTGTCTAGTTATGAGTGATCGCTCTTGCTGACTTTTGAATGTGGTTATCTGTACTTTTTGAAATGTTATATTTTTTCTGGGTCATGTGTGTTAATGTCCCTTATTTTTCATCTTTTCAAGTATGCTGTATTGCTATCGCAAAGACACTTTATCAATCACATTTGCTTTAGCATGTGTTTGCATGCATGTAGGAAGATTATTCTGTCTTTACCAATATATGAGCTTTTGTTGATAGTATTCCAGTCTCAATAAACACTTCTTTTTGAAACATAAAAAGTTGTGGGCTCTTTAATGGCTGGTACAGGATGCCAAAACTGGGTTCTGCAGATTTGATGAATCCACTATTATTTGTACTGCTCCTTTGCCAGTTTGGTATTGCCAGTATGACTTGATTCCAACAGGTTTATTGATGAATGATTCTGTCTTTCTGTAACTGGCATTTTCTGATCAAACACACAGCATCTACGCAGTCTATTAAAAGGCAAATTCTAAATTTTTGAAATCATTGTTGATGTCAGTTATACGATGCAATTTCAATTCAATATTTCAAGATTCACACTTCTTATACATCATTTTGGTGTGAAGAGATGGAAGCCGATCTGCCGGGTGTACTTTCTTACTGCTTCCTACATATAGAAATTGCTACTATCTCAACTCATCAATCATTCTCTGTGCTTCATGATCATCTAGTGCAAGGACCTACAATATTTGGGATGAAGATAACTTGCTTAGGTTCAAATTGGTAAAATGGCTCCCAAGGTGTGTGAGTAAAAGAACAATGTCTCCTCCCTCTGTGAATTGAACAGAACGTTGTTGAGGATGTGAGGACCTTGAAATGGTGTTAGGGGGGAGGAGCACACAGCATCTTTGTTGGCTATATGCCAACAGAGACCCCAAACATTCACACCAGTACAGTCTCGTCTTGCCCCACATCTGTCACTTTTAAAAAATGTATACTAACCTGGTGTTTTATTTAGAAGATCACAGTGTATATTGTGTAAGTTAAACACTGAAATATCTAAGGGGTAGTAGAGGATGCCTTCTGATGAGTTTTTAAAAATGGTGGAAGTTTTCTGCACTTCTTACCAAACATCATTGGTCTAGTAACCAATTAAATAATTAGCATTCGCAATGCCCTTACTGGAGATAAGTGATCTTTACCTCTTCACATTTTACTTTGGCATTTACTTCACTGCCATCAATTCACAAGCATTATTAAGGCCCTCATTACAACCTCAGCGGCCTTTTTAAAAGACCGCCTAGGCTGCGGGAGCCAGAATACCGCCAGTGCCGGCGGTATTCCTGGCTTCCTATTATTACTTTTTCACTGGGCCGGCGGACGGTAACACTGTTTCCGTCCGATGGCCCAGCGGAAAAGTCACTTCAACATTGCTGCCGGCTCGTAATAGAGCCGGCGGCAATGCTGATGTGCAGCGGGTGCAGTAGCACCGGTCTCACATTTCACAGCCCGGATTTCGTGACAGGGCTATGCCTGGGGGCCCCTTCACTGCCCCTGCCAAGTGCATGGGCAGTGCAGGGGCCCCCAGTGGCACCCCAAGTCCCCCTTACCGCCAGCCTTTCCATGGCGGTGTTTACCGCCGTGGCCAGGCTGGCGGTCGGGGACTCATAATCCACAGGGCAGCGGTGCTTGCACCGCTGCCCTGGGGATTATGACCGCCAGGCAGAAGCCTGGCAGTATGTTGGAGGGTCGGCGGTATGGCCCTGGCTATTGCGCCACGGTCATAATAGCTGGTGGAACACCGCCAGCCTGTTGGCAGTGTTACTGCCAGCTTACCGCCCGCCGCCAGGGTTGTAATGAGGTCCTAAGTGTCTGCACTAACTGAGTTACATTATCACTTCAACAAATGTACTGAAGCTCTGTGCCCAGAAAGGTTTGACCATTAGATAGAAAAAAATTGATAAGTATAGTTTTTTTTTTAGATTTGATGATGAACAAAAGGGAAGAGGTCATGATTGTATTGGGGGAGGACATGCCTGCACATAAATTTATCGAGGCATTTTTTGCCTCAACAGGTTATATGGCTGACAAATTCTGACTAGCTCAAGTACTAGTAAGGATAGAGGACCCCGCTGGTGCAACCATGCGTGTACTTCTTCCTTTAAAGATTTAAAGAAGATAACCAACTCTGTCCCAGGAAATCAATATGCTATTAAAGCTGCAAGAAGGACATATAAGGCCACTCTTGCTGCTAGGAAGAATGAACTGAGAGAGATCGCCTGGGATGAGCTTATCAAAGCAAGCAATAAGAAAGATACGAAGGCTTTTTGTCAAGTGGTCAACTCTGCCCCATTGAATGATAAGGATAAAACTATAATACACACGTTATTCCAGCTCAAGCTTGGATGGATCATTTTTCAAAACTTTTTATAACAGCGAATAATGTCTCTCAGGAAGCAATGAATTCTCCCATGGCAGTGAGAAATGCCTTGGTAGGTGCAGCCTTTTGTAATACAATAGAAGTAGCCGATGTAATATAGGCTATTCTAGACTGCCCTTCTGATAAAGCTTCTGGCCCAGATAGAATCCCAGCTGACGTATATACGTATATAAAATGCTGCCAGAATTCTGTGAACCATTGCTTACTAATGTTTTGAGATCTGCTATGACAGGCCCCTTTGTAGACACCTGGAGAGAAGCGATTATTGTGTCTAATGTTAAGAAGGGGGATAAGGCTGACCCACAATGCTATCGCCCAATCTCCCTCTTAGATAGTTCGGTCAAGATATTAGGCCGAGTGATTTTAAATAAATTGGAAAAATGGGCCATGGAGACTAATTGTCTGGGAAAGGTACAGTATGGGTTCCATCCAGGGCAGGGTACAGTTGAACAAACTCTTAATTTGACCTTGATAGTTAAAAAATACACGAAGGCAAAAAAAGGCTGTGTACACTTAGCCTTCATGGATTTGTCCTGTGCCTTTGACACAGTTGACAGATCGAAATTGTGGACTGTTATGTTAAACATGGGGGTGGAAAAAGTATAATTGTCCTACTTAGTAGGCTCCATGCCTGTACTTCGGCACGAGTTCGTTATACTCATGAGGGTGATTTAACAGAAAAATGTGCTTCTTTAAAGGTGGTAAGACAAGGATGTGTGTTAGCCCCCTTTCTCTTCCTTCTCTATATAAATGGGTTGGAAAACGTTTTAATTGCTATGGGGAAGGACTTGCCACTCATTAATATCTACCCAATTCCAGTTCAGCTTTAGGTGGACGATGCTGTACTTATATCAAGGACAGCAAATGGTCTTCAATTTTTATTAAATGTTTTTAATGTGTTTATGGGAAAACATGGTCTTAAAATTAACAGAACAAAGTCATTTGTGATGAAGAGCGGCCCAAAATTCTCAAAAAGGAAAACGTTTGTCCTGGAAGGCATAGAAATACTTAAGGTTACCAATTTTACTTATTTGGGGGTCCCAATTGATGTGGATTCTAATTGAAAAAATTTAGTTTGCGTTCGTGTATTGCAATTTCAAAGAGCCATAGATGCTCCTTTGAGATTTTCTAAAAAGGTGGGGCACAAACCTTTTAAAGAGATGTTGACTCCTTTTAAAAGCAAATGCTCTTCTATTGCAACATTTGTAGCAGGAGTATGGGGTCACACTGATTGCTCAACTTTCCAGGTAGTTGAAAATAAGTTTTTAAGAAGGTTATTAGCAGTACCACAATCCACCCCAACAATGTTTTGTCACGAAGAAGTATGCTTGAGGGGCATATCCGCTTATACAAAACTCCAACCTGTATTGCTATGGCTAAAAATTTGGTCAAACCCTGAAGCTCATCTGTGCAGATCAGTGATCAAGGATTGTTTTTCACTGTCATGGTCGATGGACATACCCTGGCTTAGATATGTTCCTTCCACACATCTCCATCTTGGGGCAGGGGAGTATTTTCTTGCCCCTGATTCTTTAGCTGGACAGGATATTAAAAGGCTCAAGGATATATATTGGCATTTAATTTATGATCCAAAATTAACTACTGATACAGCCAGGGAGCAGGAGAGGTTGCGGTTACGGCAATTACATCCTATGTTATATTTGGATATTATTAGCTCTAAGCGGCATAGTTTGCACTTACTAGGTTACGCCTGAATACTATACACTACCTAGTAGCATTCCCCACCTGAGGCACTTGGTTTAAGAAACTTCCATCATGCTGTTGTGATTGTAAATCCGTCCAAAGCACTTTGCACTTTGTCCTCTTCTGTACCTTATATATTGCATCTAGAAGAAGGTTTTTACGCCCAATATTTTTGTCCATGGGCATTAGGTCTAGCGACCTTGCTTTTTTTATTTATACAACTTGGGAAATGAAGGGATAATACAGGCTGTGCTAAATTTTATATATGCTGCTTTTCGTATCCGAAATTCTTATTAACTTTGTTATTTATTGTATGTATGAGAATCACGCCGGTATATATCTGATGTCTTTTATGTTTTTTTTCTTCTGAACCGAATAAAGGGCCATATTTATAATTTTTGATGCACAACTGCGCCAACGCAGTTGTGCGTCAAAAAAGTTAGCGCCGGCTAACGCCATTCCAAAGCGCCATGCGGGCGCCTTATTTATGGAATGACGTTAGCCGGCGCTGCGGACTGGTGTGCGTAAAAAAAAATGACCCACACCAGGCAGCGCCGGCGTAGGGGAAAATGGAGCTTGGGCGTCGAAAAATGGGGCAAGTCAGGTCTGAGGCAAAATATTGGCCTCAACCCGATTTGCGCCTTTTTTTTTGACTCCCAACCCCCATTGAAATGACTCCTGTCTTAGCAAAGACAGGAGTCATGCCCCCTTGCCCAATGGCCATGCCCAGGGGACTTATGTCCCCTGAGCATGGTCATTGGGCATAGTGGCATGTAGGGGGGCACAAATCAGGCCCCCCTATGCCACAAAAAAAAATAAAAAAATACTTACCTGAACTTACCTTAAGTTCCCTGGGATGGGTCCCTCCATCCTTGGGCATCCTCCTGGGGTGGGCAAGGGTGGCAGGGGGTGTCCCTGGGGGCATGGGAGGGCACCTCTGGTCTCCTTCCGAGCCCACAGGTCCCTTAACGCCTGCCCTGACCAGGCGTTAAAAAATGACGCAAAAGCGGCTGGACGTCATTTTTTTTGACCCGCCCACTCCCGTTCGTCATTTTTGCACAGGAGTTTAAATAAGGCGCACATGCCTTGGAGTCATTTTTTAGAAGGGAACACCTACCTTGCATATCATTAACGCAAGGTAGGTGTCCACGCTAAAAAATGACGCAAACTCCAAGATCTTTGGCGCTAGACGGGTCTAACGCCAAAGTATAAATATGGAGTTAGCTTTGCGTCGGATTTGCGTAAAAAAAAACAACGCAATTCCGGCGCAAACAGAGTATAAATATGCCCCAAAGTATTTGATGATGATGACTTCAACAAATGCACAGTGAGTATGACATGTTTAGGTGAGACTAATTTAGCAATATCATTAAATAAATCACTACATTTGTTTGCCAATATTCATACAAATATATATTTTTTAATCTATAGGAGAGGAGTTGAATTAGTATTAGACAATGCATTGATAAGAAATGTATGTAGAATTAATTTAGGGTGAGTGTTTGTGTTAAAGTAACATTAGCTATAAATGTAATTATATTTAATGTGAAATAATGTAATAACATTTACAGTTAGGATTAAAATTATTTTGAAATCCAATTAAATTAAAAATCTGTATTTTTTTTTAAATAACAGATTACATCATGGTTACCACTGGGGTTAAAATATGATTTATAAGGATTCAGATGCACTGCAAATTACTGCTAGGTCAGAATTATTTTTATAGCATATATATTCATTTAATTTGATTTAAATATTTTTTAAAAAATTAAAGCTATGATTAGCTTTAGGATTACAATAAGGGTATTTGTTTTATTTAGTTAAACATCTTAAAAAAAGGTCGGTCTAAAATCAGTATTAAATTATTATAATAGTAATTGAAATTTATTGTAATTTTGGTTGGTGTTAGAATACATCACCTTATAATTAATAATACACATGTAGTTTAATTCACTTCTCCTGTAGGGTAAGGGTTGGTATTAATTGAATTTACTGCCATTTAATTAAGTTTATAGTTAAATTAAAGAACATGTTGGCATTCTGCTGAAGCTTAGGGTCAAAGATAGGAGACAAAGTTGAGGCAAAGTCAAGGTAACAATGGAAAAATCATTTCAATAGCGTTTCTTAGGTTCATGGATAGCCTCCTCCTGCGCCTCCCTAGTGCGTGTTGTGAGGAGATGTGAATGGCGCTGCTGATGTGTTGCAGGATACTTCCTCCCTGGCTCAGGTAGACAAACATACCCCATTCAACTAATTACTTTAGTGAATCACCTGGGAACATCTCATACTGTGCTGTTTTGCAATCTTTTATGGGTACTTGTATTCACAAACCCATTTGTGACCAGTCTTCCCGCCAAGAGGCTGACAGAAGAAGAGAAGAAACTTTTTGAAGGCTAGAATATTGTCAAAGAACTAGGGGCCATATTTATACTCCGTTTGCGCCGGATTTGCGTCGTTTTTTTTTACGCAAATTCGACGCAAAACAAACTCCATATTTATACTCTGGCGTTAGACGCGTCTAGCGCCAAAGTCCATGGAGTTTGCGTAATTTTTTAGCGTGGACACCTACTTTGCGTTAATGATATGCAAGGTAGGGGTTCCCGTCTAAAAAATTGACTCGAGGCATGTGCGCCGTATTTACACTCCCGGGCAAAACTGACGCCCGGGAGTGGGCGGGTCAAAAAAAATGACGTCCAGCCGCTTTTGCGTCGTTTTTTAGCGCCTGGTCAGGGCAGGCGTTAAGGGACCTGTGGGCTCGGAAGGAGCCCAGAGGTGCCCTCCCATGCCCCCAGTGACACCCCCTGTCACCCTTGCCCACCCCAGGAGGACGCCTAAGGATGGAGGGACCCATCCCAGGGAACATAAGGTAAGTTCAGGTAAGTAATTTTTTTTATTTTTTGGGGTGGCCTAGGGGGGCCTGATTTGTGCCCCCCTACATGCCACTATGCCCAATGACCATGCCCAGGGGACAGAAGTCCCCTGGGCATGGCCATTGGGCAAGGGGGCATGACTCCTGTCTTTGCTAAGACAGGAGTCATTTCAATGGGGGTTGGGAGTAAAAAAAAATGGCGCAAATCGGGTTGAGTCGAAAATTTTGCCTCAGCCTGACTTGCCCCATTTTTTGGCGCCCAAGCTCCATATTCCCCTACGCCGGCGCTGCCTGGTGTACGTCATTTTTTTTGACGCACACCAGGCAGCTCCGCCGGCTAACGCCGGCTAACGTCATTGAATAAATAAGGCGCCCGCATGGCGCTTCAAAATGGCGTTAGCCGGCGTTAGATTTTTTGACGCACAACTGCGTTGGCGCAGTTGTGCGTCGAAAAGTATAAATATGGCCCTAGGTGAGGCACTGGCTCAGTTACAACCTGGACAGGGATACACCCACATCGTAGTAATAATATCCATACTTGGTCAACCCACAGCCCATTGTACATTTTACCATCCAATCTCCTTCCTTAATATGGAGCTCAAGATTTGGGCAAAAGTCCTAATGAACAGACTACTGCAGGTAGTGGACTCCCTGGTACATCATGTTCAGGTGGGCTTTATGCCCCACCAACCCACAAGGCACGATATTTGCCAGGTCTGCAACACCCTGGCTCTTTCTGCCAGTTTGCTTAGTGTACAAACTCTGCTCCAAATTGACTTTCATATAGCCTTTGGCTCTGTAAACTGTGTCTACGTATTGTCCTTGCTCCTTAAGGTGAACTTTGTGCCCCAATTCATCAGTTCTTTCTAATTGCTCTACACAGCTTTAACAGTAAGGAACAGAAACAGTTGCATGAATTCCAATGTGGCACCCAGCAAGGCTCCTATCCCTGTTTCTGTTTGTACTGGCTGTAGAGCCTCTTGCGGCATGAACTCACATAGACACCAAAGGAAAGGGTTTTGATTGGGCACAGACCATTGTGGGCAGAGTCATGTCTAATGCGGACGATGTCCTAGTCTTATTGGATGAGCCAGAATGGTTTGGCCCCTGAGGATTTCAGCTCCTGTATGTGTTTGGCATTTCTACAGACCTCAGAATGAACATGGCAAAGTCCTCTATATATGTGACTGACTCCTCTTACTCTCCCTGACTGATGGATTCTAATATATAGGGGGTATACAGCTCAAGAGATCCTCAGCAAGCGTGGCAGAAGCAACCTAGAACCCCAAATGCAGAGACTGCTTAAGGGCACTGGATTTTGGTCCACACTCCTCCTCTCCTTCATAGGTAGATCTGCGATCTTATAGATGGTGGTGCTACCAAGCCTTCCTTACCAACTTCAGAACTTTCTACACCCTGTCCCCACTTCCCACTTTGACCGACTTAATGTTGTGCTGAAGGACTTTTTTTGGAACCATCAGAATCCGTGGATTGCATTGACAAATTGCTTCAAACCTAGCTACAATGGGGGTTATCACCAACCCAGATATTGTTTCATAATATAGGGATTCACAACTAGTTGTCCCTAAAGAATGGTGGTTCTACAGGTTTGATGACCCAGCATATGCCTCTGAACAATGAGCAATGGAGGGAACTCAGATCCCACTTGCTATGTGGCAGCTCAACCTAAGTTCTGCCCACCTCCCCCCCATTCCCATGAGAGTGGTGTTCACTGCTTGGGACACAACACATAGCTCTGGGTTAACAAAACACTTGACATGAAAAACTCCTCTACGGGCCGGGCTACTGCTCCAACAGGTGGCAGAACTACGAGGATTTAGACAATGGGGCTTCATCGTGGTTTGACATTGTGGGTCCTGACAACAAGGACGATAAATAAACCCTTCATTGACTTGCAAACAGAGTTTGTTCTTCACCGTAGCCTATTCTATAGGTACCTATAACTTGGACATGCCTCTTGAGGCACTCAATTGCAGCATTTTAGAAGCCAGGATCCTATTCAAACCACTTGTGAGCATAAAATGTCAACTATATATAAATCCCTAGTGATTAATACTCTTGACTCTATGCAACTGTGTGAGGCCTGGGAATGTGAACTGGGCCCAACTGCAGATGATGTTTGGCGGTAGGCCCTCCAATCCCTGTGAACATTTTCCATAATGGCCAGATTTTGCACCGTCCTGCTGAAATACCTCCATTGTACCTACTTTATTAGAGAAAACCTGTGGAGGATGGGGGTTGTCCCCACATCATGTTGCTGTCAATGTTCCACCCATCTCAGGAACTGTCTGCACACCACATGGCATTGTAATGCTCTTGAGGTATTATGGAGAGGGGCTCTTTGATGCCTCTGACCACCCTAAGTTAGACCCTCCCCAGGGACCCTGAATTTATACTGCTGTACTTTGCAGCAGACATAGAAGGTGATGGATCTAAGAGGACACTGATGTGCCTTGGCTTTGTGGTTGCAAGCATGGAAAAATGTAGAGCAGAGGTCTTCAATCTGTGGGGCGCGACCCCCAGAGGAGCTGTGGAGTCATAGGAAGTTGGGGGGGGGGTGCACATACACCAGCCTCACTTCTGCCTAGAATCCAAAACGTTTGCTCTTCATTTTGGAAAATGACAACCATCTTGGGACAGTTAATTCCAATAGTTAAAATGCTTCAGCTGAAGTGTCAGGCTGGGAGTCTCATGTGCTGTGAAACTGAAATCAGTCACTCAGCTAAACAAGCCTTCCTGCCAGCGTGCCTGCTGCCCTGAAAGAAATGCAAAAATAGGCTATGAGTTAATCTTCAAATATAAAAGGGTGCTTGGAGCCCGTACTGGCTTTAATTGATCCAATCACTGGAAGCTTTGTGGTGACAAAGATTTATTCTTTTTGAGTGGTAGTGCAGAGTTAACAACTAAGCTGTGAAGTGCATGTTTTCAATTGTAATTGTATTTCTATAGCGCTTACTACCCTGAGAAGGTGTTTAAGGGACAGTTATGTAAAAAACAAATGTATTACCTACGCTCTGCGTATTACTAAAATCTATATTTTGAAAGCAACACTTTATCATAAAACGTTTTGCACATTTTGTAACACTCTATCTTATACTGTTGTTGTAATAAAATAATGACTTACATATTCACAGTGCTTTCTGTTAAAGGTTTTGACCTCGTAGCACTAAAAATACAAAAGTCACTATTCTCCACTGCACAAACCAAGATTTATTTCTGTGGCTCTCTGATTACACACATACCTCTACAGTGCCTTAATTAACAGAGGTTTCACAATGTACTATAGTGCATTTCCCACTGAGTAAAAACTTTTTTATATTTATTTTTCATTTAAGCTGCTCATTATTTTATAAGTAGCTACCTGACGGTGAAAGACCCAAAAACTGAAGTCAACAACAGCAGTAACTAATGTAACCAGGAGTACGTTTTTGCTAAAATAGAAGCATCTTTTTTCATGATGTTAAAAATAAAAACCTTTTTTTTAAAACTGTGTGAAAGAAGATTAAGGTACTACTTCCTCCGCTGAAATTAAAGAAAGTAACCTACTTAGATCTTACAGTTCATCATTAATTATTGTAAATGGTATGTTTTAATTATGGTGAATGATATTCAGCAATCTCCATTTCGATTCAGTCAAGCCCTCAGCATCCCATGAAATATGGTATGCTTCTTCTCAGATGCCATGCAACAAAAGTTGCAGCTCATGCATTAACAGCTATTACACCCAGGGCAACTGGAATTATGCAATGGAGTGGCCACTGCCATTTTTGCATATTTATAGATTTGCCGTATTTGCCACATAATTCACCAACTGCTGCATAATCTGCTGATTTTAACCAAAAAATTGTTTATAGCTCAAACTGTGTAAAAGTTACTAAAAAGCAGCAAGACATGTTGCCACATAGTAGAAGGCGCTTTGCATAGCTGTAACTGTAACCTTTGTGCTGCTTATTGCTATATTTCGGTGTTAACCTGGTACTAATGATGAGCAACCACAGATAGACCATCTCTCTGGAGAAAAAAAGGCACACCCATCACATTAGTTCGGAAAGGTGTTATCATCCAAATATGTTTTGTCAAATTATGTTTTATTTGTGAAAAATAAAGTACCATTCTGCATTCTTGGGTAATTCTTATTGGAGACTTTTTGTTTGAACTGTGTGGTAAGCCTCTGAAACTAAACCACAGTCATTCACTAACTTTTAGTTTACTAAACACTGTTTTATATTATTTCCCCACAATAAAAATGTTTTGCTGCATAAATTGGGGGTGTTCATGGTTGGCGATGGTTGGTGATGATGTGGAGTACCGGGGTCTAGAAATGCTTGTCAGGAGGGTGTCCTTACTCCTAAACAATTTGGAGGAAAAAAAAGAGGTGGAGGGTGGGCATTGACCACTGCATGACCTTAGATCATCCCATAAATCAAGCGTGAAGTTGCCTGCAAACCACAGGAAATTCTGGAGGGAGTAGGGACACTACAGGAGAATTCAGTTGGTTGTTCTGGTGACATTCGGGGGAGTGCTTATGATGGACTAGGACAGTAGAATCGGGCAGTTGCATATGTCTGCCATGAGGTGGTGCACCAACAATGTTTGCAATTTGTATTGTCCACATTCACTTGTGATTCATTGTACTTTTCATTGTTACGTTACAAATGCCAATGGACTGTTTTATAAATAAAAAATAATTTCAATGTTATAGATTGGTAGGCAAAATAAAAGTAAAGAGACATGAAGGCAGAAATGTAAAGGTGAGCTGAAGTAAAGGCAGATAATGTAAAACCAGACAGCATTCCTCACCATACATATTACAAAATACAATCCAACTGATAACTACAGAATGGAGAAGGCTGCTTTAACTGTGAATATGTATAAACGCATTATGTTCTGTGCAAACAATATTAAAGGTGTGGAAATCCATGCAAGAGAGAGTAATGGGCCAAGAACCGCTCAAACAATGCTAGAATTTCCAACAAAGCCCATTCAGCAAAAGCAATGCAACGTAGTGCGGCCTGGCTTTGCTTGGAAACCATAGCAGCAAATGAAACAGACACACACAATTCTCAAAGGTAAATCGTGTGACATTTTCATGTGTAATACATTTATTTTCACTTAATTACACATATGTGATATGGCTTGGGCAGTTATCTGTGTATAGAGGTCTGTACAGAAGGGTGCGTCTCGATTACAAAACTGACATAAGCATTCTTTCACCGTTCCCTGGTCTGAAAGTGGCATCACATCTGTGGTGATTTTAATTTGTTCTTTGGTTTCATTATTTCTCATATCTTGCTTCTTTAGTTTTATTTAATTTGATTTTAGTTCCTGGAAGTGAAAGTTGTTAGGGAGCTAATTGTTACGCTCAGAAGCGGCTGAACTCCAGTTTGGAATTTTGTTTTGCCCTCTCCTTTTCACAGCACTATGCACTTCAGGGTGAGGTTTAGTCTTTCTCTATAGCCATGCCCTTCAGACATGGTGGACTATTTCAGAGATGTTGCTGCACATCTGCACAGTGGTGAGCTGAAGGCGTGCCAAATGCAGGCCTATCTGCAGCCGTCCACGCTAGGACATGCCCACTGCCAGAACCCCTGCTCCTCCAACCCTTGATCCAGCTTCAACCATACCTGACTCCAAATCTGATATTACACCACTTTAATCTCCAGGTAAGCATCCACCAAGCCACATTTTCCCCTTATTATCTTACTGAAAGTCTCTTGCTGCAGCTGCAGCTGCCACTTCATCACCACCACCCATATACACTTCAACATTTCAGCTTCTCCATCTGTGAGGCCAAACCCTCCTTCAATATTCTTAACAGTGATAAAATTGGAAACATTGCATTGCTTCTTACTTAACACTAGAACACTTTTCAAGCACCAACTGGATATTTTCTAAATTATTCTTAATTATCAACCCCCTATTATTTTTTAACCGAAGCATGCTCACACGACTCTTCCACTTCCTATATTGCATCTGCTAAACCGTAGGGATATTTCATCCTCTGATGTGACTGCATCCACAAAATAGGAGGCACATGGCTACTGAATATCATTCTAAGCAACTACTTTGTCTCAGAGGTAAACGCTCACTTTGCTGCGGAAAGCTGATTTTCCTCCATCAAATGTAACCCTTCCTTTTTGCTGTCTGGGGCACTGATACATTGCCCAACAGGCCCAACTTCTGCAAAACGTGCTGGATCTCCTCTTTTCCTACATTTAATATTTTCCAATTTCATCATTCTCGATGATTTAAATTTCCATCTTGATAACAGGAAAAATGTTGACTCTGTTTACCTGATCAGTAACTTACATAGCCTTGAACTACATTTCTCGTCCATTCTCCACACGTTGGGAAAGTCACTTACTTGACCTCATCTTCTCTACTTGTAAGTCCCGCTCTGTTCTCTCATCCATCCTCCTTCCCTGAACATACCATTTTGCTCTCCTTGTTTGTATCACTCTCTCTTTCATTTCGACTCCAGTGGGCCAACCTTCTCTTCTGCCCAGCCCATTAGAGCACTGTCCAGAGTTAACTTTCAGAACTTTAATAAGACTTGATCAACAATAGACTGGCTTCATTAAAGGATGTCTTTATGGTAGCATCTTCCTTTAACTCCACAGTTGATACCCTTGCTCCTCTGAATGCATACTGGTCTCATTACACTCTCCCTACTTCACCCTAGTTCACCAATGAACTTCACTAAGCTAAAAGACATTGCAAACATCTTGAAAGAATTAGGAGGAAAAACTACAGACACCTTCCTGCACATAAACAATCATCCATGGCATTTTGCTCTTTTTATGTGTGATGTGGAATGCAAACACAACAGAGTACACATGGAAAAAGCAAAACAACGAGGAGGAATAAAATTCCACCTTGTTTTGCCATGCTAAGCCACAACTGGGGTAGTATTTGTTTTTGGCGATGCGATTTGTAAATCTGGGGCAGCGTCAAAAGCAATGTGTGTTGCAGTGAAACACCCACTGCAACACCAATTGCACGCCCCTCTGACACAGAAAACTTTGTCGGAGGGGCTCATATTTACAAGAAGGCGTAACGCCACAAAATGTGGCGTTACACCTCTTTGTAAATATGGAGCCTTGGTTAACACCACTGGAGCGTCACAGAAAGTGACGCTCCGGTGGCACTAGGGACTGTCAAATTTGCCCCTTACTGTTTCCTTTTTTAATAGAAGGTAAAAACCCATCTACACATTTTTCACCTTCTCGCCACCAGCTTGAATTTACATGTTTTATATTTCTATGGCTCTTTTCTCCACTTTCTCCTATAACTCTTGACACAAAGGTTAACTTGACTCCCATCTCTCACTCTGCCTCTTCTTAATCTGCTGCCATTTTGCCTCTCTTTTTTCCATAAAATGAGCCCAACTAAATTTCTTTCAATGTCTTTATTTACTCTGGGTTAGGCTCACACCCCTCACTCAACAATTTTATGTGCAGCCCATCCTACGTCCATTCTTTCACGCCTTGTTTTCTGTAATGATGCTATGCTCCCTCTTTCATTTCCTCCCATGTGTACAGTCACTGACTGTTGGAAAAAAGGCCCTCTCTGAAGAGTCACCCAAAACTTACTGCCTTCCTCCGTCTTCTCTTTTTCTGACCTCATGTTTGTTGGCTTTAGGGCTCTGGGCACTTTACCACTGCTAACCAGTGCTAAAGTGTTTGTGCTCTCTCCCCAAAACATGGTAACATTGGCTCATACCCAACTGGCAAACTTAATGTACTTGTAAGTCCCTAGTAGAGTGCACTTCATGTGCCCAAGACCAGTAAATTCAATGCTACTAGTGGGCCTTCAGCACTGGTTGTGCCACCTGCATAAGTAGCCCCTTAGGCATGTCTCAGGCCTGCCATAGCAAGAAAGGCTTGTGTGCTCAGTTTCTGCCACTTCCCATTTAAAAGTGCTGCCCAAGGCTTAAACTGCCCTTTTATTACATATGCCACACCTAAGGTAGGCTCTAAGTAGCCCACAGGGCATAGTGCTATGTAAGTGATTGGCAGGGCATGTACTTGTAAGTTTTATATGCCCTGTCGTGAAAACCTCCCCAAGTTGTTTTTCACTACTGTGAAGCATTCTCCTCTCATAGGCCAGCAATGGAAATTAGACTACATACTATTAAGTGATCCTTTCTGATCTGAAAGGAGTGGCATTGTCATGTTTGGTATGGTTGGAATGGTAGTGAGAAATCCTACTTACTGGTGAAGTTGGATTGACTATTACTATTTTAGAAATGCCACTTTTAGAAAGTAGGCATTTCTCTGCACTTAATGCTCTCTGTGCATTACAACCTGTCTCCAGTCCACATCTGGTCTGTGCTAGTTGACAGCTCTCCTTGTGCATTCCACACAGCCATAAACACAGGACACTCAGCTGCATCTGCATTCATCTGCATAATGATGGGTCTTCCTGGGAAGGACAGGTAAGGTGGCCTTCCTGGCAGGACAGGTGAAGGGGGCTCTCACAGTTCAAAGGCTACTGGCCTGACCCCCCACAAAAGACTGATAACCCTCACAGATCTCCTGGCAGACAGCGGGACTGGTGTGCTTCAAAATCACTCTTTGAAGTCTCCTCCACTTCAAAGGCACATTTGGATATATATATATATGGGGTCTGTGATCCCATCATATCAAACACTTCTGGACCTACAACTGGACTCTGTCAGAGGGACTGCCAGTCTGCCCAAATGACTCATCTGGACTGCTTTTCTGGAAGGACTGCTCACCTACTTGTTGCCCTGCTGCCTGCTGCACCCTAACTCTGCTAAAAGGTATTTGCGTTCCCCCACAAGTGACCTCCAAGGGTTTGGACTAAGCGTACCTCCTGTTAAGAAGTTTCAGGGTCTTCAAAAACTTCACCAGAGGGATAAAATCCACTGTGCCAGAAACTGACACAACGCCTGCAAAAAATGAGCACATTGCCTGCAGAATCGAAGGAGCGTCTCTCTCTGGGCTGAAAAATTGGCACAGCACCTCCTGAATCGACACAGCACCTGTTTCATCATTGCAGCACATTTTGGATTTTTCAAGCATCATCCCTCGGCGTCAAATGTCCCTGCATCACAGTAAGAAGCCAGGGCTGTGCACCAGGATATCAATACATCACCTTGCCTGCGAGGGAAGAATCAGTGCATTGCTTTACTTTCTGATACATCACCTCCTCGGTAGCTCTCTGTGGCGGTATGTATGATGTATCTCATGTACTTTGTGCTAAAAAGATACAACCATTGATTCCTATGGAGTAAGACTTACCTAAACCTCTAAAAAGTGATATCTTGACTTGTGCATATGTCGTTTTGGTCTTGTTTTATTCAGATAAATATTATCTATTTTTCTAACCTGGTGCAGAGTACTTTTTGTGGTGTGTGTTACTGTTTGAGGTACTGCACAAAAACTTTACACATTACCTTCTAAGTTAAGCCTGCCTGTTTTGTGCCAAGCTACCGGAGGCTGAGCACAGGATCATTTAGATTCTGTTGTGACTTACCCTGACTAGGACTGTGGTCCCTACTTGGACAGGGTGCATATCTCTGCCAACTAGAGATCCAATTTCTACAACTGATCAAGTCACAGTAGACACAAAACACTGACCACTGTCACCTATTTTTCCCCCTAATCCTCGATCCATATTTTAGAACAGAATGATCGTTTCTTGGAAATGATACGCCATTCTCCTTTTTGCAACTGAATCCAATGACAAGAGGTAGAATATAGTAACTGTATGTGGTGATCTACTGAGTAACCTTGAGAATCCCTTACCCATGAAGATTAGTGGAATTCATTTGGATCAAAGATATTTAGTGTTAAGAGTCAATCTCCTAAAATGATACACTATCACAGAGTTAAGGAAGTACTCCACCTGTGGGAGTCTGTTCTGCATTGCAGTGTGGACAAAGGATATAGGTGAGAGCAGCAGAAGGTTTTTCTGATGCTGTGAGTTGCAACAGGAGGGTTATGTGGGTATTGTTGCTTGCATAAACAAGCAAGGAGCATAATCCTGTTGACTTAGGAGACAGTAAAGATGGCTCTAGCCCACCCTGTGAGTCAGAGAGCCAGCTGGGGGCAGCCCATGAGGAGGAACTGGAATTCCGCATGAAGCTCTTGGGATGAGCATTAGAAGCTGACCAAGGTTCTGGGTGCAAACCGGTGTGCCCAGTGTGACCCCCTAGGACCACGGGGTTTCTGGCTAGTAGGGAGCAAGTCCAAGACTGCTGATGGGGTTAGCAAAAGTATAAGGCCTTATGGGTATAGCAGAGGACATCTGCTGATTGAAGATAGATGTAGGGCTCAACTGTTGACTATGAGGTAAGATTTGGTGGATTTAGCATATTTGCTCCTTTGGGACTTTACCAACCTCCATAATTCAAGGTGCCATTGATTTCTTCTACCCATGACCTTTTGAGCCATCAAGTGGAGAGAAAGTTGCGCCACTTCAGCTGCAACAACGAAGGTACTGAATGCAAAATATAGAGGAACTTAGATCCGGATGAAGCTACAGGAGCTCTATGGTACTACCTCTAATAACAAACAAACAGTCACCTGAATAGACGCCAAGGTAACTGTCCTAGACAAAAGACTGATCAGGAATGAAAAGGTGTTACATGACACAGAAGGGAAAGTTGCCCTATTTGAATTCACAGTGAAGAAGTTGGTGGAGGACGGCAAGCTGCACATTGAATTCTATAATGGCATGAGTACAAATGTAATCCTACATCAGATACTTTGAAAATATCCTGCGCCTAACAATGTTTGTCACCTCTGTATGCCTCTACAGCTGCCATATGTGGGCTCTCTTACATTTGTGATTCAGGGCTTTTGGAAATACAGGTTCTCCCAGAGGATGTTAACTCTAGCATTCAGGTGGCATGCTGGTTACCCACCAGACAAGAACAATAGTACAGTTAGTAAAGGCACAGTAGGAGAAGACCTAACCAATAAATGGTTTTCACCTATACAGGAGAAGTGTATTTTGATATTCCCAAATTGTAGGTCAGTTATCAAAGAAGACAAAGCCTACAAATCAGTTAAAAAATCAGTTTCTCAAACTAGGGTTAGATGCATCCCTGCAGTACCTAGCAAAGCTAGCAGTTTCCTCTGAGAAACATTGCCACCTATTCACCAAAGACTTTGCTGAATCTATTTGAAGGCTAAACCAGACTGCAAACAAGCTGTGTCAGGAAAAATACAGTGGATCTGCTTTTTGTGATATTGGTGTGATGGGTCACTAGGCCTACCTGATACAGATACCTTTATAAAATGACCCAGAGGGCAATATGTTGAACTGCTACGATTGGTAAGTTAGTGTCAGTGTTAATGGTTTTACAGTTGAAATCCCTTCATTCTCATTTCCCTCCTTCCCACATGTATTGGAGGACAAAGGCTTTAGCCTTTTTATTTTCCAGTATCGTCGGTTCATTATATGATTGAGGGAATTGTTTTACCATTTTTAAGCTTACCATGAGCCTATGATGGTTCACTGTTTATGTTGTTTGCTTATTTGAATAAATATTTAACTCAAAACTGTTGGATCCAATATTGGATAAAGAAAAACATTCATTTTTCAGGAACATTAAAGGAAAAAGGTGAGATTTACAAAATATATGTTTAACAATTTCATGCTGACTGCGACTACTTCTGAATGACACAAAAAGAATGTTGCCTATTGTTTAAGGGGTGTTTGGACATCGGCACAGCTGTAGATTATAATACCTGAAAAGCACTGGGAAATTTGTAGACACTTAAATTCCTTTAATTGGATTGCTTAGGTCAACAGTGACGGTTGTGGGTTATTGCCGTAAAGAGGGTGATACACATGGGCCCTTCATGGTTAAAGATGAGGGCTTTCTATTCATGGTCACAGAAAAACAATTCCATTAACATTAATGACTCTAAAACATATTTTTTTATGAAACTGGTTGAAACAATGTCATTTAAACTTAGTGGGTATGTATTATCATGTGTGTTTCCATTCAATGTATATCTGAGCTGGAGTCTAGAATGCCAAGGCTGCAAACTTATGTAATTAAATGGCCATGTGTTGAGTGGAAGTATGTAGATAGTTACAGTTGATGAGAGTATGTGTCACTGACTAGATCTATATACCTGACTCTGTACCTATGTGACAATCAAGTAAATGAAGAAGATGCCCGACTCACAACTAAACTTTTAAGAACAGTGCTCAAGAATTCATAAATTCTTCAATGAGTTCATTGAAGAACCTGGGTGGAGATTCAGGTCAGCTCTGAAGGAGAGATGGAGCTCTTCCTGAGAGTGGAAAAGGCCTCCTCGGATGTGGAGGAAAAGCAAAGCCCTGATTGGCTGATCTCAACCTGACAGAAAAGTTGCAGCCTCCATTTTGTTTCTGACATTGGCTGAGGGGGTGGGAAAAAAGCAGTCTAAAAACATATAAGGGGTCAGGATACAGGTATCCTGACACCATCGGACACATTAAGGGGTACCTTAATGGCCCCTCATGGGCAGAGTATTGCCCTTTTTTTTTGGCCGATCCGTGGATCCTCGAATCCTCCTTGAGTCCAGGTGAAAAGCAAGGTCCTGATTGGCTGGCCGCAACCTGATAGAAATGTTAACATGTGCGTTAAAAACAACACAGAAATTCACTGAAAAAATCAAAGATTACAGGGACTTTATAGTTAGGTTGACAATTTACACATACAAAACCATAGAAATTCTGCATTTATAGTTAAACTCGTGGTTAGGTGAAGAAACAATAATTCATGCCAGAAAGTAACTATGGGTAACGCGTTATAGTTTCTTAACATAAGTATAACTATCCGTATAACTATAACTGCTAAATTTCTGTGGTTTTGTATGCATAAAATGTCAACTTAAATATAATGATACTGTAAACTTTTTTTTCTGTGAATATATATATATATATATATATATATATATATATATATATATACGTACTCATATACATCCATACATATATACATATATGTATATGCGTGTGTGTCTGCATATATAAATATATATATATATACACATATAGATATATATGTATTTTTCCCATGAATTTCCCATGGGAATTTTAAATTCAACTAAAGCCCGAACCGCTGGACAGAATTACACCAAATTTGGCAGAAAGCTAGTTTGTGGTCCTGAAAGCATGCTTTTTGTGATTTGGTGTCATTCTGTTCAGTAGTTGTGGAGAAATTATAGATTAAAAATATAGATATCAAGGAATCGATCGTCCGCGGTCCTCCTCTCACCGTGCTGATATCTGATTGGCTGCCAACACTTCAACAAGGAAGTGTTGGCAGCCATCTTCGGACTAGGATTCAGCAGAGTCCCTCAAAACAAAGAAAAAGGATCAAGGTAGGGTCACCCTGAGCCCCTAGCCTTGGTCTAGGGGTCCCTCACGGACTCTACCGGGGCTAAAATGCATTTTTTATTAAAAATCTGCAAATCTGGATCTGCTGATTTTTACAATATTTAAGAAAAAAAGGGCGGTCTCCAACCCTTTTTTTTTGTTTTGCTCCCAGGTGGGCCAGGTCCCTGGGGCATTAGGGGATTGAAAAAGGAGAGAGGCACACAGGCTCCCCACCAAGGACTTCTATTAGCCCCGGGGACCACCACCTCCCCAGGGTTGATATAAAATGATGAAGGGGCTGGTGGAGGACCCTCAGCCCCAGGTATCACCACCTCCCCACTGCTAAATGAAAGGGTTGGGAGGCCTGGCTGCCCCCTCGTGGAGCCAATAATGGCCCTGGGGACAGCTATCCCCAGGGATGGCTCCTGCTATGTCTTGGGGTGCCCATCCCTGGTAAATAGCTGTTTGTTCTGACTTGGCTGGAGCTTAGACAGCTCCTATCAAGACAGAGCAAACACAAGTCTGCTCCCAGCAGGCTAGAGCTCTCAAGCTAGAGAAGACATGCAGGCAGGAAAACAGAGGAAGCGATTGCTCTCACAGACTGGGAGCTGCATGTTTAATAGCGCCCTGTCTGTGACAGCAATGTTAGGTACCGCAGGGGGATGGGAGCCAGCTGGGACATTGGGGGTCTTCAGGCTCTCCCTGCGGCCCCACTTCACACTGGGTGCCCTGGAGGGCACCCAGAAGAGATGACCGGGCCCCAGGGGATGGGATAACTATAACTCGCACCCCCGCCATGCACAGTTTTTTCAATAGTTTTACTGCTAATGTTTATAAACAACGTTATAAAAGCTGTCATGAGGGCTGTAATATCTGGGGTAATTAGCAGTGCGTGGTGAGGGCGCAAGTTACCTTAGGCCGCAAGCTATAGTTACTTGAAATAATTCTAACTATAACTGCTGAATTTCTTCGGTTTTGAGTGAGAAAATTCAGAACCTAACTGTAACGTCTCTGTAACCTTTGGTTTTTAAGTTCATTTCTATGTTTTTTTTAAATTCTATACTATACCATCCCTGTTTTTTACACAATGTCTATGTCTTTTTAACGTATGGTAATTTTCATTACTGTTGTGGCACTCATTATGACACTGGCGGTAAATGTCGCTTACCGCCGTGCTGACGGCTGCCAACTTACCTCCGCGATGGCAAATATCCATTCACAATATTATGACACACACACCCCAATCCGGCAGAGTACAGCCACATACACAAATCCGCCAGACCAAAGGTCAGTGGAAATGTGGCAGTCCTAAAACCCACACTGTATCGCCAACAAAACAACCCCCATCACATTTTGACCCACAAATCACCACAGCGGACATTCAACGGCGGTAAACCAAGACCACTGCGACAACTAGACACACACATCACTCATACCCAAACACCGCTCACGCACTCCACATCACAAGCCCCAACACATTACCCAACACACATCCCATAACACCCATGGCACCACAAAGGCACCCCCATTTCACTGAGGAGGAGTTAAGGGTCATGGTCTAGGAAATCGTCAGGGTAGAGCCACAGCTATTTGGAGCACAGGTGCAGCAGATATCAATAGCAAGGAAGATGGAGCTATGGCAGAGAATCATGGACAGGGTCAACACCGTGGGACAGCACCCAAGAACAAGGGATGACATCAGGAAGAGGTGGAAAGGCCTACAGGGGAAGGTACATTCCATAGCAGCAAGACACCAGCTTGCTATGCAGAGGTCTGGTGGTGGACCCCCACCTCCTCCCTCACAACTCACAGCATGGGAGGAGCAGGTACTGGCAATACTGCATCCTGAAGGACTCGCAGGAGTTGGAAGAGGACTGGACACTGGTAAGTCAACTTTTAACAATCATCAACCCACATACCTACATGCCATCACACATCCACACCCTCACTCCCATCACTCCACTCCATCCCACACACTCCACCATCACATCACACTAATCCCAAAGCCAAGCCCTGCATGCTGCACCAATGCATGGACATCCGTCCCAGACCTTCATGGACACTCATCACCAAAGCATGCACAGCATAGGGAAAACTATCATAACCACTATACACCAACATACACAAGCAAAAGCTGGCAGGGGAACAACAACCATAGAGGGGAAGCTACAGAAGTAAAACATGTCACACACCTGAAGCATAATACATCATTTACCTCTCCAGAGGTACCCCAGCCAATGTAACTGGAGAGAGGTGCCACCACTGTCCAGTCCCCCAACAGAAGAGGCCCACAGTGATGAGAGTAACTCTGGACTTCAGCATCTGGACAATCTACCTGTCCCATCAGGGACCACTGGACCGTCGGTCACCCAAGCCCAGTCACAGACCACCACAGATCCTCCCCCATCAGGAACCAAAACCACAGCACCCACCCAGCGTACCCACACCTCTGTCCCCAGGACATGTCAATCAGAAGTGTGCCCACATGTACAGGGACCCCAGGCCACACCTCATACACAAGACAATCAGGGACCTGGGGTCAGTGGCAGTGGGCACACCGTTCAGAGGACAGAGGCACAGGCCAACAGGGACACTGAGAGGACTGCTGTGTGCCAGGGGGAGGACAGGACCAGGGAAATGACGCTCCAGGAGGCACTCTCTGAGATCCTGGAAGCCTACCAACATTTCAGGACACAATGGGCCAGATCCTAGACCAGCTGCAGGAGAACAGGCGGCTGCAGGAGGGGAGGTATCAGGGGATCAGGGATGACTTGCAGGCCATTAACACCACTCTGGTCTCCATAGCAAGGGTGCTGGCAGACATGGCCAACATCATGAGGGAGGTAGTGTCACACCAGAGGGCCCCTACCACTAGCCAGTCATCTGAACAGCCCTCCACTGCCACTAGTGGCCAGGGGGCCCCGCCACAGGACTAAAAGGTCACCAGCACCCCTCCCCCTGCAGAAGGTGAACCACCCCACAAACATTCCCTGCGAACCAGACAGAAGCCAGAGACACTTGCCAAGATCACCGCCATGAAATGAGACTCTCCTGATTGAGCTCCTTGTGTCTCACTTAGTCACCTTGCCTACCTTGAACTGCCATTGCTCCCCTTCCTATGTCCCCATGGACAATGCACCTGTACTACAAACAGACTGGAACAATACCTTGGACTTTCCTCCATCATCACCCCATTCCATTGCACTTTCCCCTCTATATTTTAGAACTACAATAACCACCCTTGGACAAAACTCGACTACTAGTATTTCATGTATTGCAAATTTGTATTGATTGAAACGGCTACAACCATTGCAAATCAACTGTACATAGAATGAGTATATAATTAATGACCTGTAGCTGGCTGTTGTGATCACACCAGGAGAATGTGTCATATCATCAACATCTGCAAAATGAATATCCAGAGATAACAGTAAGTAGGGCAAAGAAGTGGGTAATGCCAGCATGGCAATGCCACACAGAATACAGCAATAGTCATAGAAATGTAAAGCTGCACTGTCTCACCTGTGTGTCATTGGAAGTACTGAAGTATCACTCATGTTCTGTTGTCCACATCCTCATCCTCTGCCTTCTCATTCTCACTGTCTCAGGGTCCACTGCTGCCACAGGGGCATCTCCAGTCTCCTCCTCGTCCAGAAAAGGTACATGCCATTCGAGGGCCAGGTTGTGCAACATGCATTATGCCACTACTATCTGGCGGACCTTGGATGAGTATCACAGGGATCCACCTGTTAGATGGAGGCAACTGAACCTGGCCTTCAGGAGGCCAAAGGTCCTTTCAATGATCTTTCTGGTTCGGCATGTGCCTCATTATAACGTTCTTCTGCCCTTGTCCTGGCATTCCTCACAGGGGTCAGCAGCCATGATAGGTTTGGGTAACCAGAGTCACCTGCAAATATTGAGGGACAACATTTGGCCACCCACTATCCTATATGGCCAACACCATAGGCATACACCAACATATACTGGGTGGGAACCAGGGCTCACCTATTAGCCACACCCTGTGCCTCTGTAGTTGGGCTGTCACATTTGGGATTCTGCTATTCCTCAGGACAAAGGCATTATGCACCAACCCTGGATACTTAGCACTGACGTGGGAGATGTACTGGTCCGCCAAGCACACCATCTGCACATTCATGGAGTGGAAACTCTTATGATTCCTGAACAACTGTTCATTCTGGCAGGGGGGCACAAATGCAATATGTGTTCCGTTCATCGCACCAATTATATTGGGGATATGTCCCATTGCATAGAATCCAACCTTTACAGTAGCCAAATCCTCAACCTGGGGGAATGCAATGTAGCTGCACATATGTTTTATCAGGGCAGACAACACTCTTGTTAGCACGTTTGAGAACATTGGCTGTGACATTCCTGCTGCCAAGCCCACTGTCACTTGGAAAGAACCAGTTGCCAGGAAATAGAGAATTGATAGCACTTGCACAAGAGGGGGGATTCCAGTGGGGTGACGGATAGCAGATATCAGGTCAGGCTCCAATTGGGCACATAGCTCTGTGATTGTGGCCCTGTCCAGTCTATGGGTGAGTATTATGTGCCTGTCCTCCAGTGTAGCCAAGTCCACCAGGGGTCTGTACACGGGGGTATGTCTCCATCTTCTATTCGTCCGCAGCAGTAGGTATCTAAGGGACACAAGATTGAGTATGCTGTCACAAACTGAACAATGGAGCCACAACAGCAGTCCGCAATGTGCAAACATGTTATGGTACAGTGTAATTAGTGAAGTATGTGCCTATTTATCCTGTGACGCAGCAATAATCAATAGGCCTGTTCACCCCCCCAAAAGGGCGACCACCTGTCCTGTGTGGAGGGACAAGTGGAAGTGAGGTAATGTCGCTGATGTTGTGCGCCGTGGCGGTAGGTGGCCGTGAACCGCCATGCAATTCCTCACTGGTGAAAATTGGCCCCTATGGGGTACAGTGGCCAATGGTGATCTACGCCGGAGGTGACGGTATGCACCGCCGCGGACGTGACCGCCATTTTCTATATGATTCCTCACTTATTTCCTCACCTTCCATAGGAGAGGACCTACACTGCATTTGCTACTGTGATCTGTGTCTGGAACCTACCATGGCCCGTGTGACCAGGGAAAGGGCCCCAGCCTTCACTTCTGAGGAGCTGGAGCGACTGGTGGATGGGGTTCTACCACAGTATAGACTGCTGTATGGGTCTCCAGACCAACAGGTGAGTACACTTTGTGCACGATGCATGTGGCATGAATTCTTGGAGTTGTGTGTGAAGTTCTTGTGTAAGGGGGGTGGGTGGATGTCCTCTTGGCGGTGTACATGTTGTGGGGTGAGCTATGTGTGTGCCAATGGTGAAGCAAACGGGTATAGCGGGCCTTTTGTGTGACAGGCTGGATTGTTTGTCCAAAGGTGTTCTCCTGTCTGTATTGCCTCTGCAGGTCAGTGCCCATCAAAAGAAGGGAATATGGTGTGTCATCACCAAGGACGTACGGACCCTGGGGGTCTATGGCAGGCGGAGCACCCACTGTTGGAAATGGTGGGAGGACATGAGACGCAGGGCACGAAGGACCATGGAGGCCCAGCTGGGGATGGCCTCCCAATGAGGAAGCAGTGCCCGTCAGACCTTGACCCCCCTGATGCCCAGCATACTGGCAGTGGCCTACTCTGAGCTGGATGGACGCTTGAGGGCATCACAGCAGCCACAAGGGGGTGTGTACAGTGGCTATCATTACAGCTTACGGCTGGTGAGGTGGTATCCGGGTGGTGGTTGTGTGTCCTTGGGTGCCCCTAGGCCATGCCAGACATAGCATCGTAGGTCCTCTGGTGGCTAAGGGTTTGGATGGGAAATACTGCTTACCTATCTTGTTAGTATTCACTCCTGGGCAGGGCTGCGTGTGTCCCAGGTGTGCTGCAGTTGGTGGTGTGTGCCCCTCCTCATTCCTTGGTGACTAGCCATTTCACTGGTAGTGCCTTGCATAGTGAGTAGGCCTGTTCCCTGTGTGTGAGGGTGCTGTGTACATCAACGGTGGTGTTGGTGCAGTCACTGACCCTGTGTATCCTTTGTCTCTCTCCCCCCCTTTCTTGTTTTGTCATCCTATCCTTATGTGCATTAGAATCAACTGGTGGAGGAGCAGAGGCAGAGGCACCAGCAACAGGGGGAGCTGCATCCCACAGGACCCTGGAGGCAGAGTCCACAGACGTTTAGGGCACCAGTGGGATGGAGGGTGAGGGGAGCACCACAGCAGAGACTGGAGGGGACAATACAGACTCTGATACTTCCACCTCTGTGACCACCCCAGCTGCAGGTACAGCCGCCACCCCCGTACCAGCACTGCCCTCCCAGTAGCCCCTCAGCGACTTGCCCGTGCCCACACACCCAGGATGGTGGGCATCTCCTTCACCCAAGGCACCTCAGGCCCTGCCGCAGTGAGCGCTGCTGCCCTGAGTGAGGAGGCTATTGACCTCCTGAGGTCCATCTCTGTAGGGCAAACAACCATTGTGAATGCCATCCAGGGGCTGGCAGCCCAGATGCAGCAATCAAATGCATTCCTGGAGGGCATTCACAGTAGATTGGCGGCCCAACAGAGATTGATTCAGGCTCTGGCCTCCTCTCTGATGGCAGCCATTGTCCCTGTTTCAACCATCCCCCCTCCAACTTCCACTTTCCAGTCCCATTCTCCTTAATCCCAACCTATCCCAAGCAGACAGGCAGATGAGCATGCACACAAGACAACCAACAAGAGTGGCACAGGCAAACACAAGCACCACACTTCATCCCACAGGCACTCACACAAACACCATTCAGTTGCAGACACAGCAACATCCACTTTCTCCACTGTCTCCCCCTCCTTCTCCTTCTCCACCTCCCAACCAGTTGAGTCTACACTAACACCTGCATGCACTACATCAGTTTCAACTGCCAGCATCATCACCTCACCAAGCAGAACACACACCTCACTGGTAGACACCTCCACAACATCCATGCACGTGTCCCCTGTGTCCTCTCCCACCATGTTTGTCCCCCCTCCTAAAGGACACAAACGCAAGCACTCAGACACCCAACAGCCATCCACCTCACAACAGCATACAACCATGCACCTGCACCCAAATCCAGCAGACAAACACCTCCAACAATCACTCCCTCATCCTACACTCCCATTACTCCTCCCTCTTCCCACCCTAATGTCCCTAAAAAGCTTTTCCTTTCCACGATTGACCTTTTCCCTATCCCTCCCCCCGTCCTGCACATATGGGCAGGGTAGCAAGGACCCAGCCCAGAACCTAAGCCATACAGTCCACGGGCCCAGTGGTAGCACCACCTACTTGTGGTGGTAAGGATCCCAGGCCAACGATACTGAAGGGGAAGGAGCTTGCACCAGCTCCAAAGAAGGGGAAGGAGCCTGCACCAGCAGAGCCCATCCACCAGTACCAGGAAGGGTAAGGGATCCCCAACCCATGAGCAGGAGGACAGGAGGCAATCTACGCCAGCGGAAGCTGCCGGCCAAACACCACCACCAGCTGTCACAGGGCCCCCACCGCCAGCCGTGGCTTTGCAGTCATCAGAGAGTGCAGGGGCTGAGCAGTAGCCTCCCCCAACCACCACCATGGTGCAGCCATCAGAGGGTGCAGGGGCTGAGCAGGAGCCTCCCACAACCACCACCACAGAGCAGCCATCAGCGGGTGCAGGGGCTGAGCAGGAGCCTCCCACAACCACCACCACCGTGCAGCCATCAGAGGGCGCAGGGGCTGAGCAGGAGCCTCCAACAACCTCCACCACAGTGCAGCCATCAGAGGGTCCAGGGGCTGAGCAGGACCCTCCCACAACCACCACCACAGTATAGCCATCGAAGGGTGCAGGGGCTGAGCAGGAGCCTCCCACAACCACCACCACAGTGCAGCCATCACCGCCGGCAGACGTTATATAGTCCAGCCTCCAAGGGCTGCTGTGCGGCCGACCCCCACTAGGACCAGTGGGCAAGACACCCACTTGAGAGACTGTGGCCTTGCACTCCCCAGGACAAAGAACAATGGGCCTGTTGACCCCTCCAGAACGAGTGGGCAAGACACCCACTTGAGGGACTGTGGACTTGCACTCCTCAGGACAAAGCACAGGGCATGTTGCCTCCTCCAGAACCAGTGGGCTTGTTTCTGCATCCAGCTGATTTGCCCCCCGAGGTGCCTGCCTATTTGACAACTGATGCCCCTGCAGTGTTCTATCCGGAATGGTGCAGGATTTGAGTGGGGCCTTGAACTGTGCCCTGTGGCCATGTGGGCCCTTTGAACTATGAACTGGGCAGTGTCCTTTTTTTATACAAGTGTACAGATCTGTTTCATGGCCAAATCGGATTTTTCATTTTATTGTTGGACTGATTATAATCATTTTCGTAAATTCCTGTTGCCTTTGCATTATTCTGCAGATTTTCGTGGTCAAATTGTTTTTATAATGCATATGGTTGTGTGTATGGCAAGTGTATGTCGGTGTGTGTGTGGTGCGTGTGTGTGTCACTCTCTTTTTCCTCCCACCCTCCCTTGTGTGCTAAGCGTCTGTACTCACCCTCTTCGTCTTCGCTGGCGTTTGTGTTTCAGGTGGAGCATAAAGTAGAAGATCATCGGAAAGACTTGCAGTTCGGGTTCCATGGCAGTGTGGTTCTTCCCTGTGTCTCCAATGGTGAGTCCTTTCTCTTCTGTGATGTGTTTCCACCAGGCTTTTGATGACATTGATACCGCCCCGGAAAAGGTTGTGGAATTGTGTGTCAAAATATGGTCGGCGGTACTTTGTCTTCCACCTGGCTGTAGGTGGCTACCGCCGTGGTGACTGTTGTTTCCGCCCTGGCGGTCGGTGTGGTATATTGGCTGTCTATCGGAGATATCAACCCCATGGTCATAATTTGGCGGTAATTACCGCCAGCCTGTTGGAGGTATTACTGCCACTTTATCACCGACCACCAGGGTTGTAATGAGGGCCTATATGTTAATCCAAGCACCCCCTCACACAAACCCCCATAACCTCCCAACCCAGCGCTGCACACTGCCTTTGCCAGCAGTTGGATTCAGGGCCTGTCTCTCTAAGTGTGAGAATAGGTGTGAGAGGGTGTCTCTGGGTATAGGAGTGGGTGTGAGAGCATCTGTCTGGGTGTGAGAGGGTCTATGTGCATGTGACAGTGTCTGTCTGGGTGTGAGAGTAGGTGTTAGAGGGTCTCTGGGTGTGACAGTGGTTGTGAGAGTATCTCTCTGTGACTGGGTGGGTTAGGGTGAATGGGTTTGTGAGTGTGTATGTGTGTGTGTGTGTGAGTCTGAGTGGGTCTGTGAGTGAGTGTGTGAGTCTGAGTGGGTCTGTGAGTGAGTGTATGAGTGAGTAGGTCTGTGAGTAGGTGTGTGAGTCTGAGTGGGTGTGTAAGTGAGGGCATGAGCCTCTGAGTGGGTCTGTGAGTGGGTGAGTGAGTCTCAGTGGGTCTGTGAGTGGGTGTCTGAGTCTCTGGGTGGGTCTGTGAGTGGGTGCGTGAGTGTCTAAGTAGGTCTGTGAGTGGATGTGTGTGTTTGAGTAGGTCTGTGAGTGGATACATGAGTCTCTGAAAGCATATGTAAGTGAGTGCATGAGTTTCTGAGTGGGTCTGTCAGTGAGTGTAAGAGTCTGTGAGTTGGTCTGTGAGTGGGTGTGGGAGTCTGAGTGGGTCTCTGAGTATGTGCATGAATGTCTGAGTAGATCTGTGGGTGGGCCCATGAGTTTCTATGTGGGTCTGTGAGTGGGTACATGAGGGTCTGAGAAGGTCTGTGAGTGGGTGCGTGAGTCTCAGAGTGGGTCTGTGAGTGGGTGCAAGAGTCTCTGAGTGAGTGTATGAGTGCGTCTGTGAATGGATGTGTGAGTATCTGTGGTTGTGTCAGTAGCAGTGTGAGTGACTCAGCCACAAAGGAACCTCACCTGCCCTTTTAACCAACAAGAGTCCACAGCTTTGCACATATTATGTACCCAAGTGGAGTTCTTTCTGCCTCCTTGGGTAAATGTCCATTATGTATTCTACACTATAGCTATGTAATGGACCATAAGGAAATGCCACCAGTGACCTTGTGGGCATTGTGGCAACATGATTGTTCCTGTTGACGTTTTCTCTAGAATTCGGTGATAACATGAATCTTCCCATAGAGAGGTCAACAAGACTACAAAGACGCAAATCTCCACCTAGCGAGGGTCTTTCCTTTTATCCATATGAAGTAAGTGCTCTTTATTTTGTTCAGATGTCCTCATATTCCTCCGCATAAGAATGTGCCATCAAAACTGGCAGGAAACTCACTGGAGGGGCTTTTGGGAAGCCGTCCATCATCCTTGTAAAATGGAGGATGACTTTTCCTTTGCTTACGACTAAGGTGGTCAGAGCAGGGCCAAGCAGGCAGAGCTTCAGGTGATTGGCACATTTGCATACTCATAGCAATTAAAGGGAAAACCATATACTCTAGGGGGCAGGGAGGTTATGCGGCCCCACTCCCTGGGTCGATTTTGGCCCCAAGGGTCCCCAGGGCCCAGCCATGTCTCCTGTGTGCCTCCCAGGGCAACCTGTGTGCAATGGGACCGTGGGGGGAGCCTCAAGATCCAAGCTGGCTCCCAGACTCCTGCAGAAGCCGGCATTGCTCTTGCACACAGGGAGCTGTTAAACATGCAGCTCCCTGTGTGCAAGAGCAATCATTTCATCTCTTTCCTGGCACGCATCTCTGTGGGCATTGAAAGAGATTAAACTTCTGCTTTCAGAGTAGTTTGACAGCTCTTACCCGGTGGAAGAAGAGTGTTTGCTCTGACTTGGCCAGAGCTGTCAGAGCTCCTAGCAAGTTAAAGCAAACAGCTATGTCCTGGGACATAGCAGGAGCCGGCACTGGGGGGTGGGGGTCCACAGGGCTATTATTGGCTCCACGAGAGGAGCCACGTGGCCCCATTCCTACACTTCAATTGTCAATTATAGTTACCTTAGGGCTTGAGTTATAGTTACTTGAAAAAACTCAAACTATAACACCTGAATTTCTATGGAGGAAGACTTTTCCTTTGCTTACGACTAAGGTGGTCAGAGCAGGGCCAAGCAGGCAGAGCTTCAGGTGATTGGCACATTTGCATACTCATAGCAATTAAAGGGAAAACCATATACTCTAGGGGGCAGGGAGGTTATGCGGCCCCACTCCCTGGGTCGATTTTGCCCCCAAGGGTCCCCAGGGCCCAGCCATGTCTCCTGTGTGCCTCCCAGGGCAACCTGTGTGCAATGGGACCGTGGGGGGAGCCTCAAGATCCAAGCTGGCTCCCAGACTCCTGCAGAAGCCGGCATTGCTCTTGCACACAGGGAGCTGTTAAACATGCAGCTCCCTGTGTGCAAGAGCAATCATTTCATCTCTTTCCTGGCACGCATCTCTGTGGGCATTGAAAGAGATTAAACTTCTGCTTTCAGAGTAGTTTGACAGCTCTTACCCGGTGGAAGAAGAGTGTTTGCTCTGACTTGGCCAGAGCTGTCAGAGCTCCTAGCAAGTTAAAGCAAACAGCTATGTCCTGGGACATAGCAGGAGCCGGCACTGGGGGGTGGGGGTCCACAGGGCTATTATTGGCTCCACGAGAGGGGCCACGTGGCCCCATTCCTACACTTCAATTGTCAATTATAGTTACCTTAGGGCTTGAGTTATAGTCACTTGAAAAAACTCAAACTATAACACCTGAATTTCTATGGTTGTGTGTGTGTAAAATCTGAACCTAACTATAACATCACTGTAACCTTTGTATTTTCAGTAAATTTCTAGTTTTTTTTAAACATTAAGTAAAATGCCCATCACAATGCATGGTGGTGGGGTTTGGACACAGGGCCTGGCATTCTGCTGCCCCTGCCCAAGTTTACTGCTCCTGCCACCCCTCCTCCTTGCTATCCATTGCCAACGTCCGTGCCCCTGCTCCCTCCTTACAGCCCTGTGTGACCATTGTTCTGCACTGCCCTTCCTGCCTGCCCTGAACAGTTAGCTTGCTGCCTCATCCAACTCCTCCCTATCCTCTGTGGTCTGCGTCCCATGCAGCAGCCCTGCCCCGCATGGTCATATGTGCTGCTGTCACTGCCCTCCATTTAGCTTGATGTACCTGCCCACTCCTCCTGCCCTCAGTTACTCAATCCTATGCCTCATCATCACCCTCCTGCTTATCCTCTGTGCTTAGCTTGCTGCCCCTACCCTCCTTACCCCTGCCCTCCATGCCCCTATCCGCTCTTTCCTGTCCTCCATGGTCCATTTTGCTGCCACTCTCTTCTGCCTTCAATGCTCTGTTATGCTGCAACTGCTCCTCCTGCCTGCCCTGTATTGTCTGTTCTGAAGCCCCTTCCCCTGCCCTTTCTGTCCTCCATTGTCCTTTAAGCATGCCCCTCCCACTTCCCTCTTACAAACCATGGCCGTTGCGCTGCCACTTACCCTCCTGCTTGCCATGCATAGTCTTCTGTGCTGCCCCACCTCCCTTGTGTGGGCAGCTTGCTGCACCTGACCCCCTTCCACCTTCTCCCTGTTGTCAGTGTGTATGCCATTATAGCTTTGTTTGTGGGTTCATTTTTGCACCTTTCTTGGGCACATATATTTTAGCTTAGCTTAGGCCTGTGCCCTTTTACCCAGATATATGCTATCATTTAATTAATTAAATTTAGTTCAGTTTCCTTTTTAGCAGTCAATCAATCAATTAAATAATTTCTTAAGCGCACTACTCACTCGGTAGGGTCTCAAGGCGCTGGGGGGGTAGGGGCCGGTTACTGCTCAAAAAGCCATGTTTTTAGGTGCTTTCTGAAGGTTAGGAGGTCCTGGGTCTTGTGTAGGTAGGTGGGGAGGGAGTTCCAGGTCTTGAAAGCGAGGTGGGAGAAGGATCTGCCGCCGGAGGTGCTGTGTTGGATGCGGGGGACTGTAGCGAGGGCGAGGTCGGCGGAGCTGCTGAGTTGGTATGTGGACGTTTACTCATTCGTTGAGGTAGGCCGGTCCAGTGTCGTAGAGGGCTTTGTGAGCTTGGACGAGGACCTTGAAAATGATCCTTTTGTTGATGGGGAACCAGTGTAGGGATTTGAGTTGGGTGGATATGTGTTTGTGGCGAGGGAGGTTGAGGATGAGCCATGTGGCTGAGTTCTGTATTCGCTGGAGTTTTCTTTTAAGTTTGGCTGTGGTCTATGCGTTGCCATAGTCCAGTCTACTGCTGATGAATGCTTGGGTGACTGTTCTTCTTGTTTCTAAGGGTATCCATTCGAAAGTCTTGGTAACATGTAAAGGATGTTGGGAGCAGGAGGATGATATGGCGTTGATTTGCTGGGTCATGGAGAGGGATGAGTTCAGTATGATGCCAAGGTTGTGTGCGTGGGTGGTGGGTGTTGAGGGTGGTCCGAGGGTGGTGGGCCACCAGGAGTCGTTCCATGGTGGCTTGTTGGGGCGAAGATGATGATCTCTGTTTTGTTTGAGTTCAATTTGAGGTGGCTTGTCATCCATTTGGCGATGTCGAGGAGTCCACCGTGCAGGTTAATCTTGGCGGTGGCTGGGTATCTGGTGAGGGAGATGATGAGCTGGGTGTCGACAGCGTAAGATATGATGGTGATTGTAGGAAGTTGGCTCTGTATGTGCTATTTCAAAGTAAGGAATAGCATGCACAGAGTCCAAGGGTTCCCCTTAGAGGTAAAATAGTGGTAAAAAGAGATAATACTAATGCTCTATTTTGTGGTAGTGTGGTCGAGCAGTAGGCTTATCCAAGGAGTAGTGTTAAGCATTTGTTGTACATACACATAGACAATAAATGAGGTACACACACTCAGAGACAAATCCAGCCAATAGGTTTTTATATAGAAAAATATCTTTTCTTAGTTTATTTTAAGAACCACAGGTTCAAATTCTACATGTAATATCTCATTCGAAAGGTATTGCAGGTAAGTACTTTAGGAACTTCAAATCATCAAAATTGCATGTATACTTTTCAAGTTATTCACAAATAGCTGTTTTAAAAGTGGACACAGTGCAATTTTCACAGTTCCTAGGGGAGGTAAGTATTTGTTAGGTTAACCAGGTAAGTAAGACACTTACAGGGCTTAGTTCTTGGTCCAAGGTAGCCCACCGTTGGGGGTTCAGAGCAACCCCAAAGTCACCACACCAGCAGCTCAGGGCCGGTCAGGTGCAGAGTTCAAAGTGGTGCCCAAAACACATAGGCTAGAATGGATAGAAGGGGGTGCCCCGGTTCCGGTCTGCTTGCAGGTAAGTACCCGCGTCTTCGGAGGCCAGACCAGGGGGGTTTTGTAGGGCACCGGGGGGGACACAAGTCCACACAGGAATTTCACCCTCAGCAGCGCGGGGGCGGCCGGGTGCAGTGTAGGAACAGGCGTCGGGTTCGCAATGTTAGTCTATGAGAGATCTCGGGATCTCTTCAGCGCTGCAGGCAGGCAAGGGGGGGATTCCTCGGGGAAACCTCCACTTGGGCAAGGGAGAGGGACTCCTGGGGGTCACTTCTCCAGTGAAAGTCCGGTCCTTCAGGTCCTGGGGGCTGCGGGTGCAGGGTCTCTCCCAGGCGTCGGGACTTTAGGTTCAAAGAGTCGCGGTCAGGGGAAGCCTCGGGATTCCCTCTGCAGGCGGCGCTGTGGGGGCTCAGGGGGGACAGGTTTTGGTACTCACAGTATCAGAGTAGTCCTGGGGTCCCTCCTGAGGTGTTGGATCGCCACCAGCCGAGTCGGGGTCGCCGGGTGCAGTGTTGCAAGTCTCACGCTTCTTGCGGGGAGCTTGCAGGGTTCTTTCAAAGCCGCTGGAAACAAAGTTGCAGCCTTTCTTGGAGCAGGTCCGCTGTCCTCGGGAGTTTCTTGTCTTTTCGAAGCAGGGGCAGTCCTCAGAGGATGTCGAGGTCGCTGGTCCCTTTGGAAGGCGTCGCTGGAGCAGGATCTTTGGAAGGCAGGAGACAGGCCGGTGAGTTTCTGGAGCCAAGGCAGTTGTCGTCTTCTGGTCTTCCGCTGCAGGGGTTTTCAGCTGGGCAGTCCTTCTTCTTGTAGTTGCAGGAATCTAATTTTCTAGGGTTCAGGGTAGCCCTTAAATACTAAATTTAAGGGCGTGTTTAGGTCTGGGGGGTTAGTAGCCAATGGCTACTAGCCCTGAGGGGGGGTACACCCTCTTTGTGCCTCCTCCCAAGGGGAGGGGGTCACGATCCTAACCCTATTGGGGGAATCCTCCATCTGCAAGATGGAGGATTTCTAAAAGTCAGAGTCACCTCAGCTCAGGACACCTTAGGGGCTGTCCTGACTGGCCAGTGACTCCTCCTTGTAGCTTTCTTTGTTCCCTCCAGCCTTGCCGCCAAAAGTGGGGGCCGTGGCCGGAGGGGGCGGGCAACTCCACTAAGCTGGAGTGCCCTGCTGGGCTGTGACAAAGGGGTGAGCCTTTGAGGCTCACCGCCAGGTGTCACAGCTCCTGCCTGGGGGAGGTGTTAGCATCTCCACCCAGTGCAGGCTTTGTTACTGGCCTCAGAGTGACAAAGGCACTCTCCCCATGGGGCCAGCAACATGTCTCTGGTGTGGCAGGCTGCTGGAACTAGTCAGCCTACACAGACAGTCGGTTAAGTTTCAGGGGGCACCTCTAAGGTGCCCTCTGGGGTGTGTTTTGCAATAAAATGTACACTGGCATCAGTGTGCATTTATTGTGCTGAGAAGTTTGATACCAAACTTCCCAGTTTTCAGTGTAGCCATTATGGTGCTGTGGAGTTCGTGTTTGACAGACTCCCAGACCATATACTCTTATGGCTACCCTGCACTTACAATGTCTAAGGTTTTGTTTAGACACTGTAGGGGTACCATGCTCATGCACTGGTACCCTCACCTATGGTATAGTGCACCCTGCCTTAGGGCTGTAAGGCCTGCTAGAGGGGTGTCTTACCTATACTGCATAGGCAGTGAGAGGCTGGCATGGCACCCTGAGGGGAGTGCCATGTCGACTTACTCATTTTGTTCTCACTAGCACACACAGGCTTGTAAGCAGTGTGTCTGTGCTGAGTGAGGGGTCTCTAGGGTGGCATAAGACATGCTGCAGCCCTTAGAGACCTTCCTTGGCATCAGGGCCCTTGGTACTAGAAGTACCAGTTACAAGGGACTTATCTGAATGCCAGGGTGTGCCAATTGTGGATACAATGGTACATTTTAGGTGAAGGAACACTGGTGCTGGGGCCTGGTTAGCAGGGTCCCAGCACTCTTCTTAGTCAAGTCAGCATCAGTATCAGGCAAAAAGTGGGGGGTAACTGCAACAGGGAGCCATTTCTTTACACAAGCCCCCCCCAGCCCACAGGCCAGGAGACTCAGCCCAAGCTGGGAGAGTCTTCCTAGTCTGTCAGGCGAGGAAGAGTAGGAGAAATAGGCTGGTTAGTTGCAGGGCCTACTCTGCCTTACATCCTTCTGTTCAGGTCATTCCCTTTGGGGAACTGACCTACTTCCACAGTGATAGGACCTAGTCTGAATTGCCTCTTGTCTGCCTCTTCAATGTCTCCACCCATTCTTTCTATCTTGGTCTTAGAGGTATCCACCTCTGCTAACCTTATCTTGGCCAGGGTTACCCCTAGCTTACCCAGAGAGGTTACCCAGAGCTGGAGTAACCCCACCATGACCAATAGGGTCAGGGGGCCTAACTTGCTATTTGGCATGGGGTCAGACCACCATGCTAAGGATAGTGCAGCCATAAAGGCTAACACCCAGCAGAGGCCACTGACAGCTGTCAGTGCCCAGAACCACACCTTTAGCTCTTCACCTAAAAGGGAAGGGGCTAAGTTACAGGCTTCTTTGGGTTCAGGTTGCCTGTCTGCTGTATTGGAGTGGGGGGTTACCACATCTTGTAGTAAACACCCTTCTTCCACTCTTTCTTCTGTTAGCTGAGGAGCCACCCACTCAGGTTTAACAGTTGCCTGACTAGCCAGGACTTCTTGTGGGTCAGGTTGGACTTTATCAGGGCCATTTTTGGAGTTCTCCCCTACTGGAGCAGAATCTCCTTGGCTTGCTGTAACCTTGGCTAAAGGTTGTCCACCCTTCCTACTCTGTTTTCTTTTCTTCTTCTTCTGGGGCCTGCTTGCATTTACTGCAGAGGCAGGACTTCCAGAATCCTTGGGAGAGGACTGGCACTGGACCAGTTCCTCTCTTGGGCTCTGACTAACCTCTGGGTAGTCATTTCCAAGGAGACAATCAAGGGGGAGGTCTGTACTGACTACTACCCTTCTCCAGCTAAGAGTGCCACCCACTTCTATGGGCACTAACGCCACAGGCCTCTTAGTGACCCTGTCTAGGCTAACTCTTACCCTGGCAGTCTCACCTGGGATGTACTGGTTTGAGAGCACCAGCCTGTCATGCACAATAGTGTGACTGGCACAAGTGTCTCTCAGGGCAGTGGTTGGGATTCCATTCACCAGTAGGTGGTGGAAGTGTCTACTTCCCTCTGGAATCTCCAACTCACCTGTTGGGCCCTGTTTCCAGTTGAAGGCTAGGAAGACCTCCTCATCTGAGGAGTCATCTCCCATGGCTACACTGGTTACCCCAGGAATTTTGTTCTGGGGTTTGTTTTTGGGACAAGAAGTGTCCTTGGTGTGGTGCCCAGACTGTTTACAGTTGTGGCACCATGCCTTAGTGGCATCCCAGTTCTTACCCTGGTACCCACCTTTGTTTTGGGTTGTGTCTTGGGGCCCACCCACCTGTTCTGGTTTTTGGGGGCCTACAGAGGACTCTTTTTCTTTGTTTCTAGTGTTACCCACTTTCTCCTGGGGAGTTTTTGTAACCCCTTTCTTTTGGTCACCCCCAGTGGAAGTTTTGGTTACCCTAGTCTTGACCCAGTGGTCTGCCTTCTTTCCCAATTCTTGGGGAGAAATTGGACCTAGGTCTACCAGATACTGATGCAACTTTTCATTGAAGCAGTTACTTAAAATGTGTTCTTTCATAAACAAATTATAAAGCCCAACATAGTCACACACTTCATTTCCAGTTAACCAACCATCTAGTGTTTTTACTGAGTAGTCTACAAAATCAACCCAGGTCTGGCTCGAGGATTTTTGAGCCCCCCTGAATCTAATTCTATACTCCTCAGTGGAGAATCCAAAGCCCTCAATCAGGGTACCCTTCATGAGGTCATAAGATTCTGCATCTTTTCCAGAGAGTGTGAGGAGTCTATCCCTACACTTTCCAGTGAACATTTCCCAAAGGAGAGCACCCCAGTGAGATCTGTTCACTTTTCTGGTTACACAAGCCCTCTCAAAAGCTGTGAACCATTTGGTGATGTCATCACCATCTTCAAATTTTGTCACAATCCCTTTGGGGATTTTTAACATGTCAGGAGAATCTCTGACCCTATTTATATTGCTGCCACCATTGATGGGTCCTAGGCCCATCTCTTGTCTTTCCCTTTCTATGGCTAGGAGCTGTCTCTCTAAAGCCAATCTTTTGGCCATCCTGGCTAACAGGAGGTCATCTTCACTGAGAGCATCCTCAGTGATTTCAGAAATGTGGGACCCTCCTGTGAGGGACTCACTATTTCTGACTAACACAGTTGGAGACAGGACTTGAGGGGTCCTGTTCTCCCTATTTAGGACTGGAGGAGGGACATTGGCCTCCAAGTCACTAATTTCTTCCTCTGTGAGGTCATCATCAGAGGGGTTGGCTTTTTCAAACTCTGCCAACAGCTCCTGGAGCTGAATTTTGGTAGGTCTGGAGCCAATGGTTATTTTTTTGATATTACAGAGAGACCTTAGCTCCCTCATCTTAAGATGGAGGTAAGGGGTGGTGTCGAGTTCCACCACCTGCATCTCTGTATCAGACATTATTCTGCTAAGAGTTGGAATACTTTTTAAAGAATCTAAAACTGTTTCTAGAATCTAATTTCAAACTTTTAACAAACTTTTAAACTCTAAAAAGACAATGCTAAACAGGGACTTAACACACAAGGCCCTAGCAGGACTTTTAAGAATTTAGAAAAATTTCAAATTGCAAAAATGAATTTCTAATGACAATTTTGGAATTTGTCGTGTGATCAGGTATTGGCTGAGTAGTCCAGCAAATGCAAAGTCTTGTACCCCACCGCTGATCCACCAATGTAGGAAGTTGGCTCTGTATGTGCTATTTCAAAGTAAGGAATAGCATGCACAGAGTCCAAGGGTTCCCCTTAGAGGTAAAATAGTGGTAAAAAGAGATAATACTAATGCTCTATTTTGTGGTAGTGTGGTCGAGCAGTAGGCTTATCCAAGGAGTAGTGTTAAGCATTTGTTGTACATACACATAGACAATAAATGAGGTACACACACTCAGAGACAAATCCAGCCAATAGGTTTTTATATAGAAAAATATCTTTTCTTAGTTTATTTTAAGAACCACAGGTTCAAATTCTACATGTAATATCTCATTCGAAAGGTATTGCAGGTAAGTACTTTAGGAACTTCAAATCATCAAAATTGCATGTATACTTTTCAAGTTATTCACAAATAGCTGTTTTAAAAGTGGACACAGTGCAATTTTCACAGTTCCTAGGGGAGGTAAGTATTTGTTAGGTTAACCAGGTAAGTAAGACACTTACAGGGCTTAGTTCTTGGTCCAAGGTAGCCCACCGTTGGGGGTTCAGAGCAACCCCAAAGTCACCACACCAGCAGCTCAGGGCCGGTCAGGTGCAGAGTTCAAAGTGGTGCCCAAAACACATAGGCTAGAATGGAGAGAAGGGGGTGCCCCGGTTCCGGTCTGCTTGCAGGTAAGTACCCGCGTCTTCGGAGGGCCGACCAGGGGGGTTTTGTAGGGCACCGGGGGGGACACAAGTCCACACAGGAATTTCACCCTCAGCAGCGCGGGGGCGGCCGGGTGCAGTGTAGGAACAGGCGTCGGGTTCGCAATGTTAGTCTATGAGAGATCTCGGGATCTCTTCAGCGCTGCAGGCAGGCAAGGGGGGGATTCCTCGGGGAAACCTCCACTTGGGCAAGGGAGAGGGACTCCTGGGGGTCACTTCTCCAGTGAAAGTCCGGTCCTTCAGGTCCTGGGGGCTGCGGGTGCAGGGTCTCTCCCAGGCGTCGGGACTTTAGGTTCAAAGAGTCGCGGTCAGGGGAAGCCTCGGGATTCCCTCTGCAGGCGGCGCTGTGGGGGCTCAGGGGGGACAGGTTTTGGTACTCACAGTATCAGAGTAGTCCTGGGGTCCCTCCTGAGGTGTTGGATCGCCACCAGCCGAGTCGGGGTCGCCGGGTGCAGTGTTGCAAGTCTCACGCTTCTTGCGGGGAGCTTGCAGGGTTCTTTCAAAGCCGCTGGAAACAAAGTTGCAGCCTTTCTTGGAGCAGGTCCGCTGTCCTCGGGAGTTTCTTGTCTTTTCGAAGCAGGGGCAGTCCTCAGAGGATGTCGAGGTCGCTGGTCCCTTTGGAAGGCGTCGCTGGAGCAGGATCTTTGGAAGGCAGGAGACAGGCCGGTGAGTTTCTGGAGCCAAGGCAGTTGTCGTCTTCTGGTCTTCCGCTGCAGGGGTTTTCAGCTGGGCAGTCCTTCTTCTTGTAGTTGCAGGAATCTAATTTTCTAGGGTTCAGGGTAGCCCTTAAATACTAAATTTAAGGGCGTGTTTAGGTCTGGGGGGTTAGTAGCCAATGGCTACTAGCCCTGAGGGGGGGTACACCCTCTTTGTGCCTCCTCCCAAGGGGAGGGGGTCACGATCCTAACCCTATTGGGGGAATCCTCCATCTGCAAGATGGAGGATTTCTAAAAGTCAGAGTCACCTCAGCTCAGGACACCTTAGGGGCTGTCCTGACTGGCCAGTGACTCCTCCTTGTAGCTTTCTTTGTTCCCTCCAGCCTTGCCGCCAAAAGTGGGGGCCGTGGCCGGAGGGGGCGGGCAACTCCACTAAGCTGGAGTGCCCTGCTGGGCTGTGACAAAGGGGTGAGCCTTTGAGGCTCACCGCCAGGTGTCACAGCTCCTGCCTGGGGGAGGTGTTAGCATCTCCACCCAGTGCAGGCTTTGTTACTGGCCTCAGAGTGACAAAGGCACTCTCCCCATGGGGCCAGCAACATGTCTCTGGTGTGGCAGGCTGCTGGAACTAGTCAGCCTACACAGACAGTCGGTTAAGTTTCAGGGGGCACCTCTAAGGTGCCCTCTGGGGTGTGTTTTGCAATAAAATGTACACTGGCATCAGTGTGCATTTATTGTGCTGAGAAGTTTGATACCAAACTTCCCAGTTTTCAGTGTAGCCATTATGGTGCTGTGGAGTTCGTGTTTGACAGACTCCCAGACCATATACTCTTATGGCTACCCTGCACTTACAATGTCTAAGGTTTTGTTTAGACACTGTAGGGGTACCATGCTCATGCACTGGTACCCTCACCTATGGTATAGTGCACCCTGCCTTAGGGCTGTAAGGCCTGCTAGAGGGGTGTCTTACCTATACTGCATAGGCAGTGAGAGGCTGGCATGGCACCCTGAGGGGAGTGCCATGTCGACTTACTCATTTTGTTCTCACTAGCACACACAGGCTTGTAAGCAGTGTGTCTGTGCTGAGTGAGGGGTCTCTAGGGTGGCATAAGACATGCTGCAGCCCTTAGAGACCTTCCTTGGCATCAGGGCCCTTGGTACTAGAAGTACCAGTTACAAGGGACTTATCTGAATGCCAGGGTGTGCCAATTGTGGATACAATGGTACATTTTAGGTGAAGGAACACTGGTGCTGGGGCCTGGTTAGCAGGGTCCCAGCACTCTTCTTAGTCAAGTCAGCATCAGTATCAGGCAAAAAGTGGGGGGTAACTGCAACAGGGAGCCATTTCTTTACAGTGATGCCGTGGGGATGGAGGATATTGGCGAGATGAGCCATGTAGATGTTGAAGAGGGTGGGGCTGAGGTAGGATCCTTGGGGACCCCACAGATGATCTTGGTGGCTGTAAACCGGAAAGGAGGGAGGCGAACTCTTTGGGTTCTTTCGGAGAGGAAGGAGGTGAGCCAGTCCAGGGCCTTGTGGCGAATTCCGGCGTCAAACAGGAGTGCGCAAATGGTTTGGTGGAATACAGTGTCAAAAGCTGCAGAGAGGTCTAGGAGGATGAGGGCGATGGTCTCGCCCTTGTCCACTCTAGTCCTGATGTCGTCTGTGCAGGCGATGAGGGCAGTCTCAGTACTGTGATTCTTGCGGAATCCAGATTGGGAGATGTTGAGTATATTGTTTTCTTCAAGGAAGCGAGACAGTTGTGCGTTGACTATCTTCTCGGCAACCTTCACGGGGAAAGGGAGAAGAGAAATGGGTCGGTAGTTTGTGAGGTCTTCCGGGTCTGCTTTGGTTTTTTGAGAAGAGCGTTGACTTTGGCGTGCTTCCAAATATCTGGGAAGGTTGCGGTGTCGAAGGAACTGTTGATGACGGCTCGGAGCTGGGGAACGATGATTTGGCTGGCATTGTTGAGAATGTGGTGGGTGCACGGGTCTGTTGGGGAGCCTGAGTGGATGGAGTTTATGGTTTTGCCGATTTCTTCGTCGTTGGTGGGGGTCCAGGTGTTCAGTCGGTTGGTGCGGCAGGGTGTTGTAGTGTTGGTAGTGTTGGTTGTGTCAGTGGTGGTGGGTGCTGATGATGAGAATCTGTTGTGTATGTCTGCGATTTTGCGGTGGAAGCAGTTGGAGAGGGAGTTGCAGAGGTCTTAGAAGTGTGGGGGGTCGATGGTGCAGGATTTGGGTTTGGTGAGTTCTTTGATGATGGCAAAGAATTCCTTGCTGTCGTGTGTGTTGTTGTCTATGCGTTCTTTGTAGAAGGATCGTTTGGTGGTCCGGGTGAGTTGGTGGTGTTTGCGCATGGCTGTTTTGAGGGCGGAGAAGTTGCTTATTGAGGGTTCTTGGTGCCAGGCTTTCTCAATTTTTCAGCATTCTCATTTGGAAGATTGAAGTTCTGTGGTGAACCAAGGGGCAGTCTTGATGGTGCAGGTGTTGTTTGTTTTCAAAGGGGCGAGGGAGTCTGCGCAGGTTTATAGCCATCGTGTGAGGTTGTGGGCGGCGGTGTTGGGGTTGTTGGTGATGGGCAGAGGAGCTTGTGCAAGGTTGGAGATCAGGTGTTCCTTGGAGATCTTGTTCCATTTGCGGTAGGGTGTAGTGTGTTGTTGGTGGTGGCTTTCATGAAGGAGAAATGAACGCAGTGGTGGTCAATCCAGTGGAGTTCGGTGGTGTGAGTGAAGGTGATGTGGCTGCTGGAGGTGAAGATGGCGTCTAGCGTGTGTCCCGGTGAGTGGGTGGGTGAGGTGACCAGTGGCTTGAGGCCGAGGTTTGTGAGGTTGTCCAGCAAGGCTGTGGTGTTGCAGTCGTGGGTGCTTTCCAGGTGAAAGTTGATGTCACCAAGGAGTATGTAGTCTGTGGAGGAGAGGGCGTGGAAGCTGATGGTATCGGCGATGGTGTCACAGAATGGGGGGCGGGGTCCAGGTGGTCTGTAGATGAGGGTTACTCTAAGGGTGGTGTTAGCGTTTATGTGTATTTGAAGGTGTAGGTGTTCGGCGTTGTCTATGGAGTCGTTGGTGTTGGTGGAGATTTTGATGGAGTTTTTGTGTATTAATGCGATACCTCCTACTGGTTTGTTGGTGCGGTCTCTAAGGGTGATTTTGTAACCCTCTGGGATGGCTATGGCGATGTTGGGTGCTGATGAGGAGTTCAACCATGTTTCAGTGAGGAAGGCGATGTCAGGGGAGTTTGTGGAGAGTAGTTCCCAAAGTTCGATGGCGTGCTTGTGGACGGAACGGGTGTTAAGGAGGATGCAGTTGAGGTGGTTGCGGGGTTTGGTGTTGTTGCAGTGCTTGTTGGTGTTGCCGGTGTTGGTGTGAGTGCAGGAGAAATGGCATGAGTGGCATGAGAAAGGCCCGTGTGTGTGTTTGGGGTTGGCTTGGGTGCAAGCGTGATGCGGGCCTGGATTGAGAGCACGGAGTTCTGTGGAGGAGTAGTCGTGCTTCGGGGGGTCGGCGGAGCTCGGACAAGGGGGACGGGCACTGGGCGCAGTTCAGGCGCAGACGGGCACAGACGGGCTTGCCATTAACAAGGGGAGATGAGAGGAAGGAGCAGCTGGGAGGTAGGAGGAAGTGTCCAATGGGGGCGCGAGGGGGGTGGGGCCACAGGGGACACAGCGGCTGGGGTAAACAGGAACCGGCGAGTGCCGGAAAAATGAAACGGGCACAAATGGAGCACGAAACAAAGCGGGCACAAAAAGGGCACAGTCAAGGAACAAACACAATTCTGAAAACAAAAATTAAACAGTAAATGAAAATCAATCTGCAGAACAAAATACCAGACATGCCTACCACTAAGCACCAGGGATGAGGCGCAGGCGGGTGCCTGCGGGTGGTGGAGGGCCACAAGGATGTTTTAATTTTCTAATCAGCCATGTTTCTGTAAAAGTGTTAACTTTCTACACAACATTTCATCATGTGCTTCTGCCCAAGGCTGACAAGAACAGTACATGATAATCTATCTCGTATTGTCACCACAAGAGTGATCAAACAGTCCAACACTTGCACATGCTTACATCAGGCCTGTTTCACAAAGCGTACACATGTTTTCTTATAAAAGCATCATACCGGCCAGGGAAGGTTAATGTGGTCATTCTAGCCAGGATACCCATTCACACTGTATGCCATTTCAATGCTGACCTCATCCTTGTCTCCACACCCAGCCGAGGAGACAGTGCTCCTCTCATGGACTAAGTACAGACAGGGAGGGCTATAACCTCTATGCTGTCACTAGAAGTTAGGGGTTAGGTAAGATTCCTATACACATTACTCCAATATGCTTGGGTTGTTTAATTTCTTTTCACTCATTGCAACAATCCTAATCTTGCTATGCCTCGTTGGTCTAATAATTGCAGCTCAGATGTTTTATCATAGATTGCAGTCTTTTCAATAAATGTATTGAAAATCATCCTGCATCTTTTCTTGCGCCTACATGTTTGCATGTGACTCTTGATTAATGGAAGAAAGGGTGAGATTTGTCAACTACGACTTCCCTGAGAGGTCACCGTGTGTAATGCATTAGGCTTCCACAAATTAATCTTGGTTTCTATGTATGGGTGAGGTGCTGCTAGCTAGCCAAAAGGATTGGGCTGACAGCTACCAACCAGTGTGGGATTGACTCAGATACCCACAAGCGGTGGTGTTGCTGCTTCCAATCCAGCAGTCTTGTTCCCATAACGAGAGTCATACGACAGTCTCACTGATGCCCTCCATGGTAGGTTGTGCTACCAGTGTCCATCCTGCCTACCCTCCATTGTCAGCTTACTGTCCCCCACCCTCAGTTTTACATGTACAGGTGCCTATCCCTTCCCTCCTGACTTGTCTGGTCTGTTGTTATTCCTCTACCCCCTCCCTCCTGCCCTTCATGGACTGTTATGCTGCAACTGTCCCTTCTGTCTGTCCGGTTTGGTCTGATGCTGCCCTTGCCTCTTTCCCCTCTGCTCTCTGCTGTCCATGTGCATGGCACTGTCCCCTTCCTATTGTTTTCCATGGCCCATCATGCTCCACTGCCATCCTGCAAGCGCTGCGTAGTGTATTGTGCTGCTGCAACCCCTGATGCCTGCCCTGTTGGTCTGTTTGGTGCCCCTGCCCATGTCCCTCCTGCCCTCTGCTATCCGATTCTATGTCCCTACCACATACCTCCTGCCCTCCCTGATCAAATGCACCATACTTACCAACATTTTGAACTTGGTAATAGGGAGATTTTGAAAAGCCCTGGAAATTGATTTCCCCCATTGACTTGCATTGAAAAAGATGAAATTTTAGACAGTTTTGTTTGCTGTACTGATGAAACAAGGGAACCCAATAAAATAAAACTTCAATTTATATGGGACTCTACACCCTTTAATGGTTGGGTGCACCATTCCAAACTGTGTGTTATCATAAGTTCTCTGCAGAAGCAGCAGTATCAATCAATGGTTGGTACTGAGGAAGGAGTGCACCAACATCGCATTCACAGAACTATGTGGGAGGTGCGATCTGGAGTGTCCATTGTTGCTTTTTTGACTTTTCCTATATTAAGCCCAAGTGGGACTAAATCCCAAACTAGTGCACTATGTTTTGCACTTTGATATATGTTTGATATATGTTGATCACATTTACCTAGACTTCAAACTAAGTTTTGGATTTATGCCAGGAGTACGACCAGCATCTAAATAAATGTAAACAAGAAGCCTTCACATAGCATAAAGAGTTACTCTTTGCTTTGACCAGTGAATTGTAAATGAGCAGCTCCTGCTGCACATTTATTATTCATTTTTTAAATTTATTTTTTTGAGTGTCCTGGTGACAATACAAAAACAAAGAGGGAGAAAGAAGTTGTGGAGTTGGGTCTTTCCTCCTTATAGCCTATATAACATTACAAAAAGAGGCCCAGCTAAAATAACTACCACAGGATGGATAGGAAAAAGGATTTTCCCTTGGTGGTATGCTTCATCATTGGGTTTGTTCCCCTTCCACTACAGAGCGGGCGTGCTACGACCTACGGGATACGTGGGAGCACTGAAGAAGTCTTGTCAATGTGAATCACAAGAGGGATAGGAGTGGTGGGGTCGTGGGTGAGTTAAAAATACCTGTCTCCTAGTAATTCCAATGATTGAATAGATCTCTTGGAGGTGGTATGATTAAAAAGGGGCTGCGGAAGTAGGGGACGTTATGTTCCTGACTTCCTAGTCTACATGTTTCAGAGCCTTACCCCTAGGCTCCTCTTCAGGACCAAGGTGGACTCCCTGGTGCCACTCCTTGTTTGACTACCTCTAATGAAAGCATAAATGCTCTTTGATATGGTGCAATTCACCTTACTAATGTGGTGTCATAAGATGATACCTATCGTTTATGTTGCCGTCATTGATACCTGTGGAAGTACAAGAGAGGAATAGTTATCATAGCCCCCATTTGTAATGGGCCGCTATATATGTTGTTTGTGGGTGTGGTGCCACCTATTTGAAAACTGCACCCCACTTGTGGGAAACTGCACTCGTGAATATCAGGACTGTGAGACTAAAGTACTCTCACAATCAACAGTACAAGACATACTACATTTAAAACTTTTAAACATGTGAACACATGAAACACAACAAACAGCACACACGTGGTGCATGCCCAACCTACTCTGCAGAACGGGAAGAAACCCAATGATGAAGCATGCCACCAAGGGGTAACCCTGGTGGGTGAGAGTTTTTTTTAACAGGAAAATCCTTTTTCCTATCCATCCTGTGGTAGTTCTTTTAGCTGGGCCTCTTTTGTAATGTCCTGGTGACCACACAGAAACGCCCACATGTTTAATTTTTGTTAGGGGCCGTGGGGGGGGGGGGGAGTAGCCCCAGGGTCCCCACAGCCATGGTGGCTCCCTGCAAGGAGTTTAATACTCTGCACAGGAGCCAGAAACCCTTTTGTTTTAAACTGGAGTGCTCCAGTGCCCACCCAGGGCACCTCACAGCATTATTAAAGTTGGGAGCAGCTCCTTCGGCTTCACTGCCAACATCTATCTCAGCGGTAGCCAACTTTATTAATACTGGACAGGAGCAGCTTTGCTTTTGCTCCTGCCAGATGGGAGCAATTCTGTGTTTCCCAGATGGTGACAGTGCAGGCAGGGAGAAACTTTGGTGTTACTAAAACCAGGTGGCAGCTTTTTGGTCCCACTAGGTGGGAGAACATTAAAATTCCCTGTCCTCAGTCTTGTGGGCGTGGGCAGGGAAACCATAATGCCCAAGAGCCAGCCCTGTGGAACGGGGTCCCTGGGTGTTAGAAATGGAGTTTCTGGTTGTCGAGGTTATGCACTTACGCCAGTCAGAACCCACCCACTCTAGTAACGGCAAGAAGGTTACACACCTAGGATAACCCCTGCTCATCTCCTTGGTAACTTGACACGAGCAGCCATGCCTAACCAAGAGGCAATGTGTAAAGCGAGTGCATAACACACACAACACATGTGAAACAATAAATACACCACAAAGAAAACACAACAAGTTATGTAAATATAAACTGTATTGCACAAAACATCATTAGACCACATATAACAAGTATCAGTAATACCTTACAACACAAGCAGTTGTCAGAACATTACTCAGGTACTATTACTCTGTGAAAGTCAACAGCAGTCATAATAAAACACATAGATTACTTGTTGTCCTGCAACAAAAGTAGTAGTCAGGCAAATATTGTCATTAGAAGGCACATACTATGGTAACACATATGATCATAACTGCCAAAACAGTATCATAAAAGGCACTAAAAAGGACTGTGAATACCACTATAAACTTTTCTCACCCGAACCGGCGAGTATAGTTGGCTACTCACCCCAGATGCTACAAAAAGGAATGGTGGGGACGAAAATGGGGGACATCCGTGTTCTGAGTTCAGAACTCCTCGTGCAATACTTCCAGGGCTGGGAACCTCCATCGAGGGTCGCCACCCAGGCCTGCTATGTGCCACAAAAATGCAAGTGGGGGTGGAGGGCCCTGTGGTAATGGGGACCTCCAATGAGGTTTTCCCGCCCTCGATCCTCCACCAAACAACAGTGAGCCCAGCGTGAATGGGGTACCTTTGTCGAGGTTGCCACCCTGCCCGCAATTTCAAAGACAGTGGGTGAGGAGGGGTGGTAGGAATGAGGGACTTCCGGTGAGGTCTCCTCTCCGCTAGGCAGCTGCTCCCCTGCCGGACGATGTGCCCACATCCGATGTTGTGCGCAAGCCTCCCTCTCAGCCTTCCCAGGCTGCGGCAGTGAAGGAACCAAACTAAATATCCACCTGTGCCCTGGGGGCACTCTCCACAGTGCTCTTCACCCCGGGGGCACTCAGTGGACCGCGATTGGTTGTGGCTTCATCTTCCTGTGCCCCAGGGGCACTCCGAGAAGTGCGTTCGGATGTGCTAGTTCTGCGGAAGTGATAACTCCCACGGGTGGAGGAAGTAAAGTGCTCCTAATGCACTTTGGGCAAATAGAGAAAAACGCTCCTCATGCGCTACGCTCTGGCACAGGAGCCTTATTCCATAGCACTCTCCTGGTGCTTAAGGAAACCAAAGCACTGCACCACAAGGAGATACCCAGATGAAGGCACTCAGGAAAACACAAAGGTGGGCATCAGTGAACAGGGAAACCAGCACCCCACAGGGAGGTAGGGTCAATCTCCTCAACCAGTCCAGCAATGCCAGTCCAGCCCATGCCTATGGGGCAGCTGGTCAGAAAGGCAAAAAGCAGAAAAGCGATCCTGATGAGTCCTTTGTGCCACCTAGCAGGGGCCAGGCAGCAGGGCAACAAACAGAAGGCAGTCAAGATGAGTCCTTGGTGTAGTCCAGTAGCCTCTCTGGCAGACGTTTGGTCCCAGTTCCAAAAGTGCTCTAAAAATGTGGGGGAAATCCCCCTGTACTTGTACTCATTTTTGTGCAGTCTCCACAGAAGGGGGAGAAGGGTTTCAACCAGCCCTAACTGGTTTTAAGAGCGTCCTTTCTCTCCTCCAGCACAGGCTCCAGACATCAGTGGGGGGAGGGGTAAACGAGCCCTTTGTGTGAGGCCAGGGTACAGCCTTCAGAAATGCAGATTTGCCCCGCCTCTCCCTCTCTCTGCTCAGGAAGACCATTCAATATGCAGATGCACCTAGTTGACACCTCCACCCTCCATGTGTACAGACTGACTGAAAAGTATGCAAAAAAAACAGCTGTCACTCTGCCCCAGATGACAATTGGAGTCAAGCTGCAAAACACCAGAGTCATAAGCACAGAGAAATGCTCACCTTCTAGAAGTGGCATTTCTATAATGGTAATAAAAAGCACCTACACCAGAAAGCAGCATTTCTCACTACCATTACAACCATACCAAACATGCCTAAGCTACCCCCCATAGATCAGACAATACCACCCTGACACAAGGTATTGCACTTCCAATACAATCCTATGAGAAAGGCAGCACTCACAGCAGTAAGAAACCAAAAAGGCTGTTTGTCACTACCAAGACAGGCCACACACCTAGGCAGATGTCCTGCCTTTTACATACATGGCACCCTGCCCATAGGGCTAGCTAAGGCCTACCTTAGGGGTGAATTATATGTATTAAAAGGGGAGTTCCAGGCCTGGTAAGTAAATTTAGATGCCCGGTCCCTGTGGCAGTAACTGCACACGCAGGCTTTGCGCCAGCAGGCCTGAGACAGGTTTGAAAGGCTACTTCTGTGGGTGGAGAAAGCAGCGCTGCAGGCCCACTAGTAGCATTTAATTTACAGGCCCTGAGTATAGGGATACTACTGTACAAGGGACTTACAGGTAAATTAAATGTGCCAATCATACCAAGCTTATAAGGGAGAGCACTTGCACTTTAGCACTGATCAGCAGTGATAAAGTGCCCAGAGACCTTACATCAACAAAAAGGGTAAAAAGAAAATAGGATGAGGAAGGCAAAATGTTTGGGGATGACCCTGTAAAAATGGCCAGGCCCAACACTGGGCCATACAATGGCTCGGGTGGAGGACTGAAGGGTCCCCTCCCCTTTAATTACACATGGGCCTCAAGGAGGCTGGGGGAGATGGGCTGCATGCCCACCATAAAATATATTGCACCACCACTCAAGCCAGTGCATTTAATTTCTACATTTTACTGTGGATTGGTGGATCCACATCCAATTTGCAGTAACAATTTTTTTTAAACTGTTTTTCACTCTAGGGAGGGGGTACCTTAGGGACCACACCACCAGGCTGAGGGGGGCAGAGAATACCTACCATGTCCCCTTATCTCTTTTTATACACATAGGACCAGATTGATGGAGCCTTTGCACCATTCCAACAACACATTAGCATTTTTTTAGTGCTAATGTGGCGTTGGAAGGGGGAAAAACACTGCACTTTATTTACAAATTGGCACAATGCATGCATTGCGCCATTTTGTAACCCCTTGCACTACATTACGCCTGCGCCAGGCTTAAAGTATGCAAGGGGGGGGGGCATTCCAGTGCTAGGGGTACTGAAACAATGGCAAAAGAAATCTATGAGATTCCTTTGCACTATTTTTATCTACATATTTTTGCCCTTATTTCTCAAAAATGTCTGAACGGATTTACACCAAATCACAAAAAGCACACTATCTGGACTGGTATCGAGCTTTCTTCAAAATTTGGTGTAATTTCATTCAGTCATTTTCGCTGTAGCTGTGTCTAATTTTCCTACTGAAAACTGAATAGGGAAACACGTTTTGGGACCCCCCACTTTGTTTTGCGGCCCCCTCTTCATGGATCACCTCTAAACTTTCTAGGAAAGAATTAAAGTGGATGAGACTTTGTTTTTTAAAAGTTCTGTGAAGATTCGTCAAATGGCACCAAAGTTATAAGCAAACCAAACATGGGCCTAACTTTAACTATGCATATATATCACAAACCACCAAGAAGTATAAGAGTGCTTTACACAGAGAAAAAAGGAATACAGTTAACAATAATACAATCAGAGAGTACAATAAAATGGTAAACTGAAAATAATATTGATAGCAATCTTAAGGATAACTTCTGAAGCTGGTAGTAACAATCAACTGGTAGCTAGCTATACACTGGAGGAGAGGAGAATAGTTCAACTGCATATATGCCTAGTATGACAAATATAGCTCGGAGGAACATGAAGGTGGGTTTTACTCTCAGATCAGCTGATAGTGAGTTCCAAAGGAGTGACACAATACCTAAGAAGAATTGTTGGTGAGATATGTGGTTTTAAAAGCAAGTAGTTTGCACAACAGATTGTTTTTGCTTCTGGATTCTCTGGCACCCCCTGGCTAAGCATGGAAGGAAGATGGGGTGAAGATTTGATGTAAATGACTTTCTAGGCCAGACATCCCAACTAGAACTTTATTCTTGCATCAATTGAAAATCAATGCAAATATCAAAGGACAGCTGTGATGTAGTCAAATGTTTGGTGAACAACACAAGTCTTGCCATATAGAACAGCTCTCAGAGGCACAAAGACATTTTGTGGGATCAGATGGCTTTTTTATTGAGGTAAGTAGATATGGACTCAATAGTAGTAATCTGTACTTCTCTATATTTACTTACCCTGAAAATGTAGTGATATTCAATACTAAGGAGTAAATATTTGAGCAGGTCTATATCAAAACTATGATACTGTGAAACACAACCATTGCTACACAATTCTTTTTTTCAAAAGATATTATATTTTATTGTTTCAATTGAATTTACAAAATATAATAGCCTCAAGTAGGGCTCTTACATTGAATCAAAGCATAAACCATAAACCTTCCCTCCCACTAGATTCCCTGGCAGGCTGACAAAAAAAAGCCACCCCAGCCTCTCCAATGTCTTAGAGTTTACCCAACGTACACATACTCAATCAATACCTCTAACTCTTAAAAGCATCTTTACTCCACAAGCTTCGGAGATATCAACGATTCCCGAGACCCCAAAGTTTCCGTGTGTGGGGACAAATACTCTACTAGGGGGCACCATGTTTGTTCATATTTGGGGTTCACATCCTGGAGGACCTATGTTAGTTTTTCCATTACCAGTAAAAAACATAATTTACTCCCCCATTCATGCATTGTTGGAATAACCTCAAATTTCCATTTCTGAGCTATTAGTTGCTTCGCCGCCACTGTCTTGTTAGTCATTATCCTCCAGTCTATGATGGGGAGCTGTTTTTGTTTCAAAGGGAACACATGTAATAGAATTAAAAGACAAAGCAGATTGTATTGGGTACCCTGGTATGGGCTTCAAGTGACTACGGATTTCTTCCAGAACATTTTCAAATAGGGACAGGACCACCAGATAACCCCCTTGAGTTGGGTACATCCCTTGGAATCTCCTGGGGGTCAGATGCCACACCCACATATACTTATAAAGCGTTTCTCTATTTTGAATGCACATGGAGGGGATGTCTGTATACAATTTTACCCATATCTGCATAGAAATATTACACTGTAAAATATTTTGCCATCTCCTCATATATGTTCATTGGACTTCAGGGCCTCTAGCCACCACCACCAAGTAAATACTGCAAATAATCCCCTCACCAATGTGTTTGGTGGGGTGGAGAGCCCAATGTCGTAACTGCCAATATTTCATATGATAACATTCCCTTGGTTCGAATTCCCCTTTGCACTGCTCAAATGTTTTCATTCTTCACGTTTTTAAGCATTCAACCTCCGACCTCCACCCAACAACCAGCACCCTCCCTTGCACATTTTGGAGAAAATTCTGAATTTCTGCATAGTGGTGTGTCTGGGAGGGAAATTTGGTCAGTTCTTTTTTCCTAGTGATCTTGTCCCCTATTGTAGGTCAGAGAATCTCAGAGAAATGGCAGGGGGTGAGCGGCTTTAGACAATGAATGGATAGTCCATGGCACCTGTATTGGGGCTGCCAGGTCCCCATGGGTCCAGCGTCTTTCTGACCTATAGAGAGACCATTCAAAGAGAACTCTGATCTGTGAGGCATAATTATACGGCCTTATATCTGGAAGCCCACCCGATCGTCTGTGTGCTGTTATACCTTCCACTTTAATTAAGCTTTCTCCCCCACCCATACAAAGGGATCTGCAGAATTTTCAACTCTAAATCATGGATTCTAACTGGCAGAGCTTGTAAGACATAGAATAAATAGGGCATTATATTCATCTTGACAGCAGCTACCTTGCCAAGCCATAAAATATACAGATTCTATCATTGAATCATGTCAGTGGTAATGGCACTAAACCCTGTAGGCTAGTTTACAGAATAGAGGTTCTGCACTTTGTGGGTGATGTTAATCCCTAGATATTTTAAATATTCCTTAGACCATTTAAATTGCATTTTTTGTTAGAACCACTTTATCTGCCTGTGAAAGTCCCACTCTCATTACCTCTGATTTTGTTGCATTGACCTAAAAGCCTGAAAGCTTACCATAGCGATGTGAGCAAGTCTACCACTGTTAACAGTATATCACCAGCATACAAGTGTATATTGCTTTGTTTATCTCTGAAAAGCATGATTTTGATGTTGCCTAAAATCAATGGCCAAAATAAACAGCATGGGTGACAAAAGGCATCCCTTTCAAGTGCTTCTTTGTAAGTAAAATGGTTCAGATTTAGTACCATTAACCATTTTTTTAGCTGAAGGGGTTGTATATTTGGCAGCTATCCATTTCAGCATATTCGACCCCAGCCTTATTTGTATGAGTACTTTGTAAAGGAAGACCCAACCCACCGTTAAATGCTTTTTCTGCATTTAATGCTACAATTGTAGGAGAGATACCTGTACAGGATGCTTTTTCTATATGGTGGAGTATGCGTTGCATACGGTCCTCTGCTTGATGCTAGGAGACAAAACCTTTATTGGCATGGATAGATAATATATGGCATTTGAGGCATAATTTAATTCACCAAACGTCTGTAAGGATCTTAGCATCAGAATTTAAGAGCGCTATGGGTCTATCTGCCTCAAGTAGATCTGGAGATTTATCCTCTGTGTGCATTAGGGTAATGATACCCTATGTCATTGCGGCTGTTACCATGTCTGTTTTCAAGAAGAAGTTAAACGTGGTATTAAAGTGCAAAGTCAGCTCCGACATAAAGTATTTATAAATTGAATTTGTTATGCCATCAGGGCCTGGAGGCTTGTTCGGAAGGAGGTCAGTGATGGCCTTCATAACTTGTTCCGAAGTTATCAGTTCATCGAGGGCTGCACTGTTATCTCTGGATAACCTTGGCAGATCTGTTGAGTCAATCAAATTGTGTACTTCTTCAAGGCTCATTGAGTCAGCCAAGAAGACCTCTGAGTAACATTTCTGAGAGGCCTCTCTTTTCCTCTCCTCATAGCAAATATGTTCAGTCCCATCTCTCCTCAAAGGAAGGATCTGGCTCAGAACCCTTGCATGTCTGAGTCTACTAGCCAGCCTTCCTGACCTTTTCGTAAAATTCTTGCTTTATGCACAAGCAGTGCTTTTTTTCAACCTTTTTGTGGACAAGAGATCCAAATGATCTCTCACTCTAGTTAAGGCTTGTAAAGACTGTGATGACGCAGAAAAGAAGGTCTAACAAATATTCATATATCATGTAACCAAAATCGTATAAGGTAGTGTGATTTTAGCAAAGAAAAATAATGTACGTGGGAAATTGTTCCCACGGGGTAGTTCGCCCTTATTATAAACGGGCTTAATTAATCATGAAGAATTGACAAATGTAGTAATCCGTCATAATTGCAAATGTATTCCATAATCTTCTTGTTGAAACTGTTGTATGCTTAGCTTAAATTTAGCAGAGGCTTTGGACTAGTTGCCTGGTCTCAAATTTAACTGTGTGGTTTTCACTTGTATTAACAAAGACATATTATTTTACTTTAAGGCTGTATTTTTCCAGTAGAGATGACTAATACACTTATCTCAAGGTTTTGTGCTAGGCTGGTTTCATCCCTTTTAAGCAAGGTCAGTTTCTGCAGGTGCGGACAATAAAAGCACTGATACCGAAATAATTGGCAAACTTTGTTGCAACTTGTGTTCCAAGGCTCCAAGGACGCTTTATGCATAAATGAGTACTAAGAGAAAGACACTATTCATTGGTCAAAAGGAAGCCACCCCATGAACCCTCCAATGGAAGACCCTGAAGAATTTGGAATGTTTCTTACTTAAACCCACCGGACAAAGAGAAGTCAGCCATTTTCTTTGATGCCATTTTGAAGCCTGATTCAAGAAGCCATCTTGAACGACCCTCCGATGCCTTTTCTCTGTCGCAGAGAAAGAGACTTTAAAGAATTCTCACCCTAGAGACTTTAACTTTAATTTGCCCCGTCTTGCCCATGCAGTAACTTTTACCCCATTCTCCTTGCTGCTGCAAGGAAACTTGCCCTTAACTTTGCCCCTTTGAAATCTGTCCCATGCTGATCGAACCGATACCTGAAGGACGAAGACTTTTCTTGAATGCTGATTGTATTTGGTAAATATGAAAGGATAATTGTATTATGCATTGTGTTTTCCTTCCTAGGTACCAACTGCTATTTTTGATAGGGCCCAAGCTAGAAGTTTTCTAAATTTGTGTTGACTAAATTAGTTTTGCATGAAGCCCCACATGCCAATGCTAATTAGAGGTTAATTGAGATATTCACTTGATGCACCATGCTAAATTGAAATCTTGTTATGCTGACAGATGTATGAAATTAGTCAAATTCAGTTACTTATATTAGTGATCTGCATTGCTATAACCGAGTGCATTATAATCCAGATTTTGCGTAGATTGCGTTTCTTCCGTCGTTATGGACAGCTAGTAATGTTCGTATACATATATCATTTGATTTTGAGACTCACTTATATCATGCTAGCTTTGTTAGTATAGGGAAATAAATTAATTAACTTCTAACAAACTGGTGTGGTTATTCATGACTGAAAGGTCATGGTGCGTCAAAATACTGATTGTTATTGATTTCTAATATGTCGCTTGATCTATTGATTAAGTATTGGGTATTGATTATAATGGTTAACGATTATTGATTTGAGTGATCCGACTATTCTTTGGTTGAGGAGAGCCCAACTCGGTTAAAAGGTTCACCGACCTCCAGCGTGTCCAAGTACAAGTAATTTATAGGGGCTGGACGCGCTATCAACTGCACTGACCCCATTGCTTTAAAATCTACTTCCGTTATTGAAGCTCGGCTTCTAAAATTTCAAGGTGCAACTTAAAGCATTCCATACTACACCGGTGGGGACCTCTCCAGTATCATTCTTCCGAAACCTGTGGACGTGGGAAAAGAAAGAAAAATCCCTTTCCCCACGGTTTTTGTCTCGCCATGTATCTCTGAGTCCTGATTCCATGAATTCCCCCGGAACAGACAGTGATAATAGAAGCATGGAATTATCTATCCTGGAGGTGTCTATGTAGCTTTGCGTTTAAGGCCGCAATGAGGTCATCTGTCTGCATTTTCAGAGCAGTTCACACAGGTGCCACTCCTGTATCTCACCCAACATGTGTGCAAGGAAAATGTCCTGAGTCAAGTTCGGGGCATATATGTTAAGTATGTCCAATTGTCCCTCTGGCACAGTTCCTCAAAATATAGGAAACGGCACCTATCTTTACCTTGACAAGCCTAATCCCTCACTTCAAAATGTATCCCTATCATAACCCCATTTTTTTCATAGCAGTAGCTGCAAAAAATGCATGGGGTATAACTTGCGCCTCATGAAATTGATATCTAAGGGTCGAAAGTGTGTCTCTTGGATCCATACTATATACAGGAGGGCCCTGCAGACCTCCCTCCAGATTTGATGCCACTTAACTGGGGATTTGCATCTCTGAACAATATACAAAATTATCTTACCATGTAGACTGTAGAGGTATATTCATCCTCTAAAAAGTTGTAATTCAAAGGTTATAGGTGAATTTCCGACATCTAATAGCAACTGAGTCAGCGCCAATGGTCTCTCCACCCATGGGGCCCCTGCAAAGTTCAAACAAATGAACTCTCCCTAACTACCTCTCTCCCCTACTATTACCCTCCTCCCGCCTTCATCAGCCAAAGAAAGTAGGAGTCAAAGGTTTTCCAACACAATAGTGAAATGTGTTGCAGCCTGCTTCTCCCCGAGTCCTGCCTCTGTCCTAGCCAGCAAACTTCAAGTGTTGTATGTAGTGTCCTACTTTTACATCTATGTGAGAGTGTCAGCTGCAGCTAGCATCGATCACCCACCATCTGTTCACTTACACCAAGCCCCCTAGTATATCACATTCTCAGGGACAGGTTGCCGTATCTGCTCCTACAAGATAGACATTTCTTTCATTTCCGTCTAGTTTTCCTTGAGGATCTGGGTTTCTCCTATCTGTCTTTAGTTCCTGCATTGTTTTCCTTCTCCATAGTGTATGTCTGGGATGCTTCACTAGCCGGACTATGAGATTTAACAGTGATGGTAGCATTGGCAGGGTCCTACTTTAGAATAATATTAAATAGTTGTACTCAGTTTTAAACCATACCCTACATAATCGAATTCAGATATAACGACATAAATTATCCTCTAGGTCTGTACATTTGTCCCACAGTTCGCTCATACTCTCCTCCATCTTGGTCTACTGGTCTTGCATTTTTTTCTAGCTCTTGGCTTATGGCCACTATTTCATTCTCATTAGTGGGTACTCTCTCACCCATCATTGCAGGTCTTTAATAATAACTGATAAGGTAGCTGTCATGTCTAATTTCAAGGCCTGCATTTGTGTGATGCCCATTATTGGAGATATTGGCCCTCATTACAACACTGGCGGGCGGCAACCGCCACCCGCCAAGTTGTAACCGCCGTGCGGTGCCCATTATGACATCCCCGCTGGCCTGGCGGGGATGTGGGCCGCAGCATGGGAGCTGGCTCCAAATGGAGCCGGCGGTGCTGAGGCTGTGCGACGGGTGCAGTTGCACCCGTCGCGCTTTTCACTGTCTGCAGAGCAGACAGTGAAAAGCCGCATGGGGCCCTGTCAGGGGGCCCCTGCACTGCCCATGCCAGTGACATGGGCAGTGCAGGGGCCCCCAGGGGCCCCGCGACTCCCCGTACCGCCAGCCTTTTCCTGGCGGTTCAAACCGCCAGGAAAAGGGTGGCGGTAGGGGGACTCGTAATCCCCTGAGCAGCGCTGCTAGGTGAAGCGCCGCGGTCGTAATGACCAGGGGAGCACCGCCAGCCTGTTGGCAGTGCTTCCGTCATTTCAGCCCTGGCGGTCCTGTACCGCCAGGGTTGTAATGACCCCCATTGTCTTGTATGTCGCTAGTGCAGCTTTGCAGATCTTCTTTGGAAATTAGAGAGGCCACATTCACAGCTGTGCTTTCTAATTTTGCTTTCCCGGATGTATTGCCCTGTGTGGGCTCCTTATATTGCCAGTAGGTGGATAACAGTCTCTTTGTACCTGTCTTAGATGGAAATGACAGCAGGGAACTCCAACTTCTCATCATGTTTGTCTTGAGGAAATGTCACTTCCCAGTATCCCAGACTTTGAGGGACAGAGCTAACCAGGGTTTCAGTGAGCAACTGTGATCCCTGCTGTACAGTGGCGGAACAAAACTTGAGGAGGCCCCCTGCAAAATACAGGAAGGGACCCCTCCAATGCTCCAGATCCAGTCAGGACCTCTCAGCCCAGGGCCCACTGTCCATGCAGAGTGCTGCAGGGGGCCCCCTGGAGCTCAGGCACATCACACCACGGGGCCTGTGGAGGCCATTGTTATGCCACTGCTTCTGTAGTGTTCTCATAAATTAGAGGTTGAGCAGTGAGAACTCTTGAAGCCCTGAGGCACAGCTTTTGTGAACCACTGTTTTTGTTATGGGCTTTAAGAGAAATTGGATATTGTATCTCTCCTAATCACTGCCTTACTTGCTAGTCTGCTGCAGGTCTTTTTTGCAGTCCCTGCTCCTCACCACCCAAAGTGCTGTCTGCCCAGGAAGACCCAGTGAGGAACACCAGCTGTGTGGAGTTGGCACTCTATGGAGCAGCAGTACTCTTCACACATGCATCATTAAGTTCTATCAATCAAGTTCAGATGCTGCAGGCATGTGCCCCCGATAACCAGGAACAGAGGCCCACTCTCTCCAGGGTCCCACTCTCAAGGACTTACAGGTGCCTTCACGGCTTCATTGGGTGGGGGTCCTGAACTTTAGGTCAGCTCAGCCTCGTTTTCAATTATGTGGAATCGCCCCAGGCTGTTGCTACCATGCAAGCCAGGCTGGAGACTGGTGGATCGTGCTTCTGCATTTTAAGTCCTCCACTTTCTTACATGTGCTCTGCTAGTGCCTTGGGTTTCCTGCAACACTTTTCCAGGGTACCTCCACATCACCTCCCCCGGTGGCCTACTTTGCTGCTCTTAGATGGTATAGATGCTGTGCGCGTCTTCCCGTAGGCTACTCCCTCCCATTACACTTTTCTTGACATTTAGGGGAAGAGAACATTGGTTCATAGAGCACAATTTTGCATTGCAACAAGAGTCAGGGCAGGAGGGTTCCTGTTCAGTGTATCTTAGATCAATAAATTCCCATATCAAATACCATTCGAGTGGCAACAACAGAGTGAGTTGAGCCAAAATTTAAACATTTACATAGGCCACTTTTTCTTTTCAAAATCAAAAAGCATAGAGAAGGTGATTCTTGGAAAGCTTTTCCCCTTGGGTGATACACATCAATATCTCAACTGTAAAATATTCCTAACTCGAGAATGATTTGAAGAGGGAAATATATGTTTGCACTTACTGCAGCCTGATCATACCATGACAACAAAGCCACAGATCTTAACATTTCAATTATTTGTAAATTTTAGACTTTTTTGAGAAACTCAAGATGTTCACTTGATTGGTACTTCGAAAGTCTGTCATATAGTCAATATCTGCTAAGTGTAAATAGTGCAAGTGGAATTTCAGCAGAATAAAGAGAATTATTTTCATTTTTATTAGTAAGCAAACACTCCAGTTGCATTTCTTCAAAAAGGGACACTATGCATCAGAACGAAAATATTCCTTAGGAATTCGAAATTAGGTGGCACAATTCTCACAATCTCTACAAATCCAAATGTAACGAGGGCCTGACATTAATCCAAAGCAATGAGAAGAGAAGGATCCAATGACTTCCAAGATTTCAGAAGTACAAAGCAGCATCAAATCACTGGACCTGATAACAATAAAAAACAACCTCTGCAGGGGCGCCATGTCTTAACAAATCATTTATTACTCAAAGAAATATGATCATTCGGGAAACTCGTATCAGCTCACATCGCAATAAATAACTTATCACAAGTTATGAGTGAAATTGTGCCATTCAGGCTAAAAAAAACAAAATCACAGCACAATTGTAAAACTATTAAGGTCCGTGTAACTGGGTAGAGTCACTCTCAATGCTAGAAACCTTGGTAGATAGGGGAGTTTCTGCATAGTATGACTGCAGCACTGGTTCCGTTACCTTCAGACAGCATGCTCACAGCCTCATCAGTCTGCTGGCCATTCCCCAGCTCTGCCGTCTTTCTTGGGTTCTGGATGTATCCCGGATAGTTGAGAGATGAACCAACAGGCGAAATGAATCCATTTTCTTGAGCTGTAGAGGTGGACATTGATTCCCACTGGATTTCTTTCTTTCGAAAGTTCAAGTCCACATGAACTCCAGTCCAGCCATAGAAGGCTAGTGTAAAGAGAAAACCCTGCATTGGGTTTAATATTCCCTGTGAAGAAAAAGAGAGAGTAGAGCTTAGCCCACCATAATGTTTTCCTAAAGAAAAATAATTTACTCCATGGAATGTTTTGTGAATATTGCTGGAATATGAAGATTATTTTAGTTTTTTTGTAAAGAAGAACAAGTGTCACTTTAATTGTATCTCAGGGTTTCTGCAATATTGTTAAGGAGACTAGAACAGTGCAGAAACAGAAGTTATAAAGTAATTCAGACAATTGATGAGATAACTTCTTAAATACAGAAAGATGGTTATTAGCTAACTGTACAATAATAACACTTTCTTAGCACACAAAGAAAATAAGTCCCTATAACGAAGTCTAAATGTAGTAGGACAGGCCTAATTTTGCCCCAAGGATCATTGTGAAGATGCACAAGACCAAACTGGGGGAAACTGAACATCCACAGATCGTCAAATAAAGGGGACAATACCATCTTCAAAGATGTTTGCTTCTGACTGTCCATAAATATGCATTTATTCATTAGCTGGTCAACTAACCTCAACTGCGGTGGACATCTCTGAGGTTAAAGATGCCTTCCATCTTGAAATCTTAGAATGTTCAGAAAACATTCATGCTTTTGAGATTTATCATTGATCTCCAGACTTTTCTATGCCAAGAACATGGTGCATATGACATCTGTACCTCATGGAAAATAACCCCTTCTTATTGCTCCTTCTTTGGCAAATCAAACCAGTTTTGACTCTGTAATCTGTCTCTTTTCAGCATTAAATAGCGAGTCAGTAGGGAGTCTGTTGTACCATGGAACTGTATACACATCCAGGTAAAATCAATGAACGGATTGTATAAGTAAAGAATCACTGAAACTATGAAGTGACTGAGAACCACTCCATGCGAGTCCTTCAAAAGATCCTTCTGGAGGATAATGTACATCAATAAAGGAGGGAGACTGAGGGAAATATCCTCATCAGACTTCCACTGTGGTAAGTTATTCAAACATTACAAACATTCTGCGTAATTGAAGTAGGAGGTGCTAAAAATAGTTGCAAGTCTGGAGGTTCACCTGAAATATTCACATTTAAACAGAGAAAAAGAAGGGACTGCTTCAACGGCATGCTTGCAAAAAGCTTGACTAACTGACAGTGGGGAAGTAGTGGGACCAGTGCGACCACCTCACTAGGGGTCAAAAGGGACACTAATTCAATCCTGAACTTTTTACCTACAAACCATTGATTATAGGTGTGCTCGCCTAATTAGTTCAATGGAATAAAAAACAAGATTGCAACACCCAGAATGCATTAGGCTATCAGACAAACATCTAGGCCTGACAAGTGCCTGTAATCACTGTAATCACTCAGAGGTAAGTGGTCACCCTGACAGGCAGAATGAGGCATTTCTGGAGGAAGCACAACTTCACACACTGGTCCTTTCCCATCCATGCAGATTCATCGTCTACCTAAACTTTCCCACCCTTGCACTTAGTTCCACATCCTCCCTCAACTAAGGAACATTATTTTGATAGTACTCACCTAAGAGACCTCTCGCTTTGCGTTAAGGTGCTTTTGTAGCTTCACTGAGCCAAGTCTACCATATTACCATGTCCCTCTTTCTTTTATATCTCTGCTACAGTAGCTCTAATTTCTTTGTTTGCTGTGTAGGTCTGAAAGCTATTGCTGGGACACAGTCCTCCATTGAGTTCTGGCGGTCCATTCTTTAGGATTCTGGTCAGGCCAGACCATCCTTGGAAATGGTTTGAGAGAACCCTGATTATCACCAGGAGCTTAATTGAGCTATACCTCTTTAAAATTGACTTGTGCAGTTTTGTTATTTGCCAAAGTCCAATTAAAACTTGTCTAAACATGACAGTTAGAAAGTCTTGCTTACAGAATGAATAGCTGGTGGCATACAATTTCTTAGAGATCTAAAATAGGATATATGCTCGGAAAATCATAGAGAAGTCTTTGATGCTGTGGAGCAAACTCATAGCACAATATAAATAATTCAGAGGGCAATATGAGTGGCTTATGCATAGGTAAGCAAAACCTGCAGACCTACTTAAAACTGCTATGCACAATTTCAGAGCATGGCTCACATCGTAAATGTTTAATTTAATTAAGTTGTGTCACTTTTAATACAGGTTTTATTGGTGTGTCCTATATATCTTCACCCTCTTCTGAAGGCCACCATGTTACTTGCTTGGAAACAGGTAAAGAATGAGAAACTCCAACCCTGGCCCATTTATTTGCTAAGCTACACAGCGATTGAAAAAACAAACTTCTGGCATGATCGAAGCCAGCTCTCTGTATATAATATAAATAAATAATTAACTAGACGAGAGGCAAGTATACATATAATGCTCAGGAAGTGCTGCCTAGTCATAACTAACATTTATGTTGTGTGAATAGGACAACAATTAACTCATCCAAATGTGGACTATGAATTAGTTATCACCAAATAGTAAGCAACTAAACTCAGAGCCCAACACGTCTGGCATGATTGAAGCCATCTCTCTGTATATGATAGAAATAAATCTTAAACTAGATGAGGTGCAACTATACATGTAATGATTGGGAAGTGCTGCCCAGTCAGACCTAACATTCATCTTGTGTAAATGGGACGACAATTAACTAATCGAAATGTGGATATATGAACCAGTTACCACCACACAGTATGACAGACAGAGCACAGCATCTGAAATTGATAACATGAGACCACAGGAGTTGTAGTGTCAACTAAGAGGATACATTTATGAATAACTTCGTGGGCACCTTTCTATGAAAATAAAAAACAAAACTAATATACATATGATACCATATTTGGCAAACACACAATCATGACTGATCATCTGCATCTTTTGGCATCAAACGAACCCAGTTGAAAATTGAAAGTAAGTCACACGATGCCTACAAGTCACTGGCACTAAAAATAATTTTGGAACACATGGACGCCTAGAGTAACGAGCAAGGCAAAAGAATTTGAATTTCAAGCAACTAGTAGCAAAAAACGCGTATTAAATAGCTGCAATGTAGATGCAATGTTGAACCAGTTAAAGTCAATAATATTTGAAGGTAATGTAGCCAAACCCAACATATTAACGTGTTCCTTCGCCTGGCGAGCAGATTCATCAACAACACACTGTCTTAAAGCAGAAATTATACTCTAGTAGGAAAATAGCAATGGCATGAACCAATGTCACAATGCACACAATTTAAGAATGTGACCCGTCCAGTCTTACAAAGAGTCAAATGCACTACAATTCAGAAAGTGATGCATCCCTTGAAAAATTAAAACATAACTGGTCCTAATCAACTTTCAGCAGTGACATTTCATTCCATGTCTGATTGGTGGGCACCCAATACCAAAACCTGTTTCCTAGCAATTGCAAGTCAATCCACAATCCCTCATTTTCGCAAATGGTTTTGTAGCAAATGTACCTTTTCTGCATGTCACTCCAGCTTTTTGTCTTTTTTCTGGACCCTATTGTTGCTTGTAAAAGGGTTCTATGCACCGTCACACAGCTATTTATTGCCACTATATATGTGCTCTGGCCCTACAATAGAGTTCATAAAATTGCTGGTCTATTTAACTGACCTGTAAGGCCACTGTAAATACTGTAGAAAATGCATTTACTGTGTGTCAGTTCAAATCATAAGACATGCAGTCTCTATTTACATCACCCACCTATATAACAAAAATAGAAGTCTGCAACGGAGCACCACTGTGGTCTGGCTGCCTTCATCTTAGGTGCACTGCAGTGGCAGATGGCAGGGAAAAGTGCCTTTGCCAAATAGAAAAAAAGTGTCTTTTATAAATTAATAAGTCACAACTTAAGTATGACCTGTAAGACCACAAGGCAGGGTGACAATATTTAAAAATAAAGAACACTACATATTGGAGTTAGTGTGCTCACACAGTGAAATAGAACCCAAAATCTATGTAATTATTTTGCCTTTGGTAGAGTTTACTCTGAACAGGATTAGATGATATTAAAATCTTTATTACATATCTCCGCCAGTGAAAATGCTTGTGAAATGTTATTTCTCACTTAGGGCCTGATTCTAACTTTGGAGGACGGTGTTAAACCGTCCCAAAAGTGGCGGATATACCACCTACCGTATTACGAGTCCATTATATCCTATGGAACTCGTAATACGGTAGGTGGTATATCCGCCACTTTTGGGACGGTTTAACACCGTCCTCCAAAGTTAGAATCAGGCCCTTAGTGTTTAATATCTGATTTTATGTTGCAATCATATTTTTGACAACTTGAGTGGAAATGTTACTTTATGAAAATGTACTTTGTGTGTCTAAGTCAAAACTGACCTATAACAAGTTTTCCCACTTTGCCCCTACAGAACTGAAATACATATCTAAGAATGGAAGAGTTAATAACTCTGGCTCAGAGGACATGAAGAGCAAATAGATGTTAGCTGCTGACCACTTAGGAAGGCTCATTTATCTTAGAATGGCCACAAACAATAGATACAACAAAGGACAGCCTTAGCACTGACTCTTTTGAATTGGAGATGGCACGGATGGCTTCTCCTAATCAGTTCCCTTTTAAGCAGTTCGACTTCAGTCTCAGTGGGGGAGAGAACTGATTTGTACCCAGTTTGGAGAGTTTGTCTACAAAGTGGAGTGACTAAGAAGCAGAAGTCAGAACTGTCTGGTGGTAGAAAGGTTCTACCATAATGAAACAAGGACTCCTGGCACAGTTTGCAGCAAAGCAAAGAGGATGTTCTGCTAAAGCGGTGATGGAACTGTTAGAAAATAGCTAGGATTGGGTGGCAGTGCTTCCATAATCACTGGGTAGCATACAGGGTAAACATGGCACCTAAACCACCCCTTTTCTTTGTATTCAAGGACCTGGGAAGACTCAACCAGAAGAAGGTGCTTATGGAAGAAGACTGCTGATTCCTGCTGGAAGAAGATTTACTCAAGAACACATGGTCTAAAGGTCTCCTGAAGGTGCCAAAAAGGGGAAGGGATTGTTCCCAAAAAGGAAAGTGGTTGCCCTCATGCTTGCCTGCTACAGGTACACATAAAGCAGAAGGAATCCTGCCTTCAAGTGAGCCCAGCTGACCATAGAGGAACGGACCCTGAAGGAGACCTGGCTGGAGAAAGAGCTGGTACCTAGACACCTGCCCTGGAAAGCGGGAGTCTGCAAAAAGTACATTCCCAGTAATTGGAGAATGGTGTTGGAGAATGTTGTTGGTGAGAGCAGGGCTGTGGTGTGAAGCTGGGTGGTGCGATGTACGATGCATCCAGGTCACGGTGCAGGCAGTGGCAACATTGTTGCTGAAGTGCTGTCATCGGTAGGCTTAAAGCAGAGGTACACTGAGGGCAGGCTCCGTGCGGTGCCCATGGGTCGCGGTGCAGACAGGGGCATCTGTTGATGACACTGGAGTCAATGGCATTGATGTTGGTGGACCAGGGCTGCGGTGCAGGACGGTGAGTCATGTACCTCACGAGCTGTGCCCTCAGGCCACGGTGTAGGCAGCGGCATCGGTGTCAGCGTGAAGCATCGTCGTTGGGGATGCCACAGCTACGGTGTGAGCTAGGCAATGCGGCGACCGGGGCCCACAGGTCACGGTGCAAGCAGAGGCTCAGTGACGGCGTTAGGTGGCAGCGTCGGTGAGACCAAGGTTGTGGTGCAAAGTGGGGCACGGCTCCATGCGGCAGCATCAGGTCACAGTGTAGTCAGCAGCGTCGTTGACGGGGTCGCTGTGGTTTTTCTTCTGTAGCAGCACAAAACACACAGGGGGTCATTCTGACCCCCGCCGGCGGCAGAAGCCGCCGGCCTGGCGGGAACCACCAGAAGACCGTACCGCGGTCAGAAGACCGCGGCGGTCATTCTGACTTTCCCGCTGGGCTGGCGGGCGACCGCCAAACGGCCGCCCGCCCGCCCAGCGGGAAAGCACCAGCAACGAGGAAGCCGGCTCTGAATGGAGCCGGCGGAGTTGTTGGTGTGCGACGAGTGCAGTTGCACCCGTCGCGATTTTCAGTGTCTGCCACGCAGACACTGAAAATCAATGTGGGGCCCTGTTAGGGAGCCCCTGCAGTGCCCATGCCAGTGGCATGGGCACTGCAGGGGCCCCCAGGGGCCCCACGACACCCGTTCCCGCCAGCCAGGTTCTGGCGGTGAGAACCGCCAGAACCAGGCTGGCGGGAAGGGGGTCGGAATCCCCATGGCGGCGCTGCTTGCAGCGCTGCCGTGGAGGATTCCCTGGGGCAGCGGGAAGCCGGCGGGAAACCGCCGGCTTCCCTTTTCTGACCGCGGCTTTACCGCCGCGGTCAGAATGCCCCCTGAAGCACCGCCAGCCTGTTGGCGGTGCTTCCGCGGTCGTTGGCCCTGGCGGTCCATGACCGCCAGGGTCAGAATGACCCCCACAGTTCCCAGTGCTGTAGGCAGATGAAGCTAAAATCTTTGATATCCCTGAGACTTCCAACAGGAGGCAAGCTCTACTCCAAGGCCTTGAAGAAACTTCACAAGTAGGATACACATCAAAGTCCAGTCCTTTCCCTCTTTAATGCAAAAGCAGCAACTGCAGGCCAACCCGACAAAGCACACACAGCAAAGGGGCAGTACTCCTCCTCCAGCTCTTCTCCTTGGCAGAGTTTCTTCTTGAACCAGAAGTGTTCAAACAGTTTGGGTCCACTACAGTCTCTGTTGGCCCCAGACACACATCAGGGGGTTGGAGACTGCATTGTGTGAGGACAGGCACAAACTCTTCAGGTGTAAGTGTCAGCTCTTCACTCCCCACTCTAGCCCCGGAGACTCATCAGGATATGCAGGCTACACCCCAGCTCCCTTTGTGTCACTGTCTAGAGGGAATTCACAACAGCCCAACTGTCAGTCCGACCAGATGTGGCATACACAAGCAGGCAGAGGCACAGAATGGTTAAGCAAGAAAATGCCCACTTTCTAAAAGTGGCATCTTGAAACTGACAATCTAAAAAACAACTTTACCAAAAGGTGTATTTTTAAATTGTGAGTTCAGAGACCTCAAACTCCAGATCTCTATCTGCTCCAAATGAGAAACTGCACTTAAAAGTTATTTAAAGGCAGTCTTCATGTTAACCTATGAAATCGATAGGTCTTGCAGCAGTGAAGACTAAATTTAGCAGTATTTCACTGTCCGAACATGGAAAACACATCAGGAAATGTCTGACCTTTAACATACACTGCACCCTGCCCATGGGGCTATCGAGTGCCTACCTTAGGGGTACCTGATATGTATTAAAAGGGACGGTTTGAGCCTGTCAAGTGGGTACACTTACCAGGTCGAATTGGCAGTGCAAGACTGCACACACACACACACTGCAGTGGCAGGTCTGAGGGATGTTTACAGGGCTACTCATGTGGAAGGCACACTCAGTGCTGCAAGCCCATTAGTAGCATTTGATTTACAGGCCCTGGCCACACATAGTGCACTTTACTAGGGACTTATTAGTAAATCAAATATGCCAATCATGGATAAACCAATCACCAATAAACTTTACATAGATAGCACTTGCACTTTAGCACTGATGAGCAGTGGTAAAGTGTGCAGAGACAATAAACCAGCAAAAACAGAGTCCAGCATACCATGAACACAGGAGGTCAGAAGTCAAAAAGGCAGGGGAAACACACCAAAAGATGCCAGGTCTAAAAGTAACATAATCAGCTGATCAATCTTGGGAAAACAGAGTCTACTTACTGACACAGTATGGCTTAGAGGGACCAGGCCATCTGGAGCCCCAATACAACCCAGTGAAAACCCTGCAAACTTCCTGTAAATATTTGGTCTTTCCTTCGCCAATTCTCTCTACATTCAACCCTGACTTTGATGACTGACTATTTTTGGGTCTTCACTGCAGCTATAGTACTCTACTATCCTCATTAATCATCTTTTGCAATGGCAATATTTGGATGAAACTCCCAGACCATCAAGTAGCAAAATCTACCATTACCTCTGCGTAATCACTTGACCTTAAGTAATAAACCTCTGTTGTTCACACAGAGCACTGACTTACTTTAGACACAATTTTCTCATGGAATTTAATATGAGATCAGCATTACCCACTGCTCTGGACTAACCACTTTCTAGAAAGGCTCCTTGTGATATAAACACTGTTAGGGGCTTGACCTGCTGTTGGATCACTCTGAGCTAGCCCTATCTTTAACACTGCTTGAAGCCCCCATGAAACCATCACAAGCTTTTGTCATTAAAGGGAATGCAGCCTCTACTTTTAATCAATGGATCTCAAATGCCAATGATTCTCTTATGCTGAAACCCCAGTTAAACCTCCTCCACTACTGCAAACTGAAAACAACAAATAACCCAAACTGTAGAACTAAATCCCAGAAAGGAAACAGTATTGAACAAACTACTGCATAACTAAGAGATCATCTTATTTTCATATCTCCAAGAGAAACACCACAGAAAGTCCAGAATGCTTTGCATATGGAGGACATGGGGACAGGGCAATGGAGACTACAATCATGGAGGACTGAGACTTCCAGGTCAGTAGGACATGCATGCTGACCCAGCTGATATAGGGCTGGTAGACAAATCGAGGAACTCCCATAGTGTAAGAGGGAGAGCCCTATGATGGTTGAACAGATAGCAGATGTCTTTAGCTTTTGCAATAGTTTGCAACCATTTTTGGTCCCAATAACTTTTTTGCTTTTCAGTTCTCCCTTCCTTTGGCCCCTTCCCATTACCTTACTATCGGTGACTGCTGTCTTTGTTTCCCTGTTGTCCTCAGTATTTGATATACACTTGTCTTTACTCCTGTGTCAGTCTTGCTCAGAAGCAAACAACATTCAGCTTCTGTTGAAACAGGAAGAGTAGTCAGATGCTGAATGTATTAAACTCAGAATTTTTCACTATGCCACCACAGCTTGATGACCAGAAACCATATGTAACTAGGGACCTGATGTACTAACTTATTGTGCGGTCACAAATGTTGCAATGTGCAAAACAGGTGCATTAGAGTCAGCAAAATTGATTTACAATGAAGTAAACTCCAAACATTGCAATGGCATTGCAAATGGATACCCTTTTAAAATTTCGAAGGGGTGTGTTGTAGGTGTCCCATCCATTTGCGAACCCATATGTGAAGTGTCAATGTTTTTCAACCATTCGCTGGTCACAAAACATTAAACAGTAGTGTTGGTAAGCCAGTCGCAAAAGGTAAGGGGATCAATGGGACACCATCCACTTTGTGAATAATAAAAAGGTCTGTTGGGTTGTAGGCAGTGGTCCAGGGGACTAATGCCAACTCCCAAACAAAAGTTTTAAAAAAAGTAAATTTTGTTTTAAATGCAATCTTGTTTCCTTTAAGGTAACCAGGCTGCATTTAAAATAAAAAACTTAGTTTATTTAAATGTGATCACAGACATGGTGATCTGTGGACCCGAGCAGGCTGCCATCCATGATGGCATCCAATTGGACTTAAGTCACAATTTGAGACCTGCCTCACTGATATGCACAACGTTTGTTGAATTGTGTTCCACTTGCAATGGAAATTTTGCAAATTTACTTGTTAGTACATAGGCCAGTTTGGAAAAATCCGCAGTAGTCACATAAATACTGGTTGCAATCAGGCCCCTAATGCCAGAAAGAAAGATATTGCTACCTATGGATATCTGACACACATGATGCCTGCAGACTGGTGGCACATAGAACTTGGCATCACACTTTCTCTGATATACTCAAGTAAAGCCTTTAGTGAATGTGGACTAGCCTTAGCATCACACTTGGTCATGCAGAGTGCCTTCCATCAGCTGGGAATCTTCCTTGAGCTCCCCTCACAATTTTCAGCAGTCACTACCTTAGTGATCTCATGTCTGGACATTGCAGCACCCTCTACATTGGGTCTCACAAATAGATATTTTGCAGGCCATCATAGATAAACTTCAGCAAGACATCTACTGTATCTGCAGTCACAAGATCACATCAAACTAGCCCTTTGCACTCCAGACATATGAAGAGTCTCATGCACCTGTTCTATCCCTGCTATTTTATTTTTTCCCTGAGGTCCACCTGAATTTTAACATTCTGGAAATATCTGAGGGGCAACTAAGCAGATAGAAGCTCAAACCACAAAACTACTGCTCCATATCGACCCCCTTGGTTTACCTCATGATAAGGGAGATTCTGAACTCATCTCCCAATCTGACGTTTGGAATATTTTCCAGCATCACCTTTTCTGCCCAGGTTTTGGTTGGTGGCGACACTGATTAGTTTTAGGACAGGCCTACTTTATGAGCAATGTAAATTAAGTACCATGGCCTCAGGTAAACAAGACCTTCAAATTTAAGTTTTATTAATGAGTGTTAAAGCTCAAGAACATTATTGATTGTGTTTGAAACAATGATTGCATACATCCAAATACTAAATGTGATCACCTATGGTGCACTGCAATGCCTCATCAGGGTAGTAAACGCTATAGAAATGCAATTATAATACAATAAAGTACACCTTTCCATAAGGTTAACTTTAGATGATCACAAGTGTATTTTTGTGCGAGAGTGGAATGTAAGAGGGATGATGGGTGTAGAGAAATTACAAGGATAGGCCATTAACCACTTCTTCCCATTTCTGCTTCCTTAGTTCCCGGGACTCTGCAAACGAAATATACAAAGTTTTCCATCCCAATAGATAGGTAATAGCACCACATTGCGTTGTGGAAGTAGGGTAAGGCCTTACCTACTAGCATCTTCTCTGAAATGGTAGAATGTGCTCAGATTGGTTTTGAAATTCTGAACTTTGATGATGCAGTGGCACCAATCTGTGGTGGGTTACTGTCCATCCAACAGGCAAAGGACATACGAAACACACCTCAAAAACCTACATTTATACAGAATTTTGTGGACAATATGATGGTGCTTCCTGAATACCGATTAGCTTGCTGGTCAAGTCCTCAAAGCTAGGGCTAATACTGAGGTCCCTCTAAAATTCTGCTGACTTGCAATAATGTTATCTTTGTGGTTCTGTAAAAAACACAAGTCAGCCCAAGACGTGAACACAAAAACAATAAGAAACTCTTTCTACCAGTGGCTAGAGAATGGAGGTTGGCTGCCCAAGAACCACCCTTCTACAAGTCAGATGTGATGACTGCGGACCATGTCTGGACTGTACACTTCCTCCCTATACCATTATGTGCTTGTTGCCTACTTCACCTCTGTTTGACTCAGACCCAACCCTAGATTTTTCTCAGTGCCTACTAGCATTTGGCTGGGAAGTCCAAGCATGGGTCAATCACCAGCCACAGTGACCTGAGTGTTGTGTTGTGTTTTCCTAAGCAAAATGTTTCGTCTATTGACTTGTTTAGCAGCCAACCAGCACCTTGCTGATTCTGCTTGCTGGATCCAGAAATTTCAAAGAGCTTGGACCAATGACTTCCTTGTACCTTTGAGCTCAAAAGCAACTGCCCCTAAATGCCCCCTTTTAGTACACAGATCTAACCCCAATTGAATGTAATCATTGGCCCAGTGCTGCTAGAGCACTCAGGTAATTTGTTATCAATTTCTCAAGGTATTGGCAATCATAACCATAAACTGGCAGAGAAAATAAATATTCCTCTCCTGTAAATCTTAAATAAGTCTTAAATGTGAGTATTGAGATATATGATTTGACCAAGATACAATCTGGTTTTCTTCCCACACGAGGATCACTTCTTTTATCCTTTATAGAATGTGGAAGGCACCTACTTCAGCAGTTATCAAGGATTGTAACATTATCATAGGAATAGACACGACTGAGTGCCACATGTACAAACCATTTTTCTAGTCGCAAATGGGCGAATTTGCAGAATCGGCTAGTTTGCGACTAGAAACATGCTTTTTAAAATGTACAAAGCCTACAATGTAACTTGTTACTGAATCACAATTGGGGCTTTGCGATTCGGTACTAGGAACGGGCGTTTTCAGGGCATCCCTTCCTAATACCGAATCTGAATTGTATGTATGATTGTTTTGTGACTTTGAATGCAGTCGCAAAACAATTGCAGTGAAAACCAGTTTCAAATTGGTGTTAACCCATTTGCAAATTGGAAGGAGTCCCTGTAGGAAGTTGGCTCTGTATGCACTATTTCAAAGTAAGGAATAGTATGCACAGAGTCCAAGGGTTCCCCTTAGAGGTAAGATAGTGGCAAAAAGAGATAATACTAATGCTCTATTTTGTGGTAGTGTGGTCGAGCAGTAGGCTTATCAAAGGAGTAGTGTTAAGCATTTGTTGTACATGCACAAGCAATAAATGAGGAACACACACTCAATGACAATTCCAGGCCAATAGGTTTTTGTATAGAAAAATATATTTTCTTAGTTTATTTTAAGAACCACAGGTTCAAGATTTACATGTAATACTTCAAATGAAAAGTATTGCAGGTAGGTACTTTAGGAACTTTGAATTAGCAAAATAGCATATACAGTTTTCACATAAATCACATATAGCTATTTTAAAACTAGACAGTGCAATTTTCAACAGTTCCTGGGGGGAGTAAGAGTTTGTTAGTTTTTGCAGGTAAGTAAACCACCTACGGGGTTCAAGTTTGGGTCCAAGGTAGCCCACCGTTGGGGGTTCAGAGCAACCCCAAAGTTACCACACCAGCAGCTCAGGGCCGGTCAGGTGCAAAGGTCAAAGTGGTGCCCAAAACGCATGGGCTTCAATGGAGAAGGGGGTGCCCCGGTTCCAGTCTGCCAGCAGGTAACCCGCGTCTTCGGAGGGCAGACCAGGGGGCTTTTGTAGGGCACCGGGGGGGACACAAGTCCACACAGAAAGTACACCCTCAGCAGCACGGGGCGGCCGGGTGCAGTGTGCAAACACGCGTTGGGTTTCAATGGGAGACCAAGGGGTCTCTTCAGCGATGCAGGCAGGCAAGGGGGGGGGGGTTCTCGGGGTAGCCACAACCTGGGCAAGGGAGAGGGCCACCTGGGGGTCGCTCCTGCACTGGAGGTCAGATCCTTCAGGCCCTGGGGGCTGCGGGTGCAGAGTCTTTACCAGGCGTCGGATCTTAGAAGCAGGCAGTCGCGGTCAGGGGGAGCCTCGGGATTCCCTCTGCAGGCGTCGCTGTGGGGGCTCAGGGGGGCAACTCTGGCTACTCACGGTCTCGCAGTCGCCCGGGAGTCCTCCCTGAAGTGATTGTTCTCCACAAGTCGAGCCGGGGGCGTCGGATGCAGAGTGTCAAGTCTCACACTTCCGGCGGGAAACGCAAGTTGTTTCAAAGTTGCTTCTTTGTTTCAAAGTGGCTTCCTTAGTGAACAGGGCCGCTGTCCTCGGGAGTTCTTGGTCCTTCTAGATGCAGGGCAGTCCTCTGAGGATTTAGAGGTCGCTGGTCCCTGGGGAGAGCGTCGCTGGAGCAGTGTCTTTAGAAAGGGGGAGACAGACCGGTAGAGCTGGGGCCAAAGCAGTTGGTGTCTCCGTCTTCTCTGCAGGGTTTTTCAGCTTAGCAGTCCTCTTCTTCTTAGGTTGCAGGAATCTGAGTTCCTAGGTTCTGGGGAGCCCTTAAATACTAAATTTAAGGGTGTGTTTAGGTATGGGGTGTTAGTAGCAAATGGCTACTAGCCCTGAGGTTGGGTACACCTTCTTTGTGCCACCTCCCTGAGGGGAGGGGGGCACATCCCTAATCCTATTGGGGGAATCCTCCATCTGCAAGATGGAGGATTTCTAAAAGTTAGAGTCACCTCAGCTCAGGACACCTTAGGGGCTGTCCTGACTGGCCAGTGACTCCTCCTTGTTTTTCTCATTATCTCCTCCGACCTTGCCGCCAAAAGTGGGGCCGTGGCCGGAGGGGGCGGGCAACTCCACTAGCTGGAGTGCCCTGTGGGGCTGTAACAAAGGGGGTGAGCCTTTGAGGCTCACCGCCAGGTGTTTCAGTTCCTGCAGGGGGAGGTGTGAAGCACCTCCACCCAGTACAGGCTTTGTTACTAGCCACAGAGTGACATAGGCACTCTTCCCATGTGGCCAGCAACATGTCTGGTGTGTGGCAGGCTGCTAGAACTAGTCAGCCTACACGGATAGTCGGTTAAGGTTTCAGGGGGCACCTCTAAGGTGCCCTCTGGGGTGTATGTTACAATAAAATGTACACTGGCATCAGTGTGCATTTATTGTGCTGAGAAGTTTGATACCAAACTTCACAGTTTTCAGTGTAGCCATTATGGTGCTGTGGAGTTCGTGCATGACAGACTCCCAGACGATATACTCTTATGGCTACCCTGCACTTACAATGTCTAAGGTTTTGCTTAGACACTGTAGGGGCACAGTGCTCATGCACTTGTGCCCTCACCTATGGTATAGTGCACCCTGCCTTAGGGCTGTAAGGCCTTCTAGAGGGGTGACTTATCTATACTGCATAGGCAATGTGAGGTTGGCATGGCACCCTGAGGGGAGTGCCATGTCGACTTAGTTGTTTTGTCCTCACTAACACACACAAGCTGGCAAGCAGTGTGTCTGGGATGAGGGAGGGGTCCCCAGGGTGGTATAAGACATGCTGCATCCCTTAGAGACCTTCCCTGGCATCAGGGCCCTTGGTACCAGGGGTACCAGTTACAAGGGACTTACCTGGATGCCAGGGTGTGCCAATTGTGGAAACAAAAGTACAGGTTAGGGAAAGAACACTGGTGCTGGGGCCTGGTTAGCAGGCCTCAGCACACTTTCAAATCAAAACTTAGCATCAGCAAAGGCAAAAAGTCAGGGGGTAACCATGCCAAGGAGGCATTTCCTTACAGTCCCCACAGGAAATATTTTTTTAGAGTAGGTAATGGTCCCGTGGACCTCTGCCTACTCTGGAAAAATGAAAAGAAAACTTTTCACTTTTTTGTTTACAATCCATACCATTTTCCTTCAAGGAAAAAAGGCTGGATGTAAAAAAAAAACTGCTTATTTTAAAAAGCAGTCACAGGTATGGTGGTCTGCTGTCCCCAGCAGGCCGCCATCCCTTGAGTGCGACCAATCGCAATGGGGTCGCAAATTGCAACCTACCTCATGAATATTGATGAGGTAGATTATTTGCGACCCCATTGGGAATCACAAACAGTGTACTTAAAACTGTTGTACATTTTGTTTTGCGACTCGCAATTTGCGATTCCCAAACGGATCACAAATTGCAAATCGCAAACCAAAATGTCATACATCTGACTCTTAGTGAATATAACATAACAAGGAGGAAATGTACTTTGGTTTTATGTGTCTTGCAACACTATGATATGATATCTATTCTTCAGTAATATATTTATTTAAATATTACATTTTTTATACATTCACATTTAGAACAATAGCCCAACGTCTGTTCGCTCATGCAAATAATGCTTAGACTTTCTCAATACATAGGCTGTGCGATTATTTGACAAAAATCAAATAAAATAATGAATCAGATCACATCTACTTGGATGTATAGTTGCAGTATTAAACATTGTGGGCCCGATTCACCAAGGTAAACTTCAACTTTTTGTTAGACCTGACATCCTTAGGGACCACATTTTTTTGCCTGTCTCCTCCTATTTTTCTGACCATCTTTTTGTTGGCCTTAGGACTCTGAACACTTTACTACTGCTAACCAGTGCTAAAGTGCATGTGCTTCTTCCCTAAAACATGGTAACATTTTTGTATTCACAATTGGCATATTTAATTTGCATGCAAGTCTCCTGTAAAGTGGTATAGCATATATCCAGGGCTTGTAAATCGAATGCTACTAGTGGGCCTGCAGAACTGATTGTGTCACCCACTTAAGTAGCCCTGTAAACATGTCTCAGGCATGTCACTACAGAGGCTGTGTGTGCAGTCTCACTGCCACCCCAATTTGTCATTTAAAACATCCTCTAAAGCTTAAAACTCCCCTTTTCTTACATATACGTCACCCCTAAAGTATGCCCTAGGTAGCCCTTAGGGCATGGTGCCATGTAAGCAAAAAGCATAACATATACTTTCACGTATTCTTGTCCTGGTAATGGAAAACTACAACTACAACTCTTCTCACAGGCCAGCATTGGAAATTCCTTATAATACTTTTAAGCTGTAATTCTTGATCTGAGAGGAGTAGCTGCATCATGTTTAGTGCCACTTGAATGGTAATAATAAATCATCTTTATTGGTAGGGTCAGATTTATTATTACTATTTTAGAAAAGCCACCTTTTTTAAAAATTGGGCATTTTTCTGCACTCACTGCCCTGTGTGCCCCCAGCCTATCTCATATACACATCTGGCTTGGGCTAGGTGGCAGCTACACTTGTATATTCGATTCAGATACCCACAATACAGGATACTCAGCTACATCTGCATTCATCTGCATACTGATGGGTCTTCCTGAGGAAGAGGTTGAAAAGAGCTCCACTTACATCTCAAAGGGTAGTGGCCGGAGTCCTCACAAAGGGGATGATTACCTCCCATTGTTAGTCTGGAGCGGAGGCTGACCTGAAAAGGGGAACTGTGCACTTCACAAGAACTCTTTGAAGTCACTCCCCACATCAAAGGCACTTTTCAGGACTGGGTCCACTAAAAACGGTACACTTCTGGACCCAACTAAATGCTGCTGGAGTAAGGACTCCTGTGTGCCAGGATTGCCACTCTGACAGGACTGACTGCTTCCAGGAACTGCTGCCCTGCTTTGCTGTGCCACCCTGCTGCCTGCTGATCTCTGTCCGGTAGCACAAGACTCATTCACCAAACCCAGAGTGACTCCGAGCACTTTCTGCTTTCCGTTGCCACTCGCTACTTCGAATCACCCCGAGTGGCTTGTCCAAACTCCGCCACTTGCATCTTTTATCACCCGGATCGGCCCTGCTGAACCTTTGCCGCCCACGACTTCAAATCACACCGAGCGGCTTTACCAAACTCTGCCGCCTGCAACCTTGATCAACCAGAGTGGCACTTCTGAACCTTTGCCACTCATTACTTCAAATCAACCTGAGTGGCTTTGCCAAATTTTGCCGGGTGCAAGTTTCGATCACCCAAAGTGGCTGCTGCCCGTATTCAACCCTGAGAGGCATTGCTAAACCCAGCTGCCGCACCGTACCCCAGCGGTCCCCACCTGCTTCCCTGGTGACCGCCCCTGGGAATCAACCATCTGCTCCCCAACATGAGCGCAGCAAAGGACATTCCCGTAGTATGTGGAATCAACGCACATTTGTGCCGAGGTCCCCCCAGAACCACCTCTTTGATAGCATTGATTATCAACCTTGCTTTATTTTTGAGTCTGCAAAGCAAATATTTAACCAGTTACTAATTGGATCTGTACAATGTTGACTTTAAAATAACCAGATAAATAAGCTTTATTTTCCTACATCCATGTGGGGTCTCCTTTTGTGGTGTACCTCCTGTTATTATTGCGAGTGTGCTGCACAAATACTTTACCCATTGCCTTCTAATATAGGCATATAAGCTACCAGAGGGTGAGCACATGCTAATTTATGTTGTGTAAGCGACTTGCCCTGACTAGGATTGTGGTCCCTCCTTGCACAGGGTGCATACCTCTGCCAAGTAGAGTCCCAATTTCTAACACTTTTTGTATAAACATAGACCAAAAGTCTAAGTTTGTGAATTTCAGTATTCACAAAGTGCATTTACGAGTAGTATCTTTATGTCCACACTCAGGGCAGAGATTCCAATCTGACTGCGGAGTGTACTCTCTGCACCTAGAGTGTACTCTCTGCACCTGAAGTGTACTCTCCGCATCAGAAGTGTATTCTCCGCACTCAAGCATATCTTCACCCCGAGTGAGGACAGTACACTCTGCACCTGGAGTGGAATCTCCGCCCTGAGTGTGGACGTAAAGATACTACTCATAAATGCCATTTGTGAATACCAAAAGTTGGAAACTTAGACTTTTGGTCTAAGTTAGACCAAAAGTTTAGGTTTACCTTTGTGAATTGGGCCCACTATTCTTATGTAGTAATTGTACTTTGTAGTGCCTCAAAGGAGATATTTTGAGTTGTTCTTTTTTCTGATGTGCAGTGAACATCACATGTGCAGTACTAGTCCTCCACCACTAACGTAAAGGGCATAATACATGGTAAACCAACTTATTCCCAAAATCTAGGTGCAGGCAGCAAACAAACAAACCTATAACTGTAGGAGGTAGATTTTTTTCTATGTTTAAGGCATTATCTCCATAATTATGTAACAAAACCAGTGTTTGTACAGTGGTACCAAACAGTTTGAAAGGAGAGTATGCTTTCATATTACCCAACTGTTTGGCCATTTCCTCTTGTGTTTATAATACACAGACATTCTTCAAACCCAGGCGGTAAAGCATTTAGGGGCCTATTATCAAACTGCATTTTGTAGTACATTTTGCAGTATTACAAAATGTACTACATAATGCTATTTACAAACCTATGTGCAGTTTACGCCTCCGACTCGTCTATCTATTTCTGTGTGGAGATCTCTGCCCGATTTTGGAGTGAACACTTAAGTATATGTTTTAGTAGTAAATGTGGGACATGCTGGAAAGACGCTGGAAAATAGGAAATGCTTACTACTAATGTGGAGAGGAATAGGGAGGAGTAAGTAAGTGTTAAGTGAGGGTTAGAGAGAGGTTGAGGAAGGGAAGTGTAGCTACATTCAAAAGAGTAAGCCCACTGCTATTAATCAACTGCACTTCTAAAGTTACTACAGCCAAAAAAAAGACCCAAGACAGTAGTAATTTATTCCAGCTCAAAGACGGAGTAAGTCCACCATCACACATAGCAAACCACTACTACTCCAACACCAATGGGGATATGAAAACAGAATAAAAACACATAGGAGGTCATGTTAAAATTTATTATTTAAAATAGTTCAACATATAAATAATTATAATTTCATTTTTATGAAAAATCTAACAAATGCACATATTTGTATTTAATTCTAAAATATTTTGATTACCTTTTTCAAATGTACAATTAATATAAAATAAATTATATTAAGTCTAATTAAATTACTTTCAAGTAATTTGATTGACTTCCTTTAATAACTATTACTGCATAGTCCTTAGTTCTACATGTAAAATAAATATATGAAATTAGTTTTCACTAATATACAAAAAATAATTTACATTAATATTTAACATTCAAATAGTTTTACAAAATGTATCCAACTTTAATAAACTGTTTTATGTTTCCCTATACTTTACCATTGGAAGATTCTGCTATCTAGCAAAGATCTCCACATAGTAAACAAAACGTTCTCTATAGTTTGCCATAGGGAGAGCTCTGCAGGCCGGTAGGAGACCTCCGCATAGAAAAGTATTTGGAAAAGTTCCCTATACTTTACCTTATTAATGTTACATTCATTACAAAAAGCTGTTAAAATATGTTATAATTAAATAATAAATATGTGTATTTTATTATATGTGTTTAACATTAAATTGTATTCAATCTTATTTTAAACTACTTTAAATAATTGATTTTAATTTGACATTATTTCCTATAGGGCGTTCCTTTAAGTTACTGTCTCTGTTATTTTCTATGTGAGGGTGTTGCAGTCTCAGTTCCTGGCCATGTGCGGCGATAAAGTTAGAGCTCTTTATTTTTGGCAGTAGTAACTCATGTTTGTAAATTTAGACCACCCCATTTTAGGGGCTATAGACATGCAAGCCTATATTTTTCAGTAACTTTACACTTGGATTTTGGGGATAGCCAAAAGTAGTAAAGGTACTCAACAGTGTAGAGTAAATTACACATGTAAATTATTCACAAGTGTAAGTTACCTTTATGAATAGCCCCGTCAGTTTTTAGTGGGTTAAATTTCAATTAATGTTAAGATAGACCTGCTTCACTTGTAGGCAAACTTTCCAATATTGCTTCTCCTTTTTTAGGTTTGCCTGCACAGTGCTTGCGCTGTGCTTGTGAAATCTATTGTGTTTAACATCAATCTTACAAAGGGCTTACATCCTACCCTTGCCTTTCATTGGTTAGTGCAGTTGCCACCTACCTTTCCTCCGTTTTTATTGGCTGTAGCATACTATTTCCTGTTGTTCCTCCAATGTGTTTCACTTCGTGTCCCAGGGTCCAAGTACTTTTTCAGGAGCTTTGTGAGACTTTTTGAAAGCTTTTGCCAGCACAGCGCTTGTGCTGTGCTTGCTTTTTCAACTGCTGGCATCTCTGTTAGAAGGTCTAACAGTTTTTATTCACCATCCAGGCCCATCATGTGTCTTTCATTTGTTTTTCTTCCTTTTTGATTAATTCTGAGCTGCAACTTTAATTTTTCTTCTACAAAGCTTGGAAAGCATCATTCTACAAGCCTTGCTTTCAGCCCTGAGCCTCACCCCCAGGTTTTGCATGCAGAAGCACTGCCACAGAGACATCCATCAATCTTTCATTTCTCCCATAACTTTTTAAAAATATTTTGCCTGCACAGCGCTTGTTTTACAATGTGTTTCTAGCATTTAGTTTTGAGTACTCGGCAAAAAAAAATGAAAGTACATGAAGAAATTATCTGTGACACCAAAAAAGAGTACATTGTTGTGTCAGAGAACATTTGCCATGGCTGGGGTTATGCTTTCCACTAGGGCTCCCAGGATCATGGGCTTGCTATTTAACAAGCATGTGTCACCTTCCAAATAAGTACAAACAGGAGTGTACTGTTTGTATTTGCTACAGGGTGACAGTGTGAGGACGGGTCTAGCAGTGGTACCGCCCAGGACCCAAGGCACCTGTAATCTGCCTACTCCTTTGTCATTGGGAATTAATTAACCAGCAGAAATTAAGAGATAGGACAGACCCTACGTGAACAAACAGCCTTTAACACCTTTCAACATACACAAAAGCCTGCGTCTGTTATTGCATCTCACCGTAATGTGGTGATTGTGCTAATCACGCTCAGAAAACAATAATCATAATCAGTACACACACAGAGTTCACCAAGAATGCTCTGGATGAGAGGACTCAGTTTATTGTAAATATGTGACCTTTAAAGACCACACAGATCTCCGGCGTCCTGCATTAACCCACAGGGCAATCCTGAACATTTTAAGAATTCTGGCTTAGTTTGGTTTAGGCTGTCTAGAGTGAGTTCGTCCTTCCCAAGGAGTAAAGTACTTTCTTCCCCACACTCCATAAGAGTGCATGTGTTTGTACTCTGTCATCTTCCTGCACTGAATTTCCTTTAATTGACTGATTTAGAATTTAGCCACATTTATGGAGCTCACACTCGACCCGAAGGGACTGGAGTGCTTTACATGAGCACCACTTACATTACACAGGAACACTTAAAAAGCACTCCATAAGAGTGCATCTGCAACCATCTTCTTCCATCCATGGCCTGTTAACTCACCGCCCACCACCACCGCTGTTCTTTTGAACGATCCCCCCTGCTTTTAACTCACCGCATCCTCCTCCCTGGTCTATGTTGTTTTACCCACCTCCCTGCTTCAGCCACCTTCCGCAACCTCCTTTGTGTCCACTATCATCCACCCTCATGTCCCCCACCCTCCTTCCTCATGTCATTTTAACCTCCATTCAGGGCCTTTTATATTTATTAATTGTTGATGCTTTAATGTAGCACACACTCGACCCGAAGGTGTTGGAGTGCTTCACATGCACAACACCTACATTACACCGGGACACTTTCATTTTGAGATATTTTGTTTTTATTGGGAAATTCCGTTAATTGCCCAGAATCACAGGATGTTTAGCAGGCGGCAAGACACGAACTTCGCTGGTATGTAACATGCTAAGTGGCACATTATACACCTTACGTTAGCGGGATGGGCCCAGCCGTGTCCCGCCTCCGGGATCCAGTAGCGCCATGATTTTCTCCCAGGTTGACCTGGGCCAAGAGAGCAAAGCTCCGTACACCTATGTAAACACCAAGCTGGCATGCTCCAAAGTGTATTGGACTTTGCACAGCTGCTGCACCTGCATGCATATTGGTATCTCCTGCACTGTCATGCATAAGGACATCTCTTGCACTGGCATGCATAAGCACATTTCTTGTACAGGTCTGTATTTTTGCATCTCATGTGCTTTTCTGCATATAACAGCTTATTATTGATCATATAGGTGAAACATGTTGCATTTACCAATGCTTGCCCTTTTTTTAGTTTTGTGTATGTTTTGGGAATGTACGGTGCAGTATTGTGCCACACGGTAAGGTATGTCAACATTAAAACGCTTACATAAATTATAGTCATCTTACCATAATAAACCATGTTATGAGTGCTGCATTTCTGACATTTTTCAGGCTTTTTATGTCGATATCTGGTTGCATTTCGAGAAAGAACAGGAGGCACTCATTGATGATGTTTGATGACCAGCTTTGGGAACGATAAAAGAAATGAAGAATTTATTTTAACTTTTGTTCCGACTTCTGAAACGTATGTGTGTGAGACAATTCCTTTATTTATAATATGAGGGAGACACATTGATATTCAGCAGTTGCTAATCAGAAAAATCCAATAAATAAAAAATAAAAAAAGTAAATTATCTTTATGAACTTCCGAGACAATAGCATGTGGAATTGTGCATTTCATTGTACAGAATTAGAATCAACTGGGGAAGCCTATGGCAATTTTGTCAACCTTTAATAACCTTTTAAATGCTGACCATCACTAAATGGTCAAATCAGACACTAACCATTTCAATAATTATAGTGAAAACTAATTGTGTATACTGTTTCCTATGTGATTACCTCTCTTGCCACCGAATGCAGATTAACAGCATCTTAAATGATATCCCTAATCATCAGTCTCTGTCCTTCAGCTCGGCGCTGATACTCTCTAATCCAAAAAAACAAAATCCTCCTGTTTTCGTAATTTTTCTTAATACAAGTAGCAAGCAAATCAAGTACTTTTGGCCTTCTTAAGTGATACATAAATACTATTCGGGTTATTGAGTTGCAAAATTCCTTCTCCATTACTCTTCCAATTAACTACCTCTATCCCCTTCCCGAAACCTAACTCTGTCCTTTTTCCTACCCGCTTCCAGTCTGAAGGTACCATCATTCTAGCGTGCTTGATTACCATTTATCATGTGTCTTAGTCCACATTATTACATTTTCTGTGTTTCTGCTGCACCCCACTTCCTGACTCCATGCCACTCCCTTTTGTCCCACCCATCCCACGCTCCTGTCACTTCTCCCTTCACCCACTGATGATGATTTCACACTTCTTGCCTCTGAGCTCCTCGCTTACAGGCTCATCTCCTCATTTATGAGAAATGGATTTATGGTAAACCCGTGACAAGTAGGTCAGCATCAGGAAGTACGGTAGCATGTGATGGCAACTAAGATGGACATCCTAAACAGTGATAAAATGTACTGGAAAATCTCATGCAAGTTTCAGTTGCATCGCATCACTTGGAATACTTTTGTTTTTTATTTTCTAAAGCTGAAGACCACTAAGTCTATCACCATTCTTCTGAAGCTCCATCAAGATGCAGCAATTTAATAGGTAGCAGGCCATGGAGATAAATAAATTGAGGTATCTTGGCAACTAGGGTGTGTTTCATATATTCCTGGTGGGAGTATAGCACACGATAATTATAATATTCTGAAAGTAATGTCAGAAATTGATGATACTACCCGGCCCTCAGAGGCTGCACATGTGGGAGAGGGTGAGCAGGGCTGGATATATATGTGCGACTGCGAAGATGGGAAAGCCCGGTGAGAGGATGCGAGATACACAACTTGCAGACAGCCCCAGCAGGATCTCCCCCTCTATCATCTGAGAGTATTTTTTGGAATACACAAATGGAACCAGAGGCTTTCAGCAGATAAGGTTGTGACTACACAAGCAGTCCCCCACCAAGGATCCCCCAGTTACAAGGGAGAGGGTTGATTGTGGGTAGATTTCACCACCATGATACCATACATTCCCGCCCCCATTCTATATTTGATAAATGGAATCGAACACACACTGACCTGCTGCTGCCACAATTGCTCACCATTATCTGTTCAGCAATATTTGAAATGTTCGAACGTTTCCTTAAAAACTCTGATGATCATACTTTTGATGGTATTATGTGGCTGCGACACACATGGGGGAAAACAAGGACGCAGGCCAAAGAAGCCCCCTGGGAAAGGCCTAGAAGACCCATGGATTGAATATTGCACTGTCTACTTGACATGACTGGATGTTTTCACTGAGCTCTACTATTATGATTCTGGTCCAATTCTACTGTAATTACTAAAACTAGTTGTACGATCACTGAATAACAACAAGTTTAAATAAGAATGACACTGATATTTGACAATATAAGAAACAAAGGTCCATATTGATACTTTTTCAGCACCGCATTTGCGTCATTTTTTGATGCAAAAGCGGTGCAAACTTACAAAATATTGGCCCTTTTTTATACTTTTTGCTGCAAAACTGCACTAACTCAGTTTTGCACCAAGAAGTTTAGCACCGGCTTGCACCATTTCTGTGCACCAGCCAGGCACCATATTTATGGAATGATGCAAGCCGGTGCAAAGGGTAGGCTAGAGTAAAAAAAAAAAAGACTTTAGTCGGGTGGGGCTGGCGGTTTAGAAGAAGGGGGTTTAGCACCAAAAAATGACTTTAGGCAGGTTAGAGTTTTTTTAAAAATGACTCTAACCGGATTAGCGTCATTTTATGGTGCTAAACCTACCATGCCACATGACTCCTGCCTTAAAAAAAGGCAGGAGTCATGCTCACCACCCCAATGGCCAGTATAGAGGACAAGGGTCCCCTGGGCATGGCCACTGCACCCTGTGCCATGTATGGGGGCCATTTCAGGCCCCCCTATGGCACTTTAAAAAATAAAATGCAATCTTACCTGTACTTACCTGGGATGGGGTCCCCCATCCTCCGCAGTCCCTCTGGTGTGGGTGGGGGTGCCCATGGGGCCTGGGGAGGGCACCTGTGGGCTTATTCACAGCAGTTTGGGCTGGACTGTTCCCAGGGGGAACAGGGTCAAGACTGATTTGTATATGGCTGGGTCCAAACTGGAAAGGCATGGGTAGCAAAAAGACAATGGATTTAGGTCCAGATCTCAGTACTGGGGATGAATGTTTGACATTGTTCAGCATTCTGTCTATCACTTGTTCTTTTTGCATTTGCTGCTCCAAGTGGTAAGGGTATGCCCAGACGTGGGTCCCTTGCTTCCCATGCAACTGGCGTCAAGCTAGCCTGGCTAATGAAGGGTGATACCCTGACACAAGTCCTAGGATGCTTGTTTCCAGTCCAGGGAGGACCTGGCTTGGCAGTTCGGGCTCGACTGTTCCCATGGGGAACAGGGTCAAGACTGAATTTCATATGGCTGGGTCCAAACTGGAAAGGCATGGGTGGCAAAAAAACGATGAATTTAGGCCCAGATCTCTGTACTGGGGGTGAATGTTTGACATTGTTCAGCATTCCGTCCATCACTTGTTCTTTTTGCATTTGCTGCCCCAAGTGGAAAGGGTATGCCCAGACGTGGGATCCTTGCACCCCCTTGCCACTGGAGTCAAGCTAGCCTGGCTGATGAAGGGTGATACACTGAAACCGGTCCTAGGATGCTTGTTTCCAGTCTAGGGAGGACCTGGCTTGACAGTTTGGGCTGGACTGTTCCCATGGGGAACGGGGTCAAGACTGAATTTCATATGGCTGGGTCCAAACTGGAAAGGCATGGGTGGCAAAAAAACGATGGATTTAGGCCCAGATCTCTGTACTGGGGTGAATGTTTGACATTGTTCAGCATTTCGTCCATCACTTGTTCTTTTTGCAGTTGCTTATGTTTCTACAACATGGAGACTGGTATTTTACTTCACCATTCTGTAACTGCATGGTGAGGAAAATGGGTAATTAAAAGTCTTGTGGAGTTTTAGAGAGTGGCTAACGAAAATGCTAAATTAATGGCTGTAGGTTGTAAAATGTTTTGTAACTCACATTTACATTGTAAATTCACTAAACAAACATTGCAAAACATATGAGCCGCTAGGTAGGTACAAATGAAGCATGTTGTTTTTTTGGGGGTTTTTTGCAATACTGAAGTGTGCTGGAAGTAAAAAATTTAAAAGGGTCAAACTAAACCAAGCCACGTTATGTGTGTGAAATGCAAGTAATAAATATGCAATTAAAGCCGATTTCCACGTTATTGTTTTTTTGCCATTTATGTTTAGCAGTTAAACTGCTAGTTTGATGCAAAATACATGGTAATTTCAAGAGGCAATTTGAATAGAAAGTGTTCTCTTTGTAAACCGCATAGCCCAACACACCATGCTTTAGTCATATATTCGGGACGATGTGCTCTAAAATGCACCACTGGATACACACTGCTCCTCCACAACTCTCTTCCTGAAAGGGCACGGCTTATTGGCTATACTTGTTCTTTGTGTATGCACCACTGGATGCACACTGCTCCTCCACAACTCTCTTCCTGAAAGGGCATGGCTCATTGGCTATACTTGTTCTTTGTGTATGCACCACTGGATACACACTGCTCCTCCACAACTCTCTTCCTGAAAGGGCATGGCTCATTGGTTATACTTGTTCTTTGTGTAACAACTGTTTTTTTTTCACAATGCAATGAAGTCGCATTGATGGCAGTACCTGTACTCAAAATTGTACCAGCACCAGTAGATGTATTTAAGCAAATTCATGTTAGCCAATATGAACTCATATAGCTACAGCTTATATGGTTTCTACCGGTGCTGAAGTCTTATAGCTATATTCTCTATGGTTTCTATCAGTGCTATAATCTGTAGGCACACGGATAGACTGTCCCAAAGTAGAATGGAAAGTACATTTTTTACTGCCTTCTGGAGCTCTCAGTCTCAACTAAAGATCTTGCTTTAAGAATCTAAATAGGAGGGTGACCCTTATTAAAGACCATGGCACAAATGATTATCAGTATCACATAGTTATCATAAGAAATCAAACAAAATCCAAAGACAATGAGAAAGGGTTAGTTAGCTAAGTTGAATATTTTTTTCTCACACAGCATGTGAAATTCACATCACAACTCACAACATCCTTTTCATCAAATGACCCCCATTCTCATTTTCTGTACAAGAGTATAATGATCTTGTGCGCCACCCCCTTGTTACTATCCACTGTACTGTTACTTTGAGTCAGTGATTCTTAACCTGTGGTCCATGGACCCTGGGGCTCACAATGCCTGCTCAAGGGGGCCGCGTCTGCGTACTAAATTAAAAAGTATTTGCAGATTCATAAAGTATATACACATACAAAAGCAAAACTGAAAATTGAAAATTTTAATACGCTCTGTAACTGTCAAGAAACTGAAATAAGAGATAAAATAGAAAGCGGGTATCCTTATCTTGTTTAGTGGGAGCAGCGCAAGCATAGAAAACAGAATCTTGTAGAGATGACTGGTGGCCTTAACAGAAGCACTGGTATGCACCATCAAAAAGGGAGCATGCATTAGGAGCAGAAATATACCGTAGCCCAGCATAACACTTCATCGCTTAGAAATAAAAGTAGGTTTTGAAAAGCTCCCGAGGGGATCCACAGAAGTTAAAAGGTTAAGGACCGCTGCCCTAATCCATGCTTTGAATGTGGTAGGTGCAGCTCATGTCACATCCAAATTTACGTTCTGTCAGATATTTTTGGACAGAGAGCTACGTGGTCGGTATAGGTATATGAAACAGAATGAACTATGCAACCTATAAGTAGCGAGATTAGGCTCACATTATGAAATGTATGCACCGGAACGGCATCATGATACCATTTTTGCACTGCACCACAAGGAGTAGTTTGGGGGGTGAGCGTGGCTGGGGGGAAAGAAAAATGATTAATTTAATAAAATAAAAAACACTTACCTCGCCACTGCCGCCACCATCACTGCGCCGCTCCTCTTGCCTTCACTGCAGCCCCAGGCACAGGCTCCCAGCCTGCGCTCTGGCCAATCTGAACACTGCTGTCATGCAGTGTTCGGATTGATCGGAGCACCAAATGAGGGCACTCCCAGGTAGACTGGGAGCCTGTGCCTGCTCTCTCTATCCCGGCAACACAGTGCCGGGTTGGAGAGAACCTAGTGTGCATGTGTGTTTGGCCGGCCCAATATGGCCGGCCAAACATACATGCGCATTGAGGGGGAGTGCTGTGCACTCCACCTCAGTCCTTGTCATCGGCCGATGCCCCGCCCCTTTTCAAGAAAACAATCATAAACATAGTTTATGATTGTTTTCTAGTAAAGGTTGTGTAGATGCTGCTACTGGCGGGGGAGGGGAGGTTACGCTCCTCCGCCTTAGCGAAGGACCTTGCGCCTACTGCACCAGCACAAAAGGGGTCTATGTGCTGTTTTCTGGCGTCTTGGGCGCATATTTGAAAACAAAATATCTTTAAATTAATGGATGTTTTGCTGACAGCAGAGCTCAGAAACGAAGGGCAGTAATTGTCTTTTTGTTTCCAAGCTCTGCTATCAGAAAACTATGCATTAACGTGGAAGTATTTAGAGTAAATTATGTGCCCAAGGCACCAGAAAGGACCAGGCAGACTCCTGCTCTGGTGAAATTCAGAAAACTTCGCAAATACAAAAACATGTGTGACAAAACTGTAGGAGTACGGGAAAGGAATTACCCTGTTGTAGGAAGACCGAAAACTTGCGCATGTGTCCAAAAAGGACCAAGGAATTTACAAAAATTGTAAGGCAAGCCCTTACAGAGCAAACTATCATGCTTCATTATGAGGCTGCCACATTTGTCAGAAATGATTACAGTGAGGGATGGGCTCACTGATTACAGGGAGCGCTTTTGTACGGAAGCAGTGTAGAAAACGTCATCAAGTTGAGGCCCCTAGACAAACATACTTTTCTGATCACCGTGTTGCTAAGAAAAATTAACTTATCTGCTCAGATACAACCAGAAAACACGTGCATGGTCTGTATTTTCACTACATTACGATCCACTTGAACAATGTACATATAAAGCCATCAATGCACAGCCATAGTTAAAATTATTAACTTACCAAATAATGAATATAAGCATGACTTTAAAAAAGCGAATCTGAATGTCATTGCCCAGGCGCCTCTCATTCTCTGTGTAGATGCCTTGCCTTCCCTTTAACAGTGAAGCAACTGCAAAGCGCAAAACACACAGTTGTAATAGTTAGGGACACATGGCACAAATACGAAGTGTAAGAAAAAAGGGTTAAATATGCAGTATGAATCGGACATTTCTGAATGTATTAATTCGTGTAGTCATGCGAACCGATTGCCTTTGTGAAGTAAACACAGTATGAAGTTCATCTCTGAGACCACGTAATGATATTGATAACATCCCTGCATGCACGCTTCTACAGGGAGAAAATAGTGTGCGCACAACAGAAACGCGAAAGGAAATCAAAACGGTTATGCGCCATATTCACACATGTAAATATACATAAATATGTCTACTCAGATGTATATTAACTCCTACACCTAGGCGCAACTCTCCATCTTTTAGCTAGTTTTCATTTCCAAGTGGAGATTTCCACCTAGGTGTAGACACATGTCACCACCCACAAAAATGAGGAGGTGAAGCCTCATGCTACATAATTTACAAGTGCAAAGCTATTACAGTAACTTTTCATCTGTTGGATGGAGTCCCCCGCCACTGAGGTGGAGAACCTCCATCTGGAAAATTGAAGAGAAAATTATTGAAAAGTATTAATTAAAAAAAAAAGAAATTATCAGATCTTTTAACGTATAATGTAAATGAAAGTAATTTAAAATATGCATTATTAACTTGAAAAATATATATAAAAATGTTTCACCATATTAACTTCTCAAATTAAATGTTTATTAAATAATTAGAATGAGGTGGCATGATGGGCAAAAGAACGATGGGTTGGAGTGCTCCCCGAAAGATTGCCAGTGGTTAGACTTACTGCAAGCAATCCTTCCCTCACCTTTAGTGTGCTTGATGTACAGCCATAGGTGCCCACGGGTATGCCCAGACATGGTTCCCGTACTCATTGTGCCACTGGAACCAAGATACATCCAACTGAGGAGCCCCAGTCGGGAGGAGGCCGGTCTTGGGTTATTTTTCTTTCCTTGAAGTTTGAAATATTAATCTTGCTGCCAGATGTGACTTTTGGCAAACTCTCCTGCTCTGGAATCTCTTGGAATTTCTTATTATGTTTACTCTTTATTTCTGTCCCTCTCACAATGGCTACATTCTCAACTGTCTCTGTAGCACATCTCTCTTACTTGTCTTTCCCTCGGTCTCCCACTTCTCTCTTTCTCACCTTCCTATTGCTCTTTGATATCTGTCTCACATGTCTCTAAACAGAAGAATCTTTTTGCATGAGTTTCACCTGTGATGACGCAGAACTGATTTAGATTTTTGCACTTAAATGGCATGTTAATGTTAAGCCGCATTAACTCTAGCATACATTTTCTTTAAACATTTTTTATTAACAGCATGGTATTACAAATCTCAGCAAATAGGATCATACACCCGTGCACAGGACCCACACAGGGGTACTAATTGTTACAAAACTATAAGGCAAAATAGTCCAGACAATGACTTCTGTAGGTTCTGACAGTCGAGAAGAAGATGAAGCCGTGTGTGGGGAGGAAGTGCTCGACAGCAAGGAGAAGGGACAGCTGGGGGGGGGGGGTGACACTAATGACAGAGATAAAACACTCCTAGCAGCCGGTGAGGGCCAAGCATTGTAACGGGGTGTCAGGTAGGTCACGTATAGAGCAGGAGGGTAAGCACTAGGGTTGTGCATTGTAAGCCGTATCATCAGCCAATCAGGGGCTCAACAGAACAGTCTTCCTCAGCAGGTGCAACTTCAGTGATTGATATCAGTCATCTTGCTTCATCTATTTGGCGGCAGTCCTGGAAAACAGTGTCCCACGTGGTCTGGGCTACATAGTCCTTTCCGCATTTCAAAGGCAGCCCATTTAGATAGTTCCCTATTCCATTCCGGGTGGAGCCCCTGGGATATTTGCAAAGCATAGTAACCTGACACTGTGCAAGAATCACAGCAAAGTCAGCAAATTACAAGGTGATCAAGTTTCGCTCTGGGTGTCAGCAACATGCCCAACAGACAAGTTGCTAGGGAGCAGGCTATAGAACGCCCCATACCATAGTTGATAACATTCACCACTCTCTCCCAGTAAGGAGGAAGAGCTGTGCTTTACCATACTTCTTGAAGAAGTCTGTATCTATCTCTTGACAGTGGGACATTCCACCTTCATCCCCAGAAACATAAGATTAATGATTATGGGTGTGAGATGTGCTCTATGGATATAGTAAATTTAGATAAGACAGAAACAGGCATTTCAAAAGATGCATGGTGTGTCAATCAATCAATCAATCAATCAGTTAATTTGTAAAGCGCACTACATACCAGTGAGGGTTTCAAGGCGCTGGGGGGGGTGCTGCTACTGCTCAAAGAGCCACGTTTTGAGTAGTTTTCTGAAGAAAAGGAGGTCCTGGGTCTGTCGTAGATCCGGCGGGAGGGTGTTCCAGGTCTTGGCTGCGAGGTACGAGAATGATCTGCCGCCGGAGGATTTGCTTCAGATGCGGGGGACGGAGGCGAGGGCAAGGTTAGCGGAGCAGAGATGTCGGGTGGGGGTGTAGAAGTTGAGTCTGTTGTTCAGGTATGATGGTCCGGTGTTGTGGAGTGCCTTGTGTGCGTGGGTGAGGAGCTTGAAGGTGATCCTCTTGTTGACGGGGAGCCAGTGAAGGTCTCTTAGGTGGGGGGTGATGTGCCAGTGGCGAGGGATGTTGAGGATGAGTCGGGCGGAGGCGTTTTGGATGCTTTGGAGGCGTTGGAGGAGTTTGGATGAGATACCGGTGTAGAGGGCGTTGCCGTAGTCGAGTCTGTTGCTGACGAGGGCCTGGGTTACTGTTTTTCTTGTTTCTGTTGGGATCCATTTGTAAATTCTGCGAAGCATGTGGAGGGTGTTGTAGCAGGAGGAGGAGATGGCGCTGACCTGCTTTGACATGGAGAGTGAGGAGTTGAGGGTGAAGCTGAGGTTTCGTGCGCTGTCGGTGGGGGACCCAGCGTGGACGGCCACCATGAGTTGTCCCAGGCGGAGGGGGTGCGCCCAAGGATGAGGATCTCTGTTTTGTCCGAGTTCAGTTTTAGCCGGCTGTCTCTCATCCAGTCGGCGATGGCTTTTAGTCCCTCATGGAGGTTGGTTTTGGCGGTGTGTGGGTCCTTGGTGAGGTAGAGGATGAGTTGGGTGTCGTCGGCTTAGGAGATGATGTTGAGGTTGTGCTGCCGGGCCACTTGTGCGAGGGGGGAAATGTAGATGTTGAACAGCGTCGGGCTGAGGGATGAGCCCTGGGGTACGCTGCAGATGATGTTGGAGGCTTTAGATTGGTACGGGGGAGGCGGACTCTTTGGGTTCTGCCGGTGAGGAAAGATGCGGTCCATTCGAGGGCTTGGTCCTGGATTCCTGCTGCGTGGAGGCGGGATTTTAGGGTGTGGTGACATACGGTGTCAAAGGCAGCTGATAGGTCTAGGAGGATGAGGGCTGATGTTTCTCCATTGTCGAGGTGGCTTCTGATGTCATCTGTGGCGGCAAGGAGGGCGGTTTCGGTGCTATGGTTGCGTCTAAAGCCGGACTGGGAGGGGTTGAGGATGTTGTTGTCTTCGAGGTATCGAGTGAGCTGAGTGTTAACGATTTTCTTGATGACCTTCGCCGGGAACGGGAGCAGAGAGATGGGCCGGAAGTTTTTCAGGTCCTTGGGGTCCGCCTTTGGTTTCTTGAGGAGGGCGTTGATTTTGGCATGTTTCCAGCTGTCCGGGAACCTTGCAGTTTCGAAGGAGATGTGGATGGCTTTCCGTAGGTGTGGTGCGATGGCCGTGTCTGTTTTGTTGAAGATGTGGTGTGGGCAGGTGTCTGATGGTGATACGGAGTGGATGGAGTTCATGGTCTTGCAGGTTTCGTCGTCGCTGATGTTGGTCCAGGAGGTCAGTCGGTTGGAGCGGGTGGAGTTCGTGGTGGGTGGGGTAGGAGCGTCTGGAGTGTGAGGGGAGTTGAAGCTGTTGTGGATGTCCATGATTTTTCGGTGGAAGGCGGGTGCTAGGGCGTCGCAGAGTTCTTGGGAGGGGGTGATGTCGTTGACGGTGGCGTTTGGGTTGGAGAGTTCTTTTACGATGCTGAAAAGTTCTTTGCAGTTGTGGGCATTGTTTTCTAGGTGGGTTTTGAAGGAGGATCTTTTTGCTAGCCTGATGAGTTGGTGGTGTTTGCGTGTGGCATCCTTGAGGGCCGTGTGGTTGTCTGGAGTGCGTTCGAGTAGCCATATTTGCTTGAGTTTTCGGCAGTGGCGTTTGGAGGCTTGGAGGTCGTTGGTGAACAAGGTGGCTTTTTTGTTGATGTGGTTGTTGGAGGGTTTTCTGAGTGGAGCAAGGCGGTCGGCGCAGTCTGTGATCCATAGCTTGAGGTTGTGTGCCGCGATGTCAGGGTCGGTGGGTCGTGGGGTTGACAGGCGGTTTATGGGCTAGGGCGTTGATTAGTTGAAGTTCGGTGACTTTGCCCCATCGGCGGCGTGGTGGTTGTTCGGTGAGGTGGTGTTCTGTCTGTTTCTTGAAGGTGAAGTGAATGCAGTGGTGGCTGGTCCAGTAGAGTTCAGTGGTGTGGTTAAAGGTGACGTGGTTGCTTGTGGAGAAGATGGGGTCAAGGGTGTGACCGGCTGTGTGGGTGGTTGTGTTGACGAGCTGTGTGAAGCCGAGGTTGGCGAGGTTTTTGGTCAGGGTGGTTGAATTGGTGTCATGGTTGTTTTTGAGGTGAAAGTTCAGGTCCCCGAGGAGGATGTAGTCCGTGGAGGCGAGTGCGTGGGTGCTGGCCAGGTCGGCGATGGCATTGCTGAAGGGTGCCCTGGGTCCTGGGGGTCTGTCGATGAGTGTTTCTCTGAGTGTGGTGTTGGGGTCGGTGCGGATTTGGAAGTGAATGAGTTCAGCGGCGCTGAAGGAGTCGTCCGGGGTGGTTTTGACTTCGAGGGTGGCTTTGTGGACGATGGCTATGCCTCCTCCGGTTCTGTTGGTGCAGTCTTGGCGAGCGACTTTGTATCCGTTCGGGATGGCTATGGCGATGTCGGGTGCTGAGGAGTCGTTCCACCAGGTTTCGGTTAGGAAGGTCACGTCCGGGGAGGTGGAGTCAAGCAGGTCCCATACTTCGATGGCGTGCTTGCGTGCTGAGCGGGTGTTGAGGAGTATGCATTGGAGGTGATTGTCTTGATCGTAGGAGGTATGTGGGCTCTGTTGCAGGTGAAGCTGCATGTGTGACAGGAGAAGGGTCCGTGCATGCTCTTTGGAGAGGCCTGGAAGCAGGTGGTGAGTCGGCTGGTGTTGAGTGCGCGGAGGGCGTTGGCATCGTAGCAAATGCTGGCCGGGTGGCTGTTGCTGGGGCCAGGGGTTCTAGCGCTGGGCGCGGTCCAGGCGCAGACGGGCTTGCCTTTGGCGTGCCTTCGGCGCACCAGCTGCGCGGCCGCGCCGCGGCTGCCGTAAGAGATGGGGAGGGTGGGAGTAGCAGCTGGGAGGCGGGAGGGTCTGACCAATGAGAGGGCTGGGGGGAGGGGACGCAGGGGACGCAGCGGCAGGAAAACTGGAAAATGGAGTGGAGAGAAGGAGGCGGGAGGGGCCGCAGCGGCGGGAAAAACTGGAGATCACAGCAATGCGTGGTGAGGGGATTGATTGATTGATTGATTGATTGACCTATGGCATAAAGGTTCCTGCCCGTTTTCCCCCATTTCAGCCACACAGTTGCCACCACAGCCCCATATAACAGGAAATGGTGAGCAGGGAGTGTATGAAGTCTCCCAGTGACCCGTACACATACCAGTCCCCAAATATTGTCATGCCCCTTTCCTCCCAGACTAGTATCCCAGACCAAATGCCCCATGTGGAAGTTGTAAAAATTAAGTCAAGGAAACAGTCTTTGCATAGGGGTGTCCTATCCGGGTGCACTGCAATGCCATGGTCCATGCGAACTGTAGAGTATCCAACAAAAGCCTGGGACAATTGTCGCAGCCCTTCCCTCCCCCGGAGCCCTTGGGTCTGTCATTATGGACAACAGAGAGGAGCGGCTCAGGATAAATCATGCTGCATGTGCTCCCACTTCCAGTGCCTCCAATAGGCTGGCCATTTGGTTTTGCCACAAGGTCTGGAACTGCCATACCCCCACTGTTCGTAGGAAGACAAGAGTTTGGCCAATGCCAGCCTCCATCAGCCCGATTCCCATAAAAGATGGAGTAAGCTGTACACCTTAATAAAGATGGCTGTGTAGAAAACCGAAAATTCTAACGTTGGAATGAAATATTTTAAATGTGTGATCCCTGTTAGTTAGTTAGATCACTTGGCCCGTCTACCTTTGGAGAAGGACGCATTGGGTCATCTCCTGAGACCAATGCTCATTATTTTCCTGCTCACCGAGATATTCTCAAGAGCAAGTGTCTTTCTTTTGAATCTAACTTGAACTTTATCTAGTTTCTCTTTCGATGCTATCTATGCTGATACCAACTGCTCCTGAAATTCCTGAACCTACCCACATCTTCAGCTTAGAATTAGGATATTTTCTTTATGGACACAAGTCTTTGCTTCAGCTTAAACATGGTAATTTTGGATATTCTAAACCATTGAAGTACTAATTGTATTTCTTGGAATATATTTATGCAAGGTGCATCCAACAAACTAATGATTTTACTCAATTGAATTGATTTAAACGTAATTTTACTAATCTTCTAAATTTTTTAATCTATTCTTCTCTGTCGTTATGTGGGGGGTGCAAAATGTTCTTCACTGTCATTGAAATGCTAACAAATTTGGGCAGTCGTTACAACATTGGCGGTAAAAGGCGCTTACCGCCGTGCAGAAGACCACCAACACACCGCCGCGGAATTCCACCACAGCTGTTATGACTCACATCTCGGAATCCGCCAAAAGTCAGACACAGACACAAGTCCGCCACACCAAAGGTCAGTGATAAACTGGCGAAAACAAAACCTCCACCGTCATGCCAACAGAAATACGCCCACACTGTCACGACACACGAATCCACGCAAAATACACACACTCTTACAAAACACAGCCACATTGGACAATTCAAAATACACACACCTGATACACATACACACACCACTCCCACACACCCATTACAATATAAAACACACACCCACATCACCCACAAACCCCTACTACCAAAAATTCAGAAAGAAGGCCAGAGAGAGACACCACCAGCAAGAATAACAGCATCCACAGGCACACAACACCATCACCCACACAACTTCCATGCACCTCACACAACACACCACTACATATCACCACACTTATCACCACACACTCCACCCCACACATCACCTACACAACCCCATGGCACGGCAAAGACACCCCAGGTTCGCGGAGGAGGAGCTCAGGGTCATGGTGGAGGAAATCGTCCGGGTAGAGCCACAGCTATTCGTATCACAGGTGCAGCACACCTCCATAGTTAGGAAGATGGAGCTGTGGCGAAGAATAGTGGACAGGGTCAACGCAGTGTGACAACACCCAAGAAATCGGGAGGACATCAGGAAGAGGTGGTGGAACGACCTACGGGGGAAGGTGCGTTCCGTGGTCTCAAGACACCACCTGGCGGTTCAGCGGACTGGCGGCGGACCCCACCTCCTCCCCCACAACTAACAACATGGGAGGAGCAGGTCTTGGCGATTCTGCATCCTGAGGGCCTCGCAGGAGTAGGTGGAGGAATGGACTCTGCTAAGACAAAGCTTTACTATTATATCCCCCACCCTACCTGCACGCTATCACATACCCCCACCCTCACCCTCACCCTCACCCCCAGCACCCCAACTCCTCACATATGTCCCAATATCACAAACCACACATCCCAACACCAAGCTCTGCATGCAACAACAAAGCATGGACACTCATCACCAAAGCATGCCCACTGCACATACCCATACACCTCCCTAAACCATCATCACACAAGCTCCCACACAGGAATGCTAGCACTGGGGTACACGGTCACCCAACCATTGCACACCATTACACACACAGATTTAATAAACATCCTTTTATACCCCTGCAGGACCCCTACCCAACGTCACCGGACAGGAGGGTCCACACATGTCCACACCACCAACAGAAGAGGCCCACAGTGATGACAGCACCTCTGTCCAACTGGATCTAGATGACCAGCCTGGACCATCGGGGACATCTGGACAGTCGGTTCCCCTCACACAGGCACAGGCCACCACAGACCTTCCCCCCTCTGGAAACACCAGCACAGCACCCACCCAGCGGGCCCAAACCTCCGTCCCCAGGACACGTCAATCAGCTGTGTGTCCACCACTACAGGGAACCCAGGATAACCCAAAACCCCAACAACAACATTGACCTGGAGTCAGTGGTAGTGGGCACACGGTCCAGGGGACGGAGGCCCAGGAACACAGGGGAACTGGGAGGGCTGCTGTGCGACAGGGGGTGGACAGGCCAAGGGAACCCACTCTCCACGAGGCCCTCTCCTCCATCATGGGAGCCTACCACCACTCCCAGGAGACAATGGCAACGGTACTGGCCAAGTTTCAGAAGACCCAGCGCATGCAGGAGGAACAGTATATGGGCTTCAGGGAGGAACTCAGAACCATCAGCTCCACCCTGGGCACCATTGTAGGGGTGCTGAAGGAAGTACTCAACACCAGGAGGGACACTGTGGCACTACAAGGGGCCCCAGACACTAGCATGGACAATGAACTGCCCACCACCTCTGCCGGCACTAGTGGACAGGACACCCCGCCACAGGACCACCACACCAGCACCCCACCCCCTGCAGAGGGAGAACCACCCCGCAAACGGTCCCTGAGATCCAGGACCAATACAGAGCACGATGCCAAGACCCTCGCCAAGAAATGAGACCCCCCCTGATTGTCATCCTACTGTCCCACTTTGTCACCCGCTCCATAATTAAACTGCCCCAGCTCCACTTCCTATGCCCATATGGGCAATGCACCTGTGAGACTAATAGACTGGACTCTGCCATGGACACTCCTCCGCCATCGCCCCTCACCATTTCACTACCCCCTCCAATATTGAGCATTTAAATAAACACACCTAAAGCACAAAATGATCTGGAGTCTCTCTGTGATTTCGAAATAGTGTATTAGCAATTACAGTGACAAAATGTTTTTTAAATAGTAATGTCAACATACCTATGTCACACAGCTCTAGTCCATGAGGAATCTAAGCAGGTGTCACACAGTGGGACCCACATCTGTGAAATCGTAAGGGAAAGTGACAACTCAGTGACCATACACTGGGTGAAAACGACAGACAGGAGAGAGGTAGTAATGTTAAAGTACATGTAGTAGGCAGGTTTGTATTCCTACCTGTGTCTCACTGGACATATTGCAGGATCACTGAGTCCCTGTTGTGCATGTCTTCTTCCTCTGCTTCCTCCTCATCACTGTCCACAGGCTCCACAGCTGCAACAACACCGCCATCTGGACCATCCTCCTGCAGAAAAGGCAACTGGCGTCGCAAAGCCAAGTTGTGAAGCATACAGCAGGCCACGATGATCTGGCACACCTTCTTTGGTGAGTAGTATAGGGATCCACCTATCATATGGAGGCACCTGAACTTGGCCTTCAGGAGGCCGAAGGTCCGCTCGATCACCCTCCTAGTTCGCCCATGCACCTCATTGTAGCGTTCCTCTGCCCTTTTCCTGGGATTCCTCATTGGGTCAGTAGCCATGACAGGTTGGGGTAACCAGAGTCACCTGCAAATGGCGAGGGCCAACTGTTAGACACACACTAAAATGGAGGGATAACCCCAGACCCAGACAACCATTCCCACTGACTTGCTTCCAGGTGCTCACCTAATAGCCACACACGGTGCCTCTGGTGTTGACCCATCACATAAGGGATGCTGCTATTCCACAGGATGTAGGCGTCAAGCACTGAGCCAGGGAACATGGCATTCACATGGGAGATGTACTTGTCTGCCAAACATACCATCTGTACATTCATAGAATGATAACTCTTCCGGTTTCTGTACACCTGTTCACTCCTGTGGGGGGGACCAAAGCCACATGGGTCCCATCAATGGCACCTATGATGTTGAGGATATGTCCCTGGGCATAGAAATCACCTTTCACTGTAGGCAAATCCTCCACCTGAGGAAAAACGATGTAGCTCCGCATGTGTTTCAGAAGGGCAGACAACACTCTGGACAATACGTTGGAAAACATAGGCGGGGACATCCCTGATGCCATGGCCACAGTTGTTTGAAATGACCCACCTGCAAGGAAATGGAGCACTGACAGCACCTGCATTTGAGGGGGGATTCCTGTGGGATGGCGGATTGCTGACATCAGGTCTGGCTCCAACTGGGTACACAGTTCCTGGATTATGGCACGGTCAAGCCTGTAGGTGATTATCAAATGTCGCTCCTCCATTGTCGACAGGTCCACCAACGGTCGGTACACCGGAGGATGCCGCCATCTCCTCACATGTCCCAGCGGACGGTGCCTATGAAGGACAACAGCGAGCACAGAGTCAAACAACTCAGAGGTACGTACCCACAGTTTACCCAGAACACCAATCATACACAAAAGGTGGCCTGTATGTGTGTTGAGTCTAGGCCTAGGTATGTGTGACGCAGTTGAAAATGAAGCCATGTGGGCCCCTGAAATGGCGGCTGCCTGACCTCTAAAGTGGGACAATGGGATGTGAGGTAACTGCGCTGGCGTTGTACACCGTCGTGGGAGGTGGTCGAAGACCGCGGCACAATGCTGCATTGGTTAATAATGGACCCTATGGGTCCCAGGAGCCTATGACGATGTATGCCGGTGGTGACGGTACGCACCGCCGTGGATGTGACCGCCATTTTCTATCTGTTCAATCACTTGATACCTGATCTTCGACAGGAGAGGACCTACAGTGCAAGTGCTGCTGTGACCTCGGTCTGGAAGAGACAATGGCTCGTGCGTCTGGGGAAAGGGCCCCTGCCTTCACATCGGAGGAGTTGGAGAAGCTTGTGGATGGGATCCTCCCCCACTACACGCTACTCAACGGTCCTCCAGGCAAACAGGTAAGTACACAGGGAGCATGTTGTATGGGCTATGCCTGTGTGGAGAGGGCTGGATGTAAGAAGGAAGGGGGCAGAGTGCTGCGTGCATGAAAGACAGTGAATGCATGTGCCACATGGCAAGGGTAGGGATGGGGGCCAATCACTTTGACGGTGCAGTTGGTAATGACTTCTCTTCTTCCCCTGTACATTTCATGTAGGTCAGCGCCCACCAGAAGAAAGATATTTGGCGTGCCATCGCCAAGGACGTCCGGACCCTGGGGGTCTACCACAGACGGAGCACCCACTGCCGGAAAAGATGGGAGGACATTCGCCACTGGAGCAAGAAGACAGCGGAGGCTCAGCTGGGGATGGCCTCCAAACGTGGGAGGGGTGCCCGTCGCACCATGACCCCCCTGATGTTCAGGATCCTGGCGGTGGCCTACCCAGAGTTGGATGGGTGCTTGAGGGCATCACAGCAGACACAAGGGGGTGAGTACACTCTCATTCTGCTGACTTTGCGCGCAGTGGAGTTGTCTGGGTGGGGGAGGAGGGCTGTGGGTTTCCCTAGGCCAGGGCGAGTTCCGTAGGCAAGGCCCCTCCGTAAGGAAGGCCATGTGGCACCCCAGCCCACCTCTGTAGAGTGCCAAGTACAGCTATTCATGCCCCTGTGTCATCTATGTGTGCAGATGTCGTCCATAGCCTTGTAGGCCATTTCCCAGGAATTGAACAGTGGAGCCCAAGAGCGCGGCGTAGTGCAGGGGGCTTCTGTGTCCGTCGTGTCCACCAACGGTAACGGTAATCCATGCACTCAACATGTCTTTCTTCTGTCGCCCCCCCCCCCCTTTTTGTGGTTTCCCTGTTCTTGTGTGCATTAGCATCATCAGGCGGAGGAGCAGTGGCACCGGAGCAGGAGGGAGCTGCATCCTACATGGCCCTGGAAGGCGAGACTACGGACTCGGAATTCACCAGTGGGAGGGAGGGCGAGGGGAGCTCACGGCGGGGACAGGAGCTTACACCAGCGACACGGACTCGTCATCTGATGGGAGCTCCCTTGTGGTGGCGGCAACATCTGTGTCCCCCGCATCTACAGGTACAGCCGGCACCCCCCCTACCAGCACCGCCCTCCCAGCAGCCCCTCAGCCTTCGCCCCGTGCCCGCTCACCCATGAGGGTGGGCATCACCTTTGCCCCAGGCACCTCAGGCCCTGCCCCAGTCACCCCTGCTGCCCTCAGTGAGTAGCCATTGACCTCCTCAGGTCCCTCACTGTTGGGCAGTCTACCATTTTGAATGCCATCTAGGGTGTAGAAAGGCAGTTGCAACAAACTAATGCATTCCTGGAGGGCATTCATTCTGGTCAGGCGGCCCTTCACCGAGCTTTTCAAACTCTGGCCTCAGCACTGATGGCAGCCATTGTCTCCGTCTCTAGCCTCCCCCCTCCAACTTCCTCCACCCAGACCCAATCCCCTGTACCTCTGCCTATCCCAAGCACACCATCAGTCTAGCCTGCACACACCTCAACACACGAGGGAAGCTCGGGCAAACATAAGCATCACACATCCCACAGGCACTCACGCAAGCAACACACACATGCAGACACACCAACATCCACTGCCTCCACTGTGTCCCCCTCCTCGTCGTCTCCCTCCTCCCTCCCAGTCTCGTCTACACTCACACCTGCATGCACTACCTCTACAGCCACTACGTCCCTCACCAGCACACCCACCAGCACTCCCCGCTCACGTTCAGTCACCACCCCCACTACCATTCACACGTCCCCTGTGTCCTCTCCCAGTGTGTCTCTGACGCCCCCTCCCAAGATACACAAACGCAGGCACACACCCACCCAACAGCCATCCACCTCACGACAGCCTCCAGCGCATGCACGTTCACCCAAAGTCACCAAACGTACACCTCCTACTACCACCACCTCTTCCTCCACTCCCAAACCCCTTCCAGCTACCCGTCCCAGTGTGTCCAAAAAACTTTTCCTGTCCACCCTTGACCTTTTTCCCACACCTCCCCCACCCCGTCCATCTCATAGGTCCCGAAGTAGCACCTCAGCCAAAACATCTCCGGGACCAGTGGTGCCTGTAGTCACCGGTATGTAGAGTGCACCGGCCACCAGGACAGCCAATGTGGCACGGAGCCACAGCACAGACAGTCCCCCACCTGTGAAGCATCAGAAGTTGGCCAGTGCCCGGCGGGAGAGGGGGAAGACTCCAGACACCAAAGCCGCTCCCAGGGGTCCCGTGGGAGTGTGGAGTCAGCTGTGACACCTTCCAAGGTGGGGAAGGGCCACAAGAAACCCGGCAAGTCTGGGAAGAGCTGCACGGCGGAGAAGACCGCCATCATCCCCGCTGCCCAGGAGGCCACCGCCAGCCCCAGCCCAGCTGCCCAGGAGGCCACCGCCAGCCCCAACCCAGCTGCCCAGGAGGCCACCACCAGCCCCAGCCCAGCTGCCCAGGAGGCCACCGCCAGCCCTGCCCAGCTGCCCAGGAGGCCACCACCAGCCACAGCACAGCTGCCCAGGAGGCCACCGCCAGCCCCAGCCCAGCTGCCCAAGAGGCCACCGCCAGCCCCAGCACAGCTGCCTAGGAGGCCACCGCCAGCACCAGCCCCGCTGGGCCATGAAGGACCGCCAGCAAAAGCCCCGCTGGGCCATGAAGGACAGCCAGCAAAAGCCCCGCTGGGCCATGAAGGACCGCCAGCACAAGCCCCGCTGGGCCATGAAGGACCGCCAGCAAAAGCCCCGCTGGGCCATGAAGGACCGCCAGCACAAGCCCCGCTGGGCCATGAAGGACCGCCAGCACCAGCCCCGCTGGGCCATGAAGGACCACCATCAAAAGCCCCGCTGGGCCATGAAAGACCGCCAGCAAAAGCCCCGCTGGGCCATGAAGGACCGCCAGCACAAGCCCCGCTGAACAGGGCACTGCCAACTCAAGCACCGCTGAACAGGGCACCGCCAACTCAAGCCCCGCTGAACAGGGCACCGCCAACTCAAGCACCGCTGAACAGGGCACCGCCAACTCAAGCACCGCTGAACAGTGCACCGCCAACTTAAGCACTGCTGAACAGGGCACCTCCAACTCAAGCCCCGCTGAACAGGGCACCGCCAACTCAAGCACCGCTGAACAGGGCACCGCCAACTTAAGCACCGCTGAACAGGGCGCCGCCAACTCAAGCACCGCTGAACAGGGCACCGCCAACTCAAGCACCGCTAGCCCATGAGCGGCAGGGGCACTGACGCAACTGGGTCCGTCACGGGGTAAGTGATGCACTCTGCGCACCAGTCCCCCTCCAGAACCAATGGAGAGATCCATCCACTACCTCTGTTCTTCACAGGATAAAGCACTCTTGGCGCCAGTCCCCCTCCAGAACCAGTGGAGAGATCCATCCACTACCTCTGTCCTTCACAGGATGAAGCACTCTGGGCACCAGTCCCCCCCCAGAACCAGTGGAGACATCCATCCACTTCCTCTGTCCATCACAGGATAAAGCACTCTGGGCACCAGTCCCCCTCCAGAACCAGTGGAGACATCCATCCACTACCTCTGTCCTTCACAGGATAATGCACTCTGGGCACCAAGCCCCCTCCAGAACCAGTGGAGACTGTTATCCACTTGAGAGACTGTGGCTTTGCACTCCCCAGGATTGAACAGTGGGCAAACCACCCACTGTAGAGACTTGAGAGACTGTGGCTTTGCACTCCCCAGGATTGAACAGTGGGCAACCCACCCACTGTAGAGACTTGAGAGACTGTAGCTTTGCACTCCCCAGGATTGAACTGTGGGCAAACCACCCACTGTAGAGACTTGAGAGACTGTGGCTTTGCACTCCCCAGGATTGAACAGTGGGCAAACCACCCGCTGTAGATACTTGAGAGACTGTGGCTTTGCACTCCCCAGGATGGAACAGTGGGCATGTGGCCCCCTCGTGGATTTGGCGTCATGCACTCAAGCGGCTGAGGTGCTCCCCCTTTCCCTCACCCTGACGTGCCAGTTTTCTTGCTGTCTGATGCCCCTGCAGTGTTCTCTCCGTCATGGTCGGGGATCTTGTGTGGGCCTCGCCCATACCGTGTGGTCCCAGTGTTCCACAGACTTTCTTTGTGCAGTACCTGGACTACTATATCTGGTATATATTTTGTACATGGTGTATATATATATATAAATATATATATATTTCTGCCTACTTGTTTGTAATATATTCCGATGGTTACACTCATTTTCTTTGGTCTTTGCATTCTTCCGGGGAGGTTTGGGGGGTGTAACTGTGATGTATTGATATGCATTAGTGTGTGTGTTGCAGTGGGTGAGGGTGGGGGTGAGGATGGGGTGTTTTTGCATGTGTGTCCCTGTTTTTTGCCTCCCCCCTCCCCTGTGTCGTAGGTGCAGTACTCACCGTGGTCTTCGCCGCCGGCGTTCGTGCTCCTGGTAGAACAGCAGGAAGACTATCGCAGGTAGGATTTGGAGTTCCGGTTCCATGGTGTCCTCGTTTCTCGTGGAGTGTGTAGAGGCAAGCTTTTTCCCTTCTAAATTCATGTTTCCGCCGTGTTTTTATCTGCGGTGAATCCGCCCCGGAAAAGGTGGCGGATTGGCCTGTCATAATAGTGTGGGCGGTACATTGTCTCCCGCCTGTCTGTTGGCAGTGACCGCCGCGCTGTTTGTTTGTACCGCCGTGGCGGTCGGAGTGTTAAAGTGGCTGTCTTTGTTGGCGGTTTCCGCCACGGTCGTAATTGCTATTTTTTTACCGCCGGCCTGTTGGCTGTCTAACCGCCGCTTTAACACCGTCCGCCAGGGTTGTAATGACCACCTTGGTGATTTAAAGTCTCAGTTTGAGACAAATACCCCTATTTTTTTAGATTGCCCAAGATTAGCATGGCGCAGATAACATCCTAATTTTAACTAATCTCACTATCAACTTTTTTTTGTTTTTTTGCAGTTTCTGTATAGCGCGAGCTCGACCCGAAGGTGTATGAGCACTTTACATGAGCACCAGTTACATTACACAAGGGTACATTCATTTTGGTAGGCACAGGGGTATTAAGTGATTTGCCCAGAATCACTGGACGTTTAGCAGACCCCAAGACTCGAACCTGGTTCCCCAGTTCAACAGTCAGCAGCTCTTGCTGTTACGCTACATCCTCTCCCTTCCGTTTCTCCCTTTCCCAGTTGTCCCCCGGCTGTCTGATTCTTTTCACCATCTGGACTCCTAAGAACATGTAAAATATATGCTTTAAACAATCTTCAAACCTCTGGCGTCATATTTATCATAGTAAGCTGATAATTATTATCTAGCTCACATATCAAAAGGACTATAAAGGACCTTCAGTACAACCCCACGAGTGGGTCACATAGCTCTTGTCACCTGCTGTCATGCTGAAAAGAACCAGTCGAGAGAAATGCACGCTTCAGTACATCTGGCACACTGTGCCAGAGAGGACAACACAGGGTTGAATATTGAGGTACATGCCTGAGCTAACTATGAAATTAATTATAAGTTTACTAACTTCATATCTATTACTTGCATTCTAGTAACAAAGCATGAGAGTGGCTCCTACTAATGAGGAGCATTTTTCTTACCGGCATAGAAAATTACATATACACGTAAATAAAGTGCCACTTTGGGTGGAAAACTGTTGACAACTCATTGCCAGCTTCTTTAGGGAAAAGAATGGAGGAAATGGACAAGTAGAAGGCAGAAGCAGAAATGTCTAGTCTAGTCTAATTTAGGTAGATGCATGATGCATCACTTGTGTACTGGAAGTGCAAGTAACATTGAGTAACATTGAGCAGTAAGGTGTGCAGGAGTTACATTACATAGCAGGAATAGTACAGTCAGAGAAAGCTGTGATTTATTCAGAGTAATAACGTCTGCTGAGAAGAGAGGATCTTACAGGAAACATCATATCATTCAACCAGAGGATAGACTACAATAGCAATATCAGGACAACTTTAGATTTTTACATACCAAAGTGGTACAGCTCAATGTGAATCAAACATGCTAGGAGGCAGCCCAGCTGTTTTCAGGAGAAACGATACAAACGAAAACAACTGTCAGCCTATAGAAATTCGTAATTTATGAAGCTTCAGCCAAGAAAGAAGGAAAATAAATAAAAAGGTCTTAAATAAATGTTCCTATGCAGTTTATAACCGCCTGCAGAGAAAACACATTTTTATGAATCAACTTAAATGTTCTTCTGTAGCTTACTGAAGTTACGCTCACCCCAAACACTGAAGAAGAACACATGATCTGCAACATTTCTGTTACCATGTGGGTACAAAGATCAGGGCAATATGAGAGACAAAGGGAAATGTGCAATGATCAAGCAAGATTATTATGGAATTGGGTATTGGAGACTCCAATAAAAATAATTGGAAGAGTCACAGGCGATAAGGATGTAGTCATGTAGGTTAACTATTTCTTTTTGATGGGGCAAAGGAGTTGCTTGCCAACAGTTTTTTTATTGTCAGAACTAGCTTGTTTGAGAACGCAGAGGGGCTTACTTATGGTTTGACCAACTGTGAAGAATACCATAAAACAAGATGCTTGGCGGTGGCTCCCTTCTCATCAGTGTGATCCCTGCCAGGGAGGCAGAGATATCGAAACGCGGCAGGCGGCCCTCTCTCTGGGTGGCTGAGGTTCTAACCTCAGTCTCCTTGCCTGGACAGCGGACACCAGTCAAGGACAAAATAAGGCTCTGAGTTATTGCACATCTAACTGGATGCTTACAAATTTGTCTGTGGTGTACGCAGTTAAAAACTAGAGGTTGGAATTACTTGAATAATTCTGTATAGCATAGTTACGCACAATTACAATAAAATTCCACAAAATTATGTGTAACTATGCAAAACGCATCTCACACTCAAAAAATTACCCAAATGGTCTGTTCGGGTAAAAAAAAAAAAAAAATGTAACTTTGAGTTAATTTCCAGTTGCTGGTGCTCAGAACACTTCCTCTTGCGTTTGGATATGTAGTTTTATGCTCGAAAATTACCCAGGCAGTCAAAACAGGTTAACAATCTACCTGAAATGCTTACTGACCATTTATTTTAAAGGAACTGTTGTTCGTTTTCAAAACACTGCTGTTTGTGGTCAGGTTTGTAGTTTCACAATCAAAAATTACTTAAATGGTCTGCTTGGATAACAATTCTACTTGAAATGCTGCCTGCTTTCAAAAATTACCCAAACAGTACAGTAATGGTGTAATTTCAGTAACTTTATGTAAACAATGTGATGCTAAAATTAACAAAGTTACAACAAACAGTCTGACGTAATTAAAATTTTCCTCAGGCCTATTGAGAACTAAAGTAAAATGTTCAAAATGTGTCTTGAAACATTATGAACCTGCAGAACTGAGTGAAAGAAAACAGGCAGTACAAAGATTGAGTCTAAAGAGTCAGCCTGGCTTGTAAAGGGCATATGCAAGTAGATGTTAAAAATACACTGCCTAGCATCCAACTACATCTAGGCCACTGTAATTGTAATAGTATTTATATGGCGCTTACTACCCCTGATGAGGCGTTGAAGCGCTTTTCGGCATGTAGCAAGCTACTCCAGAATCCAAAAGAAATTAGTGGTGGATTAGTATAGGGAAATATGAGTACAGTTTTAGTATTATTATGAGTTTATTTGAGCTGCGGATATGTGAGTTTGTTAGTTGGACTGACTGGAGTAATCGAGGGGTGGAGGAGGGAAGAATCCAGAAGTGTTAATTGGGAGGTTTTAGTAATAGGATTTAGGCTTGGGGTGAGTAAAGAGGGAATGGAGGAAGGAAGAGCCTGAGGAAAGGGATAGGGAGATTATAGTAGCAGGAGGGGTTTTGGATGAGTTAAAGGTGAGATAAATGAGGAATAATTTAGTTGGGTTGTTTGGGAGGTCATGGTAGTAAACTGAGGTTTGGGTGAGTTAGATGTGGAAGAGGAGGGAAGAGCTTAGGCAGGGTTATTTAGGAGATGAAAGTAGTAGAATGGATTTGGGATTTGTCAGAGTGGGAATGGAGGATAGATTGATAGAGACATGACATATGGTGATGGGTAGAAAAAGTAAAGCTTACAAGTGAGTAAAAATATTTTTTTATTTATAATTATATATATATATATGCAACGCCGGATGAAAAATGGGACCGGACAAAGCCTCTCATCAATTATTTATTGCTCCTGTGAAAGAGCACCCCATAACCTCCTGCGATGGGGTTGATTTTGATTATTTTGGTTGTTGTTTCCCCCCGAGATGAGCAAGTCTACTACCAATGTGTTTAAACTGTGTGCAGCAGCTCCACAGAAATTGCCCTTCTAAACTAACCCTACCTCTTCCAGGGGATTGAATCCCTGATCCTTGGAGAGGCCGTCCTTACTTTTAAAGTACTCTTTAGAGACACAGCTTTTACTCTTGGGCTCTTGTTTGTATATATTTGTAATTTAATGCATAGTATTTAGGAGTGTGTGTCTAATAAAATTACTTTTACAACTCAAAAGAAAAGGCACTGATTGGACAAATTTCTATTGAGTGTCCTTGTTGCGTACCAGGGAGCTGGGTGTGGTAGCCCACACTTCCTACCCCAAGTAGTCCACAGACTGCTCAGCTTCGCTACCCTCAGAGAGTCAAGTGCTGCAATGGCGTACTTGGTTAGCAGTAAAGAGAAACTTGCGATCTTATTACTTGTGAAGACTCAAGTTTTTTGCAACTAATGATCCAATTTCTTACAAAGGGTATCCATACAAGACCTGCTGGGCACCCCAAACTCCCTACTGCCCTAATCAGACATAAAACCTGGAATGAAGTCCTCCTACCTATATGGCTTAGGAATGTCTGTCAGGAAGAACATGAGTGGACCCTTTATGACTGTGACCAATGACCTTGTTTATGTTCACTCACACATAGGTGATGGGGGGATGCTTGCAAGCACACAGGGCAGCATTCCAACTGATCACTAAACCGCCTCTGGTTAAATTCAGCCATATGCATATCAGCCTTGGTCCTGCTCCAATCAGAAGAGTCAAGCCCAAACTGCCCAGGTGGGTGTCCTCTGAAACTGAAGACAAACAGCCCAAGAGTGCTTTTGGCCCGTTTGGGCCTCTTCAGTCAGTGCACATTGGTTCCAGTGGCGCAGTGAGCAGGGGATTCACAGTGCCAAAGCTGCCCATTTAAGAGGCTATAACTTGTAAGACTGACATCTTTACTATCCTATTAAATGACAACAGGCCATCATGTTACAGGATGCAAAAACCCATTTGCTAGAGTAGTATTAGAATTTAAATCATTATTTACTCTAAAACAATGTGTAAATTGCTCTTAATAGGCTAAGCTGCAATTTGCGTATGTCTATAAGTTTTCATGCGTAAAGTAAAAAAAAATTAGCATGCTTGAAATGTACTTGAGAAAAAATGTTGAACTATAATAGGATATCAAATACTAGAATACAATTGGACCGTACTCATGGAAATGGCCTAGAGGTATTTGCTGCTGACAGTCTAAGATGTCTGAGATGCTGCCCCCATGCCCGTCATTGGCTGTGCAAGTACATAAAACTAAGGATTATCATCAAGTCTGACTTTGTATATTTCAATGGCTGTTCCATTCTTTCAGCTATGCAGTTACAATATGTATGGTATTTTATACGGCTGCTGAATGCTTAATTTTTTCACTCTTGCTCGTGATCTGAAAATCTTACCTGCTGCTACTGTTCTGGAAAAGAGGATTGGGTTTACTACCAATACTAACAGTAGTGGTGCATACGTTGTGACATAATGTGGAATCGCATGCTCCAAACCGTTTTCACAGCTGAAAAGAAAATTATAAACAGTGTGAATGAACATTTCCTCACAATTCCTAGAAACCTCCATGCCAAAACATTGCACACTGAGTAGTGTATGAGACAGAATTAATGACACCTTTTTGCATAAAGTGGACTCATGTTGTCCATCTGTACAAAGTTAATGTTACACAACATAGCACCTATGGAGAATGTTGCTAGCACTGCAGGTAGAGGGCGGGAAGTGGCCCATCTAGTTAAGATGGGTGCCAACAATGATACGAAAAATGCTACATAAATATAATTCCTTTATGGCGAGTGTTCAAGCATTTATTCTCACAATATAACTGGCTGCATTAAACTGATCTACTGCAGAACCCAGCTGGGTGAATAATGGAAACAAATGCAATTACAATACAATATTATTATATTGCAGTTCGCACTACAGTCATTACCGTCTCTAAGGCCCAGATTTACTAAACATAAGTACATGAACTATGCAGTCAAAGCACTGCGAACAGTTTTTGTTCTGAAAGTTGACATGAGCACAGCTCTAAATGCCATTGTGGTGCATAGTGCCAAAGCCCTGATAAGTTATTCACAGGGGTGTATTTATTGAGAAATGAACAGCGCAAACACTCCAATGATGCCACACCAAGCCTATAACCTAAAGCCACACAAAGTAACATGGCCTGTCTTTACATGAAATCCTACCAACAAATGAAATAAGCTTAAACAACGGGAAGAAGTGATTTTTCTCTGCATAATATATGTAAAGTACTCTGTCGTATTTAGGAAGCACTTGCCCACCAAATTTTGAGATGTCCACCATCCCAGCTGACATCTCTTGCTTCTACAGGAACTGCAATTACTGTAAACGCATTGAAAGTTTGATGGGCATCTCTGTCAACATAACAGAGCTGGATGTCAAACTTGAAAGTTTTTTTTTGTTTTCAAAAAGAAAATCTCAAAGCCGGATTTTCTTTTTGAAAAAAAAAAAAATGACACCTCGCAATGGGAGATTTCTCCAACGGGAAGAGGGTCCTTTTTCAGATATCAATGTCCATCACTGCCAGGTAAAAGCTGTTGTTATGGAAACCTGGCCATATATTGGGCCACTCTAAATAGGGCCAGTGGACACAGGGCCAAACCTCCAAGGTGTATGTAGGTAGTGGAGGCAGAGTAGTTTCTGTGATCTACATACTCAAGCTCTGCATGACTTTAAATTAGGCGGGCGGAACTTCATTGTGACGGAGAGGCTACTCTGTGACTGTTGCAATAGAGTACCCTCTCTGTCAAAGTCTAAATTGTGTTCTTAGTTGTTTATTGGCCAACCTATGTCAATTAAGTCCAGAGGACTTTGGGCTGACAGGCCCTCTACATGTTTATTCTTTTTTGAAAGTTTGTGAAAATCATATCCAGGCCGTGAGTATAATATAAATACTTTGAGGATAGTACTGGTGTATTTGTCCTTTGGGCTATCCATAATCAATCGCATACATGTATTATGTTACGTGAATGTCATTTACAAGATAGAGGATAGATGCTGTCCACAGAGGGCAATCATATGCCCCACTACTTCCTCTGCTGCCCTTTGATTCCAGGGCTGTCTGGAGAGAATACACATGGGGTCCTACTAGAGCAGCACTGTGAGAAAGTAGCCTCTCTAGCATGGTTACCCCCACTTTTGGCCTGGTTGTGAGTCTGTGTCAGTGTGTTTTTGTTGTGTTACTGGAATCCTGCTAGCCAGGACCCCAGTGCTCATAGATAAAAACCTATATGTCAGTGTGTTTTGCCTTTCTCACTGGGATCCTGCTAGCCAGGACCCCAGTGCTCATAATTTATGGCCTAATGTGTATGCCTGTGTAGTGCCTAACTGTGTCACCGAGGCTCTGTTAACCAGAACCTCAGTGCTTATGCTCTCTCTGCTTTCAAATTTGTCACTGTAGGCCAGTGACTTTATTTACCAATTTAAATTGGCACACTGGACCCACCTTATAAGTCCCTAGTATATGGTACCTAGGTACCCAGGGCATTGGGGTTCCAGGAGATCCATATGGGCTGCAGCATTTCTTTTGCCACCCATAGGGAGCTCAGACAAACCCTTACACAGGATTGCCATTGCAGCCTGCGTGAAATAGTGCACACACTATTTCACAGCCATTTTCACTACACTTAAGTAACTTATAAGTCACCTATATGTCTAACCTTCACTTGCTGAAGGTTAGGTGCAAAGTTACTAAGTGTGAGGACACCCTTGCACTAGCAAAGGTGCCACCACATAGTTCAGGGCCATTTCCCCGGACTTTGTGAGTGTGGGGCATGCCATTACACGCGTGCACTACATATAGGTCAATACCTGCATGTAGCTTCACAAGTGTAACTCTGAATATAGCCATGTAACATGTCTAAGGTCATGGAACTGTCCCCCCATTCCAAATCTGGTATTGGGGAGCCAATTCCATGCATCCTGGGGGCTCCACCATGGACCCCCAGTACTGCCAAACGAGCTCTTTGAGGCTTGCACTGCAGCTACAGCTGCTGGCACCTCACAGACAGGATTCTGCCCTCCTGGGGTCTGGGCAGCCCAGTCCCAAGAAGGCAGAACAAAGCATTTCCTCTGAGAGAAGGGTGTTACACCCTCTCCCTTTGAAAATAGGTGTTACAGGCTGGGGAGAGGTAGCCCCCCCAGCCTCTGGAAATGCTTTGAAGGGCACAGATGGTGCCATCCTTGCATAAACCAGTCTACAACGGTTCAGGGACCCATTCTCCCCTGCTCTGGCGGGAAACTGGACAAAGGAAAGTGGAGTGGCCACTCCCCTGTCTAAACCACCCCAGGGGTGGTGTCCAGAGCTCCTCCAGTGTGTCCCATACTTCAGCCATCTTGCTTTGCAAGGTGTGGGGGCACTCTGGAGGTCTCTGAGTGGCCAATGCCAGCAGGTGACATCAGAGACCCCTCCTGATAGGTCCAGACCTGATAAGGTAGCCAATCCCCCTCTCAGGGCTATTTAGGGTCTCTCCTGTGGGTTCTCTTCAGATTCTGCTTGCAAGTTTCCTTCAGGAATCCTCTGCAACAACTTCAGACTCTTATGACCTCAGATCAACCACAGCCTGCTCCAAGAAACGCTGTAACTGCAACAAAGTGTCTACAAGAGACACTTTTCTTCAGCAACCTCAGCTCCAAGTCAGCAACTGCAACAGGTCCCATGGTGTGCACGCTCTGGGAACCACCTGTCTTCATCCTGCACCAGAAGGACCGAAGAAATCTCCCGTGGAGTGACGGAGTCACTCCCCTGCTCCAAGCAAGCACCTCCCAGGATGACGATCGGTATCCTGGGACTCCTGTCACAGCGACGAGCGTGCTCCTAAGGACACAGAGGGTGGACATCATTGACATAGACTGTCCTGAGATCCTGCTGATGCAATTTGGAGGAGGTAAGACCTTGCCTTTCCCGAGAGCGAGGGTACCCCTGTGTACTGTGTCTTCTTCGCCTCCTGAGGCCTCTGTGCGCTCTTTGCAAAATTCATTCATGCACAGCCTAGCCCAGGTCCCCAGCACTCCAACCTGCAATGCTCAACTCGCTGAGTTGTTCTCTGGCGGCGTGGGCCCTTCTTTTGTTGCGCTGCAGCAACTGCGTTTTGCACATCCTTTGAACCCAGATCCTGCGACTCCCAGGGGTGATGGCTGGTATTCTGAGGGCTCTCTAAAGTGCTGAGAGCACCCTCTTCCTCCTCACACAGAGTTTAGGCCCCCAGGTCCCTCCTGGGTCCATCCAGCACCATTTTGACACAAAACACACTTTTGTTGTAGCCAGGGCTTGTTGGCGACTTCCAATGCAAAATCTCATCTTCAACAATCTTCATACCATGGGACATCTTTTGCATCATGCAGGAACCTGCTAGCATCTTCCTAGGGTGCATTTCTGCAGTCTTCGACTAACCTGGACTCTTCTTGTGCACCCTCTTCCTGGTTGGCAGGGGCTCCTGACCTTCCTGGAACTTCTTTCGACTTCTGTACTTGGTCCCCTTCCTTTGCAGGGTCTTCAGGTCCAATAATCCAGCAGTTGTTCTTTGTAGACTTGGTTGGCTGCTGCAAAATCCCCAAAACGAGGTGTAGTGTGTCCCAAGGAAACTTGCAGCACTTTAGTCCTGCTTTCCTGCTTTCCTGGGCTCTGGGGTGGGGTAATTTACTTACCTTTACTGTATTCTTACTCTCCCAGCGATTCTGCACGCACCACGCTTGTCGAATTCGTGATTCACATTCCACTTTCTTAGTATATGGTTTGTGTTGCCCCTAGACCTATTTTCTCCTATTGCATTCTATAGGATTTCCTACTGTTTGCATTGTTCTATGACTATTTACTTGTCTAATTTTGATATCTAGTGTATATATTGTGTATAATACTTACCTCCAGAAGGAGTATTGTCTCTAAGATATTTTTGGAACTGTGTCATCCAAATAAATACCTTTATTTTTGGTAACACTGGATATTGTCTTTGCTTGTGTATAATTACTGTGTAACTATAAGGGGTATTACAGGAGCTTTGCATGTCTCCTAGTTCAGCCTAAGCTGCTCTGCTACAGATACCTCTATCAACCTAAGCTGCTAGAGCACTACTACATCTCACTAATAAGGGAAAACTGGACCTGGTATAAGGTGTAAGTACCCAGGGTACCCACTACAAACCAGGCCAGCCTCCTACATTGGTGGTGCAGCGGTGGGATAAGTACTTGTAATTGCTTTACCACTTTGTTACCTGTGCTTTTCACAAGAAAAGCTTCCTCCAGTACTTAGAGCATATATCATATATACATATTAACAATTTTCTAATTTTCTAAAAAGTTATATAAACTTTGCAAAAGTTTTTACAAAGTTCTGAAAAGTTTTCTTCTTTTCCTTAAAAAGTTAGCTCTGTTATTCTACTAACTTTTTACTCACTTTCCTAAACTTTTTTCTTTCAATATGTCTTCTGTAGAAGCCACTCCTAGAGCTGTCAAGACTACCTATGACAATTTAAACTATAAAAGCTTGAAGGAGCTCTGCATTGAAAGGAATTTAGGGATTGGGAAGAATCCCAATAAGGAGTACCTCCTAAATCTCCTCCTCCAGGATGACCAGGGAATAAGCACTGAGGAAGAGGTAGAGGATAACTCCAACGAGGAAAGCTCAGAGGAGCAAGATGACAATCCTGGGGAGGGTCCTTACACAGACCTATCTGTCAACAAGCCTCCTAGTATAACTGGTAGTGGTAAGGGTTCACACTCAAGCAGGGCTCCCTTCACCCCTAGAGGCCAGGTCACTAGAGTGGCCCCTGACAGAGATAAGTCTGCCTCTTCTCACTCTCATCTTACCTCTGCTTCAGAGGCTTCACATAATTCTAACCCTGAGGACCAATCCCTACCAGGAAGCTGAGGTTAGAGGAGGCCAGACTGAAGCTAATGCAGCAGCAGTTGGCCTTAGACAGGGAATCCCTGTCTGTGGAGAAAGAGAGGAAGGGGTTGGGGTTAGTTCCCCATGGTGGCAGCACCAGTTTTAGGAATACAAATGTCAGGGAACCCTCATTTGATTCTAGGAATCTGCACAAAGTTGTCCCTCCTTACTAGGATGGTGATGACATCAACAAGTGGTTTGCTGCACTTGAGAGGGCCTGTAAAGTTCAAAAGGTCCCTCATGTACAGTGGGCTGCTATCCTTTGGTTATCCTTCTCTGGCAAAGGTAGAGACAGACTTCTTATTGTCAGAGAGGATGATGCAGATAATTACCAGGTTCTTAAAAATGCACTCTTGGATGGTCAAGGTTTACCCACTGAACAATATAGACTTAAGTTCAGAGAGACCAGAAAGGAGTCATGACAGGACTGGACAGACTTTGTAGACTGTTCTGGTTCTGGGAAGGCCCTAGAAGGTTGGTTACATGGCAGTAAGGTGACTGATTATGAAAGCCTATATAACTTGATTCTGAGAGAGCATATATTGAATAATTGGGTGTCTGACGTGTTACATCAGTATCGTGTGGACTCAGATCTTACCTTTCCCCAAGAATTGGGAAAGAAGGAAGACAAATGGGTCAGAACAAGGGTGAGCAGAAAAGCTCATACAGGGGGTGACAAGGATGGCAAGAAGAAAGATGGTGAAAAATCTCAGGACAAGCATAGGGATAAAAGTAAACACAAAGGTCCTTCTTCAGGTCCAAAACACTCCTCTGGGGTGGGGATAAAACTTCTTCATCTTCTTCAAACTCTGCACACAATCAGAAAAAGCCTTGGTGCTATGTGTGTAGAAATAAAGGCAATTAACCAGGGGATAAGTCCTGCAGAGGTAAAGTCCCTAAGCCTATCACCACTAAGACATCAGACTCTAGTGTCCTTAGCAGTAGTGGTAATAATGGTGGGACTACTGGCAATAGTCAAACTTAAGCTGTACTTGGGTTCACCTTTGGGACCATAATAGAAGCTGGGGTAGACAGCCCCAAGACAGTTTCTGTCACACTTAGTGGCATTGGCCAAGCCACATTGGCTGCTTGTCCCCTTAACATTGATACATACAGGCAGTCAATCTTAATAAATGGTGTTGGGGCCCAGGCCTACAGGGACACAGGTGCCAGTATCACTTTGGGACTGAAAACTTAGTGTCACCTGCACAACACCACCTTGGACAGAAGGACCAAGTTACTGATGTCAATAACTCCACTCAGTCTCTTCCCCTAGCCATAGTTCAACTTAGTTGGGGTGGAGTTACTGGCCCTAAACAGGTGGTGGTATTACCTAGCTTACCTGTAGATTGTCTCTTAGGGAATGACCTAGAGGCCTAAGGTTGGGCTGAGGTAGAGTTTAGTACCTATGCATCCATGCAGGGTATCCCTGAGAAATTGCTTCCTCTCATTTTTGGTGAAATGAAAAAGCAAAGGAGAGAAAAAGGCCTGAAATCTCAGGATCCCTCTCCACCAACAGGTAAAAAGGGTATCAAACTATCCCTTCCCCACCCTGCCACTAAGGATACCATTCCTGTGGTAGGAGCAACCTCTCCTGAGGTGGAACCTGTACCAAAGGAGCCCTCAGCTACCACAGCTGGACTCCCAGAGGTAAAAGTCGCTCTCTGTGTGCACCATTTTAGTAAATATGGAGCATCCCTCCAGCCCTCCCAGAGAAACGTTAGTGCAGCCGCCTTGCACTGCCTCTAAACACTTAGGACAGCAGCCCTGTCCTAGTGAGGAGCTTATAGGACAGCAGACTTACCCTGCACCAACTCAAGAGAAACAGCAACCCTGTTCTCTCTTACAGCCATAAGAACAAAGTTTTTGCCCAGCTATGGCTTTATTGAGACAGCATCCCTGACTAGCATTTCCTGCATTTGACATAGGCCCAGTGGCCCAATCCCCCTGCCCAACTTTAAAACATACTCATAGGAACTCTGAGAATTTACACTCACACTGTTGGTTAGGTACAAATCTCCAAACAGGGTGGTTTACATCCCCACGGGGAAGTAACCATATAGTGGATGATAAAGGGAGTAACCACTCTATTGCAGATCTACTCTGCACTTATCAACACTTAGACAATAAAGTCTTAACTGGCCAAGGTTAGCCTTATTGTCCTTCATGTGGCAGTTGTGTGAGAAAGAAGCTTCTTTTTAGCATGGTTACCCCCACTTTTGGCCTGTTTGTGAGTCTGTGTCAGTGTGTTATTACTGTGTCACTGGGATCCTGCTAGCCAGGACCCCAGTGCCCATAGATAAAAACCTATATGTCAGTGTGTTTTGCCTGTCTCACTGGGATCCTGCTAGCCAGGACCCCAGTGCTCATAATTTATGACCTAATGTGTATGCCTGTGTAGTGCCTAACTGTGACACTGAGGCTCTGCTAACCAGAACCTTAGAAGGAGTATTGTCTCTAAGATATTTTGGTACTGTGTCACCCAAATAAATACCTTTATTTTTGGTAACACTGAGTATTGTCTTTACTTGTGTATAGTTCAGCCTGAGCTGCTCTGCTAAAGCTACCTCTATCAGCCTAAGCTGCTAGAACACTACTACATTTCACTAATAAGGGATAACTGGACCTGGTATAAGGTGTAAGTACCCAAGGTACCCACTACAAACCAGGCCAGCCTCCTACAGATACTCAAAGTTGTATCTGTGACTCTGTTCATAGGTAGAGGACACTGCATTGCAATCTGCAGTGAGGATCTTCCCATGCCCATCTGTGAAGATGGAAACTGTGCACAAAACTGATCAGTTAGACCCTTTAAAACTGTAGATACAATGACTAAGAACGGCAGTGGGGAGCTTCTGACTGCTTGATCCTGGACATATAGTTGGATGTTTTGTTATAGCCTTTTGAATGCCTTCTGGACTTGGACCTGCAAGGATTCTGTTGCTCTTATCTATTATATGGACATGATAAAGTGCAAGAAACATCTCGTGTGGTAAACAGTGTTAGGGTCTGCATAGAGCCTCCATTTTATAATGCAAATTTTTCACTTAGCATTTCTTTTCTGTCCATAACCTTTCTTTCGATTCATGTGATAATGAACTAAGAATTCACTTTACATGTTGCTTGAGTCTAGTAAGCATTGATGTCACCTAGTCTGTACACTCCGTCCAAGGCTGACCACACAAAACACAATGCCCTAAGTATTCTGATTGTCCTTGGAGACAGCTCTCTGTGTGTAGACATATCGCAGGGTCAAGCTTGCACCTCTGACACAGTGTGACACGTATGGTGATTGTATTATAATACCTGCTTCTGCACCTTATACAGTAGAGAAGCACTTCCACTGGGATTACCCTGGAATGTGGCACTCAGTGCCCAAAATGCAGCTTGGCTGACTCTGATGCTGATCCTCAATCTGACCTATAGCATCCACAAGACCAATAGCCTGCATTACACCAGACTAGATGTCTGGCTTCCTGGTACATCTTACCCAGGTATAGGGAGTCGGGTTTTCCTAATTGATCAGGCAGAGGGTAATTCACCTATGCTCTCAGCGGTATAGGTAGTTACAGATAGGAGGTGTACCTACACCATTACAAAACCATGGATAAACTGTTTATCTTTTTCAATATTTTTGTAATGCTGGTTACCATGCTTTGTCTCATGTACCTAATAATCGTAGCTCAATTCTTTCACGGAAGAATAAGACTGTTGCAATGAATGCTCTAAACAACATTTTCACATCTTTCTTGTATCAAATCATGGGTACTTCAAGAGGTAATGAAAGGATAGATCTGTTTCCACGATTTCCTTGGGAATCTGAGTAGTCATGTTTGAGGTTGCGAAACCCATTTGGTACCTTGGTGTGTTTAGTGTTTCTGATGGGGCACTGTGACGTAGCTGGGAACTGTGTCAACATTTTCCAATGGTTAATGTGGAATGAGTCCCTATACTCTGATGTTTATGTTGACCAGATAAACAGTCTTCCTTGATTTGTAGGAACTTTATAACACTCACCTCATATGCAGTATCCTGGCCTTGAGCCATGTGTAGCGGAGGGAACACAACAGAAGCTCAGACTGAGGGCAGGTTAAAAAGCCAGGTTTGGATCAGCTATTTGAAGATCATAAAATTGTGACATGTACAAATTTGACAGGGTAAATTATTCGAGTTGAAGGGGGCCAAATACGAAAAAGACCGCCCTTCATTTTGAATGGTATGAAAGCAATGAGAGGTAGTAGCTAAAGCGATATTCAAAGATCTCCGAGTCCTAGCTAGATGGTAGCAATTAATGGGGGCCTGGATGTATAGTGGGCCAGCCCCATACAGTGCATTGTGGGAAAAACTGAGAAGTTTGAAGATACACCTTTTCCTAATCGGCAGCTAGTGCAACCATCCAGCAGCCATGGCTATTCTGGAGCCTGACAGAAGTTGGAAAACCAAGCGTGCTGCAATATTTTGGATCGATTGAGGTCTCATCACCAGGGATGTGTTCATATCCATCATCAGGACATTCAAATAGTCCAAGTGACTATTCATATCGGCCTGAGTTACAGTTTTTCTACAATCCGCAGGAAGCCATGGAAACACCTTTCTGAGAAGGTTCAGAATATAAAACCAGGTACAACATGTGGCCTTCCGATGGCTTGCCATTAACAGTTGTCATCCATTACAAAACCAAGGTTTCTTACTACCTTTGTAGGACAGGGAGGGGGACCCACTTCCTGAAGCCATAAATCATCAGACCACATAAGGGCAGCTTTTCCAAAGAATGTAATCTCAGTTTTCACTCTCCACTTAGTAATTCCAAAGTGTGTACTGCTGAATACTGCTGACTTCATCTTGCCTGGGAATAAACCTAGATGTCTTGCTGCAGCCCTTTCCTGAACTGACATAGAGATGAAACACAACAGCAAGAGTACCGCTTTCCCGCTCATCAGAGGCAAGAGCCGTGCTACCCAAAAGGTATACTGCTACAAAGTGCATGTGAGCTCAGAGCCGGCACAGGCTATTGCATACAATCTGTTAATTCACCAACTGTTATCATCTTCTGCTTTGTGCTTCATTTTTACCTGGTTGTTGCTGTAGCAGGAAGCCAGTTGTCTAGCCACAGGTTGAGAGAGGCCTGTGTGGTCCAAGAGGACCCCGTCTGACATTTCTGTGAGCCAGACACCAATCTGGCCCCTGTTTTTTGTGCCTGTCCCCCTTGCTTTTGGAGATGCATGCTTTAAGCCTCAAAGCCCCTGTGTAGTCAGGCAACCACATATTAGGACAAACAGGGTCACTGATTCTCTATCCAGGAAATAGGCTTACCTTTCTGAAGCCTGTAAAAGCATTATTCAAACTTGCGATAACGACCTCCTTTCTTTGCATGTTACCATGTATGTTGTCGATAATCGCTATTTGAGTTGCTCTTTTCTTGTTGTGGTTACTTTGTTCAATATGTTGTGGCCTAGTAACATGGTATCCCTTTTGAAGGGAGGATTGTGAATCCTCCATTTAGAAGTGTACGTATTGTGGTCAGCTAGTTGCGGCAAATCATCTAATATTTTACCGTATTAGTTCATCCTTTCAATGTTTCTGTTATTGTCTTGTTGTGGGATTGTGGTTTTTAAAGCAGGAACGTTCCGAAGTTTGCAATCATCTAGTGATTTCAGTTATTACATAGGCAGAATCCCTGGTTTTACAACTATATTGGGTTGTGCTGTTGTTTCGTTGTGCTTTGTGTATGGTGTTTTGTGTGCTGTATTTTCTGTGACTTGACTTACGAGTTATACTGTAAATAAATGTATATATTTTAGAGTGTGAGAAAGTAGCCTCTTTCCAGCATGATTACCCCCATTTGTGGCCTGTTTGTCAGTGTGTGTGACTGTGTCACTGGGATCCTGCTAGCCAGGTCTCCAGTGCTTATGATTTGTTGCATACTTGTCAGTAAATGCTGGACTGTGTCACTGGAGTCCTGCTAACCAGGACCCCAGTGCTTATGCCCTCTCTGTTTCCAAATTTGTCCTTACATACTGGTACCTCAGTATTTCACTCCAAATTGGCATACTAGTCCTCCCTTATAAGTCCCTAGTATATGGTACTTAGGTACCCAGGGCATTGAGGTTCCAGGGGATCTCTATGGGCTGCAGCATTACTTTTGCCACCCATAGGGAGCCTACGCAAACGCTTCTGCAGGACTGCCATAGAAGCCTGTGTGAAATGGTGCATGCACCCTTTCACAGCCATTTTCATTACACCAGGTCACTTATAAGTCACTTATATGTCAGATCCTCCAACCCTGAAGGCTGGGTGCAAAGTATCTGTGTGTGAGGGCACCCTTGCACTATCAGAGGTGCCCCCACGTCACCCAGGACTTCAGTGCGAGGACACCATTTTACGCGTGCACTGGACATAGGTCAATACTTATGTCCAGTTTCACAATGGTAACCCCAAATATGGCCATGTAAGTTGTCTGACAACTGGGAATTGTATCCCAATACTGATACCAGTATTGGCTGCACAATCCCTTGCACTTTGGGGGCTCCACAGTAGACCCCCAGTACTGCCATACCAATCTTCCAAGGTTTTCCAGGCAGCCCGAGCTGAAGCCACCTCACAGACAGGTTTCTGCCCTCCTGTCGCTTGAGCAGCTCAAGCCCAGGAAGGAAGAACAAAGGATTTCCTTTTGGAGAGGAGTGTTACACCCTCTCCCTTTGGAAATAGGTGTTACAGGCATGGGAGGGGTAGCCTCCCAGAACCTCTGGAAATGTATTGAGGGGCCAGATGGTGCCCTCCTTGCATAATCCAGTCTACACCTGTTCAGGGACCCCCAGTCCCTGCTCTGGTGTGAAACTGGACAAAGAAAAGTGACCACTCTCCTGTCCATCACCACCCCAGGGGTGGTGCCCAGAGCTCCTCCAGAGTGTCACTGGGTTTTTCCATCTTGGATTCCAAAGTGGTGGGGCACTCTGGGAGCATCTGAGTGGGAAGTGCCAGCAGGTGACGCCAGAAACCTCCCCTGATAGGTGCTTACCTGGTTAGGGACCAATCCTTCTTTCAAGGCTGTTTAGGGTCTGTCCTCTGAGTGTTTCTTCAGATTCAGATTGCAAGACTCCAGCAGGAATCCTCTGCATCCTTTACTTCATCCTCTACCAACAGAACCGCAGCTGAATCCTCCAGGAACTCTACAAACTGCAACAAAGAAGCAAAGACAACTTCTGCAACATTGTAACTTCTGCTCCTGCCCGCAACTGCACCAGTTTCCAGGTTGTGCCTCCTCTGAGGACTGCCTGTCTTCAGCCTGCAACAGAAGAACCAAAGGAATCTCTCATGGAGTGACAGAGTCACTTCCCTGCTTCTGCAGCAAAGACCGGTGGCGTTGGTCCCCTCTCCAGATGATGAGCGTGGATCCAGCAACACAGGTGGTGTACTAAAGTGACCTCGACAGTCCCAACGTCCAGCTGTCCAACTTTGACCAAGGTAAGAGTTGCCTCCCCTTGCATGACAGTACCCCTGTGCACCGCATGACTTGCACTTGCCAAGGCTTGTGTGCAACCTTCCAAGAAGGTTCCCACCACTCCATCTTGCGACGCACAGCTTCCGGAATGGTTCTCCGGTGGCGTAGGATCCCTGTGTGTCGTGCTGCATGGGCCTCCATTTGCACCTTCTTTGTCCCCGTGCTGTGGGACTCCTGTGTGCACTACCTGGTCTTCTGAGGGCTCTCTGAGTTGCTCAGAGCCCCCTCTGTCTTCCCCTCCTGGGTAGAGGCCACCAGGGCCATTTTCCACTAACCACGAGCTTTGTGTGTGCCAGGGCTTGTTTGCCGAATCCAGCAGCGCAAACCAGACTGCAATCATCCATCAGGTGTGGGACATCTTCTGCACCAACCAGGAACCTGCATCTGTCTTCTTTGGTGCATAACTGACTTTGTCTTCTCACCGGTGGTTCTTCTTTTGCACCATCATCCGGGTTAGCAGGGGCTCCTGTTCTCCCTGGACTCTTCAGTGCTTCTTGGACTTGGTCCCCTTCTTCCACAGGTCCTCAGGTCCAGGAATCCATTGTTAGAGTCCTGCAGTCTCTTCTGGTTCCTGCATACTCTTCTATCATGACTTCTTGTGTGTTTCAGGAAACTTACTGTGATTTACTCCTGCTTGCCTGGGCCCTGGGGTGGGTTATATTACTTACCTTAAGTGTTTTCTTACACTCTCAGAGCCCCCCTACACACTACACTTGCCTAGGTGGGAAACCGACTTCCGCATTCCACTATTTTAATGTATGGTTTGTATTCCCCCTAGGCCCATTGCAACCTATTGTGATTTTCACTATTTGCACTGTTTACTGACTGTATACTTACTTGTTTATGGATACTAGTGTATATAGTGTGTATATTACTTACCTCCTAAGGGAGTAAAGTCTCTAAGATATGTTTTGCATTTGTGTCACCAAAATAAAGTACCTTTATTTTTGTAACACTGAGTATTTTCTTTCAGGTGTGTGCGTACTGCGTGACTACAGTGGTATTGCAAGAGCTTTGCATGTCTCCGAGTTCAACCTTGGCTGCTCTGCCTACAGGTACCTCTAGACAGCCTGGCTTCTAGACACTGACTACATTTCAGTAATAAGGGATAACTGGACCTGGTATAAGGTGTAAGTATCTTTAGTACCCACTACAATCCAGGCCAGCCTCCTACACTGAGTTATTATTGAAGTGTAAAAACGCCACGGTTTTAAGATGAATGATGTCTTAAGCAACTGAAGAGGTCTAGCAGCACTATTTTACCACCTCAGACAATGGTAAACAGTTCCTTGTGAAAGGAACTTTCAAGATATGAGCTGGTATAGGCTGGAAATGTAGAATCATTTGTTGCCATACACCTAAAGAAAACAACAGAACATAATTCCATAGCATGCCCAAAGAAACATTACACAATTAAAACATAACAGGGCACATTACAACAGCACAGAATGCAGCAGAAAATCTGCAGCACAACATACCAACCTCACATTGCAATAGTTCGGCAGAAATGACATAGAAGCCCAAATAACAAGAGAGCATAACATTTCCACCACAAAATTCCACAGAACAAATATGGACAAATGTTCTTCTCGCTCACCTATATTGTCCTGTTTTCATAATACAGGGGTAAAAGGTGTTTACTGCAAGCACCGCCTTAACTTACACTGAGAATATAAAATGGCGCCAATCAAAAATGTTTTGTGATTTGGCCTTCATCTTAAGTTAGTGCTCTTATTGCTCACTTTATATGACATAGCCCTATAACTCTCAAAACTATGGGCCAGTAATTTCTGAGTTTCCAGTGGCACACATTTGTTTTCCATAAACTTCTCTGGAGAAGATGGGTTATTGAGGATGACTTAATTTTCTTTGCTTTCCCCAAGTTAAATGATTAAAAGATGTATTCACATTAACTCATTCATGCTTACTAAATGCTAGGGGACAGTCGAGCCTTAGAAAACCAAATAATCAAGCAGGTAATGATGCCTACTTACTTGGAAACTGTAGGATAATAGAGCATAACGAGTCCTTCCACACAAAGCAGGATGGCCAGACCCCAAGTCATCATGTGATATAACACAATGGTACTAGAAAAAAATAGAAAAACAAACAATCACATAGACTGCCTGCCATTTATATCAAAATGTAAACATGTATGGTTGAACATAATTTTAGCCCTTCTGTGGCTTTCAGTGCCATTTTTGCTAGACCTTCATTTTTAAATACAAACTAAAATAGGGAGGATTTTTTCCTATTGAAACATGAATGTGACCAATTTTCTAGGAACAAAATATTCTGGGATACGCCTGAGAAACCACAAAGACAGAATATATACATATTGTGGGCACAATTCCATTCCAACATTTCGGGATTAAATTTGTTTAATTGGTGATAGTGCAATTTTGCATGAATACATCAAGAATGCACAGATTTTGCTAATGCAGTTTTGCTCTCATGCTGGACCCACAGAGTTGTCCAAAATGTTATTTCACCGGTCAGAAGCTCAAGTTTTCATTTTTTCTCTATGCAAGCAACGCAAATATTGGCACTAGATCTATCTGTGTCATTGCAATCTGTGTAATTCATCTGTAGAACCGCAGTCAAGCAAAAAACAGTTGTTGGTCAGAAATTCACAACTTCCCTCTGACTCATCTGTAGATATACCAGTGGGGAACTTAGTTTCAGCACTACTCTGAGAGACTGAAAGGATCCCACTTTATTCATCCAGAATGGAGACAAGAGCAGCATTACGATGGAATCATGTTTAATCCATACAGGGCTCTGGGAAGATGGGTGGGTCATCCCTCTCTGTCCGGGCATTATTGAGGATAGCAGGTGCAAGAGCAATGATGACCGGTGGTGGCCGATGGGCTGTTGCGATGACATAATTGCTTTTTCCTCAGGTTAACAGCTTCTCCTAGAAGGCAATGTCAAAGCAAGACTCATTGCACAATCCCTCCGCCGACGAGATTGTGGCCTCCCTTGCCACACTGCAGGAGGCCTGCCAACCTCGTGTTTTTACAGTGAATAGTAGAGGGGTATTTACCTCTCTCGGGTCCTACATTCCTTTTTGGGCAAAGAGCAGCGGCAGCCGGAGTATTGGGCACAACAGGAGCATGAGGGGGAAGACACCTGAGTCCCTACTTTTGGGTTCACTAACCTCCTCTCACCTCACAGAAGCCTAAGGGAAGACAGCCCGGGACCCTCAAGTTTCATGGACATAATAGATGGCACCAGGAACAAACAATGTCCAGGGAGGGTAAAAGTAAGGCACTGTGGCCGTATAATCAGTAATATCTCAGCAAAGAATTTCATAAAGATAAAGAGGTGAGGTGGACACATCACCAGCAGGAGGAAGAGAGTGTGGGGGGGGGGGGGGGTCCAGCAAGAAGTGGAAGATGGCAGACCATCATGACGCTGCTTCTAGAGGAAGACAACCCTGTGGGAAATACCAAGTGAGAGAAGGACTCAGACTCAGCGATGCAAGGAGATGTTTTTGCGCTTCAGGGATTCGGTAGGGCCGTAGGCGAATAGTTTGGCCCTCCGGTGTTCTAATACTGTGGTGAATTAACGTAGTTCTACCTGTTGTCTCAGAAAAAAAATGCAAGTGATTTTGTAACAGGGAAGATAGTTGGGACATTTCAGCTTCGGTAAGAGAGCTATTTATACATGGACCTTCCCACTGTTCTTTGCTCATGGTGGGATAGAGGTCCATACCTAAAGCAGTGGTTGATGTTATGAGACACCCAGTAGCAGAGGTGTTGGGGACGTCTTCTGGTGTTTCCCATTTTTTTAGTAAATTGACATGGTATATTTGGGTCCTCTTTGGGTGCTGATTTAATTCTATGAGGTAGGTGACGGGGGAAACTGCTTTTATCACTCTATAGGGCCCTTGCCATTTAGCTAACAGTTTATTTTCGGAGGTTGGTCGCATTATTAGGACTTGTTCATCAGGGTGAAAAGATCGTAGTTTGGTCCTTTGGTCGTAATTGGCTTTTTGATTTGCCTGTGCCTTCTCTAGATGTGTTCGTACATCATCCCAGATGGTTTGTAAATGGGATTTCAATTTATGGACATACTCTAGTAAGGGTTTTCCTTCATCCCCTTCTTCTTCCCACATTTCTGAGGCCATATCAAGTAGATTACGGGGTTGTCTAACAAACACTAATTCGAAAGGACTATGTCCCGTGGATGATTGTTCATGGGTCCGGATGGCATAGAGGACCAGAGGCAGTTTCTGGTCCCAGTCCCTTCCGGAGTCATCCACTGTTTTTCTCAGCAGGGTTTTGATGGTGCGGTTATAGCATTCTACTAAGCCATCAGTTTGGGGGTGGTATACAGAGGTTTTTATCTGAGTGATCCCTAATATTTTACAGATTTGTTTCATAAGGGCCGACATAAAAGGAGTACCTTGGTCGGTTAGGATTTCTTGGGGAAACCCTACTCTAGAGAAGAAGGTTATCATGGCTTGGGCTACCGATTTCGTGGTCATACTGGGTAAGGGAATTGCTTCTGGATATCTGGTAGCGTAGTCTACCAAGACTAATATATAGGTGTGACCCTTGGATGATGGTAAGAGGGGTCCGACCAGATCCATACCCACATGACAAAAAGGAATCTCAATAATGGGCAGGGGTTGTAGAGGGGCTTTCTTTAGGGTCCCTGGTTCTGTTAATTGACACCTAGGACACTGTGAGCAGTATTTTCTGATTTGAGCATAAACCCCGGGCCAATAGAACCGCCTTAATAGATATTCCTCAGTCTTTTCTCGACCGTAATGTCCACCCCCTGGCTGGTTATGGGCTAAGAATAGGACCTGATTCCGATAGGGTTCAGGTACCACCAATTGTTTCTTCTCTCAGTTTGCGGACGTAGTAATTCTATACAGAAGATTCTTATGGATTAAAAAATAAGGACCCACCTCCTTTGTGGACTCAGTTTTGGCATTTTTCCATGCGTGAGATAGGGTGGGATCCTGCCGCTGGCTAGCTCTGAAAGAGATGGTGGTGTTGTCAGTACTGGCTACAAGTTTCTCTGGGGTCTGTTCAGACCTTGTCCCTTGATACTTTTGTTTTTCTTGTCTTTTCTCTCTCCTGGTTAGTTTTATACGAACTGGAGGACTTTCAATGTGACTGTTGGAAAACGGTGCTTCCATCCACCAATCAGGAGATTGCATGGGTACCCTTGTTTTTTCTAAGAGATCATAGAACCGGATATAATCCATACCGATGATACAGTCTTCTATCAGTCTGTCCATAATCCCTACTGGAAGAAAATCGTGAAACTCTCCCCACTCTACTCTGACCAGCCCTAGTGGATAATGCTCCTTGTCCCCATGAATGCAACAGATAGTAACCCACTGGCTGCCTTAACAAGTCTTTGCGTATTACTGACTGGCTACAGCCCGAATCAATTAAGGCTTCTATTGGGGTTCCGTTTATGTTTATGCTTTGTTTGAACTTACGGTTCCCTCTACCAGTACATAATACTCTACCCCGGGTGACCCCGATTTCCATAGGTTCAACCCCGTCACTTTTTTTTGGGCACCCTCTTGCAATGTGTCCCCACTCTCCACAACTAAAACATTGGGGTTGCTGCATGGGATAACCCTCTCTGTGTTTGTGGGTCCCTGGTTCTTCCAGTGGTCGTCGGGGAGAATATTTGAGTGGAGCCACGGGCGGTCTTACACTGTTCCTGGGGCCTAAAGTCTTAACATCCATAGATCGGTGATAGGCGCAGGCTAGATCTATAGCCACTTCTGTGTCTATCTTGGGGTGTTGTCTTATCCAGTTCCTGGTACTACTTGGGAGAGAGTCTAGGTATTGTTCCAAAATAACTGCTTTAATGACATCCTCACGGTTTGTTCCTAACGGTCCCAGACACTTCAGTCCCAAATCCTTAATCCTGAAATAGAAAGTACGGGGATCTTCACTCTGTCCCCATTTCACCTTTCTGAACTTCATTCTATAATATTCCGAGTCATGACCGACCCTTTCTAGGATACTACTCTTAATATCCTTGTATGGGGTGGTACCTCCGGGATTAGCGGCCTGGTATGCTGTCTGGAGGATTCCCGTTAGGAGGGGTGCGATATACTGTCCCCATCGGTCTTCCGGCCACTGGGCCGAGGAAGCCACACGTTCGAAGTTTGTGAAGAAGGAGTCAGGGTCTTCCAGTTCTTGGAATTTTTGCAAGACGGAGCTCGGAACATTAGGGTGTACTTTGCTGGCTGCAATGGTGTCAGTTAATTTCTGTAGCGCAGTCTCATGTACCAGCTGGTTATTAGCCATGTTAGTGGCTTGGCTTTTTAATGCCGTTTGAAGAGAATTCAAAGGGAAGATGTGCAGATACTAAGAGGTGTCAGGACTACTCTTAAAGAGGAGTAAAATAGATCCAAGCACGAAGGGCACATGGGTCTCAATGAGTAAAGTAGGTTTTTGACATGTACTGTGTGGGCATTGAAAAAATGGTTGAAGAAAAGAGGACAGGAAACAGAACCATTATATGTACATGAGGACATGAGTATGGTGAAACCTAAGCAAGTACTAGGTGTTTTACGACTTTGCTTAAAAAGTACAGGTTTAGGTGACACTGACTGGGGAAACCACTCTTTCAGGGTAGGTGCAGCAACAGTGGGATTTCAGAAAGGGATGGATAAGAAAGAGTTGAAACTTTTGCGGAGATGGAGGAGTGACTGACTGCATGGTAGACCCAATTGCTTTCAATAGGCATTTAACAGGAGCAAAAAACCCAGCGGACATCAATAAAGCCAGGAGAGAAATGAACAGGAACACTTCGGGGTTTTGCAGGGCACAAGGATTTGAAGTTATAAGTCATAAAGGATCCAACAATTTTGTCTGAGAAGCAGGTGTTGTTTAGGGAGGGCAGGCTCATTGGGGAAAGCATAATACCTAGATGGAATAATGGGGTTTTAGGGACTCTGAAGGATGGAAAATGAACACCTCTGGTCAGCACCTATAGGAGAGAGGAAGCACCACCTTGAGTGATGGGTCCTTCCAATGATGGTCAGAAGGGCACTTAGAATGGGATTTGGGGGATCAGGAAAGAAGAGACTAAGGTAAGGTTAAGAATTTAAGACTGAACAAAAGGATGGCAGGCTTGGTACAAGGGTGGTCAAGCCTCCCAGGAGGAAAAAGCAGAAGGGGCCGAAAGAAACACCAGAGGAGGCTCAGGGGGCAGATATGGTAAAGAAGAGGTGAAACAGAGAAGTTTAAAGGGGGCGAGAACTGTTTAGGGGAGGTTGGATGGGTTGATTGTCATTGTTTAGTTCAATGTTTAGGACACTTTAGGTTGGACGGCAATAAGCCACAGGATGTTATTGTTGACATGCCCTGCTTGCTCCCCAGTAAAGTCTTTTTACACCTAGAGAATGCCTGTGATTGCTTTCTCCTCCAAACTCATTTCAGGAGCGATGGAAACTTCTGACACAGACTTCAATGATAAGTCAATCCACTCCTTTGCAGTATGTAGCACAGCAATATCACTCAACTGGCTTAAGCAAAAATCAGCAGTTTAAATGTTGCAAATGGGCACACGGCACAATAGTAAAGGCACTCAGACCGGAAAAAAATCTAGCCATTGCTTGTATGTATTCTCAAGTCGTCACTGTACAAAGAGCATAGAGGTGCTTGGACCACAAACATTGGCTGCTCACTTACCAGCTGACTCCACCTGAAAACAAAATGAGTTTTAGACATCTCATGCTCCTGTAAATACACCTAAGCAAATAACAAACAATCCACCCTAAGGCTGATTATTTTGTTCGGTGACAAACCAGTGCCACTGTGAAGCAAGAAAGGAAGGTCAAATAAGAAGCTCCCAGAAAGACTATGGGGCAGATTTACTAAATCTTATGCAACACTGAGCAGCAGCCAAAAAAGCTGTGCAGCACTGTGCAAGGAGAGAGCAGAAGAGCACCATATTTACAGAAATATGGCACTCTCCTCCCCTCTCCCTAGCGCCAGCGCTGAAATTATCTGCTCTGCAGCACGCACACATCTTTGCACCATAGTGCAATGGTGTTTGTGTGAGTCTAGCATAGGTTTTGTATCGGAAGTACAGCCTTCCAGTACAAAATACTATGCTTAGACAAACTTTCTCACATTGCATGTGTGCTGTACAGTGCAAAAGTCAGAAACGAATAGGAGAAATACAAGTATTTCTCCGTGATGGCGCCTAATTGGAATGGGCGCTATTTTTTTACGCGAAACTCTGTATCCTTTTTTTTTGTAAATAAGGGACCTCATTTAGAAGAATCTAACACTTCTGCATCAAAGTTTCCGATTACTTGCGCCTGCCGTAAATACCCTACCAATGCCATGGATGCACTGAATATACGATACAGAGCTCCTTAGCGCAACTTTTCACGGATGCGTCAGAAATTCTGACGCAGCTGTTGCCGCTAAAGTGACACATTGCTGAGTTGCATCATAAAACTGAAACGTGAAAACACATGAGAGTCTTATGTTAAAAGCCCTGCAACAATTGTTTCACCTGGTCTGAGCAGGCATAAGAATTTTGACGCAGTCAAGTGGCAGAGTAACGCAGTTAAAAGTTGTACATTTCACTGTGTCAGTTCTGAGTGGTTTTTAATGTAGGAACACAGGAACGCCTACCCTGCATACATTCTACCTGGTGCAGGTATAATGTGACCCAGCCCTTTATAAACTGAATCATTGGGCCCAGTGTGTCAGTTTGTAGATATGGAGCAGTGTGGAGCACTGATTGCACCACCGCTGCTTCAAAACAAATGACACAACAGCAGCAAAAGCTCCTTGTAAATGAGGCCCAAGGTTTTGCATCATAAACCTTGGGTGGTTGCATGGGAACGCCCATGCACCACCCATGGAACACCCCCTTGACACTAAGCAATGCAAAGCAACACATAGCACCTCTTTGTGTTACTTTTAAGTGATTTTCCAGCCCAAAACACGTTTTGGGCTGGGAAGTAAATAAATACAAAAAGATTTTGCATCGATTTGAGTCACTTTTGTGATGCAAACACAGCGCAAAATCGTAGTAACTATACCCCTAAAAATCACCTTTTAGCGTAAATAGGGCACTGTATACCACTGAATACTCCTCGCAATTCAATAAGCAAAAATAAAACATGCACCTAACTACCACTTCTGCTTAAATATCTCTAATTTGACGTAACAACAGCCCAACATCCAACTACCTGATTAATCGCTACTGGTGTCTCTGCCATCTTTAAGTCCCGCTCTGCACCACTCTGCTTTTGGATGGTCCCAAACTGTGGTCCTTGCTGCCCAAATTTTAAAAATGTGGACATCAACTTCGAGCAAATGAACAAGCTGGTGAGGAACTCCAACTTTTAATTATCATTATGGGAGAAAGTAATTTATCTCCGGCAAAAGAATCAATGCAAAGAGTGAGCTACATCGAGGACTCTCCTTCTGGACTACATCGGGAGTTGCTTCATTGAGAGACGCTACATCGTAAGTACGTTTTTTTACTTTTTCACTAGGAGTCACATCATATCCCAAGTAACTTTAACTAAATAATAATAACTAACATAAAATGTATTACCTAAACCTTAAATATATCTTTACTATACAAATCAGTAAAGTAATACAGTTCGGAAAAATGATACCTTCGATTAAATAGAAACTAACTTAGGAGAATTAAGTAAAACATATTTATTTAATACAGAATTTTTTAAAAAGGTATCGAGAAAGGCAATTTATTTTGAAAACTAACAATATATGTGTATATATATATATATATCCAAACATAAACACTGTCCTGGTCAGTGACGAGGCGGATTCTTAAGCGGTCCGGCGCGGGTTCCAGGAGCCCAAAATCTCACATATAGCAATTTCATAATCCAGAAAAGGATAACCGGACACCATGACCATGCAAATTTACATTTATTAACGCGTTTCGGCCATAGCCTTGCTCACAATACTCCTCTAATTCATTCTAGTCACATATAAATCTAAATTACAAAACATGAAAGAAGGACTAATTTCCAAGACAGGTTCCTCAGGAAGGAAAAAGTGGCAGCCATTTTGAACTATATCTTTTTGCATAATAGAAATACTAAAAGCGACACAATGTTTACTGCAGTTCCTCCTATAATGAAGAACTATATTTATATTTATGTTACCTTCAGTTTGTCAACATTTAGTAAATGTATATAATAGTACAGGCTAAGTTTATTTACCCTCTTTAGTTTAAAAATATTATAGTTCTTTTATTCCATTAATAGCAGAAACATCCACTTGTCCCCTCTGTCTGTTTTTCCAAGTTAACTCACCTAAGATGCTATCTTCACATTGAGTCCCTAATCGTCCACTCTTATCTCCAATGTTAAATAGTGTATTTAAATTCACTTCTAAAACCAATTACCAGTGTTATAAAAACATAAATACTTTAAATATAACCCATGAATGAATAAGACTAATTGTAAAAATCTAAAATGTAGAAAACCCCAACCATTGTGGCTTACTGTTATCCATCTTGTCATCTTATTATTCCGTTATTTAAACATCACATTTTGACAGCTGATACCGATATAATATCCAGACTATCTATGAATAGTACCTCAATTTAAATAAATATGAATATTAAATACATTCAATAGTCTCGGAATAAATAAATAAATAAACAAGTCTACAAATTGTAAACTCCTAAAGCACCAGTGCTACACATATTCCCTCAACACACATATTAATAACCCCAAAATATACAAACAGTGGAATACCAAAATAGAATTATTTACAATTATTAACTAAGTCATCTTTGGTAGTATCAAAAAATTCATTAATCGAAAAATCAGAAAATCAAAAAACTCAGGACATGAATTTAATTTTTTCTCAAATGTACAGCTAACTCCTCACTTAGGTTTAATCCTTGTGGAGCAAGGGTCTCGAAGTCAATAATATATTTCGACTCGAGAATCCTCAGTTTTACAACTCTGTCCCCTCCACGTGGGTCCTTCTTCACCTGATCAATAACTAAAAATGTTAACTTATTGACATCTCTATTATGCATAATCTGAAAGTGCCTTGGCACTGGATACTTTTGATCATTGTGTTTTATGGCTCTCATATGTTCGAGAATCCTCTTTTTTGCTCGATGAATTGTGCTGCCTATGTACACCTTATCACAAGGGCAAATTAGGCAGTAAATGCAGTAATCAGTGTTACAATTAAAGAGACCTCTGATTTTGAAATGTCTATCTCCTAACTTAAGGGTATTGGAATTCTCACTCTTACTGCATGCTTTACAATTCAAACAGCATACAAAGCCTATACTTTCATTGCCTTTGTCATAAGTATTGGAAGTAACCATGTTATGGCTCAGATTGTTTCGCAAGGATTTACTCTTTCTAAAAGTGATCTGCGGTGTCTCGTGTATATATTGTGTCAATACAGAATCTGTGTGTAGAATATGCCAGCTTCTATTTAATATAGACCTGACACTCTTTGATTGTTTAGAAAAAGTCGTAATGAATCTTATACTTTCTTCCTCAATAACTTTGGTGTTACGAGTGTCAAAGAGCAGGCTTTCTCTTGTAATTTTACTGACCTTGTCCATTGCTTGAGCAATCAGGTGTTCACTATATCCCCGTTCTTTAAATCTTGTACACATATTTCTCTGTTCAAGTTCAAAGTCAAGGGCAGTACTGCATATACGTTTTGCTCGCAGAAGTTCCCCATAAGGGATACTGCGTATGAGACTGCCCGGATGTGCACTCTGTGCACTAAGGAGGCTGTTCCCTGCTGTTTTTTTCCTATACAGTTTTGTGGTGAGTCTTTCTGCAAGGATTAAACCTAAGTGAGGAGTTAGCTGTACATTTGAGAAAAAATTAAATTCATGTCCTGAGTTTTTTGATTTTCAGATTTTTCGATTCATGAATTTTTTGATACTACCAAAGATGAATTAGTTAATAATTGTAAATAATTCTATTTTTGTATTCCACTGTTTGTATATTTTGGGGTTATTAATATGTGTGTTGAGGGAATATGTGTAGCACTGGTGCTTTAGGAGTTTCCAATTTGTAGACTTATTTATTTATTTATTTATTCCGAGACTATTGAATGTATTTAATATTCATATTTATTTAAACTGAGGTACTATTCATAGATAATCTGGATATTATATCGGTATCAGCTGTCAAAATGTGATGTTTAAATAACGGAATAATAAGATGACAAGATGGATAACAGTAAGCCACAATGGATGGGGTTTTCTACATTTTAGATTTTTACAATTAGTCTTATTCATTCATGGGTTATATTTAAAGTATTTATGTTTTTATAACACTGGTAATTGGTTTTAGAAGTGAATTTAAATACACTATTTAACATTGGAGATAAGAGTAGACGAATAGGTACTTAATGTGAAGATAGCATCTTAGGTGAGTTAACTTGGAAAAACAGTCAGAGGGGACAAGCGGATGTTTCTGCTATTAATGGAATAAAAGAACTATAATATTTTTTAACTAAAGAGGGTAATTAAACTTAGCCTGTACTATTATATACATTTACTGAAGGTTGACAAACTGAAGGTAACATAAATATAAATATAGTTCTTCATTATAGGAGGAACTGCAGTAAACATTGTGTCGCTTTTAGTATTTCTATTATGCAAAAAGATATAGTTCAAAATGGCTGCCACTTTTTCCTTCCTGAGGAACCTGTCTTGGAAATTAGTCCTTCTTTCATGTTTTGTAATTTAGATTTATATGTGACTAGAATGAATTAGAGGAGTATTGTGAGCAAGGCTACGGCCGAAACGCGTCAATAAATGTAAATTTGCATGGTCATGGTGTCCGGTTATCCTTTTCTGGATTATGAAATTGCTATACGTGAGATTTATATACATATATATATATATATATATATATATATATATAAAATTTATATACTATTTTTATGCATCACCTATACCATGCGCTGAACATAATTTTACATTTGCAACAGTACGTCATGTCACAATCTCAGCATCTAAGTGAGTATATCAAGTTTTAACAAACTGTAAATGCAAAGGAGTGAGTTGCAGGCATATTACAGTTTCAGAAATATTGCGAGATCTATCAATCACCATGTCACAAAGAAATATAAGCAAAGTTAAGCAGTACAATACAGTGAGGGCAAATGTAGTAGGAAATATTGAATCGGAAATTTGGGCGGGTCACATATATACAACAATATAGTAACTATAGTATCAAGGGACAAAATAGGTTAGTGCACAAAGGGAACATAGGATTTACTATTCTTAGCTCAACATCTACTTCTATACTGTATATATATATATGTGTGTGTGTGCGTGCGAGCATGTGTGTGTGTGTGTGTGTGGTCACAATACTGTGACCAGTCAATACTTCGAACCTGCCTACAGCCTTTTGATACATTTTAGCAGAACTGAGTCCCAGTCTATCATTTCCACAGGTTTCAAAGCTCAGTTCCCCACTTAGCTACTCTGGGAACTTGAGGTAATTTCCATTTGCGCTAAATCGATCTTCCCTAGGTCTATTAACCAGCACTCATACCTATTTACTTTGGGTCTCGACATCAACTCTGGTAAACATCAACTCCAGCAAACATACTTTTGGCTCACATAGGTACAGTTATTCGCTCCAGTATGTAAGCACACTTGTTACTGCATTCCAGAATGTGCAGACCTGCCAACTCACACGGTGTGAGCGTATGACACACAATATCGGCCCCCTTCACACGGTCGCTGGGTGGGAAGCCGATATCACATGGTGGCATGAAAAACTAGCTGAAACCACTGTAAACATTACATTTTTGGATTGTTTTCATGAGCTTTTAACTGCAGACGTCCAATAAGGTGTGTGAAAACACCCCAGGACATCGATACCACCCCAGTAAGCTTTTTCACTTTTTCTTAAAGGAGGCAGTTTGGGGCAAGGTTGGAGCAAAAAAGCCTTGTAGGTATTTCTTGGCACAAGGCCCTGCCCCTTCAAGGCCCTGCCCACTCCTCAGACAGACTTTTTTTATTTCAGTTGGCAGGTCTGAATGTGCTAATCATGGGGCACAAAGAAGTCCTGTTGTTTGTAAAACGTTGCTTCTGATTCACTACGTGTAAGAGAATCACCAGACACAATGGGAAACATGTTGAGTAGTTTGAATGAAATGAGGTATGTGCAGTGTAGATAAATTGTGCAAAAACATGCCTGAGAGACTTCACCCAATCACCCAATCTGCGTCTGTACGTTCTGTCCCCAAGCCATCCTCCCAATATTCCTTGAGGCTGCTGAAGTTTCCACTCTATTTTGTAATGATCGATTTGCATAAATTAGTGATCATTCATCTACCACTCCCATAGGTCAGCAGTATCTGCAAGGTGTGGTCAGTTTCCAGCTCCATTGGTGTTTGCACCCAGGTGGCCTTAATTATCCTGCACATCACTGCATGCATTAAAAACCATTAGAACATTGGAATGTTGGTAGCTCCATTGAAAACAATGGAGTGCTGCGGGCTTTTACTGGCCGGTAAAAGCCCGCAGCGCCAACATTCCGATGTTCGCTTTGTTCACAGCAACAGCTGTGAACAAAGCCTCACAGAGCCCGAGGGGATTTTAATCCCCTCGGGCTCCATGAACATTTGTGTTTTTAATAGAACATTCTGCCCTGAGTGGCAGAATGTTCTAATAGCCTTAGAACCCGCCGTAGCGGGCTCTACCGGCTATTAAAGTCCCTCTCCCTTGTTAAATGCCCTCGACTTCGGCTCGGGCATTTAACGCGGGAAGCGGGCCTTTAATAGCCGGTAGAGCCCGCTACGGCGGGTTCTAAGGCTATATTAAAACACCCCCCGTGTAATAATATTCCTGCCATGGCTCTGAAAAGGTAATGAGGGATCATGGCTGTGAATTAGTGGTGACATTCCATGTCATCATGTTTGTCACAAATGTAATTAAATTAAAACTTTGCAACCACAAATTCAGGATTTTAGTTGCACACATGTTCCTCTGTTTATTCTTCTGCATATATTTGGACCAACAATGTCAGGCCATAGTCAGTAGACAAGTGACGCCCCTTGGAATCTCTCGACTTCCAACAAGGTACTCAGCCACAGTATTTCTATTTAAGGCAGCTGTCATATATTGCACTCTGTCATTTGGTCAGCGGTCAGCCATGGTATCACCCATTAAAGCTGTTCTGCAATGTAGCAAGTCTAAAACAATCAGGGATGCTCAGGCCTTTTTCATCAATAGGAAGCAATGGTGTCTGTCGGATCCCCTGATTATTTCCATCAGAAGCATGTTATGGTCTTGGAAAAACTTGCTAGTGAGAGCAGCAGGTGTAGTAGGGAAGTAATGTTTCATGCGCAGTGAGAGGATCATCTTTCCCAAGGCTCCTCTTCCCAGCTGAGATAAGGGGAGCATTTCTCAGAAGCTCTTCTAGACGTTAATGCTTCGATTAAATGTTGCGAAATAACAGCCGCCTCTTTTCTAAAAACCTGCACTACCAAGTATTTAACAGTGTGCATTTCTACTTACACAACATAAGTATTGAAGGTGGGTAGAGTCTATGCACCAGAATCTGTCAAGGAAAAATAGACAATTTATTCTATTCAGTTTGAGCCCAGATATCCTCCTAAACTCAAGTTTGCAGGACCATTGGGAGGTCCAGGGAGGCGTTTCACAGATACAATTTTATGTCATCTGCATGTAATGGCATAACATGGACCTGTCCGAGTATGGGTCTGTATGATTCCCTTAATTGCATGTATGGCTCGCAAAGTGTTCCACTGCTGATGAAACCAGCAACGGCATTAGGGGACATCCCTGTGTGCTCCCAAATCGCCTCAAAACCTGAAACAAGTATCCCCAGACTAAATAGTGGAATGCCATTTCGATACCTATGGGAATCACCACTACATGTCCCCAGGCCTACGGTATTACATCAATAACATAAAAAAATCTGTACTGATAAGCTGCAGTATTTCTTTTCAGAACTTTCGTCTGAAAAGTTATGTTCTGCTCGAAGTCGATAAGTCATTGAAGAAGTATATTGGATAGTACCTTTCCAAGCAGTTGGTTGTCCAGAATTGACAAAGGCAGTATTATGACAGGTCTAATTAGTATCTACCAGCTTTCAGCAAGATCATAAAAGTCACTTATTTAGTGGTTGGGGAAGGCAATCCGTTATCCAAAGCAGCAGTGCAGACATGACCTTCCAGATTTAATGTGACATAAATTGTGTTTCTAGAGCTCTCTATTTCCTAAAAGGTTTCCTGCTGCTAGGAGACACTAGCAAGTCAAGATCTGATCCAATCCCCGCCTAAAGAGAATAAAGCCAAGTGTTCACTCCTTTTCTAAAGGGCAAGAGCTGACTGCAAAGGTGTAGAGGTGCAGGAAACTAACTTTGCTCCCGTGACCGAGAAACCACGACCAACAAATCAGGGTTAAATCAGGCCACTGCCAAGAGGTTGGCAGAAGATGATCAGAGGCTATGCGAGAGAACATATTTGGTGTATTTCTGCTACAAATATAGAGGGACGTATTGGTGAAAGCTCGGGACACGTGGCAGAGTGATTTGAATGCAAGGGTGTTTATTACTGGCAACCACTGCAAGCATCCAAAGCTGATGTAGCTGAGCAGTGGCATGGCCTTTTGGAGAGTAAGCTTTGCTGACACTTTCTAAATAAGCAGCAGCCAAGACAACTGGCCAAGGCCAGCACTCAAAAAGAGAATTATAGTAGGCAAAGCAGTTCAAAATGAAGGCCTGTACAGCCAAAGAGAGAGGCTGAGATAGCAAATTTGTGAGGAATATACGCAGGACCCTCATCAAGTAAAAACACACCGATGACAGGTGATTCACTTGGCTATTTAAGTAAGGGTCAGCATTCATGTCTATTACCTGTAATGGGTGTAGGTGATGCCTCTGTTTAAACTAATCTGGCCAGCAGCTTACCACCCTTATCCCCCGCATAGGGTTTTTGGCTACATATACTTTGTAATCATGTGCACTCAATCTAGTTCACACCTCTGGGTAGCTTTTTTGCAACATATCATTATAGTTTGCCTCTGTGACGTTATGCGCTAACTGTATTGTGTGCAGTTCTGTCTCTAATATGCGCAGTAGATTGTGCAGCATCTTGCGCACCCCAGTGAAGGTACTTATGCATATTCCTTGTATAAATACCTTAAACGTCTCCCATTAGAGAAGTACATCTACTGTGGAGCCTGCATTTTCTTTAAAAAAATAAGTTATCTCATCAGATATTGCTTGCCTAGAAGCTGTGTCCATAGGAGAAGGAAGATGTAAGAGCCATGTTGGTATGCAAGCCGATTTTGCTGCCCTTTGTAATGTGAGAAGTAGGGGTTTGTGATCAGATGTAATTCTGGCTAAGTACTCCACCACTTGAAATAGCCCACACAATTGTGGCGAGTACGGATCATGTTTAAGCCGGTATGTAATGCATGTATATATGAACAACAGAAGTATTCTTTGTAATCTGGGTGCTTAGATCGCCAGACATTCATAAGTCCCAAAACTGTCATCCATTCATTAAATTGTTCTGAGTGTTTAATAGGAAGAATGGGTTCTATCAAGGTATCTGTCTATAACATGGATGAAATCAGCCACCACTAAGTAGGGACTTGCCAGGAGTCGGTGCAAGGAGAGCTGAAGGTTTGTCCAGAAAGAAGAATTAGCTTGAGTAAGGACTATAAAAAATAACGATGTGCATTTCCTACTATCCAAAATCCAGCTGCATACACATATCGACATTTGGGTCAATTTCCTGTGTCTCAGGCATAAAAGGCATTCTAGCTATACTAAACATTAAAATCCCACTTATATGCAGAATATCCCGTACAAAATACCTGAACTTGCCATCTGCACTTAAGCTTCTCACTTTCAAATTTGGTGATAGGTTTATCTTGGAGAACTGCCAAGTGTATACCCTTCGCCTTCTAAGGAAATAATGCACTTAGGGCCAGATGTAGGTAGCTAAAAAATTGCGAGTCGGAAATTGCGAGTCGCACTCGCAAAATGGTATCCAACAAGAAAATGCGACTCCATTTTGCGACTCGCAAATGAAGTCGCACCGCAGATTGAGAGTCCGCTGTTTGCGAGGTCGCTCTTTGCGACCTCGCTAAAAACGAACACGCAAATTGCGAGTGGGTGTCGCAAATTGCGACTGTGCCGCAAATTGCATGCAGGTGCAGCAGAACACTCTGGAAAAACACTTCCTGGCTCTTGCTGATGACATCACAGCCAGGAAGTTTACTAAGACACCTGGGAGGAGGGAGGACCACACCCATTTCCAACTGCTGAACAGCCAACAGGAGGAACAGCAGCAACAATGGAGGAATCAGCCAGAAAGAGGAAGATCAAATTCTCAGAAAAAGAACTGGAGGTGCTAACGGATGAATGCTGTCAGCACCATGATCAACTCTTTGGAAGGGCTGCCCTCAGTGTGCCAGAGCTGGAGAAAAGGAGGATTTGGACGGAAATCCAAGACAAGGTGAATTCCATGGGGGTGAGCCACAGGAGCATTGATGAACTCAAAAAAAGGTGGTATGACCTGCGCTCCCGGACCAAGGAGAGGGTGGCAGAGCGCCTCCGGGAGATGAGGGGCACTGGAGGAGGCCCATCTACCGTACCACCACCCACACCCTTGGAGGAAAGAGTGGAAGAGACCCTGGGGCCAGAGGCAGTGTCTGGAATAGGAGAGCTGGACACGTCAGCGCCAGGACCATCAACCAGTGAGTACAATGAAACATGCATGTACACCCATATCTGCCATACCCCCACCCACCTAGAACACAGCAGCATGCACAACCAAAATAGCTCCATTTCAGAGTAGCAACCACCAGAATGGTGCATTATGGGCAATGTAGTCAAGTAGGCAGCTGATAGGCAACAGTTTATTAGGAAGCATACAACAGATGGTAGATACTGACAGTGTGTTCCCTATGTCCCACAGGTCTCCCACAAGACACCATCTCCAGCCACACCGTCCAGGGATCTGAGGTCAGCCACCAGGCAGCACAGGACCCAGGATCAGCCACCACAGGGACCTGCACCACCCAACCACAGTCCCCTCCAGATGCACCAGTGGACATAGTGGAGATAGAGCCAGCACCCGGTCCCAGCCACAGTGCCAGCCAACCGGACACAGATCCACCACTGCGTCGCAGGCGACGTGTCCTTGTCCCTACAGTGTCACAGGGAGATGTAGGGGACGCCTCCATTTCCGCCGCCAAGGCTGCACTCATTGAAGGTCAGCGACTGCAGACAAGGCAAATGAGACTGATTTCAGGGGCCATGCGGCAAATGGAACGGAATCAAACAACAGGGCTGGCACAGGTCCACACTGAGCTACAACACCTGAACAGTAATGTAGGTGACCTTGCGCTCTCCATCAGACAACTAGTGGCTGAACTTGTCACGGAGAGAGAGGGTGCAAGGCGCCGTGACCGGCAACTAATCCACCAACTAGACCGCATGGCTACCTCCATCGTCCGCCTGGCTTTAAATACCACAGGGCTGTCACGCCACACAGTCAGCCTACAGGTGGACATGGACCACTTTGCCAGTGATGTGGCTCGCGGGCTGGGACGCATAAGCCACGCTGTGGACATGATGGAGGCACGACAGGTGGCTAGGGGCGCGGCAGACACGCCGCAAGACAGTGAGGAGGGCACTACTACAAATAGTGCATCTGCCACAGACACCAGGGTGTTGTGTAGTGGAAGTGCACGGCAGGGAACTGCAGACGCTCCAGGCACCAGCCATGCTGGGCGTCCCAGGCGTAGGATGTGAGCTACGCACTGACACACAATGGAGGCACATGAGGTTAATGTGTCCTCATAGCAGGTGGACTTTTACAGCCCCTGATCAATAGTTCATTTCAATAGTTAATTGGTTCACATCATTAAAGTTCTTGTTTGTTCCTCTTCACACCTGGGCTCTTTGTGTGTGACATTAGTGTGTGTGGTGACAGTTACCACGTACCTTCCAAAGTATTGGTTTGCAATGTGGTCCCGTCTCTGTCTGCCTTGATTTGCAATGCTTCTATCCCCATAATGGCGATGTGGTAGCTCTTACTCATCATCCTCCGAATCTGGGTCTTCAGGGGTGAGATGTAGCCCACGTCTGGTGGCAATGTTGTGCAGTATAGCGCATGCGCCAACGATCTTGAATGCTGTTATTGGGGCATACTGGAGGGCACCTCCACTTCGGTGGAGGCATCTGAATCTTGCCTTCAACAGTCCAAAGGTCCTCTCTATAATATTTTGGGTCCTCCTATGTGCACTGTTGTATCGCCTCTCTGTCTCATTGCTGGGTGTTAAGTACGGGGTAAGTATCCATGGTCGTAGTGCATATGCGCTGTCACCTGTTTGGCACAAAATGAACAATGTTAGCTGGGCATAGATGGGATCCACATTGACCTGTGTGTATGTCTGCAAGGTGTATTCAGATATACCTAGGAGATATCCAACTCCAAACTCCCCACGTTCTAGGCGTTGGTGTATCCCACTGTGCCTGAAAATGTAGGAGTCATGTGTACTCCCTGGAAATTTGGCAACCATGTCAGTTATAACATAATGGGCGTCACATACCACCTGGATGTTCAGTGAGTGGGTACACTTCCGGTTGCGGAACAAATATTCCAGATTTGCAGGAGGGCATATTTGTATATGTGTCCCGTCTACACACCCTATTACATGAGGGAATTTGGCAATCCTGTAGAATTCCAACTTGGTGCTGTTGATTTCTGCCTCATTCCTGGGTAGGTATATGTACCTGGACATGTGTGTGAGTATGGCATCTAGGAATGCTCTGAAGAACCTTGAGAGTGCACTTTGAGATACCCCACCTGCCACAGCAATCACCCCCGATAGCTACCCGAGGCCAAGAGGTGCAGTGAGCATAGCACTTGCACATGTGTGGGGATGGCGCTGCCGCACGCAGTCTGGCATTGAAGCTGCGGATTGAGTAGATCTATTAATTCTAATATTGCTGCACTGCTGAGTCTGTATCTATCATATATCTCCTCCTCAGTTTGTTGGAAAAGTGTCTGTCTGGTTCTATATATCTTCTCCTGTCTCTGGCTCCTCCTCCTCATCTGCTGTGCGGCGTGGACTCTCCTACTCCTTGTTATCACATATATCTCCGCCATCTTGAGCGACCCAGGTGCCTTCTGGGTCTCCTTTTATACTTTGGATCTGGTTACCACCTGCTCTGAGTTAGTGGTAAATTGGAAGTGCAAAATGGGCTTTTTGCGACTAGTCGCAATTTGCGAGTGGCTATTTCATATGGTTTGCGACTCGCAAATTGCGACTTCCTATTTGCGGGTCGCAAAATGGGGTCGCAATTTTTGCGAGTCGGTAATGGCTCGCGTTGCAATTTGCGATTCGGAAATGGGGTTTTTGCATCCCATTTCCGATTTTGCGGGGTCGCAAATTGCGATTCGGGCCATTTGCGACTCGCAAAAGTTTGCTACATCTGGCCCTTAATGTTGTTTAGCTAGATGGCCATGCCCTTGGACATTTCAGGTTAAATTGTATGACTTTTATAAATTGACAGTGGTCAAGATATTTGTGTACATGGTTTTCCTCTGTGGCATTTGCTCTCTCTTCTTACCCACTAGCATGACTCCTGTTTGCTCTAGACTTAAACTCTTTCTTGTCTCCACTTGTATTCTGGCATCCTGTGTTCTTTATTTCGGGAGCAGAAAGGGCATAAGCCTTGCCCAGCCACCTGTTGATCACTGCAGCATCGCCCTCTGCCCTTTCCGGCATTCCAGTCACTTGTGTATTAATGCTTCTTACTCTGCTTTCTGAGTGCTATGTTACGTCTTCTGGAAATGGTACTTGGTGTGCTAAACTCTTTAATTTGTCGTTCAAAGGCAGTAGTTTACGGTTGAAACATTTGGCTTGCAGATTCAAGTTTCTGTCAACCTCTCAGATTCTGTTCGTGCCCTCTCTGAACAAGCTAAGATCCACTACCAGTGTATTGATGTTAGCAGTCAACAATGTGTCAAAGGTCTTCATTGACTGAGAGGTGCTTTCCTATGAGGGTGCAATTTGTGTTTTTTCTTTGAGTTATTTTTCTGCCTAAATTGGTATTGTGGACACCATGTTAGTTTTTGTTGACATCAAAAGTTTCCAATTTGAAATGCATTAATCCATGGTCCCTGCCAGTAACACCATAAGTGTCACTTATAGTTCACCCAGCAACCTTTCAATATACTGGAAAAACTACTGAACAAATGTCTCATCTCACCCAGAGCATTCCGTGGGCCCCACTCTAAGCAGTGACTCGATGCCTTCCCACCAGCTACGGCACTGGCACGACAAAGCAATTTTGTGGTAATCCAAATATTGCACTTTTCTAGCCCAATGACAGGTGCATTCAAAACTGCTAGTAATCCAAATGAACAATCAAAAAAGTATTTTGTCTTTTTTTATTAAAGTGAGACAGCAGCTTCCTGGTCTCATCTTATCAGCGAGAGAAATTACCTTCTTTTGCACAACTTTGAAAATTTGAAGAGTGGATTAAAAACGTTTCTTTTCAAAACACACTTTAGTTCAGACGTCTCCAATGAGTAGCTTGTGCACTACTAGTAGCTGTCGAGCTACCAATAAGTAGCTCTCCTGTGTGCAGCCCAGCCTACAAAAACTAAAACAAAAAATATTTAAAACAAACATGTAAACTTGTATGATGTGGTCAGTATTACAATTCTGATCATATTCGTAGCTCTGGATGATTTTCATTGAACCTAAGTAGCTTTTACTACAGAAAAGATTGGAGACCCTAGTTAATTCAGCTGACACAAAACTTTTCAACCTAAAACAAAGAACTAGTGACCTCATCGGATATTTTACAGAATACATTCAATTAACTGCAGAATTAGATTGCCTGAATGCTAAGAGTGTTTCTCTTTTCTGTAGAGTTTGAGGGAAGAACTGAAAGATGCACTGGCTCAAAAAGTAGAATTACCAGATTATCGATTAATTGGGAAGTTAAGTTAGATCACTGTGTGACTGACAGAAACCATAAATGAAACAAGAAATAGGAGTACATTTGTTTTTTTAAGGAGAAAACAGAGAACATGGAGACTCATTTTAAATCTGATGAGCCAGAACCCATGCAAATGGAAGGCATTTGTGGCACTTTATCCAAAGAAGAAAGGGATGGTAGAAGGGTTGATGGTTGAGTTTATATGTTGGTAAAATAAAAAGCTCATTTCCTTTCACATTGTCCCACAAAACCAAAAAATAAATTAAAAAATGAAAAACAAAATCAGCAGGGAAACTGAAGCACACTGTAGTGACAGAGGTCACACCATACAGTGAAAAAAAAACAGTCAGATGTCCTATGACTTGATGAATTTAGGAATAGATTTTTGTCCACATTTTTTATACCTATCTTTCTACAACCATAATAAGCAACACTATGCAATGGGAAATAGTTGCATTACTCAGTTACGGGCTAAGTGGAAATTTTAAGGACCTTGAATTTGCAAGTCAGATCAGATACCTTGTATGTAAAGAAAAAATAGCATGCGTAGGGGCAACTGACTGAACTGAACTTACTTTAGGTCCAATAGTTTCACAGACAGTAGCCTTTCAGATGATAATAATAGAAAACAAGAAGTGATCATAAACTTTGACGTTTCTGATGAATCCAAGGCAACCAGCTTTTCCCAGCATTGGGAATATGATTGTCATGTTAACTCACAACCAGGATCCACCTTCCCTTGTAGTCACACAATGCTCTTACTGAGAAGAAGAATAAACACTTAAACACTTAAGAAAATATCTAGATGAACTGTTAGAGATTGATTTAATATGTCACTCAATTTCACTTGCTTCCTCTCCTCTTTCTTTTTGTCCCAGTGAAGAGAATAGTTGGGAACTTGCACGGACGAATTAGTTTTGAAGTGAACTACTGTAAAAAATCATTACTCTCACCATTAATCAAACAACTATTGGAATAACATAATAATGCCATAATCTAGATCTGAGAGGGCCACACCATTTGATTAAGATGAGTGAGGGGGCTGAGTGGAAAATGGCATTCACAATTAAACTTAGATTATTTCAGAATTTGGTCATAAATGTCCAATGGCCTGTGCAATGCCACTGAGCTTGTCAGTTCTTTATGAATCACATTTAAGAGAATTCACTGGCATCTGTGCAGCAGTTTATACAGGTAACATATTTATTATTCTATTTCAAAAGACAAATATGTGAAACATTTAAGGTCAATTTTACAATGTTTATGAGATAATCATTTGTATGCCAAACTAGAAAAAACTGTTTTTCATGTAACCACAGTAGCCCACTATAATTTTTGGAATATGTATTGTCAACTTTAGGAGTTGCGATGGATCAAGAACAGGTCAGGACCATAACAGATTTGAAATCAGCTGCCACCCTGAAAGAGGTGCAGAGTTACCTGGGATTTACCAGCTTCTAAAGACGATTAACTGGCCATTTGCAGCAATTGTTTCCCCTTTAACTAAGCTGCTAAAGAAATTTGAGTGATTTATTTGGACTGAGGGACAAGAATGTTTTCCATGTACTAAAAAACTAAATTCACTACAGCACCCACCCATAATCATCCAGATACAAGTAAACCTTTTTAGAGGATGTGCCTCAGGTGGTAGGAGGAGGAGTATTGTCCCAAAGGGTTCCTGGAATAGGGTACTACATCTTGTAGTCTTCCTCTTGAAGAGAGTATCCCCGGCTGAGTGTAACGCTTTAATATCAATGGCTTTTGAGGAATGGAGACATTATCTGTCGATGATCCAGCATACAGTTACAGTCTTAACATATCATCTAAACTTGCAGTTTTTTAAGTCACTGCGGACACATTGTTTTTATCCTTCGCAGGAATCAAATGCGCAACGAGATCAATGGACCTTTGGACCAAGAAAGATGTGTGGTGAACCATCAACAATATTTCAACACCACCCCAACAATTTAGACACCATGACCAATGTGGCCAACGAAGGAAACCTCCACTCAGGAATACAATGTTAAGATTTAATACAAACCCAAGCTCAAAGTCATGTAGACAATGAGCAAAACCAATTATAAAGATACATAATCACCAAGGGTTGCCCAAGGCCTAGAAATGAATTCAGATGTACTAACATTAATAAAAACTAAGCATTCAGAAGAATGTAACATAAAGTCAATAAGAATATCTGCGATGCAGGTATTACACGATACGATGCTCAGAATTTACACTCATTAGTTAATTCAAATTTAGCAGAGTCAATAATCTTTGGCTGAACACAGGTAATCCCAACAGCTAACCAAATCAGGGAAATACATGTGTGGGGAGGAGCACATGTGGGCAAAATACAAAAAGTACAAAAAGGCCAAAATCATTTGGAAAAAGATAGTTTTGGACTGTAAGTCATTAACTAAGTTTTGCAAAAGATAAATAAAAGGTGAAAGCATCAGCTCGGAGACGAGTCTTCTGAAAGGGAAAAATAAAGGGTCACTAAATCTATAAAAGGCATTTCAAGGGTAAGGGCAAATGGCAGAGAGGAACTCTCCAAGGGTTACAGCATTAAGAGAATCTTCACCTAGCAAGTCATCAGGATCAGCAAGCATCGGAAAACCTCTACAAGCAGCAAAGATCTGCTCAGAACTGCTCAGGAAAATGCTGCAGATGACTAAAGTTCAAATGTCTATTGATATATCAATTTACAAGAAATGTTCTGATTTGTCAATGGTGTCAGTTCATGTTACACTAAATAGGCATCACCCAATTACAATTCATCACCAGACTCCAGGTTGCAACAGTTCGACAATTTCCCAAGTCTTTTCAAGGGAACATCTCCTTTCCGAGTGACTCTATGCAAGTTTGAAACAAATGTACACAATCTCAGTCTATGTTCCTGCAATATATTGTTTTCAAGAACAAATGGATACATCTCCCCACGTTTTAACTATGAACTTATTACAAAAAGATTTTGCTTCTCATTCAAACAAAATTATAAAGAAGACTTCAAATTATGAAAAAAATATTCAATACTTTTACATGACTACAAAATGCAAGCTCTCCAGGCCTAACTTATGCTGACACAAGGAAAAATATAAAATCCATTTAAATAATATGTTTTAGTAAAACACATATACTATGCAAACTTCAACATGAATAATATTTAATCAGTATAAGTAAAATATTTCATATAAATGGAAAAAACATATTATTGTATTACATTAGGTATGAGAAAGAATTGCATTTCTCTCGCTTGCACATATTTTTAAAGTCATTAATCTTTCATTAATCACAAGAAATTCAATATTGATTCTATATATGCACTATTAGTCTACAGTCTAACTTGCATTTTAACACTGGTTTTAACTGTCTAATAAGTGATTTAATTCAAAAGGCACCTAAGTCAAACTTTGAAAAACAAGCAATTGCACATTTAAAATGGGCGTCAATGCAGCTTTCTGCATTCGTGTTTCCACTCTTTTACTTTCATGAACTAAAACTTGTCACAGTCTGATGACTTTAGTGGCACGAGGTACAGCACTTAAATTTGTGCTCTATATGTCCCTCCTCTGATGGCGAAATATGTCATCATAAAAGGCCAAATTCTCATTTCAGTTAGACAATTCAGAATTCTGCTAATTTATTCTGATAAGGTATGACGTAATCCTTAATTCTCTTGAAGTTACAATAATAAATGCTTCTCCTAGTCTCCATTTCTATCTCCTCTTTCTTCTGCCTAGTGTTGGCACTTCTCTCTTTCATTCTTGTATAGTTCGTAAAATCCAAATGTAACTATGACACATTGAGCCACAATCAACAGGAGATTTAGGATGACTCCTACTATCCCCTTTCCCATGTTCCCAAACCATTTTCCAATGGCTGAAAAAAACACTTCTAATAGCTTCAGCTGTCAGCTCTTTTGGGTCTTTTTTTAAGCCATGTGCTTTTTTATCTTATTACTATTGTGAGGTGTGTAAGTGCAACAATGTTGCGCATGCATCTTTTAAAGACTCCACCCTCCTTTGCGAGTAAAATGTGTCTAACGCAAGACGATTTTGCAAAATCATTGATCTCACAGCAACCATTTCCGTGTCCATTAATAACGGTGTCAGTAGATAGTTTGTCTAGTATTGTTGACAACTTCCTAATCTTGAGATCATTCAAGATTACTCCCACTGATGGAAATATGGCACCAACAATATCACCCACAATCTCTGAGGTACCTGCTCAAAGTCCGAAGTTTAATTTCTCATCCCAGACTGGCTCATTAATGTTGTCCACATGATAAATGTTTGGAAAAACTTCTCTCAGGTAACTTGTTCCATACCAGCCTTTTGGAAGCTTGTAATAAGCCTTTTTTCCCACATATTAGATAAACTCCTGGTATGGAAGGATCCTGTCCATTTAACATAAAGGTTCATGTGTTTTTTAAAACAAAAACATGTCTACATTCACTAGTACCTACATAATGTATATCTGTCTTTGACTTTGGTCTATTTACACTTAAAATTCCTACATGTTACCATTCTAAGGCTAAAAATCCTTGACTATTCTTCACTGTGGCATGTGCGGGGTCTCTATCCCAATCTAATTCTACAACTCCATTTTCCAATTTGGCTTTCATTGCCCTCCTTCTTTCCTCAACTTGTCTAATGAACTCTTTTTCTACTGGGCTAAGAATGCATGTCAAATTATTTGTGTGTGCATGTACTGTTCCAAATGTCAAGGTAGGTTCAAAGAATCCTCCCACAGTGTCAATGTTTTTTGCTTTAGCAATGCTACTTAGGTGCATCATGACAGGCATATAACAGAGTTAGTAAAAGACTACAAGAAATTACATATGTTAGTGGCAAGCTCTGATATGTGATCCCTTCCTGCACTGATGAAGGGATTTGTTCCAAAAGTCACAACCACAAATTTCCATGGTTTTGATATATTCATACAATAATTTGTAATACCTGTTTGATGTTAAATCTCCCTTAGAACTGTCAATATGTAAATGTCTGACATCTTCATACAGGGGATCTTGATCTATGAATGAATCTTCTAAATTTGGGGCACTTGTGGCTGAAGCTTTCTCACTCTCATTTTTAACAAGCAAACTCAATCCAATAATCATCAAAATAATCACAATCGCACAAACTATTGCGAAACCTACACACATGCTTACATTCTCTCCTCTTACTTCAATCAGATTTCATGGCTTGTCTAGATTAAGACCACATTATGCTTCAGTTAAAAAAAAAGAAAACATTCAAAAGCGACTTTCAATCATTTCACTGCCCCTTTCAGGCTTTTCTTTGTTTGAGCAAAGCAAATTCAAAAACAATTTCTTCTAAAACAAAAATCCAAAACGTTCATCAAAGTCTCTCTTATTTACAAAAAATCAAAAGTTCCTACTAAAAGTTTAAATGTCTCTAAAAACAAACCATCTGATAATCGTTAATGAGCACCTCCAACAAATAATGTCTTTCTCATCAAATGGCAATTCAATTTCAAAGTTCAATTCCAAATCACTTTCAAGTTCCAAAATGTTCAGCTGGAGTCAAATTGCTTAGACAAAAGGCAACAAACTCCTTCTCCCAATCATCAGTTGTAAAATAAGTCCATTCCGGAGCAGAGTATCTTCACCTTGGCACTCTTTTTCTTTTTGACCTCCTTGTTACAAGATCCTCAGTTTCACTATCACTTTGATCTAATTCTTCAGTTACTTCAGATATAGTAGGAGGCACTTTTATCACTGACTCTCGGCGTTTCTCAGGCCACTGATCTCTGGTTACAACTTTTTTTTCTGGCATGTCTGGGGTTTCAACTTGATCTGAGCTAGCAGGAGTCACCAGTACTCTGACTCAACCCTTCTGTACCTTCAACTGCTGTTGACTCGCTCAGAATTTCACCAGACCGTGCATGCGCTGTGTATGCCACTTATCCAGTCCCCACAGTTTGCTAATCTGGACCCTATCTCTCACTGTTACCGAGCCTTTGGAAACAGGTGCTGTTTCATCAAGAGGACTTGGAACTTAGCACATATGACACATATGGATCCGGTTCGGAAAACCAGCGCACTTCACAGCTGTTGTTGTCACTAGAACAAACCGAAACAGTCTTTCCAACATGGCTCCAAGCATGTTTTTCTTACATTCTTTTTGACTAATACCCCCGGCACCAGGAGTCAGGTTGTGTCAAAGTTCTTTTCGCGGCTGTGCAGTTGATTCTGTAAACTGGCAGAACAAAGAAAGAATCACATCAGCTAGTTCTTTGCAACAACCTAGTACCACATCTTCTGTAATGTTCACAAGAGCATTTTCAGGCACTGCTCTCAATCTCACAGCACCCCATGATGATCTCATGTAGCGGGAAGCCTGTCTTTCTGTCAGGTGTGTGGCGCATTCCCATCAGGACAATATGGCAATGCATCTGGCCATTTCAGTGTTGTAGATGCACATATTTTTGCCAGTTGAGATTTCATTGTTACATTTATCTGTTCTACCAGTCCTGAAGCTTCTGGTCTGTAACTGCAGTGCAATCTTTGCTCAACTTGTAACGCAGCACACAATAATTTAAGGACCTCAGTGTTGAAATGAGTTCCTTGTTCTGATTCCAGAGAAGTCAGAAAACCGAATCGAGGTATCAACTCCCTCAATATCAGTTTTGCAACTGTGAGGCTATCATTCCTTTGAGTTGGGTAAACCTCAACCCAATGGTAGAACACGCACACCACCAACAAAATATACCTCTGCCCATTTCACCCTGGCAATTCAATAAAATGAAGCTGCATTCTGTTGAATGGTCCTCCTGATCTACCTATGTGACTCAGTGTAATAACTGTGCGTTTTTCTACATTCATCTGCTGACATGTTACACATCTGTGACACACTGCTTTCACAACCAATCTAAATCTGAGATAGTACCATGTTTGTCTGAATTTTCTGATCATTTCATCTCTAGTAATATGAGCTTGTCCATAATAATACCTTGCAATTGGGGACAACAAGCTATTTGGCAACACTGCTTTACCATCACTTGATGCCCAAACATCATCCTCATTCCTATGGACACATCCTGCTCTAATACAACCCTGCTTCTCTTCTGTCACTTATTCCTGCAATCTTTTAACTTCTTCCCAAATGTCGATAGCCGTCATAAAGAAATTGTGACTAGTCTCATCGTAATTTCCATAGCTCCATTCCTCATTAAAGGAAGCACAATGTAGGACAGAATATCTTGCTACTTCATCTGCATAGGTATTGCCCAAGGATATATAACCATTTGGGGCTACATGTACTAAAGTTTGGTTTTGCGACTTGCAAATTGCGAGTCGCAAAACCTTATGTTGTACAGTGTCAATGACACTATTTGCTATTCGCAAGGGGGTCGCAAATGCCCTACCTCATGAATGTTCATGAGGTAGGTCACAATTTGCGACCCCTTGGGGAATGGCTGCCCTCACAGGGATGGTGGCCTGCTGGAGACAGCAGACCACCATGTCTGTGACTGCTTCTAAATAAAGCAGTTTTATTTTTATTTTTTTAAATGCAGCTCGTTTTCCTTAAAGGAAAACGAGATGCATTTCAAAAACAAAAAATGAAAGTTTTCATTTCATTTTTTCAGAGCAGGCAGTGGTCCGTAGGTAAAAATCTTTTTACGGCCATTCACAAAGGGGAAATTTAAAGGCAAACAGGGATTGGCTTTCCTCATGCAAGGGAATGGAAAAGACACAAATCAATGACAGTAAACCACTGTGCTTCACGAAGGATCTGAAATAAAATCACTGTTGTATTCGGTACCACAGGGCAACATGGAACGACAATCTCATTTACTTTTCTCAAATCCTGAACTATACAGTATTTTCCATTGGGCTTCCGCAACCTTAAAATAGGGGAATTACAAGGGCTTCCCAAAATTTCCTTTAGAACACCTTCCTCAATCAGACACTCAATCAAGGGTGTTATTCCTGCAACTGTCTTGAGTACCATGTTGTAACATGGTATCCTCGGATACACTGTACTTGGCTTCACTGTTATTTTGACTGGCTCAACTCATTTTATGAGTCCTATATCCTTTTTCTGAAAAATCCTAAACCTCAGGAAAAACTGTCTCTTGTAATTCTTCGGGCAAATCATTACATGTCATCAATGGATACAGCGAGAAAAGTGGGTATTGTTCTACAATTTTACAAGGGACATCTTCTTCCTCATTTGTTTGTATTTCTATTCCTTGAGTATACAGCTACTGGAACAATATAGCTCATACAACAGGTCATGTCCTAATAGATTTACTGGACTTGAATTGCAAATCACAAATTGGTGCTTATCTTCACATTAACCTATTTTACTAGCACATGTTCTGTAACAGGATTTGTCAAATGCTTATTGGCTACTCCTACAACCTGAATTCTCCTTCCTGATAGGAGCAAGTCTGGCACTTCTGCTGTTCTGATAGTGGAACATGTAACTCAAGTGTCAACCAAGAATGACACTACAGGCCTCATTACGAGTTAGGTGGTCCGACGGTAAGACCACCGCAGTGGCGGCCGCCAAAAGACCGCCATGTTGCCAGTAACCTGACCTGCCATATTAAGAGTTACACTGAGAAGTCTGCCAGGAAATAGCCAAATTACTGAAACCGCCAGGACTGAGAAAATGGAAAAGAGGCGGTCCCACCACCCGCACCACCAACCCGACATAAATCCACCCATCCGATTACGATCCAGAAATCACAACAGCGGTTCTTTCCTGGCGGAAAACAATTGGCAGTGATCTCACTCACATCACAATGAACATAGCACCACATTGGATAGCTTGAATACCCCACACATGACACACATCCGTAAACACCTACACACTGTACTACATAACACACTCCTACACAAGCCACAATCCTTTGCAACCTGAACGTTACACACAGCCACAGACAACCTCAATCATTCACAGAAATAGAAACACCAACATTCGGCATCCACATACATTTCACTACGCACACATCACACACCTGCATAACACACACAATCCACAACAACCATCACCCACTCACATCATTGTATTGTATTGTATTGTATTGTAATCGTATTTATATAGCGCTTACTACCCCTGACGAGGCGTTGAAGCGCTTTTCGATGAGTAACATGCTACTCCGGAACCCAACAAGAATTAGTGATGGATTAGTATTGTTTAATAATGAGTACAGTTTTAGTATTATTATGAGTTAATTTGAGCCACGGATATGAGAGTTTGTTAGTTAGATTGATTGGAGTAATGGAGGGGTGGAGGAGGAAAGAAATCCAGAAGTGTTAATTGGGAGTATATCCTTCATTTACTCAACCCAAAGGCTTGGGATGAATAAAGGGGGGCAGAGGGGGAAGAGTATGTGGAAGGGTTAGGGAGAGCATAGTAGCAGGGTGAGATGAATGCAGGAGAATTTAGTAGGGTTGTGTGGGAGGTCACAGAGGTAGAGTGAGGTTTGGTGAGTTAGATGTGGAGGTGGAGGGAAGAGCTTAGGCAGAGATATTTAGGAGATGAAAGTGGTAGAAGGGATTTGGGATGAGTCAGAGTAAGAATGGAGGATAGTTTGATAGAGACATGACATAAGAGTGATGAGTAGATAAGTGTGATAAGATGAGAGCAGGAATTCATAGATATCTAGTATAACAACCCAAAAACCAGGAGCCATGCAATGATCCACGAACATGCCAAGCACAGAAACAACATATACACATACATACACACATATATATATATATACACACACACAGACATGAATACAGACATGAATACACACACATATGCACATACAATACATAATTAGAATCATGGGTAAAAAAATACTTAGTCAGACAGGTTTAAAGAGTGTGTGTGTATTTTATTGTTATGACAGTAGCAATACATATTTTCCAAAGAAACTATAAATAAATAGAAATATACATATAATCTGAAAAAAATATTTATTCACATAGGCATATGCAGTTCATAGTTGTTTGAAAAAGGTGGTTATGAAGGAAAGAGCCAACTCTTGAGTAGTTTTCTGAAGACAAGAAAGTTATCTGTGGCTCTTATAGTTGGGAGTAATGAATTCCATAGTTTGGCTGCTTGGACGGAGAAGGATGTACCACCTACAGTCTTTTTCTTGTATGGTGATGTTCTAAGGCGGGGTGCCAGTCTTGAGCGGAGGGTTCTTTGTTGGATGTATTTGCTAATTTTCTTTCTGATAAAAAGCGGTCCTGTTCCATGTATAGCTTTGTGGGTATTACAAAGCAGCTTGAAAGTGCATCTTCTGGCAACGGGTAACCAGTGTAGTGCTCTCAAGGCAGGGGAGATGTGGGCTTGCGGCTTTATATGTAGTAGTAGCCTGGCTGCGGAATTCTGGATACGTTGTAGTTTTTTCATAACAGATAGAGATGATCCATGGTAGAGGCTATTGGCATAATCCAGTTTGGATAGTACAAGTGAGATAGTAGCTTGCACCTTGTGTGGAAATCTGAGGTGGGGGAAGATGCGTCGTAAAGTCTTTAAGGTGATGAAGCTTGTGCGTGCTAATTTGTCTACTTGGGCATTCATAGTTAGCTTGGAATCCATGGTGATTCCTAGGTTTTTTAACTTCCTTGGATAATTGAGGAGGAGGTCCGAGATCGTCAGGCCAGACACACAGAGGGTCATAATTTTTCCAGACACCACATATGAGTATTTCTGTTTTGGAGGTATTTAGTTTGATCAACGGCTCTGAGGCAACTGAAGATTTCTGAGTTTTCAATGTTTTTGGGGTCTTCTAATTTAAGTAGTATTTGTGTGTCATCTGCATAGTTGTAGCATGTGAGATGGAAATCATTGATCAGTTCTGGTAAAGATATCATGTAGATGTTGAAAAGCAAAGGTGAGATGATTGACCCTTGGGGGACCCCTGCTTTTGTGAAGTAGGGTTCGGACGAGAAGGGGGGCAAGTGGATGATATTCACTCTTTTTTGGAGATAGGAAGTAATCCAGTCGAGAGCAATCCCTTGTATGCCGGCTTCGTGGAGTCTTTGAGTTAGGGTGTCATGGTCAACCGTATCAAAGGCAGCTGAGAGGTCCAAGAGAAGTAGTGCAGCAACTCCATTTCGGTCGACTGTGTTTTTAAGATCGTCCCAGATTGCCATGAGTGCCGATTCAGTGCTTCTTCCTGGGCGGAATCCAGTTTGGAAGTCCGAAAGTATAGAATTGTCTTCAATGAATTGTGACATCTGGGCGAATGCTGCTCTTTCTATCAATTTGCCCAGGAAAGGTCCATTTGTGATTGGTCTGTAGTTGTTGGGGTCTTGCAGGTCTAGGTTTGTTTTCTTTAATAATGGTCGTATGTATGCCTTTTTTCAGGTCTGCAGGAAAAGTTCCTGAAGTTAAAGAGTTGTTAATGATTCTTCTTACAGGTGTGGCAGCAGAAGTAGATAGCAGGATGTTCTTGAAGATTTGTGGTGGGCAAGGGTCAGAAGGGCAACCAGAAGGTCTGCTTGCTTTGACCAAATCCATAAATTCATCCTGGGATATTTGTTTGAAGCACCTACACCTCACCATTTACCTTTTACTGCAGTCTTTTTTCTTTGAACACTACCACACTGTATTCACCACAACTACAATGTCCCACGTTTCAGAGATGAGGAGTTGAGGGTCATGGTGGATGAAATTGTCAGGGTTGAGCCACGCCTGTTCAGAGCACAAGTCCAGCAAACATCAATCACCAGGAAAATGGAGTTGTGTCAAAGAATAGTTGACAGGGTCAAGTCTTTAGGCAGCTATCCACACGCAAGGGAGGACATCAGGAAGAGGTGGAACTACTTCAGGAGGAAGGTACGTTCCATGGCATCTAGGCACCACCTGGCGGTACTCAAGACTAGTGGTGGTCCCCCTCCTCCTCAGTAGTTCACATCTTGGGAGGAGAAGGTCTTGGACATACTGCATCCTCTGGGCCTGACAGGAATACCTGGGGAGTAGAGTCTTGTAAGTCCCAACAAAATCCATGTCACCCAATTGTCATGCCCTGCATGCTACCTCTCTACCATAACCCACCCCAATTCACATACCACTCACTACACCTCTGTCAAAATGTTCCAATACCTCTCTTTGGCATGCCACGTGTCCATTAAACTCACCTGGCTCAACAGCCCTGGAAAATGGCACATGAGGTACTGGCAACTCATAGCACTACAATTCCCAGAATGCAATATTCCACCATTGTGAAAACCTGAACAGTGCACCAGATGTGAGATGTCATGTATGTGAAACTAACTACCAATCTAACCCATCTTGTATGTGAAAGTGTGAAAAAGTTAATGCCAGTGACAGCAATGCAGTGGTCCACTCTATCATCACAAGCAAAACACAGCTCTAGCTGAATGCCCAATCACAATGCTCTTAGAACAAAGATTCCTAAGATAGAAATATATATAAATGTTTGTGCCATGTATCATGTCAGACACTTCAGTGGGCAAAAAAGATGAATACCTATGCCAATAATCAGACAACATAAGGTGGTACCAGCAGTCCAATCACTACCAATATAGTTTAACAGCTACAAGCATGGTGTATGGTATTGAAATTACAGCGTCTCATGTTGCACAAAGTAAAATTGTGCAGCAGCTGTCATTGTCATTTCTGGTGATCATGTTAAGGCACTGTCTACATCCCACACAATATCAATAATACCCTAAATGGAACAGCAACTCTGTGCTCCACTTCTCCCATAGGTAACCTTGCCAATGTCACCATGGACAGGATACCAGAGACTGCCACAACCCCACTAGATGAAGGCCCCAGTGAGGATAACACCCCTGAATGTGTAGACAATGAAGAGGAAGCTGGCCCATCTGGGACACCTAGTCAGTCAACAACTGTCAGCCTCACTCTGCCAACATTGACTCCTCCCAGCCCTGTTGCATTTTCATCACAGGCAACCATTTGCCCCCAAACCTGTGTCCCAAGCATTGTATCCTCCATTGTGTGCCCCACAGTCCAGGTACCTGAGTCTCCTCTCGATGGTCCTCCCACTACTGGGAGTGGGCACACTGTGCCAGGAGCACAGGCGTGTGGGAGTAGGGTGTGTGGGAGTAATGGTGTGGGCCAGAGGATGGGGGCTCAAAGAGACAATACTCACCAGGAATAAATCTCCCAAGTCTTGGGAGCATACCAAAATTCCCAAAGCATGATGAACTAGGTAATCACCATGATGGGGGAAATTCAACAGCTGCAGAGAGACCACCACCAGGAAGTCATGCAGCAGTGACAGGCACAAAATGCCTGGCTGGTTTCCATTGTTGGGGTGCTGGGGGACATAAGCACTACCCTGAGTAGGACTGCAGCACAGCCTCTTCCACTAGTAATGAGTCTTCAGGCCCTTCAACATCTGCGGCTCCTAGTGGAAATGTGGTCCTGCCAGGGGAAGGCTATGCCTCAGACACCCCACCCTCTGTAGCAGAGAAACCCCCGCTAAAGTGGACGTGCACCCAGACATCCAGGAGGAGCAGATGCCAAGACCAAACCCACTGCCAGGAAGTGACCTCTCCTGACTTGTTCCCCTTGTGTGCCACGGATGCACTCTGTTGACTGTTCTGAAACCTAACTCCATTTTCCATGGTACAAGGACACTGGACTTGTGTATCCTAATGGTGTAGCAGCTACCCTCATCATTCCAGCCACCACGACTGAACCCTTCACTGTTTATTATGTGTTTTTGTTAGTTACTAGTCACACATATTGTTTTACTGTTCACAATAAATCACACTTGAACACAGGTCGTGTATATGTGTCATTTGTCTACCATGTACAACCAATATGCATGGCAACTCTGCTGTCAATATGTCCCTTTGTAGTGTACTACCTATGTTATGGCCATCATACATGGACTATATCAGCAGGAGACTCTTTACATTAAGATTCCAACATGGACAGATTAAAAAATGCTTTATGCTACATCTACACACATTTATTGGTAGACAGGCAAACAGCATATAGACTATAACTGATAGTAACATGAGGATGTTTACTAAGGCGTCAGACACTGCTAATCAACAGGATACAGAATTTAGGGACATGTCAGTCTTCCTACAAACCAGAAGGCATACAGATTGGTCCTTTGTGTCACCTGGTAAGGGCTTATCACATAACCATACCCTAGCTTTGTAATATACATACCCCATGGTACAGACAGATATCTGTAGGGATGTCCCCAATCCAAGGATCTTTCACTTACATTGGCTTACCACTCACGTATGTCAGTCCACAGAGACATTCACATTGGTCTGCAAAGTAGGAACACACAGACAGATAGGTCCAAGGTAGGTTATATACACCAAACCCCTTGTGATGGTAGAGGCTATGGTTGGCAAATCTGCATTTCCAACCACAGGTTCTGCTGGGTCCCCCTCATCTGATAGGAATGGTATCTGATGTCTCAGGGCAAGATTTTGCAGCATGCAGCAGGCAACAAGTATTTGACATACCCTGTTGGGTAAGTGGAAGAGGGCTTCTCCTGATCTGTTCAGGCAGCGACATCTTGCCTTCAGGAGCCCAAAAGTCTGCTCCACGACACGCCTTGTCCTTCCGTGGCCCTCATTGTAGTGGACTTCCCCTGTCGTGGTTGGGTACTTCACCGGTCTCAAGAACCAAGGACGATTAGGATAGGCAGAGTCACATGTAAGCAAATAGGTAGAAATACACCAACATATATCGAGGACATGCAAAATTGTGATAGCAGGAGATAAACATTGCAAAAACACATGTCAAATCTGACTTACCAACCAGCCAGGCCCTCTCTGTGTTGAGTTGTATCATCAGCAGAGGGATATTGCTGTTTCGCATGATGAAGGAATCATGGACTGATCCTAGAAACTTTGCACTGACATGTGAAAAGTACTGGTCTGCCAAACACACAACTTGAACGTTGAGAGAGTGGTCATTTTTCCTGTTCCTACATACCTGTTCATTGCCACTGGGGGGAAGAAAGGCTAAGTGGGTGCCATATATGGCTCCAACCATATGTGGAATGTGTCCCATTGCATAAAACTCTGCCTTCACATAGGCCAAATTCGCACATTGGTGAACCCTGATGTAGCTGTCCAAGTGTTTCAACAATGCTGACAGTACATCCTTCAAAACCAAACTTAACATGGGCTGAGACAACCCTGCAATTAGGGCCACTGTATTATGAAAGGACCCAGTGGCCAGAAAGTGTAGCAGTGACATCACTTGAATGGTGGGAGGTATGCTATAGGGATTGCGAATGGCAGGCATCAGATCAGGCTCCAAGTGATCACAAAGATCCATGATTGTATGCCTATTCAGCCAATATGTCTGGACAGTATGTCTCTCTTCCATGGTCTGCAGGTCTACTAGTGAGCGGTACACTGAAGGTTGTCTTCCTCTCCCCATGCCAGGGCAATTATGTAGAAAGATATAAAAATTGTATGTAACATGAACAATGCACACATTATAAACATGTATATATACAACTCACACATATCGGCAATCGACGTTGGTTACAACATCTGACATCTACAGGACCGCAAATTGCTATGCATCCTATGACACTCCCCTTGGTGCACATTCCCTCAATTATCTAATGTACATGCATATTCATCTGTGACTGTCAGTGTTTGTTAGTCCAACCAACTTTACATGTGAACCACATTATTTACATTGCCAACGCACATCAGCAATCACTCAGTTACACTGATTTAACTACTCACATGCACAAATAGACTAATAAACCTGAACGTAGTACTTACTGATAATTAGCATAATATAGGGAATTGTTAATGATGCAGATTCTAAATCTTTTCTATATATGAAATGTGCTCAAAATGGCAGCCGCCTGACCTACTGTACTGGTCATGTGGATGTGACCTAACTCCACTGGCGGATGTCGTCATGGCAGTAGGCGGTCACAACCGTCGAGTAAAGTGCCACTGGAACACATTACTGTCTTTTGCGGACTTGGGCCAATGGCGATGTCCGTCAGCGGTGACGGTCCTGTACGTGGCGGAAGTGACCCCCATCTCCTGCAGTATTGCTCACTTGACTCCTGACACTGCTGCCAACAAGACCTCCACTACCTGAGCTGCTGTGTACTGCCTCTGGGAGTTATCATGCCACGTCCTGCAGGTGATAGGGCCCCAGCCTTCTCCACAGAAGAGCTGGACAAGCTTGTGGAGGAGGTCCTACCCATGTGTGAAAAGCTATATGGTGCACCAGAGGAGCAGGTGAGTCCAGTTGTATACCAATGTATGAAAGTCGGGGTGTATGATGTTGTACCTGAAATGTGAAGTTGTGTAGGTGTTGATGCATGCAGATGATAAATTGTGCATGAGTGTGAACTGAGAGGAGGGTCATGTTTGCCTACTGGATGTCACTGAAGTGTTCTGTCCATTGGTGTTGTTATGGTGCATGTGGATATGACCTTTTCCTTTTGTCTGTGTCATCCATGCATGTCAACGCCCATCAAGAAAAGGGAACTGGCATGCCATGGCCAAGCAATTGCGGACCTTGGGAGTCCACTGCCTGCAGAGCACCCACTGTAGGAAGAGGTGGGAGGACCAGTGACGCTGCGCCAGGAAGACCGCAGAGGCCCAGCTGGAGATGACCTCCCAACGAGGGTGGGGTACCCGTCGGACCCTGACACGCCTAATTGCCTGCATTTTGGCAATAGCCTACCCTGAGGTGGATGGGCATTTGAGGGCAGCACATCAGCCATGGGGGTAAGTACAGACTTTACACATGTTTATGCCTATGCCAGTTAGGTGTATGATGCCTAAGTATCTCAGCTGTGACAATGTGGTAAGTGGTACAGGTAAAGGGTCTCCTAAGGAGACATAGTACTACAGCTGCCAACTTTGATACACAGATGTAGACATAGTATTGTGTATATGGGACATGTTACTCACCAATGTCAACCACCTAATATGACAGCATGTGGTGATGCACATGTGACAGTGTCATATGTGTACCTCTACAATGCTATACATATGTGTAACCTGCAGTGTGATTCTTTCCACCTACTGTTCCAAAGTCCATATACCCAGTTGGTGAGTTGTCAAGCTCTTTGGTCTCTGACAAGGCCTATTCCACTGGATCTAGCTCTATGTGCAACATAGGGTCTGATAGATGAGTAACAGGGCCAAGTAATCCTGTGTCCTGAAATCATTGGGAGCTTCATGTGAGGCTGTCATCCCAAACAGGAATGTGACACGCCATACTTACTACACTCCCTCTGAGGTGTAAGGAGGTGTCCCCATTGTTATGTCTGAAATATACATTGGAAATTATGATGTTTGATCAGGGTAGACATCCTACATAGTGATATGTATGATAGTAATAAGTACTAGACATATCATTGATATTCTGTATATGGTATTGTGAAGGTAAGTGGCTACCCTTCTGATCCCTTAGCCCATGTATTTTGTCCATGCTACGTAGGGCTGTACCATACCTATATGGGTGCAACAAACACTGTTTTGTGCCTACATCATGTGTCAATTGTTTCTTTGTGCCTATTGTTAGTTGAGGCATCTACTTTGCCAGACTTACCTTTGGTAATTTGAAGCAGTTAAAACAGATTTTGTAATTGATCAGCTCATTTCTGCCTCACTTAATAGTGTAGCTCGGGTTCCAATGGGATATGTTGTCAGTCGATTTGCTGGACTTTAAGTGTATGTGTTAATCATGGTTAAATTAGTAGTGGATTATGTAAGTGTTACTTCAGTCCTAAGGCGTTAGGTTACGCATGTCTAAACATTTGCGTGATGTAGGTATTTTGATGTATTCAAGTTGAAGGTTATACTCAGCATGAATAGTTGAACAGTATGTGGCTTTTATGCACATGATTAGTGTCCATTGTATTGAAGGTGTTGGTATGCTCCCGGCAGTTTTCTGTGGGTGTATCCTGTGTGCTAAGTAGGCCCCTATTGCTGGACATGTAATGTTTGTCTATGTGTATATGAGTAAAGTTAGTGTGTTGCAAAATTATTTCTAACCCTTTTAAAGATATTTTTGCTAGATGTGTGTGTGATATGCTATGTTATTTTATGAGGCTCACATGTAGTTATTTTACCTGAGGTATTTGCCATTGTAAATGTTATGGACAGAGCCACAAGTTAGGTATGTCATTGCAAAGCTACATGCTGTGTTGTATTAGAAGTGAGATGAGTTTACTTTCATGTAACTCCTGGTGATAGACTGGGCAAATTTGGATTAGGTTTATGCTGTACATGATATTGCGTTGTCAGTTAACAGCATTTTCTAAGGGTGTTTTGTCGATACACAGTGATGAGGGAGAGACTTTTGATGTAGCCAAGTCATCTTGTGTATGAATAGTTCGTGTTACCAGTGATTTGATGGGTTGACGATGTAGTGGTCAGATGGTTGCCTTATGTTGTGGTGATACAGCTGTCATATAGGAGTGTTGGAAGTATGTAGATGTAACATGATGCAGGCTATAAATAGTTCCTAACTGGGGCTTTATTAGACATAGACGTGTTGTTGATGTTGTGTATTGTGTAATGTATGTGTTTGTTAAGAATGTGATAACCCTCTCTATCTGTTTCTCTGCATCAGAATCTGCAGGCGAAGGAGCTGGGGCACAGCTGAGTAGAGAAGCTGCTGGCCACTGGACCCGGAGTGCTGATACCACCAACACCGAGGGACCCTGTGGACCGGAGGGTGAGGGGAGTGCCACGGGGGAGACAGGATCCACGTCTTCATCTTCGGAATCCTCCTCCAGTGGACGCTCCCTCGCGGTGGCAGACCCATCTGGGACCACCCCAGCACGATCTTAGTTCGCCAACCCCCACACTAACACCGCCTTCCCTGTAGCTCCCTACTCTGTTGGCCGTGCCCACTCACCCAAGAGGGTGGGTGTTTACTTTGCCGCAGGCAACCCTACCCCTGCACCTGTCAGTGCTGCTGCCCTCAGTGAGGAGGCTACTGACTTCCTGAGGTCGATCTCTGTGGGTCAGTCGAACATTGTGAATGCCATCCAGGGACTGGCAAGTCAGATCCAACAGAGTAATGCGTTCCTGGAGGGCATTAACAGTGCACTGGCTGGCCTACAGAGATCCTCACAAACTCTGGCCTCAACATTGACAGCAGCCTGTCACTCTTTGTCTACTGTCCCCCCTCCACCTTCCTATTCCCAATCCCAAAACCCCTCTTCCCAGACCCAGCCAAAGCACACAGACAGACAAGCATGCATCCACCTCAACATCGAAGGGTAGCTCTGACAAGCACAAGCACCACAAGACATACCACCGGCATACACACGCAACTTACACCTGCTCACACAGCAACAGTCACAACCTGCCCTGAAACCCCTACCACACCAGCATCACAGACAGCACACCAGACACACCTGGAGACGCCACACCAATATTCACAGATCCAGCCACTACACCTATCATACCCACAGACAGCACCACAGCAGACCCCCAGATATCCACCCCAGATATCCACCCAAGTCACCACACCAGCAAACACCACAGACATGCCTACATGCAGCACATCCACCACACCTACAGTCACAACCCCCACAGACACTCATCCACCCACCACGGCATCCCCCAGCACCTCATCCACCCACCACGGCATCCCACAGCACCTCCACCCCTTCCTCCCAAGACACATAAACGACCTCACTTACCCACCCAACAGACACCCACAAGCATAACTCGCACAAACATGCACCCACGACATCCACACCAACACCTCTAACAAACATTGCCTTTCCCTACACACTCAAACCCTTTTGCTATGACTGTCCTGTGTGTGTAAGAAAGCTTTCTTTTCAGAGTTTGCCCTTTTCTCTATTCCTCTCCCACCCTGTGATACCCCTAAACGTGATGTGTCCCTCCCCGAGTCTGGCCCTTCCACCTCCAAGTCCTCCCTTGCCCCCTGCAGGTTCCCATGCCCCTTCCCCTGCCAAGAAGTCTACCCCGCCACCTAAAAGCCAACCCTCCCCTAAACCTAAGTCCAAGCCCAAACCCCCACTCCCAAGCCAGATCCCAAAGGCCCCCCGTACAAGACCTAAACCCAAATACCCTTCACCACCCCCCACTACCAGATAACCTCCTGAGGTCCCTGCCTGCCCCATAGATGCCCCTACCTGTGGCGGTTACATAGCAGTCAGGAGTCAAGTTCCGGGCACACTTCTGTGCACTGTGTGCTTACAGGCTATTTCAATTAAGGACTGGCCTATGGCCTTTGTTTATTGCAATAATTTTGCTATAAATAATAACTTTAACAAACATGTTGTTGGTTTCCTGGTTACATCTTTGTCATGCATTTCTTTACCTAGTATAGAGGTGTTCCTGGCTGACATTAGTTGTGTGTGTGTGTGTGTGTTCTGCTTGGGCTACTTGTGGTGTTTAGGCAGTATGTGAGGTTGTGTACAGTGAATTGGTCTTAGAGTGGTATGGTATCTGTTGTGTGAGGGACATTTGTGTGTTCAAGAGGTTTTGTTGCGTTGGTATTGTATGTTATTTCTGTTGAGACATGCTTGTTGGTGTGCTGGTTGGTGTGCTGGGTGGCTTTGTGTGCTTTGACTGTGTGTGTGTGTTGTGTACATGAAATGTTAGATACGATGTTCTTGGTAAGTCGATCTGTCAGTCGTGTCAGTGTGTATTTGTATGTAATATTTTGCCTGTTGGTGTTAGGTTGTGATGTATGTGTGATGTGTCCCCAGGTAGTGTTCCCAGTGGCTTCCAGTCACGTGATTGGAAATGGTGCTTTTGTGTTGTGTTTGTGACCTGTTGTATTGTTGTGTGGTACTCTGTGAGTGTGGGCCTCTGCAGTGTTTCCGTATGTACCTGTGTATGTTAGTGACATGTGTATATTTGTGTGTGTGTTTGGTGGCCGTGGCGTGTTTGTTGTGTATGTGCAAGGATGTGAGTGTGTGTGAAAGTGTGCAGTTACGCGTGTGTGTTGCCGTCGCACCCCCTTCCCGAATATCTGTTGTGTGAGTGTACAAAGATTGCCACTCTACACCAGTACCAGGTAAGAGTGTGTACTTACAGTTGCTGTCATCGTCACAGATTACGGAGTCTTTGGTTGAGCAGGAGCAGCGGCAAGATGTGTAGTTCAGGTTCCATGGCAGCTCCGGGCGAATATGGCTTCCTCGAAAGTGATTGTCTCCTTTAATGCTGTTGGTTTCTGCCTGGGTTTCCATGGTGGTGCGACCGCAGCAGAAATCTGGGTGGTGCACAACCTAGTAATCTGTCCAGCGGATACATGGTGTCTGCTGGCCTGCAGGTGGCAACCGTCATCTGTGGTGGCCAGACCGCAGTGGCAGTGCTTTGGCTGCATTTTGTACTGAATACGTCTAAGGTCATAATTTGGTGTTCCTCTCCACCAGCCTGTTAGCGTTACGACCGCCACCGCCAACATGACGGTACTGAGAACTCCCCTCCATAGTGTCCCGTAACTTTGGCATTTATATAGGGACCATGATGATCTACCTCTAAAGATGCGGCTAACATGCAAACCTCGTCATCAGAACTATCACTGTGAAATGTTTCTAATAATTCTTCATCACTCAAATAAATAAAGGTAAATAGGGATGCTATATATATTTGATTTGCCAATTGATTCAAATTTACATTTGCCATCTGATTCATGTTTTGCTGAGGAACAATCAGGGGACACTTGTACATTTGGAATGCGGGGTTTTGGGACTCTCTGAATTTGAACCTAATTATTACCTAGAGTCTGAGTATCTCCTGCATTCTACACCACATTATTTGCATTATTACAGGGTCATTCCCTCCGACAATTACCAAAATGTCTGCAAACATGACATATATTTGTTTTCTTCAATGACTGAACATCAACCAAATTTCCACACTGATCTACTAAACACCATATCCTCTACCTCTAGACTGAACCACATTGCTAATCTGTTGTTGCACACCTTGCATTCCACTTGTATTCACCATCATCTGTGGGCTATGACTTCCTCTATATGCAGCCTTCAATTGCATCATCGTCAACTTCTTCCCCCAACTTTTTCTGTTTCAATTCAATTTCATTGCTACAGCACTTTGCATATCACAGGATCACATCAATGGAATTGTTCTGCTAACACATTAAATGCTGCTGAATCATTGCACTAATGTTTGCCTTCAATCCTTGCATAAACCTAAACACAAAATGACCCATATCTTTCGGCTCTATGTTCTATGTACTGCTTTGGTGTTTGAAAGCTTGCAGCAATCTCTCATAATAAGCATGGATAGACTCTTTAGTTTCCTGACAATTTTCTGCCAATTAATATCTTTCGGGACGTTTTGTTCTTCAGGAATTCAATTACCTCATAATACTTTTTCATCACCTCTTCAGACAGCGCACCTGTTACTGGATCTCTCGGAGGTTCACACTCAGGCCAACCCATACTTCTTTTGCACTCGGTCCACAAGTCAGCTGGAACCACCATGTCAAACAACATATTCAAATCTTCCCTCATGCATTTTGAAAGTCCATCTCTGAATCGCTAGAAAGAAAGGATCTCTGCATACCAATTTGTGCTATCCCAGCAGATGCAGATGGTGTTTCAGAAACTGCTGAAACATTTACTGAATAAGCATTACTTGCAGTGTTACTTGAAGCATACAAGGGAACAACTGGACCAATAGTCACAAGAACCTTTAGTGCATTGGGACCCATCAAAATTGGGACTCTGCTGAATTGTCATCCAAGTACTTTGACCTGTTAAAACAGTACTGAAAGTCTGTTCTGTCTGATTTGGGGTAACATTTGACATTGTCTGCATGGGTGTATACAAAGGCATAAGCTGATTCTGATTACAATTCTGCACAAGCATAGCCATATTAGGTATCTGCACCGTTTCATTCACATTAGGACTTGGCATTACTTGATTCATAACTAGACTTTGAATGGATTGTGCTGTATTAACAGTCAGAACTGGTGGATAAACCATGAGCACTTGGGTAACTGAATTTGTAGGTGTACCTGAAACTGTCTGAATCGGGATTTGTGCAACTGGAGCAGTTGGCATATTCGGGACTACATTCGGTACTGATTCACTACTCATGTCTGCCTCAACTGAATGATACTGTGGGGGACAATTCATCAAAAGCTGGTTTAAAAACTCATCTTTTTAATCACTCTCATATATGACTATCTTTTTACCTTCGTATTTTGCTGTCTGCTCTGCCTTTGCTACCTATTTCTCACGAGTCTTGGGTTTTGCACTATCATCACCTTCTTCTGTAATAGCTGGAAACATTCTCACTCCATCTAATACATCTGCTTTCCACATTTTGAATCCCATCTAGTTTCCTCTAATAGCTTTCTGCATTCTATTCTCAAATTGTGTCTGTTGATTTCTGTCTTGCATTAAGTTCCCAAATTCTAAGGGCTTCAAATTCTACAGGTCTTGGGGGAGGGTTTGACTCATATAGTACTCTCCTCAAATAGTCTACCACTCTCACATTAAATGTTCCATAATGAGGAAAAGCTAATGTACCCTCTTTCCCAGTTATTTTATACCACTGTTCCAACCACAAACATGCAGAAACTCATTTTATTGATTCCACATCATAAGCTGGGGTTTCTTCGAGTGGAGCTTCTGCACCCTCTCTAACCGGCATAAATACTTCTCCTCTAAGCACACTTCCTAATGCCTTGAAATATGTCATTTTTGCACAAATTCAATTAAACACAATGATTTTCAATCGACTCAGGAAGTGATTTTGATTCCACAATCCTTTTCGCAAGCTGTTCTCAACCACTAGCAACGCAATACTGTCCACCAGTACCAGCGCGGCTTCATACTAACCAACCTATACCAGAGCGACATGAAATTACATCACATTCACTTCTCTCAGCAGCTACAATTGCTTCGTGATTGTCTCTCACACTATCGCTCACTCACACCTAATGCAAAATATTGCTAGCAAAATCCAAGAACCTGTCTGCATACTATGGGTAGGAGCTCAATCACTTTGAAAGCTCTCCGGACTATACTTCCCACTGTGGCTTTCACAATTACACAACAAGTGAAACTTGACGAGCAATTCTCACTCTGGTTGATAGATATCTGCCAAGTGCACTCAGGATTCACTAAATACCAACCAATAACTCACACTCACTCAAGGAAAACTAGTGGCACCGTCAATGACATCTCATGACAGGTACCTCACTGCAGACAACAAATTAACCAAGTGCCATCTACACTTGTGCGTTACCCTGGGATCTTAAGCCACAACGGACCCATAAACAACAACAACCACAGACATTTTTTAGCACAAAGCGTCACAATCACTTTGTATGAAGTTGGCTCTGTATGTACTATTTCAAAGTTAGAAAAAGCATGCACAGAGTCCAAGGGTTCCCCTTAGAGGTAAGATAGTGGCAAAAAGAGATAATTCTAATGCTCTATTTTGTGGTAGTGTGGTCGAGCAGTAGGCTTATCAGAGGGTAGTGTTAAGCATTAGTTGTACACACACAGGCAATAAATGAGGAACACACACTCAAAGACAATTCCAGGCCAATAGGTTTTTATATAGAAAAATATATTTTCTTAGTTTATTTTAAGAACCACAGTTTCAAGATTTACAAACAATACTTTAAATGAAAGGTATTTCACTTAGGAACTTTAGGAACTTTGAATTAGCAAAATAGCATATACAGTTTTCACACAAATGGCAATAAGCTATTTTAAAACTGGACACACTGCAATTTTAACAGTTCCTGGGGGAGGTAAGTGTTTGTTAGTTTTGCAGGTAAGTAAACCACCTACAGGGTTCAAAGTTGGGTCCAAGGTAGCCCACCGTTGGGGGTTCAGGGCAACCCCAAAGTTACCACACCAGCAGCTCAGGGCCAGTCAGGTGCAGAGGTCAAAGTGGTGGCCAAAACGCATAGGCTTCAATGGAGAAGGGGGTGCCCCGGTTCCAGTCTGCCAGCAGGTAAGTACCCGTGTCTTCGGAGGGCAGACCAGTGGGGTTTTGTAGGGCACCGGGGGGGACACAAGTCAGCACAACAAGTACACCCTCAGCAGCACGGGGCGGCCGGGTGCAGTGTGCAATAGAGTTCAATGGGAGAACAGGGGTCTCTTCAGCGATGCAGGCAGGCAAGGGGGGGGGCTCCTCAGGGTAGCCACCACCTGGGCAAGGGAGAGGGCCACCTGGGGGTCGCTCCTGCAATGGAGGTCGGATCCTTCAGGTCCTGGGGGCTGCGGGTGCAGTGTCCTTACCAGGCGTCGGGTCTTTGAAGCAGGCAGTCGCGGTCAGGGGGAGCCTCTGGATTCCCTCTGCAGGCATCGCTGTGGGGGCTCAGGGGGGTCAACTCTGGCTACTCACGGGCTCGCAGTCGCCGGGGAGTCACCCTCTTTGTGCCTCCTCCCTGAGGGGAGGGGGGCACATCCCTAATCCTATTGGGGGAATCCTCCATCTACAAGATGGAGGATTACTAAAAGTCAGAGTCACCTCAGCTCAGGACACCTTAGGGGCTGTCCTGACTGGCCAGTGACTCCTCCTTGTTTTTCTCATTATCTCCTCCGGCCTTGCCGCCAAAAGTGGGGGCCGTGGCCGGAAGGGGTGGGCAACTCCACTAGCTGGAGTGCCCTGGGTTGCTGTAACAAAGGGGGTGAGCCTTTGAGGCTCACCGCCAGGTGTTACAGTGCCTGCAGGGGGAGGTGAGAAGCACCTCCACCCAGTACAGGCTTTGTTACTAGCCAAAGAGTGACAAAGGCACTCTCCCCATGTGGCCAGCAACATGTCTGGTGTGTGGCAGGCTGCTAAAACTAGTCAGCCCACACTGGTAGTCGGTATGGTTTCAGGGGGCATCTCTAAGATGCCCTCTGGGGTGTATTTTACAATAAAATGTACCCTGGCATCAGTGTGCATTTATTGTGCTGAGAAGTTTGTTACCAAACTTCCCAGTTTTCAGTGTAGCCATTATGGTGCTGTGGAGTTCGTGCATGACAGACTCCCAGACCATATACTCTTACGGCTACCCTCCACTTACAATGTCTAAGGTTTTGCTTAGACACTGTAGGGGCATAGCGCTCATGCACTTATGCCCTCACCTATGGTATAGTGCACTCTGCCTTAGGGCTGTAAGGCCTGCTAGAGGGGTGACTTATCTATACCTATGGGCAGTGTGAGGTTGGCATGGCACCCTGAGGGGAGTGCCATGTCGACTTAGTCATTTTATCCCCACCAGCACACACAAGCTGGCAAGCAGTGTGTCTGTGCTGAGTGAGGGGTCCCCAGGGTGGCATAAGACATGCTGCAGCCCTTAGAGACCTTCCCTGGCATCAGGGCCCTTGGTTTCAGGGGTACCAGTTACAAGGGACTTACCTGGATGCCAGGGTGTGCCAATTGTGGAAACAAAGGTACAGGTTAGGGAAAGAACACTGGTGCTGGGGCCTGGTTAGCAGGCCTCATCACACTTTCAAATCATAACTTGGCATCAGCAAAGGCAAAAAGTCCGGGGGTAACCATGCCAAGGAGGCATTTCCTTACACACTTTGAGTACAACGACTCTGTAAAACACTTCACAACATCACACTTCACCACAATCTTCAAGCCAAAAGCATCACAAGCACAAAACCCTATTTATACTCATGCAACACGTCACTTCTAGGCACAACACTGGAACTTCATCAGTCTCTGGAACGGAACATGGGATGAATTACAGGGTGGTAATTCTTGGACTGGGCAATGACATGGGATCAATCCTAGCTCCCTAAAACTAAACAAAATTATGGTTTCCCATCCTATGGGACGAAACCATCAGTCTGCTACCAGATTTGTGGATGCATTTTTCATCCTTCACAGGAATCAAATGTGCAACAAAGTCGATGGGCCTTTAAACTCAGAAAGATGTGTGGTGAACCATCAACAATATTTCAACACCACCCCAACAATTTAGATACCATGACCAATGTGACCATGGACGGAAAACTCCAGTCAGGAATAAAGTTACAAGATTTATTACAAACACAAGCTCAAAGTCATGTAGACAATGCACAAAAACAAATTATAAAGATACATAACCACCAAGGGTTGGCCAAGGTGTTGAAATAAATCCAGACGAACTAACATTAATAAAACTAAGTATTCAAGAAGAATGAACATAAAGTCAATAAGAATATCTGTGACAGATATTACACGATGCTCAGAATTTACAATCATTAGTTAAATCAAATTTAGCAGAGTCACTAATCTTTGTGTGGGCACAGGTAAACCCTACAGCTAACACAATCAGGGAAATACATGTGTGTGGACGAACACATGCGGGCAACATACAGAAAGTACAAAAAGGACAAAATAATTTGGAAAAAGATCATCTTGGACTGCAAGTCACTAACTAAGTTTGGCAAAAAAAATTGAAAGTGTCAGAAGCTCGGCCACGATTCTTCTGAAAGGGCAAAATAAAGGGTCACTAAATCTAAGAAGGGCATTTCAAGGGTAAGGGCACATGGCAGAGAGGAAGATACCCCTCCAAGGGTTACAGCATTCAAGGAATCTTCATCAGAAAGTCATCAGGATCAACAAGCATAGAACAACCTCTGCAAGCAGCAACGGTCTGCTCAGAGCTGCTCAGGAAAATGCTGCAGACTGACTAAAGTTCAGATGTTCATTGATACATCAATTTACAAGAAATGTTCTGATTTGACAAAGGTGTCAGTTCATATAGCGTGGACTAGGCATCATCCAATTATAATTCATCACCAGACGGCAGATTGCAACAGTTCAACAATTTTCCAAGTCTGTATTAGGAACATCTATCTACTTTCCTTGTGACTCCAAGCAAGTTTAAAACAAATGTATACAATCTCAGTCCATGTTCCTGCGATGTAATGTTTCCAAGGACAAATGGATACATCCCTCCACCTCCTAACAACAAACTTATTATAAAAGGATGTTGCTTCTCATGGGAACAAAATCTGAAAGAAGACTTCACATTATGAAAAAATAATTCAATACTTTTACATGGCTGCAAAATGCAAGCTCTCCAGGCCTAACTTATGCTTACGCAAGGAAAAATATAAAATGCATTAAATGAATATGTTTTAGTAAAACAAATATAATATGCAAACTTATAGAATCAACATTAACAATATTTAATCAGTATAAGTAAAACATTTCATATAAATGAAAAAAACTTGTTATTGCATTACATTAAGTACATTAACTTTATTAAACTGGTAGCTACTTTAAAACTACTATGTGTCCCGGTGAACCTTGTAACAAGTGTAGTATTAAAGAAACAGTTAACTTACTAGTTCCTTTCTTGTTGGATGTTATGACTAACTCATTTCACACAGCTACTTTTCTTGCTTTTCTAAATTTAGAGTTAACTGGAATCAAACTTGATAAATGGGGCCAGAAACCTAGCATAGAAAACGTTAGGCCATCTTAATTCATGTAGATATTAGGATGCTGGAGGACTTGGAAAAGGGTAAAAACACCATCCTGATTTCTGTTGAAGCTCTCAGCTGTTTTTGGCACACTTAATCATGTGGAATCTCAGAACCAACCTTTACCCTGGTAGGGGTGCAGGTCAATGATGGTAGATGGTCTGCGTCTTTGTACCTAATTACAAGTGGTGTCTGATATCTGAAAGTCTTACTTCACTTGTGCCCTGTAGTGTTTCACAAAGGTCAACTCTACCACCTCCATTAGCCAATGTAATTGTTAAGCAAAGTATGAGTTGCTCTAGCAATTTTTAGTGTGTTTACAAATTTAGTTTGAAGATAATCAAATCATTCTAAAAATTCCAGCTGACATCTCTACTGACTTCAATGCATTTCACCTAATTTAAAACAGAATTCAGGTCTGCATTGAGAACTACTGGCTTACTTGCACTCCTGCTAAAAATTATACTGTATTCTGTGCCACACTTCAGATATTTTCAGGTGGCTGTTAAAACAACTTATCCATTTCAGCTCCACAGTACAGCATTGTGAATGCTTTAAGGTTAACATTTTTGGGAGGGAATGTTGATTCAGAAATTAATCTGTAACCTCAGACAAATGTTTTTGTGAGCTGCACATCTTAACATCTGCAACTCCTTAGGAATTTCAGTCTTTCTTTAACTGAATTTAATCTATTGAGAGGGCAATTATTTTTCTCCAGATTAATTACTTCAAAGCTTTGTCTACTTCAGTACTTTATGCTGCAGTAACAAGTGCTCCATAATTACAACTCACACATTTTTAAATGTGTACCTAAAACAATGCATATGCTCCAGACCTAAAGTTTTTGCTTGTTGAGGATCACATCAAGTTCAATATATTATCTATGACAAAGCTTGCCCTACATAGGAACGCACCTCAATACTACAAATGTAACATTGTTTTTCACCAGCCTATCAGGTTACTACGTTTTGAATAAATATATCTTCATATTCCATCATCTAAGCAAAAAGCGTGTGGAGTTAAAAATGCCTTAGTACATTCAGCTCTCCTCTGTTATAGTTTGCCAGAAAGTCTTCATAAACTGTCTCGTTTTACGACTTTTCAAAGGAGAATCAACACTGAGTTATTTTAGTTGAGGCACTGGCTCTCCTTCCGTTTACAACTGTCCATTGTTTGGATGTCCCTGAGTGTGCGTTTATTAGCATTAAAGAAATCCATTTGCAGATGGAATTGGGGGAAGGTACTCTACAACCATGGTACAGTATCCAGAAGACCACATAATAGGAGAAGACAAATGAAAGAGGCAAGTGACTCCTAAAGGGCTCTAAAGAAAACAAAAGACCGCAAGGGCATAAAAAACCTCCTGTCAATGTCAAGAAGAGGAGCAGAATATGAGAAGGGAGGTCTGACCACTAGACAGCTCCGTAAGCAGGGCGTATTAGGGCTGGACTGCCATAGAAGATTCTAGTGGGAGATGCACGGAATGCAATCTCAGGAATATGGAAAAATGTGTAAATAAGGAGAACAGGCATTGGCAAAGCCAATAGGTCTCACCTTTAGACTCTACTGCCTTTGCCAATGTTTTCTGGTGATGCAGGATCAGTGAAAGTCAATTGGCTTATTGCTGATACTGCACAGCATCAGCAAAAAAAAGAAAAGAATAGAAAAATCATGACACTACTGTTGCCCACGTCATTCATTAGGCATGTGAATGTGTGATGATGTATGCACATGCATCTAGCACAGTGCTGAATAACATGTGCTCCATTTTATTTTTTTTATTTACTGATCCAAGATAGTGTACTCCACTTGAGCAAGTGGAACTGTCTAGTAGCAAATGGAAGTGAGAGGCACTAGAATGGCTACCCACCCCGACCGATTGTTGGCCTCTACGACTGAAAGCCTGAGGGAACATCTAACAATCCATCCTCAAATTCACTGAATTGACTCGGTTCAGATATTTCAAATTGCAAGAGTTAAGGAGGGCCCACCTGTCATAACTGTCAGCCTTAGGGTGGTCTTTAGCCAAACCTTTTGCCTTACTGTTTAGCTGAATTTGTTTTTGTTGGCTTTAGGACTCTGTGGCCATTACCACTGCTAACCAGTGCTTGTGCTCACTCCCTAAACATGACAAAATTGGCTTACTCCGATTAGTATATTTAGTTTACTTATAAGTCTGTAGTAAAGTGGTATACAATATCATCAGAGCTGGTAAATTAAGTTCTACTAGTGGGCCTGCAGCACTCATTGTGCCCTATATTTAGGTCAGACCTTAAAATATGTCTTAGGCCTTTTATAGCGGCCTGCATGCAATGTTAAACTGCCAATTTGACTAGGCATAATAAACCACTTGCCAGGCCTAACATAATTTTTTAAAATATATGTTACCCCTAAATTAGGCCATAAGTAGCCCTTAGAGCAGGGTGCATTTTTTTTAAAAACTGCACATGTACTTTTAAGTTTTACATGTCCTGGTAGTGAAAAACTCACAAATTCATTTTTCACTGCTGTAAGGACTGCATCTCCCGAAGGATAGCATTAGGTTACCTTATTACATTAAATATGTGATAACTTTCGTTTGGGAGCAGTCAAGTGTGGTGTCTAAGGAATAGTAATTTAAAATCCACTTTAATGGCAAGGTCAGATTTTCAGTGAAGATTCTGAAAATGCCACTTTTAGAAAGTTGCCATTTTCTTGTCCTACCCATTTGGTCCCTCCACCCTGCTTCCTGGGTCACATGACTAGGTGTATTTGGCAGGTGGCCCTTGCCTACTCCTCCCAGAGAGCCACACAATGAGGGGACTGGGTGTTGGCAGGATGGGCCATCTAAGCAAGATGGGGGGAAGACAAAGCTGTGCAGAACCCCACTTGCACTTTGAAGACTTTGCCTCAGCTCACACACAATAGGCCATCAAAGCAGCAAGGGGTGTAGTTGTGCACACCCCCACTTGCACTTCAAAGACCCTGACTCAGCTCACATACAAAAAATGTCACACTAGCCTATTGTTACTGAAGGCAGCTTTGGCCCAGGGCCGGAAGCAGGAAATACCAGACACTTGTGGGGGGAATCTGCAGAAGTATCTTTCACTTTAAAGCTGGCACCAAGTATAAAACAAGGACCATCAGACCCACTTTTCAGTTCACTTCTGGGCCTGCAGAAACACTCTCAGAGGACTGCCCTGCTGCCAGTGGCCTGCCGTATACTTCAGTGCAATGCTCCACCAAGAGGACTGTCCAGCTGCCTGAATCTTGCCTTGTGCTGACTGCCCTGCTGCCTGAGACCTGCTTTCCTGCTTGAACCCAATTTGTCCAGGGAGGCTCCAAGAGCTAGTTGACTGCATCCTGATCAGAGCCTCAGGGACCGAAAAGGCTCCAACCATCTTGAACCCACACCTAGACCCAGCCTGAATGAAAATTGGCCCTCCCGGTGGTGCCACTCCGGTTCTGGACCCCTGGAAGTGGTACTAAAGCTTTATAGATAGCCCAGAAATACATAACATGGGACTTGGAAAACTTTCTGCCAAAACGTGCTCTCAGAATCGAGATGAGATCAGGACCTACCTGCTTGTCAATCTGCCCAACGTGCATTGCCGGTGTGCCTGACTTTGCGGCAGCTCCTGCTACAGTCTTTGCAGCAGCAAATCTTTTTTAGCGGCTCCTAACAGAAATGGTGGCCGGCCTCGAGGAGTTCTTGTCAGCAACAGCCTGCAACATTGTCCCGCTGAAGGCTTTCAACTTTCATAACAGAATCCAAATATAGAAATCTTCAACGTGACTCCGCCCACCAACTCCCCTACGACTATGCCTTCTCCTCAGAAACCACCAGCTGCCTTACCCCACTGAATTTCACCTTCTCAAACATTTTTCTTCAAAAATTCTTCTAAGTCCAAAGGTAAACTGTGATCTGTCCCAAGCCACTATGTCTTTCTGAACCACATTCTATTGCGGTTGGCCATACTTTTGATTTTACCCAGTCTTCCATGACTAAGGGGCATATTTATACTGTTTGCGCCGCATGTGCGTCAAAAATGTTCACGCACATTCGGCGCACACCGTGCTCCATATTTCAACTTTGACGCCCGAGCCCGCGGACGTCAAAATTCCTCTGTGTGCGTCATTTTTTGGATGCAGGAAACTGCCTTGCGTTAATGACATGCAAGGTAGGCGTTCCCGCCCAAAAAATGACATTAAGGCCTGTGCTCCTTATTTATACTGCAGCATCATTTTGACGCACAGGAGGGGGCAAGCCTTAAAAAACGGCACACAGCCTGATGTGAGCCGTTTTTTAACGCCTGGGTCAGGGCAGGCGTTAAGGGACTTGTGAGCTCACTTCCATGGTCTCTGACCATGGAAGGAGTCCAGAGGTGCCCTTCCCTGCCCCTAGGGACACCCCCTGCTACCCTCGCCCACCCCTGGAGGACACCCATGGATGGGGGACACATCCCAGGTAAGTACAGGTAAGTTGAGGTAAGTATATATATTTTTTTTAAGTGGCATGGGGGGCCTAATTTGGGCCCCCCTACATGCCACTGTGCCCAATGACCATGCCCAGGGGACAGAAGTCCCCTGTGCATGGCCATTGGGCAAGGGGGCATGACTCCAGTCTTTGCTAAGATAGGAGTCATTTCAATGGGGGTTGTGCGTCAAAAAATGGCGCAAGTCCAGTTTGAGGCATGATTTTTGCCTCAAACCTGACTTGCACCATTTTTTGACGCACAGCCCTCATTTTCCCCTACGCTGGCGCTGCCTGGTTTGGGTCTTTTTTTTTTACTCAGACCAGTCCGCATTGCCGGCTAACGTCATTCCTTAAATGAGGCGCACGCATGGTGCGTAGGAATGGCGTTAGCCGGCGGTAAAAATTTTGATGCAAACCAGCGCCGGCGCTGGTTTGCGTCAGAAGGTATAAATATGGGCCTAAATATCCACAGTTGGCACTTTGATCTTTTAGGCGCTATTCTTCACTTTTATTTTTTAAAATTCAAAATTCAGAACTCCAGTTCTACTGATTATATTTTTGCTGCTTTGGTGTCAAATAATTTATTAAAATGTACTCTGTTTCTAAATTGGTATGGGATTTTTCTCATGTTGTGTTTTCACTTTATTACTGTTTAAGTGCTTCATAAATACTTTAAACATTACCTCTAAGTTAAGCCTGACTGCTTTTGTTCCAAGCTACTAGAGGGTTAAGCACTGGTTAATTTATTGACTTTTGTGGTTGACCCTCACAAGGATTGAGGTTGTTACTTGCGTAACTTTCCATTCCCCTCAACCAACATCCGAATTTCTCACACTACCATCCAATATTTGGTTATAAAGACACTGATCGGCTTACTGCTGCATGATTACACAGGAATGTTACCAGATGAATAACAGCGCACTCTAAGTACATTATTCAGCTGGCTAGAAACATTAGAAAAACTGATGATGCCACAACAGTTTGGGTGAAAATGTGCGGGTTAGTAGTAGCTGACGAGATTGCATTTAAGATCCTGTTACTATTGTATCAATATATCCTCTAACATGCATTAAACTATCTATGCCAGATCCTCATTCCTACAAGTATAGATGCATAAAACGTTTTGGAGCTACCTGAAAGAATGTGTCATTCACAAGAGGACAGAAAGGTTTCTTCTTTGTGATCTAGCAGTTTTAATAAATGTACTTCCTTGTGATCATCTCTCGACATTTCCACTTTCAAAATTAGCTGAAACACTCTTCTAATTCTCTGTCTTCATAGCAGTCACATCACCAGGTACAATTAATATAATCACTTATTAATACTTTTGCATGTGTAAGCACTATTTAATACTGCACATTAATTTAACCCCCATTAGAGCAAGGACAACCATACCCAGCAACCACTGATAAAAAGAGAGTTAGTGGTAAGAAGGCAGGCATTTTTTGTTACAGGTCTTCCCCAGTTTACAATGGCTCTTCTGCGTTGTGCATTTCCTTCAGTAATTAAGCAGCTTCTCCGACAGGCTAAAATGAGTGTGCTTTGCCCCTAACAGTGCCTTGAAGCATTGTGAGACGGAGATTCAAACCCTCGTTCAAAAGAGCACAAATTCTATGTGAGGACCAGAGGCGGGGATTATGTATCAAACTTCTTTTGTTTCAACTCCAGCTGCATTTAAAGTATCATTTTTACAAACCATTTTTACAAATCATTGTTCTTACAAAGACCAACGAGTGAAAAGCAAACTACATATGCCAGAACAGTTTGCTCCAAACCTTGTAGAATAGAGAGCGGACATTCTTCATACCAGTCACAACTTCCCACTGCTTAATTTGTAAATAAAGAGGTGCCGGTGCTCAAAGCCCTTCTCTCAAACATAAGGCTGCTGTATTTAAATCTGCCAGCACTGAATACTGAGGCAGCGTAATCCTGAAGCCACGTCTTGGCCTCTTCAGTCCATTTACGGCCACCCCTGCAGCTCATCCTGCCACTTTTTAGTTTTTCCTTCTTCCGTCTTTCCCATATGCGTCTTTTGCTCGCAGCAAATGCTTGAGGCATAAGAATAAGCCCCGGCCCGCACAAATAGGTGCCGGTGCTCAGCACCGGAAACAACAAGCACAAATTAAGCACTGCAACTTCCTCAGAAATGTCGTCCTCACTTCTTGCTCTGGCCACAAACTAAGTACCTCTTTTTAATGTTGATGCTTGTGTCCATTTTGAACCTCCTTACCCTGATTTGTTGCGTCACCTTTTGCTACAGCAAAACCTCTGTTCAATTGCACACATGGGTCCTCCCCCACAGAAAAGGCGTTTGATGTTTGTTTGGTGGCTGCTGTCGGGTAAAGCACTCGGTCCTCTCTCTCTAATGACAAGCCCAAGCTCCCTGCACTCCCATATGTTTTCTTTTTTGCGGCTAACAATATATATATATATATATATATATATATATATATATATATATATGTGTGTGTGTGTGTGTGTGTGTGTGTGTGTATATATATATATATATATATATATATATATATATATATATATATATATATATATATTAAAATAGCACCCATTCAAGCTAATTAATCTGTAATTGCCCTCCTGCCTTGTTTGGGACAGTTTTCTTTCACAGCTCTACAGGGCTGCTCCACCAAGAGGCAGCTGTAATGCTAAGTTACTCCTTTTGAACCTTTGGGGCAGGACTATACCGCAGTGGCAGGCCTCTAACCGTTTCTCCTGCAGTACAGGGCTCTTACCCAGCAAAGGTCCCAGTGAAGAACACTGTAGTGGCCAGTTATTCCCGAGTGATCATTTGAGGCCCAAATGCGCCTCTTTAAGTGCTCTGAGCGCTAGAGCAGAGATGTTTGAAGAAGACCTCTATAAGGAAGTTGTGATGGACCCCTACTCACTAGATAGCTTCCTCCTGTATACTACTGATACCTCTGTTAAGAGAGCAGAGTTGCAAGCCCTGCAGTCCCTGGGCAGACAACTGGAGCCTCTCTTAGCCACCCATCCTGAAATCCTCCATGGTTTGAAAGATCCTCAGGTTCTTTTAAATACTGAGCCCCAGGTTGCCCAGCTCTCTAACCTGGACTCCTTGGAAGGTGAGGGCAAAACCCAATTCAGCCAAGGAGGACCCCCATGATGCCTTCAAGCTCCTGCAAGATGCCTTTATGAAATGTTCCTGCCACGCTGGTATCATACCATATGCATCAGTGGCTGCTGGGGCTCCACCCCTGGTCACAAGGAGGGGTTTCTGATGAGGAACTGAACCCATGCCAGCCTATTCTACCCTGAAAGGGACAAAAAAACTGCAAACCTGGCTCCGAAACCCCATAAAGATTTACATATGCTGAAACTGGAAGACCCCATGTCCTTTGAGAGGTCCAGTAGAAACAAACAAAGGTTGAGAAAACCTCTGGATAAAGTCAGGGCCTGACTGGATGCATAGTGCCCACGTCCCTCCTTAGAAGGGAAGGTTTCTTCTACTATGGAGATTGATGGTACAATGGCCACTTTTCTTTAAAATTTCTTGAAGGACTCCAAGAAGGGGATCAACAGGTCTTGGAGATCCTGTCAGGATAAGTTGTTTTATGTGGTGGAGTCTCTCACTAAGATTTTAAAAATGGCATGGGAAGCCAAGGCTTAGAGGGATGTCATTTCCCAAGAGATCTTATCTGGTGCAGTGAGGGATTTGCCTGTTAAGCAATGCCAACTGCACTTATGCTACCAAGCGGAGACAAACTCTCCTGATAAAAAGTTACCCTGGGTTACATTATTGCACACATATTCTCAAAAACTATTGTGAATCCTTCAGTCACTCCTCATTCCACTCAGAACTACCCATACCCAATCTCTGGTGGTAGCTCATTACTTTGCTTTTGCTTCTATGCCAAGAACCCATTAATTTATACCACTTTTTTTATCACCCTCTACTACTTACAACCCCTCTCGCCTGCCCTTTCACTCACCCATTCCTTTACCTCCTTTATTACGCTGATCTCTATCCAGGAATAAATCATCCTATCCTGTGCCCCCACCCTCCTTTAAAGCCCCCAAATAATATATATATATATAACCTCTGACACTCAATACACTCACTCACCCAACTATACTTGTCATTCAGTTGCTCCTCTATGTTACCTTTTTTAAATCAGTGGCAGTCACCTTTCTACACCAAAACCACATTTCTGATCCTGAATTTCAAGTTTCTGTCAAGCCTCACTTCTGCAATTCCTCTCCAAATCTGTGAAATGACTGGTGTTCCGCAGGCTCAGGACCCACATGCAAACCACAGCCTACTAAATTCCCACTCTGGATTCCAGTACCAGTAGAGTTTACTCAGATGTCTCCAACTTCATCATCACAGAAAGAACACCACAACCACCCGCTGTCCACCCTCATGTTCCTTTACGTTTCTTCTGTATTTGACAATGCCAACTACCACAAACATCTGGCCACTCACTTTTTTCCTACAGTTAGATAGCTCACCCCTCCACAGGTTCTCTTCCTATTTCGCTAACTGACATTTCTCTGTTTTCTTGAGCTTCTCCAGCTTGCCATACTTTCTACTCTCTGTAAGTTTTCCCTGGTGATTAATCCTTATGCCTCTTCTCTTTTCACGTTGTTCCATTTTCTCTGAGACATCAGCTTCCTCACTCTGGTTCTTCTATTCCTTTACCACTGACCACATAAAGGTCTTCTCTTTTCTCACATTAAATCCCCACCTCCAATCCACATCCCACAACTCATTCACAGCCATCCACAAGTGGATGACCTTCTCTTCTCTCCAGTTGTTTTAAACTCTATCAAATCTGAGACGAGCTGCGTCATCACTTCAGTGACGCTCCTCAACTGCTCCTCATTTTCATTCTAAAAGCATCCTTATTGATGTCCCTCTACCACAGTAGACATTTCGATTTCCTCCAAATATGCAAAATTGCATAACCTCCAATTCAATCTGCCAAACCTTTGATAAAAACCAAAACCTGAGCAAAATCACCTACTGCAACAGCTTCTAACCACAATATGCCTTCACGCACACATATATGGTCATCAACTGAACCACATGTGCACAGGCCAGCCTTCCCTGATCCCCCCCAACCACTTTCTATCACCAACAGGCAGGTTGTCTCTCAGCCAATAACAGTGATTTGTTCAAGTTCCCAGCCTGGTCTGACACACAATGGCATCAGCATCTACTACCCCTCCTGTGTCATATGTTCAGTGCTCCAACATCTTTAACTCGGTGGTAAATTCCCATGAAAAATGATGGGGTTAGAAGCTGCTGCCCTTCGTGCCTCTTGCTCACGGAATCAGCACTCCATTGACTTAAACAGTTTACCCAGTTTCGGCATTCAAGATAGTTCTGTGGGGCTCCTAGGGAATTTCTGGGCTTGCCAACAGCCTTCTGCCTACAAATGTGCACATGGACATTGTCATTTTTTTTTCATATGAATTGTGCTACTTACTGTTCAATATGCCTCCTCCCCGTAAACACACTGCAAACCGGGTAAAGGTAATTTGTTCTCTTTAAATGCCTTTGCTACACTTTAAACAGTGATTTGGTATGATATGTTCTTGTAAAATTAAAACTAATAACTACAATTGATGACTTGATATAGAAAGACATTTGGTAAATGTACATACTATGTTCTCAATTTAAACATGTGCATAACAAGTTTATAGTAATAGTACCTTAATCCAGCCGATCGTCTAACCACTAGGAAGGCATCTACTGCATAGCAAAACAACCACCAGAAGCTGGCACTATAAAACAGCTGTATCCACATCTGCAGGAGAGAAATGTTTGTCAGTGGCAATCATAAAAATATTTGTTATACCTCGACTAAGTTTAAATGTTGAATTGTTTACAGTTTCTGTGGAAATTGTTCTCTCTTTAGAACATTGTTGCATAACATGTAAGCCAAGGGAAAAACTGGAAACTTCCACAGTCTCATCTAAAACAGAATATTTTGTGTAATTTTATTTTACATATGGGTACAGCAGGAAAATCTCTTGTACAAATTTTCAACTATTGCTTTTACGGTGTCACACCAGTAATTCTTACATATAAAGGCACATAGTTATAGAAGCTTAGCATCACCCTAATGCCAGTTATTTTGGTGCTAAAGGGGCGCTAACTTTTAAATCCATATTTCTATTTTTACACTAGACACGTCTGGCGTAAAAATATTGGAGTTAGCGCCATTTTTAAGATGCACCAACCCACCTTGCATCAATGAGATACAAGATAGGCGTTCCCTTTGTAAAAATGACGCTAGCCCCCAGCACCATATTTAGCGCCCGACGCAGAAATGACGCGCAACTGGGAGCGGGCCTAAATAATGGTGCTAAGCCCGTTTAGCATCATTATTTAACCCCTGGACAGACCAGGAGTTAAAGTGCAGGTAGGCCCATTTCCATGGATAAACACCATGGAATGGGCACAAAGATGCCCAATCCCCAGCAACACCACAGGGACATTACAGGAGGAGGGAGCCCATCCCAGGTAAGTAGCAGGTAAGTGTTTCTGTATGTGTGGTGTGTCATTAGGGGGCCCCTTACATGGGGCCCCCTGCCTGGCACAGGGTTTGTAGGGCTTGCCTAGGGATCACTGGTCCCCTGTGGTGGGCATTGGGGTAGGGGTAATGACTCCTGTATAAACTCAGTCAGGAGTCATTTTTTGGCTGCTTGTGCATCAAAAATGACGCTAGGCTGACTAGCAGCAGATATTTTGCCGCTAACCACCCTTACGTCATTTCTGACCCACTAGCAGCATTTCCCCTAACGCCATCCCTCACCAGCTAGCGTCTTTTTTTGGAGACGCTAGCCATTCTTTAGCTCCATTGTGCGTCATTTTATAAAAATGGCGCAAGGATGGCGTTAGGGAATGGTGTTAGCCGGCGTTAAAAAAACATGACGCATAAATGTGTTAGCGCAGTTGTGTACCATTTTTCATAAATATGGACCATAATGTCAATTGGAACATTCTTACTCTTTCTCTCCATTCCATCAGGGAATACTTGACCTTTAGGAAAGCGCTAATAACAATAATAATAGTAATAATAAAAATAATAAGAATATTAATAATAATGTTTGCAAATGCAGCAAAGTTATGAACGTTTTACCAAAGTTACATAAGTATGCCTGAATTATCGAGATTCAATGACCCCTTCAACCTCTTCGTAGATGCTTAATAACAGGAGTGTCCTGTCCCTAATATTATTGCATGCAGATGGGCCACCCCTCAAACATGGAGACAGGAAGTCTTTAGGAAAATGCCCTAACCATAAAGCATGTCTTTAGAAGGTTACACCCTAAAAATATCACCTTATGTGTTTTTCCTAATATTTAGAGGTGTGAGGTTGCATTATGAGCCACTATGAAAACAGGATATGGAGGTGATTCTATAGAACAGATCATTTCACGATAATGTCCAACAAATCTTAGAGGTGTAAGAGGCTGATTAACTAAGTTTTTCCGGCCTAGGTGTGTCTTACTCCTGACATGGTTGTGAGTTACACCTGAATATCCAAGCCTTTTTTCTGTGGCTCGTGGTATCTTTCTGCAAACAATTTTATCTGCAGACACATAATTGAGTTTTCTGGGGTGACATAGTGAGCAGCGTCATCATTGGGTTCCGCATCTGGGTACTCGCTTCCCCAGGTGAGTGACGCCTCCAATAGTAAGAAGAATATCTGGAAGAAGCTACTGAAGGGATCTGTGCAAAAAAAGGATAAAATTATCCCCATACCTATAAAAAGTGGGCCATGGTGCAAGGGTGTCTGCGTTGCATGCAGGATTCTTTTGATGCAGAACAGGACACCTTCCAGCACAATAACAATCCTGGGAGGATTTTTCCTAGTTCTATGTGTTCTGCAGAATGCAGCACACATAGAAAGAGAACAAACAAGGAGAAATAAACATATTTCTCCTTGTTGCGCCTTACCTGGGGAGGCGTAGGATTTTGGTGCATCCTCAGGTTTACCACGGTTGGTAGATATGGGAATGTGTCAACATCCATGGTTGCTGCATGGGGACAGCCACAGAAACACCCTTGGAACGCCTCCGTTGAGCCGAGAAAGCAACGCAGCAATCTCCGCTGCTTTGCCTTACTCTATATCAATGAGGCCATTTAAAACCACACAAAGTAGCTTTCCCTGGCCTCATGACTGGCGGAAATCAGTTCAATACATGCGAGTGGGCTGGCCCCACAAAAGATTTATACTATTTGCGTATATTTGAATATTGCTGATTCTTAAAATAGGGGATAAGTGCTAAGTAGCTGCTTCTCGCTGGAATGTCCCAGTGATGGCCAATCCACACTATAACATCCCTACAGAAAAGGACTTTCAGGATTGTGTCAAAAGAATAACTATGCTTTTTCAGAAATATCGGGACAGCATCTTAGCCCTGGCAAAACATGGTGGAACTGTTCCATGAAACGTATTGCTGTCCCGTGAAGAGCTGGCAGTATCCAGTTTAAGGAACAATGGCCCGTTAGAAAAGTGTAGTTACTGTCCTATTCTAGGAATAGAAGCCACATGTGCTCTGGAGGGTAACAGACCGTTTAAATTTAGAACTGCAATTAGCAGTAGTCATACTGTTCCATCGAAAATACAACAGCCCATCTGAGAAGTGTTGGTTCTAACCATTAAGTATGTGGCAGCGCTGCTGAGAAATGTGGTTTTGGTTTTCTCATGAATGTGAAGAATATGAAAGGTCAGTCATTATGATACAGTGACAGAAGCTGAAGATTTTTGGGGATAAGAAAATGGTAGCTATGTCGAGAGGTTAGTGGTCTAGTGTACCAACACCTTAGAAAATCTTCCCTGTATCTTTAGTTCCAGCTTCCGGGTCATTGATGGACCAGATGCACAAGAAGGCATAATTCAACTGCTTTGACATTCCGATACTGCTTAGTTTCGTCTCTTGGCATCTCTGTCCTTCTCCTTTTATGAGTTTGCCCTTTATCCCTTCCTTGTTCCTTCTGTCTTGGTTTAAATCGATTTGGGATGTGCTGTCCCCTCTTCCTACCTCCGCAGGTACTGGCTCTAGCCCACCCTCTGCTTTCGCCTGGTTGTTTTCGAAGTCTCTTGGTCTTCTGCAGTGACCGTCATAGCCTCACTGTCGAAAGTACTGGTAGCAGGATACCTAACTGGGAAACTGTGTCACTACAGTTCTCTCCTCATACTACTTTGAATTTATCTGTGATTCACATCCGAGTTTTCCAGTAAGGCCTTCTATCCAGAACAAACTTCCCTCTTGAAATGTCATTCACCACAAGGTAGGTCTCCCATTAACATCACTCTCTCTCTTTACAGTGACGACAGAGTGGCCTTCACTGCCGAGTCACAACATCATTGGACCTTGACAGTTTTTTTCAAAAATTGCCTGTCAACATGGCCCACTTAGCCCTGCCCTTTTAATGTTTTACTCCTGCGCTCACTGCCCCTAGCTACTAAACCCCAAATGTCCTCCCATGATAATGCGTTCCTCGCATGTTCTTCTCATATTTAACGTAGCAAAGTGTCAGAATGCGAGACCCAAACAAAACTTGTAAATGAACTGAACATTTGGGGGGAGTTTGCTTTTTAAACATTGTACTGCTACTGACTGTGTCAATTCTTCATTGAAAGTCATCAGTGAGTTCATGTACCGTGGACAGTTTTTTTCTTAACACTCTTGCTATCAAAACATTAGCAAGCATGTTCAAACAAGAGCACATGGTACAGAGAAATGCAGGAGTAAACAGAAATGCAGCCACTTCGCCAGTTCTCATGGCTTGGGAGCCACCTTATTCAGGTGGCTGTACCAGTGCATGTTAAAACATGCGCCTGGAGAACGTCCGGCTTAAGGTGATAACTCCAAACACTGTTCGAAATACCAGCAGGACAGTTGAGGAGCTTACTGAGCTGGTGTTTGGTATTCAAGTGTCAGTGCAAACACAAGATTCAGTGGAAAGAAGGGGAAGAAAGAAGGAAACGAACGGAAAGAAAGAGGGAAGACAGAAAAGGAGAGGAGGGGGGCGGGGCGGGGTGGGGCGATAGGAGGGGGGGGGGGGGGGGATTTGCTAACACTTCCACAACCGCACGTCCTTTTGTGTAAAGCCGTTTGAGAATAAAAGACGCATTCAATTCTTCAGGTAAAAATGGTGACACAATAAGTGAACAATTACGAAGTGAGAAGTGCCTAGTGAATAAGGGCCAAACTGGGCTTCAATGAGAACAGGACAGTAAAGAATGCCAGCCAGGCCTATCCCCTCTTCCTCTACCCCAGCCAGATGGCAGTCTCAAGAATGGAATTACAGAAGGTCTGAAGGGACAGTGTTAATGGAAATGAGCTGCATCAGTAGGTTGGTTTAGCCAGGTCTTGCTCTCCTGGAGAGGAATCACCCATCTTGAATTTTTAAAGTTAAGTGCTTTGTGGGACAAGAATATGATACTTTGGAGGGTGTTTTTGGGTGGCACCCTGTACCTTGTTGGACAGGGGTGCCCCCCCGCTTGTCACCCCAGATCATTGAATAAGTATGTGAGAGCTGCATAGCAACTCAGATCTGCTGCCTGAAACTACAAGGAGAAGAAAGACTACCCTGCTGGAACCCTGTTCTGCACCCCAAATGACTGCACTCTGAAGAACTGTCCCTGATGCACACTGGAAACTATAGCCCAGAGGACTTTGTCTGGCTTCCAAAAGGATTAAAGAGTAGACTTCCTGAAAGCAATGGGTTAACAGAGATTCCCTGTACCATCTCCCTCAAGAGTCCCCAGCCTGGAGTGCACCCATTGGACTTTTAAGGATATGGCCAGGTGCATTGTGGGAATTGTAGTTCCAAACTCTCAAGGACCATCTCAGAGCCTCTAGACCCTTGGGTTTGTGTGTTGGACTTTGAACCCTCAAGAGGAACTTCAGGAAGAAGTTCCATAAGTTCGGAGCAACTTTTGCAAAAGCTCTGTAAGTGGTCCGATGCAACGTCGTGAGTCAAGCCAACTTTCTTCAACCATTACCGGGCCTGAATTTTGGGTTTGTTCTGCTGAAAGCTCTGAGCTCCAGCCTTCCAGGATTTAACTGGGGCCTCACGGAGAAGCAATTCAACAATGTTGCATTAAAATCGGCTTGCTGGAGGGGACTGTACGACTTTGAGACAAATTCTTCCCAAAAAGTTTTTAAGTCTGAAGGTAAAATTTTGACCGAGGCCTCCTGCTCAGTGTATCCGAGCAGAGCGCCATTGTGGTCAGCCTCAAATTGTGGCTTGGCTGTGGTCTAGTGCAAACAGATGTCCACAGTTGGCCCTACTGCCTTTTAAGCACTAGAAAGAACACTGTGTAATTTAATCTTTAAAAAATCATATCTCTGGTTCCCTACAATGGATTTGGTGCAATTTAAAAGATTTAAATATTTCCCATTTTTATAAATTTGTGTGGTCAAATTGTTGCCTAGTGCCAGAACAGGCACCCTTGCACCATGGTACAAGGGTGTCTGTGTTTTTGGCAGGATTGTTTTTGTGCAAAGGAACAATCCTGGGAGGCATGTTCCTCTTTCTATGTATGCTGCAACATAGAAAGAGGAAACAACAATGAGAAATAAAGATATTTCTCCTCATTGCACCTGCCCTGGAGAGGCATACAATTTTGACGAATTCCCAGGTTTACAGATTCTTGTAAATCTAGGAATAGGTCAAAACCCATGGGTGTTGCATGGGAAAACCCACTGCAACGCCCATGGAACACCTCCCTGATGCAGTGTAAGGCAACGCAGCGACTTGCACTGTGTTGCCTTACACCATACCTACAAGGCAATGAAAAGGCACGCAAAGTGGCTTTGAGTAGCCCTGTAGATATGGGTCTGCACTATGCGTCGCCGGTACGTAACGCAACTGCAGCGCACGGAGCTTGTAAATATACCCCTCTTTCATTTTAGTAGGTGGCAGTGGGAGGGTTGCGCCTCTTGGTCAGAGTTCCTTCCTGTGATGCCTTCTGTCCTTTGTCATGCGGAGGTCAGAGTCAGAGCACTACAGGGCCAGAGTATTCTCCTGCCTCGTGCTGATCGGCTCCCCAGTTGAGGCTGCTGGCATTTACTGCTTCTAATTGTTGGCTGTCTAGGATTCGTTCACTCTTCCGTGGGCTAACTCCACTGCCCTGTGTTGTAGCCACCTGTTCACACTGCGCTTCCATTGCTCCTAAGGGCGTCAGACAGACTCCTATCGCCTGCTTCTTCTTTTGTCTGGCTGGTGGATCCAAGTGCCTTATAGCTGGGAGGTGTAGCGCACTGGATGCAGCATCTTGCCAGGTGCGTTTTTAGGCCTTCACACTGTTCGGCCTAAAGTGAATGTCCAAAATGGAGACATATCACCTGTCTGAAACCCTGTGGGGTGTCTCCTCCCATTCTCAGCTGCAGCAGCTGCCTTGTCTGCCCCCACTCTGATTGTTGTGGCACCATCTCGCCAGCACCGAGAACAGTACTTTCCAATGCATGTCATAATGCAGCCTTGTGCATTACCAGCCAGCTACATATATGGGACTCTCCTCACATCATGATCTTAGCACTACCATATGCAGCAAGTGTGCTGACATTCCCTCCTGTGCAGGCCAGAGCAGAGGTCATCACCCCAGACACAGCCAGGTGAGAGGCTGCCTGGCTAGGAGGTAGCAGGAAGCAGGGTCCGGTCTGCCTTATCACCATTGTGGAGTTGTGGGCCCTATTTCCTCATGCTGTAATACATGCTGACACGGGCTTTGAATGGGTGGTCAATCAACTGTGTCCCGGACATGTGCGCACTGCCCCTTTTATTAGCAATGTTACCTGACTGGAGACACCTGTGATGGATGGGTGTGGGTGAGTGAAGACAGTGCCACACGAGAGGGGCTGCTGCGTGACGTGTCCTGAGTGAGCCGGCAATAGCACCCATGTGCGATTACCAGGTGGCATTGCAGCATCACAACTGCATACCAGGAAGTGAAGTCTGCAGCTTCTACTTGCTGCCAAACTGAATCAGAGGAGCTTGGGCCCCTGATTTCTTCCTGGCCTACCTGAGAATGTGTTGCATTCCAGCACTACTGCCCTTCATTGGTGTTGACCTGTGTGGCTCATGTTCCTATTTCCAGGCAGACCAAGCCTTTTCTGATTAAGCAGGATGCAGGGTTCACTGACGTGCATGAGTCCATTTCTAATTCCTCAGTGTTGTGGTACAGGCCCACTAGATAAAGGACCTTTGTACTGTCACTGTCACTGTGAGTCCTTCTTGCCTGGAAGTATGGCAGAGGAGGGCCATGTGCATCCTACGAATCGGAGTATGTGGAATAACACATTTTTCATAGCCTGACTGGAGGCCTCTCCATGGTGATTTGTAACTGTCTTCAGAGTTCAGTCCTTTTGGTTTTGATGGTGACAATACACCTCATAGATAAACACTTGCAAAAGTTGCCACATTTAGTAAAGAAGCAGCTTGTGACCCGTGAGAGACCCAGGTTTTTTCACTTTTAGACCTCTGTTTTTTTTTACCTCTGCTGTGATTGAATCACTCTAATGGAGTGCAGCTGGAGTAAGAGTCTCTGGGCAGGTTACACATGAGCATGGGTACACTACACACACACATACACAAGCACATATGAGTGCATACTGATTATGGAGGGATGTTATCTGATTCAGCATAGCATTTGTGCACAGGCTGTCCACAGGAAGTTCCAGCCAGCTGTGAAGATTTGCTGTGGCACATGTGGAGTGGGCACGGGCTCCCAATTTGTAGAAATCTCCAAATCCATTTTTTAGCCCCTGTAGGAGGCTGGCCCTCTATGTACTGTGCAAAGCTAGGCACACTGTGCAGGGGGTCCAGGCAACCACACGTTGTTTTAAAGAGGTAAAAACTAGACCACCTAATGCTCTAATTTTTATGGTAGGATAAATAAATGAGATCACACACTCAAAAGAATAACTACAGACCAATTTTTAAGAACACTTCAGATTTTTATAAAAATTTAAAGATGAAGATCACCAAAATTGGGTACTTTTTAATTTATGAATTAGTGAAGTTTTAATAAAAATAGTATTTTTGTAATTATGCTCCATAGAAATCAATAGCGAAAATACTTTGAAAATGCATATGAAATCAGGCAGTTTGTTTACCAATGTCTCCTTTTGCAGGTATGTCGAGGTCATCGGTGGGTACTATGAAGCAGCTGGATAAGTTCGGGCAGCTCCCGGTTTCGTCAGGAGCAGCTTCAGAAAGTCGAGCTGGTGCCAGGCCACTGCGGGGGACCACTTGGAAAAGCACTGCACAGGTGGACTTCAAGGTAAGTCCGGTGGGTCCCCTTGGATTGTCGAGGTCACAAGTGATGGGGGACCCTTAGGGCACAGCTAGATCTTTGGTGCAGCGCACAGGGCAGCTGGGTGCAGAGCGAATCGGTGAGCCAGGAGCTGTGTGCAAAGGTGTGCTTGGAAGCAGGAGGTAGGTCTATTTGAGGGTCGCTTGCAGGTCAGCAGGGGCACTTTGATGGGAGGTCCTGGTGGTTTTTGAAGTCCCTCAACTGGGGCTTCCTCCTGGTCCTTTTACAGTCTGGAATGGATTGTCCTTCTCGGTGCCCGCTGTGAGGTGACCAGTACTTACGGCTATTGAACCGTTTGGCCACTGGAGGGTGCAGTGCCCCCAAACTTGCCACACTTGCAGGGTTTGTCCTCTCGGTCCGACAGGTGGAGTTTGGTCTGGCTGCGGTGTCTGGTTCCATGGCCAGCAGCCAGTCAGGGAAGTGGCCTTCACTGGGTCGTTGGTGCCGTGTTGCAGTAGAGTGATGCTTTCACTCTGGAGGGAGATTTTTGGAGGTTTTTGAAGAGTGGAGGTCCTCTGTGGGTTTGTAGAGTCCCTCCAGTGTCCAAGCAATGTCACAGCAGCAATTGTCGAGTACTGAGTACTGCAGGCAAGGATTGGCACCTTTTCTTTGTGCAGCAGGACTTCAGTTCTCAAGCCTTGGGTCTTATTTGTTACTGGTCTTCTTTTGTCCTTGGAATGAGATTTCTTAGTCTAGGGATGCCCACTAAATACTGGATTTAGTGGGTGCTTAAGGGAGTATCTGGTAGTGACCAATGGGTCATCTACCTTAGGGTGGCTACACCCACTAAGTGACCACTTACTGTGTGTGCCTAGTTTCCCTCTGTTGCTCTGGTCAAAATTGGGTGAGTGCAATAGGGGCAGACATCTGCTGCTAGCAGCAGACCTGGGGGTCACGCATTAAGTATGGTAAGCCCTTAGGAGGTTGCTAGCAGGGCAGTGCACATTCCTGAGGGAGGGGTATTAGCACCTCCACCCTGGAAGGGATCTGTTCTGAGTCCCAGTGAGCAGGATCTCTCACCCTAGGGGCTCAGAGTTTTGTCTGGTGGTAGCTGGCTGGTTGTGACTGGCCAGCAACCATGCCAGGGTAGTTAGCTTGTGTAGGGGGCACCTCTAAGGTGACCCATGGGTACATTTTCTAATAGATCCAGTACTGGCACCTGTTTGGACTTATCATTCTGAGTTGTTTGATACCAAACAACCCAGGGTTCAGGTTAGCCATCATGTAGCTGTGAAACTCATACTGACAAGTGCTCCATGGATCAACCCGTCTGTAGTAAAAGGGCTCTGAACTTGTACTTTTTTTTGGGGGGGGGGGATTTTGTCTCCAGACCTAGTAGCAATAGCTGTCTACCTCCATGTTGGGGCAGCAGAGCATGGACTCTAGTGGAATTCTCATGTCTGTGGGTGCCCTCAGAGTGAGGACAGGACACTGGCACTCTACAAATGTCATAAGGCCATTTGTGCTTAAGGGGTGCATGTTGACAGAGTGGTCTGCTTCGAGGTACCTAGGGTGCTTCTGTAAGAAGACCCAAGGTTAGACAACTACTAAAGTCTAGTCAGGAATGCAGGTCCAGGGACTTTCAGCCCTCTTCAGCGGAGGAAAGTGCAGCAGTACCAAAGGTCTATGCAACCAACCTGAAATGACCAAAAAATCCCCATCTAAACTTTGGAGGCCAAAAGGACCCAAAGGAGCACTCTAGGAGGCTAGAAAATGCCACGAGAATTCAAATGCACCAAATTCTATCAAACCTGGCCCATCAGGCCAGAGTTATCTCAAAAAGTAGCAGCCGCACCATATATAATGCTATTAATCTGGTGATGGCCCTGATGGCAAAAGTCAATATACAGCTGTGCTGCAGTGTGTACACTGGCTATGCCCGTGTGCCATCAAAGGTTAATTCCAAGAGGGATGTGAAATTTGGCCTTGGAGAGCCATGTGCCATTGCTTCCTCCTCTGGGGACAAATGTACAGTCCAGCGTGAGTTGCATACATTGCCAAATCAGGTGAATCAAAAGGTTCCTATGAAGGAAAAACAAACACAAAAAAGACACAGACCATATTGAATTGAAGGAAAAGCTATAGGCCATAAAGAGCAGTGACTAAAACCCTTGAAAGGGCTATTACAATGTGCATAATGTTGTGGTGCACCATCAAAACTGTACGGTTTCTTTGGAGGGCTGTCATGAGCACAGTAGCCACCCACCGGAGCCCTTACCATATTTTTTAAAAAGTTGGTCACTCTAAGATGCCTGAGGTAATATATGAGTGACTCCAGGAGAGGTTTACATGCTGAAACGCTGTAGCAAGTAAGACTAAATAACAGGCCCAACATCATTTTTGAGCAGTTTAGGTCAAGAAGAACTGCCATCAAAAGAAAGCAAGACAGCAGTGAGAAGGAGGGCACAGAGTCCATCAATCTGTAGCCAATATGACACCCTTAAGCTAACGCAGCTTAGGCTAGACACAAACGGGGCACAGACAATAAATGGTGTTCACATTATCACAATTGTGCAAAAAAGCATAAAAGCTGCTAGTAGCGCTTTGTTGGGGCTCCCAAGGGAACGCTTGGGCAATACTGCAACTGGGATCACATCCTGCAACACACACGTCAACACAAAGCTGGGCAACTCAGGGCTAGTTAGCCAGGAGAACCCCTGCAGTAGCCGCCAGCTGCCCACAACCAAGAGGGGCTGCTCTATACAGTAAATGGCAGAAAGGCTTAAATGTAGGTGGATATGGTGAAGACAGTAAATCAGGAGAACCCATATCAAGGCCTAACACAGCCTGCATAGAACAGGTTCCACCCTTCAGTGGCAGCATACAGGACTTTACACAGAATGACGTTTAGGCTACCAGTCAGTTGTTTTGGAGTGTGGTTGTAGGAAGTTGGCTCTGTATGCACTATTTCAAAGTAAGGAATAGCATGCACAGAGTCCAAGGGTTCCCCTTAGAGGTAAGATAGTGGCAAAAAGAGATAATACTAATGCTCTATTTTGTGGTAGTGTGGTCGAGCAGTAGGCTTATCAAAGGAGTAGTGTTAAGCATTTGTTGTACATACACACAGGCAATAAATGAGGAACACACACTCAGAGACAAATCCAGCCAATAGGTTTTGTTATAGAAAAATATCTTTTCTTAGTTTATTTTAAGAACCACAGGTTCAAATTCTACATGTAATATCTCATTTGAAAGGTATTGCAGGTAAGTACTTTTGGAACTTTGAATAATTACAGTAGCATATATACTTTTCACATAAAACACAAATAGCTGTTTTAAAAGTGGACACACTGCAATTTTCACAGTTCCTGGGGGAGGTAAGTTATTGTTAGTTTTCTCAGGTAAGTAAATCACTTACAAGTCTCAGGTTTGGGTCCAAGGTAGCCCACCGTTGGGGGTTCAGAGCAACCCCAAAGTTACCACACCAGCAGCTCAGGGCCGGTCAGGTGCAGAGGTCAAAGAGGTGCCCAAAACACTTAGGCTTCAATGGATAGAAGGGGGTGCCCCGGTTCCGGTCTGCCAGCAGGTAAGTACCCGCGTCTTCGGAGGGCAGACCAGGGGGTTTTGTAGGGCACCGGGGGGGACACAAGTCAGCACAAAAGTACACCCTCAGCAGCACGGGGGCGGCCGGGTGCAGTGTGCAAACATGCGTCGGGTTTTCAATGGTTTTCAATGAGAGACCAAGGGATCTCTTCAGCGGTGCAGGCAGGCAAGGGGGGGGCTCCTCGGGGTAGCCACCACCTGGGCAAGGGAGAGGGCCTCCTGGGGGTCACTCCTGCACAGAAGTTCCGTTCCTTCAGGTGCTGGGGGCTGCGGGTGCAGGGTCTTTTCCAGCCGTCGGGACTTTAGGTTCAGGCAGTCGCGGTCAGGGGGAGCCTCGGGATTCCCTCTGCAGGCGTCGCTGTGGGGGCTCAGGGGGGACAACTTTGGTTACTCACAGTCTCGGAGTCGCCGGAGGGTCCTCCCTGAGGTGTTGGTTCTCCACCAGTCGAGTCGGGGTCGCCGGGTGCAGTGTTGCAAGTCTCACGCTTCTTGCGGGGATTGCAGGGGTCTTTAAATCTGCTCCTCTGTAACAAAGTTGCAGTTCTTTTGGAGCAGTGCCGCTGTCCTTTGGAGTTTCTAGTCTTTCTTGAAGCAGGGCAGTCCTCTGAGGATTCAGAGGTCGCTGGTCCTTTGGAAAGCGTCGCTGGAGCAGGTTTCCTTGGAAGGCAGGAGACAGGCCGGTAGGACTGGGGCCAAAGCAGTTGGTGTCTTCTGTTCTTCCTCTGCAGGGGTTTTTCAGCTCAGCAGTCTTCTTCTTCTTGTAGTTTCAGGAATCTAAATTCTTAGTTTCAGGGAAGCCCTTAAATACTAAATTTAAGGGCGTGTTTAGGTCTGGGGGGTTAGTAGCCAATGGCTACTAGCCCTGAGGGTGGGTACACCCTCTTTGTGCCTCCTCCCAAGGGGAGTGGGTCACATTCCTATCCCTATTGGGGGAATCCTCCTTCTACAAGATGGAGGATTTCTAAAAGTCAGAGTCACCTCAGCTCAGGACACCTTAGGGGCTGTCCTGACTGGCCAGTGACTCCTCCTTGTTTTTCTCATTATCTCTCCTGGACCTGGACTTGCCGCCAAAAGTGGGGGCTGTGTCCAGGGGGCGGGCATCTCCACTAGCTGGAGTGCCCTGGGGCATTGTAGCACGAAGCTTGAGCCTTTGAAGCTCACTGCTAGGTGTTACAGTTCCTGCAGGGGGGAGGTGTGAAGCACCTCCACCCAGAGCAGGCTTTGTTTCTGTCCTCAGAGGGCACAAAGGCTCTCACCGCATGAGGTCAGAAACTCGTCTCTCAGCAGCAGGCTGGCACAGACCAGTCAGTCCTGCACTGAACAATTGGGTAAATACAGGGGGCATCTCTAATAAATCCAACACTGGCATCAGTGTGGGTTTATTATTCTGAGAAGTTTGATACTAAACTGCCCAGTATTCAGTGTAGCCATTAGGGAGCTGTGGAGTTCGTTTTTGACAGACTCCCAGACCATATACTCTTATGGCTACCCTGCACTTACAATGTCTAAGGTTTTGCTTAGACACTGTAGGGGCATAGTGCTCATGCACTGGTGCCCTCACCTATGGTATAGTGCACCCTGCCTTAGGGCTGTAAGGCCTACTAGAGGGGTGACTTATCTATACTGCATAGGCAGTGTGAGGTTGGCATGGCACCCTGAGGGGAGTGCCATGTCGACTTACTCGTTTTGTTCTCATCAGCACACGCAAGCTGGCAAGCAGTGTGTCTGTGCTGAGTGAGGGGTCCCCAGGGTGGCATAAGATATGCTGCAGCCCTTAGAGACCTTCCCTGGCATCAGGGCCCTTGGTACCAGGGGTACCAGTTACAAGGGACTTACCTGGATGCCAGGGTGTGCCAATTGGGGAATCAAAAGTACATTTTAGGTGAAAGAACACTGGTGCTGGGGCCTGGTTAGCAGGGTCCCAGCACACTTCTCAGTCAAGTCAGCATCAGTATCAGGCAAAAAGTGGGGGGGAACTGCAACAGGGAGCCATTTCTTTACAGTGGTCCTCCAAGGTAACCCATGTTAGGAAAACACACAACAAGCAGACTGAATTTTGGTCTGTTGCCTAGCTCGCAGGCAAACAATTCACATCTCAATATAGTAGCACATGCACAGCCCACATTCCAGGACAGGCTAACTACAACTTGCCAGAAGTAACACTGGTACTGCAGCCAAAAACAGAAGGAGGCATCCAAACAACCGAATAAACAGTGTTGACCCCACTGCAGCGTGGGAAGGAGCAGCAACAAGCACGGGGAAGTTGGCACATTCAACAAGTGTGTAGGTGAGAGTATCCCCAGAGGAACCTTCTACGGTGGCAAACCTAATTTCACCGTCGGTGTAGGAGAGGATTTGGCACACAGAGTTCATAGCTATATTCCTCCTGCTAGAGATTTAGCAGGGCAGGTTGAACTTGCTTCCTCAGGAGAAAAGGGATGCAGGGAACAGCTAAAAGCAAGGGTATGGAAATAGAGAAATATAGACAATTGGATGGATGTGATTAGGGGTTAGCATCCATCTTTTTAATTTAGACATTTCCCTTCAGTATGCCTGCCCTTTAGTTGTACCCATCAAAACTCCCTGAGGCTTACATCATGTTTGGGGGTGATGCATTGTTCAGCTATAATGAGGGTTTTTTGTTATAAATGCAGAGTTGACCGGTTATGAAGTAGGAACACAAGAACATAATAGATTATACAAATAAGATGGTGGCATCCAAGGAATGGGTTGCTAAGCTGCAGCAGTCTTTTAGCCCCCTCACAAGAAAGAAACCTGATAAGTTCAGGCCAGCATCCAAATCTAAGCCTTTCTTAGAGAATGGTGGATACACAGGACCAAGATCTATTTGCTGGAAACATGTGAATGGGAATGGACTTGGGGTCTAGTTTGTAAGTCAAAGCATGCATGTAGCAACAGTTAGGGGCAGGAGGAGTCACAAAGTCAGAGTTTGTAAAATGACACAGATCATGGCGAAACGAAGGAGCCTTCAAATTAACAATAACCTTTCTAACACATATCCCCTTTCCACCCACAGAATGGTTGGAGGATAACATAAACCCATGAAGTTAATCATCACCAGCAGGGCAAAGGTTGTCAAATGAATAGCCTAATTCTGGTCCCATCTCCCACCGCATTAGCAGTCCTAAGGTGAATTTTGAATGGTTACCAGAAGAAAAATTACACTCATCAGCTGCTGTTAGCCTTCCAAGAAGGCTTCATTACCCCTAGACAGGTTTGCGGACCACATGGACTTGCAGAAGTCTGAAATCAGCTATTTCCTATCTTCAATGTGTCTTCACTAGAGGTGGTCTGGATAAAGGAGCCCTGGCTATTTAGATTGACACAGCATCTGTTACACCCATCATGCAAATGAATTAACTATGGAAATGACAGAACAATGCTAACCTATGCCACCATATATAATGCTATTAATCTGGTGATGGTCCTGATGGCAAAAGTCAATATACAGCATGCATTTTATCAGTCCACCCTATTACCTTCCACTAGCTGGGTTTCCAGCTGTGTTGAGGACCAATTATTTTAAGACAAATGCCTACCCATGGGGCCTCAGTTTCTTGCTCCTATTTCAAGATGCTGAGTCCATTCCTAGAATGGGCATTGCACCAGTTGCACCTAGAGGGCAGGAAGCTGCACTGCTTAAATACTTTCTTCGTTGTGGGCAGGCCTGATTCTGAGCAATACAGCTCCCTCCTTGCATTCTTTGTACAGCTGGCAGGCATGCTGCAAGTTCATTTTGTGAAGGACAAATCAGCTAGTCTCACTACAAGATTGATGTTTCTAGGGATAGAAATGGACTCAATCCATTGTATGCTGCTTCAGAATAAATTGAAGGAGGCGGTGGCAGGGCTCTTATCAAAATGCAGGGCGACCATGGAGAAGCTCCAAACACTGCAGGACAAATTACATTTAGTCGGGAGGAGTAGAATTCACAAAATTGGGCCATTTGTGATCACAAAAATGCTTTTTGATACGTACAAACACTAAACTGAGATTCTAGAGAATCACAGTTTGAGTTTGCGAACCAGTATTTGTAGGGAGAATGTATAGGTTGTCCCTACCAAATACCAATTGTTAGAAATGGATTCTCTAGTTGGCAGAGGTATACACCTTTGTCCAAATAGGGATCACAATCCTAGTCAGGGTAAGTCGCAAACAATCCAAATTATTCTGTGCCCACCCTCTGGTAACTTGGCACTGAGCAGTCAGGCTTAACTTAGAAGGCAATGTGTAAAGTGTTTGTGCAATAAATCATGCAATAACACAGTGAGAACACCACACAAAGACACCACACAGGTTTAGAAAAATATAGGATATTTATCTGATTACATTAAGGTCAAAACGATTAAGATTTGATAATCACTAGTTGAAATATCACTTTTGGAATGATAAGTAGAGTCTTTAGCTCATAAAAGCAACAATTGTCTCTTGCAAGCACAAAGTACCTGGTTTACGTCAAAATTACACGCACGAAGATTGCAGAGGAGGAGATGCATGGAAAAAGGTAGGTGTTCGTCAGATTTCCAGATGCACACACGGAAGATGTGTTGATTCTTTCCCATGTGGCAAGGGCTTTGCATCGAATTCCAGCACGCATACTTGAATCCTCTTTGCGATGTGGGGTCTTTTGACGCCCAGGGACGATGTGTGGAAATCCTGGGTGTGCGGGGTGAAGTCACAGCTGTTGCGTCGATCCGGTGGGTGATGTGGCAGAATTTCTGCCACCTGGCTGTTGCTGTGTCGATTCCTCTCACAGGAAGTTGGGTTGTGTCATTTCGGCTCGGCGATGCGTCGATACGGTGGGCTGTGCGTTGAAGTTCTGGTCGCAACATTGGTGCAGCGTCGATCTCCACTCGTGGCGCCAGGATGCGTTGTTCCAGTTCGGCGATGCAGTGATTTTCTCACTGCTGGACAGGCTGTGCATTGATTCCAGCAGGCCGTGCGTCGATCTTCACCGCAGAAGGAGTTTCTTTGCAGAGATGAAGGCCCTCATTATGACCCTGGTGGTGAGTGATAAAGTGGCAGTAATATCGCCAACAGGCTGGCGGTAACTACAGCCAAATTATGACCATGGCGGGGATAACTCCCATGGGCAGCCAATGTACCACACCAACCGCCAGGGCGGAAGCAACACTCACCACGGCGGTAGCCGCCAACAGCCAGGCGGAAGACAAAGTACTGCCCACCATATAATGACACAGTAAACTGCCACCTTTTCCGGGGCGGTACCAACGCTATCAAAAGCCTGGCGGAAACACATCACTGAAGAGAACTGACTCACCATCGGAGACACAGAGAAGAAGAACGCCGCCATGGAACCCGAACTGCAAGTTTTCCCGATGATCTTCAACGTAATGCTCCACCTGGAACACCAATGCCGATGAAGACGACGACTGTGAGTACAGCCGCCTAGCACACAAGGCAGGAAGGGAAGAAAACAAGAGTGACACACACATGCACAACACACACCCGACACACACACACCATACACACAACCAGCTGCACACGAAAAACAATTTGCACCAGATTCACTGCAGAATAATGCAAGAACAACAGGAATGCACCAAAGTGAATGTATTAATATCAACAGCAAATAAATTATCAAATTGTCCATGAAACAGATATGTACACATGTACAAAAAGGGATACTGCCCAGTCCAATGATCAAAGGGCCCACATGGCCACAGGGCACAGTCTAAGCCCCAACTAGAATCCTGACTTCATCCAGATAAAACTCTGCAGGGGCATCAGTTTACAAGTGGGCAGGCACCTCAGGGGGAAGGGTGGCACTTCAGCCGGATTCAGGAACAAGCCCATTGGTTCTGGAAGGGACTCCATGCCCATTGTGCTGTCCTGGGGAGTGCAATGCCAGAGTCTCTCAGGTGGGTGACTTTCCCACTGGTTTTGGATGGGGCAACATGCCCATTTCTCTGTCCTGGGGAGTGCAAGGCCACAGTCTCTCAGGTGGGTGACTTGCTCACTGGTTCTGGATGGGGCAACATGCCCATTGCTCTGTCCTGGGGAGTGCAAGGCTACAGTCTCTGAGGTGGGTGACTTGCCCACTGGTTCTCGAGGGGGGCTCACGTACAGCAGCTCCTGGAGGGTGACCTACATGGCATCCGCTGGTGGTGATGGCTGCACATTGGTGGCAGATGGAGGTGCTTCCTGGGCACCCACTGGAAGTGGCGATGGCTGCAGTGTGGTGGCAGATGGAGGTGACTCCTGGGAAGCCTCTGGAGGTGGTGATGGCAGATGGAGGTGCCTCCTGGGTAGCCTTTGGAGGTGGTGATGCCTGCAGTGTGGTAGCAGATGGAGGTGCCTCCTGGGCTGCCTCTGCAGGCGGTGATGGTTGTACTTCCTCAACTGCCGGTGGGGGCCCAGTGACTGCTGGTGGTGGTGGAGGTGTCAACCTGACAGCCTCCACTAGAGTAGAGGGCTTTGTCCCCCCATGACATGGGGCGTGGATCCCTTACCCTCCTGGCAGGAGTTGATGGCTTCTTCCCCTTTTTAATGGAGGTGGAGGCTCCTTCCCCTTCTTGCCTGGAGGTGCAAGCTCTTTCCCCTTCTTCGATGGAGGTGCAGGCTCCCTCCCCTTCTTGCCTGGAGGTGCAGGCTCCATCCCCTTCTTGGATGGAGGTGCAGGATCCTTCCCCTTCTTGCCTGGAGGTGCAGGATCCTTCCCCTTCTTGCCTGGAGGTGTGATCCTTCCCACCACGAGTAGGTGGTGCCACCACTGTCCCTGTGGACTGTTTGGCTAATGTGCTCGGCTGGGTCTTCGGGCCCCACTCTGATGGGCAGGAGAGGGGGCAGGGGGAGGGAAGAGGTCAAGTTGGGCAAGGAAAAGCTTCTTAGGGATGGTGGGGCTGGAGGAGGGAGGACGGATGGGAGTGGAGGTTGAGGGAGTGGTTGTAGGAGGTGTATGTCTGCTGGATTTGGGTGCAGGTGCATGGGCAGTGTGCTGATGTGAGGTGGATGGCTGCTGGGTGCATGAGTGCTTGCATTTGTGTCCTTTAGGAGGGGGGCAGACAGGGTGGGAGAGGACAGAGGGGACGCGTGCATGGATGTTGGGAGGTGTCTGCTAGTGAGGTGTGTGTGCTGCTTGGTGTGGTGATGCTGGTGGTGGATGTTGATGTAGTGCATGCAGGTGTGGAGTGTGGACGTGACTGGGAGGGAGGTGAAGGAGGAGGGGGAGACAGTGGAGGCAGTGGATGTTGTCGTGTCTGCAACTGTATGATGTTTGCATGAGTGCTTGTGGGATGAAGTGTAGTGCCTGTGTTTGCCTGTGCCACTCTTGGGTGTTGTCTTGTGTGCATGCTCGTCTGTATGAGTGGCTGGGATAGGTTGGGGTTGGGGAGAATGGGACTGGGAAGTGGTAGTTGGAGTGGGGACGGTAGAAACAGGGACAATGGCTGCCATCGGAGAGGAGGCCAGAGCCTGAATCGATCTCTGTTGGGCCGCCAATCCACTGTGAATGCCCTCCAGGAATGCATTGCATTGCTGCATCTGGGATTCCAGCCCCTGGATGGCATTCACAATGGTTGACTGCCTTAGAGATGTACCTCACTTAGGGCAGCAGGGCTCACTGGGGCAAGGCCTGAGGTGCCTGTGGCAAAGGAGATGCCCACCCTCCTGGGTGAACGGGTACGTGCAACTCACTGAGGGGCTACTGGGAGGGCGGTGCTGGTATGGGGGTGGCAGCTGTACCTGCAGCTGGGGTGGTCACGGGGTGTCCGCCACCACCAGGGATCTTCCATCGGAGGAGATATCCGAGTCTGTGTTGTCACCTACTGTCTCCGCCGTGGTGCTTCCCTCCCCCTCTGTCCCACTAGTCTCCTCAGCTTCGGTGGACTCTGCCTCCTGGGTCCAGTGGGATGCAGCTCCCTCTGTCGCCTGTGTCCCTGCTCCTCCACCAGATGATGCTAATGCACACAAGGGCAGGATGACAGAACAAAAAAGGGGGGAGAGAGACAAAGAAAGCACTAGGTCAATGACTGCACCAACACCACAGTTGGCATACACAGCACCGTCACACACAGGGAACACGCTTAAACACTATGCATTGCACTGCCAGTGATATGGCTACATGCTAAGGCAAGATGAGAGACACACACCGCCAACTGCAGCCCTCCTGGGACCCATGAAGCCCTCCCTGAAATGGACTGCTAACAAGCTAGGCTACCTGTATTTGCTATACACCCATTACCCTAGAGATGACCCACGCTGCAATGTCTGGCCTGGCTTTAGGGGCACCCACTAACTCACATCCACCACCCGGATCCCACCCCACATGCCAAAATTTGTAATGATACCCACTGTACTCACTCCCTTATGGCTGCTGTGATTACCTCAAGCGCCCATCCAGCTCAGGGTAGGCAACCGTCAGTATGCGAGCCATCATGGGTGTCAGGTTCCGACAGGCACCCCTTCCTCAGTGGGAGGCCATCCCCAGCTGAGCCTCCGCGGTCTTCCATGCCCAGCGTCTCACGTCCTCCCACTGTTTCCGCCAGTGGGTGCTCCGCTTGCCATAGACCCCCAGAGTCTGCACATCCTTGGCAATGGCAATCCATATTTCCTTCTTTTGATGGGCGTTGACCTGCAGAGGCAATACAGACAGGAGAACACCATTAAACAAACAGCCCAGCCTGTCACACAAATCGCCCACCATACCTGTTTCCATCACCATTGGCACCCACATCGCCCAGCGCACACCATGTACACCACCACAAGACATTCCACCCATCCCCTCCTTACACGATGCTTACACACATCTCCATGCATCCTTCCCACATGCATCGTACCCAAAGTGTACTTACCTGTTGTTCTGAAGGCCCATACAGCAATCCGTACTGGGACAGGACCCCATCCACCAGTCGCTCCAACTCCTCCTAAGTGAAGGCAGGGGCCCTTTCCCTGGTCACACGAGCCATGGTGGGTTCCAGACACAGGTCACAGCAGCACACCCAGTGTAGGTGTTCTCCTGTTGAAGGTCAGGAAACAAGTGAGAAATCAGATAGAAAATGGCGTTCACGTCCGCGGCGGTGTACACCGTCACTGCCGGTGCAGATCCCCATTGGCCACTGTACTCCATAGAGCCCCATATTATCCAATGAGGAATTGCACAGCAGTGCATGACCACCTTCTGCCACAACACCCAACATCGGCGGAGTTACCTCACTTCAACCTGTCCCTTCATACAGGGCAAGCGGGCGCCATTTCAGGGTGGGGGGGAAACAGGCATATCAACATTAACTGCGTCACAGATTAGATTGGCACATACCTCGCCATTAACACTGTCCCAATACATTAGTGCACCAAGTAGACTGCAGTTATGGTTCCATTGTTCAAATTGTGACAGGCTACTCACTTTTGTGTCCCTTAGGTATCTACCACTGCGGATGAATAGGAGGTGGAGACATACCCCTGTGTACAGACCCCTGGTGGGCTTAGCTACACTTGAGGACAGGCGCACTATCCACACCTATAGATTGGACAGAGCCACAATCACAGAGCTGTGTGCCCAATTGGAGCCAGACCTGACCTCATCTATCCATCATCCAACTGGGATCCCCCTCTTGTGCAAGTGCTATCGGTGCTCCATTTCTTGGCAACTGGTTCCTTCCAAGTGACAGTGGGCTTGGCAGCAGGAATGTCACAGCCAATGTTCTCAATCGTGCTGGCAAGAGTGTTGTCTGCCCAGGTAAAACACAGGTGCAGCTACATTTATTTCCCCCAGGTGGAAGAATTGGCCACTGTGAAGGCCAGATTCTATGCAATGGGACATATCCCCAATATTATTGGGGCGATTGACGGTACACATATTGTGTTTGTCCCCCCCTCCGCCAGAATGAACAGGTGTTCAGGAATCGTAAGAGTTTCCACTCACTGAATGTGCAGATGGTATGTCTGGCGGACCAGTACATCTCCCACGTCAATGCTAAGTATCCTGGGTCAGTCCATGATGTTTTTGTTCTGAGGAATAGCAGCATCCCAAATGTGATGGCCCAACTACAGAGACACAGGGTGTGGCTAATAGGTGAGCCTTGGTCCCCACCCACTGTATGTTAGTGTTTGCCTTCTGATGTTAACCCCATAGGATTGTGTGTGGCTAAATGTACTCAATACTTGCTGGTGACTCTGGATACCCAAACCTATTGTGGCTGCTGACCCCTGTGAGTAATGCCAGGACAGGGGCAGAGGAACATTATAATGAGGCACATGGGCAAACCAGACAGGTCATAGAAAGGACCTTTGGCCTCCTAAAGGCCAGGTTCAGGTGCCTCCATCTGACAGGTGGATCCCTGTGCTACTCACCCGAGAAGGTCTGCAAGATAGTAGTTGCATGCTGCATGTTGCACAACCTGGCCCTCGGACGCCATGTACCTTTTCTGCAGGAGAAGGAGAATGGAGATGCCCCCGTGGCAGCAGTAGACCCTGATGATAGTGAGGATCAAGAGGCAGAGGATGAGGATGAGGACAACAGAACCACAGCTATCCATCAGTAGTCCAATGACACACGGGTGAGACAGTGCAGCTGCACATTTCTATGACTACTGGTGTATTCTGTGTGGCTATAGCATGATGGCATTAACTTACTTTGCATCTCAACTTACTGTCACCTATGGTTTGTCATTTTACAGATGTTGGTGATATAACAACTATGTACTGATGTGCTGACTACAGCCAGCTACATGTCATTATTTCTATGCTCTCACAGTGTACAGTTCAATTGGACTGTATGTGACTGTTTCCATAAATACACATTTTCAATACATAAAATACTAGTAGTAAAGTTGTGTTCAAGGGTGTTTATTGTAGTGCTAATAAATTGAGGGGAAAGTGCAGTGTAATGGGGTAATGATGGAGGAAAGTCCATGGTATTGTTCCAGTCTGTTTGTAGCACAGGTACAGTGTCCAAGGGGCCATAGGAAGGGGAGCAAAGGCAGTTCAAAGTGGACAAGGTGACTCAGTGAGACACAAGGGGGACCATTAGGAGAGTCCCATTTCCTGGCTTTGGTCTTGGCAAGTGTCTCTGGCTTCTGTCTGGGTTGCATGGAACGTTTGCGGGGTGGTTCACCTTTTGCAGGGTGAGGGGTGATGATGGCCTGTGGGTCCTGTGGCAGAGCATCCTGCCCACTAGCTGCATCAGAAGTGGAGGGCTAGTCAATGGACTGGCTAGTGGTAGGGGCCCACTGCTGTGCTGTTGCCTCCCTCATGATGTTGACCATATCTGCCAGCACCCCTACTATGGAGATCAGGGTGGTGTTAATGGCCTGCAAGTCCTCCCTGATCCCGTAATACTGTCCCTCCTGTTCTCCTGCACATTGTCAAGGATCTGGCCTATCATGTCCTGGGAATGTTGATAGGCTCCCAGGATCTTGGAGAGTGCCTCCTGGAGAGTCGCTTCCACTGCTGACTGACATGTTCTGGGACAGAAGTGTGGGGACACTGGGTGGATGCTGTGTTGTTGGCTACTGAAAGGGGACGCTCTGTGGTGGACTGTGAGTGGTCTTGGGTGACCAGCTGTCCAGTGGTCCCTGATGGGCTGGGTAGGTCATCCAGATCCATAAGTCCAGAGTTACTGTCATCACTGGGGGCATCTTCTGTTGGGGGACGGGATAGTCATGGCACCTCCTCTCCGCTGACATTGGTTGGGGCACCTGCAGGGATGTAAGTGATGTATTATGCTTCATGTGTGTGACATATTGTACATCCCTGGTATCCCCTCTATAATTGGTGTTGCCCTGCCATATTTTGCTTGTGTATGGTGATGTACTGTGGAAATGTTAGTTTCCCTATGCTGGGCATGCTTTGTGATGGATGTCCATGCAAGGCTGGGAGGGATGTCCATGCACTGGTATAGCATGCAGGGCTTGGCAGTGGGGTTAGTCATCTGTGTTGGTGCAGTGTGTGGGATGGAGTGGAGTGATGGGAGTGAGGGTGAGGGTGTGAGATAGCATGCAAGTATGGGGGGTGATAAGTAGTAAATGTTGACTCACCAGTGTCCAGTCCTCTGGTTAATCCAGTGAGTCCCTCAGGATGGAGGATTGCCAAGACTTGCTCATCCCATGCTGTGAGCTGTGGGGGAGGAGGTAGGAGTCCACTGCCAGTCCTCTGTATGGCAAGCTGGTGCCTTGCTGCTATGGAATGTACCTTCCCCCGTAGGTCGTTCCACCTCTTCCTGATGTCGTCCATTGTTCTTGGGTGCTGTCCCACGGCGTTCACCCTGTCCACGATTCTCCGCCATAGCTCCATCTTCCTGGCAATGGACATCTGCTGTACCTGTGCTCCAAACAGCTGTGGCTCTACCCTGACAATTTCCTCCACCATGACCCTTAACTCCTCATCTGTAAACCGGGGGTGCCTTTGTGGGGACATGGGTGTTGGGTGGTGTGTGTTGAGTAATCTGGTGAGGTGTGTGATGTGGAGTGCGTGAGGGATGTATGGGTGTAAGTGGTGTGTGTGTCTAGTTGTTGCAGTGGTCTTGGTGTCAGTCTTGTGGCAATAATTTGTATTCATAAAGGGTTGTGAGTACTGTGGGTGTGCGTTTTATAGTGCTGTGGGTGGGTGGGTGTGGTGTGTGTATGAATTTCAGGTGTGTGTTTTTGGTATTGGCCAATTCAGTGTTGTTTTGTATGTGGATGTCCATTCTGAGAGCGGCGGTATGTGCTGCCAATGGTTTACCACAGTTGAATATCCACTGTGGTGATTCGTGGGCCATAATGTGATGGGCGCTGTTTCGTTGGCGTAACGGTATAGGTGCCACTTTTCCACTGGCCTTTGGGCTGGCGGATTTGTGAATGCCGCTGTATTCTGTTGGATTGGTGTGTGTGTGTCATAAAATGGGAGCGGATATTCGCCACTGCGGCGGTATGTTGGCGGCCATCACCGTGGCGGTAAGCAGCATTTACTGCCAATGTCATAATGAGGGCCAAAGTCTTTTTTGCCATGAGACTTCAGGAAACAGGAGGCAATCTCAATCCAAGCCCTTGGAGAGCACTTCTCAGCAGAGCCAGAGGCCAGCAAGGCTGCAGGGCAACGGCACGGCAGCTGTCCTTTTCAGCAAAGCAGTCCAGGTGAGTCCTTTGGGCAGTCAGGCAGCTTCTCTTGGCAGGTTGCATGTTTGGGTGCAGAGCATCTGTCCCAAGAAGTGTCAGATTTGGTAGGGAACCAGTTTGTATACTCAAAAGTGCCTTTGAAGTGGGGGAGACTACAAAGAGTGGTTTTGAAGTACACAAGTTTCCCTTTCAGTACAACCCTGTCTGCCAGGGCCCCAGTAGGGAATTTGGCAGTCCATTGTGTGAGGGCAGGCCACTGTCCTTTCAAATGTAAGTGTCAGGCTCCACCCTTCCAGCCCAGGAAGCCCCATTCAGTATGCAGGTGTGAATGAGCATCCTGTGTTTGTGGTTGTCTGGGTGAAATGCACAAGGGAGCTGTCAACCAGCCCAGCCCAGACATGGATTGGAGACAGGCTGTAAGACACAGAAGGATTTTGAGTGCAGAGAAATGCTCATTTCTAAAATAGTAGTATAAATTCCAACCTCACCAACAAGTAGGATTTTGAATTACCATTCTGGCCATACTAAATATGACCTGGTTACCCCTTTCAGATCAGAATCTACCACTCAAACAGTATATGAGGGTAGCCCTAAAGCTATTCTATGAAAGGAGCAGGCCTCACAGTAGAGGAAACGAATCTAGGAGTTTTACACTACCAGGACAAATAGAACACACATGTTCATGTCCTGTCTTTTACCTACATAGCACCCTGCCCTATGGGCAATTTCTTCACCTTTGATAAAGATATGTATCTACAAATTAAAGGTGTAGCAATGGGGTGTAGCTTCACTTCAGAAATCGCAAACCTGGTGATGGATTACTTTGAAAACAAATGGATATATGGCAAGAACAATCCATTTCAGAAACAAGTAAAACAATCATTACGATACATTGATGATCTCTTTATGATATGGGAAGGTAATTTGGAATCTTTATCCATCTTCCATGAATGGATTAATCACCTTACTCCTGATTTAAAATTTACGATGTCCTCAGATTGTAGACGTATTCATTTTTTGGACCCATAGAATGATTCGACTGAAATGGCAATTTCGGTTAATTTGTATAAGAAACCTACAGACAGAAATACTTTACTACATTTTACGAGTAATCATCCACGTACTTTGAAGGAGAACCTTCCTTATGGTCAATTCCTGCGTATTCGCAGAAATTGTTCTAAAAAAGAAGATTATTTTAAGAATTCTGAAAATCTGATATCTAGACTGATAGACAGAGGTTATCCAAAGAAATTAGTTAAGGGGCCGTGCAAGCGAGCCTGGTACACGCCCAGGGAATGTTTACTGACCCCAAAAGAAAAGAAAAAGGAAGCTCCTTTGACATGTGTTCTAACTTACAATCCAAAAGCAAATCGTATTAGGTCTATTATTGAAAAAAAATGGAAATTATTGCACCGATAGACATAAAAAAAAAACGTTTTTCATTCAATAGAGGGCGGAATATACGAGATTCATTGGTACATGCTTCTTTCTCTACACATACAAAGAAAGAGAATGATTTGAGGGGAATGTTAGATCTTCCCCCTATAACTGGGCATTTTAAATCCAATAATTGCATGGCATGCATATATACAGAGAATAGCAAGAACATCGAAGTGAATGGCAAAATACATCAACAGCTCCGCTTCTCAAATTACAATACAAGAAATTTAATTTACTGCATTAAATGTCCTTGTTCGATGATGTATATAGGTCAGACTACACAACCAGTTAAAGCATGTATTCTACAACACATGTCCAGGAGTACCAAGTACTAAGTGCACCATTGGTTGACCATTATATAGATAAAGGACATAAAGATGAAGAGATAAGATGGTCAATTCTCTATGTAGCTGACAAAATACAAACAGCGAGTGACTGTATATCTAGATAGAATGGAGGCACGATTGATAGAAAAACATGGTACAGCCCGTACTGGATTTAATGACCTTAACGAAATGTGGTCTTTAATCGAAGTTTAATAAGTATAATGCACTTCAGCTTGAGTCCACCTCTTGAATTGTGTCAAAATTAATAAGGTCCTTTCTCATAATTGTGACACTATATTATGAGATTGACGCTTTTTGCACCTTTCCCATGTGCAAACTGCTATATATTTATTTAAAAGAATAGATCAAAACATATGGGCATACCATGCAAACGCTGGCTAAGATGGCCGTCACATTAAACAGTAGTACGGCTGGCCATATATATTAAAATTGATTGCCCTTGTTCTCCACTTATGTTCCAGTTATATGTGATTATTCGCACTGTCGGAAATAGACGAGCGCAATTAAATGAAGCTGCCTCTCTGAATAAACTCTGAGCCCTTAATGCTGTGTCTGTTATAGATGCGGTCAGCCTCAGTTAAATACATGTTTGTCCTTCCTCTCCTTTCCCAAATGCGCATTGTGAAATAGATGCGCGTAACTGAAGAGCAGAGATTTTCTTTCTTGTAACGGCTAACAACGGAGATCATAATGCGCCGTCCGTAGTATACGCGCTTATTTAATCTTTGAGCTGGCAGCTTTTTGAGCAAGTATAACTCGGTAAGTGGATTAGTGGGATTGCTGTTTTAGCTGTTACAGCAGAAATACCTGGTGTTCTTAACTGTTTTAATAATATTTACAGGAAGAGAGAACTTTACTCGATGGTTTTGAGGCTGATCTGAAAGATTAAACCTGAGCAATAGCTTTTGCCATAATGTCATCGTGATGTTAAGGTCAGTTTCTGTGATATACATGGTTAATATAACTTGACACACATATGTGGTGGTACTTTGATTTGGAAAACAATGATAGTTGGCTGAACATTTTTATATATTGATTCTCTCTGGATTTCCCACTGATGTTTAATGAAGAGGAAATTAATTGGGCACGTTTCACTCTTCGTTTCACCTTTGGCTGCTTCTGTACACACGGGTATTTTACCATACACTAGTGTGGCTGGATATAGGATCTAATTAAGCTTACACATGGTGTTCATATATTTATACAATTTAATATTTTGGTGAACAGGGTTCATGTGTATCCCTGGTGGTAATGAATGGTTCTTAATTTTGACTAGTGATTAACATATTGTAAATATTGTATATATAGGCACTGTTTTTGATGTCGTGAGGAGGGCAGAAGTAGAAAAGGCCAAAACACGTCGACTACAATGTTTGGAGGAATGTTTGTTGGAATTTTTGAATAAATGGGATTATGAAAACAGGAATGTATCGCAGATAAACACCAGCAAGAAAGGACTTATTGATGGACGATACAAAAAACTACATGACCTCTTAGTACAAGACTGTTTGCCATTTAATGGCTTAGCAGCTTATATATTGAGTGATTTCAGTGCAGAAAAGAATTTTCAAATATTGTTTTTTTATATTTTCACGTTTAGTGTCTTTTGTTTGTAAATAGTATTTGTCTTTTGTTGTTGTATATAATACACATAAATTGTGGTCTTGATATATGTTAAGTGTTATATATACTTCAAGAGAGCGAGACAAGGAGACACAAAAAAACGAATAAAGTGATAGGATATGCTAAGAAAGAAATATTTTTCAGTGACTAATTAATTTTTTCACTTAAGAGAGTCTTTTCTTTATATTTATCTCCTCTGTATATCTTCTTGTTTGCATCTATGGGTTACCTAGGGCATACCTTAGGGGTGACTTATATGTAGAAAAAGGGGAGTTTAAGGCTTGGCAAGTACTTTTAAATGCCAAGTCGAAGTGGCAGTGAAACTGTACACAGGCCTTGCAATGGCAGTCCTGAGACATGGTTGAGTGGCTACTTATGCCCACTAGTAGCATTTAATTTACAGACCCTGGGCACATGTAGTGCACTTTACTAGGGACTTACAAGTAAACTAAACATGCCAATTGGGTATGAGCCACTGTTACCATGTTTTAACGAGAGAGCATATGCATGTTAGCACTGATTAGTGTGCAGAGTCCTAAAGCCAGCAGAAATGAGGTCAGAAAAAGAGAAGGAGGAAGGCAAAAGGCTTGGGGGTGACCCTGCAGAGAGGCCATTTCCAACACCAATTCACAGTAGTATCTATTAATGTTTTGTGACAGAGATACAGTTGCAAAACATTACCTTTTTACTAACAGCTGAAAGGTAGTGGGAGCCAGTGCTTAATTTGTAAATAAAAACGTGCCGGTGCCCTACAGCCCTCCTCTTAAGCACTCGGCTGCTGCAATTAAATGTGGGAACACGGAATACTAAGACTGCGTAATCCTGAAGCCATCTCGGGCCTCGTCAATCCATTTAAAGACGCTCCCTGGCCCTTCAGCTCACTCCTGCAGCTTTCTACTTTCTCCCTTTGTGACGCTTTTTAGTTTTTTCCTTCCTCCGACTTTCCCATATGTGTCTTTTGCTTGCAGCAATTGCTTGAGGCAGAAGAATAAGCGCCAGCCCTAAAAAATAAGTGCTGGTGCTCTGCACCAGAAACAACAAGCACAAATTAAGCACTGGTGGTAACCATTGGCAAATGGGATGGGTCCCAAGGGGACCCTTTCCACTTTTAGAATGTGAAAAATGAAACTTCAACATTTCATTTTCTTTCTCTTGAAACGCATGATGTTTTCCTTTAAGGAAAATGAGCTGTGTTTCAAAGACAAAAATGGTTTGTTTAAAAGCAAACCACACACAAAATAAAGGATAAAGAGGAAAAAAAACCAAAAAATATTTAGAATCTCGAATTTCAGAAACCCGAGTGGTTTATAAAAATTGCGCTCACCCACTTAACAGTGGCATGCTTCATCATAGGGCGGGATACAACACTCTGGTGCAGACCAACAATCAAAGTGGAGCAAGATGTGTTCTGTGGCGTCAATGCTCCCGTTATACAAGAGATCCACTATGCAGAATAAACTTGAATCGGTCTAAGAGGGTACCCTTCCTAATTTTATTCTAGATCCCCCTTGGTAGGATTAAAAACTCTTGTTAGGGGGGAACTCGGAGAGTTAGTGCCCTGTCCCCATCTCACATGCTTCTGCCCTGTTCTCGCCACTCTGGGTCAATTGACCTTCGTCAAGATTTTAGATCCCATATAAACCCCCTCTGTGTCATTATTTAAATCATTTTTTTCCCCTTATTTATGTGTGGTTCAGATATTGTTTGGGAGGATAAGGGAAGAGAGATACCTCTCGTTCCTGGTATTTTGTGAGGAAATTGTTTAAAAGCAATCACAGACATGGTGTTCTGCTGGACCCAGCAGGACACCATCCCTATGACGCCCAGCATTCCTAAAGCTACGCAAACTGCAGCTTACCTCATTAATAGTCATGAGGTGGGTTGCTTTGTGACCCACTAGGAATCATTATTTCAAAAATAAAAAATTAATACATTAGGAATAGCTATTTCCTAATTGCAATTCACAGAAAGTGCAATTCAAAAATCGTTATTCCTAATGTTAGTACATCTATCTAGCCCGATGTGTCTGTTTAGACAGTTGCCCTGTCAAATCCAGTCCTACAAAGAACTTTACCAACTTAAATGCAATGGTAAGTTTAGTTATGAAAACATTTGGAGTTAAGTGTGCACAAGTACCACCATCTGTGCTTGCACACGAAGGAATGACTACAAGTGCAAAATATTTCTATGTGTAGAAACAAGATTAATAAAATCAATCCTAACCATAAAATAATAATTTACACTATGAAAAATTCACAGGAGTACTAGAGGAATTAGGAACATGCATTGCATTATGGACTTCCCAGGTTAGCTAATTTACTACTTAGAACTTTCTGAATCCCACTGAAATATTCATCTAACTTTTGTATTTTTCAGTGAAAATCTATTTTCACTGAAAAAAAACAAAGCTTAAAGTAACGTTAAGGTTAGGTGAATATGTGAGTGACAACATTAAAATTTTCTATTAAAAAAAACATAGAAATTCACCAGTTATAATTAGCAGAGCTGACTATAACTTGCACCCCACCATGCACTGCTTATGATCTCACATGTTACATCACTAATGACATATAATTTATGGCATCACTGAGGCTATCCCGAGTCTATGCTTCTGTACTGCCCTTCTGCTTAGCCTCTGTGCTTAGCTTGCTGCCCAAGTGCCCCTTGGCTGCTTCCCTTTGTCCTCTGATATCTAAGTGCATGCCCCTGTTCCCTCCCTTTTGCCCACCATGTTCACTGTGCTAAGCCTATTGTTAAAAACTTTGCTGGAAAAACAAACATATGAGCTGAGCAGATTCAGAGTGTTGATGGTTTTGAGGGTGATATATACAGGAGCTGCTCTCCACCTAAACTTGGGAGGTGCTACTGACCCCCAAAAAGGCCTTTCATGTCCCTGATTGTTAAACATTTTTCAGATGTATATTTTTGGCAACAAAAGTAATTTTTAGGTTGCTTGCGTTTAGCTTGCATTAGTTCTTGAAATTATGTAAATTAGTGTTTACAGTCATAATAAAAGAACAACATCTGCTTCTTAACTCACTCAAAGGTAAAACATTTTGACAACGAGTTTCAGCTAGTTGTGTTCTGAGTAAGTGCCCTTGAGGAATTAATCACCTGTTCTGTGAAGTATGCTCTTTAGAAAGATGAGATAATAAAGCCATTATAAAACATGTTAAACCTGTTAATAAGGACTATTCTGTAACCCTGTAGCCCGTTGCCGAGACCTATACCGATTACTCCTTTTCTTGATAGGAAGCCAGTGGAGATCTCTTAGATGATTGGAGATGTCTTTGCAGCAGCGAGTGTCAGCATGAGTCTGGTGGAGGTGTTTTGGATGTGCAGTAGTTTCTTCAGGTTCCTCTGGGTGGTGCTGGCATAGAGGGCATTGCCATAGTCGAGTCTGCTGATAACCAGGGCGTGGGTTACAGTTCTGCGGCAGTCGTTTGGGATCCATTTGTAGATCTTCCGGAGCAGTCAGAGAATGTGAAAACAGGAGGATGCAGCTGAGTTGACTTGGCGGGTGATGGTGAGCAATGAGACCAGGATGAGCTGAGGTTCTGTGCGTGGTTGGGCAGGGTAGGGGGTGGCGAGGGTGGATGGCCACCTGGTGCCATTCCAGGTTGATATGGAGGGTCGCAGGACGAGGATCTCGGTCTTGCCAGAGTTTAGCTTGAGGCAGCTACCCTTCATCCAGGCGGTGACGGCTTCTATCCCGTAATGGAAATTCTTCTTGGCAGTTGTGGGATTTACGGTCAGAAAGACGATCAGCTGAGTGTTGTCGGCGTAGGAGACGATGTTCAGACTGTGGTTCCTGATGATCGAGGCGAGCGGGCCATGTAGATGTTGAAGAGTGTGGGGCTCAGGGAGGAGCCCTGTGGAACTCCGCAGCTGATCTACGTAGGTTCTGACAGGTAAGGGGGGAGTCGGACTCTCTGTGTTCTGCCAGACAGGAAGGAACGTATCATTGTAGTGCCTTTCCATGGATGCCGGCTGTGTGGAGCCTGGAGCAGAGGGTGAGGTGTGAAACCGTGTCAAAGGCAGCTAATAAGTCCAGTAGGATGAGGGCTGCTTTATGGTCGTGGTCGAGGGGTGAGCGGATATCATCTGTGGCGGCGAGGAGGGCGATCTCCATGCTTTGGTTACTCCTGAAACCTAATTGGGATATGTCCGGGAAGTTGCTGTCCTCGATGTGCTTACGGATCTGAGTGTTGATGGCCTTTTCGAGACCTTGTCTGGGAAAGGCAGCAGACAGATGGGGCAGTAATTCTTGAGGTCCAGAGGGTGGGTTTCTTCAGGAGTGGGCGGATCTCGGCGTGCTTCCAGGCCTCCCAGAAGGTGGCTGTATCTAGGGAGCAGTGAGGGTGTGGCAGACCTCAGGTGCGATGGAAGTGTTGGCATTGTTGAAAATGTAGTGAGGATAGGGGTCCATAGGGACTCCGGAGTGGATGCTGCTGATGATGATGCGGGTCGTATCTGTGGTGAGGGAGGACCAGCAGTGCAGGATCTGTGACGGGTCGGGGTGTCCGAGTTAGGGGTTGTGGGAGGGCTCGGAGGGTCTTGGGGTCCGAAGTTTTCGTATATGTCTCTGATTTTCCGGTGGAAGAAGGTGGCTAGTCTGTCACAGAGGTCTTAAGATGTACAAAAATATCAGAAATAAAATATTGTTTTACACTTATATTGTTAAAAAACATACAACAATATTGTTCTTTCATATTTATATAGTATAAAGTAATACATCTTAAATATTTTGATATATACATTAATATAATTTAAATTAAATTCTATTTAATACTACATATAAATAACTACTTATATAAACACACACACCAATTAATATAATGTAACACTATTATTGAAGTATATATTTCATACTATAAGTTTTTACTGTAAAAAGCATATACATTTAGATGTTTATATATATATATAAATATATATATATATATATATATAAATATATATATATAAAACAAATAATATTAACAAATGAACTGCAAACATTATATAATTAAATTAATTAAATACAAAAAAATTGAAAAACCAAAGCAAGACATTTACTAAAAATATAATAAAACTTACAAATATATAAATATAAACAAATAATAGAAAATTAAAAAATAATAATATTTATATGTATACAGTATTAAGAGTAGTATTGTAGTCTGGGAATACTAGATATACTATTTGCACTCTAGTTTATGCAATAGTAGTGTAAGTGCATACTTTCAGAGAGGTAGGATTTACTATTCCCTCTCCACTATGTGCAAGAGTAGGGGAAGCACTGGACTTCGGAGTAGGAAGATTTACTATTTACATTCTGCAACAGTAGGGAAAACGTTGGACTTCAGTGGGATATGATTTACTATTCCAACTCCAGTATGTGCAACAGTAGGGAAAGTGTTGTACTTCGGAGGGGTCACGTTTACTATCCCACTCCAGTCTGTGCAACAGTAGGGAACGCATTGGACTTTGGAAGGATTCAATTTACTATTCCCACTCCAGTCAGTTCTACAGTAGGGAAAGCACTGGACTTCGGAAGGGATTCAATTTACTATTCCCATGCCAATCTCTGCAACAGTAGGGAATGCGTTGGACTTTAGGTGGGGTAAGATTTATTATTCTCAATCCAGTCTGTTTAACAATAGGGAAAGTGATGAGCTTGGGAGAGGTTATATTTACAATTCTCACTCCACTCTGTGTAACAGCAGGGAAAACGTTGGACTTTGGAGAGATTCAATTTACTATTTCCACTCCAGTCTGTGCAACAGTATGGAAAGCATTGGAATTCGAGGGTTTCAATTTACTATTCCCACTCCAGTCTGTGCAACAGTAGGGAAAGTGCTGGACTTCGGACGGCTAAGATTTACTATTCCCACTCTAGTCTGTGCAACAGGAGGGAAGGAGTTGGACTTCAGAGAGGTAAGATTTACTATTTCCACTTCTGACTGAGCAACAGTAGGGAAAGCGTTGGACTTCAGAGGGGTTAAATTTACTATTCCCACTAAAGTCTATGCAACAGTAGGGCAAGCATTGGACATCGGAAGGGCTAAACTTACTATTCCCGCTCCAGTCTGAGCAACAGTAGGGAAAGCGTTGAACTTTGAAGGATTTAATTTACTATTTCCACTCCAGTCTGTGCAACAGTAGGGAAATTGTTGGACTTTGAATGGTTAAGATTTACTATTCCCACTCCAGTCTGTGCAGCAGTAGAGAAAGTGTTGTACTTCAGAGGTGTAATATTTCCTATTCCCACTCCATTCTCTGCAGCAGTAGAGAAAGTACTTCACTTCAAGCACATAGCATACTTGAATAACCTTATTAATGTACAAGAAACATAAAACTCTTAATAGGAACATTATAAATTAACCAAAAAAATGATATATATATAACAATAATAAACAGTAAAACAATTTACGTGATTATTAAGCAATTTAATAATTATCTGTCAAAAAAAGATTATATAATTACTTTTCTACACTATACCCCACAAACCAGGAAGCCCAATTTTAAAATATAACTAAAATAAATAACATAACAATTAACATAACTAATTATCAATTAGATAATGATTAATACATAATTTATTGTTAAATATTACCTAAATAGCTGTCCACCCTAAACCCATATAAACACAGCAGCCCACACCTAATATATAACTTAAAAAATATAATTTTCACAATTTACATAATTAATAATCAAATAAATAAATAATTAATTAATAATGGATTGTTAATTATTACTTAACTTCCCAACTTACACCCCTAGCAACCCAACAGCCCATCCCTAATATCTAACTTAAAAATATATTTATACAATGTGCATAATTAATAATCAATTAAGTCATTAATAAGACATGAATAATTCATTGCTAATTATCACTTTACTTCCCACCCTATAGGACTACAACCCCAGAAGCCCGCTCCTTATATATAACTAAAAAATTATAATTATTAAAGAATAGACATAATTAATAATCTATTAACTAATTAAAATTACATTTATACTTAACTGGTAATGAATTGTTACTTGAATAACTTCCCACCCTAAACCCCACAAACCCAGCAGCTCCCTCCTAATATATAATTTAAAAATATAATTATTACACACTTTATATAATTATTAATCAATTAAATCATTAATAATAAATGAATAATTAGTTGTTAATTTGTTATACTTAATTAACTTCCCACACTATACCCCGACAAACCTAGCAACCCACCACAACACTAAAATTACTATTAAAATTTATAAATCACTTAAAATTATATATTATATTTAAAGATATTATTACCAAACATACAAACAATAATAACACATAAAATTCATATTTGAACCTTAACTACATAGAGATAATTAAAAAAACATATTTTTGGCAACTATGTTATTGAAAACGATATTAACAAGTAGGATAGTCTTGACAACGAAATTTCTCATCTAAAAAATCGATATTTTTACAGTAATATTTCTGCATCACAATATTTTTGTATCACAATATTTTTTTCTAATATTTCTGTAACTCAATACTTAAAGCTTGATATTTTGTCCAAAAACCATTTAGCTTAGATGGGCATTTGTCTATTTTATGTTTGTGGCGAGACTGGCATAGTTCTATTGCAATGGCACTTTTTTCATCCTTTAGTTCACTGCATGGAATTTGCAAAAATATCAAGAACTGGGAGAAAGGTAAATTTCATTAAACCTTTTTTATGTCAATTACAACAAAACTATGTGTGGTGAATTCCAGTCACTAAACATTAATTATACTTTTAAATTTGCAATATCTGCCACACTACAAGTCAAAGCATGAATGTTTCCTATTTCTTAAATCATGGGTAATTTAGACAACAAACACTGTAAGACTTCATTCATCAGACTCATATCTATTTAATTTATGAATGTTATGCAATTATTTCTCCTAAGGATAATAATAGTTACCTGTTCTGCAGACTGGTATTAGCTACATAGGCTAAAATACCCCCTTACGTTCTGTGACACTATAGAAGGTCTAGGTCCTTTACAAGGTTATAGGACTCAGATGCAGAAGTATTTTATTTATTATGTTACATAGTTACACCATCCCCCTTCCCACAAACTGCTTAAATACTTGGTAAAAGAGATAGTTTGGTTGTGGACATGAAGAACAAAAAGAGAAATATTTAGTGCAAACTTCAACACATCAAAAAGAAGTTAGTAAGTTGTTGCAAAAATGTATCAGTAAACAAGCTTTTAAAGTTATCCAGAAGCTCAGAATATGTATAAACATGCACAGAGAATCTGCATTTCCTGTAATGGCACATTGTGCAAAAAATAACCATGTTGTCATAAATATCTCCCTTCTGCTGATCACTTCATTTTAGAACCAGCATTGGCAGCCATAGGGTCACTCCTATGAGAACTATTGGCTTTGGCAATGATTTTAAAAATGCTGTGCAGCATGGCTAGAAATATTTTTTTTAATGTTTTTTAATGGTATGACGCAGCCAGCATCAATGCACATTTTTTATTTGAAAAAAACACAGAAGGGGAAGTAGGCTGGGGGACAAGGCAACACAGAGGTAAGGAGTGTGGTATAGAAGGATGTAAGAGGAGATACACAAGAAACAATGAGGAAGCACACAAACAACAGATATAAGGCAGAAGTAGCTGGGAAGGCCCACGGACAACTGAGGGTGCATGGAAAGGGCTGCGGAATTACAAAGACAACAGAAGTTAAGCGGGAGGGTCTGTGGAGGCAAACGGAGGGTGGGCAGGATGGGACTGGGCAGCAAGCCGACAATGGAAGGTGGGTGGGAGAGGGTGGGGCAGCAAACTGGCAAAGGAGGATGGGCTGGAGGGAATAGAGAAGCAAGCTATGGAGGGGATGGGAAGAAAGCTGACAACGGAGGGTGAGTGGGAGGTTCTGGGAGGGCCAGCTGAAAACAGAGGGCAGAGGGTGTTAGAGGCTGGGAGAACAAGCTGGCAATGGTGGAAGAGCAGGCTGACAACAGAGAGTGGGAGTGAGGGGATAGGACAGCAAGCTGACAATGGATGGCAGACAGGAGGAATAAGGGCTACAAGCTGACAACAGAGGGTGGGCGGGAGGGGCTGGGGAATAAACCTGACAGAGGAGGGCATGCAGGAGGGTTGGGAGATCAAATTGACAACAAAGGGTGGTTGGCAAGGGCTGGTGAAGCAAGCTGACAAAAGAGGGCGTGTGAGAGGGACTGAGGAAGGAGGCTGACACCAAAGAGCGGACAGGAGGGGCTAGGATAAGCTGGCTGACATCAGACAATAGGGCTGCAAGCTGACAAAAGAGCATAGGCAGGAGGGGATTTGGAAAAATATGGACAATGGAGGGCGGGCCGTAGGGGATGGGGAAGCACATGGACAACAGATGGTAGGGTGTAGGACTAGAGAATAAAATTGACAACCGAGAGTAGGCAGGAAGGGATGAGGAAGCACACAGGCAATGGAGGATGGGCTGGAGGAAATAAGGAGGCACACAGAGAATAATCAGTGTACAGGAAGGGGATAGGGAAACACAGGGGCAACAGAAAAAGGAACGTGGTGGGGGCACAGAAACAAAAAAAAAGAGAAAGGAAAGCCTGTGGAAACTGACAATTAAGAAGCAAGTAAATGAGTGACAATGAAGCAAACCAATGGTAACCAATGGAAAGGTTATAAGTCTACCGTAAAATAAAAACACGTCTCTCAACAGACAGCACATGTGCCATCTTAGACAAGACCTAAAAACAGATCAGAGAATAAAAGCTATTTCTTGTTTTCGTTGTTTAAACTGATGTTTATGATGTTTTGTGACTCTTGGCTGTTGGCACTAAAAATAGGCATACAACTCGACTGTAATAAGTTATTACAGATGGCAGCTACCATATCACCATTAAAGTTACCTAGAGGCGTTACAACTCTACTGTAATAGATAAGATAAAGTACCCTTTGTAATACTTTATAAGGGTGTTGCAAGTTGCTGAGGAGTTCCATGACCTTATAGCAGAACAAGGCTGAAGGCTGAGTTCCTTGATAAGGTTAAGTAACTCCAGGGTGACTTGCAATATCTTTATCATGTACCACAAGGGGTACATTATTCTTTACATTACATGGTCACACCATCGCTTAAATCCTTGGTGTGCAGCTTTGTTTTATGAGTAAGAGAGCATGTTTGCAAGCATGAAGTGCTAAATTAAACAAATAAAAAAAAACTGTTGAATATTTATAGCAAAAAGATATCAGACTCAATTTAATACAAGTCTGTTTTTTATTTAACAAAGGTGCAGTAGCTTGGAATGTGTATAAACATGCAAAAGGATTCTAACTTTTTTACAATTACCTTTGGAGCGCAAAACATAAACATTTTGCCATAAATGTATCCTTTCTGATTGTCAATGTACAGCTAGAAAAACAGTGCAGGGGAAATAAAAGCCATGCTTCGTTCGTTCTTTAAAGAGCTGCTTCAATTATGCTCAATGACAGGACCTCACTTCACCACAGCTGCTAGCATCAGGCATTGTGATGCTGGAATTTAGCTATAATAAGTTATTACAGCTGAATGACTACATGATTTCTTTATAACAGGCAACTAGATGTATCACACATCGCCTAGTATATATTGGATAAAGTAACCCCTGCCATACATTATTAGGATGCTGCATGACGTCCATGAGTTTCTTTAAAAGATTAGAGAACTCCACTGTGACTTGCAATTACCTCATCATGTAAAGCAGGAGACACCTTTTTCCTTATAATATTTGGTCATACCATCGCCTTTCCCACAAACCATTTAAATCCTTGGTGCATAGCTTTTTCATGTGAAAGTGAGAGCATGTTTGCAAACGTGAAAAATAAAATTTGAATCTCTAGTGCAGTGTTAAACCCATCAAAAAAGCTGTTAGATATTTTATGGGAAAAGATATTAGAATCAGCTTAATTAATACAAGTCAGTTCAACTCAGAATATGTAGAAACATGCAGAAAGAGTTAAACTCTTCTATAATTACCACAAGGTTGAAAAAATAAACACAGTTTCTATAAATATCTTCTTCCTGCTTGTCACTATACAGCTAGAAAAAAAACAGATCAGAAGAAAGAAAAATGATGTGTTTTGTTCCTTAAACAGCTGCTTTAATTATGCTCTGTGACAGACCTGCCATTTCCCTTGACGTCAGAAATCAACTGTAATAAGTTATTACAGTTGAGTTGTGACCCCATTCCTTTATAGTAGGTGACTGGGTGCAAGTTGTCTATTATAAGGAAATTAGAGGCAGGTTATTATACATGGATTGCAGAATTGCATGTATTACATATGGCATAAAGTAATAAACCAGATGTCAGGGCACTCATGAATCAATAAAATAGTTTTGGGTCCAAAATGTAGTATATAGTGCTATTATCAACACAATAAAATTCGCTGTAGGACCGGGATTCATGAAAGAAACAGAACTCCATTTATTCTTGGGATATAAAGTTCATCACAGCGATAAGAAGCCGTCCTTGAAATCAGTATTCATGTAGCAACAAAAAAAATGTACTACACCGATACTACAGAAAGCTGCGCGATTATTTGAATGCGGGTTCTTTTGCACTATGCTACTTCATACAAATAGGATGCTCTAGATAATATTTCGAGATACTACTTGCTAATAACTTATTTCAGACGCAATAAGAAACTTGAATTGTTTGGAGGACTGAATTGATTAGCTTTAAATTTGTTTCAAGCAAAGCCCTGATGAAGTCTTTGAGATTGATGTCTCATAGAACGAAACACGTGTTGGCTGTTGTTGCTACATGAATATTTGTTTCGGCTGTTGTTGCTACATGAATACTGATTTCAAGGACGGCTTCTTATCGCTGTGATGAACTTTATATCCCAAGAATAAATGGAGTTCTGTTTCTTTCATGAATCCCGGTCCTACAGCGAATTTTATTGTGTTGTTAATAGCACTATATACTACATTTTGGACCCGAAACAATTTTATTGATTCATGAGTGCCCTGACATCTGGTTTATCACTATTTAGTTTCCTTGGAAACATTAGAGGAGCTAGGAAGATTCTCTTGCCAGGAGCACTGTGCCAAAGATTATGATTCAAATGTTACTGTGTGGATTTACTGTGAGCGCTCAGGTCCTGTGATTATCTTCCTGTTTGCTAGTGATATGGCATAAAGTACCCCTTGCCATACATGATAAGCGTATTGCAAGTCTATGAGGAGTTCTATGACCATATAGAGGAACAAGGCTGAAGGTCGAGTTCCTTAATAAGTTTATGAAATTGAAAAAAAATGATATATTGTTATAAATATCTCCTTTCTTCTTATGCATGTAAACTAGAAAAATAGAGCAGACGAAAAGCAACCTTTAACTTTTCCTTTTTCTTCTAACAGCTGCTTTAATTTTGCTTTGTAACCTGCTGCTGGCTTTGGCGGCAGGTACTGTAATGTCAGAACTCAACTGTAATAAGTTATTACAGTTGAGTCCTGATGTAATAGAGACAGATTTTTGTACAGGGACTGCACAATCCCATGTATTAGTAAAAAGTTAGAGACAGGTTTGTATCCAGGATTTACAGAATCACATGTATTATAAGGACATTGGAGACAAGCTTTGAAACAGTGATTGCAGACTACCATGTATAATAAAGAAAAATAAAAAAATTAGGTGATGATACCTACCGCACTCCCCACACAAAAGGCCGTGGGCCACGTGCTAGTTCCATTGACAAGAGAGATGTTTCCAATAAACGTTGGTGCGCCCAGCCAGACCGACGACCTGATTACTACTCCTGTAGAACAGAAGAAAAACTCCCTTCAGAATCGCCTGTTATTTACAGAGCTTGAACGCAGGCAATAGGTTCGGCCTCACAGCGCTACAGCAAATACACACAGAAATCTTTTGTCACTGGTCAAGTGGAAATTCCATATTTACTAGATAAACACATAAGCACTGTGTTTACTTAGGGTGACCAGACGTCCCGGATTTCCCTGGACTGTCCCGGTTTTTAGAGGACTGTCCCGGTGCCCCGACGCTTCTCTGAATTTTTAACAAATGTCCCGGTTTTTGGGACAAAGATCAGATCATGTAGGGAAGCATAAGTAAAGTATGAAATAATTAAAGTAATTTATCTTTTACTGTCAGGCAACACAGTACTGCTCCCAGCAGAGAGAGGGAGTGGGGAGCAGAGAGAGGTGGGTAGGGGCGGGTTGGGGGTGCAGGGAGGGAGGTCAACCCATAGCTAATTTTATATATGTAGTCTTGTAAATGTGTGTGTGTGTGTGCATATGTGTATGTGTGACTGTGTTTTTTATATATTTATATATATATATATATATATATATATATATATATATATATATATATATATATAAACACACACATATGTATAGGCACACATTCACAAAGCTACGCAAAAAAAGGGACAGGCCTGGTATAAAAGTGAGAGTAAAGTCTTTAGTCCTTCTTTTATGTCTGACCTGTCACGGTTTTTACTCCTCAAAATCTGGTCACCATAAGTTTACTCCTCAACGCAGGGCCATCCTCAAAGAGGTGCTACAGTGCACCTGTTATTTCTGAGGTTAAACCAATAATATGGAACGGAACCTCTGGTGCAGTGAGAGGAAGTTCCATTTATCATATCACTCAGGTCTGGAGAACACGCTGGCGCAGGCCTGTCGGTGGGCTATGAGCCTTCAGCACTCCTGGTATAAAAACAGCTCCACAACCATCAAAGGATCTACATGGCCGATGTTGCTAAATCTAGGTGCCACGAAAGTTTGCTTTCCATTCCAGCACAGTAGATATTTCATCATGCAAGCTGAGTCAGAACCTATTAAAGGTATCCTTCATACCCACACAAAATAAAACACACAATATGCAGAACTGTATTGTTTCAACAAAAATGAAGTTGTGCATTTAATGACGCATGTTCAGGGGTGCAGCAGGTGCAGTGGCGCCGGGCCCAGGGATGAAAGAGGCATAATGAACCCAAAGTTATCACAATATTTTATTACACGCCATTTGGTATTTTCTGGCCTGCGTGAGACTCCTGGCATGCGATCTCTAAATAAGTGAGTGGGAAGGCTCGTGTGCAAGTGGGGCGGGAAGAAAAGCGCGGTGAGCCAAGAAAAGAGTAATTCATAAAGTGGTGTGGCGCACTTAAGAGAGTAGCACATGATCAGCACGAGAAGTTAGTAGAGTGATCTTTACAGAAGTTGTCAGAAGTTGAATTAGAAACAGGATGGCTACAGAAAGGCGCTCGCCAGCAAAAAAAAAAAGGATTGCATAACCGCACTGGGGGCGTGTTAGCTTTTCAGACTGGGGTGTATTCAGTACTGAATTACATTCGGGAACATCGGAAAGAATACAGAGATCAACAGGAGAGGCACGTACAATAAAATACCTCGGAGTACTCATTACAAACTTGAATGAATGCATATAGTATAATCTCACTGTACTGGAGCCTCGGGGGGAATGTCACTACAGTTTTGTGCCAGGAAGCAGTAAACTGCACGTTCGCATCAGGGAGCAATAGTGAAAGCAGAACTGTATTAGTATGGACTTGGTGGGGACGGACCTTTCCCTGATGAGGTAAGCAGGAGCTGAGCTGAAGGAGGGGGCGGTGACAGTGGCGATCCGTTTGTCCCTATCCCAGAGGCAGGTGGTCGGTGCGCTCTTCTCTTACCCAAACAGCCCAGCAGGTCACAGACGCAGACTATGAGCAAGATCCTGGAGGACGAGGAGGCCCGGGGCACGGTCGCGCGCCCTAGCTTGCGGTAGCCCATCTTCTTCTTAGGCAGGAGTTGCAAGGTAGTGAGCAGCAGCCCGAGCGAGGCGCTGCCCAGGCACAACCCGCTGAACACTTCTGGCCTCGAGGTCAGCACCAGCTCCGTGGCCGGGTCCCTGTTGGGGCAACAGAAGGTCTCTAGCCGCGGGGAGGCCATAGTGGACGGGGAGCTGCGGAGGAACGGAGTCCCGCCGACTGCCTGCTTTGAGCGCAGGGACGAAAAAGAAGCGGCAGGAGCGGTGAGGTAGGGAACCTCCCGCCCTGCTCAATCCTCTCCCGTCACCCGGCACTGAGCGGGATCACGGGGAGCAGGGCTGCAGATCATGTGCTCTAAAACCCCCTCGGGGAGCGTCTCTTGTTCCTTGTTGCTGGAGGAGGGGGACGGGGCTGACGCTGCGCGTGCTGCTGGCTATTGTGAAGCTGCCCGTCCTGCCCCCACGACTCGTCGACTCCGTCGCCAGAACTGTCACTGTGGAGTCAGGAAAAGGACTGGGGGATACCCCCCGCCTCGAACGGGACTAAACCGCACGTCCCAAACGAGGATATTTTGTGTTGTATGTGTGTCAGCCAAAGCGCACCCGAGCACAATTTCAGCATTAATGAGATCCGCGTGCCAGCTCCCATTAGAGTGAATTTGCTGCAGGGTCTTTGAAGACTGTCAGGACAGAAACATGTGACTTGTGTGTTCTCTGTTGTGTCTTTAAGACCCAGCAGAATAAATGGATGTATATTTATGTTAACATATTTATTTTTGCACGCATCAGGTAAATATTAGAAAAGTAGAATCTCTCTGCATGTTTCTACATATCCTCAACCACAGCGTTTCTTTCAAAACCTGACTTGTATTAAATTGATTCCAATATTTTTTGCTTCAAATATCTAACTGCTTTTTGGTGTGTTTAATTTTGTAGTAGGTGTTCTAATTTTATTCTTCATGCTTACAAACAACCTATCTCCTTCATATGAACTAGCACCACACCAGCCATATAAATGACTTGTGGGAAGGGCTTTTGTGTGCCCATGTATTAAAAGAAATAAGGTATCACTTGTCATACATTATGAGGATAATGCAGGTCTCCTCGGAGTTCCATGACCTTATAAAAGAATGTTTTTTTTTTTGCATCACTCCTCTATATAGTCACAGAACTCCTCAGTGACTTCCAATATCCTCCTAACCTACAACAGGGGGTACTTTATCCTGTATACACATAGATAGGTGACAATGTCAGTGGCAGCATAGCATTTTAAAGTAGAGAAAAACACTGAAATTCACCAATTATAGGTATCTCAAGTAACTGACTCATGCCTTAAAATAACTATAACTCACTCCCTGCCATGCCTAGTGATGTCACTTCAGACTTTGCATTGATGATATGCCATGTGTGATGTAACGTGAGATAATTATCCGTGAGGGTGTGATTTTTAGTTCATTTAGGTTATGACTTATAGTTACATGAGATAACTATAACTGGTGAATTTCTGTTGTATTTCAGTGTTTTCATGGTTTGAAATGTTATGTTGCCCCTCACCGTGTCACCTAGCTATAACCTCATTTTAACTTTAATTTTTTTAAGTGAATTTCTAAGTTTTATTTTAAATACCTAAGTGTAACGCACTTTAACTTTTGTTTTTTTTTCAGTGAATTTCTAGAGTTATTTTAATATGTTATTCTCAATATATACAGCAGAGGCCTATTGGTTTTGTCAAAGGGTAATTGCAATCTCTATAAACAAATATTTAAATACAACTTTGATTATCAAAACAACATTACAAGATTAAACATGTTTTAGTTTTTCTTTTACATTTCTCTGTGTACATAATGGAACCATAAGACCAACCATAAAGGGTCCCTGCATTCTTCAGCTGAAGAGCAAAAGCTCCAGATTTGTGAATGCTTAAAAAATTATCATGTTTTCTTGGTGTCATGTTATAAAGACTCCAGAAAACTAAGGGGATTATTTATGGGAAATTGATGTAAGCAAGTCTTCTTGCGGCGCTGCCCTACCCTCTTGTGACTGGGCAGGGATGCACCGTATTTATGTTATACGGTGCATTCCTGTCCTTTCCCCTGCGCTGGTGCACAATTGGCTGCCTAGCGCCTACGCAGGCACCTTTGCATCATGGTGCAAGGGTGTCTGTGTTGCATGCAGGATTGTTTTTGTGCAGGATGGGGCATCTTCTTGTACAAAAATAATCAGCAAAAGCTTTTTCCTCTTTCTATGTGTGCAGCAAAATGCAACACACATGGAAAGAAGAAAAAACGAGGAGAAAAAATATTTACCTTCATTACGGCTCCCTTGGGGAGGTATAATGATTTGGTTCTTCCCTAGGTTTCCTGTGATTAAGTAAATCTTGGGCAGTGTCAAAATCGATGGGTGTTACGTGGGAAAACCCACTGCAATGTCCATGGAATGTCTCCCTGACACAGAGAAAGGCAATGCAAAGACTTGCACTGCTTTGTCTTACTCCATGTCTGTGAGAAAGTACCCTCTTTCTAGCCTTGTTACCCCCACTTTTGGCCTGTTTGTCAGTGTATGTCAGGTTGTTTTCACTGTCTCACTGGGATCCTGCTAGCCAGGGCCCAGTGCTCATAGTGAAAACCCTATGTTTTCAGTATGTTTGTTATGTGTCACTGGGACCCTGCTAGTCAGGACCCCAGTGCTCATAAGTTTGTGGCCTATATGTATGTGTTCCCTGTGTGGTGCCTAACTGTCTCACTGAGGCTCTGCTAATCAGAACCTCAGTGGCTATGCTCTCTCATTTCTTTCAAATTGTCACTGACAGGCTAGTGACCAATTTTACCAATTTACATTGGCTTACTGGAACACCCTTATAATTCCCTAGTATATGGTACTGAGGTACCCAGGGTATTGGGGTTCCAGGAGATCCCTATGGGCTGCAGCATTTCTTTTGCCACCCATAGGGAGCTTTGACAATTCTTACACAGGCCTGCCACTGCAGCCTGAGTGAAATAACGTCCACGTTATTTCACAGCCATTTTACACTGCACTTAAGTAACTTATAAGTCACCTATATGTCTAACCTTTACCTGGTAAAGGTTAGGTGCAAAGTTACTTAGTGTGAGGGCACCCTGGCACTAGCCAAGGTGCCCCCACATTGTTCAGGGCCAATTTCCCTGACTTTGTGATTGCGGGGACACCATTACACGCGTGCACTACATATAGGTCACTACCTATATGTAGCTTCACAATGGTAACTCCGAATATGGCCATGTAACATGTCTATGATCATGGAATTGCCCCCTCTATGCCATCCTGGCATAGTTGGCACAATCCCATGATCCCAGTGGTCTGTAGCACAGACCCTGGTACTGCCAAACTGCCCTTCCTGGGGTTTCACTGCAGCTGCTGCTGCTGCCAACCCCTCAGACAGGCATCTGCCCTCCTGGTGTCCAGCCAGGCCTGGCCCAGGATGGCGGAACAAAGAACTTCCTCTGAGAGAGGGTGTGACACCCTCTCCCTTTGGAAAATGGTGTGAAGGCAGGGGAGGAGTAGCCTCCCCCAGCCTCTGGAAATGCTTTGTTGGGCACAGATGTGCCCAATTCTGCATAAGCCAGTCTACACCGGTTCAGGGGACCCCTTAGCCCTGCTCTGGCGCGAAACTGGACAAAGGAAAGGGGAGTGACCACTCCCCTGACCTGCACCTCCCCTGGGAGGTGTCCAGAGCTCCTCCAGTGTGCTCCAGACCTCTGCCATCTTGGAAACAGAGGTGCTGCTGGCACACTGGACTGCTCTGAGTGGCCAGTGCCACCAGGTGACGTCAGGGACTCCTTCTGATAGGCTCCTTCAGGTGTTAGTAGACTATCCTCTCTCCTAGGTAGCCAAACCCTCTTTTCTGGCTATTTAGGGTCTCTGTCTCTGGGGAAACTTTAGATAACGAATGCAAGAGCTCAGCCGAGTTCCTCTGCATCTCTCTCTTCACCTTCTGATAAGGAATCGACTGCTGACCGCACTGGAAGCCTGCAAAACTGCAACAAAGTAGCAAAGACGACTACTGCAACTCTGTAACGCTGATCCTGCCGCCTTCTCGACTGTTTTCCTGTTTGTGTATGCTGTGGGGGTAGTCTGCCTCCTCTCTGCACCAGAAGCTCCGAAGAAATCTCCCGTGGGTCGACGGAATCTTCCCCCTGCAACCGCAGGCACCAAAAAGCTGCATTACCGGTCCCTTGGGTCTCCTCTCAGCACGACAAGCGAGGTCCCTCGAATCCAGCAACTCTGTCCAAGTGGCCCCCACAGTCCAGTGACTCTTCAGTCCACGTTTGGTGGAGGTAAGTCCTTGCCTCACCTCGCTAGACTGCATTGCTGGGAACCGCGACTTTTGCAGCTACTCCGGCCTCCGTGCACTTCCGGCGGAAATCCTTTGTGCACAGTCCAGCCTGGGTCCACGGCACTCTAACCTGCATTGCACGACCTCCTAAGTTGTTCTCCGGCGACGTGGGACTTCTTTGTGCGACTTCGGGTGAGCACCGTTTCACGCATCCTCGTAGTGCCTGTTTCTGGCACTTATCCGGGTGCTACCTGCTGCTGAGAGGGCTCCTTGTCTTGCTCGACGTCCCCTCTCTCTCCTGGTCCAATTTGCGACCTCCTGGTCCCTCCAGGGCCACAGCAGCGTCCAAAAACGCTAACCGCACGATTTGCAGCTAGCAAGGCTTGTTGGCGTTCTTTCGGCGGGAAAACACTTCTGCACGACTCTCCACGGCGAGAGGGATCCGTCCACCAAAGGGGAAGTCTCTAGCCCTTTTCGTTCCTGCAGAAACCGCAGCTTCTTCTGTCCAGTAGAAGCTTCTTTGCACCCGCAGCTGGCATTTCCTGGGCATCTGCCCATCTCCGACTTGCTTGTGACTTTTGGACTTGGTCCCCTTGTTCCACAGGTACCCTAGATTGGAAATCCACAGTTGTTGCATTGTTGGTTTGTGTCTGTCCTGCATTATTCCTCTAACACGACTTCTTTGTCCTTAGGGGAACTTTAGTGCACTTTGCACTCACTTTTCAGTGTCTTGGGGAGGGTTATTTTTCTAACTCTCACTATTTTCTAATAGTCCCAGCGACCCTCTACAAGGTCACATAGGTTTGGGGTCCATTCGTGGTTCGCATTCCACTTTTGGAGTATATGGTTTGTGTTGCCCCTATCCCTATGTTTCCCCATTGCATCCTATTGTAACTATACATTGTTTGCACTGTTTTCTAAGACTATACTGCATATTTTTGCTATTGTGTATATATATCTTGTGTATATTTCCTATCCTCTCACTGAGGGTACACTCTGAGATACTTTGGCATATTGTCATAAAAATAAAGTACCTTTATTTTTAGTATAACTGTGTATTGTGTTTTCTTATGATATTGTGCATATGACACTAAGTGGTACTGTAGTAGCTTCACACGTCTCCTAGTTCAGCCTAAGCTGCTCTGCTAAGCTACCATTATCTATCAGCCTAAGCTGCTAGACACCCTATACACTAATAAGGGATAACTGGGCCTGGTGCAAGGTGCAAGTACCCCTAGGTACTCACTACAAGCCAGCCCAGCCTCCTACATTGGTTGTGCAGTGGTGGGATAAGTGCTTTGAGACTACTTACCACTCTTGTCATTGTACTTTTCATAAGAGAAAAATATACAAAACAAGGTCAGTGTATATACACATAGCCAAAAAGTTTTGCATTTCCTCTTTTCACTCTTTTCTAAGTGCTGAAAAGTACTTCTAAACTTTCTAAAAAGTTCTAAAAAGTTAAAAAAGTTTTTTTCTCTGTCTTTCTAAAAGCTCTGACAAACTTTTTTCTCTTTTTCTATCACTTTAACTTTCTCTAAAAATGTCTGGCACAGGCCAAAATGTTGACCTGTCTAAGATTGCATATGATCACCTTAGCTGGAAAGGAGCAAGGAGTCTCTGCATAGAGAGAGGTTTGAGTGTAGGGAAGAATCCTTCCTTGGAATTGTTGCTTAATATGCTTAGAGAACAAGGTAAGGCCATAGGGGCCACATCTGTTGAAAAAGTAGCAAATGGTTCCCAATCTGATCCAGGGACTCCCCCAGGAAAAGGTTCAGGAAAGAAACTTCTTAGCCTTCCCATTACAAGACAGTCTAGCATAGTTGGTACTGAGGTGGAGTCACATCATCCAGATGATGTGCTCTCACATTACACTGTCAGCCAAGCTGTTAGGGTGCCCTCTGTAAGGGACAGGTCTCCTTCTGTTCATTCCCATCATACCTCTGTATCTAGAAATGTCCCTCCCACCAACCCTGATGACAGATTGTTAGAAAGGGAACTCAATAAGTTAAGGGTGGAACAAACCAGACTGAAGCTTAAAAAGCAACAGCTGGATTTGGATAGACAGTCTTTAGAATTAGAGAAGGAAAGACAGAAGTTGGGTTTAGAAACCCATGGTGGCAGCAGCAGTATTCCCCATAGTCATCCTGCAAAAGAGCATGATTCCAGGAATCTGCACAAGATAGTTCCCCCTTATAAGGAGGGGGATGACATTAACAAGTGGTTTGCTGCACTTGAGAGGGCCTGTGTTGTACAGGATGTCCCTCAAAGGCAGTGGGCTGCTATCCTATGGCTATCATTTAGTGGAAAAGGTAGGGATAGGCTCCTTACTGTGAAAGAAAGTGATGCCAATAATTTTACAGTACTTAAGAATGCACTCCTGGATGGTTATGGCTTAACCACTGAACAATACAGGATAAAGTTCAGAGAGACCAAAAAGGAGTCTTCACAAGACTGGGTTGATTTCATTGACCATTCAGTGAAGGCCTTGGAGGGGTGGTTACATGGCAGTAAAATTACTGATTATGACAGCCTGTATAACTTGATCCTGAGAGAACATATTCTTAATAATTGTGTGTCTGATTTGTTGCACCTGTACTTGGTGGACTCTGATCTGACCTCTCCCCAAGAATTGGGAAAGAAGGCAGACAAATGGGTCAGAACAAGGGTGAACAGAAAAGTTCATACAGGGGGTGACAAAGAGAACACTAAGAAGAAAGATGGTGAAAAATCTCAAGATAAGCATGGGGATAAGGGTAAAACCAAAGATCCCACTTCAAATCTTAAACACTCTTCAGGGGGTGGGGATAAAACAAATTCTTCCTCTTCTTCTCAACCTACACAATTTAAAAAGCCTTGGTGCTTTGTGTGTAAAAATAGAGGCCATAGGCCAGGGGATAAGTCCTGTCCAGGTAAACCCCCTGAGCCTACCACCACTAATACATCAAGCTCTAGTGCCCCTAGCAGTAGTGGTACTAGTGGTGGGACTGCTGGCAACAGTCAAGTTAAGGGTGTAGTTGGGTTCACTTATGGGTCCATAGTAGAAACTGGGGTAGTTAGTCCCAAGACAGTTTCTGTCACACCTAGTGGCATTGGCCTTGCCACACTGGCTGCTTGTCCCCTTACAATGGATAAGTACAGGCAGACAGTTTCAATAAATGGTGTTGAGGCCTTGGCCTACAGGGACACAGGTGCCAGTATCACTTTGGTGACTGAAAACCTAGTGGCTCCTGAACAACACATCATTGGACAACAGTATAAAATTATTGATGTCCATAACTCCACTAAGTTTCTTCCCTTAGCTATAATTCAGTTTAGTTGGGGTGGAGTTACTGGCCCTAAGCAGGTGGTGGTATCACCTAGCTTACCTGTAGACTGTCTCTTAGGTAATAACCTAGAGGCCCCAGGTTGGGCTGATGTAGAGTTTTATGCCCATGCAGCCATGCTGGGCATCCCTGAGGAATTGTTCCCTCTCATTTCTACTGAAATGAAAAAGCAAAGGAGAGAAGGCCTGAAAACTCAGGATCCCTCTCCATCAACAGGTAAAAAGGGTATCACAGTATCCCCTAACCACCCTGCCATTCAGGATACCATTCCTGTGGTGGGAGAAACCTCTCCTGGGGTGGCACCTGTTACAAGGGAATCATCAGCTGGCAAAGCTGGACTCCCTGAGGTAGAAGTACCTCTCTGTGGGATAACTAACTTTGGTGACAAAAAGAGCACCATTTTAGTTAACATGGAGCATCCCTCCAACCCTCCCAGAGAAACTTTAGTGCAGAAACCCTGCACTGCCTCACAACACTTAGGACAGCATCCCTGCCCTAGTGTGGAGCTCATAGGACAGCACCCCTGCCCTGCTCCAACTCAAGAGAAACAGCATCCCTGTTCTCTCTTCCAGCCATATGGACAAAGTTTTTGCCCAGCTATGGCTTTCCTCAGACAGCATCCCTGTCTGGCATTTTCATCACTACAAATAGGTTCAGTGGACAATTCCCACTGCTCTAAAACTAAAACTTACTGATAGAAACTCTGATAATACATCTTCACATTGTTGCTTAGCTAAAAAACTTCAAACAGGGTGGTTTACATCCCCACAAGGAAGTAACCATATAGTGGATGATAAAGGGAGTAACCAGTCTATTGCAGAGCTACTCTCTACTTATCACCACTTAGACAATAAAGTCTCAACTGGCCAAGGTTAGCCTTATTGTCCTTCGTTTGGGGGGGGGGGGAGGTTGTGTGAGAAAGTACCCTCTTTCTAGCCTTGTTACCCCCACTTTTGGCCTGTTTGTGAGTGTATGTCAGGGTGTTTTCACTGTCTCACTGGGATCCTGCTAGCCAGGGCCCAGTGCTCATAGTGAAAACCCTATGTTTTCAGTATGTTTGTTATGTGTCACTGGGACCCTGCTAGTCAGGACCCCAGTGCTCATAAGTTTGTGGCCTATATGTATGTGTTCCCTGTGTGGTGCCTAACTGTCTCACTGAGGCTCTGCTAATCAGAACCTCAGTGGCTATGCTCTCTCATTTCTTTCAAATTGTCACTGACAGGCTAGTGACCAATTTTACCAATTTACATTGGCTTACTGGAACACCCTTATAATTCCCTAGTATATGGTACTGAGGTACCCAGGGTATTGGGGTTCCAGGAGATCCCTATGGGCTGCAGCATTTCTTTTGCCACCCATAGGGAGCTCTGACAATTCTTACACAGGCCTGCCACTGCAGCCTGAGTGAAATAACGTCCACGTTATTTCACAGCCATTTTACACTGCACTTAAGTAACTTATAAGTCACCTATATGTCTAACCTTTACCTGGTAAAGGTTAGGTGCAAAGTTACTTAGTGTGAGGGCACCCTGGCACTAGCCAAGGTGCCCCCACATTGTTCAGGGCCAATTTCCCTGACTTTGTGAGTGCGGGGACACCATTACACGCGTGCACTACATATAGGTCACTACCTATATGTAGCTTCACAATGGTAACTCCGAATATGGCCATGTAACATGTCTATGATCATGGAATTGCCCCCTCTATGCCATCCTGGCATAGTTTGCACAATCCCATGATCCCAGTGGTCTGTAGCACAGACCCTGGTACTGCCAAACTGCCCTTCCTGGGGTTTCACTGCAGCTGCTGCCAACCCCTCAGACAGGCATCTGCCATCCTGGGGTCCAGCCAGGCCTGGCCCAGGATGGCAGAACAAAGAACTTCCTCTGAGAGAGGGTGTGACACCCTCTCCCTTTGGAAAATGGTGTGAAGGCAGGGGAGGAGTAGCCTCCCCCAGCCTCTGGAAATGCTTTGTTGGGCACAGATGTGCCCAATTCTGCATAAGCCAGTCTACACCGGTTCAGGGGACCCCTTAGCCCTGCTCTGGCGCGAAACTGGACAAAAGAAAGGGGAGTGACCACTCCCCTGACCTGCACACCCCCTGGGAGGTGTCCAGAGCTCCTCCAGTGTGCTCCAGACCTCTGCCATCTTGGAAACAGAGGTGCTGCTGGCACACTGGACTGCTCTGAGTGGCCAGTGCCACCAGGTGACGTCAGAGACTCCTTCTGATAGGCTCCTTCAGGTGTTAGTAGCCTATCCTCTCTCCTAGGTAGCCAAACCCTCTTTTCTGGCTATTTAGGGTCTCTGTCTCTGGGGAAACTTTAGATAACGAATGCAAGAGCTCAGCCGAGTTCCTCTGCATCTCTCTCTTCACCTTCTGATAAGGAATCGACTGCTGACCGCGCTGGAAGCCTGCAAAACTGCAACAAAGTAGCAAAGACGACTACTGCAACTCTGTAACGCTGATCCTGCCGCCTTCTCGACTGTTTTCCTGTTTGTGCATGCTGTGGGGGTAGTCTGCCTCCTCTCTGCACCAGAAGCTCCGAAGAAATCTCCCATGGGTCGACGGAATCTTCCCCCTGCAACCGCAGGCACCAAAAAGCTGCATTACCGGTCCCTTGGGTCTCCTCTCAGCACGACGAGCGAGGTCCCTCGAATCCAGCAACTCTGTCCAAGTGGCCCCCACAGTCTAGTGACTCTTCAGTCCAAGTTTGGTGGAGGTAAGTCCTTGCCTCACCTCGCTAGACTGCATTGCTGGGAACCGCGACTTTTGCAGCTACTCCGGCCTCCATGCACTTCCGGCGGAAATCCTTTGTGCACAGTCCAGCCTGGGTCCACGGCACTCTAACCTGCATTGCACGACCTCCTAAGTTGTTCTCCGGCGACGTGGGACTTCTTTGTGCGACTTCGGGTGAGCACCGTATCACGCATCCTCGTAGTGCCTGTTTCTGGCACTTCACCGGGTGCTACCTGCTGCTGAGAGGGCTCCTTGTCTTGCTCAACGTCCCCTCTCTCTCCTGGTCCAACTTGCGTCCTCCTGGTCCCTCCAGGGCCACAGCAGCGTCCAAAAACGCTAACCGCACGATTTGCAGCTAGCAAGGCTTGTTGGCGTTCTTTCGGCGGGAAAACACTTCTGCACGACTCTCCATGGCGAGAGGGATCCGTCCACCAAAGGGGAAGTCTCTAGCCCTTTTCGTTCCTGCAGAAACCGCAGCTTCTTCTGTCCAGTAGAAGCTTCTTTGCACCCGTAGCTGGCATTTCCTGGGCATCTGCCCATCTCCGACTTGCTTGTGACTTTTGGACTTGGTCCCCTCGTTCCACAGGTACCCTAGATTGGAAATCCACAGTTGTTGCATTGTTGGTTTGTGTCTGTCCTGCATTATTCCTCTAACACGACTTCTTTGTCCTTAGGGGAACTTTAGTGCACTTTGCACTCACTTTTCAGGGTCTTGGGGAGGGTTATTTTTCTAACTCTCACTATTTTCTAATAGTCCCAGCGACCCTCTACAAGGTCACATAGGTTTGGGGTCCATTCGTGGTTCGCATTCCACTTTTGGAGTATATGGTTTGTGTTGCCCCTATCCCTATGTTTCCCCATTGCATCCTATTGTAACTATACATTGTTTGCACTGTTTTCTAAGACTATACTGCATATTTTTGCTATTGTGTATATATATCTTGTGTATATTTCCTAGCCTCTCACTGAGGGTACACTCTGAGATACTTTGGCATATTGTCATAAAAATAAAGTACCTTTATTTTTAGTATAACTGTGTATTGTGTTTTCTTATGATATTGTGCATATGACACTAAGTGGTACTGTAGTAGCTTCACACGTCTCCTAGTTCAGCCTAAGCTGCTCTGCTAAGCTACCATTATCTATCAGCCTAAGCTGCTAGACACCCTATACACTAATAAGGGATAACTGGGCCTGGTGCAAGGTGCAAGTACCCCTAGGTACTCACTACAAGCCAGTCCAGCCTCCTACAATGTCCATGAAGCCAATCAAAGCCACGCAAAGTGGTTTTGCTTGGCCTCATAGATATGGTTGAGAGGTCTGAGCTGCCGGAGCATCAGAAAAATTGACACTCCGGTGGCGCAAGCCTCTCATAAATAACTCTATACGGTTCATTTTTTTGTATTTGTGGGCAGCTGATGGAAGCAGCACATTCTGGTTGGCTGAGGCAAGGCCCTAGCTTGGCAGAACCTTGGCTGAGGCAAAGCCCTAGCTTGGCAGAACCTGCTACTCCTGTCAGGGGTGAGTGATTACACTCACTGTATAACCTGTGCTCATCCTTGGGTAGCTTGGCACAGAACAGTCTGGCTTATCACAGAGGCTATGGCACAGCACTTCCCCACCACAACCATGCTGAGCAGCACAAATGAGACTTCACACATCGAGTAGGAATATAAAAATTGTATTCAACACATACATTGTCAACACAGCATGAGTATCATGTAAACCTGGGCAAAAATCACTTTTCAGCAATAGAATTCACAATATTAGGCTCTACTGTGTCTAACACCAACAACAGTACGCACAAGTGAGAAAGCAATTCTTTCCCTCCCTGCATCCTCTTGCGGTGCCAAATGTCAGCACAAGACCCTCCCTAGAGTTTACTAACTTCAATGTAACACATAAATTCAGGGTGCACCCTGGTTCCCAACATTAGCAGCAATAAGTACATACAAGGTTTGGAAAAGTTTCACATAGCACTGCAGCCTAGGCCGCACTAGTAAATTGTAATGCCAACGTCAGGGATTCACTGGCAGAAGAACGTGACCAGAAAAACCAATGTGCTGCCCTCGCATTCACCCACAGTCACTCCCACACATCCACTCTGCACCATCGTGCGGTGCCACAGGTATCAGTCGGCCCATGCGCACACTCACTAGTATGCACTCGCTCCCAGCACCCTAGTGTGGTGCCCTGATATCCGGCTAGTGGATGCCACTGTGTCTGCAGGCACCCTGGGTCCCAAACTGCACTCCACCCACTAACCAGCTTCAGCTAACCTGCCCCACCATGGGTCCCAAACTGCAGTCCACCCACCAACCAGCTTCAGCTATCCTGCCCCACCATGAACGTTCCTTCAGCCTTCCCCTGGATACAAGGCCACTCGCAGTCAAAGTCACACTTCGCAAGATCCTGGGGACAAGGTGGTGGGGGGGATAACAGCTGATCTAGAAACAATTAGAAAGGATGTTTGGACTCCCATTAGGAGAGTCACTCAGAGGTCTGCAACACACAGGGGGAGAGTCACTGGGGCCACCCGATATCCACTGCTATGGCTAGCCCAGCCAGACAATACAAGGTTAGCAAATAGTTACCACTTTTAGCACCTCTGGAACGGAGGTACACCATTGGGGCGAGTTAACTTGAGTCACCCGCAACAATCCTGGTTGCACATGAAGATTTACTAGGTACACACCACCTGTGCAAGGAGGTGGTGCGTCTGGTGCAAAAAGACTTGAGTTACACCAGATGATTACGATTCCATGTGAAAAGTGCTCAGTGCTGTATTTCCCAAGAATAAATCACAACATCAGCGGGACGATGACCTGGGTTGCCCCGACCATACAATACCTCAAAAGACAATTCCCAAAGTGGAGCCTTTTCGGAAAGAGGCACTAGTCTGTTGCAAGATAACTTCAATCACACCAGACAATCCTGGACACTCCCACGGAGAACATAAATCCTGGGCCCCACTGGAACGAGGCACAACATCCTGCACTCGATGACTTGAGTTGGTTTGGACAATGCAGTTACACAAGGAAATTTGTTTCCGTAACTCCCTGGAATGAGGTACAACGTCTCATACTCAATGACTTTAGTCACACCAGATTCCTTGGTCACACACTTCGATGCAAATTCAGCTGTGCCATACGAGGCAAAGTATAGCATAACTCTGGTGCCCCCTCCCCTAACCTCCAAGGGTCACCACCTATGAAAGGGGCACAGCACGCAATGCACATGCAGCCGAGGGTCACACTAGATAAATGCGACATACTCGACAACAGCGCACTGGGTAATCCCGTTCACACCACAAGATGTTTCGGCATGCAGTGGTTCCCACAATGAAGGGCCACTGATCTGAAGTGCGGGCAGTACTTGGCAAGCTCCAACCCAGGCAGTTGCAGTCCCTAGACACAATACTTAGTTCACGCTCATGCCGCTGCAGCCAGATGGAGTCCAGCACATGATGTAGGCTCCGAAGAGGGTACAACTCTCCAGATAATACCGGCAGACAATGTAAGTCCCTCACAAGAGGTCTTTGATGTCCCTGAGACCTCCACAGAGAACAGGGGGCAGGGCCAACCTGCCCTCGGAGAGCACACTTTGGGTTACTACACAGCAGCAGGCAGTCGGCTCAGGCCAGCCACAATACAGGAAGGGTGCACAGATTTCTTCCTTGGACAGTTATCCTCCTATGCACAACAGACTCCTCTGACCGTGCGCACCACGCAGTCCAGCAGAACCGGTCCCGCACCACTGTAGATGCAACCTTACCTTGCTAACTGGTAGTACCCCTAATTATACTTAAGTGTGCCTTTGAATTTCAGGGTAGTTCAAAGGTTTCTCCTTTGAACTAAAGATGTTTCCCCTAAATATCATTCCTGTCCGCCTCAAGGCCATGCAGTTCCAAGAGGCTAAGTGTTAGAAATCTCTCTGTCCATTTGATCTATCCCATGCGCTAAACGGCATAGGTCTGTTGTTCTGGATGCCCACGTTTTATAGCTGTCACTTGGGAAGTGCACAGATGTGCTCTTCCCCTGCAACCAGTGGAATGAAACTGAATTTACAGAGCACACAAAGTGTTTTAGAACCTAGAAATGCCCACATCCTAGAAGTGGCATTCCTAGGTAATTAATAACAAAACCACCTTTACCATCAGAGGGAGTTTGTCAATCTGAATCCAATGATTCTAAACATCATGAGGCTGCTCCCCTGCAATCAACTATTGCAGCCAGACCTAATAAAACTCTTTCTTCCATGTTATATTATGGGCAGAGCAGGTCTCATGGGGAATGGAAACATGCATGGGTTATTCCACACTCCCTGGGCACATGTGCCTTGGCAGACAAACAATCCTACAGAGGCAGGTTGGACACTAGGATAAAGCCACCAAAAGGGGGCAAGTGCGCTCTCAGGCTCAGTTCCTATATTCGAATAGCCATGTGCAAGTGTGCAGAACCTGGCAAGTGATGCCAGATCCAGTATCTATATAGGAAACCACCTGTGTGCCACAGGCTTGTGCTACTTCTACGAGGATGGAAGGATGGGGCCGGCACTTACACATCGTACTTACAGTGGGGAAGTGACCAAGGCCAGTAGCCCCCTTGTGAGAACCAGCAAAACTTCCTAGAGAAAAGCAAAATATCTAGGGGAACCACTACCTCCGTGTGCCAAATTTAATACCACACAACACTTAAAAATATGCTGGTAGTGCCCCTGGCCAGATTATGGCACCACCATGCATCAAACTATATTTAAGTTAGCTCACGAAGGGCATTATGGGGCACTTATACCCGAAGCAGCAAAAAAAAAATGTTTGGCTCAAGATGTTTATTTATTATTCTTTCTCTTTTCTTCCTTCATAAAATTATTATTTGTGTGTTTTTTCTGGTCCAGCCTGGTCACCCACATCTTTTTTTTTCACTGTCCACAGGGATAGCTCTGATGCCCCAGAGGTCCATACCAGCTCCTCATCCGGCAGCTATTGTAGGTGCTGGAAGGAGCAGGCAGCACAATTTTTTGTAGGACACCCACCCAAGGCACCCACATCTCTAAAATACATTGGGTGCCATGGGCAGATGGCCCCTACTGGCTCCCTGGCCAGCACTCATTGTGGATGCTGGCAGGAGCCCACCACTCTCTTTTTTGGTGGATGCCCACCTGGGCCACCTACATCTTTGAACTCCATGGTGGCCACAAGTGAGGCCCACAGGTCTCCGCGGCCCCTGCTGGTGCCCTGTTCAGCACACATCCTGGGTGCTGGCAGGTGCAGACAACAAGTATGTTCCCCCACGCAGGATCAGTTTTTAACTCTGCTTCCGCTGCAGGAGCAAACATTCTTCCCTGCCCAAGCTCATGAGCAGGGAAAAAATTGAAATATTTGTTCCTGCCCAGCAGGATCATTACTGCTTTCAGTAAGCTGTGATGAAGGACTGGCCTCTGTACCAAAAGCACTTTCCAGGGCATCAGGCGTGTATCACAGGGCATGGCAAAGGTCTGCCCTCTCTGCCCAGACTGCTTCCCAGGGCAATGTGTGTATGTAGAAGGAGGTGGCAAGGGGCTGGCCCCTCTGCTGAGACCACTTTCTAAGGTAACACGCCAATCTCCCTATTAAATTAACTTTTTATGTGTGTGTAGTAGGTTGTGGCAAGGGACTAGCCTCTCCACACATTCATCTTAATGGCACAAACGTTATTAGCAAACCAAAAAATACATTTCCTATGGTAGGTAGATCCTACTAATTTTAACTACACAGTGGCGCCATGGCAGCGAAAATAAATATGGCCAAGTAACACATGCTATTCAGAAGAACTGTACTAATAAACATACATTCACAGTTCAAATTTCAGTTTATTACCACAGTACAGCACAAATGACATTGTGAAAACGATTTCCACTGTCTCACAGATTGTATTTAACAATTACTTTACACATGGAAAAAACTCTCCTAATAGTCACATATCTGTTGAGTGTGATTTTAACTTGCTGCATAGATTTAACCCCTTGGATTCTATTTTTGTTTAAATACATCTGTTAAAACAAATGCATATGAAAAATGCCATGGTACAAACCATATATGCAGGTGTGCAGAGTACAATATGCTATTTATTGCCCTTCTTGAAGGAGGGGAGGGGTATCATGGCTCATTTGAGGCTTCCCCACTCGGGAGTCATGGACCCTTCCCATTCTCAACAATGGTAAAAAATAGCATATTAATTCTGCACATAAGCAAATGTATTATATAGATTATATATATATATATATATATATATATATATATATATATATATAGAGAGAGAGAGAGAGAGAGAGAGAGAGAGCTCTGTAGTCAAAGTACATAGATATGGAGTTAAGAATAGTACAATACAATACAATAGGCATTTGAAAGGTGTGCAGCGGCTTCTGAAGAAGCATCCCTGCGCTTGCAGCTAGACCACCAAAAACAGACAATCAACCCTTGATCTCTGGCCTAAGCATTAAACACATGAGTCTTCAAACTTCGAGTTCGAAAGTTTCGGCATTAGGAATGCAAAGGCTCTCTCGCCCCCACCTAGACCTGCGTACCCTAGGGGTATGCAAGAGCTTAAGAGAGTTAGACCTCAGGGATCTGCCCTGACAATAGGCTTTAAGACTGCTTCTAAGGTACTGCAGATCCTTGTGCTCCAGAGCTCTGAAGGCAAAGATTAATGCTGTGAATTTGATGCAGCTAGCGACCAGTAGTTAGTGCAACTGGTGAGAATGAGCAGACACAGAATGATGAATAGGAACTTTAAGAATAATGCACACTGCTGCATTTTGAATGCTCGGCAAACATTTCAGTAAACAGGCTGATAGGCCCAAATATAAAGTCCAATTTTGAGGTAACTAAGGTATGAACAATGGTCTTACGGGCCACAACCGGAATGAGGTGCAGCATCATCCTGTGAGGCTTCAAGGTTGCAAAGCACCTAGTCAAAACCACTTTGACCTCTGGTTCAAAAGACAAGGCGGAATCAAATTTGAAGCCCTGGTTTCTCACACATGAGAAGGGAACAGGAGATGCAACAAGCTCCGAAGGCCACCAATTAAAAGAATCAGGGAACTGGCTAGTGCCAAAAAAAACGGGATTTCTGTTTTATCAGAATTCAGTGCAAGGCAACTCTCACACAACCAATCGGCCACGGCTTTCATGCAACTCTTGAAGGAATTGAATGTGGCAGATGCCTCATCCTAGGAATACAAAAGAAGCTGGGTGCCATCAGTGTAAAAAATCACTTTCAGGCTCCAAGATTCAACCAGGTTAGCCAAGGGTTGCAGATAAACTTTAAAAAGGGTGAGGCTCAAGGCAGAACCTTGGAGAACGCCACATTCAAGAGGCTTTGCATCCAAAGTAAAAGGGTCAAGAGATACAACTTGAGATCTGCCCTCAAGATATGATTTAAGCCAAGTCAAAGAATAGGAAATAGCACATCTTTGCTTATCAGTATATACATACCTTAACAATAGTTTTGAATTCAATACTCTATACAGTATCTTTATAGGACACTATTTTTGTTGATATTTTGACACACAACCCTTGCATGTGGATCTCAATTCCCTTGTCTGTAAATGAGTAAATCCCAGCCTCAACTTGTTCCTTAAAGGTGCTGTACCTCTGTGGTATTTATAGGTCATTACTAGCAGCCTCGCTTATAAGACCACTGTAGCTACGAATCACCCACAGCAGAGAACCCATGCTTCTTCCAGTGTCAACTAATCTTACAATTTACTGAAGTATTTTTATAGCTTTATCAAGGTAGCGCTCTTTTAGCCATGCATACACAGTATTTATCTGATTAGGCACAGCACAATTTCTGCATGCTTCACTTCTTTTATCTTTTGAAATAGCATTTTCTAGATCAGTTTCAGCCACCTGACCGTCATTTCACCACCTTCTTCATCATCTTGCTAATTACTCAGGTAATCCATTGGGTCTTTTGACCTAATCAGCTCAACTATTGTGCCGCAGGCATATACTCTACTTTAAAACATATTTGCTAAACATACATGTTTATTTTCATTACCTTGATGACCTACATTACCATCCATTAGAATATTATGCATGAGGTCATTGTAGGAAATCCGCATTTCTGTGTGGTCACCCTGGATTTTTTGCCTTTTGCTGGACCCTGTATTTTTGCTGGCTGTAAAGCTGTGTGGACTTTACCCTTCCTAACCAGTGTTAAAGTGCTACTGCTCCTCCTTTCAACATGATAACATTGGGACACTCCCAATTGACATATTTAACTTACCTATAAGTCCTTAGCATATAGTACAGAGTGTACACAGGGCCTGTATGTTAATTGTCACAAGTGGACTGCAGCATCCATTGTGCCATCGACTAGAACGGCAGTGCAAACATGATTGCAGGCCTACCCTCTGTAGCCTGGATTTGCAGTTTTAAAATCCAAATTCAACTTCCCCTTTTGACAGGATTAATCCTTCCTTTTAAATGTCTATAAGTCACCTCTGAATAGTATCTGTTGCCCATAAGGCAGGTTGAATGTTATTTAAAAGTAGGACACATACAAGTACAATTTTGCACGTCCTTACAGTGCAAACACCCCTAAGGCTATTTTCACTGTAGCAAGACTGGCTGTTCCACAGGAAAACACTGGGATGCAATATTACATTTTAATACTGTCTGAAATGGTACTAGTTAGAAAAATAATTAAATAACTATGTTTAATACTCATTAAAAATCCAATTCCACTTTCAGTTTGGATGTTCACCAAATAAGCAGTCAAAGTTTTGAAAAGTTCCATTAACCTGCCTGATGTTTGTGGAGACTTCCTCTGCACTTTATTCTCCTGCAGCCATAGTTAGCTTTTGAATAGGTGAAAATGAGCATTAAATTAATTCCAGGAACAAACAACAGGCTGACCAAAATGGGGAGAGGTGACTTGTCTGGCAGAAAATGCTGGGTGGGGCTGTGAAAGTTTCAAATCCTGCTTGAATGTCAACTCTTGCATGGCATGTTTGCTAGGGCTTTAAGTTATTACTAGGGCACACTTTAAAAGACACCTCCCCTGTCACAGACAAATGCTAGCTGAAAAATGGGCAGGGCCCTTCCTCCCCCTCTAAACCCTCCAACCCACACCCTGGCAGACTCCAATCACAGTGGTCCCCTTTTTGATATTACAGTGTAAAAGCCTGCGTGATAGGTCTGCTGGCTGTACATATAATACTAATGGCCCAGTTTAAAAAAGGGAAACAATTCTTGTGTAATCACGGACTTCTTGCTGAAACCCTACTTTTTGTTCCACCAGATTCATGTCTCTGGATTTATTGGGATACTGTAGGTGTTTGTAAATGGATTTTAGTGTTATACATGGAAAGACACTGTGATTACCATAGTATACTTCCACACACACCCAGCCCTCAGTGTCCAAGTTTAGTGTAGCAGCTGACTTGACTTTTGCCGTCTTGAAAATGCCCAAAGAGGGTAGGGCTGGCCCCATGAACAGTTACCCCACTGGTTAGGGTGTCCCCAGGGATCATTCCCACCCACTAGCACATGCCGAGCATAAATGTGACATCTCTGGAGACACATTTCAGAATACCCCTACACCCGTGGAAGATGAGAAGAGGACTGACCCTGCAGTCAGAGACCTGAAAAGAGTCTAGAAGATTGGATCTGCTCTCCCTCTTGTACCCAGAACAAAGTAGGGGACTCTAAGGGCCATAAGCTTGACCTGCTGTTAAGGCTACAGGGACTAAAAAAGCTACAAGTGGCCTTTCCTTGCAGCTGTCTAGCTGACCAGTGACACGTGGACCTAGACTGGACCCTGCTATCTGGCCTCTGGCTGGCACCCTGAAAGTCTTGTGGTGGATTGGGACTTATGACTAAAGTCACAGAGTAAATCTTTGATGAGGATGAACCCGGCTGGTGTATCTGACCAGTGCCTTATTGCTGTCATCTTCAAATTGTGCGTAGGCACTGTTCTACAGCGACCATTTACTATCATTGGCACTTTGTAGCCCTAGGCACTTTTTAAATATCTATATTTAGATTTCCATCCTCCAGCCAACCTGATGACAACATAGACAACAGTAATAATAAGGTTACATTCATAGGTAGTAGTCATGTGCAAAACCTCTGACATTGACTCCACGCTGTATGTACGTTGGTATATGCGTGGGAAACAAGACCATATTTTACGCACATACTACCTCTCCTTGTGCTCACAACATTCTCAATGTCATCTTCTCGCACAGTTATCAGCAGTAAGCAGTGTCTTATTGTCTCTTCAACTCTAATATATGTCACTTGCTTGATTTCTGACACCACTTCCTCCCAGCACTCCATCATCTTTTACATGGCCACATCATTTGCGGAAACTTGACACCTGGCCCAGCACATTTGGGGTTGGATGAGTCCCTATGGGATATATTCTCTGCAATCTAACAGGTGTGAGGTAGGTGCAGTGTAAATAATTGAAATGTGTCAACTTGAACCATGTTACTTGCAATTTCCTGTACTTGCATACAAGTTTTCTACCAGTCCTTATCTATAAAGACATTCAGAATATCTCTATCCCAAGCCTGTCTAGCCTTTGTTGTGACTACATTTCTGTCATTAGTCATTGCTTTATAGAGCACTGAGACGAGTCTCTGCCCTTCTGCCTGCTCACTTCTACCAACACCTCCATAATCAGGGTGGTCTCCAGGATTCCTGGAAAGCCTGTCCAAACTTCCCTGGCAGTGCTTACAAGTTTGGCAAATAGCATGGACTGCCCATATCTTAGGTGAAAGGCATCTCAAGCCTCCGCAAAGGGTATAAACTTGCCCCCTGGATATATGTCACCTAGGATAACGCACCCACCCACTCTCAGTGCTGCAAAACGTTATTGACTCCCGTATGCAGCGAAACGGCTGTAGCCACTCAACCTGCTGAGACCCACTGAATGGTGGGTGTTTTAGTACTTCTTTGATTACTGATTCCCATGCGACATGGGATGCCTGAGAGGTGATGTGCTCCTCTCATTATTCAGAGTTTGGACTCCCTGCACTCAACTGCACCACATGTTGCAGTTGTGCAGCAATGTAGTAGACCTCTAAGTCCGATAAACCCTGTCTTCCTCCTGCTCTATCCATTTTCAAGACCTCCAACTGCACTCTGCTCCTCTTTCCCACTCATGCCAGTAGGACGAACAGACTATTGATTTCTCGAAAAACAGGCCTCACAACAGGTACATGAAATGCTGCTTTTGCCACTTTGCCCATAATGGAAAGAGCAACAGAGTTCCAAAAATGTACAGAGGCTCTAAGCCCTATCAGGGCCCTTTTGAGATTGTTTAGTACACAACCAAAGCTAGGGGGCGTGGCCAAGATGATGGCCAGAGCAGTCATCTGAATGAGAACTGTATCCAAGTCCGTGCTGTATCCTACATCATCTTGCCCGGGACGGCCTCTAAGGGCCCTTGCTCAGAGTCTGCTGTTACACCACCAAGACCTCTGCTCGGCCAGTGCATCGAGGCTCAATTTACCACAACAGAGGAGTGCAGCTGGAACAAAATTGCAGCTGCCAAGTAAACCCAGCGGCTCCATGAAGGACTGCTGAAAGAATCTTTCTGTGCTTCAGCACCAACAGACAACTGGGTGCAACCTCCCTGCTTTGACAAAGACATCGAGAGCTCCAATTCCTCCATGAAACTGCAAGCATGACGGAAAGCACGGAGGCCTTCAGTGGCCGGCTGAGCCACAGCGTGTATAATTCTCCTTGCAAGGTGGCAAATCTTAACGTCTACAGCAGTGCCACCAGACATCGAATTACAGCTCCCAACATGGGGCATTCTTTGACTGAGGGCAACAAGTGTACAGCGTGCCTCATGTCAATATACCCGACCCCTTCATAATACCTTGTATAATCACCAGGCACTTGGGCTACCATCGCAACCGACAGGCCACATGGCTTTGTCTTGTGAATGCGCCTGTAAGCTTCTAACCCTGGGCCCTGTGACACACATTTGGGCATGTTAGCACTAAGGGCCCCAGTCCTGCTGCCCTAGACACTGAGTCAGGCAATTAGATCCCTGCAAGGGAATCCTTGTGTCCCAGGCATATCGCCCCAGATCCAACTATTGGGGGCGCTGAGTGAGGAACATTATGCCATATCCATGATACTTAGGCTTGTGGGCACTCTGGGGTAATCCCTCCACCCCACTGACACATTTACCTTCAGGGGGCAGAGGAGCTCACGTATTTGACCCTCATCGGACTGTGGCACTCAGGTACCTCGTGACTGATATGGCCACTGTGCGCACACCTGCACTGGATTAGGCAACACTGTGCAGTCATATGCCCTAAGTGCCCCCTGGATGGCCCTGACCACCCCTGCATGTGACAATGGTGAAATCCAAACCCACCAAAGTGACCCTTTCACAGGATGGGTTGAATCCAGCAGCCAGAGACAGAGAGTTGACACCTGAGATAGACGCCTTACGCCACTGGGAAGCTATGCGGGATAAGCACTCTGGGCAATTCGTAAAGATACTCCAGATTATACTGAACACTAAGACTACCCTAGAGTCGAAGATAGATGTGGTGTCCATTGCTGTGTGTCTGCTCTGCACTGACCACTGGAAGCTGGTGGAAAGAGTCAACGAAACGGAATTCACACTGCTTCAATGCACCCACAGTGTGAGAGCGATAATCTCACCTCTGGGAACTATATGCGGGTGTCACTACCTTGCAGTGGAGGGCGGAGGAGACCAAGGGACAATCATGTTGCAACAATATTTATTTCTTGAGGTTCCCAGAATGTACGGAGGGGCCTAGTCTTGATCTTTTCCTAGAGCAATGGCTGGAGTCCACGGTCCTAGCAGGCAAATTACCTACATTTTTCTCCATCAAACATGCTCACCACATGCCGGGTCGCCCTCCCCCACTGAAAGCCCCACCATGACCTGTAATAGCACACCTTCAGAACTTTAGGGATCATGATCTGATCCTTCAGCTCTTTTACTCTAAAGATCCTTGGCAGTTTGAAGGTGCTACCATCACTGCTTTCCCCAACTACACTTATTATGTGGCTGTTAAATGTCAACTCTGCAGCCTCGGACTGCAGTACATGCTGCTATTGCTGGCAGGACTCAAGTTCATCAAAGGTGAGGACATACAATTCATTTAATCTCTGGAGGACACCTGGATGGGGCTCCACACGAAGTGATGACTAAAGGCCCAGTCATCAGACGGTTGGCAGACCCTAAGATTGAAACGTTGATGGCCAGTGAAACAATGGAACAACCTTTCCACTGATCAGGCCATCAAGCAGCGAGCACAGGCAGTGACAGAGGTGCTTCACCATAACCGCCACTCATTTACTGTGCTACAGGAAGATCATGCCTCCACTGCTGACTCTGACACTAACTGCCCGATGGATTCCCTGGAAGTGGAATACGGTGGGCCTGTTCTTACTCCTTGCCTGGCAGATTATTAACTATGAAAATACTGGACTACCTGACTGGTAAGGCTCAACCCCCATATGGGGCCAAGCGTAGTATACATTCTCAGATGACCTAGGAACTTGGATGCCGAGGGGGAATACTTGATATTGGATGGGGTCAGGCCATCCTGGCAAACATGTAGAGACTGGGGACTCATTGTTAACTGTAACCAGCATGTCACACTCTCCAACATATCGTATCGGACTTACGTTGACTGTATGTTTATTTTATTGGTTACATTGTTGTTTCATTGTTGTTGTTCGGACAATACTTGAGGCCTGCACAGGGAGGTTTGGGGAGAGGGGGGAAGGGTCTATTTGCACCGGTTACCAGATCTTACAAGCTGCACACACACACAGTTCGAAATACATTGGACACTACTGCACATACACCTTCCTGACACTAGTCCTCCCACCACTAAAGATCAACTTGATTCTACCCCTGCATAGGTCCCTTCCACAGTACTCTGTATTTATGTGGAATGTCAGGGGTCTGGCTACCCCTGCATAGCATCATCGGGTTTACACCTACTTTATGAGTCTCCACACACATATCGCATACCCACAGGAAACCCACATGACAGCATCAGAATTACATAGGCTTCGCACACGTTGGAGGGGCCACGTGTATAGCACGGTCTCATTGGTGTATGCTATTGGGTCCAGATCTGGCATCCTGTTTACAATGTGGTTGCACAAGTTGGACCCAGAGTGCTGATATGTGGATATGGTGGAGGGCCACCTAGGTGGCACACCCCTTGCATTGTTGGCCTTTTATGCTCCAAATGCCGGCCACTCTGTGTTTTTGGATAACCTTACACCAGCTCTTCTTCCAGACCCTCATAGTCCTGCAATCTAAGGAGGGGACTGTAATTGCCTCTTAGACATTACCCGACCGTTCCACTCTGCCAGTGCTAGGTGCAGGTTGTCGCATGGTATCTCAGCACTTCCAGGAATGGTTATTCTCTATCAGGCTACATGATATTTGGCGTCTTCACCACCTATATAGCAATGAGTTCTCCTTCTACTCGTCACCACACAGACCACACACTTGGATTTATTTTTCCCTTTGCACTGCAGAGCTTTGTCCCAAGGCAACCTGCTCTGAATACCTAGCATGACGTTGTCTGACCACATCCTGCTCACATTTACTCTGCAATGGGGAAGGGCTTGCTCCTGCATTCCCATGTGGTGGCTGCAAGCAAACATGCTTTGGGATATTCCTTTCTGGAACAAGTTGGCAACATGCATTGCACAATATTATCCACTGAATGCGGGGACCACTTTGTATTGGGCAATGGAGTGGGATGCGCACAAGGTGTTTGTCCAGATCCACTGCATTGCCACAACCTAGGAAATCACCAGATGCTCCACATGGAGCTTAAGGCACAGGAAGAAGAATTGCGGCAATTTGAGGTGCATCCGCTGCTGAACTGTGCGGAGACCAATAGGTTCCAACAGTTGTAGTCTGATTACAGCGACACTGAGGCACACCTTTGAAAATTAGATAATGAGCACTATCAGGCCTGGTTACAATTGGAGGGTGGCTGCTCAGAGACAACTGCTCGCACTACCCAAATGGAGCACTGCATTTGGATGATGACTGTATAACACAGTTGGAAATCAATGGTGTCTTCCTAGCTTACTGCCGGGCTTTGTACATGGAGACCTCTGCCCCACCTATGGATTCCCTAGGGAACGTTCTTCTGGCAGCTTCTCCTACCTCGACTAGGTATGCTTCAAAAGACAGAACTTGATGTCCTCCTGCAGATTGAGGAGATTCGATTAGCTATCGCAAAAATCTCTTACACCAAGACCCCAAGCACATGCAGACTCCCCATAGAGTACTACACAGCCTTGTCTGCCACACTGGCCCCTCTACTTCTGGAGATCTATAATGAGGCCTGGTACAGGGGTACACTGCCGGAGACCCTGAGGAAAGCTCTTAAGCTCTTATTGGGGTACTCTCTAAACTGGTCCGGGACCCCCTAGATGTAAGATCATATCGTCCACTATTGCTTTTGAAACTTGACTATAAAATACAAGGCAATCCGGCTGTTGCCCATATTGCACTCAGACCAAAATGGGTTTATCCCAAGCCGAAGCACTTTTCTTAATATCCGTCCGCCTCCTCGGTCTGATGAAGGATAGCAAAACTGGACACGGCGTCCCAGTAGCAGTCTCACTCGACATCGAAAAGGCCTTCGATACTCTAAGGTGGAAATACTTGTTTGCGACCATGGAGGCTATGGACTTTGGCCAGCGATATACAATCCGATCGCTTTACGATCACCTAGTAGCATTGGTCAAAAGCGGACTGCTGATATCTGCTAGCTTTGGCATACAAATAGGCACCGGGCTGGGCTGCCCTCTAGTACCCATGATTTTTGCTCTAGCCATGGAGCCACTGGCCTGTGCACTGCACCTTTGTGACAGATCATGGGGTGCGGAATCACATGGCACACACCATATGCTTTCATTATACACAAATGATTCCCTTGTGTACTTATGGGTCATCAGATCCTCACTTCTGGGCCTTATGGATATCCTAGAGGATTTTGGAGTGATTTCGGGCCTTGTAGTTAATTGGTCCGAATCATGCCTTTTCCCTCTTCATCAGATCCAAGATAGGGAGGGACTACCTTAATCCAGGCTGACGTGGCAGTTCATGACACTTAAGTACCTGGGTATAAAGGTATACCATAATGACGCTGATCTCCTAGATTGCAATCTTGGTGGCTCCCTGACCTCCAAACGTGGCTCCTTAACATTCTGGACATTGCTACCCCTGTTCCCGATTGGCAGGGTGGCAATCTCCAAGATGATTATTCTGCATCGCCTTTTATATTTTTTTGCAGCACTACCCTTAAGATTCCCTGCTAATTTCCTCACCCACCTAAAAAAAACTCCTCGTGAAACAGATATAGGGCTCTGATAGGCGCGTTGTAGCACTCTCACATCTATACAGACCCACACAGGAAGGGAGACCTGGGGCCCCTAATTACAAGCTCTATTATGCTGCAGTGCAGCTACAGTAGCCGATTTACTGGGTGGGTACGGCCTCCTGCTTAGAACGGGTAGCGACTGGCTTGCTGCTAGGGGGAACACCACTTTATACCTGTCTCACCTGACCACATTGGGACAGGGCCCCCACCTCTAGACACACCTAATGGAAGCTGCATGCTACTGTTGGCTGAGGTAAATTGATGCCAAAACTGCAATGCCGGCATATTCTCCACTAATCCCATTGTACCAGCCGGCGGCACTCCAGAATGTTATTAAACACTATGGGGTCCAAGGCTGACAAGAAGCAGGACTCACACTGATTGGGGACCTTTATGTAGATGGCTTGGTTCTTTCTTCCTTTCTTTCTTTCTTTCTTTCTTTCTTTCTTTCTTTCTTTCTTTCTTTCTTTCTTTCTTTCTTGGATCTTGTAGACTCTCTTGATATCCCTACTGATAATTTATTGATGTACACATTGTACAGAGGGCAGTAACATCGCACTGGGGACAGGGTTGGGCAGAACCCTCCACTGCCCTCCCCCACTCACAGCCCTCACACATGGCAATGCACACAGGCTGATCACAACGCTTTACACTGCTGTACTACTTTACAACTGTCCACCCGATAATGGGCCACGCAAACATTCATCACCTGAACTCCATATGCCACTCTAAGATAAACAATGGGCACAAGCCCTGAACCAGGTCCAATATGTATTGCGCAACCCATGCCTTAGAAACACACAAATTAACTATGTCTATCAGACTTGCCTTACGCTCTAACGGATAGCACGCATGTTCCAGACTGCCTTCTCGACCACAAGATGTGACACGCCGGAGGCAGGTTTCTTCCATATGGTGTGGGAGTCCTGGTGCTGCCATGCACTTGGACAGACGTAATAGCGGTAACATCCACACTGGGTGACATGGACCCCCACACACACCTGAGTTCTGCTTACTGGGCATTCACTTGAGGGATAAAGGAGAGAAATATCTACATAGGTTGGTTTATTTGGCTTTTGTATTGTTTGAACAATTAAATGCTATGTCCTGGTAATCGCTGGCCTCCCTCGAGAAGCAGTGCTGACTTTGTATACTGCTCAAATGGGCAAACACAGAAGCAGATGCCTTAGTGGAAGCCCGCAGACGAGGAAGCGAGGGGACAGGAGCTATGATTTGAGACTCATATGTCCAGAACATGGAGGCAAGGGACAATCTTCACCCCCAGTGAGAACTTTCTTTGCAATCTCTTTGTCAATTAAAGTAAACAGATTGATGACTGATGCTATGCAATTGGGATACCTTCTTCACTTTGCAGTACGTCTTGTGATTGGGTACAATATGTTGCTTTATATTTTTATGGCTCATCAGTAGTTGCACTAATGCCTGGGATGTAAAGGCTTCCTCGTTCATTGTGTATCTGTGGCTTGTACTGAGATCTGTGGGGCATATTTATACTCCGCTTGCGCCGGAATTGCGTTGTTTTTTTTAACGCAATTTCGACGCAAAACTAACTCCATATTTATACTTTGGCGTTAGACGCGTCTAGCGCCAAAGTCCATGGAGTTAGCGTCATTTTTAGCGTGGACACCTACTTTGCGTTAATTATATGCAAGGTAGGCGTTCCCGTCTAAAAAATCGACTCCAAGGCATGTGCGTCGGATTTATACTCCCGGGCAAAAATCACGCCCGGGAGTGGGCGGGTAAAAAAAATGACGTACGGCCGCTTTTGCGCCGTTTTTTAGCGCCTGCAAAAGGCAGGCGTTAAGGGACCTGTGGGCTCTGAAGGAGCCCAGAGGTGCCCTCCCATGCCCCCAGGGACACCCCCTGTCACCCTTGCCCACCCCAGGAGGACACCCAAGGCTGGAGGGACCCATCCCAGGGACATTAAGGTAAGTTCAGGTAAGTGTTTTTTTATTATTTTTTTTGTGGCATAGGGGGGCCTGATTTGTGCCCCCCTACATGCCACTATGCCCAATGACCATGCCCAGGGGACAGAAGTCCCCTGGGCATGGCCATTGGGCAAGGGGGCATGACTCCTGTCTTTGCTAAGACAGGAGTCATTTCTATGGGGGTTGGGATTGAAAAAAAATGGCGCAAATCGGGTTGAGGCGAAAAAATTGCCTCAACCTGACTTGCCCCATTTCTTGACGCCCAAGCCCCATATCCCCCTACGCCGGCGCTGCCTGGTGTACGTCGTTTTTTTTAACGCACACCAGACGGCGCCGGCGGCTAACGCCGGCTAACGTCATTCAATAAATACGGCGCCCGCATGGTGCTTCAGAATGGCGTTAGCCGGCGCTAATTTTTTTGACGCAAAACTGCGTTAGCGCAGTTTGGCGTCAAAAAGTATAAATATGGGCCTGTGTTTTTCTTTATTTTTGGTTTTGTTTGTCATGTTTATTGCATTTCTACAATAAAAAACTGTAAAAAAAAAAAATGTATAGTGCGCCTCCTGAATTCCCAGGTACCGGAGTCCCATCCTCTCCCAGCACCTTTCCAGGTTAGGCAATTCGGATCTTAAGGCCTTTTTTTAGACCTGGTAGGGGAAATAACAGAGTCTTTTTTGTTTTTTTAATGGACAACTCAGAGACAGTTGCAAACTCCTCCAATTCGGTTATGAGGATACGGACAGACACACCTGGGCATCGTTGGCATATATGGACACCATGTGATTTTGCTCCCAAACTTGTATTCCATATGGGTGCATTACCCGTTGCTGTTTAGTTGCTAATGGTTTACTGCTATTCCGAAGAGCCCGGGCAGCAGTGGGCATCCCTGCCTAGTCCCTCTCTCCACCCTCCAGCTACTTGATGTTATCCCACCTGACCTAACTTTGGCGACCTAGTCCTTATACCAGAGTCCCACACATTTCAGAAAATTCCCTCTAAATCCCTTCCAGTGAAGGACCTCAAACATTTATTTCCAGCCAAGGGAGTGAAACACTTTTTCTATTTCTAGTGCCACTAAGGTGTAGTCATCTGACGACTTCTCAATTGAGGCCATAACATGGCTGACGTGTCTGATATTCATGAGTGTTCTGCGACCAGGGATGAATCCACAGTGATCCTCACGGAACAGGGCCCCAACTCTAGGGAGCAACCTGTTGTGCAATATTTTTTAGAGAATGTTCATGTCTGCATTTAACATAGAGACCATCCTATATGATCTGAGCTCCGCCTGTTTTTTTGTCATGCTTGGGTACAAGTACTGTAATAGCCCCTCTCATAGAATTTGGCAACATATCTCTCCACTTAGCCTCCAGGTATAACTTTACTAGCATGTCCTCCACAATGTCAATATATAGTTGATAGACTTCTGCGGGAATCCTCTCCAGCCGGCGGCCTTTCCGTTAAACATACCGTGGATAGACGCAACCACCTCCCCCTTGATGATTTCCCTTTCCAAAATCTCTATATTCTCCCCGGGGAACCTTGGTAGATCAACGGTGCCCAGCTATGACTTGATCCATCATGAATATCCCATTCCGTGGCTTGTATAGAGACAGGTCATATATGCTTATGAGGCGTCATCGATTTTAGGCTGCATCATTGCCACAGTGCCATCAGGTCTATATAATGACAAAATCAGCGAGAAGGGGATTGTTGTTTCAGTAGCCAAGCTAGCCTTCTGGATGAGGGTCTCTCCCGGTGAAATGTTTGCTTGTATTCCATAAGGCTGTGTTTGTCCATTATACCCCATGTGACTGCATTGCCAAAGCTAAGCTCCATGCTGGCATGAGCCAGGCTGTTGTCCATAGTTTTGTGTGCTTGCACCAGTGCCAACTTGCACCAGAGTATATTGCAAATATTGCTTATTACTATATGCTTTTGACATTAATTCACCTCTGACCATCCCTTTAAGGCCCCCCATTCCATTGCACAAGTGGCAGTGGATACCTAGTTTATCTCCAGATATCCCTATAATTTGGCTTTAATCTCCAATCTGAACGTGTATCAGTGAGGGCCTCTGGATTTAATCGCCAGGTCAGTAGTCGTCCCAATGCTCCTTCCCATCATATCTTGACATTAAAGAGGAATGAATGTATAAAAACCTATTGAGTTATTGAGCTACTTGCGTCCTGAGGCTCAACACCCAAGACACCAAAATACGATCTAACTGACTAGGTTTTGTGTGTTGATGAGTGACATGAATACTGCCTTCTTGTTAGGTGTATAACTCGCCAAATGTCAACACAATCTAATTTTCCCATAACCTCTTCAAGAGAGGTAGTCATCCCCAGCATAGTGTGGAATTCTACATGGACGTATCCATTGCCCTATTTAATATGCAATTAAAAATCCCCAGCCCAGATCAACCGTAGGTCTTTATGTGTGATAAAGATTGGTACATTGTTTTAGAGATACACCTATTTTCTGTATTAGGGGCGTCTGAATGCAGCATACAGATCTCAACCCCATCCAAAGGGCCATATAATAGCAAAGTACAGCCCTTCACATCCGCTCTAGAGTGTCTGCACTGGAACGGAACCCCTGGGTCCACCCAGATGGTAAAGCCCACAGCACTGGATGAATACGTAGAGGAAAGTATTTGCACTCACCATTTGTTTTTCGTTTTACTCTCTTTCTCATCTGTCAGGTGTGTTTCCTGAAGATAGCAACCCCTGTGCCATTTCACCTGAGGCATGACTGCGCACGGTCTTGTTTCATGTAGGCATTCAGCCAGCGAACGCTCTGTGTGGCTACTTGTAAGGCACTTGTGGAGGTAGCCATTGCTAAATGGGAATAGGTGTACCCCGGGAGGGACACAGCCACTACCCATGTGTAATTGTCAAGTAAGGGTGGTGCAGTGCAATGTACCCTGCAGAGTACTGATGTGCTGAGCATATAATGTCCAGTACACATGCGATCTGACCCACTTTCCCACCCTTCCCCCCACCCGGTAAACACCCTGCCAACAAATAAACTGGTCCTTCCCAATTCCACTGCCAACAATGGAGTCCAAAAGTAATCACGAAGCTTCAGAAACCTTCAACTAGATTTAACATGCTTACTTAGCATAGTGTAACATATGGAGAGACTTGGACCACAGGGGGCGCCAAGTTCTAGCAATAAAAGACGCATCTACTCACCGAGGGACCATATCCTCAGAAACGCCCCTATGCGCCCTCAGGGGAAGCAAGCCACACAAATGTGAAAGAAAAGCAGGGTGAAGGTGTCACAGCAGGTCCCCTCTATCGTTCAGAACTTAGCCAAATATGATATTAAAATAATGGTGTACATTGAACAATACGATCAGAACATTACTTTGTATAGCAGGTCACTTTAAGCAATCTCAACCTACACATTCTTTTCCCATCAATTCACCTGGACATATAAAGTCTGATGATCTCTCAGCAGCCACCACCTCATAGCAGCTGTCCCGTGTCAGTGAGCATTGCAGCCAGAGTATAGCCAAGGATCTCAATCTTTGCCCGCCTTCTCGTCAAGCCGGTGCCTTGTATACTAGGAGGAGTCCAGATGTCATCCCAGCCTCCTGGGCTGTAACATTCAGAATCACGTTGTTTCAGACCACCAGACGTTCAAGAGCGTTAGTGGTTCATTCTTACTACTCCCATCAACTGGCAGACGGTTGCTTACTACACCCACTTCCACAATAGCATCCCGCCTAACCGGTGGTACATATCACTCCCATCCTGCAGTCCACTTCGAGCCACTGCACATCTCCTCCTGTGTCGTAAATAAATGTGATTTACACACTGTATTACCCTAAGCTTGGCGGGGAACAGCAATGTATATTTCCGCTGTATAGATTGCAGCTTTTGCTTCACTGCTAAAAATGTCTTAAGCAGCTAACCTTTTGCATATAGTCTGAGAAGATTCATATGACGCAATCTCGAGTGTCCCATTGATGCACACTGTTCGTAGGACTGTGTTTTTTTTCTTCAGATTAACATTCTTCCAACTATGGCCCGCTTAAAGGGGGCATGGGGGCCATGGCCCTGGGGGCTCGCTCGGTCACGAACACAGGGCAGAGGTCATCCGGCTGCAGCACATCTTATATCCACTGCTGTAAGAACAATTCAGGTGCAGACCCACCCACACATTCCAGAAATGAAACGAAGCGGAGACTATTCCGCCGAGACCTGCTCTACATGTTTCAGGCTTGTCCTCAAGACAAAGGACTCAGTCTGCAACAGAGCATGCTGTTCTCCGCAGATCCACCACTTCGGCTGTCAAGCGTGGCACCTCCTTTTCCATCCCCAGAGACTCTTGCAGAGGTCAGCTCGCACCACAGTCAGCAGTATTTGCAACACCCCGATTCCGCTTACTAGAAAGCCAGAGTGAGAGAAGCAACCATTCTGTGCAATATTTTAGAGCCTTTCTGTTCAATTTTCTAGTTTCCCTGTTGTCCCAGACTGTGCAATAATCATCTCTTGTAGTCCACATTGGAGTAAGTGCTCTGGCTGATTTCAAGAACTGCACATTTTTGTGATCAGTACACAAGTCTGTGTTATGTTTGGCTCCTAAAATATAGGAACATATTTATAAGTCCCTAGCTCCACCTTGAGCCGCATTAGCGTATTTTCTTTACGCTAATATGGCCAAACGAGGCCAAAAGCCTAGCGCCATAATTACAGAGTGGAGCAATGCATGCACTTTGTAACCCTTTGCAATACATTATGCCAAGGATCATGTATGCAGAGGGAGCATTCCCCCGTTATGGAGGCCCAAAAAATGGCACAAGGAAATCTGAGAGATTTCCTTGTGTCATTTTGTACTGCACTTTTAACGCCTGTTCGGAACAGGTGTTAAAAGGGGGCTTCCATTATTTATAGTAGGCCCCTATGTAGCCTGCAGGAGTAGCACCAACATTTTGGTGCTACTCCTGCAGAGTACATCAATAGCGTCAATAAAAATGACTCTATTGACCCCTACCCTGCGCAATGGTGTGGCTTATTTTAAATACGGTAGGGGGGGCACTAAGGGGCGCTGGGAAAATGGTGATGCACTCGGTGCAGCTCCACTTTCCATAAATCTGTCCCATAATGTCTACATTCTTCAAAAGATCTCTTAGGGCCAGATGTATAATCACGGCCCATTGCGATTCGGTAATAGCGATTTTTAAGAATTTGCTATTACCGAATCGCAAAGGGCCATGTATCACATTTGCGAATTGGTAATAGCGATTTCTTAAAAATCGCAAATGCTATTACCGAATCGCAAATTGTGATACCGGCCCCATTCGCAGCTATGGGCCTGTTGGCCCATAGTTGCCATTTTTTTGCATTTCCAAAATTGCGATTTCTGAACCAGAAATCCCAATTTTGGAAATGCAAAAGGCCAGGGTGCTGGGGGCCTAAGGCCCCCTCTCCTGCACCCCAAAAATGTTTTTTTGAACATGTAAGGTACACACATGCCAAAAGGGCATGTGTGCTTTACATGTTCAATTTAAAAATGCAGTTTTACTGCATTTTTCAATTTTGCACCAGGTTACCACCTGGTTGCATTTCATGGTATTTTGCAAGTGCAAAATGCCATTTTTGGAGAAATTGCAATTTGCAATTTTTTCCTGCATAGCCTTGCGACCTGGAAATTGCGAATCGCAAATTGCAACTCGCAATTTCCAGGTCGCAAAGCAAGAAATTGCAAATTTAGCGATTTCTTACTTGTGGTCTGCGAATGCATTTCATGCATCGCAGACCACTGTTTTGCAATTTCAAATGGCCGAATTTACCGATTCGCACCGTTTGCGAGTGCAAAACTTTTTAATACTTCTGGCCCTTAATGTCTAAAGATTCCCACTGCACCCACTTGTGCCAAGGACCAGAGTGGACTCCAAGGGATAGTTAGCTTGCCTTCTGTTAGGCTTCATGGACACAGAAGCCATGCGCCTGCATAGTACCCAGCTGGCCATTTTTCACTGGATTTGCCCTGGACTCTGCTGGTATAGTCTATGAGATTGAGTCCTAGCCCCAAAGAGGTGCGTCCTAGATCCCAGACCCTTTGCTGCTCCCCAAAGAACTTCAGCTTGTAAGTCTAAAATAAAAAATAACATGTTTTGGGCACAGTCTGACTACCTCTACTTGCCAGTTCATAGGCAGCCTCGAACACCAAGCTAACCAAGGCTCTTCACCGGACTGCTGAACTTTGCCTGTCCATCAACGTCAAACCAATGCCGCCCTCCAGTTGCAAAGGACCACTGACCTGACCATTAAGTGCAACTGTAAAATCTTGACCAGGACGAACCTGGCACCTGCATCCAATCCAGAGATCCATCATGGTCAGCCTGAAACTTTGGCTTTTCCCAGGACCCTTTAAAACATTTTGGAGTGAATTGCAGTTATTTATGAAAATCTTGCTAAAATTATAACTCTGGTTCCGTTCATCTGACATTTGTCCTTTTGGTGTCTATGTAAAGATACTAAATATATACTATGTTTATAAAATAGAGTCAGATTTTTAATGTGTTGTGTTTCTTTCTTATTACTTGTTTTGGTACTGGTAAATGCTTTACAGTTGTTTAAGCCTGACTGCTATGTGCCACTGCTACCAATAATGGAGCTAAGGTTTGATTTACCTAATGGGACCTGATACAGACTAGTGACAGTATTACTTGATGAGGTCTTATACCTAGCTAAGCAATAATCTACTTTCGCACAACCAACTACTGCCTTAACATCCTGAAGAATCATTTTCATGATCACTTGAATCTACAAGGATTGAGAAACCTTAATATCCATGTAAGCACCAGAATTTAAAAGCATAAAATCACCTTCTTCTGACTCTCTGACTCAATTACCTTCATATAAATTATTGCGTGTGCCACAGCTGACTGTAATGTAATGTATTCACTACTCAACTTATGAGGCCTTCCAAGATGATTGCTTGATAGCCATTAATATAAAATCTCCTCAAACTAGGAAGGTTAAGATTGAGAAGCAAGAAGAACCTATAAGGAAGCTGACTGATGAAGTATCTCTGGCAGGTCTGAGAGCCAAAAAAGACTTAAGGCCCAATGTATATCTCTAATTTGCTTACCTGTTTTTGTTTCCGTTTACCCAACAGTTCGTTTGTTTCCCTATTTTTACTTATGTTTTACTACCACGACTGGCAGAAGAAATACCAGATTCACAGACACAAAATTGACAGTCATGGCAGGTGAGAGCATTAGAATACAGCCACACTTGTTTGGAGACCTTGTTCATAGTTCAACTATTGCTCAGAAAAGGCAAATATGGGAGAAAATTGCTTCAAGAGTGAATGTTGTATCTAACAGCAGTGTTCACAGAAGGAAATCAGTAAGAGCTGGAATGATCATTGGGAGAGGAAAAGATCCCTTCCAAAGCCCAACTAGTGGCCCAGGAGACTGGTGGCAGTTCTTCCAGGCCTATGAACCTCTTACTCTGGGAGAAAAGGTGTATGGGGTTATACACAGTGAAGGCTTTGCAGGAATCCCAGCTGGAATGGAGACAGGTAACAAGCACAGTATATATTAGCCAGAAATCGTTAACTTTTTTCTTTGTAGTATACTATATGGAATTGTGACTTGTAATTCCAAAAAATGTGTTTTGATGCTATATATTACCCATAAATGCATTACAAATGTTCTGATACATGTTTGTGGAGACCGCCATTCTAACACACTATGGCCCTCATTCCGACCGTTGCCGCCGGTGACGGAAGCACCGCCACCGCCGCGGTCGGAAAACCGGGTCCGGCGGTTTCCCGCGGACCCCGGCTGGGCTAATCCTCCATGGCGGAGCTGCAAGCAGCGCCGCCATGGGGATTCCGACCCCCTTCCCGATAGCCTGTTTCTGGCGGTTTTTACCGCCAGGAACAGGATGGCGGGAACGGGTGTCCTGGGGCCCCCTAACAGGGCCCCAGCATGCTTTTCACTGTCTGCCTAGCAGACAGTGAAAAGCGCGACGGGTGCAACTGCACCCGTCGCACACCTGCAACACCGCCGGCTCCATTCGGAGCCGGCTTCAGTGTTGCAGGCCCCTTTCCCGCCGGCCCAGCGGGAAAGTTGGAATGGCCCCAGCGGTCTTTTGACCGCGGGGTGGCCAAATGGCGGTTCCCTCCAGGTGGGCGGCAACCGCCGCCCGCCGGGGTCAGAATGACCCCCCATATCCTAACATCTGTTAACCTCATTCACTTTCAGAATGGTATCTAACTAGTCATACATATGTACTTCATGCAATGCATAAATTTGTTATACTGAGGTAACAAGTAGCAATTGTGAGTAAGGTTTTTTTCCTGCACGTTTATATAAAGTAAGAAATGCATGTAATAATTACTGTTTATGTAAAAGGAAGGTGCTACCTCATTACATAACCTACATGGAGTCATTCTTCACTGTAGGACACAACAGATGTTAACCTGTTAGTGGTCAACGACTACAGCTGTCATAATGTTCTCACATAGATAATATTCCTTTATGTGACGTGACGCTCTCATGCTATATCTTGGACTTGTAAGACTTCTATTTTCTGTATTTAACAATCTGAAGTATCTACACGTTGTTGCTTCCCTTTACAAGTTATGTGTCATGTCAAATGAATGTCAAATGATTATGATGTTATCAAATATAAACTAACATTGATAATATCTGATTGAGTAAGGGAGCTCAACATGATAAAGGACTGGGTAGCACTCAAGGCATAAGACTTACAAGTGTTACGTTATGTTATGTTACAGTCATTTCTAAAGTGCACGTATACCCGAGGGTGTCTTGGAGCTAGCTCTGATGAAAACCTTACATGACATGCTCACTAGGACCTGCAATGGAAGTTTTTAAAGGCTTTCCTAAAAAGGAGGTAGGTACTGATGGATTTAATCTGAATAGGTAGAGAGTTCCAAGCTTTGGAAGCTGATGTCACAAAGCCTCTACCTTCCCAGGAGGAGAGGCTGAATCTTGCTACCACAACATTTCTAAAGGTGGGTGACCATAATGTCCTGAAGGGTCTATACCATTCAAATTTTCTTTTCAAATATTCTGTCCCAATTCTATGAAGGGCCTTGAAAGTGATGCAGTGAGCCTTAAATATGATTCTCTGTCTGACCGAAAGCCAGTACAATTATTTTAGTGCTTTAGAAGCTGACCGCAATTTAGGTATTCCAAGCAACAGACGTGCTGCTGCATTTGGAAGAGTTTGCAGTTTATTCAGATGCTGTTTTTGCATGTTTAAGTAAAGGCTGTTGCAATAGTCAATTCTTGACAGGACAAGCGAAGTGACTACCGTCTTCTGTAAATCAGCAGGGATGAACGCAGAATTTTCTTCAAGGTTTTAAGGGTGTGGAAAGAAGCAGAAGTAACCGCGTTCACTTGAACCCGAAGGTCAGTTTATCGTCCACCTGTATTCCCAGGTTGTGAGGTTTCCTCACTGGGGCTGGAAGGGCAACCAGTTCTTGCTGCCAATCAGAGGGGAACCAAAGGGGTTTGCAGTTACCAAACAGGACAAATTCTGTTTTGCCCACGTTAAGCTTCAAGCAATTCTGGGCCAACCAGCCGCATGCAATTATGTAGTCAGGAGCCAAGGTTTTGCTCATTTTTAGTTAGGGATACCACAATTTGGGTATCATCTCCATAGGATGTAATCAAGAACCCAAAAGATGTAACAAGAGCGGCTAGGCTAGTAATGTAGACGTTGAACAACGTCGGACTTAGGGCCGAGCCCTGATAGACCCCTCAAGGAAGCGAAAAATGTTCCGAAGTGAATTCATTGAGAGCCACTAATTGTTCTTGGCCCGAGAGAAAGGAACTAAAGAGGGCAAGAGCTGCTCCATTAACTCCAATGGAGAGAAGGCAGCCGATCAGCAACTCATGATTAACAGTATCAAAAGCTGCTGGAAGATGTAAAAGAATAAGGGCCGCACTCCCCCCAATAGAACACTTTTCTGATTTCTTCTGTGGCCATAATCAAGACTATCTCTGTGCAGTGGTCACTTATGATGCCATAGTGGGAAGGGACCAACACAGTGTTCTCCAAAATATAGTCTGCCAGCTGTTGGCTCCTAATTTTTCTACCACTATGGCAGGCAGAGACCGATGAAAGATAGGGTGATAGTAATTAGGAACAATGGGGTTAAGATTGGGCTTCTCTAAAAGATGAAGTATTGACGTAACCTTCCAAGGCAAAGGGAAATACCCGGTCTCAAACATGATGTTAAAAATACCTATTAGGTGGCTTGCAATAGTGTCAGGGGTCAGGTTCACCACCGATGGAGGGCATGGATCCAATGGGGACCCAGAGGCTTAAATGAGTGAAGTGACCTGCTTAATAAATGGCTTAGCGAATTTCCTGGAGGAGGTAGTCTTAATTTGCTGCTGGATAGAGCTCGCTACCTCCCCGGTCAAAATATTTTTGGAAGTTCATGATTCAAAATCTGAGCGACGAAGTGTAAATTAATGACATAATATTAAGGTGTATTTAACTATCCTCTTCCTTAACATCCAATACATTTTCATGTTTATCAATGTTGTGTTCAACTTCGATAATTTGTAACTATGCATTATGAGTGTAAAAGGCTGAGACTTACCTTTACACTTCTGCTATGACACCACATGTTCTAACAATCATCATGTAATTTCATTTTGTAGGATCAGCTCTCACATCAGAAGGTCCTGAAACTACACCTAGAACTCCAAGCAATATTCAAACTCCTGCAGAAGCCTTCACTGAGGACACAATTCCTGCTGCTCCTGATCCAAATGATGAGCAGCCTGGTCGTCAGGTGTGTCTGAGCAGGCAGCTAGGGTTAGCCCTACTCTGCCTACCACCACTCATACCACCCTTGTTGTGTATCCAACTCTGCAACAGCCAGTAATCATCACTGCTCTCTGTGGCTGAACATCATAAACAATATCTGCAGTGCTCAGTCCAGTCCTGGCTCCTGTATTGATGGCTACACCGCCAACATAGGCAGGTGAGCCAGGACCCAGTGTGATGGTCCCAACTCTGCCAAGGCCAGAGGGTAGTGCAGGTGCTGGTAAGCCAGCATTTGGACAGCAGAGTGAGACAAATAATGGCCATAGTTTTAGAGAAATTATGCACCAAAACATTAATGGAGCAGCCTCCTGGCATGAAGAACAGTCAGGTCGTATTGCTCCTCAGAGACAACAAAGAGTTCAATGGTGACATCAAGCTGTTGCAGAGGGAGCACAATGACCTCACGGAGTGGCAAATATCTGTTTTGTGCTCTCCGTCTAGGATGATAGAGGATGGGTTTAGGAAGATAGGCCGGGCTATTCATGAGTCATCTACCCTTTTCTGTGCATCAACAGCAGAGGACCATATTCAAGCCTCTTCCACACAAATGGAGGTCCTACAGCCCCAGGAGTTACCCCATCACCTCCATACAGCTGGTGAACCAACAGTCATCTTGATGAGGGGTCGATCATCAGGACCATTTACAGAGGATTCCACCAAAACCACCACCAAGAGGCTCTTGTGAAGCTGCAACAGTGACTCTTGGGACAATTTCTTCAATACAGTTGCCTTCTGAGGATAATTTGTATTTTGGACATGTTCTCCAAATAATTGTGGCTGGAACCTTAAAGATATCGTCCATCATGATATCAAACGTGTTTTTATAGTTAAAATGTTATATTTTGTGATCATTAATATCTTTCTTTCTTTTCGTATCTCACTTTAATCATTGTATGTATTAATTTTAATACATTTTGTTTCTTTTTCACTACAAAAATGTTTTGTTGGACTACTCTTTGCTGGTTTCGTAAAATGTGCTTACTTTTTAAAAGGTGCATATGCTCTCAAAATGTCATAGATAATCCACATACATCATTTTTTAATATTAATGATTAAATAGTTACATGTTCACAGCGTATCACAAATATTTAACACAAACCTTGATACTCTTGAAAAGAACGAAGGTTTTATTACATTTAACAAAAACATACTGTTCTGTTTTTCATGTATTACAATATACGCAGATTTCACATTTCAACTAAATGCCATTACCATCAGACTACATAAGTACATATTCAGACAGGAATATTAGCCATTCCTAGAAAAGCGCACTGCACATGCCAGCAGATACAACACATTTAAATATTAGAACAATACAAAGTACACAACAAAAAAAAGATTCAGCAGATAGTACATTTGTGTAACACAGGTAAAGTAACTTACCCATTCAATAAGTCACAATGATTCTATTGTGTTACTGAAGATGAGAGTGCATATTGACCTATGGCAAAAGAACCACGTTCAAAACTAATACCTGATCCTAATAAAATACTTAGGCGGACCGTACCACAATTTTGCAAGTTCAAAAACACAATCTTCCCAACCTAATATAACACAGTGATAGTATCATATACAAGTATTTCCATATAATCCACCACTTTAGGTATTGCTAGGGAGGTTCCTATTATTTTTGAAGTGACCCCTCAAAAAAGACGAGTGCCTGACCTCTACATCATGACAGACAGAAATAGTAGGTCTATGATGTGTAACATCAGGCAACGGAGTACACACCCACAGGTTAACATGGCCAGATGGATTAGCAATAACCAATGGTTTTGGAATACATCAGTTGACATATGTATATGTCGCAGTGACATTCACGTTCTGTAATGGTTTTGCAGTTGTCTTCTAGCGTTGGTACTGCACAGACTTTCTCAGAGTTTGCTGCTCCACCCGAATTGTTATTGATCATGGTGGAAAATATTGGTGACAGGGGCCCTAATTTCACTCCTGAAGAGCTGAAGGTGCTCACCGATGAGGTCCTGTCCCAGTATACTCAATTTATGGTACGCCACCGCAACAGGAAACATTATTTCTCATATGTTTCTGCCTTGAAATACAAAACATTTTTTCACAGATAGCCCAATAATGTGTCATTTCAACACTGTGGAGATGTGACACATGTTGATATATGAATGTGGGTAATCACATTTTGTTAACATTCACAATACTAAGGGGCATATTTACAAGCCCTACCGCCGCCTAGTGCCCTTCCTAGCATCTTTTTTTTTAAGCTAAAACAGCACTAAGGAGGCCATTCCCACGCACCATATAATTTTGAAGTGGCGCAATGCATGCATTGAGTCACTTTGTAACCCTTTGTGCCACATTATGCCTGTGCCAGGCATAATGTATGCAAAGGGGGCGTTCCACCACAGGGATGCCTGAAACAATGGTGCAGTGAAATTTACAAGATTTCATAGAGCCTTTTCTTCTGTCATTTTTAACGCCTGCCAAAGGCAGGCATTAAAATGCTGCTTCTGTATTGGCCTATGGGGGTAAACATCCTTTTTTACGACTTTTTTATTACGAAAGTCGTGGTTAACGAAAGCGTAACAGCGCTTTTTTTAACCACGACTTCGTATTTTTGTGCCTTAACTACGTATGTTCTGAACAACAAACATGCGTGGTTAAGGTACAAAGAAGGGAGTTGGCGAAGGTAAGTGGTGGGTTTAGGTTTTGGGGTGGGGTTGGGGGGGTGGGGCGTTTTTGGTTTTGGGGAGGGGGTGGGGGGTCAGGGGGTTTTAGGTTTTGGGGTGGGGTTGGGGGGGTGGGGCGTTTTTGGTTTTGGGGAGGGGGCGGGGGTTTAGGGGGTTTTAGGTTTTGGGGTGGGGTTGGGGCGTTTTTGGTTTTGGGGAGGGGGTGGGGGTTAGGGGGTTTTAGGTTTTGGGGTGGGGTTGGGGGGGTGGGGCGTTTTTGGTTTTGGGGAGGGGGTGGGGGTTTTTAGGTTTTGGGGTGGGGTTGCGGGGGTGGGGCGTTTTTGGTTTTGGGGAGTGGGTGGGGGGTCAGGGGGTTTTAGGTTTTGGGGTGGGGTTGGGGGTGGGGTGTTTTTGGTTTTGGGGAGTGGGTAGGGGTCAGGGGGTTTTAGGTTTTAGGGTGGGGTTGGGGGGGTGGGGCGTTTTTGGTTTTGGGGAGTGGGTGGGGGGTCAGGGGGTTTTAGGTTTTGGGGTGGGGTTGGGGGGGTGGGGCGTTTTTGGGGAGTGGGTGGGGTGTCAGGGGGTTTTAGGTTTTGGGGTGGGGTGAGGGATGTAGGGTGAATGGTGCCTATTGCTAATGATTTTATCAGGAATGCCTTTACAATGAAATATCGTTGTTAAGGCATTTGTGGTAAAATCATTAGTAGTAAGGACGAGGTCGGTGTTCCGACCTCGTTGTTAAGGTTAGTAGTTGTTTTTAATTCGGTGTTCCGTCATATAATCTAGTTTTCCTGACACCCAGTGTACAAAAACCAAGAAGTTTTGACTCTGCTTGTTCCCTGGCCAACTGCAACCTAAGACTCGCTCTAGGCCCTAGTCCAAGGGATATAGAGAAAGTAAAGAGCTGCAGGGTCCTCTACAAGAACACCACAAAAACCAGGAAAAATTAGATCAGAGCAGAGAATCTCAAGGCAATAGTAAAGGCCAATAACAGCAAAATCTCTGATCTATTTTGGCAAACGATAACCTGAATAGGAGAGGGTTCCAGGACTACGACTCCACTAAGCTCACATATTGCTGTAGCAGACTGGGTTAGACACTTTTCAAATCTTTATGGTAATGATCAAAATGAGAAACATCCTGCAGACACTTTGTAGTTTTGGGGTCCACTTATAGTTTGATTTGGAGGCGGTGATGACCACTCTTCAAGATTACCTCTCAAATAAACCCCAGGGCCGATGGGGTTCAAAATGATTTTCTCAAATGTTATCTAGATATCTGAGCCCCGTTCTTAACCAATATTTTCAATCAGCTTAATTATACATCCTTACCTGCATCATGTTCATTCTCATTTACATTACCTATTTTTAAAAAGGGAGATCTCTTGGAACCCAGATGCTACTGCTTGATCTCATTGATAGACTCCACAGCTAAAATCTTGGGAAGGGTGATTTTAAATAGGATCTACACTTGGGTAAATAATCTAGTGGCCTGATTTACAAAAAGTTAGTGCCGCCTGTACATCATTTTTTGACACAAAAGCAGCGCAAACTTACAAAGTATAATTATATGTTGTAAGTTTGTGCTGCTTTTGCGTCAAAAAATGACATAAAGGTGGTGCTAACTTTTCATAAATCAGGCCCTAAATATTTTACCAGTAAGACTTTAAGGAGGGCCTCACTACATTGGAGCAGTGCTAAACCTGATATTATTGACTGGGAAATAAGTTGGTGCTAGGCACATCCCATTGACCCTTGTCTTCATGGAACTCTCTAGTGCCTTCAATCGAGTTAGCAGGTCTAAACTCTAGCCTATGTTAATTAGGAAGGGCATAGACCCAAACCTGATAAATGTTTTGGTTGTACTTCCATTGCAGCCTTAGAGCTAGAGTGTAATTTGGTCATCTGGGTGAGTGCACAGTCTTTTAGCTTAGCCAGAGGTGTGTGGCAAGGGTGTCTCCTGCCACCCATTGTATTTTATTCTATATAATTGATCTTAGCGACCTTCTTGCTGTCAGCGAGCAGGATGTTCCACAAAGAGGCAAGATGATAATGCTGAAGTTACTCTACGCAGACGACACCATACTCCTAGCACGCATACCTAAGAGTCTCTTACATTTGCTACAGAACTTTGCTAGTTTTATGAGGAGACTTTACATGGAGCTTAATTATTCCAAATCCCATACAATGGCCTGTTGGACCAAGAGCCATCGCATGAGCTCTTTACCCATCAATTCCAACAAGGTAGCACATTGCATAGGGGTCTACTTCGACACACTGGTCCAATGGCATACAACTGTATCAGCCAGGCAGTTGAAATCCACCCAGTCTACCGGGGTTGTCTTCAATTTGATACCTATGATCGAAGGTAAGACATAGCACAGAGGTTTACAGTTTGCGACGATTTTGCATCAAAAAACGACACAAATGCTGCGCTAAAAAAGTATAAATATGGGCCTCAATGTGTCCCTGTTTGCGTGTACGGCACTGGGGTATGTGGTTATGCTAATGTTAATGTTATTCACATCATAGAGAATTGTTTTTCCCAAGGACTCTTAACTCAACCGACTTGTTGTCCGAATGTGGTCTGCCGTGAGGAATTAGGACTTGATTATGTAAACGACCGCATCAGATTTGCACACCTGATTTTATGGTTTTCAATATGGTGCAATCCTCATGCGTCTTTTAATCAATAGGTAATATGGACTGCTTAAATTGTGATCACTGGCTGTGTATTTCTTGGTTATCGTATGTCGAAAACGTTTTACACACCTTGGCAAATCTTTTTTATTTACCAAGCTAGATCGCATTATAAAACATGAGAAAACCTGACTGATGCATATATTTATGGATGATAGGCGATTCCAAAGTAACGCTAATGAACTAACAAAGCTCACGAGTAAAGACTACATTCATCTAGTGGCAGTTCCAGACATTGAGCCTTACCTATTATATATCCCTAGTCAATTGGAAAAGTCCTTTTTGACAAGGTTCAGAACATAACCATTAGCAGTTTTCCCCTAGTCTATCTTGTCAAAGAATGTGGTCTCTTTCGTCATTGTGACTGTGTTTCTGATCAATCACTGCTTCTTTTTATTTTCTTTTGTGAGTTTTACATTTATCATCTGAAGATACATCATTTACCCATTGTGAAGGCTCACAATTTTAGATTATGTAGACCTGCCTTTATTTTCCTGCAAACTCTGAAGGACACTGAATTTAACTTTGCTGTTGCCTCTTATTTAAAAAAAAAAAACAGTCTGCCATATTTATAGACAAGTCATGCAGCACAGCAAGTCACCTTGCTGCGATGCATGACAGGGAAAGGGCAGGAATGTGCCACTTTCAATAGAGTACAGGGCACCCCTGCCTTTGTCTCTGCGCTGATTCCGTTTTGGCTGCCTAGCACCAAGTAGGCGCCCTTGCACTATGGTGCAAGGGTATCTGTGTTGTAAGGAGGATTGTTTTTGTACTGCAAGGGACACCTTCCTACACTAAAACAATCCCCTGAAGCATTTCCTCTTTCTATGTGTGCTGCAGACATAGAAAGGGGAAAACACGAGGAGAAATAAAGATATTTCTCCTCTCTATGGCTCACCTGGGAGGGCGCAGTATTTTGTCACATTCCTAGGTCTGCCACTTCTGGAAAATCTGGGAGCGCGTCAAATCCATGGATGCTGTGTGGGAACACACATGCAACACCTATGAAACACATTCCTGGGAAAGAGCAACGTAACACAGCGATTTGCGCTACATTGCTTTACTCCAGATTTATGAAGCCACGCATCATATTTTGGGCTCGTGTCATCATGCAGCACATTGCATGGTGCAAGAACACCACAATCCCACTTATAAATGTGCTCCTGAGTATGCTGTCATAGATCTATGAATTTTTTAAAATTATATGTATGTCTCATTTTATGAATTTTCATTCAGTGCGAATAATTACGAATTGTGTGCTTTTATGTTTATGTTTTTAATCAAATAAAGCATTTTCGACTGACTGGTTTGCTATGTTGTGATAAACAAAATCCATATTTATGGGTTGTATTTGGCAATTTATAGGTACAAGCAAGTTGAATATTCCATATAATGAGTGTAATTATGATTAACATTCATTTGTAGAATAACATACACTTAATAAAACCATATTAAAAATCTTCCTACCGCGACACTCTCCTACAAAGATGTTCAACGGTTTGGGGGCGGCTTGAAAAGACGGGCAGCATGACCAGGTTGATAAAGCAACACCTTTATTTTTCTATTCTCTCGTCCATAGTGCCAACAGTGCAAGAATATAAATTCTTGCACTGTTGGCACTTGAGCCGAAACACATCCACAATTAATCTGTTTTTGTTTTCTTTGCACTTTATAAGTACTCATGTGGGTGCTTATTTAATAAACTTTTGTTGTGACTTTTATGGTTCAGCTCTGTTTTATTGGTTTTAAGAGAAAAGTTTAACAGTACAGTGCTCCCATGCCTACATCCACTGGCCGGCCTGCATGGTAGTGAAAACATACGAATATGCAGGTAGGTAGAAGGGAGAGGGACAGGGAATCAGGACAGAATTCAGTGGGACATAACAACGAGGAGGTCGACATGTCACTGGGTGGCGGTGTATAAGGCAGTTACAGTTGTGAGTGGCCTGCACTTGTCATTGGGGAGGAACAGAACGTGAGTTCTCGAAATTCTTGGGATAGATAGCGAATACAGGGCCCACAGGTTTTATCAAACTGAGGGAGTCTGTACTCCGTTACTGCTGTTAATTTCTCCATACCTAATAGGCCCCAAATTTTATACCGTAAGTCCAGGATCATCGGGATGTTGTCAGTACCCCACTTAGTCAGGATGACTTGTCTGTCTGCATCCAACACCAAGCAGATAATTCGGCCTCTCGCTGAACAGAGGGGGTAAGTTGGTGTTTTTCGGAGCCCCAGGAGAATGTAGGTAGGGAACCGTGGCAGGTCCGTGTCATACATTTGGTTAATGTCAGTTAGGACCTCTGTCCAGAAGTCTTGCAGCTTGGGGTAGTGCCAGAGCATGTGTGTCAATGTCCCAGAGTGCCTGCAGTGTCTCCATCATTCATCTCTTTTGCCCTGTTTCCACTTTGCTAGTCTAGCACGGGTGTATTACCAATAGTGTACAATCTTCAAGAAATGCTCTAGGCCATCGGCATTATGTGCCGATTTGCAAGCTCACTGTTTGATGCCCGCCCACTCCCTAAGCATAAAAGTACGTTTGCATTCCTGTTCCCAGCGTCTCTGCCCTGAGGACACTGTCTTTTGTGGTGGTATGTTAAGGAATGTGTTGTGGTGTTAAGGATTGTATATATGTTGTGGATGTGTCCTAAGGAAGCTATATAAATCATATGTAAATGTATAAATCGTATACATAAATTGTATGTATTTAAATCGTATAAATGTATATAAATGTGTCTCTAGTCAAAAGCCATTTCTCGAAAGTTGTAAGTGGGTGGCTGGCTTGTGGTTGCACATGGGGCTGCATGAGCCAATGACATATACCATTGTATTGCGTTTGTGGATGTGAGGGGAGATCGAGATTTGCTTGGAGCTGTGTAAACTCCAGGACACCTACCTGGTCCCCCACCCTTTTGCAACCGGAGGTCTGCCAGTGCATGAATGATATGTCATTCATTGCCAGTGGAAAGTCAGGGTTTCCCAAAATCAGTGTTTGTGGGGACAAGCGTGTTTACAGAGCTTTAGTACTCTGCACTTTATTCCTTGTGCCCACTGTCACTCGGAGTACCGGGGACAGATATACCCGACTGACTGGCGTTATTTGTGGAGCCAGGGTATCTTCCAGATGTGGATCCCGGCAATCGTCTGGTTGATGAAACACCAATGCTTCTCCGTCTTGGGCCGAGACCATTTAACCATATATCAGAACTGAGCAGCCTTATAGTAATGGGTAAGTGTGGGATTCCAAGACCTCCCTCTCTCGTGGGCCAGTAAGCTTGTTTCCTCAATATGCTGGCTTTTGGATTCACCCAAATATAAGATTCAATTAGGGTCTGCAACTTTTCCAAGGTGTGCGGTGAAGGTGAAAGTGGCAACGCCTGCATCACATACAATACATTTTTGGGGATTTTTTGCACCAACCCTGACTTTGGAGGATGCTTCTGTGTCCTCCCTAACCACAGGTCTGGGAGGCAACTGTGTGAGATATTCATAAATTACGCAAAAAAAAGGCCAAAATTAAATCTGGGTACTTCCCAGATTTTGGGGAGAGAACTCCTATACAGAGCACCCTATAACAGCAGCAACACTCTGAGTATGCTTACCTCAAATGCCTGTTTTACTAGCAAAGTTCAGTTTCAGTTTTATTTATTTATGATACGGAACTCCCATGGAGGTCCACATAAGACATACATATAAAAAGACCGTAAACTAGACACCCAAAACCTTCATGGACAATTTACATTTCCCATTTCTACAAAGCAATTTGATAATAAGATTAATTCAATCCTAAAAAGCATTAAAAAAAAGTTAAAAATGTTATAACAGAACATTTCATTTGGGGTAGCAAAGAAGGCCTGCAGAACTTCAGATGCAGTACGCAGGGAAAGTTATAAGAAGATAGGACGTAACCACCTACGTCGAAATAAGAGCAAGGCCGGACAGATGAAAACAACATGATTCAGATCTTGATCACCATTTTGGCAGAAATTACAAAACACTGAGGAACCATACCATTCAGCCCGTAAAGTATTAATAGGGAGCAGCCCCTTTCGCAATAGGAGCCGGAACCGTCTGACCCCGTGAGGCAGGGACCAACTAAGAAAGCACTGCATTTACTTCAATATCATAGTATTAGTCACAGATTGGAAACCCAGCCTCTGTGCACAGGTTTTCTTATCCAGGCGAAAGCCAACAAACCAGGTTGCTTGCCTAAAACTAGATTTTAGCAGTGGCGGAGAAAGTGTATAAATAGAGGAAGGCTCTAACTGTAATAGATCTGTGGCATGTGTGAAATTCCAACCAATGTTGTATTTTGCCCTGCTGCCAGCTAAGATTACTTTTTGTAGCAGTGACCTCAGAGAATCATCACCACTATTCATCAGATTAACTACCCAGCGTACAACCCTGGCCAGTCCTTGCACATATGCACTACGCAAGCCCATCTCAAGCCTTAGGGTTGCTGCTGAGAGGGCCGAGATTACGGATGGTAGATTCCTCAGGATGCTGCCCTCTAGTTTATCTAAGAAACCCCAGTTGGAATCTCGTACATCCTCTAAACCATAAAGTAAGGAGGGAGATATCTTTGCTCGATAAACCTCCAAAAGATGTTTAAAATGTCTCCTACCGGTTGCCCTGTAGAGGGCATTCAAACCATTAGCTTGAGATAGAGCCTTGTGTTGGTTGTATTCTATGAACGCTCTATCGCTGAGGTTCCCGCAAAAGACTTTACCCAAGAAAATATATGAGTTTACCCTTTCAAGTTGTTGAGCTCCCAATGACCAGCAGAAATTACCAAATGTAAGCCTTTTTTTACCATGAAAACACAGAATTTTGCTTTTGGAGCAGTTTATTTTAAAAAAGTGAGATTCTGTGAATTCTCATAAGGCGATTGTTTAGCCCTTTAGGAGTACGATCCAGAATTACTTTATAGTCAGCATAGAGCAAACAGGATATTGGTCTTCCTCCCAATATGGGGCAAAACTCTTGCCGCGAGTTAAGTGAGAGGGTAAATCAGAAATGTACAAGGAAAACAGCAGCGGTCCAACATGCACCCTTGTTTTAAACAATTCTGAGTTAGGATTTCATGGAACAAGCCTTTATCTCCCCCCAAAGGCACCCTACACCAGGTGGAGGAGTGGAGGGCAATTGCCAGATCTAAAAGGATACCTGGCATGCCACAACTTGAGAGCCTTCTCCACAGCGTGGCCCGGTTACTTTATCAAATTCCATAGAGAAATCGATAAAGGCAGCGTAGATTACCCCCCTCTCAGAGAGACATATTTCTCATTTATTACCCGAGGGCCGAGATGTTATCAATTGTAACATGCTTTTTCCTGAAGCCAGATTGTTCCAGAGGGATGATTTTGTTCCTCTCTGCCCAGTCACTAATCTGAGAAAGCACATATTTAGCAAGTATTTTGCCTACTGCATCCAACAGAGCAAACTAGCAGTAGTTCCTGGGACAGAAGCGGCCCCCCTTCTTAAATAGAGGAACAATAAAACTACCCTTCCAGGACTGGGGAATTTCTCTTGTTTCAGAGCAGCACTGGAAGGACTGGAACAAGATTTTACTCCAGGTAAGAATGCCATGTTTTGTTACCAGAACGGGGATCTCGTCTGGAGCCATTGCTGCCGAGCTGCACATGTCTCTAATAGCATACTGAATTTCTTTCCTGGAGGGGTGAGTATATGAAGATCTTTACCAGCTGACGGAAGCTCCACAGTGATTCTGTTGGATATGTAGAGGCCAGATATAAAAGTGGACCAACTAGCTTCATTAATGACCGTTGGAAGTGAACCAGCCCTCGAACCACACCCATCTGCTACCAATGACCAAAAACACCTTGAATTGCCATTAAAAGCTGCTTCCCTTACATTAGTCCAGAATCTGTCGATTGCATCTCTTTTTAATCACGCTCTTAAACGCCCCCTTCTTCTTTTTAATAGGTCCAGCTGAATCTGCCTTTCTAAAGTGTATTCCCTGTATTGCTTACAAGTAAATGCATTGATTTCTCTATTCAGGGAAAGGAGGGGGCAAGGTTTTACCATGTGCTTGTTCTGGTCCTTCTGGCAGGTGATTATATGTATGTGCTGCATAAACTCAGAGAATTTCTCCAAATCATTCCCTGCTCAGATTTCATGATTACCAGAGACAATCTCTAGAGTACCTTCCAGCCCGTTAATCCTATCATAGGACCAATGCGTTCTACCATTTTTAATGTTACATTTGGATTTCGACCAATCTAGGCTCCAAGAATCAGCAGGGAGAACTTTCTGGTTAATAGATACTACCAGAGTATTATGATTGCTGAATACTATCTCTCCTAGCAAAGTTCTTAAGTATAGGATTAGGACAGTGCCATCCACGCCAAGCTAGAAAGTGACAAAGTCTCTTGACATTTTTACAGCAAAGTATTTAAGCATAAGATTAGCTAGTGCCATCTTTGCTGAGCTGAAAAATAACAAAAGTTGTTTTACCACCACAAACACATTATTATTGCTTTGGATTGGTAAAATACCATCCAAGCCAAACAGGAATGAATAAAATTGAACTCTAATACATACTTCGCATCATGACAGCTGTTCACTTTGTCTATACACAAAGGAGCACCCAGTATAGCTCAAAGCAATACCCTTTCAGGCTTAGAGTGCCACATAAATTACGCAACAAAGGAAGCAAAGAACTTTGGGCAATTCCTAAGTTTAGGTGGAGAGCATCTCCTGTATAGAGCACCCTGCAACAGCTACTCACCTCAAAGGTCTGTTTTTCTAATAAAGTTTTTAAGCATGGGACTAGCACAATGTCATCCACTCCGCTATGCTTTGACACTTTGCTGTGAAAATGGCAAGAGAGTTTGTCACTTTCTAGCTCAGCATGGATGGCACTGTGATAATCCTATTAACAACTTTGCTACAAAAACAGACATTTGAGGTGAGCAGGGTCAGAGTGTCAATGGTGTTGCTAGGCAATGTTCCCTCTAATTATTTGTCTCTGTGTTCATTACCAGTATGTTTATAGGCACCCTTTTCTCAACTGTGCAGAATCAAAAATAGTGAGTAGCTCTGTCCGAGCAATTATGGTGCATGAGCCACCACTTTTTTGGACTCTTGCCAATAGAAAAGAAGAAAACTACATGTCAGAGGTAGGAGAATAGAGGGACATAGGGCAGATGTTCTGTGCCAAGGACCCTTAACTTGACTTCACAGGGCAAATAAGAGGCAATACAAAAGGAAGATACTCTTGACCTCTCTCTGATTTTTCTGGCTTCTGTGTTTATGCCCTTGGATAAGAAGTGAAGTAGGGTTCCAGAGTGACAATAGCAGCCAAGGAACATCAGTTACAGGACCACAGAGTGGGCCAATCAGAAAACCTGAGGGCCTGGCCTCAGCTAGTGGCTGGGAGTCGGGTGGGAGGCTAACAGGAAGTAGTTGCAAGCTTGTAAAAATACAAGCAGTGACACTGAGAAAATAAATGCAACGGTGGTTCCTTCTGATCACTGAAACTCCTAATTTCTTCTTCAGATATATGCATTGTGTGGAGCAAAATAAATACAGTGAGGTAACTTTTAGTCACCAGTTTAGTGGCATTCAAGGTCTCAAAAGACAATTCAAATAAATCTTGTCCACTTGAGACCCTCGCGGGGGAGTAGCGCGCTCTACAAATGTACTGATTGATTGATTGATTATGCTGCTGGAAGTTTATTCAGTAATTCCTGTTCTTCACCTCACAGCTATTTGAGGTAATGCTTTGAACACATTTCAAGCAATATAAAATCAAGGGGCATATTTATACTCCGTTTGCGCCGGAATTGCGTCGTTTTTTTTGACGCAATTCCGACGCAAAAGTAACTCCATATTTATACTTTGGCGTTAGACGCGTCTAGCGCCAAAGTCCATGGAGTTTGCGTCCTTTTTTAGCGTGGACACCTACTTTGTGTTAATTATATGCAAGGTAGGCGTTCCCGTCTAAAAAAGTGACTCCGCGGCATGTGCGCCGTATTTACACTCCCGGGCAAAATTCACGCCCGGGAGTGGGCGGGTCAAAAAAAATGACGTACGCCCGCTTTTGCGCCGCCATTTAGCGCCTGGAAAAGGCAGGCGTTAAGGGACCTGTGGGCTCGGAAGGAGCCCAGAGGTGCCCTCCCATGCCCCCAGGGACACCCCCTGTCACCCTTGCCCACCCCAGGAGGACACCCAAGGCTGGAGGGACCCATCCCAGGGACGATAAGGTAAGTTCTGGTAAGTATTTTTTTAAAAAAAAATTTGTGGCATAGGGGGGCCTGATTCGTGCCCCCCTACATGCCACTATGCCCAATGACCATGCCCAGGGGACAGAAGTCCCCTGGGCATGGCCATTGGGCAAGGGGGCATGACTCCTGTCTTTGCTAAGACAGGAGTCATTTCTATGGGGGTTGGGAGTGGAAAAAAATGGCGCAAATCGGGTTGAGGCGAAAAATTTGCCTCAGCCTGACTTGCCCCATTTTTTCACGCCCAAGCTCCATATCCCCCTACGCCGGCGCTGCCTGGTGTACGTCGTTTTTTTCAACGCACACCAGGCAGCGCCGGCGGCTAACGCCGGCTAACGCCGGCTAACGTCATTGATTAAATACGGCGCCCGCATGGCGCTTCAGAATGGCGTTAGCCGGTGCTAATTTTTTTTACGCAAAACTTCGTTAGCGCAGTTTTGCGTCAAAAAGTATAAATATGGGCCCAAATCTCCACTTCCTGGTTAGTATACATTTGAATGTTAACTGCATGGCTACCACAGTGCAAAGAGTGAAATTATTGTTAGGTTAATGTCTTTCATACCAAAAAGTTCATAAAAGGCCACTTTGGAGTGCTGTGTTAACTGATCCCAGTAACAGAATTTTTTTTTTCCACACTGATATTTCTCCGTCCGACTTTAAATAAGTGTATTTTTATAATAAAATAATGTTACCGAATTTAAATGGCAGGTAATGCAATTGGCAGCTTGTCACATTACATGCATCGTTAATCTCCAAATACGTGCACATCTTTTTAGGTGCTCACTTGTTTCCGGGTTTAACTCTCTTGATAACAAGGCTCGTGCAAGGCTATGTGTAGATTACCACTGAGAAACATTTACATTGCATGAATACATTTTATAAATTTAATCTTGTGATAAGCAAAATAATATGCTTGTCACGCAGAACTGGGCTCAGTTGGAGCAGGTGTTAGGGGAATGCCGATGGCATAGGCAGGGATGTTCAGGTAACGGCGCACTTCATGGCTACATTATGGCCCTGGGTACCATGTCTCACAAGAAGGTGCGTAGCTTGTTTGTTTTTGAGAAGTTGGCTCCTCGTTTTAAAGATTATTGCACAGCAAAACATTTTACAGAGAGTTTACTGATACCTACCTTTTCATTGAGTATAATGAGTATAATATTTTGTGTTACGGGCCCCAGAAGAAGGAAAGCTTAATTGTCAAAATATGTATTGCCTGATTCCTCTAAGCATTAGTAGGAGGTTTGGGGTCTGTACCCCTTCGTACTTTCTGAGTGATCTGTATTACTGTCATTAAAAGCAATACATTTGGTAACCAAAAAAGAGGTTTTGTGCCACTGTAAATGAAAGGTGCACAAGGTGAAGTTTCAAGATGAAATTCCCAGCTACGTGAACACAGGCAACAACTGTGAGCATTTTATAAAGGTGGAGGACATGCTATGATTTTATGGACTTCAAAGGAACTTTCATTTCTTGGGGTCCAAAGGTAATTGGTGCTATAGTGCTAGGCTGATTTCCAGTACATTATCATGCTGAATTTCATTGTCTTTAAAAGTGTGGACCTTGGGGAGTCTATAGGCGCCTTAGCCTGCAATGCCGCAAGCAATGGGAGGACCTGCATTGCTGGACCGACAAAGTAGCAGAGGTTCAGTTGGGGAAATCCTCCCGGCAGCAGAAGAGGATGCGGTGCACCTTGACTCCCCTAAAAGCCTGCATATTACTGACGGCCTATCCCCTAATTGGTGGGGAGATGAAAGCCAGAGAGCAGCAGCAAAAGGTTAAATATGATGTTCTGTACGTGGCCTGTGGTATGAACTAACATTTCATTTTGTAGACCAACTACATAAGTATGAGAATATGTTGTGACAGCACATGGAGGTGTTGTAAGTATTTCATGTGCAAGTATGTGGATTTTGGATACCTAATATTTTATAAACACTCATGACAAAGTGATTTCCATAGTCTGATGTTGTTTTGTGACATGGAAATAACAGATATGTACATGTGAAGAAGGTTTTTACAACAAAACATATTTAGTTGATCCATATATATATATATACACACACTGTTGGTTATTTTGCAAAATGTAATTGAATCAATTGAAAAAAAGGTCCATGAAGGAATTTTCTGAGATAAAATGGACACACAAATCTGTGCAGTGTTTACAATAATCAAACGGTGTGTGATATAAAGATGGTTCTCAATTAAATTTGACAATAAATACATTTTTCTTACTAAAATGAATGTTTTCACAATAAGAAGCATGTCCCAACATCTACAAGAAACCCATGTTTTGGCTGTCAATGTAGTCATTTTTCCTGCCAACATATTACATTAGTATTGTTACAACACAGCATAGCCACATACCCTTTTTGAGTATGTAAGAACAATAGATTGGAGAGTGTAAGAACAATAGATGTAAAAGGTGTTGCACTTTGGCCAACTTTTACACACACACAGCTAGGTTGGTCCCTTTTGGCTTACCCATGCTCACAACCTTTATGGAGTTTATAAAGCAATCACAGGTATCCAACTGTTGTGAGTCAGCTGATAGAGGACAAACCCTGCAGGTACCAAATGAGTATGTCTACAGTCTCTGTATTGTGGCTGTGCACATGATCATACATTTAATGTGACAAACAGGTGTACCTTAAAATGGTTGATATATGTTCATAAATATTCACATGCATCAGCCTGGACAATGGTCTGCATGTTACAGTCCTCTAACTTACAGTAATTATTGTACAAAATGTTGGATTGGACGAAGGATACAAGTAAAATTTTAATATTGAAAATAACCAGAGAGCCAGGGCCAATTAGGCCTCAAATATTGATACCGATTATACTGAGGTGTTTGTTATGAAGTGTTGAAGGAGCAGTACTGAAATGAGATCAGAGATTGGGTACATACATGTGCACTGACTTAGTCTAAACTGATAAACTAAATTCAACATTTAAAAGAGCATATTCAGCTATGTTTGCAGGTGTCACAGGCATTCGTAATATACTGTAGCACTGGTCAGTAGTCATACTGTCCAGCAGAATCATGACACATGATATTTGTCATGTATAAGCATTTAAGGTGCGATGCCAAGTAGAGTACTCACTATCCTGCAGAGTGACATTGGATCAGGTACAGTGTTATCGAATATGCATGAGGGGAGGACCTATGTATAGTTGGTTGGGTTGTGCATTGTTAGATTGTAATACATGAAGTTACCTAATTGCTAGGGAAATTATAGTAAGTATGACAACACGCCAGACTCCTGTCAAGCAGTAACCCATATAATCTAATAGAATTCCATTATTAATGTTTTAGGTTTACCCGTTGTTGACTACACACAAAACAATCATTTAGATTATGAAATAGAGACATTGAGTGTTGTATGACATTTTCTTCTTATGGTCAAATAGTTAATGATTTTCTAGGATATTTTAAACAGCCCTTCAGTTATTACAACACAAAGACAAAATGATGTTGGCAACATCATGAAACAATTTTAAGTACATAAATGGTAGTACTTTATCTTGTGTGAAGTTACATATGTGTTGTGTGTGCATACAACACATTGAAAAAATCACACACAACTTTGTGTGGAAATATCTTGAATACCAATATATGTTTGCTGACTGTAAAATGTATTCATAAATATAGGTGGTGATGCTGATAATACTGTATGAATTTATATTATCTGTCTACTTTTGCATATTATATCTACCTTCATTCATGCCCTTTCTATCATATGAAAGGTGTTGAGCCACGTACACTGTCTCTGCTACATATGATAACTGAGCATCTTTCCAATATGTGAATCATATTAATGTGTTTTTATGGCTAGCATATTGTGTCTAGGGGTCGGCAGTTAACTCCGCTCCGCCGGCAGAGTTCCCAAAGTTTTTCCACTCCGCACTCCACTTAGAGCCTGAAGTCCAGCAAAATCTCGGCCTCTGAAGCGGAGTTAACTGGCGCAGGCTCACCCCTCAAACAACTTACATTTCAACAGAGCAGCTAGCAATGTTTATTCATGGCAAGGAAACCTGGCTTATACCAAATAATTTCTGGAGGAGGGGGAGAATGGTGCATTAGTTGTAAACTTAGAATGGGGTACCAGCACACCATCGCGTAATGCAGACTTTTTTACATTAGTTAGTTATTGCTACTTTGCTTTCATTATAAGCACCATTGAAGTACTAATACTTTATTTACAAAGAAAATTGTGTAAAGAATGTTCCGTTTTTCCTGAGTTTGGTTTAGTCCAGTCGCCAAGTAATGGTTAGTAATGTCGCCAACAGCCTTTTGTGAATCCGAGTGAATGCTTTGTTGTTACCAGAACGGAGGGGGAGAAGAGGTGTAGTGTGGTGCTCACCCAATACTGGCAGAAAGAATTCACAGTGTTAGGACAAATTGAATCTAAACGGCCCCTCAGATAAGAAATTATTGTTACATATTTTTACATTTAATGTTTATTTGGCTCCTGCTGATTCTCAGGAAGCACAAAATGGCGTTGATTGCAGTCAAACTCAGGGATCCGAGTTCTAATCTCGGTTTACTTAGTCACATTGTCTGATCCTGGGCACAGTGGTTATCCCCCTCTACATCAGTTACCTTGAGGGGCTCCTAGAGGTGACCACGTTTGCAGTAGTGCTCTCCACCACATCCCACTCATTAGAAACCTATGTTCATGTTCTTATTTCATTAAGGTTACCACAATGAGGCCATGCCATCCTTATGCTTCCCTAACCCATCGTATCACCACCATAACCACACTAACCACCTCTGACCCAACATCGGTCACTTGCTCCACACTCACACCCACACAGTTAAGCAAACACAAACGCTCAGGCACATACAGACACTTCTAGTAAAAAGAAGAAACATACACACAAACATACACATAGAGACACAGAAACTAGCACCACACCCTCTAAAACCACAGACATATTCACAGCACACAAATACACTGATGCAGACATTCATCCACCAATCAAATTGACCATCCAGCTCACTCCCTCAGCTACATACGCACCCTCAACTACCACCATACCATCAGCCACTACCACACCCACAACCATCTATACCACCACTACAACCTCATCCAAACCCACAACCTCACAAAAACAATCGACATCACAGAAACACAAACCTTCAGACAAGCATACACCACCAACCGAACACCACAGAAACACAAAACCTCAGGCAAACATACACCATCACCCAAACAAATACCACAGAAACACCCACCATCAGACACCACACACATCAACCAAACAAACCATATCAAAGGCACACACACTAAAAGTCACTGCATCCACAAAACAAACACATTCATCCAAAGCAAAAACTTCATCCAAGTTACAGAACACACCTAAACACACACCTCAAAGCACACCCACGCATCACCAGGAAACTTCAGACACAGGTGCCCAACAATACACACACACTCACACACCCACCTACCACCCTTGCAACTGCTCCTACATCCTCTATTTCCCACAAACCTTCTACACCAACCATATCCACCCTTCCTCCTCCCTCTCAAACCACCTTTACTCCTCTCAAACCCCTGAAGCAAAGGCCCTCCCCTCGTACTGATTGGTAAATTGGTGTTCCCTGATTCCATCTGTCTGTTCATAGAGTGAAATTTTCATCTTTGCAAGGACGTAATTTGGATTCCATTGCCTTAAAAAGCAAGATTCCAATATGTGTTATTTGGTCAAATATTAATCTTTAAGTCTTATTGTTTTATTATATTTGTTTTATGATGATTATGATTTTTTATTTGTTTTCGGAGAAGTATTGTAGGAAGTTGGCTCTGTATGTACTATTTCAAAGTAAGAAATAGCATGCACAGAGTCCAAGGGTTCCCCTTAGAGGTAAGATAGTGGCAAAAAGAGATAATTCTAATGCTCTATTTTGTGGTAGTGTGGTCGAGCAGTAGGCTTATCAGAGGGTAGTGTTAAGCATTTGTTGTACACACACAGGCAATAAATGAGGAACACACACTCAAAGACAATTCCAGGCCAATAGGTTTTTGTATAGAAAAATATATTTTCTTAGTTTATTTTAAGAACCACAGGTTCAAGATTTACAAACAATACTTTAAATGAAAGGTATTTCACTTAGGAACTTTAGGAACTTTGAATTAGCAAAATAGCATATACAGTTTTCACACAAATGGCAATAAGCTATTTTAAAACTGGACACTGCAATTTTCAACAGTTCCTGGGGGAGGTAAGTATTTGTTAGTTTTGCAGGTAAGTAAACCACCTACAGGGTTCAAAGTTGGGTCCAAGGTAGCCCACCGTTGGGGGTTCAGGGCAACCCCAAAGTTACCACACCAGCAGCTCAGGGCCGGTCAGGTGCAGAGGTCAAAGTGGTGCCCAAAATGCATAGGCTTCAATGGAGAAGGGGGTGCCCCGGTTCCAGTCTGCCAGCAGGTAAGTACCCGCGTCTTCGGAGGGCAGACCTGGAGGGTTTTGTAGGGCACCGGGGGGACACAGGTCAGCACAAAAAGTACACCCTCAGCGGCACGGGGGCGGCCGGGTGCAGTGTGCAAACAGGCGTCGGGTTTGCAATGGAGTTCAATGGGAGACCAAGGGGTCTCTTCAGCGATGCAGGCAGGCAAGGGGGGGCTCCTTGGGGTAGCCACCACCTGGGCAAGGGAGAGGGCCACCTGGGAGTCGCTCCTGCACTGGAGGTCAGATCCTTCAGGTCCTGGGGGCTACGGGTGCAGTGTCCTTACCAGGCGTCGGGTCTTTGAAGCAGGCAGTCGCGGTCAGGGGGAGCCTCTGGATTCCCTCTGCAGGCGTCGCTGTGGGGGCTCAGGGGGGTCAACTCTGGCTACTCACATGCTCGCAGTCGCCGGGGAGTCCTCCCTGTAGTGTTTGTTCTCCACAAGTCGAGCCGGGGGCGTCGGGTGCAGAGTGCAAAGTCTCACGCTTCCGGCGGGAAATGTGTGTTCTTTCAAAGTTGCTTCTTTGTTGCATAGATGCTTCTTTCTTGGAGCAGAGGCGCTGTCCTGGGGAGTTCTTGGTCCTTTTAGATGCAGGGTAGTCCTCTGAGGCTTCAGAGGTCGCTGGACCCTGTGGAACGCGTCGCTGGTGCAGTTCTTTTGAAGTGGGGAGACAGGCCGGTAGAGCTGGGGCCAAAGCAGTTGGTGTCTCCGTCTTCTCTGCAGGTTTTTCAGCTCAGCAGTCCTTCTTCGTCTTAGGTTGCAGGAATCTATCTTGCTGTGTTCTGGGAGCCCCTAAATACGTGATTTAGGGGTGTGTTTAGGTCTGGGGGGTTAGTAGCCAATGGCTACTAGCCCTGAGGGTGGCTACACCCTCTTTGTGCCTCCTCCCTGAGGGGAGGGGGGCACATCCCTAATCCTATTGGGGGAATCCTCCATCTGCAAGATGGAGGATCTCTAAAAGTCAGAGTCACCTCAGCTCAGGACACCTTAGGGGCTGTCCTGACTGGCCAGTGACTCCTCCTTGTTTTTCTCATTATCTCCTCCGGCCTTGCCACCAAAAGTGGGGCCGTGGCCGGAGGGGGCGGGCAACTCCACTAGCTGGAGTGCTCTGGGGTGCTGTAACAAAGGGGGTGAGCCTTTGAGTCTCACCGCCAGGTGTTACAGTTCCTGCAGGGGGAGGTGAGAAGCACCTCCACCCAGTACAGGCTTTGTTACTAGCCACAGAGTGACAAAGGCACTCTCCCCATGTGGCCAGCAACATGTCTGGTGTGTGGCAGGCTGCTAAAACTAGTCACCCCACACTGGAAGTCGGTATGGTTTCGGGGGGCATCTCTAAGATGCCCTCTGGGGTGTATTTTACAATAAAATGTACACTGGCATCAGTGTGCATTTAATCAATCAATCAATCATTCGCATTTATAAAGCGCGCTACTCACCCATAAAGGGTCTCAAGGCGCTGGGGGGGGTGGGGGGGGTCAGTGCTTGAAGAGCCAGGTCTTGAGCTGCCTTCTGAAGGAGAGGTGTTCAGGTATGGCGCGAAGGTGGCTGGGCAGAGAGTTCCAGGTCTTCGCTGCCAGGAAAGAGAAGGATCTTCCTCCGGCGGTGGCTTTGCGGATGCGGGGTACGGCTGCCAGGGCCTGTCCGGCGGATCGTAGAGTGCGCGGAGGAGTGTAGAAGGAGACGCGGTTGTTGATGAGTTTGGGTCCGAGGTTGTGAAGGGCTTTGTGTGCGTGGGTGAGGAGTCGGAAGGTGATCCTCTTGTTGACGGGGAGCCAATGGAGTTTCAAGTGTCCTGAGATGTGGTGGTGGCGAGGGATGTCCAGGATGAGTCTTGCGGCAGCGTTCTGGATCCGTTGGAGTTTCCTCAGCAGCTTGGTGGTGATGCCCGCGTACAGGGTGTTCCCGTAGTCCAAGCGACTGGTGACGAGGGCGTGGGTGACAGTCTTCCTGGTGTCGGTGGGGATCCAGCGGAAGATCTTGCGGAGCATGCGTAGGGTGTTGAAGCATGCTGAGGTCACCGAGTTCACCTGTCTGGTCATGGTGAGGGATGAGTCCAGGATGAAGCCGAGGTTGCGTGCGTGGTCGGTGGGTTGGGGAGTGCTGCCTAGGGCGGGGGGCCACCAGGAGTCGTCCCATGCGGTGGGGGTGGGGCCGAGGATGAGGACCTCCGTCTTGTCGGCGTTCAGTTTCAGGCGGCTGTCTGTCATCCAGTTCGCCACTTCTTTCATTCCTTCATGAAATCTGGTCCTAGCTGAGGTGGGGTTGTTTGTGAGGGATATGATGAGCTGGGTGTCGTCGGCGTATGATATTAGGTCGAGTCCGTGTTTGCGTGCGATGTTCCCCAGGGGGGTCATGTAGATGTTGAAGAGAGTGGGGCTGAGGGAGGATCCTTGAGGTACGCCGCAGATGATCTCCGTGGCTGTGGATCTGAAGGGGGGCAGGCGGACTCTCTGAGTCCTTCCGGAGAGGAAGGAGATGATCCATTCGAGGGCCTTGCCTCTGATGCCGGCGTTGCTGAGGCGTCGTATCAGGGTGCGGTGGCAGACCGTGTCGAAGGCTGCGGAGAGGTCCAGGAGTACGAGGGCCACGGTCTCACCCTATTGTTCTGAGAAGTTTGATACCAAACTTCCCAGTTTTCAGTGTAGCCATTATGGTGCTGTGGAATTCGTGCATGACAGACTCCCAGACCATATACTCTTATGGCTACCCTGCACTTACAATGTCTAAGGTTTTGTTTAGACACTGTAGGGGCATAGTGCTCATGCACTTATGCCCTCACCTATGGTATAGTGCACCCTGCCTTAGGGCTGTAAGGCCTGCTAGAGGGGTGAACTATCTATACCTATTGGCAGTGTGAGGTTGGCATGGCACCCTGAGGGGAGTGCCATGTAGACTTAGTTATTTTATACCCACCAGCACACACAAGCTGGCAAGCAGTGTGTCTGTGCTGAGTGAGGGGTCTCCAGGGTGGCATAAGACATGCTGCAGCCCTTAGAGACCTTCCCTGGCATCAGGGCCCTTGGTACCAGGGGTACCAGTTACAATGGACTTACCTTGATGCCAGGGTGTGCCAATTGTGGAAAGAAAGGAACAGGTTAGGGAAAGAACACTGGTGCTGGGGCCTGGTTAGCAGGCCTCAGCACACTTTCAAATCATAACTTGGCATCAGCAAAGGCAAAACGTCAGGGGGTAACCATGCCAAGGAGGCATTTCCTAACACAACCCCCCGCCCCCAAACGAAAGAGGATGAGACTAACCTTTCCCAAGAGAGTCTTCATTTTCTAAGTGGAAGAACCTGGAAAGGCCATCTGCATTGGCATGGGCAGTCCCAGGTTTGTGTTCCACTATAAAGTCCATTCCCTGTAGGGAGATGGACCACCTCAACAGTTTTGGATTTTCACCTTTCATTTGCATTAGCCATCTGAGAGGTCTGTGGTCAGTCTGAACTACAAAGTGAGTACCAAAGAGGTATGGTCTCAGCTTCTTCAGGGACCAAACCACAGCAAAGGCCTCCCTCTCAATGGCACTCCAAAGCTGCTCCCTGGGGAGTAACCTCCAGCTAATGAAAGCAACAGGCTGGTCAAGGCCACCATCATTTGTTTGGGACAAAACTGCCCCTATCCCATGTTCAGAGGCATCAGTCTGCACAATGAACTGCTTGGAGTAATCTGGAGCTTTGAGAACTGGTTCTGTGCACATTGCTTGTTTCAGAGTGTCAAAGGCCTGTTGGCATTCTACAGTCCAGTTTACCTTCTTGGGCATTTTCTTGGAGGTAAGTTCTGTGAGGGGTGTCACTATGGATCCATATCCCTTCACAAACCTCCTGTAGTACCCAGTCAAGCCAAGGAATGCCCTGACTTGAGTCTGGGTTTTTGGAGCTGCCCAGTCCAGAATAGTCTGGATCTTGGGCTGGAGTGGCTGAACTTGGCCTCCACCTACAAGGTGTCCCAAGTAAACCACAGTTCCCTGCCCTATCTGGCATTTGGATGCCTTGATAGAGAGGCCTGCTGCTTGCAGGGCCTTCAAAACCTTCTTCAGGTGGACCAGGTGATCCTGCCAGCTGGAGCTAAAGACAGCAATATCGTCAAGATAAGCTGCACTAAAGGACTCCAAGCCAGCAAGGACTTGATTCACCAACCTTTGGAAGGTGGCAGGGGCATTCTTTAAACCAAAGGGCATAACAGTAAACTGATAATGCCCATCAGGTGTGGAGAATGCTGTCTTTTCTTTTGCTCCTGGTGCCATTTTGATTTGCCAGTACCCTGCTGTCAAGTCAAAGGTACTTAAGTATCTGGCAGCACCTAGTTTGTCTATCAATTCATCTGCCCTTGGGATGGGATGGGCATCTGTCTTGGTGACAGAATTAAGGGCCAGATGTAGGAAGCCTTTTGCGCCTCGCAAACTGCTAAAAACGCAGTTTGCAAGGGGCAAAAGGCTGAACGCGATGCAGAATCACATTTTGCGAGTCGGGACCGACTCGCAAAATGTGATTCCGACTCGCAAATAGGAAGGGGTGTTCCCTTCCTATTTGTGACCGCATCACGATGTAGAGTTGCTTTGTGACTGCGAAAGCGGTCTCAAACCAACTCACAGTTACCATCCACTTGAAGTGGATGGTAACTCATTTGCAAAAGGGAAGGGGTCCCCATGGGACCCCTTCCCCTTTGTGAATGCTCACAAAAATATTTTTTCAGAGCAGGCAGTGGTCCTATGGGCCACTGCCTACTCTGAAAAAAACGAAACAAAAAGGTTTCGGTATTTTTTCTTTTTGGGGCTCGTTTTCCTTTAAGGAAAACGGGCTGCAAAGAGGAAAAAAAAAACTGCTTTATTTAAAAGCAGTCACGGACATGGTGGTCTGCTGTCTCCAGCAGGCCACCATCCCCGTGAGTGCCTAGACTCGCTATGGGGTCGCAAACTGCGACCCACCTCATAAATATTCATGAGGTGGGTCTTTGCGACCCCATAGCAAGTCGCAGAAGGTGTCTGAGACACCTTTCTGCATACCAGTTTGCGGGTTGCAATTTGCGAGTCAGAAGGACTCGCAATTTGCAAGTCGCAAATTGGTTTGTACCTACATCTGGCCCTACTTCCTCTGTAGTCCACACAAAACCTCATCTCTCTCTTTCCATCTTTGGTGTGAGGTTTGGGGACTAAGACCACTGGGCTAGCCCAGGGGCTGTCAGAGTGCTCAATGGCTCCCAATCCCAGCATCTCGTGGACTTCCACCTTGATGCTTTCCTTAACTTGGCCAGACTGTCTGAAAATTTTGTTTTTGACAGGCATGCTGTCTCCTGTGTCCACATCATGGGTACACAGGTGTGTCTGACCAGGGGTTAGGGAAAAGAGCTCAGCAAACTGTTGCAGGACCTTCCTACAGTCAGATTGCTGTTGGCCAAAGAGGGTGTCTGAATAGATCACTCCATCAACTGAGCCATCTTTAGGGTCTGTGGATAGGAGATCAGGGAGAGGTTCACTCTCAGCTTCCTGGTCCTCATCTGTTGCCATCAACAGATTCACATCTGCCCTGTCATGGAAGAGTTTGAGGCGGTTCACATGGATCACCCTTTTGGGGGTAATGCTAGTGCCTAGGTCTACCAGGTAGGTAACCTGACTCTTCCTCTCTAGCACTGGGTAAGGGCCACTCCATCTGTCCTGAAGTGCCCTCGGAGCCAAAGGCTCCAGAACCCAGACTTTCTGCCCTGGCTGAAACTCAACCATAGCAGCCTTTTGGTCATACCACAACTTCTGGAGTTGTTGGCTGGCCTCAAGGTTTTTACTTGCCTTTTCCATATACTCTGCCATCCTTGAACGTAGGCCTAGTACATAGTCCACTATATCTTGTTTAGGCTCATGAAGAGGTCTCTCCCAGCCTTCTTTTACAAGAGCTAGTGGTCCCCTTACAGGATGGCCAAACAGAAGTTCAAAGGGGGAAAACCCTACTCCCTTCTGAGGCACTTCTCTGTAGGCGAAAAGCAGACATGGCAAGAGGACATACCATCTCCTTTTGAGTTTTTCAGGGAGCCCCATGATCATGCCTTTTAATGTCTTGTTAAATCTTTCAACAAGACCATTGGTTTGTGGATGGTATGGTGTGGTGAATTTATAAGTCACCCCACACTCATTCCACATGTGTTTCAGGTATGCTGACATGAAGTTGGTACCTCTGTCAGACACCACCTCCTTAGGAAATCCCACTCTGGTAAAAATACCAATGAGTGCTTTGGCTACTGCAGGGGCAGTAGTCGACCTAAGGGGAATTGCTTCAGGGTATCTAGTAGCATGATCCACTACTACTAGTATGTATTGGTTCCCTGAGGCTGTGGGAGGTTCAAGTTGACCCACTATGTCCACACCCACTCTTTCAAAGGGGACCCCCACCACTGGAAGTGGAATGAGGGGGTCCTTTGGGTGCCCACCTGTCTTACCACTGGCTTGACAGGTGGCACAGGAGACACAAAACTCCTTGACCTTCTGGGACATGTTGGGCCGATAGAAGTGGTTGACTAATCTCTCCCACATCTTGGTCTGTCCCAAATGCCCAGCAAGAGGAATATCATGAGCTAAGGTCAGAATGAACTCCCTAAACTCCTGAGGCACTACCACTCTCCTAGTGGCACCAGGTTTGGGATCTCTTGCCTCAGTGTAAAGGAGTCCATCTTCCCAATAGACTCTATGTGTTCCTGTTATTTTTCCTTTGGACTCTTCAGCAGCTTGCTGCCTAAGGCCTTCAAGAGAGGGACAGGTTTATTGCCCCTTACACAACTGTTCCCTTGAGGGTCCCCCTGGGCCTAGGAGCTCAACCAGATAAGGTTCTAACTCCATGGGCTCACTTCCCTCAGAGGGCAGAACTTCTTCCTGGGAAGAGAGGTTCTCTTTTTCTTGTTGTGTTGAAACTGGTTCCCCAGTTTTCTTTCCTTTTCTCTTGGAGGGTTGGGCCCTTTTTCCAGGCACCAACTCCACATTTTCACCCTGAGCCTTGCACTGTGCCCTTGTCTTGACACACACCAGTTCAGGGATACCCAGCATGGCTGCATGGGTTTTGAGTTCTACCTCAGCCCATGCTGAGGACTCCAGGTCATTTCCAAGCAAACAGTCTACAGGGATATTTGAGGAGACCACCACCGGTTTCAGGCCATTGACCCCTCCCCACTCTAAAGTTACCATTGCCATGGGATGTACTTTAGTCTGATTGTCAGCGTTGGTGACTGGATAAGTTTGGCCAGCCAGGTATTGACCAGGGGAAACCGGTTTCTCTGTCACCATGGTGACACTGGCACCTGTATCCCTCAGGCTTTCTACACTTTGCCCATTAATTAAGAGTTGCTGCCTGTATTTTTGCATATTAGGGGGCCAGGCAGCCAGTGTGGGTAAATCCACCCCACCCTCAGAGACTAGTGTAGCTTCAGTGTGAACCCTGATTTGCTCTGGGCACACTGTTGATCCCACTTGGAGACTGGCCATTTCAGTGTTAGCTGGAGTAGAGTTAGAAGTGGAACCTTTCTTGGGACAGGCCTTGTCTCCAGTTTGGTGTCCTTGCTGATTACAGCTACGACACCAGGCCTTTTTGGGATCAAAGTTTTTACCCTTGTACCCAAAATTGTGAAGAGGCTCTGGACCCTCCCTCCTGAGCAGGTTTTTGGGGCCCTATAGAAGACTCTTTACTTTTCCCTTTGGATGTCTCAACACTCTTCCCCTGGGGAGTCTTTGTGACCCCTTTCTTTTGGTCACCCCCTGTGGAAGTCTTGGTCACCCTAGTCTTGACCCAATGGTCCGCCTTCTTTCCCAATTCTTGGGGAGAAATTGGTCCTAGGTCTACCAGATGCTGATGCAGTTTATCATTGAAACAATTACTTAACAGGTGTTCTTTCACAAATAAATTTTACAGTCCATCATAATCATTTACACCACTGCCTTGAATCCAACCATCCAGTGTTTTTACTGAGTAGTCAACAAAATCAACCCAGGTCTGGCTCGATGATTTTTGAGCCCCCCTGACCCTAATTCTATACTCCTCAGTGGAGAATCCAAAGCCCTCAATCAGGGTAGCCTTCATGAGGTCATAGGATTCTGCATCTTTTCCAGAGAGTGTGAGGAGTCTATCCCTACACTTTCCAGTGAACATTTCCCAAAGGAGAGCACCCCAGTGAGATCTGTTTACTTTTCTGGTTGCACAAGCCCTCTCAAAAGCTGTGAGCCATTTGGTGATGTCATCACCATCTTCATATTTAGTTACAATCCATTTTGGGATGTTCAACATGTCAGGAGAATCTCTGACCCTATTTCTGTTGCTGCCACCATTGATGGGACCAAAACCCATCTCTTATCTTTCCCTTTCTATGGCTAGGAGCTGTCTCTCTAAAGCCAATCTTTTGACCATCCTGGCTAACAGGAGGTCATCTTCATTGAGGCTGCCCTCAATGCTTCCAGAGTTGCTGGACTCTCCTGTGAGAGAAGCAGCATCTCTGACTATCACTTGTGGAGACAGGGTTTGAGGGACTCTGTTCTCCCTAACTAGGATTGGAGGTGGGAATTCCTCCACATCACTAGCTTCCTCCTCTGGGAAGGTATCCTCAGAGGGGTTGTTCTTAGCAAACTCTGCCAAAAGCTCCTGGAGCTGTACTTTGGTAGGGTTTGAACCAGTTTTAATCTTTTTGATTTTGCAGAGAGACCTTAACTCTGACATCCTAAGATGCAGGTAAGGGGTGACGTTGAGTTCCATCACTATTTCTTCTGCATTAGACATTATGGTGGTCATTACAACCCTGGTGGACGGTGTTAAAGCTGTGGTAATACCGCAAACAGGCCGGCGGACAAAAAAAGGGAATTACGACCCTGGCGGAAACCGCCAACAAAGACAGCCACTTTAACACATCGCCCGCCAGGGCGGTACAGACAAACAGCGTGGCGGTCACCGCCAACAGACAGGCGGAAGACAATGTACCGCCCACACTATCACAACACACCAATCCGCCACCTTTTCCGGGGCGGATTCACCGTGGATAAAAACACAGCGGAAACAGCTTTTGCAATGGGAAAACGCTCACCTCAACACATCCCACGAGGAACGAGGACTCCATGGACCCGGAACTACAAATCTTACCTGCCCTTGCATTCCTGCTCATCTACGACCAACAGCGACGTAGGCGCAGAACATACCGGTGAGTACT